>NC_058524.1:73407791-74657791 GCF_904849725.1 Hordeum vulgare subsp. vulgare | reverse complement strand
TGATGACATTTTCTTTCTGTGTGAAATACAGGCGGCAAGTCCTTTGCAAGTAAAATTTGTTGATGGAGAGTTGGAGAGGCTGGGTATGGTCATCATTTGCAGTCGTTTAGTAGAGAGTCTTTGCTCAAGATATTTTGTCCCTATTTTCTATTGACAGTGAACAGGACATTCACATTTGCATTTGCTATTTCTTTCAGAACACAATCTTTTCATTGGAATGCTTCCAAAAAATGTAGAAGATACTGAATTGACTGATTTGTTTTCGAAAAATGGAAATTCAAGGATTTGCAAATTTTGAGAGGTTCACAGCGAACAAGTAAAGGTAAGTTATTGCGGAGAAATTACTTTCCTGTTAATAGAAGCATAAACATCACTCGACGCTGAAATGTCTATAATGTATATTTGTTAATTAACTTTGGTTGTTGCAGCTGGATGCTCTTTCATCTATTATATACTTAAAACGATAGAAAAGTAACGGTGGAGATTGACCGCTCAAAAGTTAAGAAATATGAACGGACTAGATTAACACAGCTCCCTATAGAAAAAAATATGCCACTACATGCAAATATTATAAAGTGAACGTGCCAAAGGATTGACACATCACATAAGAATAAGTTCAACACGTTCAACAAATTCATATGCCTTTTCTTGAAAAAATCACGTGTCACTTCACATAAGAATAAGTTTTTTTTGCGAAATACATAAGAATAAGGTTAACACGTCATATGCCTATTCCTGAAAAAGCCATGTGTAGATATGAGTCTATTTCCAAAAAAACAAGGTTGACTCTGACTAGAATTAATGTGTTGTTGTCAACTAAGAGACATGATCCAGTACGATCATGTGAACCGCAGTAAATCAATTTGAACGACTCTGAAGCATACGTGCCTAATTAAAGTAGTTTTATCCCTAAACAAAATCAATAGAAGTTTTGGCCCGAACTTCTCTTCAGCTTAGTTCATCAGACCGGGCCACTATAGCTATATATATTTATTTTATGCCTTAAAAACAGCACAACATGTCAAAAAAAATAGTACGTTGTTACCATCAAGGAAAAAAGAAGGAAGAAAAGTACATCCCTAGCATTGGTTTAGTATCCAACCATAGACGTACTTGATGTCAAAAAGGAAAGAAGGTTCCGCTCCAGTCGAATGAAAATAAATAACATGGTCTGATTTGAGCCTATATTACTACGCTCCATCGTTGGCAAAGTTTTACTTGATGGGAAATAGGGTAATCTTCTAAAGTCAATGGGTTAAGTCCAAGTATTCTATAAATTCTAGTCTTTGTGGACCTAGAGCCAATATTCTACACATGTTCTTCCAAACTACTTATGTGCAGCATACATATAGTTATGTGTTAATTATTGTTCTATTGGGCTTGACTACCTTGTCAAACTATATAGGACAGGTCTGTTTGCAATGAATGTATATAACTATTGTTTCTACCTCTTTCATATTTGACATACATGATAGTAACAGTAGGCTATTTAATTATATGTGAAGCCAGAAGCTATCTTTGTTGCTAGTGTCTTAAATAAATAAAAAATCTGTAATAATGATCTGAATGCAGGTGATCATTGGTGTTGCCGCTATTGTTGTCCTGGGATCAGTGCCTCACCACTTCAATGTCATGATTCCTAGCCCAAGGTTGTCCCCATATGAAGGTGTCAAATCTTTTCCTTCTGTTCTCCTGTTCTGTACTTTAGTTGCCTTTGGCATTAACTGCAGAGTTGGCAATGCAATGCTCTAATTGGAAGTCAAAATGGTAGATCAACTTTAGGACTTAATAAACCATACTAAACAAATTTATCGCAATAGGTGGACTCTTATAGTGATCTGTAGCTGTTGGACATGATTAAGGATAGCTCGAGCATTAATTATTTACGAGCAAAGTGATGCCATAATTAAGATACAAAGCAGCCATCTTTATTGTGTGCCACAACCAGTGGCGGAGCTGGCAAGGAAGAGCTGAGGGGGCAAAAGACGATATATAATCTTCTGGAGGGGCCAAAAACTATATTTCTCTAAATGTGTGCCACCCAAAATAAAGTTCCTTCACAAATAATTCAACCATGACATAATTGTGTCAGTTCGCTGTTTTTCGAAGATACATTTAACCAAGAAAGTGTATTTTTCAGTTCGCTGTTTTAGAATGTATGTGTCAGTTCGTTGTTTTAGAATTTGTAGGTGTTAGTTCGCTGTTTTTCTAAGATCAAGCCTCACGGTAATCTTCTTGTTAAAATGTATTTTTCTAAGATCAAAGCTCATGGTAATGTTTTTACACCCTGGTTTGCACTTGGTTATCACAGTTATGTGGAGTAGCTTGTTTTGTATTATGTTACATGTCTGCTAATTATTGTGTCATTGACTCCTGCTTGTGCTAGTGCTTAAATTCCTCGAGTAAAGCGAAAATACCATAAACATATTGAGTTTGCGTGTCTGCATTTTATTTGTACAGAATTTCCTGGAACAATCTTAGATAGTTTGAAGTTTAATTTTCAGTTTCTCTACCTGTTTAGGTTGCACTAATTATACTCCAGAATTTATATCTTCAGATTTTTAACATCATCTTCAGGATGAACACAAATCTTTTTATTTTTAATATTTTTAATATTTGTTTCCTTTTGATTTATTCATGTGCAGTGTAATGTTCTTGTAGGTTGACAAGTTGTGGCATCTCGAGCATGCCTCATAGGAGAGCGGAATGAAGTCCACTGTACTGTTGGGACACTAGCAGATGTGCCATGATTCTATTGTGCAATTTTGTTCGTTCTTGCTATATTCCTCTGTAAGGAAATGTATTCATGAGATGATTTATTGTGTTATGTAAACCTGGGATATGTATTTTGTGATGTTATATGATGGATGATTTTAATTCGACTTGGAGTTTTTTTATTCGAATATGAAATAGTGTTGGATTTAATACTAGATAAATAATTGGGTTGAAAATGCCCAATAAATATAAATGAATCCAAATTCTGGAACAAAAAGTTGCTGAATTCAAAAATGAAAAAGGGCCAAAACTGAAACTGGACAAAATATATTTGGCTACTAAAGGGCGAGGGCCCAAATTATAATGATATAAAAAATTTCGAAAAAATACTAGAAGTGACTGTAAATAGGCTAAGGCCCAAAAACAAGCCCAATAAGAAAAAGCCCAAAAAAATAAAACCAGCCCATGTGATCAATTGGAATGGGTTCGGCTGATTTTAACCATGACGTTTTGATTTCGTCGTAATTTTGCCACGTAGGACTACCAAGTAGGACCGAGTTTGATTGCCAATGGCGATTTAGGATCGTCGTAAAGCATACGACAATCCAGGAATCGTCGTAAAATTTACGACGATTTTAATCAAAACGTCGCTGCTGTTCATTTGTGACGCTCCGTTTTCGACGCTTGGTTTTTCCTCGTGAGATCGTCGTAAATTAAAAACCGTGACGATGTAGCGACGAAAAAATAGAGTCGTGTATTAGCATAATCCTTGTAGTGGGTGTTAGTGTTATGCCTCTCTCTCTTTATCGTAGACTTGAATTGGAGAAGTTGACACCCACTGATATCTCCTTGCAAATGGCCGACAAATCAACTACATTCCCTATCGGCATTTGCGAGGATGTGCCTGTTGTGGTTGCTAACGTCACTATCTTAACAGACTTTGTTATTCTGGATATTCCCGAGGATGATGCCATGGCTGTTATTGATTGCAACAAAGGCAATGTCACTTTCCATGTCAATGGTAATGAGCATACAGTGCACTTTCCGAAGAAACAATATCAAGTACATTGCATCAATGCTATTGAAAAAACTTCATCGATTCTTATTGGGAGCTTTGAATTCCCTATACATATTGTTAAGATGAAGTATGATTTTCTTGTTGGGGATATGCACATCCCCATTGAGGTAACCTAGTGACTATTCGAAAATTCTCTGTTTTATGCGATTCGGAAAAGTTTGTTAAGGAGACTTGATCAACCTCATTGATGGATTTCTTTTGATGACCATGAGATGGATGAATCTGAGAGTCACATCCCTCTGTTCCAAACCTTTACCTTCGGTTGCTTAAAAGAAAAATGATAGATTTAGCTTTAGTTGCTCCTGTTTTCTACTTCTTGCGTCCCGTAGAAAAGTGTCCGGAAAATAAAAGTTCTCCGAATGCCCTAGTATGAATTTTTCTGGAATTTTTGAAAAATTGTGAGACGGAGAGCTAGTCAGGGGGATGCACCAGTGGGCCACAAGCCCAAGAGGCGCGGGCACCCCCTTGGCCGCGCCTACCAGGCTTGTGGGGCCCACGTTGTTGGAAATATGCCCTAGAGGCAATAATAAATTAGTTATTATTATATTTCTTTGTTCATGATAATCGTTTATTATCTATGCTATAATTGTATCGATTGGAAACACAATACTTGTGTGGATACATAGACAAAACACTGTCCCTAGTAAGCCTCTAGTTGACTAGCTTGTTGATCAAAGATGGTCAAGGTTTCCTGACCATAGGCAAGTGTTGTTACTTGATAACAGGATCACATCATTAGGAGAATCATGTGATGGACTAGACCCAAACTAATGAACGTAGCATGTTGATCATGTCATTTTGTTGCTACTGTTTTTCAGCGTGTCAAGTATTTATTCCTATGACCATGAGATCATATAACTCACTGACACCGGAGGAATGCTTTGTGTGTATCAAACGTGACAACGTAACTGGGTGATTATAAAGATGCTCTACAGGTATCTCCGAAGGTGTCCGTTGAGTTAGTATGGATCAAGACTGGGATTTGTCACTCCGTGTGACGGAGAGGTATCTCGGGGCCCACTCGGAAATACAACTTCACACACAAGCCTTGCAAGCAATGTGACTTAGTGTAAGTCACGGGATCTTGTATTACGGAACAAGTAAAGAGACTTGACGGTAAAAGAGATTGAAATAGGTATGCAGATACTGACGATCGAATCTCGGGCAAGTAACATACCAAGGACAAAGGGAATGACATACGGGATTATATGAATCCTTGGCACTGAGGTTCAAATGATAAGATCTTCGTAGAAAATGTAGGATCCAATATGGGCATCCAGGTCCTGCTATTGGATATTGACCGAGGAATCCCTCGGGTCATGTCTACATAGTTCTTGAATCCGCAGGGTCTGCACACCTAAGGTTCGGCATTGTTTTATGCGTATTTGAGTTATATGGTTGGTTACAGAATGTTGTTCAGAGTCCCGGATGAGATCACGGACGTCATGAGGTTTCCGGAATGGTCCGGAGACGAAGATTGATATATAGGATGACCTCATTTGATTACCGGAAAGTTTTCGGCATTACCGGGAATGTACAGGGAGTGACGAATGGGTTCCGGATGTTCACCGGGGGGCAGCCCACCCCGGGGAAGTCCATAGGCCTTAGGGGTGCCGCACCAGCCCTTAGTGGGCTGGTGGGTGCTAGTGCAACAAAAGAACTTCCAACGGCGCCAGAAATAGGCACGTCGACGGGAGAATACTTGGCTTGATCTTTCTGCTGCGGCTACGCCTTAAGGGACTTCCTAGGCAAGTGTGCAAAGGATTTCCCCCGTGGCCTTGGAGCCTTGCGTTGGTGTTCCCTCAAAGCAGAAAGGGTGATGTAGCATAGCGGTGGTAAGTATTTCCCTCAGTTTGAGAACCAAGGTATCAATCCAGTGGAGAAGTATCTCAAGATCCTGCACAAACACAAAAACTTGCTCACAACGCTATGAAGGGGTCATCAATCCCTTATAGATTGTTTGCCAAGTGAGAACTGAAAGCAACAAAGTAACAAAGAAAAGTAAAAGCGGAGATGTAAACGATGGATGTGAATAAACAAATTACTGTCGAGCAATTGATAGAACCGCGCAAAGTCGTGACGATATCTATGCAATGATTATTTCTATAGGCATCACGTCCAAAACAAGTAGACCGATAATGTCTGCATCTACTACTATTACTCCACACGTCGACCGCTATCCAGCATGCATCTAGTGTATTAAGTCCATAAGAATAGAGTAACACCTTAAGCAAGATGACATGATGTAGAGGGATAATCTCAAACCAATGATAAAAACCCCATCTTTTTACCCTTTGATGGAAACTACTTGATGTGTTCCTTGCTGCCCCTACTGTCACTGGGAAAGGTCACCACATGGCAGAACCCAAAACCAAGCACTTCTCCCATTGCAAGAATCATAGATATAGTTGGCCAAACAAAACCCAAGACTCGGAGAGACTTACAAGGATATCAAATCATGCATATAAGAAATCAGCAAAGTCTCAAATATATATCATAGATAATCTGAGATCACAAATCCACAATTCATCGGATCTCGACAAACACACCGCCAAAGAAGATTACATCGGATAGATCTCTATGAAGATCATGGAGAACTTTGTATTGAAGATCCAAGAGAGAGAAGAAGCCATCTTGCTACTAACTACGAACCCGTAGGTCTAAAGTGAACTACTCACGAGTCATTGGAGGGGCGATGATGATGATGAAGAGGCCCTCCAACTCCAAAGCCCCCTCCGGCAGGGCGCCGGGAAGGGTCTCCAGATGAGATCTCGCGGAAACGGAAGCTTGCGGCGGCGGAAAATTATTTTCGAGGCTCCTCTGATTTTTTGCGGAATATTTGGGAATTTATAGGCCAAAGATCTAGGTCAGGGGGCGGCCTGGGAGGCCACAAGCCTGCCCACCGCCACCTCCCCCTGGTGGCGGACTGGGGGCTTGTGGGATCCCTGGAGCCCACCTGGCTTGGCCCAAAGGCCCCCTGATCTTCTTCCGTTCGGGAAAAAATCATTTCGGTGTTTTTCTTCCGTTTGGACTCCGTTCCAAAATCAGATCTGAAAAGAGTCAAAAACACGGAAAAAACAGGAACTGGCACTTCGCACTGAATTAATAAGTTAGTCCCAAAAAAGATATAAAAGGTACATAAAACAAGCAAAGAAGACAAGATAACAGCGTGAAACCATCAAAAATTATAGATACGTTTGAGACGTATCAAGCATCCCCAAGCTTAACTCCTGCTCGTCCTCGAGTAGGGAAGTGAGAAGAATAAATTTTTGATGCTTTCATGCTACCTAGCATAGGTGTCCTTTGTAATTCCTCTTATGTGACGTGAATGTTCAGATCCATTAGATTCAAAACAATAGTTTTCTATTGACGTGGAAACAGTAATAATTCAAGAAAACTAGCAAAGTAATCATGAACTTTCAAAATAATAAGGCCAAAAGAAAGTTATCCCTACAAAATCATATAGTCTGGCTATGCTCTATCATCATTGCACAACAAATTTAAATCATGCACAACCCCAGTATTGGCCAAGTAATTGTTTCACACCTTTACTTTCTCAAACCTTTTCAACTCTCACGCAATACATGAGCGTGAGCCATGGTCATAGCACTATAGATGGTGTGGAATGTAGTGGAGGTTGCAAGACAAAAAGGAGAAGATAGTCACATTAACTAGGCATATCAATGAGCTGTGGAGATGCTCATCAATAGATATCAATGTGAATGAGTAGGGATTGCCATACAATTGATGCACTAGAGCTATTAGTATGTGCAAGTTCTTAAAGAAAACTAGTGGGTGTGCATCCAACTTGCTTGCTCACGAAGACCTAAGGCAATTTTGAGGAAGCCTATCATTGGAATATACAAGACAAGTTATATAATGAAAATTTCCCACTAGATAGATGGTGGTGACAAAACGAGAGACTCTCAATCATGAAGATCATGGTGCTTAATATGCACAAGTGTGGAAAAAGTGGTAGCATTGTCCCTTCTCTCTTTTTCACTCATTTTTTATTTTGGTGGGCTCTTTGGCCTCCCCCTTTTTTTTGGTGGGCTTCTTTGGCCTCTTTTATTTCCTCCCATGGGACAATGCTCCATTAATGATGATCATCACACTTTCAACTCAAAACTTAGAGTAACGATGACTCTATATGGAATGCCTTCGGTAGTGTACCATGGCAATGATCTAGCATGACATCGACATCAATGGAAACATCATGCTCGCTATCTTACGATCATGCAATGGCAATGTAGACGTGGTGGCACATGTCATGGTGGTAGTTGCATGGCAATATATCACGGAATGACTTTGAAAAATCCATAGTAGGTAGGTATGGTGGCTGTTTTGAGGGAGGCTAATGGTGGGTTTTGTGCGCCGGAGAAAGTTGCACGACACTAAGAAGATAGTGATGGTGGAAGGTGAAAGTGCATATAAACCATCTACTCAACATTTGTCATGAAGAACTCATATACTTGTTGCAAAAGTTTTATTAGTAATCGAAACAAAGCATTCAACGCATACTCCTAGGGGAAGGGTTGGTAGGTATAAACCATTGCGCGATCCCGACCGCCACGCAAAGGATGACAATCAATAGACTAATCATGCTCAGATTTCATCACATAGCGGTTCACCATACGTGCATGCTACATGAATCACTAACTTCAACACAAGTATTTCTAGATCCACAACACCTTACTAGAATGACTTTAATATTACCATAACCACAACTCAAAACTAATTGAGATGAATCAAACTTCTGTAACTATTCAATGCACATGAAGGTGGAAGTTTTCGTATCCCTTTGGATAACTACCCCTTTTGAGACTACTTTCAAAGCATAGATCAACTACCAAGCCACGCACCGCTGTGCTACAAAAGAAATAAGTGAAGCACATAGAGCAAAAGTATCTAGCTCAAAAGATATAAGTGAAGCACATGTGAGCTGAATTGTCTACCAAAAGATATAAGTGAAGCTCGACAAAATTACGGTGTGTGCATGTCTCTCTATCTAGGTGTGCAGCAAGGATGATTGTGACACAACAAAAATAAAAGACTCCTAAGATACAAGACGCTCCAAGCAAAAACACATAACATGTGGTGAATAAAAATATAGCCCCAAGTAACGTTACCGATGGATTCAAGACGAGAGAGGGGATGCCTTCCCGGGGCATCCCCAAGCTTAGGCTTTTACGACATCCTTGAATCCCTTGGGGTGCCTTGGGCATCCCCAAGCTTGAGCTCTTGCCACTCTTTATCTCTTTGTCCGTAAGAACTTCACCCAAAACTTGAAAACTTCACAACACGAAACTTAAACAGAAACTCGTGATAACATTAGTACAAGAAAGCAAACCCCCACTTCCTTAGGTACTGTAGAAAACTTAAATTCTACTTGTGCTGATGTTGGGTTACTGTACTTTTAATCTTCCATGGCTAATACCCCCCGATACTATCCATAGTTTCATCAAAATAAGCAACCAACACAACAAAAAACAGAATCTGTTAACATCAGACCAGTCTGTAGTAATCTGTATATTTCGTATACCTCTGGTACTTCCTAAATTCTGAAAAATTACGACACTCTTAAGAATTTGCGTAGCAATCAGCAGCAGAAACAATCAACTCAAAATATCTTACAGAAAAAAAAGAAAATTCTTTTCGTGAGCAGAAAGTTTATGTCTTTTCCAGCATGACCAAACGATCATCCCCAAGACTAATCATAACGGTTTTGCTTGGCACAAACGCAAAAAGAAACACAAAAAGCACAATCATAACAGAATTATGAAAGTGTGGAAAACACAAAACAGAAAGAAAAATGATAGATTCGTTGGGTTGCCTCCCAACAAGCACTTTTGTTTAACGCCCTTAGCTAGGCGAAAGTGATGGACTCACGTATAGTCATCTCTGCTGCTCAAACCATAGGTAGCCCTCATCATAGATTCATAAGGCAATCTTATTTTATTTCTCGGAAAGTGCTCCATGCCCTTCTTTAAAGGAAATTGAAATCTAATATTCCCTTCCTTCATATCGATGATAGCACCAATAGTCCTTAGGAAAGGTCTACCAAGAATAATGGGACATGAAGGATTGCAATCTATGTCAAGTACAATGAAATCCACGGGTACATAGTTCTTATTTGCAACAATAATAACATCATCGATCCTCCCCATGGGTTTATTGATAGTAGAATCCGCAAGATGCAAATTAAGAGAACACTCTTCAATCTCATGAAAACCAAGAATATCACATAAAGACTTTGGAATCGCGGAAACACTAGCACCCAAATCACACAAAGCATTGCACTCATAGTTTTTGATCTTGATTTTGATATTAGGTTCCCACTCATCATGAAGTTTTCTAGGTATGGAGACTTCTAGTTCGAGCTTCTCTTCAAGAGATTTCATCATAGCATCTACGATATGAGTGGTAAAGGCTTTGCTTTGGCTGTAAGCATGTGGAGAATTTGCAATGGATTGCATCAAAGAAATGCATTCAAACAAGGAGCAATTATCATAATTGAATTCCTTGAAATCCAAAGTGGCAGTTTCATTACTACCCAAAATTTTGACTTCTTCTACTCCACTCTCCACACCTTTATCATCAAGATAGGTGGACTCCGAATCATTGGGGCGTTTTTCCACCAAAGTGGATTCATATCTAGCCCCTCCATAAGTAGGTTTGACACGCGAAAACAAAGATTCAAGAGGAGACACACCAAGCGCTTTAAGATCTTCATGATTTGCATCACTAGAACGCACCCTTTTAAACCATTCATGTCTAGCTCGAATTTGGGCGGTTCTTTCTTTGCTCTCATTCATGGAGATACGCATAGATTTCAAAGTTTCATCCAAGTTGACCTTGGGAGGAGCGCATCTAACTTTCAAAGCATCAATATCACAAGACATCCTATCAACGCTCTTAGCCAAATCGTCTATTTTGAGTAGTTTTTCCTCTATGGACGCATTGAAAATCTTTTGAGAGTTGATGAACTCTTTGATATTACTCTCTAAATAAGAGGGTAATTTGTTGTGATTTCCATAAGTGTTGTTGTAGGAATTGCCATAATTGTTAGAGGAGTTACTAGGAAAAGGCCTAGGAACATAGTTTCCTCTAGAAGCATTATTGTTGCCCAAATTGTTCCTACCAACAAATTTCACGTCCAAACTAGCGTTGCTACTCTCAATCAAAGAAGATAGTGGCATGTCATTAGGATCTACGGTAGCATTTCTACTAGCAACAAAATTCATCAACTCGTCCATCTTAGCACTAAGCGAGTTAATCTCTTCTATAGCGTGCAGCTTTTTGCTAGTAGGCGACCTTTCAGTGTGCCACTGAGAGTAGTTGGTCATGATATTGTCTAGGAGTTTTGTAGCGTCTCCTAACGTGATTTCCATGAATGTTCCACTTGAGGCGGAGTCCAAGATATTGCGAGAAGCGAAATTCAAGCCAGCGTAAAAGATTTGTATAATCATCCACAAACTCAGGCCATGAGCGGGACAATTTCTAATCATAAGCTTCATCCTCTCTCAAGATTGTGCAACGTGTTCATGATCAAGTAGCTTGAAATTCATGATATCGTTACGTAAGGAGATGATCTTAGCCGGCGGAAAATACTTGGATATGTAAGCATCTTTGCACTTATCCCAAGAATCAATATTATTTTTAGGCAAAGAAGAAAACCAAGTTTTTGCACGATCTCGCAACGAGAAAGGAAAAGTTTCAACTTAATCATGTCATTATCCACATCTCTTTTCTTTTGCATATCGCAAAGCTCAATGAAGGTATTGAGATGGGATGCGGCGTCTTCACTAGGAAGGCCAGAGAATTCCTCTTTCATAACAAGATTCAGCAAAGCTGCGTTGATTTCATACGATTCCGCACTAGTGGCGGGAGCAATCGGAGTACTAATAAAATCATTATTATTAGTGCTCGAGAAGTCGCAAAGTTTGGTGTTTTCCGCCATGATGACTTCAACAAACTAACAAGCACACAAGTAATCAAGAAAACTGGCAAAGGCAAAAGAAAACGGCGAAGGCGAAAGCCGAATGAAAACGGTAAATGTGAAGTGGGGGAGAGGCAAACGAGAGACAACTGGCAACAAAAGTAAATGCAAGATAAGAGTTTGTGAGACCTACTTGGATAGACCTTTTTTTCTCCTCCCCGGCAACGGCGCCAGAAATACTTCTGCTACTGCAACAAAAGACCTTCCAACGGCGCCAGAAAAAGGCACGTCGACGGGAGAATACTTGGCTTGATCTTTCTGCTACGGCTACGCCTTAATGGACTTCCTAGGAAAGTGTGCAAAGGATTTCCCCCGTGGCCTTGGAGCCTTGCGTTGGTGTTCCCTCGAAGCGGAAAGGGTGATGTAGCGTAGCGGTGGTAAGTATTTCCCCCAGTTTGAGAACCAAGGTATCAATCCAGTGGAGGAGTATCGCAAGATCCTGCACAAACACAAAAACTTGCTCCCAACGCTATGAAGGGGTTGTCAATCCCTTATAGATTGTTTGCCAAGTGAGAACTGAAAGCAACAAAGTAACAAAGCAAAGTAAAAGCAGAGATGTAAACGATGGATGTGAATAGACCCGGGGGCCGTAGTGTTTACTAGTGGCTTCTCTCATGAAAGCAAGTAGACGGTGAGTGAACAAATTACTGTCGAGCAATTGATAGAACCGCGCAAAGTCGTGACAATATCTATGCAATGATTATTTCTATAGGCATCACGTCCAAAACAAGTAGACCGGTACTGTCTACATCTACTACTATTCCTCCACACGTCGACCACTATCCAGCATGCATCTAGTGTATTAAGTCCATAAGAACAGAGTAACGCCTTAAGCAAGATGACATGATGTAGAGGGATAATCTCAAACCAATGATAAAAACCCCATCTTTTTACCCTTGATGGCAACAACTTGATGTGTGCCTTGCTTCCCCTACTGTCACTGGGAAAGGTCACCACATGGCAGAACCCAAAACCAAGCACTTCTCCCATTGCAAGAATCATAGATCTAGTTGGCCAAACAAAACCCAAGACTCGGAGAGACTTACAAGGATATCAAATCATGCATATAAGAAATCAGCAAAGACTCAAATATATATCATAGATAATGTGATCACAAATCCACAATTCATCGGATCTCGACAAACACACCGCCAAAGAAGATTACATCGGATAGATCTCCATGAAGATCATGGAGAACTTTGTATTGAAGATCCAAGAGCGAGAAGAAGCCATCTAGCTACTAACTACGGGCCCGTAGGTCTGAAGTGAACTACTCACGAGTCATTGGAGGGGCGATGATGATGATTAAGAGGCCCTCCAACTCCAAAGTCCCCTCCGGCAGGGCGCCGGGAAGGGTCTCTAGATGAGATCTCGCGGAAACGGAAGCTTGGGGCGGCGGAAAAGTATTTTCGAGGCTCCCGTGATTTTGGACTCCGTTCCAAAATCGGATCTGAAAAGAGGCAAAAACACGGAAAAAACAGTAACTGGCACTTGGCACTAAATTAATAAGTTAGTCCCAAAAAAGATATAAAAGGTACATAAAAAAACCAAAGAAGACAAGATAACAACGTGAAACCATAAAAAATTATAGATACATTTGAGACGTATCAGTGGGCAAGCCCAAGAAGGCCCTTGCGCAGGAGAGAAAGAAAATCAAAGAGAAAAGAAAAAAAGGGAAGTGGGAAAATAGAGAAGGACTCCACCTTCCAATCCTAGTTGGACTAGGATTGGAGGAGGAATCCTCCTCCCCCCACTTCGGCCGACCCCTTGGGGCTCCTTGAGCCTCAAGGCAAGGTCCCTCCCCTCCCTCCTATATATACTGAGGTATTAGGGATGATTTGAGACAACTTTTGCCACGGCAGCCCGACCACATACCTCCACGGTTTTTCCCCTAGATCGCGTATCTGCGGAGCTCGGGCGGAGCCCTGCTGAGATAAGATCACCACCAACCTCCGGAGCGCCGTCACGCTGCCGGAGAACTCATCTACCTCTCTGTCTCTCTTGATGGATCATGAAGGCCGAGATCATCGTCGAGCTGTACGTGTGCTGAACGCGGAGGTGTCGTCCGTTCGGCACTAGATCGGAGTGAATCGTGGGACAGATCGCGGGACGATTTGTGGGACGGTTTGCGGGGCGGATCGAGGGACGTGAGGGCGTACCACTACATCAACCGCGTTTCTTAAACGCTTCCTGCTGTGTGATCTACGAGGGTACGCAGATCGGAAATCTCCTCTCGTAGATGAACATCACCATGATAGGTATTGCGTGTGCGTAGGGAAAATTTTGTTTCCCACGCGACGTTCCCCAACAGTGGCATCATGAGGTAGGTTCATGCGTAGATGTTATCTCGAGTGGAACACAAAATTTTTTGTGGGCGGTGATGTGCGATTTGCTGCCCGCCTTAGTCTTTTCTTGATTCCGCGGTATTGTTGGATCGAAGCGGCTCGGACCGACATTACTCGTACGCTTACGAGAGACTGGTTTCATCGCTACGAGCAAACCCGTTGCTCAAAGATGACTGGCGAGTGTCGGTTTCTCCAACTTTAGTTGAATCGGATTTGACCGAGGAGGTCCTTGGAGAGAGGTTAAATAGCAATTCATACATCTTCGTTGTGGTGTTTGCGTAAGTAAGATGCGATCCTACTAGATACCTATGGCAACCACGTAAAACATGCAACAACAATTAGAGGACATCTACCTTGTTTTTGCAGGGTATGCTTGTGATGTGATACGGCCCACAACATGAAGTGATATATTGGATGTATGAGATGATCATGTTGTAATAGTTAATATCGACTTGCACGTCGATGCTATGGCAACCGGCAGGAGCCATAGGGTTGTCTTTAAACTAACGTATGTGTTTGCAGATGCGTTTACTATATTGCTAGGACGTAGCTTTAGTAGTAATAGCATAGCATACATGACAACCTCGTTGGCGGCACGATGATAGAGATCATGATGATGGGGATCATGGTGTGGAGCCGGTGACAAGATCATGCCGGTGCTTTGGTGATGGAGATCAAGGAGCACTTGATGATGGCCATATCATGTCACTTATGAATTGCATGTGATGTTAATCCTTTAGGCACCTTATCTTGCTTTGAACAACGGTAGCATTATGAGGTGATCACTCACTAAAATTTCAAGATGAAATTGTGTTCTCCCCGACTGGGCACCGTTGCTACAGTTCATCATTTCGAGACACCACGTGATGATCGGGTGTGATAGACTCAACGTTCACATACAACGGGTGCAAAATAGTTGCACACGCGGAACACTCGGGTTAAACTTGACGAGCCTAGCATGTGCAGACATGGCCTCGAAACATAAGAGACCGAAAGGTCGAGCATGAATCATATAGTTGATATAATTAGCATAGAGATGCTTACCACTAAAACTATTCTCGACTCACGTGATGATCGGACTTGAGATAGTGGATTTGGATCATGTACCACTCAAATGACTAGAGAGATGTACTTTTTGAGTGGGAGTTCTTAAGTAATATGATTAATTGAACTAATTATCATGAACGTAGTCTAATGGTCTTTGTGAATTACGACGTAGCTTGCACTATAGCTCTACTGTTTCTTATATGTTCCTAGAGAAAATTTAGTTGAAAGTTGATAGTAGCAACTTTGCGGACACAATCCGTAAAACTGAGGATTGTCCTCGTTGTTGCGCAGAAGGTTATGTCTTTAATGCACCACTCAATGTTCAGCACCTCGAATGTCATCTGTGGATGTTGTGAACATCTGACATACACGTTTTTGATGACTACGCGATAGTTCAGTGCAAAATACTTAATGGCTTAGAAGCGAGGCGCCGAAGACGTTTTTCAAACGTCACGGAACAATAGAGATGTTCTAAAGAGATGAAATTGTGATTTTTTGCTCGTGCCCTTGTTAAGAGGTACGAGACCTCCGACAAGATTCTTTGTCCATGAAGTAAAGGAGAAAAGCTCAATCGTTGAGCGTGTGCTCGGATTGTCTGAGTACGACAATCGCTTGAATCAAGTGGGAGTTAATCTTCTAGATGAGATAGTGATGGTTCTCCAAAGTCACTGCCACCAAGCTGTGAGAGCTTCGTGATGAACTATAACATATCAAAGATAGATACAATGATCCTTGAGCGATTCGCGATGTTTGACACCGTGAAAGTAGAAATCAAGAAGGAGCATCAATAGTTGATGGTTAGTAAAACCACTAAGTTTCAAGAAAGGCAAGGGCTAGAAGGGATACTTCGTGAAACGGCAAAACAGTTGTTGCACTAATGAAGAGACCCAAGATTAAACCCAAACCCAAGACTAAGTGCTTCTGTTATGAGGGGAACGGTCACTGAGGTGGAGCTACCCTAGATGCTTGGTAGATAAGAAGGCTGGCTAAGTCGACAGAAGTATATTTGATATACATAATATTGATGTGTACTTTACTAGTACTCCTAGTAGCACGGGGGTATTTGATACCGGTTCGGTTGCTAAGTGATTAGTAACTCGAAATGAATGCTACGGCATAAATGGAGACTAGATAAAGGCGAGGTGACGATACGTGTTGGAAGTGTTTCCAAGGTTGATATGATCAAACGTCGCACGCTCCCTCTACCATCGGGATTGGTGTTAAACCTGAATAATTGTTATTGGGTGCTTGCGTTGAGCATGAACATGATTGGATCATGTTTATTGCAATACAATTATTCATTTAAAGAGAATAATAGTTATTCTATTTGCTTGAATAATTACCCTCAGTGGTTTATTGAATCTCGATCGTAGTGTTACACATGTTCATAATACTGGTGCCAAAAGATGCAAAGTAATAATGATAGTACCACTTAGTTGTGGCACTGCCACTTGGGTCATGTTGGTATAAAATGCATGAAGAAGCTCCATGCTGATGGATCTTTGTACTCACTCATTTTTGAAACGTTTGAGACATGAAACCATACCTGTTGGTATAAATGCATGAAGAAACTCCAGATCGTTTGGACTCACTTGATTTTGAATCACTTGAGACAGGCAAAACATGCCACATGAAACAAGAGAGTAACTTGTTGGGAGTAATGCATTTTATATGTGTGCTGTCCAATGAGTGCTAAGGCACGTAGTGGATATCGTTATGATCTTACTTCACTGACGATTTGAGTAGATACTGGAGTATTTACTTGATGAATCACAAGTGTGAAATATTGAAAAGTTTAAAGCAATTTCAGAGTGAAGATCGTCGTGACAAGAAGATAAACTGTCTACGATATGATCATAGAGATGAATATCTGAGTTACGAGTTTTTGGTACGCAGTTAAGACAAAGTGAAAATTATTTCGCAATTCATGCCACCTGGAACACCATAGTCTGATGATGTGTCTGAACGTCATAGCCACACCCTATTTGATATGGTGCATACTATGATGTCTCTTATCGAATTACCATTATCGTTTATGGGTTATACATTAGAGACAACCGCGTTCACTTTAAATAGGGCACCGCGTATTTCCGTTGAGATGACACAGTATAGACTATGGTTTGGAGAAGCCTGAGTTGTCGTTTCTTGAAAGTTTGGGGGCAGCGATGCTTATATGAAAAGTTTCAGTCTAATAAGCTCGAACCCAAAGCGGATAAATGCATCTTCATAGGATATCCAAAACAGTTGGATAAATCTCCTATCTCAGATCCGGAAGCAAAGTGTTCGTTTCTATAAACAGATCCTTTCTCGAGGAAAGGTTTCTCTCGAAAGAATTGAGTGGGAGGGTGGTGGAACTTGATGAGGTTAGTGAAATGTCACTTCAAACAGTGTGTAGCAGGGCGCATGAAGATGTTCCTGTGGCGCCTACACCAATTGAAGTGGAAGCTGATGATGGTGATCATTAGAGCTTGGGATCAAGTTACTACAAACCTCGTAGGTCGACAAAGGTCGCGTACTACTACAGAGTGGTACGGTAACCCTGTCTTGGTGGAGGTCATGTTGTTGAACAACAATGAACCTATGAGTTATGGAGAAGCAATGGTGGGCCCGGATTCCGACAAATGGCTGGAGGCCATGAAATCCGAGAGAGAGAGTTCATGTGTGAGAATGAAGTGTAGACTTTGGAAGAACTACTTGATGGTCGTAGGACTATTGAGTAAAGATGGATCTTTAAAAGGAAGACGGTCGATGATGGTGATAAGTCACTATTAAGAAAAGCTCGACTTGTCGCAAAGATGTTTTCGACAAGATCAAAGAGTTGACTATGATGTGACTTTCTCACTCATAGCGATGCTAAAAGTCTATGGGAATTATGTTAGTAGTTGCTGCATTATTTGTGAAATATTGCACATAGGAAGTCAAAACATTGTTTTCTCGATGGTTTCCTTGAGGAAAGATTGTATGTGATACAATCAGAAAGTTTTGTCGATCCTAAGGATACTAACAAGTATGCAAGATCCAGCGATCCTTCTATGGACTGGTGCAAGCATCTCATAGTTGGAACATATGCTTTGATGAGTTGATCAAAGCTTTTGGGTTTATACAAGGTTTATGAGAAACTTGTATTTCCAAAGAAGTGAGTGGGAGCACTATAGAATTTTTGATAAGTATATGTGATTGACATATTGTTGATCAGAAGTAATGTAGAATTTCTGTGAAGCATAAAAGGGTTGTTTGAAAGGAGTTTTTCAAAGGAATACCTGGATTGAGCTACTTGAACGTTGAGCATCAAGATCTATGGAGATAGATCGAAACGCTTAATAGAAGTTTCAACAAGATGCATGCCTTGACAAGTTTTTGAAGGAGTTCAAAATAGATCAGCAAAGAAGGAGTTCTTGACTGTGTTGTAAGGTGTGAATTTGAGTAAGACTCAAAACCCGACCACGGAAGAATAAAGAGAATAGACGAAGGTCGTCTTCTATGCCTTAGCAGTAGACTCTAAAGTACGTCATGCTGAGTACCGCACCTGATGTGTGCCTTGCAGCAAGTCTGTTAAGAGGTACAGAGAGTGATCCAGGATTGAATCACTGATCAGCGGTCAAAGTTATCCTTAGTAACTAATGGACTAAGGAATTTTTCTCGATTATGGAGGTGGTTAAAGAGTTCGTCGTAAAGGGTTACGTCGATGCAAGCTTTGACACTAATCTGAATAACTATTAGTAGTGAAACGTACGGATTCATATAGTAGAGTAGATATTTGGAGTATTTCCGAATAGCACGTAGTAGCAGCATCTATAAGATGACATACACATTTGTAAAGAACACGCGGATATGAACGTTTCAGAACTGTTGACTAAAACCTCTCTCATGAGCAAGACGTGATTAGACCCCAGAACTATATGGGTGTTGAATTCGTTAGAATCACATGGTGATGTGAACTAGATTATTGACTCTAGTGCAAGTGGGAGACTGTTGGAAATATGCCCTAGAGGAAATAATAAATTAGTTATTATTACATTTCTTTGTTCATGATAATCGTTTATTATCCATGCTACAATTGTATCGATGGGAAACACAATACTTGTGTGGATACATAGACAAAACACTGTCCCTAGTAAGCCTCTAGTTGACTAGCTCGTTGATCAAAGATGGTCAAGGTTTCCTGACCATAGGCAAGTGTTGTTACTTGATAACAGGATCACGTCATTAGGAGAATCATGTGATGGACTAGACCCAAACTAATGAACGTACCATGTTGATCGTGTCATTTTGTTGCTACTGTTTTTCTGTGTGTCAAGTATTTATTCCTATGACCATGAGATCATATAACTCACTGACTCCGGAGGAATGCTTTGTGTGTATCAAACGTCACAATGTAACTGGGTGACTATAAAGATTCTCTACAGGTATCTCCGAAGGTGTCCGTTGAGTTAGTATGGATCAAGACTGAGATTTGTCAGTCCGTGTGACGGAGAGGTATCTCGGGGTCCACTCGGTAATACAACATCACACACAAGCCTTGCAAGCAATGTGACTTAGTGTAAGTCACGGGATCTTGTATTACGGAATGAGTAAAGAGACTTGCTGGTAAAAGAGATTGAAATAGGTATGCAGATACTGACGATCGAATCTCGGGCAAGTAACATACGGAAGGACAAAGGGAATGACATACGGGATTATTTGAATCCTTGGCACTAAGGTTCAAACGATAAGATCTTCGTAGAATATGTAGGATCCAATATGGGCATCTAGGTCCCACTATTGGATATTGACCGAGGAATCCCTCGGGTCATGTCTACATAGTTCTCGAACCCGCAGGGTCTGCACACTTAAGGTTCAGCGTTGTTTTATGCGTATTTGAGTTATATGGTTGGTTACCGAATGTTGTTCGGATGTCACAAGGGTTTCCGAAATGGTCCGGAGATGAATATTGATATATAGGATGACTTCATTTGATTACCGGAAAGTTTTCAGCATTACTGGGAATGTACACAGAGTGACGAATGGGTTCTGAATGTTCACCGGGGGGGGGGGGGGGGGCAGCCCACCCCGGGGAAGCCCATAAGCCTTAGGGGTGCCACACCAGCCCTTAGTGGGCTGTTGGGGAAGCCCAAGAAGGCCCCTGCGCAGGAGAGAAAGAAAATCAAAGAGAAAAAAAGAGGAAGTGGGAAAATAGAGAAGGACTCCACCTTCCAATCTTAGATGGACTAGGATAGGAGGAGGAATCCTCCACCCCCCACTTTGGCCGACCCCTGGGGGCTTCTTGAGCCTCAAGGCAAGGTCCCTCCCCTCCCTCCTATATATGCTAAGGTATTAGGGCTGATTTGAGACAACTTTTGCCACGGCAGCCCGACCACATACCTCCACGGTTTTTCCTCTAAATCGCGTTTCTGCAGAGCTCGGGCGGAGCCCTGCTGAGATAAGATCACCACCAACCTCCGGAGCACCGTCATGATGCCGGAGAACTCATCTACCTCTCTGTCTCTCTTGATGGATCAAGAAGGCCGAGATCATCGTCGAGCTGTACGTGTGCTGAACACGGAGGTGACGTCCGTTCGGCACTAGATCAGAGCGGATCGTGGGACGGATCGCGAGATGGTTCGTGGGACGGTTCGCAGGGTGGATCAAGGGACGTGAGGACGTTCCACTACATCAACCGCGTTTCTTAAACGCTTCTTGCTGTGCGATCTACAAGGGTACGTAGATCAGAAATCTCCTCTCGTAGATGAACATCACCATGATAGATATTGCGTGTGCGTAGGAAAAAATTTGTTTCCCACGCGACGTTCCCCAACAAACGTGTCCCCCCTCCACTTATTCCAGCTCCCATCTCCTTCTCCTACCCCTAGAAAAATTCATTCTACAGCTCAAACCCGTGTTCTTGCTCTTCTTGCTGTGATTTTCGATCTCCTTGTGCAAAGCCCCATTCACCAAACTATTTTGGGGCACTTGTTCCTTCGTATGTGACTCCTCCATTGGTCTAATTAGTTTTTGCTCTAGTGCCATATTCGTTGCGTATTTTTGCTGCCTTGGTGACCCTGTTCTTGAGCTTTGCATGCTAATTTTAGCCGGTCCCAAGTAGTTTTGATGCGTGATATGGCCTCTAGGCACTTGTAGGAGTAGTTACTATGAGTTTAGTTGAGCCTTGTTCACTTCTCCTTTGAATCACTGAAAACTTCAGAAAAGGAAGATGTTCAGGAGAAACTATGATGGTGGTTCCTCAAGCAAGAGGGGTCCCCGTCTCGCGATTCCGGAACCCGATCCTTACCAATAGAGGAACGCACAAGTACAACCATGTGAATGGCCTTCTGATGAATTCATGATTGATGCAGGTTTCAAAGACGGGTTTGATACACTTGTTCACAATGTTGGACTTGAAGAATTCATCTCCGATAAATGTGAACAGTATACTACTCTCACTGCCTCTTTTGTTCATAGATACAAATTTTCAGCTCGCCGTGTCACATTTGTACTGTTTGATCTCTATGACAAATCGTATACCATGGATTTAGAGGATTTCAATAGAATTTGCAAGATACCTGATTGGGGTAGTCTCAATGATCCTCCTAAATCTTTGGTTAGGGATTTTTTCTCTAGTATAACTGTTGGAGAAACTAGAGATATTACGCAAGCTACCATGGGGAACATTCATTTTCCTGCCTTGCATTACTTTGCCCTCTTCATAGGTAGATGCATTAACGGCAAGATTGAGCATTGTCACCTCTGCGCACCTGACCTTAGTATTCTTAAGAGCGCACTAACGGGTGATAGAAGTTTCAACATGGGAGCTATAGTAGCGAGGAGGCTAAATAATAATGCTAATGAAGGTGATTTCTTTGGTGGGATCTATGCCACTCGCATAGCAAATTTGCTTGGAGTACCAATCCGCGAAGGAGATCCCCCGCTCCATACAGCTTTCCTTAATCGCGCTGCTATGACATGATATCAGTTCCTTGAGAGGGATAACGAATCCCTCCTATACCGGTTAATATT
This sequence comes from Hordeum vulgare subsp. vulgare, assembly GCF_904849725.1. NCBI lineage: Eukaryota > Viridiplantae > Streptophyta > Magnoliopsida > Poales > Poaceae > Hordeum > Hordeum vulgare. The sequence goes on along the minus strand of NC_058524.1, from coordinate 74,635,614 downwards.
TAACCGACAACGTGTTTTCCATATTACCCTTCCTGCTCCTGCCTTCTTTGACTTTCAGGTAAAACGGAGATACTACATAACCAGAGGAGAGGCAGAGGAGTATGAGAGGGAGGCAAAGGATGCTCGCCTCCGTGAGGCAGCTATTCAGGAAGTATCCACCGCGCTCCCGTACAACCCCCATTATGATTTTGGATATCGCCTGGACCAGCCATTGGAGTAGACCAACTTAGGCTAAAAGCCTAAGCTTGGGGGAGTACGTGTTTCTCACCGACTTTATATTCATGCTTACACTTTCACTTTGTTAGTCGGTGTTCACACTTTGCCACTGTACCATCCATGCTAGTTTATTTCTTTTCTCATTTTCTTCTTGTGTGTTTGTCTAGTTTAAGAAAACCCAAAAATATTTCTCGTTCATCTTTTGCTTGTTGGGAGCTTTCCCGTGTAAATAGTTTTCTTTTTCTTTGGGTCAAGGTAGAAGACCATGGTTACAATGTTTAGTGGCTCTCACATGCATATCTGTTTATCTGTCAAAGAGCCATATTACTTTGTCTTATCCTTTGTGTTTGCTTGCAGATTCCAGCTTAATCCAATGCACGAACACTCTTATTATTGTTCACATCATTCGGTCGTGCAAGTGATAGGCAATAATGAAGATATATGATGAAGTGACTGAGCCTGGAAAAGTTGGTATGAACTCGATCTATTTTGTTTTTGTAAATATGACTAGCTCATCGTTCCTTATTCAGCTTTGTTGTGAGAGAAACATGTTTGCAATGACAACTTAGAGATCATAGTTTCTGATGCCATGCTTAAGTATCTAGGAGCTTATAATGGTTTGTCATGGATGCCAACTTGAATTTTGAGATGATTATGATGTAGTATGATAGGATGGTACCCTCCTTTGAAAGATTCAAGTGGCTTGACTTGGCACATATTTACGCATGTAGTTGAAACAAAATCAACATAGCCTCTATGCTATTCATGTTCATGGTGATTTATGTCCTACTCATGCTTGCACTCCATGTTGGTTAATCTCAATGCATTTTGATGACTCTTGTCGCTCTCTAGTTGGTCGCTTCCCAGTCTTTTGCTAGCCTTCACTTGTACTAAGCGGGACTACTGCTTGTGCATCCACTTCCATAAAGCCAAAGTTGTTCCACATGAGTCCACCATACCTACCTATATGCGGTATCTACGTGCCGTTCCAAGCAAATTTGCATGTGCCACTCTCTAAACCTTCAAGAAATAATATGTTTTGCATGCCCGAACCTCTCATGTGGTGACAAGGGGCGATCAGTATCTTCCATGCTAGGCGTGTTATCCTCGATACGTGTTTATTCACTATCACTCACGAGAAAGGGGCCGGTAATTGGAATGCCTAGTTCCATGCTCAAATTGAAAAGATAATTGCAAACAAAACTCCCCCTGGACTGTTGTTGGTATGCACGGCACCCGAGTATTCGGCTAGTCGTGGAGTGTGATTGATCGGTGGTGGGGGAGTCAAAACTTCACTTTTCTGTTTGGGAACCGCTTATAGTATGTGTAGCATGGAAGATGGTGAAAACTCTTGGTCATTGCGTTGACAACGAAAGCATGCCACCCAAAATTATTTATCTCTCTCTTCAAAGCTTGAGCTCTGGTACCTCTGCAAATCAATGCTTCCCTGTGCGAAGGGCCTATCTATTTATGTTTCTGTTGAGTCATCCTCTTTTTATAAAAGCACCAATTAGAGAGCACCTCCATCATTTTTTGCTTTGCTTTTAATTGATATTGAGTATGATTGTGGCTGGATCTTATTTGCCATGAATTACAATGTTCAGTCAGCCCTTGGTCTTTGAAGGTGCTATGCATTTATGTTTTGCGGTCTCAGAAAGAGCTAGCGAGATACCATCTGTTCATATTGCTTCATGATTCCCTTGATTATTATTGCTCGCTAGTTGATTATGCCATTGATATGAGTTCCTTTTGAGACCTAAATGTCATTGCTTATTTGGATAGCTTGTGATCTTGTTGAAAATATGAATATGAGTTAGACATAATTGCAACAACAAGATCAAACAGAGTTCGTAAAAGTTTTTCTTTTGTCTCTTTCAGTTTGTCAACTGAATTGCTTGAGGACAAGCAAGGCTTTAAGGTTGGGGGAGTTGATACATCTCCATCGTATCTACTTTTCCAAACTCTTTTGCCCTTGTTTTGGACTCTAATTTGCATGATTTGAATGGAACTAACCCGGACTAACGTTGTTTTCAGCAGAATTGCCATGGTGTTGTTTTTGCGCAGAAATAAAAATTCTCAGAATGACCTGGAAATTTACGAGGATTTTTTGTGGAATATATAAAAAATACTGGCGCAAGAATGAACCGGGGGAGTGGAGTGAGGAGCCCATAAGCCCACCAGGCGTGGGCCCCCCTGGCCGCGCCTAGCAGGCTTGTGGGGCCTGCAGGGCTCCGCCGCCTCCAACTCCAGCTATATTTAGTCCCTTTCGTCTGGAAAAAATCAAGGAGAAGAGTTATCCATGTTTTATGATACAGAGGCGCCGCCACCACCTCTTCTTCCTCTGGAGGGCAGATCTGGAGTCTGTTCTGGGCTCCGAAGAGGGGAGATCGTCGCCATCGTCATCACCAACCTTCCTTCATCGCCAATTCCATGATGCTCTTCACCGTTCGTGAGTAATCTCATCGTAGGCTTGCTGGAGGGTGATGGGTTGGATGAGATCTATCATGTAATCGAGTTAGTTTTGATGGGGATTGATCCCTAGTACCCACTATGTTCTGAGATTGATGTTGCTACTACTTTGCCATGCTTAATGCTTTTCACTAGGGCCCGAGTGCCATGATTTCAGATCTGAACCTATTATGTTCTCATCAATATATGTGTGTTCTTCATCCTATCTTGCAAGTTGTAGTCACCTACTATGTGTTATAACCCGGCAACCCCGGAGTGACAATAGCCGGAACCTCTCCCGGAGATGACCATAGTTTGAGGAGTTCATGTATTCACTAAGTGCTAATGCTTTGTTCCTGTTCTCTATTAAAAGGACAACCTTAATATCCCGTAGTTTCTATTAGGACCCCGCTGCCACGGGAGGGATGGACAATAGATGTCATGCAAGCTCTTTTCCCTAAGCACGTATGACTACATAAGGAATACATGCCTACATTACATTGACGAACTGGAGCTAGTTACATATCTCCCCGTGTTATAACTATTGCATGATGAATGTCATCCGGCATAATTATGCATCACCGATCCAATGCCTACGAGTTTTTCCTACTGGTCCTTGGTACGTTACTTTGCCGCTATTGTTGTCACTGCTGCTACTGTTACTCTATCGCTACTGCTATCATTGCTGCTACTGTTACTCTGCCGCTACTGCTGTCACTGCTGCTACTATTACTGTTGCTACTGTTGCTATCACACCACTTTGCTACTGATACTTTGCTGCAGATACTAAGTCTTTCAGGTGTGGTTGAATTGAAAACTCAACTGCTAATGCTCGAGAATATTCTTTGGCTTCCCCTTGTCTCGAATCAACAAATTTGGGTTGAATACTCTACACCCTAAAACTGTTGCGATCCCCTATACTTGTGGATTATCAGGGGGCGCACCAGCCCACCTAGGGGCTGGTTCCCTCCCGCATTTCGCACGTGTAGCCTTCTGGGGCTTGTGGCCCCTCCCGGTGGGCCTCCGGACCCCATCCAATGGTCCCGGCACTTTGCTGGTGGTGCCCGAAACATTTCCGGCGTCCAAACCCATCCATCATATATATCAATCTTTTACCTCCGGACCATTATGGAGCTCCTAATGACGTCCGAGATCTCATCCAGGACTCCGAACAACCTTCGGTAACCTCGTATAACAATTCCCTATAACCCTAGCTTCATCGAACCTTAAGTGTGTAGACCCTACAGGTTTAGGAATCATGCAGACATGACCGAGACACTCTCCGGCCAATAACCATCAGCGGGATCTGGATACCCATGGTGGCTCCCACATGTTCCACGATGATCTCATCGGATGAACCACGATGTCAAGGATTCAATCAATCCCGTATGCAATTCCCTTTGCCTGTCGATATAGAACTTGCCCGAGATTCGATCGTCGGTATACCTATACCTTGTTCAATCTCGTTACGGGTAAGTCTCTTTACTCGTTCCGTAGCACATCATCGTGTGACTAACTCCGTAGTCACACTGAGCTCATTATGATGATGTTCTACCGAGTGGGCCCAGGGATACCTCTCCATCACACGGAGTGACAAATCCCGATCTCGATTGGTACCAACCCAACACACACTTTTGGAGATACTCGTACTGCACCTTTATAGTTACCCAGATATGTTGTGACGTTTGATACACCCAAAGCACTCCTATGGTATCCGGGAGTTGCACAATCTCACGGTCGAAAGAAAAGACACTTGACATTAGAAAAGCTTTAGCATACGAACAACACGATCTAGTGCTATGCTTAGGATTGGGTCTTGTCCATCACATCATTCTCCTAATGATGAGATATTATTGTTATCAATGACATCCAATGTCCATGATCAGGAAACCATGATAATCTATTGGTCAACGAGCTAGCCAACTAGAGGCTTGCTAGGGACACATTGTGATCTATTTATTCACACATGTATTACTGTTACCTGTTAATACATTTATAGCATGAACAATAGACGATTATCATGAACAAGGAAATATGATAATAACCATTTTATTATTGCCTCTAGGGCATATTTCCAACAGATACCGCAGATGGTTGCATACCCCAGTCCAGGGTCCAACCATTGGAGTAGCTCGCATAATTTGTTGCCCATGAAATATGATGGAAGATCAATCTGTAAATCCAATGTTCATGGGAGCTGCCAACCAGGCTAGGACGTTCGTGACGACTAGATCAATCCAGCTCGGCAAGTTTGAGGCATGATCCATGTGGATACAGCAAATGGTGTCATACTCTAGTCCAGGGCCCAACCATCAGAGTAGCTCGCCAAATTTTAGCCCACAAAAACTGATGAAAGATTGATTTTTAAAACCGATGTTCATGAGTGCGGTCATATGAATGTTCCAGAGAGAGGCCCTGCACACTGAAGCCCCAGCCAAAGCCACACACGCGCTCACAAATCCATGGTGCTCTATGTCAAGGTCGCTAGATCATACATATAGCTAACTGGTTTGATTTTTCTTTGTCAACATAATATGTTTGAATGATCAATTTTAATTGGTTTATCGAGTGATGATTCCCAAATGGTAGATATGGATGTGCCTATACACCTAAATTGCTAAGGCATGTGAAGTCACCCACGGTTACACTTCGAGGGACGAAGATTTAATCAGCTATATGCAAGCGCAAGCATTCTGTCAGGGGAGAGAAACCAAACTACACAAAGTGCATGCAACCAACGCCATTAGTTGTGGCCTTTACTAAATAATTTTCGGCAGCCAAATCTGATGCTACAATTTGCAACAACGTGGATGAAGATAATTATACCTTAATTAGATGGATGCAGGCCCATGACGGATGGTGAAGCTGTAGTGAGCTGGGGTGGAAATCAGATGGTTCAGTCTCACGTGCATATATACGGGTCCACCTGTATGATATCACTTCAAGGAACTAATGATTCTAATAATAGTTTTCTTTACGAAGATTTTTATTCTCTTTGAGATAAAATAATCATCTTTTTAAATCATGTTAAGTTAGTGCCCGGATGTGAGGTGCATGCATGCACGTATACTAAATATTATTTGTTTCCCTTTTATATTATTTGCAGGAGTGCCAACGACAACCACTAGGATGATCTATGGTTCTTGAAATTAATGGATACAAATAAAGTAATATTGTCTCGAGGTGTGTTTCCGTAGACCACACACACACAATGTACAAGGGAAAAAGTATAGCCACCCTGTATTTTACACTACAAACCGTTGTACATATACAATACGAGATGTATATACATTGTATATGTACGACAACCTGTAGTATACAATATGAGGTGGATATATAGTCTACCGAAGCAAAAGAGATTGTCTCATGGTAACCTCCAGAGACCTACAAATAGGAACAGTCAAACACTTCTCCCTTGAATTATGTCATCCTTTTGCTCCATGGGCAGCTCGGGTAGCCACCGCGGCAACGACGTCTCCACGATATGCAGTCAGATGTTATATGCATTACATGAATGGCGCAGGTGAGCTTTCAAGGGAAAGAAGCCAATGTACAAAATGTTTTGCTTAGAAAAACATTAACACATAAAAAGAGGATGTGATACCTGCAATGTTACAATAAGCATACAAACATGATTGCAAATACAATGTTTATTATAACAACATTGTTTGGGTCATATATCTACTATATATTCCAAAAGCTTGCATATATTCAAGAAACTATAGTTTTGAACACTAGGTGTGTTTGTAAGTAGAAAGAATACTGAAATTTAAAATAAGATTCCATACAATTTAAAATTGTAGGTATCTCGGGAAACATACATACATACACCAACATATTGGCATGAGCTATTAGCAAGGAACGAGCCATGACTGATTAGTATTTTCACGTTAATGACAATATTGGAGGCTCCTCTACGATCTAATGATGGTAACTATATATGTTAAAAAGTATGATTTATCTAAATATATGGTATATAGTCGCCAAAAGGCTCAACTTCAACACGTTGATGGTAACAAAAACTAATAGCATAGTATTGTAGTTGGTACATCTTAATATCTAGCACTGTAGAAGTTAATAATGGTATAAAATATAGGACCTCGGGATAAATCTAATTGTTATAAGGAGCAATTGTGTCTGGTGAGAAAGTTTAGATGATGTTCTATGATCAAAGCTTGCGTTTAGCTGTTGTGCTTCCAAGCTACCAAAAGATAAAGTCCCTATGGAAATAGGGGCACAATTACCAACCCTACAACAACCAATAACAACAATGATACAAGAATCATAGAAAATACTTTATAAACTAGCCCGTGCATTTGCATGGGTTGACGACTAGTATTTTTTAATTGAGAACTCAATCTACTAAAATTTCATACTTAGTATCCTTCGGAATCTTATTTTGACTCATCCCTAGACCACTAGTGAGGCACAAATCAAAATGATCCTCTCCCTTTCAATTGTGAGCAGTGATGCAATGGATGAGCGTAAGAAAGATATGTTGGAACTTCGGATGGCAAATAGAATAATGATGGGGAAGGAAGACAAAAAGGTGTGAAAGGCTCACATCAATGAGGACAACCATAGGCGAGAGAAAGCCAAATGATAGATATGATGTGAGGAGTAGGGATTGCCATGTAACGAATGCACATATGAGCTAAGGTAAGCTCTCCAATGGAACTAGTGGGGTTGCATCCAACTTGTTTGCTCATGAAGACCTAGAGCTTATTTGAGGAGGCTCATCATTGAAATATGCAAACGAGGTTCTATAGTGTAAGGGTCCCCACATAGTTATGCATGAATGATAATCTGTATGTAGTACCAATATAGTAATGGAGTACGAGAGTGTTGATCTTCCAAAAGGAATAGTAGTGTTGCCCCCTTCTCTCTTTTTATTTCATTTTTTTCTCTTTTTATTTTTTTATTTTTTATTTTATTTTTTTGTGGCCTCTTTGGCTCTTTCTTTTTATCTCTCATTTGTCCTCTTTGGGATCTTTTGTTTTGTCCTCTTTCTGATCTTTTGTTTGTCCTCTTTGGGATCTTTTCCTCACTTAAGGGCAACACTCTATGTTTTACATGAATACAAAGAAAAATCATCACACTTTATAAGAAGTACTCAAGATAAAGACAAGTGAAAACTATTATGATGTATGCAAATGTATGCCTCCGCCAGTGTAGCAGGATGTGCAATGATACTAGCGCGTCATGTAGCAGTAATAAGGGCAAGGCCCAACTAGCATGCGGGTCTACGATCAAGCAAAAGCATGTATGACATGAAGATCAAGTCATGAGATGGTGGATGTTGCATGGCAATGTATCTCGGAAAGGCTATGGAAATGCCTTAGTAGGCAGGTATGGTGGTTGTTTTGAGGAAAGATATAATGAGGCTTATGTATAACAGAGTGTATCATTACATGGGTTTGGATGGACCGACGGAGTTTGCACCAACTCTAGATGTGAGAAAGGGAAATGCACGGCACCGAAGAGGCTAGCAAAATATGGATGGTGGAAGTGCCAACAATCGAATACTCACATTAGTCCAAAGAACTCGTACACTTATTATTGGTAACTCTCTATCTAGTTAGGAATTTCGCAAAGAGACAAGTACCTCGAGGAGGAGTGTTTGGGGGTTTGGTTATCCTTGTGTATCCTTGACTCATGCTAACGTGAGGGTACTCTATATATTCCAACCCCTCTAGATGTTAGCGATCAATTAAGTAGCTAGAGTTCTCAACTAATTTTAGTTTTTGAAAAACACACGGATTTCCCAAAATACGACACCTATCACTAATAGGCTCAAGCTCTTGGCACCAATAGTCCAAACATTACTCAAATCAATACGGCAAAAATATTGCAAGTTACTACTATACTTAAATAACAACCTCAATTACCTACTCATGCAAGACACACAACTCAGTGCAACGAGCCAACTCTCTAAACAAGATAAGCATGATAACTCAAGAGAGTTCCAAAAGCAACCTACATAATAGCTCTTAAAAAGATAACGATGAAAACCTATGTTGTGTTCTAGAGTGGAATGGAGCGTGTCTCTCTTCCAAACAAGGTAGGCTGGGTTCTGACTTGTTATGAACAGCAAGACAAACTAAAACAAACTAAAAACTAAATAGCGGGACGCTCCAAGCATATCACATATCATATGAAGTGATAAAAATATAGCATGGAGATGGACGAACTCATGATTGTTGATAGAGAAGAGGATGCACGGGGGCATCCCCAAGCTTAGACGCTTGAGTCTACTTTTAATATTTCTTGGGGTTCATGGGGGCATCCCCAAGCTTGAGCGCTTGAGACTCCTGTATCTTCTATCATCATCTCCCATTGCATACTTGAAAACTCCCATCATACGGAACTCATCATAAGCTGATTAGAGTGGTTAGTTCCCTTAATAAAATAATTCATTACCTGCTGGAAATAAAGATTTTTCATGAAAAGCTACTACTTCTTATGAATGCCAAAAGGTTTTTGCATATAAAAAGTAAGCATAGGATTTGTAAAACAATGAAAACGCAAAACATTGCAGAATCTGCGAAAAACAGAACAGCAGGTAGTAAACAATTTATTCGGGGCACTTATGCAACACAAATAAAAAAACTCAAAACAGATGCCAGAAACGTAATTATATAGAGCATGCTGTCAAAAAAGTTCAGATAAAAAAGATGATATGATGATTTTTGGCAATTTTGTCCGTCAATCACACAAAATCTGTTTCTGGACAGCATGTCACAATTTTTGAATTTTTTTGCAATCGGAGGCTATAACTTGGCACAGCAACAACAACCAAGCCTTTCAGTCCCAAACAAGTTGGGGTAGGCTAGAGTTGAAACCCATAAGATCTCAAAGCCAAGTCATGGCTCTGGAACGTGCATAGCTAACTTCCACGCACCCCTGTCCATGGCTAAGTCTTTGTCGATATTCCAAACCTTCAGGTCTCTCTTAACGAACTCCTCCCATGTCAAGTTTGGTCTACCACGACCCCTCTTAACATTCTCAGCACGCTTTATCCGTTCGCTATGCACCGGCGCTTCCGGTGGCCTTCGTTGAATATGTCCAAACCATCTGAGACGATGCTGGACTAGCTTCTCTTCAATCGGTGCTACCCCAAGTCTCTCTCGTATATCATCATTACGTACCCGATCCTTCCTTGTGTGGCCACATATCCATCTCAACATGTGCATCTCTGCTACACCTAACTGTTGGATATGTCGTCTCTTGGTTGGCCAACACTCCGTGCCATACAACATCGCAGGTGTAACTTGGCACAAAGCTTAAAATTAAAGATACAATGATGTTGCTACAGTAGTAACACACATCAAGACCACTAAAACAGAAAGTAAAAAAAAATTGGGTTGCCTCCCAACAAGCCCTTTCTTTTATGCCTTTGAGCTAGGCATAATGCAAGAAGGAGGATCAAGATTCTCCAAGGTCATCGGAATTATAAAAACCTTCAAACGGATCCTCAACAAGTTCATCCTTATTTATCCTAGGGAATGGGTACGTACCTTTCGCTTTCCCACGCAAGCGTATGTGTCCTTTACCTATATCAATGAAGCCTCTCACGGCTCGGAGGAAGTCCCTTTCAAGCACTATATTCCCTTTGTTGGGCTCCATGCTGAAGAAATCAACTGTTGCATTCCTATCAGAGAATGTAACCTGGACATCTTTTACCTTTCCCTGGATTTCAGAAATATCACCATTAGCATGTTCATGATAAGATAAAAAAATTACATGTCTAACCAGAGAGAATCATAAACAATTTTTGGCATTGTAGAAACCATGGATCCAATATCACAATAAGCAAGGAAGTCTTGGTTAGAGATGCTAATTCTAACAAGAGGTTCCCAGTCATCATATATTTTCAAAATCTGTTCCTTATCAACCACCGGTTTCTATCTTTCTCTTAAGTCTAGAGAATCTATTTTCCCTTGAATAGTAGCAAGTCTATCTATAATAGTGTGATAACCATGATTATAAACAAGATTATAAGATAGACCTTGTATAATATCAAGTTCTCTTGCCTCATCACACTCTACAAAATCTCCTTTAGCTATAATATCAAGAGAGTGTTTGCACCATATAAAGAGACCATGATAAAAATTTATAAGCACAATTTTGATAGGTATCCAAGGCATAATTCTTTTCTATGCTTCAAAAATTCTATCCCATGCTTCCTTCATATTTTCTCCATTCCTTTGATGGAAATCTAAGACCTCAGATTCCATCCAAGCATCAAGCCTTAACATGCTTGGCAACTAAAAGCAAAGTAACTAATTTTTTTGTGGTTTTTGGTACAACACTCTAAAGAAAAAAAACTAAAAAGCGAACTAACAAGACTAAAAATTAAAGGTAGAATATAGCGTGCAACTACCCTATCTTGAAGACTGGAGTCCTTGGCAAAGGCGCCAGAAATTTTCTTGATGACGAGTTGATGGATATACTTCTCACCCCTCGTTGATTACCCCAAGTGGAAGGTGGAGATGTAGTCAGCAGCAGACTTCCCTTAGACGGGGACTGTAAGGTTTATCGAACACAGGAGGACTCTGAGGATCTACAAGTAGGTGTCTTCCACCCTGGCGCTAGCAGAAAACATGGACCTGCACATACAACAAATAACTTTGCTCCCAACGAGTACACAGAGTTTGTCAATCTCTCCGGCCGTGTAGTTTGCAAAGGATCAAAACACAAGCGGGAAGTTAATAGTGATTGCAATGGAAAAGTAAATGAAAGCGGTAAATGATGGAGGTGTAAACAATGATGGTGATATGGACCGGAGTCACATGATATTCAATAGTGATGTCTCTCTCCCAAAAGACGATAAACAACTATACTTGGGTAAAAAAATCATAGTTGGGCAATTGATAGAATTATGATCGCACCGCAATGCTAATTATGCTACTTGATAGTTAGAGGGTCAATAGTAATGGGAAGTACACCAAGACAAGTAGACCGTTTATTCATCAACATCTACTTACTAATCATCCACCTTGAGATATCTATCCATAACATCTCGCCGGTATTAAGTTGCGAGCCCCACCCAAAGTGTAAACTCCAAGCAACAGACAACTGCATTAACGAGCTATGCGTAAGGTAAACAATCCTTGCAACCGTGGCCACAAGCACCGTTGATTTCTCCCTGGTGGCCACAAGCACATCCCCTAGTGTCATGTTTCTGTCACTCAAGCTAGACAACGAGGGGCATGAACCCACAATCATGCATAACGCTCCCTCTTGGAGTTACAATCTACTACTCGGCCAAAGAAATAAATAGCAACGGAGAACATGCATGAATCACTAAGGAAGATAATATAAAAAGATAATCAAATATATAACTCATAACAATCTGAACATAATCTCATAATCCATGGGATCCCAACAAACCGAGCATAGCAAAAGCAAGAGAATTACATAGATGCCTTGATCATGTAGGGCAGCTCACAAGGACTAACCATTGAAGCACACGATTGGAGAGAAGACATCACATAGATACTGGTCATGGACTCATGGTTCAAGGAGGACTACTCATGACACGTCCGGGAAGCATCCATGGGGGTGGAGAAGCTCTCGGAGGTCAATCCTCCCTCCGGCAGGGTGCCGGGAAGAGGTCTCTTGATGCTCCCGGTCTCGTAAGCGCTGCGACGGTGGAAAGATGGAGAAATTCGCGATTCCAGAAAGTCTGCAACGGTTTCCTCTCGGGACTCTAAATATAGGCCAAAGGAGGGCACTGAAGGAGGTGGGACCCACCCAGGAGACCTCCTGGCGCGGCCTAGGGCCTGGCCGCGCCGGCAGGCCGCTTGGGAGGCCCCTGGCCCCCCTCTGGCTTCTGTTTCGCTGATTTTTTATATATTTTTCTGGGATTTTTTGGGCTTCGGAAAATTGGGTAAAATCCCCTACAAAATACACATCAGGAGACATAAACTGGCACTGGGTGCACTGAGTTAGTAGGTTAGTCCAAATATGTGTAAAATGATATAAAAGTGTAGCAACACATATAATAATGTCACCCAAAAGATCAAGGAACAAGAAGAAATTATAGATACGTTTGGGACGTATCAGGAGGCTTAAGCTAAAGCAGAGACACCTCAAAGCTGAACAAGACTCCATCAATGAAATATAGATTAAAGTCTTGGCCACTGAAGAAGGGTACGGACATGATCGATAGGGGCAAACCAAAAGTTAGCCATGTCGATGCTTGTTGCCAGAGTTTGAAGACAAGGCCTTGCAGCCCGCACCACCCAGATTTGCACAAGACGATCAACCAGACCGTCCTCCTCGAGGACAGGACAAGAAAAAGGAATCGGTTCAACCCAAAGATCGATATGATTCGTGGCAGAAAATTAAATCTAAAGTAGAACAAACCAGATCCATTTATGGATCCAAAAGTCACACTCACGTAAGACAAGACAGATACCAAGCTCGACCAAATTAGAACGATGGAGTTCAAGATACACGACACGATAGAACCTCGTTCGATCTCGAGCATGACACAACTCAGATAAGGGGAGCTGCTCACCCAAAGTTCTCCCCAAATGAAGTGATGTGGCATCACTTACCCGAAGGGTTTAAACCCGTAAATATCCAACAATACGATAGGACGACAGAGTCGTACGTATGGATCAAAGATATCCTCCTTCAGATTCACATGGCCCACGGAGATGATCTCCATGCCATCAAATACTTACCACTTAAGCTTAAGGGCCCGACTAGGCATTGGCTAAACAACCTCCCAGAAAACTCCATTGGGAGTTGGAAGGATCTTGAGGATGCCTTTTGAGACAACTTTCAATGCAGTTATGTTCGGTCACCTGGGTCCGATTACTTAAGCCAAATAATCCAGCAGCCCGATGAGTCATCTCGGCAATTCTGGAACAGATTCATCACCAAGAAAATCAGATTGTTGACTGCTCGGATGCTGAGGCACTAGCTTCCTTCCACAACAACATATAGGACGAATGGCTCACCCAAACACTTGGACGAGAAAGGCCGAGTACAATGGCCGCTCTCACCTCCCTCATGACCCGGCATTCCGTGGGTGAGGATACTTGGCTGGCTCGACGGAGTAACCCTCCCTCAAACCCCGACACTTCTACAGTCCGGGACAACAATGGAAAGCCATAGTGCAAGAAGAGTAAGCATCAGCACAATAATGGTGAGGCCGATGACACAACATTCAGTGTCGAATTCAGCAACTCCAAGTTGTACCCGAGAAGAAACCTTTCAAAGGAAATTGGATTGGGGCTACCGTGTTGGAAAAAAGACTTGAGAGGCCCTATCAGATACATGGCACTCAGAATAAGCCCGCTACTCACACCAAACGTAACTATTGGGTGATCAAGGCGGCGAGAAAGAGCATGGCCGAATATCGAGCCAAGAGCCTGTGCAACAAGGACAACAAAGAACACCGCCGCGCAAACAATGGGGGCGAAAAGGAATATCCTCCTGAAGAAAACTGGTGAACATGATCTATGTCACCCACTTGCCCAAAAAGTGTTATTATAGTCAATGGTAACATAGAGCGATCCATTCGGACTGAGGAACACACTGCAGCTTTAGCAGTCGAAGTACAGGAAGGTGACATGACTCTCAGGCCAAAGTTATTCGTCAAGGATCTTAAACAGGCTCGCGCCTCGTCGTAGTTAACTACCATGGCAGCTAAATAGGGATACATTCCTCATTGCGGTAGCTTGCCTCCAGCAAAGTATGTATCTAGAAGACATAACTTTGCGCTCAAGATTCCAAGGGTGGCTATGGGGATTAATAATATACACCTTATTGTTGAGATAAACCGAATCATGGTGAGTATAGTCTTTAGACATATATAGGTACCATCAAGGACCGATCTCTGTGTTAAGCATTGTTGGAAATATGCCCTAGAGGCAATGATAAATAGTTATTATTATATTTCCTGTTACAAGGTAATCGTTTATTATCCATGCTATAATTGTATTGAATGAAAACATAAATACATGTGTGGATACATAGACAAAACAATGTCCCTAGAAAGCCTCTAGTTGGCTAGCTAGTTGATCAAGGGTAGTTAAGGTTTTCTGACTATGTGCAAGTGTTGTCACTTGATAACTGGATCACATCATTCGGAGAATCATGTGATGGACTAGACCCAAACTATGAACGTAGCATATTGATCGTGTCATTTTATTGCTATTGTTTTCTGTGTGTCAAGTATTTATTCCTATGACCATGAGATCATATAACTCACTGGCACCGGAGGAATACCATGTGCGTATCAAACGTTGCAACGTAACTGGTTGACTATAAAGGTGCTCTACAGGTATCTCCGAAGGTGTCCGTTGAGTTAGTATGGATCAAGACTTTGATTTGTCACTCCGTGTGACGGAGAGGTATCTCGGGGCCCACTCGGTAATACAACATCACACACAAGCCTTGCAAGCAATGTGACTAAGTGTAAGTCATGGGATCTTGTATTACGGAACGAGTAAAGAGACTTGCCGGTAACGATATTGAAATAGGTATGCGGATACCGACGATTGAATCTTGGGCAAGTAACATACCGAAGGACAAAGGGAATGACATACGGGATTATGTGAATCCTCGACACTAAGGTTCAACCTATAAGATCTTTGGAAAATATATAGGATCTAATATGGGCATCCAGGTCCCGCTATTGGATATTGACCGAGGAGTGTCTCGGGTCATGTCTACATAGTTCTCGAACCCGCAGGGTCTGCACACTTAAGGTTCGACGATGTTTTAGTATAGTTGAGTTATATGTGTGGTTACCGAATGTTGTTCGGAGTCCCGTATGGGATCACGGACGTCACGAGGGTTTTCGTAATGGTCCGGAAACAAAGATTGATATATAGGTTGGTTTCATTTGGTCACCGGAAAGTTTCGGGCAATTCCGGCAATGTACCGGGAGTGGCGAATGGGTTCCGGGTGTTTACCGGGAGGGGCCCACCCACCCGGGAGTGAGCCCAAGGCCCTAGGGTGGCACACCAAGTCCTTAGTGGGCTGGTGGAGTCAACCCAAGAGGGCTATGGCGCCACATGTAAAAATACCAAAGGAAAAGAAAAAAAGGAAACAGGGAGGTGGGAAGGAAGAGGAGGACTCCACCTTCCCAAACCGAATTGGAGGAGGAGTCCTCCTCCTCCATGGCGGATGGCGCACCCTTGGGGCCCTTGTGCCCCAAGGCTAGCCCCTCCTCTCCTCCTATATATATTGGTGGTTTAGGGATTTTTGAGACACAACTTTGCCACGTGCAACTCTAGCCTATTCCACATAATTTTTCCTGTAGATCGGATTTCTGCGGAGCTCGGGCGGAGCCCTGCATGAGTAGATCATCACCACCACCGGAGCGCTGTCACGCTGCCGGAGAACTCATCTACTTGTCCGTCTTGCATGCTGGATCAAGAAGGCCGAGATCATCATTGAGATGTATGTGTGCTCAACGCAGATGTGTCGTCCGTTCGGCGCTAGATCGGGACGGATCGTGGGACTAGTCGCGAGACTGTTCATGGGACGGATCGTGGGACGGTTCAAGGGACGGACCAGGAAGACATACCACTACATCAACTGCGTTTCTTAACGCTTTCCGTTGAGCGATCTACAAGGGTACGTAGATCTAGTCTCCTCTCGTAGATGGACATCACCATGATAGGTCTTCGTGTGCGTAGGAAATTTTTTGTTTCCCATGCAACGTTCCCCATCAAGCACACCCACACGTTGGTGGCCTCTCAAGACCGCCATTGTTCACAAAAGCTGTTTATTGAAGTTCTCTCTTGTTCAAGGAGTATTCTCCGAAGAGTGAAGGCACAGACGTGCAACAAGGTGCTTATAGGAACATCATGCTAGTTATACCAAACCCTATGTAAACCTCTACTCTATACACTTCTATCCATCTATATATATACAACTTCTTGTTGAGTTTGAATTCTATGGTTCAAAAAAATTCGGAAGAAAGGAATGCTCTTTATGATTTACGAGCTTTGCAATGACTTTTTGCCTCCTACTTTTCCCGAACTATTTCTCGAACACATATACAAGTTTGTTTTTATGCACATCTCTAATATTGGATGAATGGATGGGGGGCTTGGCCATCACGACCACCCCCTCCGAACTGTTACATTACTATTTGTCATTTTACGTGTGCGACGTCTTGGATTTGCGTTATATGCATCGGTTCCGAATTATGTATTTGGTCAACTGTTGGGTTTCCACACTCTTGTGTTTACCCATTTGCGTTCCGCAAGTGTGTCTAAAAGGGTAAAGGGAGAACCACTACGATTGTATTTCAAACTAGTCGGTTAAGTACCTCTATGGAGAAAGCCAAAAACTGGCCGGCGTGATAAGCGATAACTAGTCCATGATCCAAAGACAAGTGTTAAACTAAAGAACAACTGGCTGTTCATCATGTTCTGCGAAAGGTTTGAATTCATTCCGACCAAGTGATTACTTACTTTTACACCATGGAATAATCCGAATACCACAATTTTGAAAAGGGTTCTACTTACCACCCACGATCAAGCTGTTCTAGTTAAATGAAAGCATTAAAGCCAAATAGTCTAATTGCCTAGTTTTCTCCCACATTATCGCCGTAGGGTGCAAGACGTTGGCTAAGGGTAACAATGCGGAAGCCGAAAACACTCGCGCTAGAATCTGGCGAGGGGATGAAGCCGACGACTGGAAAATTAAAAATACATGGTCTACCATGCAAAAATTAAAAGGCACTATATTATACAACCACTTTGACAGGATAGTATTTTTTAACCAAAGACTACGTCTTTGGAGCATTGTGCCTCTACAGCTCGGGCACCTTCCATGAGAGTGGAGAAATACAGTTTGGGGCATCTGTGCTCCTTCCTAGCCGGTGGAGGTGCGATGGCCATCTTCGAATGCTCTAACTTTAGCAAGTGTGTCATTGTCCTTGCAAAGGCCGTCTGAGCTCCCTCGATGTAGACTGAATGCTTAATGACATCGATTCGTGGAGAAGCAGCAATCATCTTTTGAACCAGGCCGAAGTAGCTACTTGGCAATCGTTTGGTTGGCCACAACCTAATCCACAAGTCCTTCATGGCCGGCTCGGTCATCTTGTGCAGATCCATCAGTTGTTTCAACTGATCAGACACTAGCTGCGGATGCCCCGCATTTGGAACTATGCCAAAAACAACCTTTGTTGTGCCGCACCATCCCGTGAAGCATAGTACTTCTCAGCTTCTTCTCCACTCTTTGAAAGATCTGCAATCGCACATGGAGAACTCCATATTCGAGTAAGCAATGCAAATCTTCGTCTACCAAATGTACGTTGTAGTAAATACCGCTTACTAGCTCCGATTTGCTTGATCTCATGGACCTCTTTCCGAAGATCATGTGCCTTCTTCTACGCTTCTTGGAGTGCGGCAGTGACTAACATTAGTTCCTTTGTTTTTTTATTTTATTTCTGCTCAAGGGACTCATTCTTCGTGATGGGCTCCTGAAGATCTTGCCAAACTTCGCTCACCCGCGCTTCGGATTTTTCACTAGAAGCTTTGGTTTGTGCAGCTACCGCCTTCCGTTTGGCGGCCTCTTGCTTGGCCTTGCCCAGTTCGGCTTTAAGCCGATCAATATCAGCACCAACAGTTGTGGTAGTCATTCAGACAACACACACTTATAGACAAAGATAACAAACAATTCAATAAGAAAGCTAAAAGTTGCGCACTTACTTTGGGCATCTTCAAAACGCTTGTTGATACGGTCCATCTCCTCTTTGGAAATCTTACTTTCCGATTTATTTCCACCAACTCTAGGGAGTTGGGGGTTGTGGCTAATGTAGAACTCTGCACAAGAGCATTTTTTAAACTTTTATAATTTTTCATATTTTTTCGAAATCCTTTGATAGGGTGTTTCTCATCAAACTACCAGAGTCTTCGGGGCTACACACAGTTTTTCCGAACTATCATGGCCCCGGCATGAGTTTTTCAAACTCAGACAGGGCTCGGGGGTTACTAGACATAATATTGCTTTTAGACAATGTATAACTACAAAAGGAAAAGTATGTGGATTACCTTGATCCCTGCTAGCAGCGCATCGAAATATTTTTTGAGACTACTGTAAATGGACTAAATGCTTTGCAATACCGCACTCAGATGAGTGTGGCATTCTCCATGAACAAAAGGATCATTAATACCTTCCTCCCTTAAGTTTGGCCATCCAGTTCGGTTTGGCTCCGTCGTGGATGGCTCTGGGTGTGCCATAGCAATCTCCCTTCACGGAGAGACTACTACCGATGGTGACGGAGATGGAGGACCCTCCACAGTTGTCTTTGAAGGAGACCTAAAAGGTTTGGGCCCTCCCTCCTTTGTCACCAGGAGGAGTTCATCCTCGTGGTCCTTTGTGGCCGAAGTATTAACCTCGTTCATAATGTCGTCACCCCTGGCCACAGTCTTCGGCATGAGGGGGGACCTCCCTGGATACCACCTCCCAGTTCTCCTCGGCTGCAGGGGGAGGTGTGTTGGGGCAAGCCGGCCCCTCTTTCAGGCATATTGGTTGGCAGGCAATCCCTGTTGGGGAACGTCTCATGGGAAACAAAAAAATTCCTACGCTCACCAAGATCAATCTATGGAGACTAACATCTACGAGAGGGGGAGTGCATCTACATACCCTTGTAGATCACTAAGGGGAAGCATATATAACACGGTTTATGTACTGGAACATATTCACAATCCAAATTGCAATCCGTCCTGCGATCCCATCACAATCCGTCTCGCGATCCCACCACGATCCATCTGATCTAGTGCCGATCGGACGGCACCTCCGCGTTCAACACACGTACAGCTCGATGTCGTTATCTGCCTCCTTGATCCAGCAAGCAAGGGCGAAGAGGTAGAAGAGTTCTCTGACAGCACAATGGCGTGGTGGCAGTGGTGGTGGAGCAATCTCAGCAGCGCTCCGCCAAGCACTGCCGCATATGCATTTTGGAGGAGAAACAGATCTAGGGAGAGAGGGGGGCTGCACCTATGCCTCAAGGTGTGGCTGCCCTCCCTCTCCTTCTTTACTTATAGGAGGGGGTAGGTGGGGTCCAGCCCTAGCCCCTCCTCCATGGAGGGGTCGGTCGGCCAAGGTGGGAAGAGTGCAGCTCCCACAAGGGAGGTGGAAGCCCTAGGGAGGACTCCCTCCTCTCCAAGACATCCCCACCTACCACCTTGGGCACATGGTCCCTTTAGGGGTCGGATGCCCACCCCACTAGGGGTTGGTGCGCCACCTCTCATGTCCATGTGGCCCCCGGGGTGGGAGGTCCCCTCCCGGTGGACCCCAGAACCCTTTCGGCACTCCCGATACACTACCAAAAACACCCAAAACCTTTGCGGAACCATAATACCCCTTTTCTATACATAAATATTTACCAATGAACCATAGGGAGCTCCTCGTGATACCCTAGATCTCATCCATGACTCACAATAACTTTTAGTTATCACCACACATAACTCATTAATATCAAATCATCATTGAACCTTATGTGTGCAACATTGAGAGTTCGAGAACTTTGTAGAGATGACCGATACACTCTCTGGTCAAAAACCAATATTGGGACCTGGATGCCCATATTGGCTCCAACATATTCTATGAAGATTTTTATCGATCGAACCACGATGTGAAGGATTTAATCAATGTCGTATACTGTTCCATTTGTCCATCGGTATGTTACTTTCCCGAGATTCGATGTTACTTCCCGAGATTCAATCATCGATATCTGGATACCTAGTTCAATATCATTATCGGCAAGTATCTTTACTCATTCTGTAATACAAGATCTCGTGACTAACTCCTTAGTCACATTGCTCGCAAGCTTCTTGTGATGTGTGTATTACCGAGTTGGCCCTAGAGATACCTCTCCGTTATACGGAGTGACAAATCAGAGTCTCGATTCATGCCAGCCCAACAGACACCCTCAGAGATACCTGTAGAGCACCTTTACAGTCACGCAGTTAAGTTGTGACATTTTATACACACAACGCATTCCTCCGGTGTCCGGGAGTTGCATGATCTCATGGTCATAGGAACAAATACTTGACATGCACAAAACAGTAGCAAAAAACTGACACGATCATATGCTACATTCATAGTTCGGATCTTTTCCATCACATAATTCTCCTAATGATGTGATCCCGTTATCAAATGACAACTCATATCTATGGACAGGAAACCTTGACCATCTTTGATCCACGAGCTAGCCCATCACAGGCTCAGTTGGGACACAGTGTGGTCTATGTACCCAGACATGTATTTGAGTTTCCAATCAATACAATTCTAGAAAGGATAATAAACGATTGTCATGAACAAGATAATATAATAATAACTAATATATTATTGCCTCTAGGGCATATTTCCAATAGTCTCCCACTTGCAGTAGAGTCAATAATCTACCTCACGTCACTATGTGATTTACATTGCAACGAATCTAACACCCATATAGTTTTGGGGTTTGATCATGTCTTGCTCGTGAGAGAGGTTTTTAGTCAACGGATTTGCAACATTCATATCCATGTGTATTTTAGAAATCCCCATGTCATACTTTAGATGTTGCTACCACGGTCCACTAGGAAATATTCCAATGACTGCTCCACTATACCAATCCAATTTGCTACTCAGAGTCATCCAGATTGGTCTCAAAGCTTGCATCGACGTAACCCTTTACGATGAACTCTTTTATCACATAATCAAGAAACATTTCCTTAGTCCTCAAGTTACTAAGGATAAATTTTACCACCGTCCAGTGATCCAATCCTGGATCAACCTTATACCCCTTGACAGACTCAGGGCAAAGCACACATCTGGTGCGGTACACAACATGTCATACTATAGAGCCTATGGCTAAAGCATAGGGGATGACCTTAGGCCTTTCTCTTTCTTCTGCCGTGGTTGGGCTTTGAGTCTCACTCAAATTCACACC
Organism: Hordeum vulgare subsp. vulgare; assembly: GCF_904849725.1. Taxonomy (NCBI): domain Eukaryota; kingdom Viridiplantae; phylum Streptophyta; class Magnoliopsida; order Poales; family Poaceae; genus Hordeum; species Hordeum vulgare. The sequence continues at coordinate 74,614,034 of NC_058524.1, read as the reverse complement.
TTACAATACAGACAAGAACTCCTTCTTTCACCAATCCATTTTTGAACTCCTTCAAAATGTTGTCAAGGTATGTGCTTATTGAAAGTTTTATCAAGCGTCTTCATCTATCTCTATAGATTTTGATGTCCAATGTTCAAGTACCTTAATCCAGGTTTTCTTTTGAAAAACACCTTTCAAACAACGATATATGCTTTGCAGAAATTCTACCGATCAACTATACGTCAACCACATATACTTAGCAGAAAATCTATAGTGCTCCCACTCACGTTCTTGTGAATATAAGTTTCTCGTAAACTTTGTATAAATCCAAAAAGCTTTGATCATCTCATCAAAGCGTATATTCCAACTCTGAGATGCTCACTCTAGTCCATAGAAGGATTGCTGGAGCTTGCATACTTGTTAGCATCTTTAGGATCGACAAAACCTTGTGGTTGTAACACATACAACCTTTCCTCAAGGAAACCTTCAAGGAAACAATGTTTTGATATCCACCTGTCAGATTTCATAATCGAAAAATGCAGCAACGGCTAACATAATTCCAACGGACTTTAGCATCGCTAGGGGTGAGAAAGTCTCATCGTAGTCAACTCCTTGAACTTGTCGGAAACCTCTTTGCTATGGGTGACATTTACCATCATCGTGTGTCTTCCTTTTAAAGATCCATTAGTACTTAATAGCCTTATGACCATCAAGTAGTTCTTCCAAAGTCCACACTTTGTTTTTATACATGGATCCTATCTCGGATTTCATGGCCTTCAGCCATTTGTTAGAATATGAGCCCACCTTTGCTTCTCCATAGATCGTAGGTTCATTATTGTCCAACAACATGACCTCCAAGATAGGATTACCGTATCACTCTGGAGCAGTACATGTCCTTGTCGACCTACGAGGTTTGGTAGTAACTTGATCTGAAGCTTCATGATCGCCACCATCAGCTTCCACTTCAACTAGTGTAGGCACCACAGGGACAAATTCCTGCGCCCTTCTACACTCTGGTTGAAGTGACGATTCAAAAACCTCATCAAGTTCCACCATCCTGCCACTCAATTCTTTCGAGAGAAACTCTTTCTCGAGAAAGTACCTATTTTAGGCAACAAACACTTTGCTTTTGGATCTGAGATAAGAGGTATACCCAACTGTTTTGGGTATCCTATGAAGATGCATTTATCTGCTTTGGGTTCGAGCTTATCAGGTTGAAGCCTTTTAACATAAGCATCATAGCCCCAAAATTTAAGAAACGATAACTTAGGTTTCTTGCCAATCCATAGTTCATACGATGTGATCTCAACGGAATTATATGGTGCCCTTTTAAAGTTAATGTGGTTTTCTCTAATGCATAATCCCAAAACAATAGTGGTAATTCAATAAGAGACATCATAGACTGGACCACATCTAATAGGGCATGGCTACGACGTTCGGACACACCATCACACTATGGTGTTCCACGTGGCATGAGTTGTGAAACAATTTCCACATTGTCTTCAATGTATACCAAACTCGCAACTGAGATATTCACCTCTATGATCATATCCTAGACATTTCATCCTCTGGTCACGACAATCTTCAACTTCAATTTGAAATTGGTTGAACTTTCAATGTTTCAGACTCGTGATTCATCAAGTAAATACAAATGTATCTACTCAAATCATATATGAAGCAAGAACATAATGATATCCACTATGAGCCGCAACATTCATTGGACTGCATACATCAAAATATATCATTTCCAGTAAGTCACTTGCTCGTTCCATATCATTAGAAACCAAGGCCTTTAGTCATCTTGCCCATGTGGCATGGCTTGCATGTCTCAAGTGATCCAAAATCAAGTGAGTCCAAAAGATCCATCTGCATGGAGTTTCTTCATGTGTTTACACCAATAGGCATGGTTCACATGTCTCAAACGATTCAAAATCGAGTGAGTCCAAAGATCCATCGGTATGGATCTTTGTAATGTGTTTTAAACCAATATGATCTATGAGGCAGTGCCACAAGTAGGTGGTACTGTCATTACTAACTTTTTATCTTTTGGCATACATATTATGAACGTGTGTATCACTACGATCAAGATTCAATAAACCATTCACATTGGGTGCATGAACATTGAAGGTATTATTCATGTAACTAGAATAACCATTATTCTCTAACTTAAATAAATAACCGCATTGTAATAAACACGATCTAATCATGTTCATGCTTAACGCAAACACCAAATAACATTTATTTAGGTTCAACACTAATCCCGAAGGTAGAGGGGGTGTGCGATGGTGATCACATCAACCTTGGAAATACTTCCAACACACATCGTCATCTCGTATTTAGCTAGTCTCCATTTATTCCGTAGATTTTAGTTTGAGTTACTAACATTTAGCAACAGAACCGTTATCTAATACCCTGGTGCTACTAGGAGTACTAGTAATGTACACATCAATAACACGTATATCTAATATACTTCTATTGACGTTGCCAGCCTTCTTAACTACCAAGTATCTAGGGTAGTCCCGCTTCAGTGACCGTTCCCCTCATAATAGAAGCACTTGTCTTGGGTTTGGGTTCAAGCTTGGTTTCTTCATTGGAGCGACAACAGACTTGTCATTCTCAAAGTTTGCCTTGTTTCCCTTGCCCTTCTTAAAACTAGTGGTTTTACTAACCATCAACACTTGATGCTCCTACTTGGTTTCTACCTTTGCGCTGTCAAACATCGTGAATAGCTCAGGTATCATCTTCTCCATCCCTGGTATGCTATAGTTCATCACGAAGATTAGTAGGTTGGTGGTAGTGACTTTGGAGAACTATATCAATCACTATCTCATCGCAAAGATCAACTCCCACTTGATTTAAGCGATTGTAGCACCCAGACAGTCTGAGTACATGCTCACCGATTGAGCTTTTCTACTTCATATTGCACACAAAGAATCTTGTCGGAGGTCTCATACCTCTCAACACGGGCACAAGCCTGAAATCCTAATTTAAGCTATTGGAACATCTCATATGTTCCGTGACGTTAAAAAATGTTTTGACCTTCAATTCCAAACTGTAAAGCATGACACACTGAACTATCATGTTGTCATCAAAACGTGTTTGTTAGATTTTCGCAAAATCCACAGCCGATGCTTGGGGTAGTACACCGAGCTGTGCATTAAGGACATAAGCCTTTTGTGTAGCAATGAGGAAAATGCTCAGTTTACGGACGAAGTCTGCATAATTGCTACTATCATCTTTCAACTTAGTTTTCTCTAGGAACAATCAGAATACAGGGGAGCTACAGTACAAGTTATTGATCTACAACATAATTTGCAAAGACATTTTGACTATGTTCATGATAATGAATTCAATTAATCATATTATTTAAGAACTCCCACTCAACTCAACATCCCTCGGGTTGTTCGAATGTGACATGATCCAAATCCACCAACACCCATGTCCGATCATCACATGAGATGAGGTGGTTTCAATGGTGAACATCTCTAGGTTGATCATATATACTATATGACTCATGTTTGACCTTTTGGTCTCCTGTGTTCCGAGGCCATGTATGTACATGCTAGGTTCGTCAAGTTTAACCCGAGTGTTCCGCATGTGCAAAACTGTTTTGCACCAATTATATGTGAACTAGAGTCTATCACATGTGATCATCACGTGGTGTCTCGAAATGACGAACTTTCACAATGGTGCACACTCGGGGACAACACACATTTATCTTGAAATTTTAGTGAGGAATCACCTTATAATGCTACATCATCCTAAGAAAAAAAGGTGCATAAAAAGGATTAAAATCACATGCAAATCATAAGTGACATGATATGATCATGATCTTGTGCTTTTGATCTCCATCTCCAAAGCACTGGCATGATCTCCATCGTCACCGGCATAACATCATGATCTCCATCATCATGATATCCATCATCATGTTACCATCAAGGTTGTCACGCCAACCATGCTTGTACTACTATTTCTATCATTTAGTGATAAAGTAAAGCATTACATAGCGCTTAATGATTGAGACACATGTCATACAATAATTAAAGACAACCCTATGGCTCATGTCGGTTGCCGTAGCATTGACATGCAAGTCGATATTAACTATTACAACATGATTATCTCATACATCAAATATATATATCATCATATCTTTGGCCATATCATATCACAACATACCCTGCAAAAACAAGTTAGACGTCCTCTAATTTGTTGTTGCATGTTTTACGTGGCTGCTATAGGTATCTAGCAAGAACACTTCTTACCTACGCAAAACCACAACGGTGATAAGCAAGTTGCTATTTAACCTTCTACAAGGACCGTCTCTGTCGAATCCGATTGAACTACTGGGAGAGACAGACACCCGCCAGCCATCTTTATGCAACAAGCTACATGTGATTCAATAGAACAGGTATCTCGTACGTGGACGAGTAAAGTTGGTCAGGGCCGCTTCATCCCACAATACCGCTAAATCAACAAAAGACTAAGGAGGAAAGCAATCTGAATATAGACGCCCACAAAATCCTTTTTGTTCTACTGGTGATGTCATTTACACATAGAACAAGCTCTGATACCACTATTGGGGAACATTGCATGGGAAACAAAAAAATTCCTAGGATCACAAAGATCAATCTATGGAGACTAACATCTACGAGAGGGGGAGTGCATCTACATACCCTGTAGATCACTAAGCGGAAGCGTATATAACATGGTTGACGTAGTCGAACATCTTCACAATCCAAACTACAATTCGCACCGCAATCGCATCACGATCCATCCCGCGATCCCATCACGATCCATCCCGCGATCCCATCACGATTTCTGCCGATCTAGTGCCAAACGGACGGCACCTCCGCATTCAGCACACGTAAGCTCGATGATGTTCTCCACCTCCTTGATCCAGCAAGCGAGGGCGTAGAGGTAGATGAGTTATCTGATAGCACAATGGCGTGGTGGCGGTGGTGGTGGAGCAATCTGAGCAGGGCTTCGCCAAGTGCTACTACAGATAATTTTTGAAGGAGAAATAGATCAAGGGAGAGGGAGGGAGGGCTGCACCTATGCCTTGCGGTGTGGCTTCCCTCCCTCTCCCTCTCTATTTATAGGAGGGGGTAGATGGGGCACATCCCAAGCCCCTCCTCCATGGAGGGTCCCTTGGCCAAGGTGGGCAGAGTCCACCTCCCACAAGGGAGGTGGAAGCCCTAGGGAGGACTCCCTCCTCTCCAAGGCACGCCGACCTACCACCTTGGGCACATGGGCCCTTTAGGGGTCGGCTACCTATGAGGCCCATGTGCCCCCCGGGGTGGGTGGGCCCCTCCCGGTGGACCCCCGAAACCCTTTCGGCACTCCTGGTACACTATTGGAAGCACCCAAAACCTTTCCGAACCCGAATACCACTTTCCTATATATAGATCTTTACCTCTAGAATATTCCGGAGCTCCTCGTGAGATTCGAGATCTCATCCGGGACTCTGAACAACTTTCAGTTATCACCACACATAACTCATTAATACTAAATCGTCACCGAACTTTAAGTGTGGAGAACATGCGGGTTCGAGAACTATGTAGACATGATCGAGACACTCCCCTGTTAATAACCAAATAGCGGGACCTAAATGCCCATATTGTATCCTACATATTCTACGAATATATTTATCGGTCGAACCTAGATGTGAAGGATTCAATCAATCTCGTATATTGTTCCGTTTGTCCATTGGTATGTTACTTGCCCCCGACTCGATCGTCGGTATCTGCATACTGATATGTCCCAAACGTATCTATAATTTCTGCTTGTTCCATGATCTTTAGGGTGACAATGTTATATGTTTTTCTACACTTTTATATCATTTTGCACATATTTGGACTAACCTACTAACTCAGTGCACCCAGTGCCAGTTCTGTCTGCTCATGTCTATTTTGCACGGGCTTTTACCCAATTTTCCGAAGCCCAAAAAATTCCAGAAAAATATATAAAAAATCAGCGAAACAGAAGCTTCCGGATCACTAAAGATGGGTCACAGGGAGCCAGGGTCCTCCCAGGCGGCCTGCTGGCCCTGCCAGGCCCTAGGCCGCACCAGGAGGTCGCCTGGGTGGGTCCCACCTCCTCCGGTGCCCTCCTTTGGCCTATATTTAGAGTCCCGAGAGGAAACCCTTGCAGACTTTCTGGAATCGCGATTTTCTCCATTTTTTTGCCACCGCAGCGCTTCCAAGATCGGGTGCGTCAGGAGATCTCTTCACGGCACCCTGCGGGAGGGAGGATTGACTTCCGGGAGCTTCTCCACCTCCATGGACGCTTTGCGGACGTGCCGTGAGTACTCCTCCTTGGACCATGAGTCCATGACCAGTAGTTATGTGATGTCTTCTCTCCAATCTTGTTCTTCAATGGTTAGTCCTTGTGAGCCGCCCCACATGATCAAGGCATCTATGTAATTCTCTTGCTATTGCTATGCTCGGTTTGTTGGGATCCGATGGATTATGAGATTATGTTCAGATTGTTATGAGTTATACTGGATTATCCTTTTATATTATGTTCCTTAGTGATTCATGCATGTTCTCCATTGCTATTTTTTGTTTTGGCCAAGTAGTAGATTGTAACTCCAATAGGGAGCGTTATGCATGATTGTGGGTTCATGCCCCTCGATGTCTAGCTTGAGTGACAGAAACATGATACTAGGGGATGTGCTTGTAGCCACCAGGGAGAAAACAACGGTGTTCGTGACCACGTTTGCAAGGATTGTTTACCTTACGCATAGTTCGTTAATGTAGTTGTCTGTTGCTTTGAGTTTACACTTCGAGTGGGGCTCGAAACTTAATACCGGCGAGATGTTCTGGATAGATATCTCAAGGTGGATGATTAGTAAGTAGATGCTGATGAATAAACGATCTACTTGTCTTTGCGTACTGCACCTTACTATTGAACCTCTAACTATCAAGTAGCATAATTAGCATTGCGGTGCGATCATAATTATGTCAATTGCCCAACTGTGATTTGTTTACCCAAGCATAGTTGTTTATCGTATTTTGGGAGAGAGACATCACTAGTGAACATCATGTGACTCCGGTCCACATCACCTTCATTCTTTACACCTCCATCACTTACCGCTTTCATTTACTTTTCTGTTGCAGTCACTATTACCTTCTCGCTTGTGTTTTTATCCTTTGCAAACTACAAGGCCGTAGAGATTGACAACCTCTTTGTACTCGTTGGGAGCAAAGTTATTTCTTGTGTGTGCAGGTCCACGTCTTCTGCTAGCGCCATGGTGGAAGACACCTACTTGTTGAGCCTAGGAGTCCTTCTGGTTCGATAAACCTTATAGTCTCCATGTAAGGGAAATCTGATTCTGACTACATCTCCACCTTCCACTTGGGGTAACCAACGAGGGGCGAGAAGTATATTCATCAACTCGTCATCAAGCAAATTTCTGGCGCCGTTGCCACGAATCCAGTCTTCAAGATAGGGGAGTTGCATGCTATCTTTTACCTTTTCTTTTAGTCTTGTTAGTTTGCTTTCTAGTTTTTGCTTTAGAGTCTTATACCAAAAAACACAAAAAATTAGTTTCTTTGTTCTTGCTTGTTTCTGCTACTATGTGTACCACTGAGAACACTAAGTTGTGTGACTTCACTAGTTAGGCTTATGGAAAACTGCACTCTTAGTTCGCTGCTTGGGGAAAACTGCTTTACCACACACGTGGTAGAGAAGTCTCCTCCACCTAATGAATGTATCTCATTCAAAATTCCACTTGGTATAATTGAAATAATTAGGAATGATTGTTATGCAGGAGATGGAACAGTCAATCCTAGTATTCATTTGTTGAAACTTACAGAACTTTGTGAGTTTTTTAAGATTTCAGGTTTGACAAGAGATGGAGTCATGAGGAAATTAGTTGCCTTGTCACTGGAAGGAAAAGCATTGTAATGGTATAGGCTACTAGATGATTCTCACCTACAGGATTGGGAAGAGATTCAGTCTCTCTTTTACTCCAAGTTTTATCCTCTTCATGAAGTCCACGTGGATCATGGCAACAATGCTTTATGTGATACTTATATTGTTCAGTTTATTCATGATCCTACTGAAAATTATTATGAGAAGGGAACATATGCTTATAGATATTTCAATAATATCAAGTTCCCTCTATAGTGACCCGACTCAAAACGAGTCAAGCCTCTGTGTGTTCTGTGCCATCCCTGGATCAGTATGCTGACACACACAGTACATCAATGTATTTATCAAAGTGCAATCACGCGTAAAATAACGTAAAACTGATATATACCTCAAAATCTCAGCGGAAATAGTCAAAGGGAGTGGAGTCCCAATAAACACCAACAGCAAGTTGAGTGCAGACTGTAACCCTGAATCGTACTTTTACTCGTCGAAGAAAGTATCTGCAACCTAAGATGTTGCAGCCAGGTAGGTCAGCATATTGAATATGCCGGCAAGTCACAAAAGAGAGGTGTGAAAATATAATCTATACTATATGCATATATGGCAGGTGGGGCTGTAGTTTAAGTTTTGCATAAGGCATTTTTTTCCTACAACAAGAGAGAAGTAAAAGAAAAATTTACTACATTGTTGGTTATTAATGAGAAGGTTCCACCAACTATTTCTCATACCCGAGTTAATATTACCACATCAATAATTAAAGGTGTTGAGAGTTCCTGATAGTTTCAGTTCCTTTGGCTCAAGTTGTCCATGACCATGGACACGCCTAACCGATAAGGTTTGAATACTCTGCAGAGTTTTGCACGCGTTCCCCACAAGATTTGATCGCCTCCGTTGGAGTCCTCGCACTTCAGGGTGTTTGAGAACCGGATGATCAAGACATGGTCTTTCTATGGGTTCCTCTGAGCCTCTGTCGGTACCCATCCAATCCTATCGTTCTTCTACATCTCGTAGCATCGCCTACCCAGAGTCACCACATTGTCCAACCAAGCCAGAGTCCATAATGACGTGTGGCTGTGCAGGTAAGCTTTGGGTCTTGAAATATCCATCCATCTATTTGAGCCTGGGTGAAGCTTTCCGCAAGATGTCATGGCGCTTCTCCATGCATCCTGGGTCCTCCGCTGGTTTTCCCAGGGAGCCCATCAGAACCGTCCTTCACCTAGAGGTATATTTCATTCTGAGGTCTTGCAAGTCTTGGAGTCTTCAGGTCTTGATTATTAAGTTTCTCACAACACTCATGATAAACACTCAACCAAACCCCATGTACTAGGAGCATAGCAAAATAATGTCTCGACCAAAGTAACAAGGGTTTAGGGGTGCCTATCATAACACTCTACTCAATAACCAGAGTTTCCAAGTACCTACTTGCATGCAATGGGTGAAGAAGGTTGTAACTAATGCAATAAAACCATAGGTAAATATATGATCAATGTGAACTTGTCTGGTATGGTTGATGAAGAAGGATATCGCTCTCAAGAAATAACTTGATAGAACTATTCATCACTCTCCGATGATATCTATATAATCAAACATAGTATTCATATAAGCAATCCTACCAGCAATCATCCTAGCAATCAATATAACAAACAAAAATAAAATTTGATACAATAAAATCAATAAGAAAGATCAAATAGAAATCCAAAAGAAACTTCAAAGAAAAACTATGGAGTCTTCTAGTACAACAATCACTAAATAGTTTTTGTTCTAATTAAACTTAACAGAAAATAAAACACTAAAATAGTGAAATAAAATAAAAAAAATATATAACTAACTAAGATAAAAGAAAGTGTTTTTTTCATAAAACAATATTATTTTGAAAGTATTTTCAAATAGGACATCAAACTAGCAACGAAATCAATTTGCAAGTTATTACCGAACTATAATTGATTTCATGCTATCAAATAAAATAAAATTTTGTTGTTGTTAAAAACCTACTGTTAACTAACAGGAAACAAAATATAACCTTTCAAAAGTATAAAATAAAATAAAATAGAAACAATTAAAGCATGAGAAATAGCAATAATCCTATAAAGAACTAAAACCGAATTTGTTTCACATGAAATAATGAGCTACAATATTCCAAAAAGTCTGAAACTTTAGCTACTTCTAAATAACATCACTAGTGATCAGTAGCAAAAAGAATCATATAAAAATCTATTTTTAAACTCTAGATATTAACAGAACAAGATTTAAACCAAATGTGTTTAAATTTAAAATTTAAAATTTCAAACATGGTAAAAATTTATATCAACATAAACTACATCACATTTGTGATCCGATGCAAAAAGAATCAACTAATTTGGAATTATAGAATAAAAGTTATAAGCAATCTAAAATCAGGTTCAAATCTGTTTCAGAATTAAAAACAGAAAAGATTAAAAATAGAAAGGCGATGTGGCAGGTTGTGATTGGCTGGAAATCGTGCGCGTTTTAGGCTATCTAACGGATGGTCGCAATATAAGGAAAACCCTTTGGTTTTATAATCTAACTAACAGAGAACCGTTGGTTTATTCTAACTAGCCGAAAGGGTAAGTTGGATCTAATCTAATCCGCACAAAAAAGATCTAACGGTGGAAGGAAATAAGAGCAAGGCAGAGGAGTTCTTACCGTGCTACAGGAAGAAGAACGGCGAGCTCCTGGCAGGCTGACGTGAGGTTGGCGGGGGAGGCAGCTTCGGCGGGGAAGAATGGTGTGGGGAAGGTGCGACCGGTGGAGAGGGGCCTTGGTGGGGGTCCAGGTGGCGTCAGGTGCTCCTGGGGAGGCGAGGGGTGCTCGGCAGGGGAGTCCTAGGACTCGGTCCTAATGCAGACTCTCCCGCGATGGCTACAGGGGCGAGGAGGAGGGGGAGAGCGGCGGTGGGGAGTGCTCCGGGTTGTGGGTGGTGTCAGCGGGGTCCAGGTGGTGAAGGGGTGGCGCTGGGGGCGACGAGTGGTTCGGCAGGGGAGTCCTGGCTCGGTCCTGGTGGTACTCCGGCGAGCTCCTGCAGGGGGTGGTTGGGCATGGTGAGAAACGTGGTTTTCTAGGGGAACGGAATGGGGAGGCCATGGGGGTTCTTATAGGGGTGATGGGAGGCGCTCGGAGGCAAGGGATCTCGGGAATCCCGAATAGGAAGGTTCCTGTGGGTCGCCGGCCATGACTAGGGAAGGAAGGCGCTAGAGGTAGGGCATGACGGGACCCTGGGCCAGATTGGATTCCTATTCGGGCCGAGTAACCTTCCAGAAAATTGACTTGTTTCCTTTTAATAAAAACCGGAAAGGGAAAATAGGAAAAGGAAATAAATCCTTTCCCGAAAATATAGGTATTGTATACCAAAATGATCAGAAAAATAATTCCCACCACGCGGACATTTTATTTTTCACAAAATAAAAACTTCGTAATTTTTTTAAATACAATAAAAATCCAAAATTTACCTTTAAAATTTTTGGCACTATTTTTCTTCTGACTTTTATTTATTTTGGGGGTTTCATGTTACCTCCTCTCTTTCTTGCTTGGCAAGTATATTGTCAGGAATAATTTTTTTGGTGAAATCTTGTGCCAAAATAAATTCGAGTCAAATACCGAAAGAAATTCAAATGCCACCATGATTCAAATTCTTTATAGTTGAAGAAGTCATATTATCTTCTCTTAGTGATTTGTATTGGATGAATTTGAATTCACAGGAAACAGGGGAAAGTCATTTTATTCCCTCTCATTCAAAAGTTTTAAAAAGTTTCAAATATCACTCAAGTTTCCATCACTCAAACAAACAAACAATAAATCTAATAATTATATTAACATTCCAAAATTTGGGATGTTATACCCTCTCTTTATGTTGAAGGTTTTGAAGATGCACTTGTTTTGCCTTCCTATGCTTATTGCTTTGTGCTTCAATGAATTAATCTATTGCAATATTCCTATGCATAGGAATCATGTTAGACTTAAATGTGTGTGGTACTTGCTTCTTGATGCTCTCTTTTTTCTACAACTCTTATTCCTACGAGAGCATCATTAAAATCTCAAGCCTATCTTTATGGCTATAAAGAAAAAGCTCTAGGGAGATAACCCTTGTTATCTTTACTTTGAGTTTTTACTTTCAGTTTTAGTGATCTTGATTAGTGTGACTACTCTAGCAACATCATTGTATCTTTATTTTCAAGCATTGTGCAAGTTATAGTCTCCGATTGCAAGAAAGTTCAAAAATAGTGACATGTTGTCCAGAAACAGATTTTGTCTTCCTGACGGAAAAATTCGCCAAACATCACCAGTTCATATTTTTTATTTGAATTGTTTTGACAGCTTGCTCTATATAATTTCCTTTGTGGCATATGTTCTATGGTTTTTGATTTGAGCTGCGTAATTGCCCCGAATAAATTATTTACTACCTGATGTTCTGTTTTTTATAGATTTTGCCATGTTTTGCGTCTTCATTGTTTTGCAAATCCCAAGCTTACTTTTTATTAGCAAAAACCTTTAGGAAATCATAAGAAACAGTAGTTTTTCATGAAAATCATTATTTCCAGTAGGTAATGAATTATTTTATTAAGGGTACTAACCACTCTAATCAGCTTATGATGAGTTTCGTATGAAGGGACTTTTCAAGTATGCGATGGGAGATGATGAAAGAAGATACACGAGTGTCAAGCGCTCAAGCTTGGGGATGCCCCCATGCACCCCAATAAATATTCAAGGAGACTCAAGCGCCTAAGCTTGGGGATGCCCCCGCGCATCCCCTTCTCTATCAACAATCATCAGTTCGTCCATCTCCATGCTATATTTTTATCACTTCATATGTTATATGCTATGCTTGGAGCGTCCCGCTCTTTACTTTTTAGTTTGTTTTAGTTTTGCTTGCTATTCATAACAAGTTGGAACCTTGCCTTCCTTGTTTGGGAGAGAAACACGCTCCATTCCACTCTAGAACACAACATAGGTTTTCATGCTTATCCTTTTTGTGTGTTCTTCGTCTTTACGTAGCTACTGTCATGTTTAGCTCTTAGTTTTCATGCTTATCTTTTTAAGAGCTATTATGTAGGTTGCTTCTGGAACTCTCTTGAGTTATCATGCTTATCTTTTTTAGAGAGTTGGCTCGTTGCACTGAGTTGTGTGTCTTGCATGAGTAGGTAATTCAGGTTGCTATTTAAGTATAGTAGTAACTTGCAATACTTTTGAGGCATTGATTTGAGTAACGTTTGGACTATTGGTGCCAAGGGCTTGAGCCTATTAGTGATAGGTGTCGTATTTTGGGAAATCCGTGTTTTTTTCGAAAACTAAAAATTAGTTGAGAACTCTATCTACTAAATTGATCGCTAACCTCTGGAGGGGTTGGAATATATAGAGTACCCTCACGTTACCATGAGTCGAGGATGCGCAAGGATAACCAAACCCTGAAACACTCCTCCTCGGGGTACTTGTATCATTATGAATTTCCTAACTAGATAGCGAGTTACCAATAATAAGTGTATGAGTTCTTCGGACTAATGTGAGTATTCGATTGTTGGCACTTCCACCATCCATATTTTGCTAGCCTCTTCGGTACAGTGCATTGTCCTTTCCCACATTGAGAGTTGGTGCAAACTCCACCGGTGCATCCAAACCCATGACATGATACGCTTTGTCATACATAAGCCTCATTATATCTTTCCTCAAAACATCCACCATACCTGCCTATTAAGGCATTTCCATAGCCTTTCCGAGATACATTGCCATGCAACATCCATCATCTCATGACTTGATCTTCATGTCATACAGGATTTTGCTTCAATGTAGAGCCGCATGATAGTTTGGCCTTGCCCTTATTACTGCTACATGATGCGCTAGTATCATTGCGTATCCTGCTACACTGGCACATGTATACATTTGTATAGATCATGATAGTTTTCACTTGTCTTTATCTTGAGTACTTCTTATAAAGTGTGATGATCTTCTTTTTATACATGTAAATCATATAGTGTTGCCCTTAAGTGAGGAAAAGATCCCGAAGAGGACAAATGAAAAGATCCCAAAGAGGACAAATGAGAGATAAAAAGAAAGAGCCAAAGAGGCCACAAAAAAAGATAAGAAGAAAAAAAAGAAGGGCGCAACACTACTATTCCTTTTGAAAGATCCACACTCGTACTCCATTGCTATATTGGTACTACATAGAGATTATCATTCATGCATAAATATGTGGGGCCCCTTACACTATAGCACTTGGTTTGCATATTCCAATGATGAGCCTCCTCAAATGATCTCTAGGTCTTCATGAGCACACAAGTTGGATGCACCCCCACTACTTCCATTGGAGAGCTTATCTTAGCTCATATGTGCATCCGTTACATGCCAATCCCTACTCCTCACATCATATTTATCATTTGGCTTTCTCTTGACTATTGTTGTCCTCATTGATGTGAGCCTTCCACACCTTTTTATATTCCTTCCCCATCATTATTCTATTTGCCATCCTAAGTGCCAACATATCTTGCTTACGCTCATCCATTGCATGAGTGCTGAAAGTCGAAAGGGAGAGGATCATTTTGACTAGTGTCTGACTAGTGGTCTGGGATTGAGTCCAAATAAGATTCCCAAGGAGAATAAGTGTGAGGTTTAGTAGATTGACTTCTCAATTAAAAAATATTTTAGGATCTCAACCCATCTCCCACTTCATGCCCTCAAACACCATTTGGAGACATTCGAGTCACGGATAGCGAGAGCTCTTGCACCTTTATGTTCTTACTTTGCTGATCTCAATACTAGATACAAACTCTTGCTTGTTATTGTCTTGACTTGAATTGCATATCTCACTTGCTTTACTTTGAAGTTCTTATATGTGTGTTAGCATGTCACCACAGAAAATATTGTTTTATCATTTATCTACTCGAGAAAGAGCAGAAATTAAGCTTGAGGATGTTGATACGTCCCAAACATATCTATAATTTCTGCTTGTTCCATGATCTTTTGGGTGACAATGTTATATGTTTTGCTACACTTTTATATCATTTTACCTATATTTGGACTAACCTACTAACTCAGTGCACCCAGCGCCAGTTTTTGTCTGTTGATGTCTATTTTGCACGGGCTTTTACCCAATTTTCCGAAGCCCGAAAAATTCCAGAAAATATATATAAAAAATTAGCGAAACAGAAACTTCTGGATCACCGAAGATGGGCCAAAGGGGGCCAGGGGCCTCCCAGACGGCCTGTTGGCGCGGCCAGGCCCTAGGCCGCGCCAGGAGGTCGCCTAGGTGGGTCCCACCTCCTCCAGTGCCCTCCTTTGGCCTATATTTAAGGTCCCGAGGGGAAACCCTTGCAGACTTTCTCGAATTGCGATTTTCTCCATCGTTCCACCGCCGCAGCGCTTCCGAGATTGGGAGCGTGAGCAAACCTCTTCCTGGCACCCTGCCGGAGGGATGATTGACCTCCGGGAGCTTCTCCACCACCATGGACGCTTCCCGGACGTGTCGTGAGTAGTTCTCCTTGGACCATGAGTCCATGACTAGTAGCTATGTGATGTCTTCTCTCCAATCTTGTGCTTCAATGGTTAATCCTTGTGAGCTGCCCTACATGATCAAGGCATCTATGTAATTCTCTTGCTATTTCTATGCTCGGTTCGTTGTGATCTGATGGATTATGAAATTATGTTCAGATTGTTATGAGTTATATATTTTATTATCCTTTTATATTATGTTCCTTAGTGATTCATGCATGTTCTCCGTTGTTATTTATTGCTTTGGACAAGTAGTACATTGTAACTCCAAGAGGGAGCGTTATACATGATTGTGGGTTCATGCCCCTCGATGTCTAGCTTGAGCGAAAGAAACATGATACTAGGGGATGTGCTTGTTGCCACGAGGGAGAAAACAACGGTGCTTGTGACCATGGTTGCAGGGATTGTTTACCTTACGCATATTTTGTTAATGCAGTTGTCCGTTGCTTTGAGTTTACACTCTGGGTGGGGCTCGCAAGTTAATACCAGCGAGATGTTCTGGATAGATATCTCAAGGTGCATTTTTAGTAAGTAGATGATGATGAATAAACGATCTACTTGTCTTGGCGTACTGCCCATTACTATTGAACCTCTAACTATCAAGTAGCATAGTTCTGTCAATTGCCCAACTGTGATTTGTTTACCCAAGCATAGTTGTTTATCATCTTTTGGGAGAGAGACATCACTAGTGAACATCATGTGACTCCGGTCCATATCACCATCATTGTTTACACCTCCATCATTTACCGCTTTCATTTACTTTTCCTTTGCAATCACTATTACCTTCCCGCTTGTGTTTTGATCCTTTGCAAACTACAAGTACGAAGAGATTGACAACCTCTTTGTACTCATTGGGAGCAAAGTTATTTGTTGTGTGTGCAGGTCCATGTCTTCTGCTAGCGCCCGGGTGGAAGACACCTACTTGTTGAGCCTAGGAGTCCTTCTGGTTCGATAAACCTTACAGTCTTCGTGTAAGGGAAATCTGTTGTTGACTACATCTCCACCTTGCACTTGGGGTAACCAACGAGGGGCGAGAAGTATATTCATCAACTCGTCATCACATACCTAGTTCAATTTCGTTAGCAAGTCCCTTTACTCGTTCCGTAATACTAGATCTTGTGACTAACTCATTAGTCACACTGCTTGCAAGCTTCTTGTGATGTTTGTATTATCGAGTGGGCCCTAGAGATACCTCTCCATCATACTGAGTTACAAATCCTAGTCTCTATTCACGCCAACCCAACAAACACACTCGGAGATACCTCTAGAGCACCTTTATTGTCGTGGTTTTGTCATGGCAGATGTCCTCGTGAAAGGACTTAGTACTGGAGCCATCGCACCTTGGTGGCGACTCAAAGGGGTTAAGTGGGAGAGACACGGAGATTTACCCAGGTTCGGCCCCTCGTGAGGAGGTAAAGGCCTACGTCCTGCTTTGGTTTGTATTGATGTGGTTTCGATTACAAAGAGGGTGTAACTTGCCGAACCTAGCACTCGATGATTTCTAACGTTCCTTCTCCTCCCCTAAGACTCGCCTTTATATACAGATCGAACCCCTAGGGTTTTCAAAGGTGCCTTCCTTCCTACAAATCGTGACCCCTGTGGTCTCTAAGTCGCCGTCTTCCAAAGCTTGGAGACCTTCCAGAAATCATAAACCGTCATACGACCTTGATCTGGTCAGGACAAGACCCAAATAATTGTTTGGGTGAATCGCCTGATTGGTAACCCGGCCCAACTAGGGCGGGTCATTAACAGGTAATATCCCCAACATTAGGCCCCAGATTGACTTGAACTTCTTTTCACGCCAATACTCCTGCTTAGTTGAAGGCGATTCATTCCTCATTTTTCTTCATACGTCAGAAATTGTAACCCGCCATCTGGCACCGAAAAACTCTTTAAGTCGTCAAACCATTTCTTGTTGGCCTCTTCTTATCCCTCGATTTTCAGGAAGACTGAGATAAGCCCAACGGATCTCAGCGCATCGTTATCCCAAAATCTTCGGAACGCATTGATAGCAAATCTTTTTATTCCCCGGCGGTTCCCGCTCGCGGCACCTCGATTCCAGCGCCCGCCGTGATAAATAGACGGGGGGACAGGACTGACGCTTCCCACCTACCAGTCTCGTCAATCTCCTCCCCATTATCACCGCGAGAAACTCTCATCGCCTCCCGAGGGCTCCGCCGCCGACCGTTCTTTCCGCCTTCGCCCGAGAAGCTTCGGCGCCGCCCATAGGCCTTCGCCGTCGTCAAGCTTCGCACCGCGGCCGATCCGTCCGTCGCCATTGACCACTGCACCATCGTCGACCATCTCGCCGTTCGCCACGAGCCCCACCACCGTCGAAGATCTCTTCGCTCGACGGGACCTCCGTGCTTCTCCAACGACCTCCGTCGTCGTCGGCCTTCTCTGACCGAGAGCATCAGGTTATGCCACCGCCCATTTAAGAATAGATCCAATCCTCGTTTGAAGCTCCAGCGCCGCCATGTTCTTGATGTTCTTCGCGAGCATATGTTGCCTGAACTGATTAGCACAAATGCCGACGAGATAACCAAATGCTTCGAATATCTTCATTTATCCGCTCTTACTTGCGAACCTATTATAACTTTTGATCAAGCGAAGGGCGTCACCTCGTCCCGGTGATAAATTTTTTGCGCCCAGCCATTTTTCTCATGTTTTTCCATCTATCCAATAGATCCATAATTTACCTACTGTTTTGCAAAAAGCTGTTTGTAGTCTTTACACTTTGACGTTTTGAACAAACGTCTCCATCATCCTTAGAACGTAGCTCCCGAGAATAACCATACTTCGTAAGTCGCCATAGCAACCCAACTCCGCTCTTGATATGGCGGGTCAAGTTTCCCTCTCCGTCTGTGAACAAATTACTTGGCGCGTTAGATGAACTTATTTCACCCCTTATAGTAGATGTTCAAGGCGTATAAATCCATACTTTACTTCTTTGTAGCATGGGCGCCGTCTTCAAAAGTGACTGGCTTCCTACCAAGGTCGATGACACCATACTAGCAGACTATGTGAAAACGGGCAACTTGGACCCTCAGAATGTTATCGGCTGGCGTACCGGGTTCGGAGAAGATCTCCCTAACCCCAAAGAAGGGGAAATGGTCGTTTTTGTTGAACACCTGCAGCGAGGCTTTAAGCCGCCCGGATCAAAGTTTCTTAGAGACGCCATGTCTTTCATGAACGTCCGCCTCCAGGATTTGGGACCCAATTCCATAAGTAACTTATGCCAATTCCAAGTGTTCTGCGAGGCTTATCTGCGGATTGAGCCCTCTGTTCCTTTATTCTGGCACTTTTTCCATCTGAATCGCCAAACGGAATTCCACAACGGCCCAAGCCTGGAACTCGGCGGTGTCATTGTCCAGCGCCGCAGGGATAGCCCATTTCCCTCACTCGCCATGCCCAGCCATCCCAAAGGTTGGGGCGAGTCTTGGTTCTACTGTCAAGAGACTTCTCCTGCAGGCGAAAACAAGCTTTTGGGCTATAGGAAAAATCGCCTTCCAACGAAGTTCAAGCTTCCAGACAAGCTTACCGAGGAGGAGGAATCAGAATTCATCCTAGTACTGTCCGAGTTAAGATCCTTGACAAACAACGGCCTTACTGGGGTTGACCTAATCCGCTGCTGGGTCGAATGGCGCATTCTCCCTCTGAGTCGCCGGGATAGTCTGATGTGCGAATTTGATGGCACCCTATATCATCCTCAATGTTATTTCCATACGTCTTTAAAAGAAAAGGACTTCGTCACCATTATCAAGAAGCTGACTGGCGAGCCTGCGGGAAAATGCGGCCAAATCGGCCTCAAACCTTTGTGCAAAATTAACCCGGCGCCCAAGGTGAACAAATCTAACCCGCCTTTGATCTTTACTTCTTATGCTTCATTTGTATTGTGGTTTTTGTAACATATGCTATTTCAGAAAGGCGATAAGTTTTGGTCCAGGAAGCCCAAAAGGCCAGCCATGAAAAATGTTAAGCCGCCTTCAAAGAAAACCAAGGGTAAGGGCAAAGCTGCTACGGCTGAGCCATCCGAAGTCGATGAATCTCAAGTCGGCGATGCACTTTCGGAGGTAAAAGTTCATCCTCTTTTTACTTGCCATTCACTACTGTTAATCTTTGTATTTATATCTCTGTCTCTCTCGAAATAGAATGAAGACAACGAAAGCCAGGAGGACTCTGTTGAGGTAATTTCTATTTCCTCCGATTCATCTCCTTCTCCACCTAAGCCGGCCAGGCGAGTTTGTGGGAAAGTTCCCTTCTCACACCCAAATGCTTGTTTGGACCCAAATTTCCTACTGAAGAAAGCACAACATACTTCAAATCGGAAGACCCGAAGTCATTCCGGTGATCTGGTGTCCGGCTTACCAGCAACGAACAAAAGGAAACCAAATGAGGTACTTATGAATAACAATTCTTCATGTTTCTTTGGATCACATCTGTAACCCGCCTATATCTTTGACGTATAATTCTTGTAGAACTCTCCTCCTACATCTGGCGACTAAGTGATGTCGACACTTCCGCCAATGATTCGAGTTCCTGGGTAACTCTTTTGATAATCTTTCTTTGAATTCTGAGGGTAATAGACTTCCAGTTCCTTAATGCGCGTCTCCCTTCTTTTAGGGCACAGGCCAAAAAAAGGAAAACCAGCGGATCAACTCCTGTCACAACTTCAGAGCCCATCAAAGAATCAATGCCGACTCAGGACAACCCGGACCAAGGCGAGCCTGAAAATCAAATGGATCTTCCAGACTCGCCCAAGGAATCAATGGATGCCCCTAAGTCGCCAAGCCCATTGATGACAACAGAAGACCCGGATGATGTAGTTATTACTGGTACCGGCTTCTCTAAGACGGTGGCAACGGTTTTGTCAAGGCTTCTGGCATCCTCCTCTCAAGCCATTCCCGAATCTGGACTCTCCAAGGCGAGGCTTTCTGAATATGAAAATTTGGAGTTCAAGGAACTCTGCTCTGGTTTTTCAAGTCGCCTGGAGGCGAGCTACGAGATGGAGAAAAGCCAATTGTGGATGTTAAAAAACAAACATGAGGTAAGTTTTGTTATATTGTATTACTCCCATTAACCCCCAAGGGCCGGGTCATCAGTAAAAAGATGAGCCGGGTCTTGATAAAAATTTAGAAAAAAATTTGCGACCAGTAACCCCCAAGGGCCGGGTCATCAATAAAAAGATGAGCCGGGTCTTGAAAAATTTAGGAAAAACTTTGCGACCAGTAACCCCCAAGGGTCGGATCATCAGTAAAAAGATGGGCCGGGTCTTGAAAAATTTAGGAAAAACTTTGCGACCAGTAATCCCCAAGGGCCGGATCATCAGTAAAAAGATGAGCCGGGTCTTGATATCGTATAATTTCACCTGAAAAGAAAAAATTATACATTAGACCCCAAATATCAGGGATATTTGCTTGCAATAGTTCTGAGACTTGCCCCTTTTTTGTACTTTCAACAGGAAACTCTTTCTCAGACTGAATCGGCGCTTGGTGATTTAAAGAAAACCTTATCTGGTCAGCAAGATGCCCGAGCTAAGTCGGAAGAGAAATATTAATTGGCCTTGGCTGAGCTGGAAAAACTAAAAGTCGATCTGAAAAGAGCTCAAGCTGAC
Organism: Hordeum vulgare subsp. vulgare; assembly: GCF_904849725.1. Taxonomy (NCBI): domain Eukaryota; kingdom Viridiplantae; phylum Streptophyta; class Magnoliopsida; order Poales; family Poaceae; genus Hordeum; species Hordeum vulgare. The sequence continues at coordinate 74,593,069 of NC_058524.1, read as the reverse complement.
CAAGATGCTGCCATAAAAAGAGCAGAAAAGGCTGAAGCCAGGCTGGCCACTGTGCAACAAGAATTCTCCGGCTTAAAGCGTCATATCTCAAACATTACGCAAGCCGTCTTTGGTAAGCTTACTTAAACTTTTGGTCTTTTCTGCCTCCTTTTTCCTTTTTATCGTAAGTCGCTGATTATCACGACCCCTTACTCAGGTCCGAGAGCCGCCAACCTTCAGGAAGATTGTGTGCTGATGCTAAAGGCGATTTACACGTTGACAGAACAACTGTACACCGGCAGTGTATTAACTGTTAAGGGTGTGATGGGTGCCAAAGAGCCAATAACTTCCATAAAGAAGGTGCTTGGCTGCCTATCCACACTTCCCCTCATATTGGCGAGTTAACTCGGTCAGCCGCCCGAAGAGGTTTTCTAACTGCCTTGAGTCGCTGCTTGGCGTATGCTCCAGAGATCAACCCGGAAGAGGTAGCAGCACGCTTTCCGCAACTCAAAGATGATGGGTCATAATTCGTTGAAGAGGACTATCAATGTGTTGTCAAGGACTCCCGACTGGCAGCAACCCAACTCGCGGCAAGTCTTGATTTATCAAAGTATCAGGAGGCTTATGACAGCAAAAACAAGAAGGTCAACCCGCCTGCCTTTGTGACGACCAATTTAACTCCTCGGCGACCCAAGAACCCTTTTGACTTGGAAGCAGACCTGGCATCCATCCTGACTGATGAAGATGACTTCGCAGCTCTGGCTAAGTGCAACTGGGTATTGGGCGACTTGCAAATTGAGGTCGACCAAAGCTCGCAGCCAAATGATCCTAAGGCGCCAACAGAATAAACCTCATCGATTTGGCCTGAGAGCCATGTAATAGGTCTTTTTCATAAGTCGATATTGTTTTTGTGATACTCTTCGAAAAAATCTTTATATCGCCCTTAAGGCGATTTGAAATATTTGACCTGCCATTTGAGAATCCTTTATGATGCTTAATCCGTCATGGACGAAGTAATTCTGATCATCATCCTGACTTAAGCTTTGAAAACAACATATGTGAAACCAAATAAATGATAACAAATATTTTCAAGAAGAATCAGAAAGAAAGGTTAAAAACCCTCATGGCTATGCCAAAAAAGATAAAAACCGCAATTTCGCCGGCTCATAAGGTCGCGACAGAACAGGGCGAGTCAGAAAACTCGAGCACACACCCAAAACGATGGTTTCGTCGTCTCATAAGGTCGCGAAAGGACGGGGCGAGTCAGAAAGCTCGAGCACACACCCAAAACGATGGTTTCGTCGGCTCATAAGGTCGCGATAGGATGGGGCGAGTCAGAAAGCTCGAGCACACACCCTAGAATGAAGGTTTCGTCGGCTCATAAGGTCGCGACAGGATGAGGCGAGTCAGAAAGCTCGAGCACACACCCTATAATGAAGGTTTCGTCGGCTCATAAGGTCGCGACAGGATGAGGCGAGTCAGAAAGCTCGAGCACACACCCTATAATGCAGGTTTCGTCGGCTCATAAGGTCACGACAGGATGAGGCGAGTCAGAAAGCTCGAGCACACACCCTGTAATGCAGGTTTCGTCGGCTCATAAGGTCGCGACAGGATGAGGCGAGTCAGAAAGCTCATGCACACACCCTCTAATGCAGGTTTCGTCGGCTCATAAGGTCGCGACAGGACGAGGCGAGTCAGAAAGCTCGAGCACACACCCTACAATGCAGGTTTCGTCGGCTCATAAGGTCGCGACAGGATGAGGCGAGTCAGAAAGCTCGAGCCCACACCCTATAATGCAGGTTTCGTCGGCTCATAAGGTCGCGACAGGACGAGGCGAGTCAGAAAGCTCGAGCACACACCCTTTAATGCAGGTTTCGTCGGCTCATAAGGTCACAACAGGATGAGGCGAGTTAGAAAGCTCGAGCACACACCCTATAATGCAGGTTTCGTCGGCTCATAAGGTCGCGACAGGACGAGGCCAGTCAGAAAGCTCGAGCACACACCCTATAATGCAGGTTTCGTCGGCTCATAAGGTCGCGACAGGATGAGGCGAGTTAGAAAGCTCGAGCACACACCCTATAATGCAGGTTTCGTCGGCTCATAAGGTCGCGACAGGATGAGGCGAGTCAGAAAGCTCGAGCACACACCCTATAATGCAGGTTTCGTCGGCTCATAAGATCGCGACAGGATGAGGCGAGTCAGAAAGCTCGAGCACACGGCCTATAATGCAGGTTTCGTTGGCTCATAAGGTCGCGACAGGATGAGGTGAGTCAGAAAGCTCGAGCACACACCCTATAATGCAGGTTTCGTCGGCTCATAAGGTCGCGACAGGATGAGGCGAGTCAGAAAGCTCGAGCACACACCCTATAATGCAGGTTTCGTCGGCTCATAAGATCACGACAGGACGAGGCGAGTCAGAAAGCTCGAGCACACACCCTATAATGCAGGTTTCGTCGGCTCATAAGGTCGCGACAGGATGAGGCGAGTCAGAAAGCTCGAGCACACACCCTATAATGCAGGTTTCGTCGGCTCATAAGGTCGCGACAAGACGAGGCGAGTCAGAAAGCTCGAGCACACACCCTATAATGCAGGTTTCGTCGGCTCATAAGGTCGCGACAGGATGAGGCGAGTTAGAAAGCTCGAGCACACACCCTATAATGCAGGTTTCGTCGGCTCATAAGGTCGCGACAGGATGAGGCGAGTCAGAAAGCTCGAGCACACACCCTAAAATGCTGATTCTGTCGGCTCGTAAGGTCGCGACAGGATGACAAAAATTGTTCTTTTAATGAAGAAGCCCCCAAGTCAGGGAGTATATTCAACTTCATTGCTTCATAATGAAACTGAAAAACTTACAAAATGTAGAGCTTAAGAGCTCAAGTGTAATAAGGCCGCAGGTGGGCAATATTCCAGGGGCGAATTGACTCAGCCTCCGTGGTTGGCCGGTTAGGCCGGAGATCCACCAAATAATAAGAGCCATTGCGGAGATTTTTACTGATGACGAACGGTCCTTCCCAAGGTGGTGACAACTTATGCATGCCTTCACGATCTTGTATCAACCGAAGAACCAAGTCGCCTTCCTGAAAGGTCCGACTTTTAACCCGGCGATTGTGATAACGCCGTAGATCCTGTTGATAGATAGCTGAACGGGCCGCAGCCAGGTCACGTGCCTCTTCTAAGGCGTCCAAAGAATCTTGACGCGCCAGCTGATTGTCTTGTTCCACATATGCAGCGACTCTAGGTGAATCATGCCTTATATCAGTAGGAAGGACAGCCTCCGCTCCGTAGACCAGGAAGAAAGGGGTGAAACCCGTGGACCTGTTCGGGGTAGTCCGGATATTCCACAATACTGAAGGCAATTCTTCAACCCAAACCCTGGGGTTTTTTCCAGGGCAACCATGAGTCGGGGCTTAATCCCTCGCAAAACCTCCTGATTCGCCCGTTCTGCCTGCCGTTAGATTGCGGGTGAGCGACTGCAGAAACATCAAGCCGGATATGTCCTCGACGACAAAACTCATGTATCGCCCCTTGGGACAAGTTAGTACCATTATCGGTAATGATGTTGTGCGGGTATCCAAACCGGAAAATCAACTTTTTCAAGAATTTGACCGCTGTCTCTGCATCATAAGCTCCAATATGTTCCGCCTCAACCCACTTGGTGAACTTATCAACCGCCACCAGCAGATGGGTCTTCTTGTTAGAGGACATTTCAAAAGGCCCGACCATGTCCAGCCCCCAGACTGCAAAACGCCAAGTGATGGGGATCATCCTTAATTCCTGAGCTGACACATAAGCCTGACGCCCATAACGTTGGCATCCTTCGCACCGACGAACTATATCTTCCGCATCTGCATGAGCCGTCAGCCAAAAGAAACCATGACGGAAAGCCTTTGACACCAAAGAGTGTGACCCGGCATGATGCCCACAATCTCTGGAATGAATGTCATTTAAGATTATGCATCCTTCTTCGGAAGAAACGCATCGCTGAAAAACTCCGGAGGCGCTCCGCTTATATAACTCGCCATTGATGATGACCATGGATTTGCTGCGCCGAACGATTTGGCAAGCCAAAACTTCGTCTGTTGGTAACTCGCCCCGAGCGAGATAAGCCAGATAAGGAAGAACCCAATCCGGAGTGACATGGAGAGCCGCCACGAGCTGGGACTCAGGATCTGGTACTGCCAATTCCTCCCCTGATGGTAGAATCACGGACGGTTTATACAAGATATCCAGAAAAACATTAGGAGGAACCGGCTTTCTCTGGGAGCCAAGTCGCGAGAGGGCATCAGCTGCCTCGTTGAGGCGTCGATCAATATGGTCCATCTGATAACCATGAAAATGACCCGCCACTTCAGACACAGCTCGTCTGTAAGCCGCCATCATGGGGTCCCGAGAATCCCAGGTACCTGAAACTTGCTGTGCCACCAAATCAGAGTCGCCAAAGCATCTGACTCGTGTTAGATTCATCTCCTTGGCGAGTCGCAAGCCATGAAGCAAAGCTTCGTATTCCGCCGCATTGTTAGTGCACGGAAACATGAGTCGGAGAACGTAACAGAATTTATCTCCTTGAGGGGACACCAACTCCACACCAGCCCCCGAGCCTTCCAGCTGCCTAGATCCATCAAAATAAATAGTCCAGTAAGTGAGATCAGGCCGGTCTTCCGGAGCCTGTAGCTCCGTCCAGTCGTTGACGAAATCAACTAAGGCCTGGGACTTGATGGTTGTGCGGGGGGTATACTGTATGTGGTGGGGCCTAAGTTCTATTGCCCACTTGGCGATCCGCCCTGTTGCCTCCCGATTCTGGATGATGTCCCCAAGGGGGAAGATCTAACCACTGTGATAGGGTGTTCTTGGAAATAATGCTTAAGTTTTCGACTCGCCATAAACACCCCATATACCAACTTCTGCCAGTGTGGGTACCGCTGCTTGGAAAGAGTTAGCACCTCGCTGATAAAATATACTGGGCGTTGCACTGGGTATTCCTTCCCTTCCTCCTTTCTCTCAACGACCACTGCCACACTTACTGCTTTGGAATTTGCCGCGATATACAGAAGCATGGGCTCTTTTTCAGTCGGGGCGGCCAGGACCGGCGGGTTAACCAATTGGCGTTTCAGGGCTTCGAGCGCCTCGTCTGCCTCATTCGTCCAAACAAACCGATCGGATTTCCTCAATAACTAATAAAGAGGGATCGCCTTCTACCCCAGGCGACTCACAAAACGACTGAGGGCCGCAATGCGACCCGCCAGTCGTTGAACTTGATTAATGTTTGCCGACTTTCCAAGGGATGTAACTGCTTCAATCTTGTCCGGGTTAGCTTCAATGCCGCGCTCCGATATCAGAAAACCCAGCAATTTCCCTGCAGGCACACCAAAAACACACTTGGTGGGATTTAGCTTCATCTGATATACCCGTAGGTTATCAAACGTTTCCTTGAGGTCCTCTAGTAGCGTCTCCCCCTGGTGGGTTTTGATAACAATATCGTCGACATAGGCATGAACGTTGCGACCGATTTGGTTGCGGAGGCAATTCTGGATGTAGCGTTGATAAGTCGCCCCCGCACTCTTGAGTCCAAAGGGCATGGACACATAACAAAAAGCCCCGAAGGGGGTTATGAAGTCTGTTTTCTCTTGATCCTCCACGGCCATCTTGATTTGGTGATATCCTCAGTAGGCGTCCAAAAAACACAATCGTTCGCATCCCGCCACCAAGTCAATGATCTGGTCGATGCGGGGAAGAGCGAAGGGATCTTTTCGACAGGCTCTATTGAGGTCTATGAAGTCGATGCACATAGGAAAATTACCATTCTTCTTGAGTACCAAAACCGGGTTAGCCAGCCATTTGGGGTGAAAAACTTCCACGATGAAACCGGCGGCTAAAAGACGGGCAACCTCTTCCCCAATCGCCTTGCGTCGCTCCTTGTTAAATCTGCGAAGGTACTGCTGGATGGGTTTGCACTTTGGGTCAACATTCAGATGGTGCTCAGCGAATTCTCTCGGCACACCAGGCATGTCAGAAGGTTTCCATGCGAAGATGTCCCGATTCTCACGGATGAATTTGATGAGCGCGCTTTCCTATTTGGGGTCCAGACCCGTCCCGATGGTGAATTGCTTGGATGAACCGCCAGGCACAAAATCGATCGTCTTAGTGTCGTCCGTTGGCTTGAACTTGAGGGGCGACTCAGAATCTGTAGTCGGCTTTTTTAGGGGTGACATGTCCGCCGGGTCAACATTGGCCCGATGGTGTTTGAGCTCTACCGCAGCACATGCGACTTCCGCATAAGCCGTGTTCCCTTCTTCACATTCCTTTGCAATCCTTCTATCTCCATCAACCGTGATGGGTCCTTTGGGACCAGGCATTTCGAGCTTGAGGTAGACATAGCACGGGCGAGCCATGAAGCGGGCGTAAGCCGGCCGCCCAAACAGCGCATGGTAGGGGCTTTTCAATTTGACCACCTCGAAGATCAGTGACTCCGACCTATAATTCTGCGCAGTTCGAAATGCCACTGTGAGCCTGACTCGGCCTATGGGATAGGCCGACTTGCCTGGGACGATTCCGTGGAAAACTGTAGTTGAAGGCATCAGGTCTTTTTCCAGTAGGTTCATCCTTTGGAAAGTGTCAAAGTATAGGATATTGATGCTGCTGCCACCATCCATTAGGAATTTTGATAGGGTGTAACCCCCCAACTTGGGGAGCCACGACCAACGCCATATCCCGCGGGTTATCAACTCTCGGCGGGTCATCCTCCCTGCTCCACGTTATAGTTTCCTCAGACCAATGGAGGTATCTGGGGAGTGCCGGTTCGGACACACTATATGCCCGGTGACTCACCTTCTTGTCACGCCTGCAAGCATTAGTGGTGAAAACATGATACTGCCCATTACTTAACTGTTTGGGGTTGCTGCGGAAGCCCCCATTATCGTCCTGACCCTGCGGAGCCCCCTGTGGGGGTGGCTGATGGAAGGCTCCTGGCGGGTTATACCGCCGCTGGTGGTGCACCGGGTATTGGCCGCCGCCTGGCTGTGGGCCTCCCTGAGCCCCCTGTTCGGGAAAACCGCCGAAGGGGTTCTGTCTCTGGTTGGGTGCGGCGAATTGCTCCTGGCGCTCGTCCGGGTCATCGTTTTGACTTTTCTTGATCGCCTCCGCCCGAAACTCTCGCATCACGAAGCAGTTTTCCCAAAAGTGAGTCGTCGGACCGTCTTTCGTGGCGTGGTGCGGGCAAGGGCCTTTGAGTAGCTCTTCGTAGTAACGCGGCCTCTTCCCGCTAAACCCCCTGTTTTTCTTCTTGCCGTTGTTGGCGTTGGTATTGGTGACTAAATCCGAGGGCTCTTCTTGCGGCCTTCGCTTGCTGTTGGTCCCTTGATTGTGGCGGTTACGTCCCTGGAAGCGGGTATGATTCTTGGATGACTCGCCCTTCTTGGGCGAATTAGCCTTACCATCTTCACCGGGATCTTTGGTGTCATTAGCCTCAGCATACCTAGTGAGGGTGTCCATCAGTTCTCCCATGTCTTGGACATTTCGCTTGAGTCGCCCTAATTTTTGCACCAAGGGTTCGTAATGGCAATTTTGCTCGAGGATCAGCACATCCTTAGCCGCCGTAATGCCATCTGACGAATGGATAATTTCTGCAACCCGCCGTGACCAATGGTGAGCCGACTCATCCGGGCGCTAGACACAGTGCTGTAGATCGACGATCGTCATCGGGCGTTTGCAAGTTCCTCGGAAGTTTTTGATGAAACGCTCTTTTAACTCGGCCCAGGTCTGGATGGAGTTGGGAGGTAAGTTTTTCAGCCAAGTACGTGCTGACCCCTCGAGCATCATCGTGAAGTATCTGGCGCAAACCGCCTCGTTTACATCGAGCATGTCCATGGCGATTTCATAACTCTCGATCCACGACGCCGGCTCAAGGTCTGTGGTGTAATTAGGCACCTTTCTTGGCCCCTTGAAGTCTTTGGGCATCCTTTCGTTACGAAGGGCGAGGGCCAAGCATGGTACTCCTACTCGCCCTCCGCCCCCGACGAGGGGGGCCGGGGAGTTTTGGACGTTTGGGAGATCCCAGCCCGACGGGTTTGGTTCAGGCGGGTTGTCCTGTGGGATGTGTCGTGGTCCGTTGTTTACTGCGGGTTGGTCCTCTGGCCGACTCCTGGTGTAACTTGCCTGGGGGTGGAATGCAACCTCTCGAGGCTATGTGAGAACTGGGCGTTTTGAACCACCACTCTCTTCAACATCTCGATGGCGTTCCTTGCTTCTATCTCAGCAGGGGTGTTGCCGTGAATCGGAAGAGACTCCAGATGGCGAGTTGCGGCCAGCACGTTATCCACCGGGTTGGAAAAGTGGCCTTGAGGCATCCGGAATCGGGGAATGTGACCCTCAACTGGCTGAGCCGGTGGGTTAGGCGGGCAGCCCGGTCCTCCCCCGAGGGCGGCTCCCGCCCCAGGGGTTCGTGGAGTGTCGAACAGGCGGGTCCGGTTGAGATCATGGGGCAGGCGACCCTGGTGTCTCCACTGATGGACGGCGTCGGATGCGCGCTGCTGTCTCTCGAGCCGCCAGTTGTCAGTGCTTAAACGCATCCTTTCGGCCGTAATTTGAGCTGGTCGAGTCTCGATCCTGGCGGACTCTATCTCGGCATCCCGATGAGCCTTTGCCACCGCCTCTCTGAGTTTTGCCAGTTCCGTGTTTATCTCCTCCTGGTTTTCTGGTGTGAGGGGAGTCGCCATTAGCCTCGTGATCTCCGCCGCTAAATCCACCAGTACTGCGGCCGGGCTCCTAGACGTCTCGCCGGTTCCATCACCTTCAGTAGGGCTTTGTGTGGGTTGAGTCGCCCCTGCCATGTAGATGGCGATCTGGCGGCGGGTTCGGTCAAGGACTTCGGGGTCCATGGCCAGCGACAAGCCCCCAAGACAATCCCCATGCAGAGACCGGATTGAATCTGAGTTAACCATGGATGATTCGTCATCAGAGTTGACTGGTGTAGTTTCCTGAGTCGCCGAGCGCTCTGGCTCCTCCGATCCCTGCGTGAACCCCACAAAGACCGGGCGAGTCAGATTTGGCGTTATCACTGGGCGGACGTACCTGGCCGGCTCGACGATGTCGGTGGAGGTGTCCGGCTTAGGTGCGGATGATCCAATCATGCCGATGAAGATGTTGATCTTGTCGAAGGGGGCGGTGTAACCAGATTCAATCGAATCCGCTTCAGGTCCTCATCGCTGGTTGTCGAAGTAGGTTACCCCACAGCGGCTCCGAGTCATGATCCCCGTCACGTAACTCCCAAACCCTGGTAGGGCTCCCTTTGAGAACTCAACTCCACCGTGCGTAGGCCCCACGGTGGGCGCCAACTGTCGTGGTTTTGTCACGGCAGATGTCCTCGTGAAAGGACTTAGTACTGGAGCCATCGCACCTTTGTGGTGACTCAAAGGGGTTAAGCGGGAGAGACACGGCGATTTACCCAGGTTCGGCCCCTCGTGAGGAGGTAAAGGCCCACGTCCTGCTTTGGTTTGTATTGATATGGTTTCGATTACAAAGAGGGCGTAACTCGCCGAACCTAGCACTCGATGATTTCTAACCTGCCTTCTCCTCCCCTGAGACTCGCCTTTATATACAGGTCGAACCCCTAGGGTTTACAAAGGTGCCTTCCTTCCTAAAAATCGTGACCCCTGTGGTCTCTAAGTCGCCGTCTTCCAAAGCTTGGAGACCTTCCAGAAATCATAAACCGTCGTACGACCTTGATCCGGTCAGGACAAGGCCCAAATAATTGTTTGGGTGAATCGCTTGATTGGTAACCCGGCCCAACTAGGGCGGGTCATTAACAGGTAATATCCCCAACATTTATAGTCATGTAGTTATGCTGTGACATTTGATATACACAAGGCATTCCTCCGGTGTCCGGGAGTTGCGTGATCTCATGGTCATAGGAATAGATACTTGACATGCAGAAAACAGTAGCAATAAACTGACACGATCATATGTTACATTCATAGTTTGAGTCTTGTCCATCACATCATTCTCCTAATGATGTGATCCCATTATCAAATGACAACTCATGTCTATAGCCAGGAAACCTTGACCATCTTTGATCAACAAGCTAGCCCATCAGAGGCTCACTAGGGACATTGTGTGGTCTATGTACCCACACATGTATTTGAGTTTCCAATCAATACAATTCTAGCATGGATAATAAACAATTATAAATTTATAAATACAATAATAACTAATTTATTATTGCCTATAGGGCATATTTCCAACAACCCCCCTTGAAAGTTTGATCGGTGGGGAAATCGCGTTGTTGTCTGTAATACAGAAAAGGAGCCTAGTTAGAGCCACGACACTTAGAGGAAAGATGTATTCAGATTTTCAATAAACACCTCTTTGCTTGGGGTTTCACCCTGAGGGTCCTTCGGCAGACGGGTGCTTCATCCTCGGACTCCTCGTCCGAGTCCAGGATATCCTCAAACAGGGCCATTGGGGCCCTATGTTGTTTTTGTTGGAGAAATGAGATATTGATCTCCCTCGACATCTTCGGACGCTGCTCTTTTCTTTTACGGGAGGAGTCACTCACCTCCTCCTCATCCTCTTCTTCGTCTCCCTCTAGGTTGGAGGGAGCCACTGTATGTTCGGACTTGGTGTCCAGGGGGCCCTTTGACTGAAGACCCACCTGGATCTTCTTCATCCCTTTCTCATGCTCCTCCTTCTCCTCCGGAGTTGTATACGTCTTCTCGACCAACATGGCTCCCAGCAGCGGCGTCATGTCATCTTCAGGCAAGGGCGCTCAATAGTTGATTTGTTCGTACCTTTTTAGACAGACCTGCAAACATGGGAAAGGTAGGAAGTTAATACCTTGTCGAAAGGAAAGAATAAGAACTAAAAATATGATAAAAACTTTACTGATTTGGAAGGATTGAGGGTGGAAAGGCCCTCGTCTTCCTCCTTGACGGACCAAGCCTTTTGCAACTTGAAAAGTGCTTTCCATAGCCTTTCGTGGGTAATGCAAAAAAAGCACCACACATGACCTTCCGCACTATCCGGATCCTCCGGATTGAAGTCCCACATTGCAGCGGGCCCATTCTAGGAGGGGAGAAGGCAACGATGCAGCATCACCTAAATTACATTGGTGAGCTCGATCTTCTTCTCAAGTAGATTGGAGATCTTCTTTGTCAGTGCCTTCACCTTTGCAGCCTCCCCCCAAACCAGGGATTTTTCAGTGCAGGACACGAGGCGGGCAGGAGGACAAGATCTAAATGCGGGAGGAGAAATCTCGCCTGTATTGGGTGGCTCGGTGATGTAAAACCACTCCTTCTGCCACGACTTGATATTGTCAATGAGTGTATAGCCATGTGGCCCCGCTGGGCTTGCTAACTATCACCACTCCTCATTAGGCCTTCTCGCCATTAAGGATCTTCGGCTTGATGTTGAGGACCTTCAACCATAGGCCAAATTGGGGTTGTACCCGCAAGAAGGCCTCGCATACCATGATAAAGGCAGAGAGGTGGGTGATGGAGTTCGGAGGGAGATAGTGGAAGTCAAGCCCATAGTAGAACATGACCCCCCGAACAAATGGATGAAAGGGAAAACTTAAATCCTCGATGAAATGGGGGATAAAAACTACGATTTTCCCATCTTTGGGCGTGGGGATGAATTGACATTTCTCCGGAGCATGATGGGCTATGTTCTCCGGCAGATAGCCGGAGCTCTTCAGCTCCAGGATGTCCTTCTCAGTAACAGAGGAGGCCTCCCACATTCCCTTGGAACCGGCACTTGTCATTGCCGGATTGATGGAGAGATTCGAAAGGATGGAAGGAGCAGAAAAGCGTGAGCGTTGGAGCTTGGGAGGGAAGGAATGGTGATGGTGTTGCCAGATCTGAGGAGCGTGAAGGGGATCTGGCGATGGTTTTTACCTTTTATGGCTTGCCAAACTACCAAAAGCCCCACCACCGCATCGTAAACTCCACCATTTCCCGATAAAATTGTGTGATTATGGGCGCGTGGGATAACCCCAAAACATATACCATATCCATGGAAAAGGGGGGACATGATCTCCATGATAGAATGTGTCGATGAAAACGGTGATGGACTGCTCGTCCATAAACAATGACGGGCCTTGGCCAACCATGACCTCTTGAAAAAGGAGAGATGCTACTCCTTGTCAAATGGTTGGCCTGGAAATCAAAATTTAAATATATACATCTTTATCTATGCATTTAGAGGAGAGGAATTCATTGGTAGCCGAGCTATCATTGGTGGAGCGTGAAGAGAAACTCGCCTCGCAGGCCAGAGCTCTTATGACGTCATCAAAGGAAGTAGATTTCGGTATTGGAGGCCAGTTCACGTGCTACTGAGGGAGTCCGGGATTAAGAGGTCCTTGGGCCGCTTACTTTTCTCATGGGCCAGACTCCCGGGCATGTTCAACCGAGAGTAGAAGCATCGGACACAAGCAGGACTCTCCTGAAGACTTGGCATGCAATCCAAGGCGATGTAGTAATCGGCATATTCCTTCTGTGTTGTAACCGACCGTGTGTAAACCCTAGCCCCCTAGAATCTATATAAGCCAGGGGGCCATAGGTCGTAGGACATATTAACCTCATTACGATTAGGGTTTAAACCACAACATCCTATCTCGCAGTAGATCAACTCTGTACTTTATACTATTCCATCAATAACAACAAGAGCAACACGTAGGGTTTTACCTCCATCGAGAGGACTTGAACCTAGGTAAAGCACCGTATTAATCATCTCTTGTTACCCATCGACCCTAGATCCACCGTTCGGACACGCTACTCAAGATCAGCCGGTTTTGACACTGACAAGGGAATATCAACAACACGACCTATATATGTACCTACATCCTAACATAAACAAACTAATGCCTATATATAGATATGGCTTAGTCAAACTACGTACCCACCCCCTTCCCCCACTGACTTGGATCCATCGATCGAGAGGACGTATATATGTGATGTATAGTAGATTACCCTCTTGGTGCCAGTTAATTAAAGTGATTTCACACGTGGACACGCGGATGGTGTGTATCGTCCATAAGAACTTCAAGCTATATCCAAAGGGCGTATGTATGAAAGTGTGGTGTGGGATCTTTAAATACAAAATATACACAACTTGGATGTTACACATGCAAACGTACATCCCTGCAAACAAGAAAATAGAAGTACAGAGGTAAAGGACCCGTAGTATATATGCGCTGGTTTAAGTGGGAGGGTCGATGATATATATATACTTCACGCACAATTGCTCCCTAGGGTGGTTTTGATAATTGATCACAACATATGCATCATTGGACTAATGTGTTCTCCAAGTATATCTCAGGAAAGTTCAAAAGATGATATGGCTTAAGGTTTATGTGGAGATGCCCCTGGATGCAAGAAAGAAATAAGATTGGCTCAAGCTTCAACCTAGAAGACTCTTCATTTAATATTTTTGAGAAATCACTTTTGAGTCCATAGGAAAGCCAATACTATTAAACGGAGCGAGGTAGTAAAATGAATTGATTGCTCAAATGTAAAAGTTAGCCACCAAAACACTCAGTCATTTTTCCCACATATCCACTCTGTCAAGTTCCACATACATAAATTCGGTGTCACTAACATTGCCACATTGGACCCACCGAGTTTGAACCTAAGAAAGAACCCTAGCCATTCCCACCAAATCGGTGCTACCGAGTTTGGGTGACCAACATTCTGTTGCCAAGATACACAAAATTGGAATTTCTGAGTTTGAGTATAGTTGCCACCGAGTTTGGCCATCTGACCGTTAGTCACCTTTTCGGTGCCACCGAGTTCAATATATCGGTCTCACCGAGATTTAAAGTTCACACATTTACTACTAATCGGTACCACCGAGTTGCCCACTTCGGTGTCACCGAGTTTGCACTTTTGTGTGTAATGATTGGATTTTGGCTGCTTCCTATATATACCTCTTCACCCACCTCTCATTCGTGGGATAAGCACTCAGAACATACACTTCATTTCCAGATCCATTTCCTAAGAGAGAATCACCTACTCATGTGTTGAGACCAAGATATTCCAATCCAATCATTTGAATCTTGATCTCTAGCCTCCCCGAACTGCTTTCCACCACATCAACCTCTCCTACCCTTGCATATTCTGTGAGAGAGAGATTTGTGTTGAGGAGAATATCTTTAGAAGCACAAGAGCAAGGAGTTCATTGATCTACCCCATCTATTACCTTTTGGAGGGTGGTTCCTCCTAGATTGGTTAGGTGTCGCTTGGGAGCTTCCTACTTCATGTTGTGGAGTTGAACCAAGATGTTTGTAAGGGAAAGGAGATCGCCTACTTCATGAAGATCTACCATGAGTAAGGCTAGTCCTCCGTGTACGAAAGCCGTGGCAGGATAGACAAGGCTGCTTCTTTGTGGACCCTCCGCAGGTGGAACCCTCCGTGGACTCTCGCAGCCGTTACCCTCCGTGGGTTGAAGTCTCCACTAACATGGACGTACGATAGCGCCACCTATCAAAACCATGCCAAAAATCGTTGTGTCAACCTCATGCGCTTGATCTCCCTACCTTACTCCTCTCTTTACACTTGCATGTTTACTTTCCGCTGCAATATTATTAGAAATGCGTGTGTAGGGTGTGCTTGACTTGTTATAACTGTCGTAGCTGCCTCTCAAGTCAAATTGGGAAAAGGCAAAAAAAATTATCTTGTCAAGTAGTCCAATCACCCCCCTCTAGACATATTTTTGATCCTACAAGTGGTATCAGAGCTTTGGTATCCATATCATTGGTTTAGCAACCTAGGAGAGTATGGCATCTTGTGAGGGAAATTAGCATTGTAGAGGTCCTTACTTCGATGGCAATAATTTTGCTAGTTGGAAGCATAAAAAGAAAATGCATATACTTGGCTTTAATCCTCATGTTTGGGCTGTTATTCGTGTTGGTGTGCAAGGTAACTTCTTTGGAGAAGGGCATGAACCAGATCGTGATGCGACAATTGATGAACTGAAGATGTTGCAACTTAATGCTCAAGCCTGCGATATCATCTTCAACTGCCTTTGCCGCGAAGATTTCAAAAAAATTAGTCGTCTTGAGAATGCAAAAGAGATTTGGGATACTTTGGTTGATATGCACGAAGGTACTGATTCTGTTAGAGAATCTAAGTTGGATGTGCTTCAAAGTCAACTTGACAAGTTCAAGATGAAGGATGGTGAAGGAGTCGCTGAAATGTACTGTAGGCTAGCTCTCATCACCAATGAGATTGCCGGCTTAGGAAGCGAAGAGATGACCGAAAAATTCATCATCAAAAAGATACTTATAGATCTTGATGGTAAGTATGACACAATGTGCACATTGATCCAAATGATGCCAAATTACAAAGATCTCAAGACAACTGAAGTCACTGGTAGGATTGTTGCTCATGAGATGTCAGTCAAAGACAAAGATGAGCTGCATAACAATTCAAGTGGTGCATATAAAGCTTCATGCGATGCTCCCGCTACTTCAAAAGACAATCTTGTCACTGATGAAGTGATAAGCCTCATGGTCAGAAAATTCAACAAGTTCTACAAGAGTAGAGGCAAAGACAGAAGCTCAAGTTCAAGACATGATGAGAAGCGTTCGTCCAGTCATGACCGAAACTGCTACAATTGTGGGAAACCCGAACACTGCTCAAATGAGTGCTCAGCTCCCTACAAAAGAGGAGAAGAGTCACCTCGAAGAAGAAGCTCAAGAGATGAGTCATCTCGCATGGATAGAAGGAGTAGAGAAGATTACTATGAACGAAGACACTCA
This sequence comes from Hordeum vulgare subsp. vulgare, assembly GCF_904849725.1. Lineage (NCBI taxonomy): Eukaryota > Viridiplantae > Streptophyta > Magnoliopsida > Poales > Poaceae > Hordeum > Hordeum vulgare. The sequence continues at coordinate 74,577,342 of NC_058524.1, read as the reverse complement.
CGGAGAGGCAAGGAATCAGAGAAGAAGGACAAATACACCAAGAGCAGTTCTAGAAGAAGACATCAAGCTCATGTTGGTGAATGGGTTTCTGGCTCCGAATCTGATCACCACTCCGAGAGAAGCTTTTACTCCCACTCCGACTATAGTCAAGATGAAGGTCTTAACGGCATTGCACTTGTTTGCTCCAACTCATACGACTTATTTGATTCACCAAATAAGGGAGTCGGAAACTCCTTCGTGGCTAAAGGCCCCAAGGTATCACACCCCGAGTATCTTAATTTCAATAGTGATGAGGATGACTTGTTAAGAGAAGATGACTTGCTTCTAGATAAAACTAGTGAATGCACTGAAAATGAACTTGCTAATTATCATGCTAGTCAAGAGAAATCGAATGATGACGACAAGAAAGCGATTGAACGACTAACTCAAGAATTAAAAACTCTTAAGTTAGCTAATGAGACTACTCTAGAAGATCATAGAGAGCTTGCAAGAACCCATGAGAAGCTACGCTTCGAGAAGCTCAACTTGGAGCAGGAGCATGAGTTCTTAAAAGCAATCAATGATGACCTTCGCACTACTAGGAAAAGGGCTATAGATGATATAGATACTAATGGCGCACCACACAAGCAGTGCGCCACTACTATATAGTAGTGGCGCACCATGTGAGGTGTGCCATTAGTGTGGTGGACACTAATGGCGCACCACACACTCGGTGCGCCACTACTATTTTTTTTTTTTTGCAAAACTACTAATGGCGCACCAGCAGCTGGTGCGCCATTAGTAAGCAGGGTTACTAATGGCGCATCTCTTAGTAGTGCGCCACTACTATAATTGTTTTTGGGCTTTTTTTTGCAAAGTACTAATGGCGCACCACAGCTAGTGCGCCATTAGTAACCAGTGTTACTAATGGCGCATCTGTTGGGGGTGCGCCACTACTATTTTTGTTTTTTTTGCAGAACTACTAATGGCGCATGAGAGGAGGTGCCCCATTAGTAACCAGGGTTACTAATGGCGCATATGTAGGTGGTGCGCCATTAGTAACCTGGGACCAGCTAGATATTTTGGACAGCCACCTACCACACTCACTTTCCCCACTTTCATTCTCTCCACCTCCTCCTCCAAGCTTGTCTCGGGTGCCTCCTCCTCCTCACCTAATTTGCATCATAGATTCACCCAAATTAAGTGGTTAAATTACCTTTTATTGATAGGTAAGTAAGGGGAAAGCTTTTATGTTGTAGATCTACATTTTTCTCCCTCCAACAACGTGCACATGCACTTTTTATGGCCTAGCTATATCTACGTATGTTTGTGGTGTTGCATATGTTTGTGGTGTTGCATATATGTTTGTGTTTGCAGGTACCGGTATTTGAAATGCGATAGTTGCCAATATTTTCCCGGAATGTTGATTCATTTCCGTTTCGGCAAGAATTTGGCACTATGCATTCTTTTTTGTCCTATTTTTAGGAAAAGTCATGCCAATTTTTTTTGGTTCTAAAATATCGTTTTGCTCTACCCCGCAGGCGACCATGGTCCGCACGATGACCGAAGGCATCGTGAATAGGTTTTTGAGCTCCGCGAAGGCCGAGATTCTTCAAAAGAACGAGACAGAGATAAGATGTCCGTGTCGAAGATGCAAGCTGAAGAGCCTTATGGACCCGGATTCCGTAAAGGTGCGGGACCACCTGCTCTTGCGTGGTTTCATGGATGGCTATCGGTGGTAAGGTGATGAAAATGATTATGAAGTCGTCCATGGGGGCCGGGAATGAAATTAGGAAGGGCATGAGCAAGACAACCGCGGCGAGGGCGGGCGAGAAAACGGAAGAATCTCTAGGACACAGTCATCATGTAGAAGATGCCAGACATGATGATGAGGAAGATGCTGGAGCAGACGAAGGGCATGATCATGAAGATGAAGATGCCGGAGCAGACGACGATGGACCATCGATGGCCTGGGTGCAGGACCCTCATATTCAAGAGCTGCTTCTCAAGCAGACGGATAACGCAAGAGTTGCCGCCCGAGAGAAAGCCAACCTGGATCAACTGGAGATAGACGCGGTTAATCCATTGTATGAAGGATGCAGGCCCGAGGATACCCGCCTAAATGTAACGCTCATGGCTCTGGAGATGAAGGTAAAACACAAAATGACCGACGCATGCTTCGACGAGAACATGTCATTCTGGCACGAATGTCTTCCCAAGGGGAACAAGTGCCCGACCAGTTTCGAGGAGGCGAAGAAATCGTGTGTCCTCTGATTTACCGCATGTGAAATACCATGTGTGCATGAACAATTGCATCATTTATCGGGACGAGCACGCGGAGTCTACCATATGTCCGGTGTGCGGCGTCAGTCGATACAAGAAGAGGAAGAAAGCTCCTCGAAAAGTGGTGTGGTACTTTCCGATCACTCCTCGTCTGCAACGGTATTTCGCGGACCCTAAGGTAGCAAAGCTCCTGCGTTGGCACGCGGATAGGGAGGAGAAAAAGCGAGAAGACGACGGAAATGATCCGGAGATAAATAAAAAAGACAAGATGTTGAGTCACCCTAAGGATGCGAGCCAGTGGCAAGCGTTGAACTACGAATACCCAGAATTTGGGGACGATCCAAGGAACATCGTGCTGGGCGCGAGCACCGATGGAGTCAATCCGTTTGGCAGCCAGAGAAGCAAACATAGCACCTGGCCTGTGTTTGTGTGGATGTACAACCTTCCCCCCTGGTTGTGCATGAAGAGGAAGTACATTCACATGAGTATGCTAATTGAAGGGCCGAAACAACCAGGGAACGACATCAATCTATATCTGGGGCTGCGGAAAGAGGAGCTAGACACGCTGTGGAAAACGCCAGCCAATACGTGGGACGCTGCAGAGAAAGAATATTTCCCTATGAGAGCCGCACTGCTCACGACGGTGCACGACTATCTCGGTTACGGATATGTCGCGGGGCACGTGGTCACGGATTTTCTGGATGCATCACGTGCATGGATGACACAATGTATCGCTAGCTAGATAGAGATCCCGGGTCTTCAAAACCCGTGTTCATGGGACATCGAAGGTGGCTTCGCGACGATGACTCATGGAGAAAATGCACGGATCTGTTCGATGGTGAAACCGAACCCCGAAGACGCCCCCTTATGAGGAGCGGCGAGGAAATATACGAGCTGTTGAAAAATTGGAAAGAGTGCCCACCGCCGGGAAAGGCACCAGAGCCGGGAAAGAAGCGAAAGGCGCCAGAGCCGCTGCTGAAGGTATGGAAAACGAGGTCTGTTTTCTGGGACTTGCCGTACTGGAAGATCCTCCATGTGCCTCACAGCCTTGATGTCATGCATATCACGAAGAACGTGTGCGAGAGTCTGCTTGGTACCCTGCTCAACATGCCAGAGAGGACCAAAGATGGACCGAAAGCAAGGGCAGACTTGAAATCAATGGGCATCAGGGAGGAGCTTCACGCTAATAATGATGATGATGATGATGATGATGATGATGATGATGATGATGATGATGATGATGATGATGAGGCGAAGCAGGACACGGAAAGTCGTCGCAAAGGCAAAAAGTCCAAGAAGACCGGAAATGACTTCCCTCCCGCGTGCTTCACTCTAAGTCAGGAGGAGATCGATCAGTTTTTCACTTGCCTCGTAGGAGTAAAACTTCCTTACGGTTACGCGGGGAAGATAAGCAGATACCTAGACGCAGTGAAGCAGAAGTTTAGCGGGATGAAGTCTCACGACTGTCACGTGCTGATGACGCAGATACTTCTAGTTGCAATCCGTGGGATCATGGACGCGCACGTCCGTGAAACGCTATTTGGCCTATGCAACTTTTTTGACGTCATCTCTCGGAAGTCGATTGGCGTGAGGCAACTCAGAAGGTTACAGGAAGAGATCGTGGTGATACTATGCGAGGTTGAGATGTACTTCCCGCCCGCATTCTTCGACGTTATGGTGCATCTACTGGTCCATATCGTGCAGGATATCATCCAACTCGGGCCGACGTTCCTGCACAGCATGATGCCTTTCGAAAGGATGAATGGTGTCATAAAAGGATACGTTCACAACATGTCACGTCCAGAGGGAAGCATAGCCAGGGGCTTTCTGACCGAAGAGTGCATCTCCTACTGCACGAATTATCTAGGCATCGAGAACCCCGTTGGTCTGCCCGTCAACAGGCACCACGGCAGGCTCAGAGGATGGGGTCACCGTGAGGGTCGCCGCGAAATGCATGTCGACTTCGAGGGTCGACTCGCCGACTTTGAAAGAGCAAACCTAGTCGCGCTACAACACATAGACGTGGTCGATCCTTGGGTCGTAGAGCACAAAACCTTTGTTGAAAAGACGTACAATGACCGAGGCCAACAGAGGACGGACGGAGATATAATCAAAGAGCACAACTCATGTTTCACGCGTTGGTTCAAGCAGAAGCTTCTGTCGTACCCTTTACATGAGGATTCTTCCGCGGAAGAACAACTCATATTCGCCTTGTCACAGGGCGCCGAGCACAACCTGATGACGTATGAGGCGTACGATACCAACGGCTACACATTCTACACCGAGGGAAAGGACATGAAGAGCGATGGTTATCAGAACTCCGGGGTAACGATGGAATCCTACACCGGTAACGACAAGGACAAATACTACAGAAGTATCGAGGAGATCTGGGAGCTGAGCTACGCTGGAGAGAAGGTCCCGACGTTTCGTGTCAGATGGGCCAAGAGCGTCATAAAAGAAGACCGGTATTTCACCACCATGGTTATACCCGAAGCCAAATCCAAGACCGCGGGCGCAAACGTCACCACAAAAAATGGGCCATGGGTACTGCATTCCCAAGTGGACCAATGCTTCTTCATTACCGACCCGCCAAAGCCCAGTCGTGTTGTCGTGAGGAGAGGCAAAAGGAAGATCATCGGAATGGATGGAGTCGCCAATGAGCAAGACTTCGACAAGTACGGCGACCCAAAGATGGAACATGACGACGATGATGAAGTACCAGCATACACCACAAGAAGAAGCAGGATCACCCTACCTAAAGGACGTCCGTTCAAGAGAAGAACTCCATTTACGAAAATAAGGGCAAGAAGATTGTGAACAAATAGCTAACTAAGATCGATTGTATTTAAATTGTAGCCTTCATTTCTCGATTGTATTTCGACATTTTCAAATTTGATGATATTTTTTCATATTCAATATGAAAAAATATTGAATATTCATGAGGACAATCGATCTCGATCCCCTCCATCTCGATCGCTATCACCCCTCGCAAGATCCCCCTCGCCGCCGAGCACCCCCCGCACCCTCCCTCGCAAAATCCTATTCATAGAAATCTACTTGCAAACATAAAAAAAATACTAGGCACTAGATGTTGTTGTGAGGCACTAGATATTCATAGGCATCTAATTGCAAACATCAAAAAAAATACTAGGCATCTACTTGCAAACATAAAAAAAATACTAGGCACTTCTCAAACCAAGGTGCAACCAGCACAAGAAAACAATGCATAGAAAAAAAAGGAAAAAAGGAGGGGGAAGAGGATTCGAACCCGCCACCTCCTGCTAGGAGGCAAAACCCACATACCACTGCGCTCCTACTTCGAAGGTTAACAACATAGCGAAGGCGCACCTCATATACATGCGCCATTACAATATAAAAAACATTCTAATGGCGCACCGCTCGGGGTGCGCCATTCCTAAGTCGGCTGCCCTCGCGCCCTACTCTCTTCTCCCGCGCGCGGCCTCCCCCCTACCCCCTTTCCACCGCCCAGCAGCGCCCGCCGTCTCCCCGAACCCTAGCTCCGCCGCCGCGGAGGGCCACCACCTTCCCGGCCTCACCGTCCTCGGCCGCCACCTCAAGTCCCCCTGCAAGACCCACGCCGTCCTCGTCCTCTCCACCGGCGGCGCCCCTTCCTCCGCCCCTGCAGCGCAGCACCTTCCTCGTCATCTCCACCGGCGGAACCTCTTCCCGCTGCTCCCGGAGGCCTTCAAGGGCGTCAAGCAGATCGGGGTCATCGGATGGGGCTCACAGGTCCACTCTCCACCTTCCCCTTTACCTCCCCTCCTCTCTCTCTCGAGATTTACAATGACTGTCTACTTCACTTCTACTTGAGACTCTACTTGGATGAAGACATCAGTCGATGCGGTCAAACGGAGCGACCGATTTCACATAGATTTGTTCTGTTCTGCTGTTGTTTGGGTTCAGAGGAGTCTGCAGGCCTGTGCGCTGGCTCTAACAGAGATTTCTCATGGTGCTTTTGGAGGGTCCGGCGCAGGCCCAGAACCTGAGGGATTCCTTGGTGGAAGCCAAGTCTGACATCGCCGTCAAGGTCAGCTTTTGGGATCCAAGTCTGACTCGAAAAATCCCGCCTTTTTGCCGATTGGCTCTTGGATTTCAACACTCCTTGGATCCCAAAAAGCGTGGTCTGCTCTTCTTTTGTCTCACACATGCCTAGTGATTAGCAGTTTGCTACATCTGGCTTCAGTTGCTGTGGCTGCACATATTTCTGTTGCTCATCTGGGTACAGGGATAGAGTAGGAATCATGGGATAGAACTGCTCTGTGAATGTAGGAAAATGCAGGAATTATCCCGATTCAGAGACTAGTTTTTGGACACATGGTCAGTTTCTTCTATTTCTGTAGCTGAAGAGATTGTTGTTACCCATCTAGTCATCTGGCTACAGGGATAGAGTAGGAATCATGGGATAGGACTGCTCTGTAGATGTAGAGAAATGCAGGAGTTCCCAGTTCTCCTGAGGGTTGAAGTCGACGATGTCTCTTGTTACTGTGATTACGGCATTACATGGATTTAAAATGCCCCGTGTTGCATTCTTTGTGCAAATACTACTAGCAGTTTCTCATTAGCTTTATTCTTCTGAAGAAATGTGTTGCCTGTAGGGTTCATCTATTCAAGGCAGCTAAACAGTTTGTGATTACCAGATGAGAACTGATGTCTCTGTTTCTTCCCTTGTGCTTTTCGACTGAGTACTGCTTTCCTATCTTCCTCCAGAGTTTTCTCTAGCCTATGGAAGCATTAGCGTGCAGTATTATCTTAATGCCCTTACCAAATAGTACTATTCAATTCGTTTGATACTTCATTTTCTCTAGCCTATGGCAGCATTAGCGTGCAGTATTTTACTATTCAACAAGTGTTCTCTATAAAATCAAACCTGTATCACTAGGGGTTTAACACAATAGATATCTTGCAAATGCAAGTTTGTGACGTTCTTATTCGCCATCTTGTTTTAATGCTATCCAACATTTTCTTTCATCAACATTTCAAAGTCTTGGCTTGGATTGTGCGAATTGGACGGAGCCAATATATGCTGATTTAGTGAGCTAAATTCACACAGCAATAGACAAGGAACAACAATAATGCCGATTTGTGGCTGCCACTGATACAGGCAAGAAATACAATACTCAACAGTAGCACCCATATAGTTATATCAAGTGTCAACTGTAAATACATCTGCTCCTTGCAAATAAATTTAATAACTTATGTAGCAGTATGGTTTATACTTGTCACGTGCACATGCCGATGTTTACAGCTTGATGAATAAATTTACTCGCGGAAGAGAAGGCAATATTAACAATGAGCTATGTATGTGTATATGCAGCCAAGACAAGTAGCGACCCACTACGACGACCCCATTCGCTGCAGGTGTTCTTTCTTTCCTTCTACAGTACAACAGTAGTAGTACTATCTTGTTTGTACAGTATGATTTTTTTTGCTGACTTCATTCACTGCTCTCTCAAACGTTCAGCATATTAATCTTCCCAATGGGGTTGAACCAACAGCCAGTGGGTTTCCATTTTAAGTTTCTACCAGCAACCTCTGTTTCTATCTTGGGATACTTCCATGTTTCATGCTGGACATACGCCTGCCATAGAAGTATCCTAGGAGAACATAATCTTCATAGTTCATCCATTCCTGCACTTTCTGTTGAAATGTAAACATTCATAGTTCCATATAAATATTGGAATGTGCGGTGAGTGTGGTCTCAGCTGAATTGTGTGTTTTCTTCCAGGAGGCGGCCAAGAAGCACCACCACCTCGACCTCAACACCCTCAGGGGACACACCGACTGCGTCACTGCGCTTGACTTCTCCAGCGACGCCTGCAACCTGACCACCGGTGAGCCTACCCTCAGCCTCCCATTCGATCAGGATCTATCATGCTTACGCACAGAAACGTTTTAACATGTGAATTGAGGTGTAGATTAAACATGACCTGGTTTTTGTTGAACAGATATGGTCCCCTTAGTGTTGGGCCTGCTATTGTAGGTTCTTTTTTTTGCTGCATCAGTGATCAGTCCATGGTCTCATGCTGAACCCTTTGATTGTTCTTGATCCATGATCTGCCTTATGGTTGTGTCAGTCTCTGTTTTACTATTTTGCTAAGTTGTAGTGCATCCAGATGTTAGCATTGTGGTGCTAGTTTGCTGGGTTTTGTTTCTGACCATCGTGTCGTGATGATTTTGCAGGTACCCCGAGAGGCCCTTGAGTTTACCGGAATGTCGATTAACTTCCGTTCTGGCAAATTCGAGTACTCCATATGTCCTATTTTCAGCAAAGGTCATGCTGAAATTTTCCGTGAATTTTAGCATGACTTTGCTAAAAATAGGACATATGGGGTACTTGCGACTAATGCATGGGCCGGTGTATCTTAGTACTTAATTAAGTAGTATCAACTGCCCCTTTATTCTTGCTGCATTAAACCGTAGGTGGCAATAGAGCCAAGTGATTAGGCCCAACTTCCCTTTTCTTGATAGGGTATATTATTAGAAGATATACCCATATATATCAGTCAACCTAGGCTGCCTCGGCATTGATAAACCCTAAATGATGAAAACTTAACTTAGCATTTAGGGTGCCTCAGCGTCGACAAACCCTAAATTATAAAACCTTGGCTTTTAGGGTGCCTCGGTGTCGATAAAAACCTAAATGATGAAAGCTTAGGCTTTTAGGGTGCCTCAGCGTCGACAAACCCTAAATGATAAAATCTTAGCTTTTAGGATGCCTCGGTGTCGACAAACCCTAAATGATGAGACCATGATCTTGTTCCTTGACAATAACCAACTTTTTGACCAAACTTTTTTCCTATTTAGAGGGAAACATGACCCACAACGATGAGGCCGGCGGTTCGGGCAAGCCATTCTGGGAGCTGTCCCGGGAGATGGAGGAAGAACCTCACTGCTATGAGGACGCCGCGGAAGACACCGATCCCGAGTACACAACCCCTAGTGGCGTCGGGGATGACACCACTGATGGTGCCGCCGAGGATGCCACCACTGATGATGGCAGCGCACGCATAGATGGCAGCCAATCGAAGAGGCAACGGACGGACCGGCGCCCAAACGTGCTCAACACCGTAAAGGAGGAATTTACTGAAGTGAACTCCGACGGGTATCCAACGGCGCCCAAAGAAATAGTCAAGGAGTACACGGTTCAGCTCGGGTGCATTCTCCGGAGCACTGTCTCGATCAACACCGAGAACCTAAGGCATAAGGACCGAGGGAATTTGCGCAACCTCCTCTTCACGAAGCTGCACGAACGATACAAGTTCCCCGGTGACGTCGCAAACACACGCCTCTCAAGGAATAAAGTGAACAGTGTCGCCCTCACGAAGATGAGCAAGGCCCTGTCTACTTGGAGAAGCGTGGTGAAGAGAATGATTGACAAAGGTGATAGTTATGAGAAGATCAAGGCGAAAAATCCTTCGATCAGCGAAGATGACTACAAGGAGTTCAAGATTAAGTGCGAGAGCAAGGCAACCGCGGAATCAAGTCAATGGGGGAAACAAATGCGGGAGTTGAACTTAGGGGTCCACCAACTCAGTCCCGGCGGTTACAGAGTGGCGGAACCTATATGGGACAAGGAGGACGCGGAGCGTGCCGAGCAAGGCCTACCACCCCGCTTCGAGAAATACGGTGACAAGCAGACCAGGAACTATGTCAGGGCCCGGTACAAGGTGGACCCAGTAACAAAGGAGCTTACCACGGATGCGAAGACCAGGGCGCTTGAGCGTGTTCTGGTAAGGAATACACCCCACGTAATTAGCTCCATATGGTTGCATTCTAATTAATGAAGCCAAATTTCTAAATGGTTCATTCCTTCCGCAGGACACTAAAGGCAGTAGCACGGGGTCGTCTCAGAGCTCCCATTGGGACACCAATTTAAATAGGGCGTTTAACATAATGAAAAACAAGGATAAGTCCAGTAAGCCGTCCTCAGCTGGTCGTGTGGCCGGCAAAGGCTTGTCCACGAAATGGTCGTCATATTATAACGCTGGTGGGCGAAAGGAGAGACATACCAACTTGGAAAGCCAGTCGCGCGAGGTTGAAGAACTCAAGGCAAAAGTGGCGCGGATTCCAGAGATGGTCCAAGAGCTAGTGCAACACCAAGTGGGAGGGGTGATCACCGCCATTGTGCCTACCTTGATTGAGGGGCTGCAGGCGTGGATTGCGGGCGGCCAACAGGGGCCGCCCCCGATTCCCAGCTTCACGGCCAGCAACTCGAACAACGCGCACGCGACGCATTGGTGTCTCCGGCTCCGGCGCCATTGGTGTCTCCGGCGCCGGCCGGCACCTCGGCAGCAAGCGGCCCCTCCGTCACTTGCACGCCCGCCGTTGGCGGTGCCTCGACATTAGCCAAGCTCGACGCCATCACGGTAACTAAGCCTCTCTCGGCCGATGACTTCATCTCCTTGCCTTTGACTAGGCATCCCCTGACGCCCTACATGTTTTCGCAGGGCGCCGGCGCCGACGTTCCACGCACTCTCCTGCACTTCATGGTCGGCGAGTTGGTCGATGTCGCCAAGGGCAGAATCGTTCAACCAGGCAACCCCATGTTCCACGGTAAACCGATGCCACCCACCACGTATAGGGTTCAACTGGTTCGGGTGCTGCCAGGCTGCGACGACTTGTTACCTCCGTTCCACCCCGCTGAGGCCGACAAAGATGATGTGATGACCCTCAGCGCCTGCTTAAGCTGGCCCTTGCTTTGGCCGAAGAGCCAGATTCGTTTGGGGGCGGGGGACACCACCCCACAGACAACACCACCAGTCGTGCCGGCGCCAAGCCATGGCAAGACCGCCGCAACGCTATCGGACATGCATATGGCACAGGATCCGGACATGCATATGGCACAGGATCCGGACGACGACGATGACGACGATGGTACATTTACCAAGGTCGATAAGTACTTTGCCGAACATGGGTACGATGAGGAATTCTTGGGGCCTCCTTCTCAAGAACCCAACCCTGCAAAAGACGACCGCGATCTAGCTGGTACCGCGGAGAAACCCAATTGCAACAGGCGTTGTCTCGCGTTTAGTTTTGAGGAGACGCCTCCAGCTGCCGCCTTCACCGAGCCTCAGATAGCCGAGGTGCGAAATATTATCAGCCCCAACACACTCAAGAAGGTGGTCTCTGAGCAGATGAACTCGATCCCATTACATCAGCAGAAGAAGGGATGGAAAAGAAAGACTAACAAGGGTGCGAGCCAGCCGGCACTGATTACGATCCGTGCTCTAGACGGGCCACCTTCACCTAAGGATATCTCGAGGAGGGTGCATGTGGCGGGTAGGCCGATGCTACCAACTAATCTGCTCAATGCTGCAACCGATGCTATGCGGAGTCTGCATGACAGTGTTCTTTGTTTGGAGGAGCGGCGCCTCTCCGAGAGTAATGTGGCATACCCGGTTTTCGTGGCCAAGGTGCCAGAGGGCAAGGGCTGTGTCGATAGCGCCATCGGGGGTATGATCGTCCTGCGGTTTGCTAACATCTTTGCTATGTTTAACCTTCATCCGCTGCACTACACCTTTGTTCGGCTATTTTCGCTGAGTATGGAGATGCGGATCATTAGAGACAAGACCCCGGAGCTAGTGATAGTCGACCCCTTCTATATACGTGCCAAGATCTTGGGCAGCGCTGGGGACCGGCAAGTCGCGAGTTCATACCTCGAAGGCGTCATTCTGGCAAACTCAGAAAAGGATAACTTCCTCGTGCCTTACTTTCTCTGGTAAGTTATCCCCTCATCGCCCCGTAACATATGACTTCTTAGATTTTGATCGTCCTTTTTTTTCTAACATTCCGTGTTTTGTGCAGTGACACACGTTGCACACTCATCCTCTTAAGCCTGAAATATTCCACGGCCACGTATTTCGACTCGGACCGTCAGTCAAAAAAAGACTACACAAATATCAAGAAAGTTCTTGATGAAGCTCTTCCCGGCTACGCCATATCTGGAGGCACCTTCAGCAGGACAAGTCTCAGGCACCGCAAGCACGTGTTCACCCACAATACGACGTTCGCCTGCGTCAAGCAGACGCCTGGCAGTGAGAAGGATGCCTACTACGCCCTCCATCACATGGGGGCGATCATACGGGACAGTAATCACCTTCGGCTACCAAATAATCTCAAAGATTGGGCCGCACGCTTGTCGGCAATCCAGGATGAGGACATCAGACAAGAATTCTTTCGCATCCAGTCGGAGTTTGCGGAAATCATCCATCAAGATGTCCTTCGTACCTCGGGGCAGTTCTACCTCAGATCTCCGTTGTCCAATAGTGAGATAGATACAATGCTACAAATGCAGGCTGACAACGACCGCAATTTCATGACCATCACGAAATACGGCGGCTTCATCCATGTTCCCGTGAATCGCTACTAATTCATGTTGCAATATTAAACTTTAATGAACTGGTATGTCTCTTTGGTTTGGACAGTCGTTCAACTTATATATAATCGATGCTATTTATTAGTAGGACCATGAATCGTGTTGTTATAGTTGTAATATTAAACTTTAATGAACTTGTATGTCTCTGTGAATTGCTACTAACGTTTTGTTTGGCTAGTGCATAGAGATGTCGTCGTATGTCGTGTACAAGGGTAAGGTTCCCGGAGTCTACGACGACTGGGAGGAGTGTCGGAGACAGGTTCACCAATTCAGCGGTAACAGTTACAAAGGGTACACCACAAGGGCGGAGGCGGAAGTTAGATATGCACGCTATCTAGTGGGAGAGAGGAGGGAGCGTTGGACGAACCGGATGCAGACCAGTTTCATTGCGATTATGCTCATCGTGATGACCGCAGCTCTCTTCTATGTGATGGTAGTTTAGATGGTCGATATCGACTTGTAATGTGAAGACAAACTCGCTACTCGCGGTCTCGAGACTTGTAATGTTCTAGCTTTGTTCGGTATTTTAAATTCAGAGACTAATATGATGAATTGTATTCGGAGACTAATCTTCTATTGTATTCGATAAATCTGTTGTTTATATGTTATGCTATCTATATTCTGTGCAATAATATATTTTGTAATCTGTGCAAATATCAGAAAAAATAAAATAAATACCTAATATTCATACTAGTGGCGCATCACTCAGCACACTAGTGGCGCACTTCAAAAGCACACTAGTGCGCCATTAGTAAGCCAGAGCATAGGGGTAAATATGGCCCTGGGAGGTATACTAATGGCGCACCATAAGCTATACTAATGGCGCACCAGGATCTATACTAATGGCGCACCAGGATCTATACTAATGGCGCACCGGGATCTATACTAATGGCACACCTGGATCTATACTAATGGCGCACTGCCTGGTGCGCCATTAGTATACCAGATACTAATGGCGCACTTGTGGTGCGCCATTAGTAAAAAAATCTAATGGCGTGATGCTAGTGGCGCACCTATAGTGCGCCATTAGTAGCGAAAATAGGTGCGCCATTAGCAAGCCTTTTCCTAGTAGTGTCGAAAGAAGAGTTCTTCTTATCTAGGAAAATGATTACTCTTGTTTAATTTTGTTCCACAAGTTAAGCATCAGAACACTAGTAACAAAGGCAAGAAGGTTTATTCATCCAGTAACAACAATGCTAAAGCTAAATCCAATGATGTTGTTGCTAGTAACTCTATTGATTCCACTAACGATTCTCTTAGCCAAGTTACACTTGAGCAAGAAAATGATTTATTGAAAGGGATTATAGAGAGAGGTGTCTTCAAGAGTATTGTCGGAAGTAAGCAATTTGAGGATATTGTGCGCAAGCAAGGAGGACATCGGAAGAAACAAGGTGTTGCCTATTTCAACATCAACGGAGATGTTTGGGAAGAAGGTCCATATCCCACTCCCAAGTTTGTTCCCCCAGAGGATAAGTCCACTCCTTCCGAAAGAACATGCCCACAAGATGACCTTACACCACAAGACCACAGAGGCAAGGGAAAGCTTCAAGATGACATTGACCTATTTGAAGAAGAACCCCAAGCCAAGGTCAAGTGGGTTCCCAAGGATACTACTAGCTCTACCTCAACAAGTGGTACAACAACTCCAAGGATTCCCATCAATTTGGTGTGGATTCCCAAGAGGAAGAACTAGAAGTTCTTGAGGGGTGACTGTGCCAATGAAATTCATTCTTATTCATTTTGGCAAGAACTATATGCAATCAACCTCAACCTTATGCATTAGTTCAAGGAGTCACACATTCGCTCAAAGGTAAGCAAGGAACTAGGTAATCAATGCATCTTTGGACATCATCCCATTTGTGCTTCACTCCATGTCCATAGATATACTTGCATATGTACCTTTTTTCTTTGGGACTAACCCATGTAGGTGAGAAGAGTATGAAAACAACAAGGATTGCTCCCAACTCAAGATGATCTTCATCAGCTTTGAGCATCCACCACTACTTCACCCACTTGAAGTCTTCCATGACGAAACCCAAGGTTAGTCGATCCCTCTTTGTAGGGATATCATATCAAGGGGGAGCTTTACTCTAATACTTGAGTATAAGCATCTCCTAAGGATATGAACACTTTAATGCTTATGTAAAAGTGGTGACCCCACTTGTTATTAACGATGAGTATGACCTATGATCAAGTATTCTTGCTTGGCTCCTATGTCAATATACTCATATATAGATGACCTTGTCATCGCCCAAGTGCTTGATAGCTGCTAGGATATTTGTGCATGTTCACCATGTTTGTATCATCATTCTTATTGTGTGAGCATGTTGGTATGCATGAATTTAATCATTCGAGGACATCCAATTGTTGTAATATGGCTTTTGTTTGATATTTTGCCAATTGGATGGACAAGAATGTCTAGGACCCTTCTCTAGCTATCTATGCTATCTCATCTCAAGTTCTATTCATGCTTTATCACAAAACATGAACAAGCACTTGTCGATCCCTCTGTGTGAAGGTGCACTTGGAGTTCAGTATCGTCAAAGGCTACCTTCCAAAACCTCTTTGAAAAACTCGATGTGACCAACTCCACAAACTCGGAGTCACCGACTTTCCAAAGTTGATCAGGTTTTCCCATCTCGGTACCACCGGAATCCTCGCTACTGAGTTTCCCTGTCTACTGACAGTTGAGGAACTCGGTGACACCGATTTTGCCATCTCGGTGAAACCGACAGCGCACGGGTATATATACCCGCGGACCGGACCTTTTGGTTTCACATCTTCAAAATGGTTCATTCCTCAAACCCTCGCTGCCCCCACAGACCCCAGGTCATCGCCTTGACTCCCTGAGCGCCGCCGCCACTAGTACTCGCCTCGTCGATGAAATCTGCTCCTTCGTCGTCGTCGTAGCCAAATCGCCACCAAGCTAGAGTACGCTTCGATCCCCTTGCGTTCCCCATCTGATTCTTACGCATTGGGACATATTTTTATTCTTTCCACATTGTGCAAACCTCCTGTCCACCACATAAAATCAGTAGATTAGGAGAAGTAGGAAATTTCGAATCTGATCAGCCATAGAATGCAACATGGTGAGACCGAGTTTGTAAAATCAGTTCCATCGGTTCCTGTTTTAGGGCTGTAAGGGCAAGGAGATCGCCTACTTCGTGAAGATCTACCGTGAGTAAGGCCAGTCCTCCGTGGACGGAAGCCATGGTGGGATAGACAAGGCCGCTTCTTTGTGGACCCTTCGTGGATGGATCCCTCCGTGGACTCTCGCAGCCGTTACCCTCCGTGGGTTGAAGTCTCCACTAACATGGACGTACGATAGTGCCACCTATCGGAACCATGCCAAAAATCATCGTGTCAACCTCATGTGTTTGATCTCCCTACCTTACTCCTCTCTTTACACTTGCATGTTTACTTTCCATTGCAATACTATTAGAACTGCATGTGTAGGGTGTGTTTGACTTGTTATAACTGTCGTAGTTGCCTCTCAATTAAAATTGACAAAAAGGCAAAAACAATATCTTGTCAAGTAGTCTAACGACCCCCCACTAGACATACTTTCAATCCTACATATATATGTATATATATATATATGGAAAATACATACTACCACCTAGTGGTAGTTACCACTGCCTTCGCTCCCATCTGATTGCATCAAGATCCGTTGTCATCTTAATGGGTCATGGGAAGAGGAAAGTCAAATTTTTTCCACCCCCTTAATTACTATGTTGAGTTCCGATTTTCTTGTCTCATCTCTCTCTCCAACTCAATCTCCATGTCGAGCGGATCATTTCGTTGGTAGTAGCGTCAAGTGACAATACATATACTCCCATTGTGTTTGGAGAATTGTAGTATGGAGTATATACCCCCATAACAACATACTACATACTCCTACTTGTAATTACCCACATATGCATGTACTGCATACTCGATAGTTGGGAGTATACTCGTATACTCCATACTCCTAATTTGTAATTACGTGTGAATATACTCCCTACTTCAATTAAAAAATTCACATACACTGAAATTATACATACTCCATACTCCCGACAAAAATACATACTCCATACTGCATACTCCAACTAGAGAAATATGTAACCCGTGCTTTGAATAATTAGGATAATAAATACATACTTTCCGTAAAAGAAATAGTTGTGGTACTAACTAAGATAGAACTAACAAATTTTCAACAAGATGCGTTGGCCGGTCAAAAACCAAGCACGTTGTTGAGATTTTTCTTCCAAAAGTAACATACTCTGGATAGTTGCATGCATGCTAGCTTTATTGGATGTTCACCTATCGACTAACCCGTTTGGAGTGGAGGGATAATGAGATACGTGGAAAGTAGATAGATAGGGGTAACTACCACTGCTTGTAGATATATATATGCATTAAACTTCTATCTGAAATCTCACCATGAGCTGTGTGTAACAAATAACGAGAATATTATATCTACCTTGGTCAAATTAATCCGTATTATGCGCCGGTTTAAGTGATAGACCATGCAGGTCCACAAATTTCCATGTCGTCCATAACCACATGAGGGAGTGTCTATAGAAAACACTAGCTCATGCATGGCCCGAGGCACATATGTATTGAAGTGATGTGCAATGTTTTCAAATACCAAACGCATAACTTTCACCGCCACATGTCTCTACTGGACCAGAATGCCCCCGTACTAAGGTTAACGACCTATATATAGCCCCACAACCACACTTCAAGCCGACGGGAAGGATTCAGTGTGTACGATGTGTTCGAATTTTGGTTAGAAATTAATGCATATGTTAACTACGTACAATAACATATACCAACAACAAGAATACACCTTGGCCAAATGAACCGCGTGTTCACTCATTGGTCAAGCTTGCACAACAATCCTCCCTCGGGAATGCGGTGACAAGACGTGCCAATTATAACCCGTCCAGCCCCCATTTACTCCACCGCTCATTTAATCTATTGTCTCTCTTCAATCATTCCACAAAATGCAAGAAACACTCCACGACTCCAAATATAGAGAGGATATCCTGCTCGGCTCCAATGGTGGAGCTCCCAGCGGCTGCCGATGACGAGCGGCAGTTCACCTTTCATGCCTACATGGACACTCACGTAAGGTTCAAGAACCTCACGGTGGTGTACACCAATGACTCGGTCTGGGTGGAAAACTCCATCTACACCATGGAGCAGTTACTTTCCTTTGATAAGTACAAAGTGGTCGGCTTCGACCCCGAGTACACTGGTAGTCGTGTCGTGCATGATCCGAAGGTTGTCGTCGTCCAACTGTGAATAGGACATCACATCCTCGTCTACCACTACTGCCTGGCCACAAGGCCATGCGTGCGTTTCTCCAGGTTTGTCAATAGCCCCAACTACATATTCGGTACTGTGGACACCACCAACGAAGAAAAGGTGTTCAAGACCATGGGCTTGGCCTGCCGGAATCTTGTGGACATCTAATGCAAGTAAAAAGTTCTTGGGTGGCAAGGAGAAGCATAAGGACTCCCTGGTAGACCTCGCAATGGCCATCATCGACCCCTACTACACAGACATGAAGGATGTGTGCAAGAAGTACAAGTTTGCCTGGCACCGTGCCTGGGTCCGAAGACTGGATGAAGATCATGTCAAGTACGCAGCGAAGGATGCGTACATAAGCTACGAGACGTGAATGCGGATCGTTGACATGAGGAAGTGCCTCCGTCCTGCATTGACAGGCACTCCTCGTCACAAGAAGTATAGCTGGATGATTTGATGGCCATTACTATACTAGTTTAGTATGCATGTACTTGAGGTGTGCAAGTGTTATCTATAGGAAGTAATGTAATTTTTTTGAAACAAGGAAAAATATTTTCCATTTGATTGATTAAGGGAGAAAGTTTTAGAAATAAGCCTCAAAGCGGCAAAAAGATGCTTATTTAGGTTATGCAATCATGATGTTGTTATGTGTTGTTCTATAGACACAGCATAGATGGTATGTAGAAAGACAAATCACATTTCTTACGATTAAAGAAAGTAACTCATAGATGATGATTTCAACAATCACAGACATTTGGGTACGAGCAAGTGTTTGTCCACAACACACACAACTTATTATCACGAACCGTCTATCTTATTATCGGTCTTCCCACACAATTCCGATTACTAACCTGTTTGCCGGGTATCACACACATCTTGTTATGACAGATCGTTTGTGTTACTTTTGATCATCACAAATAGTTCATCTAAGTGACCTGTTTGCCGGATATCACACACAATTTCGGAAGCCAAATCAGTTGTGTTATTTTACCACATCGCAAGCAGTTCATCCGATGAACTGTATGCCGTACATCATGATAAGTCCATTTTTCATCATGCTTTTATGTTGATATTTATCGCTTTTTGGGTTGTTATTACACTTCGCGGTACAATACGTATGCCTTTTCTCTCTTATTTTGCAAGGTTTACATGAAAAGGGGGAATGCCGGCAGCTGGAATTCTGGCCTAAAAAAGGAGCAAGTCTGAGATACCTATTCTGCGCAACTCCAAAAGCCGTGAAAATCAATGAGGATTTATTTTGGAGTTTATAAAAAATACTGGGCTGAAGAAGTACCAGAGCGGAGCCACGAGGAGGCCACAAGCATGCTAGGCGCGGCCTACCCCCTGGCCGCGCCTAGGGGGCTTGTGGGCTCCCAGTTGGCCCTATGGCCCCCCTCTTTTGCTATAAGGAGGTTTTCGTTCCAGAAAATATCAAGAGGAGGCTTTCGGGAGGAATCGCCGCCGCCACGAGGCGGAACTTGAGCAGTACCAATCTAGAGCTCCGGCAGGGTCGTCCTGCCGGGGAAACTTCCCTCCCGGAGGGGGAAATCGTCGCCATCGTCATCACCAACACTCCTCTCATCGGAGGGGACTCATCACCATCAACATCTTCATCGGCACCATCTCATCTCCAAAACCTAGTTCATATCTTGTAACCAATCTCCGTCTCACGACTCCGATTGGTACTTGTAAGGTTGGTAGTAGTGTTAATTACTCTTTGTAGTTGATGCTAGTTGGATTACTTGGTGGAAGATTATATGTTCAGATCCTTGATGCTATTCAATACCTCTCTCGTCATGAATATAATTATGCTTTGTGAGTACTCACTTTTGTTCCTAAGGACATGGGATAAGTCTTGCTATAAGTAGTCATGTGAATTTGGTATTCGTTCGATATTTTGATGTGTTCTATGTTGTCTCTCCTCTAGTGGTGTTATGTGAACGTCGACTACATAACACTTCACCATTATTTAGGCCTAGAGGAAGGCATTGGGAAGTAGTAAGTAGATGATGGGTTGCTAGAGTGACAGAAGCTTAAACCCTAGTTTATGTGTTGCTTCGTAAGGGGCTAGCTAATTTGGATCCATTAGTTTAATGCTATGGTTAGACTTTGTCTTAATTCTTATTTCGTAGTTGCGGATGCTTGCGAGAGGGGTTAATCATAAGTGGGATGTTTGTCCAAGTAAGGGCAGCACCCAAGCACCGGCCCACCCACATATCAAACTATCAAAGTAGCGAACGCGAATAATATGAACATGACGAATACTAGCTTGACAGAAATTCCCATGTGTCCTCGGGAGCGCTTTACCTCCTATAAGAGTTTGTCCAGGCTTGTCCCTTGCTACAAAAGGGATTGGGACACTTTGCTGCACCATTGTTACTATTGTTACTTGCTATGAATCATCTTATCACACAACTATCTGTTACTGATAATTTCATTGCTTGCAAGGAATACCTTGCTGAAACCACTTGTCAGATCCTTCTGCTCCTCGTTCGGTTCGACACTCTTACTTATCGAAAGGACTACGATAGATCCCCTATATTTCTGGCACCGTTGCCGGGGAGTGAAGCGCCTTTGGTAAGTGGAATTTGGTAAGGAAACATTTATATAGTGTGCTGAAATTTATTGTCACTTGTTACTATGGAAACTAATCCTTTGAGGAGCTTGTTCGGGTATCTTTGTTGGGGAAACGTAGCATAAATTCAAAAAAATCCTACGCCATATTCAGATCTTCCTATGGAGAGACCAACATAGAGAGAGGGGTGAGTGCAGCTTCATACCTTTGAAGACCACCAAGCGTAAGCGTTGCTAGAACGCGGTTGATGGAGTCGTACTCGCGGCGATTCAGATCGCGGTGTGATTCTGATCTAGTGCCGAACCACGGCACCTCCGCGTTCAACACACGTGCAGCCCGGTGATGTCTCCCGCACCTTGATCCAGCAAGGAGGAGGGAGAGGTTGGGGAAGATCTCCGGCAGCACGACGGTGGGGTGTCGATGGAGAGACAAGGTCTCCCGGCAGGGCTTCGCCAAGCACCGTGGGAGAGGAGGAAGGAGGGGAGCAGGATTGCGCCGAGAGAGATGGAAAATCGTGTGTCGAACAGCCCCAAAACCCTCTCTATATATAGGAGGAGGGGAGAGGGGTGCGCCACCCCTAGAGTTCCCACCCTAGGTGGTACGACAGCCCTCCTAGATGGGAGGTGTGGCGGCCAGGGCAGGGGAGGGGGGTCGGCGCCATAGGTGGGCCTTGGGCCTCTCCTGCGCCTAGGGTTTGCCCACTCTCCTCTTAGGTTGTGCCTTGGGCTGGGTGTGGAGATGCACCAGCCCACCTAGGGGATGGTTCCCTCCCACACTTTGCCCATGTAGCCTCCCGGGGCTTGTGGCCTCTCCTGGTGGGCCTCCGGAACCCTTCCGGTGGTCCCGACACTTTGCCGGTGGTGCCCGAAACATTTTCGGCGTCCAAACCCATCCATCCTATATATCGATCTTTACCTCCGGACCATTCTGGAGCTCCTCGTGACGTTCGGGATATCATCCGGGAGTCCGAACAACCTTCGGTAATCTCGTATAACAATTCCCTATAACCCTAGCGTCATCGAACCTTAAGTGTGTAGACCCTACGAGTTCGGGAATCATGCACACATGACCGAGACACTCTCCGGCCAATAACCATCAGCGGGATCTGGATACCCATGGTGGCTCCCACATGTTCCACGATGATCTCATCGCATGAACCACGATGTCAAGGATTCAATCAATCCCGTATATAGTTCCCTTTGTCTGTGGGTATAGAACTTGCCCGAGATTCGATGGTCGGTATACCTATACCTTGTTCAATCTCATTACCAGTAAGTCTCTTTACTCGTTTCGTAGCATGTCATCATGTGACTAACTCCTTAGTCACATTGAGCTCATGATGATGTTCTACCGAGTGGGCCCAGAGATACCTCTCCGTCACACGGAGTGACAAATCTCGATCTCGATTCGTACCAACCCAATAGACACTTTTGGAGGTACCCGTAGTGCACCTTTATGCTCACCCAGTTACGTTGTGACGTTTGATACACCCAAAGCACTCCTAGGGTCTAAGGAAAAGACACTTTACATTAGAAAAGCTTTAGCATACAAACAATACGATCTAGTGCTATGCTTAGGATTGGGTCTTGTCCATCGCATCATTCTCCCAATGTTGTGATCCCGTTATGAATGACATCTAATGTCCATGATCAGGAAACCATGATCATCTATTGATTAATGAGCTAGCCAACTAGAGGCTTGCTAGGGACACATTGTGATCTATCTATTCACACATGTATTACTGTTTCCTGTTAATACAATTATAGCATGAACAATAGACGATTATCATGAACAAGGAAATATAATAATAACCATTTTATTATTTCCTCTAAGGCATATTTCCAACAGTCTCCCACTTGCACTAGAGTCAATAATCTAGTTACATTGTGATGTATCGAACACCCATAGCATTATGGTGTTGATCATGTTTTGCTCGAGGAAGAGGTTTAGTCAACGGGTCTGCAATATTCAGATCCGTGTGCACTTTACAAATATCTATTACTCCACTCTCGACATGGTCCTGGATGGAGTTGTAGCAGCGTTTGATGTCCTTGGTATTTCGATGAAACCTGGGCTCCTTGGCTATTGCAATGGCCCCAATGTTATCACAGAAGAGTGGCATCGGACCCGACGTGCTTGGGACCACTCCAAGGTCGGTGATGAGCTCCTTCATCCAAATCCCTTCATGAGCTGCTTCTGAAGCAGCTATGTACTCTGCTTCACATGTAGATGCTGCCACGACTTCTTGCTTGTTGTTGTACCAGCTCACTGCCCCGTTATTCAAAACATACATGTATCCGGTCTGTGACTCAGAGTCATACGGATCTGTGTCGAAGCTAGCATCAACGTAACCCTTTACGACGAGCTCTTCCTCACCTCCATAAATGAGAAACATCTCCTTAGTCCTCTTGAGGTACTTAAGGATATTCTTGACCGCTGTTCAACGTTCCATACTGGGATCACTATGGTACCTCCCTACCAAACTTATGGCAAGGTTTATATCAGGTCTGGTACACAGCATGGCATACATTAGAGAGCCTACGGCTGAAGCGTAGGGGACAGTACTCATCTTATCTATGTCTGTTGTCGTGGTCGGTGACTGAGTCTTACTCAATCTCATACCTTGCAAAACTGGTATTAAAATTCTTCTTTGAGTTTTCCATATTAAAATTCTTCAATATCTTGTCAAGGTATGTACTTTGCGAAAGAACTATGAGGTGTCTCGATCTATCTCTATAGATCTTGATGCCTAATATGTATGCAGCTTCTCCAAGGTCCTTCATCAAAAAACTCTTGTTCAAATAGGCCTTTATGCTCTCCAACAACTCTATGTTATTCCCCATCAATAATATGTCATCCACATATAGTATGAGGAAAGCTATAGAGCTCCCACTCACTTTCTTGTACAGACGGGCTTCTCCATAAACATGTATGAACCCAAACGCTTTAATCACCTCATTAAAGCGAATGTTCCAACTCCGAGATGCTTGCACCAGCCCATAGATGAAGCACTGGAGCTTGCACACTTTGTTAGCACCCTTAGGGTCGACAAAACCTTCTATTTGCATCATATACAACTCTTCCTTAAGATTCCCGTTGAGGAACGCTGTTTTCACATCCATTTGCCAAATTTCATAATCATGAAAAGCGGCAATTGCTAACATGATTCAGACTGACTTCAGCTTCGCTACGGGAGAGAAAGTCTCTTCGTAGTCAACTCCGTGAATTTTTCGAAAACCCTTTGCGACAAGTCGAGCTTTATAAACGGTCACATTACCGTTTGCATCAATCTTCTTCTTCAAGATCCATTTATTTTCTATGGCTCGCCGATCATCGGGGAAGTCCACCAAAGTCCATACTTTGTTCTCATACATGGATCCTATCTCGGATTTCATAGCCTCAAGCCATTTGTTGGGATCCGAGCCCGCCATTGCTTCTTCATAGTTTGAAGGTTCACCGTTGTCTAACAACATGATTTCCATCACAGGGTTGCCGTACCACTCTGGTGCGGAGCGTACCCTTGTGGACCTTCACGGTTCAGTAGCAACTTGATCCGAAGCTTCATGATCATTGTCATTAACTTCCTATTCAGTTGGCGTAGGCGCCAAAGGAACAATTTCCCGCGTTGTGCTAATTTCCTGTTCGAGAGGGGGTGTAATTACCTCACCAAGTTCTACTTTCCTCCCACTTACTTCTTCCGAGAGAAACTCTTTCTCTAGAAAGGATCCGTTCTTGGCAACAAAGGTTTTACCTTTTGATCTAAGATAGAAGGTATCCCAATTGTTTCCTTAGGGTATCCTATGAATACGTATTTCTCCGCTTTGGCTTCGAGCTTCTCTGGTTGAAGTTTCTTCACATAAGCATCGCAGCCCCAAACTTTAAGAAACGACAGCTTAGGTTTCTTGCCAAACCATAGTTCATACGGTGTCGTCTCAACGGATTTAGACGTTGCCCTATTTAAAGTGAATGTTGCAGTTTCTAATGCATATCCCCAAAATGATAGCGGTAAGTCGGTAAGAGGCATCATAGATCGTACCATATCTAATAAAGTGCGATTATGATGTTCAGACACTCCGTTGCGTTGCGGTGTGCCAGGCGGCGTCAGTTGTGAAACGATTCGACACTTCCTTAGGTGTGTTCCAAACTCGTGACTCAAATATTCTCCTCCACGATCAGATCATAGACACTTAATTTTTCTGTCACGTTGATTCTCAACCTCACTCTGAAATTCCTTGAACTTTTCAAACGTCTCAGATTTGTGCTTCATCAAATAGATATACCTATACCTACTCAAATCATCGGTGAGAGTGAGAACATAACGGTAGCCACCGCGAGCTTCAACGTTCATTGGACCACACACATCAGTATGTATGATTTCCAATAAGTCGGTCGCTCTCTCCATTATTCCTGAGAATGGAGTCTTAGTCATCTTGCCCATGAGGCATGGTTCGCATGTGTCAAATGATTCAAAGTCACGAGACTCTAATAGTCCATCAGTATGGAGCTTCTTCATGCGCTTAACACCGATATGACCAAGGCGGCAGTGCCACACGTATGTGGGACTATCATTATCAACTTTACATCTTTTGGTACTCACACTATGAATATGTGTAACATCACGATCTAGATTCAGCAAGAATAAACCATTCACCAGTGAAGCATGACCATAAAACATATCACTCATATAAATAGAACAACCATTATTCTCTGACTTAAATGAGTAGTCATCTCGCATTAAGCAAGACCCTGATACAATATTCATGCTCAAAGTTGGTACTAAATAACAATTATTAAGGTTTAAAACTAATCATGACGGTAGATGTAGAGGCAGCGTGCCGACGGCGATCACATTGACCTTGGGGCCATTCCCGACGCGCATCGTCACCTTGTCCTTGGCCAGTCTCCGCTTATTCCGCAGTTCATGCTTTGAGTTGCAAATGTGAGCAACAGCACCGGTATAAAATACCCAGGATCTACTACGAGCGCTGGTAAGGTACACATCAATAACATGTATATCATATATACCTTTAACGTTGCCGGCCTTCTTGTCCGCTAAGTACTTGGGGCAGTTCCGCTTCCAGTGACCTTTTCCCTTGAAATAGAAGCACTCAGTCCCAGGCTTGGGTCCATTCTTTTTCTTCTTCCCGGTATCTGGCTTACCGGGCACGGCAACGGCTTTGCCATCTTTCTTGAAGTTCTTCTTACCCTTGCCCTTCTTGAAACAGGTGGTCTTATTCACCATCAACACTTGATGCTCTTTCTTGATTTCTACTTCTGCAGACTTCAGTATCGAGTACAACTCGAGAATGGTCTTCTCCATCCCTTGCATGTTGTAGTTCAGCACAAAACCTTTGTAGCTTGGTGGGAGAGACTGGAGGATTCTGTCAATTATAGCATCATCCGGAGGTTCGACTCCAAGTGAAGTCAGACAACCGTGTAACCCAGACATTTTGAGTATGTGCTCACTGACAGAACTGTTCTCCTCCATCTTACAGCTAAAGAACTTGTCAGAGACTTCATATCTCTCGACACGGGCATGAGCTTGAAAAACTAGTTTCAGCTCTTGTAACATCTCATATGCACTGTGTTGCTCAAAACGCCTTTGGAGCCCCGTTTCCAAACTGTATAACATGCCACACGTAACCAGAGAGTAGTCATCACTCCGCGTTTGCCAGACGTTCAGAATGTCCTGGGCTGCTGCAGGAGCAGGAGGGTCACCTAGCGGCGCATAAAGGACATAAGCCTTTTTAGCTGCTTCGAGGATGAGCTTCAAGTTGCGGACCCAGTCCGTATAGTTGCTACCATCATCTTTCAGCTTGTTTTTCTCTAGGAATGCGTTGAAATTGAGGTTGACGTTGGCCATCTACAATATTTATAAAGACAACTTTTAGACTAAGTTCATGAAAATTTAGTTCATTTAATCAAATTAAGTATGAACTCCCACTTAAATCGACATCCCTCGAGTCATCTAAGTGATACATGATCCATGTTGACTAACCCGTGCCCAATCATCACGTGAGACGGACTAGTCGTCATGGTGAGAAACTTCATGCTGATCGTATTCAACCATACGACTCATGTTCGACCTTTCGGTCTCTTGTATTCGAGGTCTTGTCTGTACATGCTAAACTCGTCGAGTCAACCTAAGTGTTTCGCGTGTGTAAATCTGGCTTACACCCGTTGTATGCGAACGTTAGAATCTATCACACCCGATCATCATGTGGTGCTTTGAGACAACGATCCTTCACAACGGTGCACAGTTAGGGGAATACGTTCTCGAAATTTTTAAGAGAGATCATATTATTACGCTACCGTCATTCTAAGCAATAAGATGAAAAACATGATAAACATCACATGCAATCATATAGTGACATGATATGGCCATTATCATCTTTGCTCTTTCGATCTCCATCTTCAAGCATCGCATGATAATCATTGTCACCGGTGTGACACCATGATCTCCATCATCGTGTCTCCGTGAAGTCGTCACGCCAACTACTACTACCACTACTACTATAGCTAACCGTTAGCAATGAAGTAAAAGTAGTAAACACATGGCGTTGCATCTCATACAATAAATTAAGAGAACTCCTATGGCTCCTGCCGGTTGTCATACTCATCGACATGCAAGTCGTGAATCCTATTACAGTAACATGATCATCTCATACATCACACATGTAACATCACAACTTTGGCCATATCACATCACATGTCAAACCCTGCAAAAACAAGTTAGACGTCCTCTAATTGTTGTTGCAAGTTGTACGTGGCTGATTTGGGTTTCTAGCAAGAACGCCTTCTTACCTACGTGACAGCCACAACAATGATATGCCAAAGCTATTTACCCTTCATAAGGACCCTTTTCATCAAATCCAATCCGACTAGAGTGGGAGAGACAGACACCCGCTAGCCACCTTTATGCACGGTGTGCATGTCTGCCGGTGGAACCTATCTCACGTAAGCGTATGTGTAAGGTTGGTCCAGGACGCTTCATCCCACAATACTGCCAGAAAAGAATAAGACTAGTAGAGGCAAGCAATTGACAAATCAGCACCCACAACCTTTTGTGTTGTACCCGTGCATAGAATTTACGGATAGAAAACCTGGCTCGGATGCCCCTGTTGGGGAAACGTAGCATAAATTCAAAATTTCCTACGCCATATTCAGATCTTCCTATGGTGAGACCATCAACGAGAGAGGGGTGAGTGCATCTTCATACCTTTGAAGATCTCTAAGTGGAAGCGTTGCTAGAACGCGGTTGATGGAGTCGTACTCGCGGCGATTCAGATCGCGGTGTGATTTCGATCTAGTGCCGAACCACGGCACCTCCGCATTCAACACACGTGCAGCCCGGTGACGTCTCCCGCACCTTGATCCAGCAAAGAGGAGGGAGAGGTTGGGGAAGATCTCCGGAAGCACAATGGCGTGGTGTCGATGGAGAGACGAGGTCTCCCGGCAGGGCTTCGCCAAGCACCGTGGGAGAGGAGGAAGGAGGGAAGCAGGGCTGCGCCGAGAGAGATGGAAAACCGTGTGTCAAACAGCCCCAAAACCCTCTCTATATATAGGAGGAGGGGAGGGGGTGCGCCACCCCTAGGGTTCCCACCATAGGTGGTGCGTCAGCCCTCCTAGATGGGAGGTGCGGCGGCCAGGGCAGGGGAGGGGGGTCGGCGCCCTAGGTGGGCCTTGGGCCTCTCCTGCACCTAGGGTTTGCCCCCTCTCCTCTTAGGCTGCGCCTTGGGCTGGGTATGGAGGTGCACCAGCCCGCCTAGGGGCTGGTTCCCTCCCACACTTGGCCCATGTGGCCTCCCGGGGCTTGTGGCCCCTCCCGGTGGGCCTCCAGAACCCTTCCGGTGGTCCCGGCACTTTGCCTGTGGTGCCCAAAACATTTTCGGCGTCCAAACCCATCCATCCTATATATAGATCTTTACCTCCGGACCATTCCGGAGCTCCTCGTGACGTCCGGGTTCTCATCCAGGACTCCGAACAACCTTCGGTAAACTCGTATAACAATTCCCTATAACCCTAGCATCATCGAAACTTAAGTGTGTAGACCCTACGGGTTCGGGAATCATGCAGACATGACCGACACACTCTCCGGCCAGTAACCATCAGCGGGATATGGATACCCATGGTGGCTCCCACATGTTCCACGATGATCTCATCGGATGAACCACAATGTCAAGGATTCAATCAATCCCGTATACAATTCCCTTTGTTTGTCGGTATAGAACTTGCCCGAGATTCGATCGTTGGTATACCTATACCTTGTTCAATCTCGTTACCGATAAGTCTCTTTGCTCGTTCCGTAGCACGTCATCTTGTGACTAACTCCTTAGTCACATTGATCTCATGATGATGTTCTACCGAGTGGGCCCAGAGATACCTCTCCGTCACACGGAGTGACAAATCCCGATCTCGATTCGTACCAACCCAACACACACTTTCGGAGGTACCCGTAGTGCACCTTTATGGTCACCCAGTTACGTTGTGACGTTTGATACACAAAAAGCACTCCTACGGTATCCGGGAATTGCACAATCTCACGGTCGAAGGAAAAGACACTTGACATTAGAAAAGCTTTAGCATACGAACAATACGATCTAGTGCTATGCTTAGGATTGGGTCTTGTCCATCACATCTTTCTCCCAGTGATGTGATCCCGTTATCAATGACATCTAATGTCCATGATCAGGAAACCATGATCATCTATTAATTAACGAGCTAGCCAACTAGAGGCTTGCTAGGGACACATAGTGATCTATTTATTCACACATGCATTACTGTTTCCTGTTAATACAATTATAGCATGAACAATTGACGATTATCATGAACAAGGAAATATGATCATAACCATTTTATTATTGCCTCTAGGGCATATTTCCGACAATCTTCACCTCGAACGAAAGCACAAGGAGTTTCTCCTCAACCTGTTGCACCTACTGAAAATATTTTCTATGAATTTCCTTCAAGTATGCTTGAGAAACTGTTGGCTAATCCTTTTACAGGAGATGGAACATCACATCTCGACTTGCATCTAATCTATGTATATGAATTTTGTGGTTTATTTAAGCTTGCAGGTTTGCCCGAGGATGAGGTCAAGAAGAAGGTCTTTCCCCTATCTTTGAGGGATAAAGCATTGACATGGTATAGGCTATGTGATGATACTGGTTGAAATTGGAATTTCATCAAAAGTTTTATCCTATGCATCTAGTACATCGTGATCGGAATTATATTTATAATTCTTTGCCTCGTGACAGAGAAAGCATCGCTCAAGCTTGGAGGAGGCTTAAATCAATGTTATATTCAGGCCCCAACCATGAGCTCTCGGGAGAAATTATCATTCAGAACTTCTATGCTCGGCTTTCTCATGATAATCGCACCATGCTTGACACTTCTTGTACCGGTTCTTTTATAAAGAGAGATATTGACTTCAAATGGAATTTATTGGAAAGAATTAAACGCAAGTTCAATGAAGGTAAGGAGCCAGGTATGAATCTTAAGTTCGATTGCGTTATCCTTTGTTGAAACAAATACTTTTTGTGATTTTAGCGCTAAATATGGACTTGACTCTGAGATAGTAGCCTCATTGTGTGAATCATTTGCTGCTCATATTGATATCCCTAAAGAGAAGTGGTTTAAATATCATCCGCCCTTAGAAGTCAATGTAGTTAAACCCAATCCAGTTGAAGGGAAAGTCATCGCTTATAATGATCCTATTGTTCCTAGTGCTTACATTGAGAAACCACATTTCCCTGTTAGGATAAAGGATCATTCTAAAGTTTCAACTATGATACATAGGGGCTACATTAGAACACCTACACCCCCTGAGAAAATTAGAGTTGAACCTAGCATTGCTATTATCAAAGATCTCCTGTCCGACAATGTTGATGGCCATGATATTCACTTCTGTGAAGATGCTGCTAGAATTGCTAAACCACATGCTAGAGACAAGTATAGGCCTGTTGTTGGCACGCCTGTTGTTTCTGTTAAGATAGGAGATCATTGTTATCATGGTTTATGTGATGTGGGTGCTAGTTTTAGTGCAATACCTCAATCCTTATAAGATGAAATTAAAGACGAGATTGCACCTGTTGAGATGGAACCTATTGATGTCACTATTCAGCTTGCCAATAGAGATACTATCTGCCCTTTGGGAATTGTTAGAGATGTTGAAGTCTTGTGTGGTAAAACGAAGTATCCTACTGATTTTCTCATTCTTGCTACCACACAAGATAGCTTTTGTCCCATCATATTTGGCAGACCTTTTCTCAATACTGTCAATGCTCATATTGACTGTGAGAAGCAAACTGTACCTGTTGGCTTTGAAGGTGTGTCACATGAGTTCAATTTCTCCAAGTTTGGTAAACAACCTCATGAAAAAGAGTTGCCTAGTAAGGATGAAATTATTTCCCTAGCTTCTATTGTCGTGCCTCCTACTGATCCTTTAGAGCAATACTTGCTTGAGCATGAAAATGATATGCATATGGATGAAAGGGATGAGATAGATAGAGTTATCTTTGAACAATATCCTATCCTTAAGAATATTTTGCATGTTGAATTGCTTGGAGATCCACCCCCACCAAAGGGTGATCCTGCGTTCGAGCTCAAACAGTTGCCTGATACTCTTAAGTATGCTTATCTTGATGAAAAAGAGATATATCCTGTTATAATTAGTGCTAGCCTCTCAGAGCATGAAGAAAAGAAGTTGCTAAAAACTCCGAGGAAGCACCGTGCTGCTATTGGATATACTCTTGATGATCTTAAGGGCATTAGTCCCACTCTATGCCAGCACAAAATTAAAACCGATCCTGATTCCAAACCAGTTGCCGATCATCAACGGAGATTAAATCCTAAGATGAAAGAGGTAGTAAGAAGAGAAATACTAAAGCCCCTGGAAGCGGGTATTATCTATCCTATTGCTCATAGTGATTTGGTGAGTCAGGTGCATTGCGTCCCTAAGAAGGGAGGTATTACCGTTGTCCCTAATGATAAAGATTAATTGATCCCACAGAGGATTATTACTGGCTATAGGATGGTGATTGAGTTTAGGAAATTGAATAAAGCCACTAGGAAAGATCATTACCCTTTGCCTTTTATCGACCAAATGCTAGAAAGACTGTCTAAACACACACACTTCTTCTTTCTAGATGGTTATTCTGGTTTTTCCCAAATACTTGTTGCACAATCTGATCAGGAGAAAACCACTTTTACCTGCCCTTTCGATACCTTTACTTACAGACGTATGCCTTTTGGCTTATGTAATGCACCTGCTACCTTTCAAAGATGTATGATGGCTATATTCTCTGACTTTTGTGAAAAGATTGTTGAGGTTTTCATGGATGACTTCTCCGTTTACGGGTCTTCTTTTGATGATTGCCTCAGCAACCTTGATCGAGTCTTGCAGAGATGTAAAGATACCAATCTTGTCTTGAATTGGGAGAAGTGCCACTTTATGGTTAATGAAGGCATTTTCTTAGGACATCAAATTTCTGACAGAGGTATTGAAGTCGATAAGGCTAAGGTTGATGCGATCAAAAAAATGCCATGCCCTACAAATATCAATGGTATAAGAAGTTTCCTTGGTCATGCTGGTTTCTATAGAAGGTGCATTAAGGACTTTTCTAAGATTTCTAGGCCTCTCACCAACCTCTTGCAAAAGGATATTCCTTTTGTTTTTGACGATGGTTGTGAGGTAGCCATCAAAATACTTAAGAAGGCCTTGATAACTGCACCTATTGTTCAACCACCTGATTGGAACTTACCTTTTGAGATTATGTGTGATGCTAGTAATTATGTTGTTGGCGCTGTTCTAGGACAAAGAGTTGATAAGAAGTTGAATGTTATTCACTATGCTACTAAAACTCTAGACAGTGCCCAAAGAAACTATGCTACTGCTGAAAAGGAATTTTTAGCAGTCGTGTTTGCATGTGAAAAGTTTAGATCTTACATAGTTGATTGCAAAGTCACTATTCACAATGATCACGCTGCTATTAAGTATCTCATGGAAAAGAAAGACGCTAAACCTAGACTTATCAGATGGGTTCTCTTGCGACAAGAATTTGATTTGCATGTTGTCGATAGGAAGGGTGCTGAGAACCCCGTAGCAGATAACTTGTCTAGGCTGGAGAATATTCTTGATGACCCACAACCTATTGATGATAGCTTTCCTGATGAGCAATTGAATGTCATCAATACTTCACGTAGTACACCGTGGTATGCTGATTATGCAAATTATATCGTTGCCAAATATATACCACCTAGTTTCACATACCAGCAAAAGAAGAAATTCTTCTTTGATTTGAGACATTACTTTTGTGATAATCCCCACCTTTATACAGAAGGAGTAGATGGTGTTTATAGACGTTGTGTACCTGAACATGAACAGGGACAGATCCTACAGAAGTGTCACTCCGAGGCTTACGGAGGACACCATGCGGGAGATAGAACTGCACACAAGGTAATGCAATCAGGTTTCTATTGGCCCACTCTCTTCGAGGATGCCCGTAAGTTTGTCCTATCTTGTGATGAATGTCAAAGAATAGGTAATATCAGTAAACGTCAGGAAATGCCTATGAATTATTCACTTGTCATTGAACCATTTGATGTTTAGGGCTTTGATTATATGGGACCTTTTCCAAAATCCAACGGGTATACTCATATCCTAGTTGTTGTTGATTACGTTACCAAGTGGGTAGAAGCTATCCCAACTAGTAGTGCTGATCACAACACCTCTATCAGGATGCTTAAAGAAGTTATTTTCCCTAGATTTGGAGTCCCTAGATATCCAATGAGTGATGGTGGTTCACATTTTATTCATGGTGCTTTCCGTAAAATGTTTTCTAAGTATGATGTCAACCATAGAATTGCATCTCCCTATCACCCTCAGTCCAGTGGTCAAGTAGAGCTAAGTAATAGAGAGATTAAATTAATTCTGCAAAAGACTGTCAATAGGTCTAGAAAGAATTGGTCTAAGAAGCTCGATGATGCACTGTGGGCTTATAGAACTGCTTATAAGAATCCCATGGGCATGTCTCCGTACAAAATGGTTTACGGTAAAGCATGTCATTTACCTCTTGAGCTAGAGCATAAGGCTTATTGGGCAATCAAAGAGCTCAACTTTGATTTCAAACTTGCTGGTGAGAAGAGGTTATTTGATATTAGCTCGCTTGGTGAATGGAGAGCTCAGGCACATGAAAATGCCAAGTTGTTTAAAGAAAAGGTTAAGAGATGGCATGATAAAAGGATACAAAAACGTGAGTTCAATGTAGGTGATTATGTCTTGCTATATAATTCTCGTTTAAGATTTTTTGCGGGCAAGCTTCTCTCTAAATGGGAAGGTCCTTACATTGTTGAGGAAGTATATCGTTCCGGTGCCATCAAGATCAACAACACGGAAGGTAATTTTCCGAGAGTGGTAAATGGGCAAAGAATCAAGCATTATATCTGAGGTACTCCCATAAATGTTGAAAGCAATATTATCAATACCATAACTCCGGAGGAGTACATAAGGGATATTTATCAGCCTGTTTCAGACTCCGAAAACAAAGAGGTATGTGATTCGGTAAGTAAACCGACTCCAAAACTTTTCCAGTAGGAAATTTTCTCCATTTTGGAATTTTTATAAAATTAGAAAAAATTAAAGTAGTCCGGAAAGCGCACGAGGAGGCGACAAGCCTACCAGGCGCGGGCTACGCCCCTGGCCGCGCCTGGGGGACTCGTGACCACCTCGTGTGCCTCCCGGACTCCGTTTCTTGCGGAGTGCTCCTTCTGGTCAGGAAAAAATCATTATATATTCTCCCGAAAGGTCTGACCCTCGTATCACGCAATTATCCTCTGTTTTCGTTTCGAGCCTATTTCTGCCGCAGATTTAGGGCAAAATGTCTTCTCAAGATTCAGAGGGGGAGAGCTATGTGGAGGATTACCTTGCTAATCTCAAGGTCTATGGGGACTTGGATCAGTATGGTTGGACCACTGACGAGGAAGAAGATTATGATCCCAAGGGGAAGGAAGGAACAAGTTCCGATGAAGAGGAGACTCCTCTACCCCAACCTGGAGACACATATGTGGAGTTCAAAAATTCAGGCCTCCCTGACTCATGGAACAAGCCTAAGATTTTTTTTATCCCTTCTCGTCTTTTGCAGGAGAGTAAGCAAGAATTATGCCAAAAGGTGTTGAGGCTTGAAGAGGAAATTAACGATCTGAAGGAGCAGAACTTTGTGCTCAAGAGGAAATTAAACAAATTCAAGAACTCTGCAACAACTCCACCACCATCAACTCCAAAGGAAGACAACTAAGAACGGGTATGGGCAATCCCCTTGGCTTGTGCCAAGTTTGGGGGAGTTGCCACGGTATCGTATCACCATCACATCTTTTGCCTTTACCTTTTCTTAGTTCGATCCTTTTTTGTTTTATCTTTCTCTAGTAGAATAAAGTTCTTGGTGTTTTAGGCTTGAGTTTTGCTTTGTTTCACCCCCGATGTATTCGAGTTCGTGAGTCATATAATAAAGAGTGTTTTAGTTAAGGGCCTTGCCTCATGCCATGATCTGAAAGAAAAGCATGATGAGAGAACAAAAGTAGGAAAGATCATGTAATGATCTTATGGGAAGTGATGGCTTCACATATAAAAAGAAAGTTGATTGAAACTTGGTGTGGGTGGACAAACGTAGACCTTGGTCATTGTTGCAATTAATAGGAAGTAATAAAGAAAGAGAGGTTCACATATAAATATATCATCTTGGACACCATCTATGATTGTGAACACTCACTAAACTATTGCATGCTTAGAAGTAGATGTTGGACAAGTAAGACAACATAATGAATTATGCCTGCTTGGTTCCGAACAATGATTATATGACTAGAGATCCCCTAGTATGTGACGATTGCTTCCACCCCATATCAGCCAAAACTCCCGCACCAAGTAGCGATACTACTTGTGCATCCATAAATCTTCAACCCAGTTTTTCCATGAGAGTCCACCAGACCTACCTATGGATTGAATAAGATACCTCAAGTAAGTTGTCATTGGTGCAAGCAATAAAAATTGCTCCCTAAATATGTATGATCTATTAGTGTGTGGAAAATAAGCTTTGTACGAACCTGTGATGAGGAAGACATAACAGCGACAGACTGCATAATAAAGTTCTTTATCACAGGAGGCAATATTAAGTGACGTTCCTTCACACTAAGAGGTCACACATCCAAACCTCAAAAGCGCATGACAACCTCTGCTTCCCTCTGCGAAGGGCATATCTTGTACCTTTACTTTTTGCCCTTGAAAGAGTCATGGTGATCTACACCAATTCCTTATTTCGCCTTTATCTTGGCTAACGTCATATGCTAGGGAAAGATCTATATTCATATGTCAACTTGGAAGTAAGTATTCAGGAATTATTATTGTTGACATTACCCTTGAGGTAAATAGTTGGGAGGCAAAACTATAAGCCCCTATCTTTCTCTCTGTCTGACTGAAACTTTGATCTCATGAGTACCATGTGAGTTGTAGCAATTGTAGAAGACGAAAGGATGATTGAGTGTGTGAATTTGCTTTACAAGCTCTTATTTGACTCTTTCCGATGATATGATAAATTGCAATTGCTTCAGTGACTAAAGGCTATTGGTTGTTAATTCTCAATAAGGTTCTTGATCCATACTTTACTTTGTGAAGGAATTATCACTTTAGCATAAGAGATTATATGATGATATTGATGTTCTAATTATGTTCATGATGCGTGCATGTCCATATCTTGTTTTGTCGACACCTCCCTCTCTAAACATGTCGGCATATTTATTGATCTCGGTTTCCGCTTGAGGACAAGCGAAGTCTAAGCTTGGGGGAGTTGATACGTCCATTTTGCATCATGCTTTTATATTGATATTTATCGCTTTTTGGGATGTTATTACACTTCACTGTACAATACTTATGCCTTTTCTCTCTTATTTTGCAAGGTTTACATGAAGAGGGACAAGGCTGGAAGCTGGAATTCTGGCCTGAAAAAAGAGCAAGTTTGAGATACCTATTCTGCGCAACTCCAAAAGCCGTGAAAATCAACGAGGATTTGTTTTGGAATTTATAAAAAATACTGGGCTAAAGAAGTACCAGCGGGGAGCCACCAGGAGGCCACAAGCCTGCTAGGCGCGGCCTACCCCCCTAGCCGTGCCTAGGGGGCTTGTGGGCTCCCAGTTGGCCCTCTGGCGCCCCTCTTTTTCTATAAGGAGGGTTTCGTTCTAGAAAAAATAAAGAGGAGGCTTTCGGGAGGAATCGCCGCCGCCACGAGGCGGAACTTGAGCAGAACCAATCTAGAGCTCCGACAGGGTCGTCCTGCCGGGGAAACTTCCCTCTCGGAGGGGGAAATCGTCGCCCTCGTCATCACCAACACTCCTCTCATCGGGGGGGGGGGGGGGCTCATCAACATAAACATCTTCATCAGCACCATCTCATCTCCAAACCCTAGTTCATCTCTTGTAACCAATCTCCGTCTCGCGACTCCGACTGGTACTTGTAAGGTTGCTAGTAGTGTTAATTACTCTTTGTAGTTGATGCTAGTTGGATTACTTGGTGGAAGATTATATGTTCAGATCCTTGATGCTATTAAATACCTCTCTAGTCATGAATACAATTATGCTTTGTGAGTAGTCACTTTTGTTCCTGAGGACATGGGATAAGTCTTGCTATAAGTAGTCATGTGAATTTGGTATTCGTTCGATATTTTGATGTGTTATATGTTATCTCTCCTCTAGTGGTGTTATGTGAACGTAGACTACATAACACTTCACCATTATTTGGGCCTAGAGGAAGGAATTGGGAAGTAGTAAGTAGATGATGGGATGCTAGAGTGACAGAAGCTTAAACCCTAGTTTATGCGTTGCTTCGTAAGGGGCTGATTTGGATCCATTAGTTTAATGCTATGGTTAGACTTTGTCTTAATTCTTCTTTCGTAGTTGCGGATGCTTGCGAGAGGGGTTAATCATAAGTGGGATATTTGTCCAAGTAAGGGCAGCACGCAAGCACCGGTCCACCCACATATCAAACTATCAAAGTAGCGAACGCGAATCATATGAACATGATGAAAACTAGCTTGACAGAAATTCCCATGTGTCCTCGGGAGCGCTTTACCTCCTATAATAGTTTGTCCAGGTTTGTCCCTTGCTACAAAAGGGATTGGGACACTTTGCTGCACCGTTGTTACTATTGTTACTTGCTACTTGCTACAAATCATCTTATCACACAACTATCTGTTACTGATAATTTCAGTGCTTGCAGAAAATACCTTGCTGAAAACCACTTGTCAGATCCTTCTGCTCCTCGTTGGGTTCGACACATCACACACACCTTTATCTGGTTAAGCGTTTGAGTAATTCTGCTCATAGCTTACGCAACTTTTTTTCTGAATCATATTTGATGGATCCGCCATCGCACACAGTTTTTGTTATTGGCGAGGAGCTATAACTATACCATTTGCAATTCATGCTTCAAACAAACTTTCGTCGAAGGGTCTGTGATTGATGTGTCGTCTTTGGACCATCCTGGAGTAGTGGATGTTTTCTCGTGGTTTGAATAATTGGCACTATCTTACATCCACATTTATGGAGGCTTCAAACCAAGAGTTTACGGTATCATAGAATCCTGGTTGTGAAGCCCGCCAAGCAACTCCCTAAGAAAAACTAACATATTCCATCATTATTTGCCTTAGAAGCCTCACAAGTGGTAGTCCTTCATGAAGCAAGCAATCACCAGGGTCATATAAACTCTTGCACTTTCATATGTAGTGCTTGGTAGGATCACAAGGGAGTCCCAGCCGTCTAGGATGCGCTCACCATCCAAGAGTAATAGGCAAATAAAAAAGTCAGTTGATAAGAACTCCTTCAAATATTCTTGAACACAACTTCTCTCAAGAATACATAGGAACACTCTCACAAGGATGGGATTGTGGTGAGAGATATGATCTTTAGGTGTAGAGATTCAAGAAAGGGGGGTTCTTGGCTATCAAAGAATGATGAAGTGAACATGGAATCACCCAATTATGTTCTTGCCTTGGATATCTCTTTCTCTATGTGATGGATGAATTGACTAGAGTGGAGTGAAATATGGGTGTGGGCGGATGTCAATGAAAATGCGATGGAATTGATGGACGAATGGTTACATCCACAAAGGGGTATGGTATAAAAATATAGAGATATTTCTAAATTTGTCCGTTACTAGAAAAGTAACCAAGGCTCATAAGAACCTGTAATAAATTAGCAGAACTGCCAAACCAGTTGAAATGTATTTGAATGGCGAGGGTAGCATCTAGAAACCAGGAGAACGATAATATATCTCACATAATTATGTTGCATAAATAATAAATAAGGTAGATAATGCGTTGAGGAATATATGCTTTTAAAAAGCAAATGATATGGGGGAATAGTACCCAAAGTTCTTGTCAACATTTAAAAAAATATAGGTATCTAAAATTACTTCGTATCCAGCAATATTACATTCATAATTATTAAGACTATAAGTGACTACAATATTCGACGACTCTTCTTTCATATCTAGGATGCCATTATAATTGACTATTATGAGTCCAGATGAGTTACGCCATCCTTTGTATGGTGAAATACAATAGTGCATTAAAGTGTCTAGTAAATACAAAAGTGGAAATGAGATATGTATACATTATGTGTTCCTCACTTCCACATGCTTTCTTGATGATTACAATTCATCATTTAGTATCATAATCCTATATATATGCAAGATATTTCATATATATGGCATGTCAAAT
This sequence comes from Hordeum vulgare subsp. vulgare, assembly GCF_904849725.1. NCBI lineage: Eukaryota > Viridiplantae > Streptophyta > Magnoliopsida > Poales > Poaceae > Hordeum > Hordeum vulgare. The sequence goes on along the minus strand of NC_058524.1, from coordinate 74,538,053 downwards.
GGTTGCAAGTATGCAATTAGTGAAGGAGAGTGTGTATGAAAATTGTTTACGTGAGAAAAATGGTAGAGTGTATGATTGTTGTACTTTTATTTCCTTATAATGGAATGTATACGATGAACAATTGAAGTTGTATCTTAGCTAAATATGTGATTGTCACTTGCTCATTTGAAAAATAATACTCCATATTACTGAAGGAGTTGTACCCAAATAAAACAATATTCAACACGAATTTCGGGTCGAGACCTTAATGCCATGTTCTTCCTTATACGTGGCAGGAACAAAATAAAATTATTCCAAGTGAACCTAAATTCCAACTTTTCGATGTTGTTTGATATCAAATCACATCTTTGATGTAGATGTAGATGAACAAAATAAATATCTATATGCATATTGTAAAATCAGTAAAATTATAAAATTCAAGCAATCATATTGCAATATCTTGCTTAATATTTTGTAATAACACCTCATAATATCAAGTACTCCATTATCGTGCTAGTTTTCTTAATTTAGAACATCGGTATTATGAGGTAGCACTAAATGTCCAACATTAATATCATAAGATTTGGAATATTGTGTATCCTTATCACAATATTTATTTTATTTTCCAATCCATGCATTATCGGTAGTAAATTAGTGTGTACTAATTGCATTCTAAATAATATCGAATTAAGTAGCATAGCCAGCACACCATACATATCTTTGGAGTAGTTTAATGATGGGATAAATATAGAACTAAAGAGATATTACCTGATTCGGGTCGAATTCTAGGCGGGCTCATGTGCATACATCCAAACCCGATAGGAGAGGTATGGAGACAGAGGTCAATAACCTCAAATGTAATGGATCCCAAGTATCACCAAATTCTACTACAAATATATAGATACATGGTTTATTATCTCCAATGTACAATGTTAAGCTTCATACTAACTTCAGATGTCCATGAGTTATACTCGATACATTATAGTTTGTACATATTTCATGGCCTACTATTACAATACACATGGACATATATGCATATATTGTAGGAATTCGTAATACATAAATATTGTATGGATACAATACCCGGTATTAAGAATACATGTGAAATGCACACAATTTTAACTTGTTAAAGAAATGCCTTATGATGTGGTGTACAAGTATGATGTCTGTTGCAACCACACAAGTCTGGAGACAACATCTAGAGAGTGTGCATTATATTACTGACAGGAAATAAATTTGATGCACTAGCAACAATGTCATCGTTCTTATAAGCAATGTACTCAATATGATATACATGTGAAATGTTTATTCATTAGTCTACCATAAATCTTTCATATCACCTCAATATAACTCCTATTTGTTTTGTACATTTACATATTGCATCTATAATTAATTTGTGGGGAACTAAAAAATTATTTGGTGCTAGAATAGAACATATTTTAGTCATGCTATCAACTAATTATATCTTCATGCTACCATCAAGTTAACACTTATGATATAGAAACTAAACATATAGAAAGATGCAAAAGGAACACAACTGTTAGTTATCCATGAAAATGCTTACATGTTATAATTTCATCAAAATTGTATTAATACATAATAATCAACATGTCAACTAACCTACATTTTCTTTCAAACATAACACAATTGAAACTCATTTGTTATAGGAACCAACAATTAGATCAATATAGAGTAGGAATATGGTATTTGTAAGAGTATATGTTTTTGTCTAACGAATCAACAACACTTGATGCATCAAATCCCATAGAGTCTTAATGTATGAATATAATAATGTAGCAACTAACAGTTTGTGTACCCACCAAGTTGTTCTAATTACTCTAAAAATAGAAAAAATGTATGTGTAATAACTTGCGCAACGTTGCCAACAATGGTGAATACCAAAGTTAATATCTTGCCTTCTTTTTCCAAGGAGGCAGCTACCCCATGGTAAAATATGGTATTTTAAAAATTGAATTACAGTTTGGGACATGTTATGTTACTTTCATATGCATCTACAAGAGAACAAATATAACTTGAACTCCTATGAAGTTAACGAAACCATGGAGAGAGAGAGGGATGGAGAGAGAGAGATCTTAAATTAGCTAAAGAAATGGATAATCTGGTGCGCTATAAGATCATTTTTATAACAATTATACATTACATAGGGTTTCATGCATCACGTAGATATATGTGTGTGCGCTGGTGGGCTTATGCTCCTGCTGATTGATACATATAGTCAAGTCAATAATTTCTCCCACGATGGATCTTTTGCTAGGGAAAATAAATAAACCATCATGGTAAATCTGGGTTTAGTTATCCAATATAATCTTGTTCCACCAAGGATTCAATGCACGCCCTTCTCATATTCACATGGGAAAATTATTGTCATAGTTGTCACTAAAAGTACAAACATAACTGCGTAACTCTTTCTGTGCTAGGCTAGTAGTATACATGGATGTGTAGCTTCCAAGTATTTCACAAGCTTTGTACCTTTTCTGTGCATTAGAACAATCCAAATTAAACATGCATTTTTGTTGGTATAATGTATACCGTTCTCCAAATGAAATTTATCATAGGAGCGAGTAATTACTCAAGCCTTCGGTTTGGTACATTATTAACATATGTTTTTTTTGTCTGCTTCATTTTTCACAATGAGTAGTCTAACTCTACTTGATCATAACAAATATTTATGATCGATGAGCCGATATTATCATTGCAAATCGTGTTTATCCTTATGAAAGGAACCCACGATTTGTAGTCAATCCCATTATGCATTGTTTGTAGCATATAGTTATTACCAATAACAAAATCATATTTATTTAAACTACTATGTATGTGAGCATAGTTTTACAAAGCATTCCTATTATTGTGCAAAGAATGCCATGCAAAGTTATGTTTAGTTTGTAAGCTATAACGAGAACAATATTTTGCCGAATAAAAGTGACACTCATAATTTTACATAGCTTGCATAGTTGACAAACGAGAAATATTCATGTAATATGTTTTGATTTGAACATACTTCACATGGTAAACTTAGTTGGAGGTAATTTCTATCTGCGTGTCAATATCCTCACTTTAATATGGATATTAAATTTTGGTTTACCATTCAATCATATTGTAATTTCACAATCCTACAACTATAAGGGTTTAGATTAATATTTCATTGTATTTACTAATCATGGCAACACTACTGGTAAATGAAAATGTATATCATACAGTGAATTGAAATATGATAACGGAATAAGGTAACAAAAAAACATACAAGTAATATACATTTATCTTGCAATATATCTTTTCCAACAACTTCCCGTTTAGTACAAGCATCAATATGAAACTTTACATGCGTATGGTAGGTATAATTGTTGTGAAGGAATATGCGAGATAAATGTTTTACAATAAGATGACGATTCCAGTTCTTATGGTTTTGTAGTTTCATGGGCGAAGGATGTATCATATTGTTTAAGCATGCCAAGTTTTACATGGGCCTAATGTGTGATTGGTCATGAATCTAATGAAACAACCCATGATACCTAAGGAGTTCCACTTAAAGCTAATGGAACATAAATGAAGGATCAAGAATTTTATTATGTGTTGCATCATGTATGTGGAAAGCTAAATAAAACCGATGTCCAAATCAAATCTCCCATGTGGATGACCACATTTCATAACCAAACGACTATTGTAAAAAGGTATAAATGTTGAACTCAAACAAATAAATTAACATATCTAGCCTCATCATGGTAGTGCTCACAATAATATGTGGGTCGTTGTTCTACTATCTTAATCTAGCACATGCATATTATGATTTAGTGGATAACAATCCAGAAGAATAATGATTTGATTTCACATACACACATAGGAGGTAGGAAATTATTGCACATTAATTGCATTTTTGAAGTATTGCGTAATTGAATAGAATGGTCAGCATGGCTTACATGGACATATCTTTAGGATTATCTATCTTCAAAAACAGCTTTCAATACATGTCACTATGTTCTAGTTTACTCTAGGTGCCTCCATTTGTTTGCATCAAAACCCGATAGTGTAGGTAGAAAAGCATGTCAGTAAACTCGAACATAGTTGATATGAAGTGGTCCATATTTTCTGCTAAATAACATCATATATTACGTGTTTTAAATTTTAATGAACACTAACAAGCTTCTTGCAAACTTCAAACACATGAGGTAATATAATAATGCACGTGAATAAACTCTCACTATAACAATGGCATAACACAAAAACAAGTTATGAACAAGTAAAAGACAAGTTATGGATTCAATACCTACTAGTAAGCATACATAGGAAATGTGCAATTTTTTTGACATGATGCCTCATACGACAACATACATGTGAGATCTGTGTTGTGTTGCTTGCATGTAATGTGGAAGCAACTTGAAAGACAATGCATACTACTGTTGTTTACATGCAGAATGTTGTCGCGTTCATGCTTGGTAGCAATGCCAACTTGAACTATAAGTGATATAATCAATATATTATTGTCAGTGTAGATTAAATGTTTAATATTATAGTACAACCATGAAAGATCTATCGTAATGCCACCACAATTCAGGATTATCTTATTGAAAGAATGCCTATATGCTTTCCTTATTTACTAGTTCACAATTACCACTATTTGACGACAATTTGTGCAAACTTTAAATTCTAAATTTTCTCGCTTGAAGAACAAATTGACATGATACATAGCTTGTGCAAAATTATTATTCACGTAGAGTAAACAAAATAAAGATTAGTGTCACCCCACTAATGGAAGGCACACAAAATTATTCTCATATATCAGGTATTAACATAAACTAAGCATGAACCGTCAAACCATGCATTACGTTACAAGAAATGATCATCCTACATGAAAGAAAGCACATAGAGAGCCATGCAACCTTGCATTACATTACAAGAAGCAAACAACCATCCTGCATGATAGAGAGTACGTAGACAGAAAGAAAAATCTTGCATTACGTTATGAGAAATGGTCATACCGCATGAAAGAAAGTACGCACAAAAATACAGAAAGCCTTGCATTACGTCATAAGAAACGGTCATCCTGGAGACAGGAAGTACGCACAAAGACGTAAAATTTGCATCACGTTGCAAGAAATGATCATCTACATGAAAGAATGTACGTAGAGACCCATGCAACCTTGCATTACATTACAAGAAGGGAACAACCATCCTGCATGATAGAGAGTACGTAGAGAGAAAGAAAATCTTGCATTACGTTATGAGAAACGGTCATCCTACATGAAAGAAAGTACGTAGAGAGCCATGCAACCTTGCATTACATTACAAGAAGGGAACTACCATCCTGCATGATAGAAAGTACGTAGAGAGAAAGAAAATCTTGCATTACGTTATGAGAAACGGTCATTCTACATGAAAGAAAGTACGTAGAGAGCCATGCAACCTTGCATTACATTACAAGAAGGAAACAATCATCGTGCATGATAGAAAGTACGTAGAGAGAAAGAAAAATCTTGCATTACGTTACTAGAAACGGTCATCCCACATGAAAGAAAGTACGTACAAAAACAGACAAAGCCTTGCATTACGTCACAAGAAACAATCATCATGCATAAAGGAAGTACGCACAAAAACGTAAAATTTGCATTGCGTTACAAGAAACGATCATCCTGCGCGAAAGGAACTACGTACGCTAACAAAAAACCTTGCGTTATGTTATAAGAAATGTTCATCCAGCATGAAAGGAAGTACGACACAAAGGGAGCATAAAACTCTTAATGACCCATGCGTATACTTACGGGCTATAACATCTTAGCATGGCTCTATGAAACACGTGAGGAATCAATCATGTCAATTTGGCTATACCAAACATGAGTCAGGACACAATGAAAATATGTTTGCTCTAGCTAGCGACTAATGTAAACCGATATGTATTAAGCTCTCTAACCATACGTATCATGAATGTTACGCAAGTGGACCGCCCCGCAGGCATGCAAGTTCTTAGGCAGGCAAAGGAAAAAAACAAAGATACCAATACATATCCTTTTAGCAATCTTCTGTAAACCAGTTTATAAGGAATTGTAATTTCCAAAACATGGTTCTAACAATAATAGCAGGAAACATGGTTTATAGTATGTATTAACCCGCGTAATATTACTGCCAATATTGGCCAAGTGTCCAGAGTTAATACTATCTATACCAAGAAGCATGGTTATAATTGGATCAGCATGTATTATACACTACCAGGTTACGAGCATTATCGTGCATGATTGTTTCCCAATTTACATGATATACCACAGCAAACCACCAGCAACAGCATCAGGTCCAAACGCCACAAGAGTGTCAATCTGTCATGTGTGTATCCATTCCAGGCCCAGGGATTTGGAGGAGTGGTTTGCGGTGCGGCCTGCGGGGAGGGGTGACAGCGAGGGGCGTAGCGTTCGGGGACCCGACCCGCTTGGCCTTAAATGGCTCCAGCTGTTCCCATCGGAGCCCCAACACAGCGCCAGTCTATCTAGAGGGTGGAGAGAGAAAGGGAGGAGGGAGGAGGAGTGGTCATGGCCCCGACGATCGAGCGCCGTGTTTAAAATCGCCGGCCCTTAATTCTCTCGCACCGGTTACTACTAGTACCACCACCCCGTCCGCCCGCTGCTGGCGCTGTGGAGAGCGCGACAAGGATAGGGAAGAAAGATAGTAGCCGGGAGCGGGGGGGAGGTCCAGCCAGCCAGCCAGCCAGCGGCGGAGGAGGAGGAGCTAGCGGGGAGCTGTTCTAGTCGGCCGTTTCGGTTCGGTGCAGAAGGCGCAGCATATGGAAACAAGGTTGCGAGGGGTGGCATCCGGCGCATGACTGAGTGCGTGGCGAAGCAAGCCCTGGCGCGCGTGCTGATCTTGGAGGCGCGCGGGCCGCTGGCGTTACCACTCCGGCGTGTATAAATAGGAGCCGGGGGCGAGGCCGGAGAGGGCACACTGCAGCACAGACCCAAGATCTCTCCTCCTTCCTCCTCCTCCTCCTCCTCCTCTGTAGGCTGTAGCCGCCGGCGAGCGACAGCGATGGACTTCGGGGATGACCAGGAGGGTGGCTCCGAGAGCAACCAGCAGCAGCAGCAGAACCAGAACCAGAACCAGCGGCGCAAGCGCTACCACCGCCACACGCCGCGCCAGATTCAGACGCTCGAGGCGTAATCATCTTAATCATATACTCCATTTTCCTCCTTGCCTTAACTTTGATCCCTGTTCGTAATCATCTTATGCCGCCGGTGATCCATGGAGAAGTAATGGCGTCTGTCTCTCTGTGGGTTTGTGTTTGCAGGATGTTCAAGGAGTGCCCCCACCCCGACGAGACGCAGCGCGCCGCTCTCAGCCAGGACCTCGGCCTGGAGGCCCGCCAGATTAAGTTCTGGTTCCAGAACCGGCGCACGCAGATGAAGGTACGTATGTGGTGCTATGGAACTTTCTGTTTTTTTTTCCCTTCCTTCCTTCCTTCCGTGATCCGCTTTTCAATTGTTTCCACAACGGGTGGAATCTTTGAAATCTTGATGCGTGAAGTTTGTTGTGGATGGCATCATTGGCATGGCAGGCGCAGCACGAGCGGCAGGACAACTGCTTCCTGCGCGTGGAGAACGACAAGATCCGGTGCGAGAACATCGCCATGCGGGAGGCGCTGAAGAACGTCATCTGCCCCACCTGCGGCGGCCCGCCCGTCGCCGAGGACTACTTCGACGAGCAGAAACTGCGCATGGAGAACGCCAGGCTGAAGCAGGAGCTCGACCGCGTCGCTGGCCTCACCGCCAAGTACCTCGGCCGCCCCTTCACGCAGATGCCGCAGGGCACGCCGCAGATGTCGGTGTCCTCCCTCGACCTGTCCATGGGCGGGGTACCGATGGGCGGCCATCACCAGCCGTTCGGCGGCGGCGGCCTGTCGCTGGACCTCGACCTCCTCAGCGGGGCCGGCCTGGGCCTGCCGTCGTCGGACACGCCGGCCATGCATCTGCCGGCGCCCGTCACTGACGCGGAGCGCCCATTGATGGCCAGGATGGCCACGCGGGCCATGGACGAGCTGATCCGCCTCACCCAACAGGGCGAAAACGTCTGGGTCAAGATCCCCGGCGGCGACGGCCGGGAGATCATCCACGTCGAGACGTACGACTCCATCTACTCCAAGCCCGGCAGCAGCAACTTCCGCGCCGGAGACATCCGCGTCGAGGGCTCCCGGGACACGGTGATCGTGTGCATGAGCCCCGTCGCCCTCGTCGAAGTGTTCATGGACGCGGTGAGTCTCCACTCTCCATCCATCCCCTCTAACCGTTCGACCGATTGCCTTTCAATTCTTGATCGACTAGTCCTGAACTAATTTTTTGCTGTCTGGCTGGCTGGCTGGCTGCTGCAGAGCAAGTTTATGGAGTTCTTCCCAAGCATCGTGTCCCACGCGCGGATCACCGACATCCTCGTCAATGGCATCAACGGGAGGAGCGAGTCGCTCGTCATGGTAATGCCGTGGAATCCGTCCCATTCTCTTCTTAAAATCATACATTAATCTGACATAACGGTGTTTGGGGTGCAGATGTACGAGCAGCTGCAGTTCACGACGCCGGCCGTCCCAACCCGCGAGTTCAGCTTCCTCCGCTACTGCCGGCAGATCGACCAGGGCGTGTGGGCCATCGCCGACGTCTCCGCGGACATGCAGCGGGAGGTCCACTACGGCGGGCCGCCGCCGCGCTCCCGCCGCCTCCCGTCCGGCTGCCTCATCTCCGACATGACCAATGGCTACTCCAGGGTCAGTCAGCAACGAACGAACCATCGGTCTCTTGTGCGCCTTTGTAGCGTAGTATGCTGCTGTGGTTCTGGGAGTTCTTCTGACACGTTTTGTTGGCATGGCAGGTGACCTGGGTGGAACACATGGAGATCGAGGACAAGAGCCCGATCGGCCCCCTGTACCGCGACATGGTGCAGAGCGGCGCCGCCTTCGGCGCGCACCGCTGGGTCGCCTCGCTGCACCGCGCCTGCGAGCGCTACGCTTCTTCACTCGAGTCGCCCGGCGTGATGCACGGCGAGACCACCGGAGGTATATATATATATACTCTGCAGTCTGCGGTCTGCACCCATCACCGTCAGTCATCGCACAACGATCGGATCGACAGTGAGCTAGAGCGTTTTTGTTTTGTTTTAACCGTGTTGGCAATGGCATGCACTTGGCATTGACAGTGACGGCTGAAGGGAGGCGCAGCATGATGGCGCTGTCGCAGCGCATGGTGAGCAGCTTCTGCGGGAGCATGACGGCGTCGCAGCAGCACCAGTGGACGACCATGCCCGGCGCCGACGGCAACGAGGTGTGCGTGCGCGTGGCCATGAACCAGGGCGCCGGCCAGCCCAACGGCGTGGTGCTCGGCGCTGCCACCTCCGTCTGGCTCCCCGTCCCCGCCGACCACGTCTTCGCCTTCCTCCGGGACGAGAACACGCGCGCCCAGGTTCTGTTTAGTTAACTCCCTACGTTAACGAACCTCACTACTGCATACGTACGTACGTAGTACCGGGTGACACGCGCCATTGACGCCATGTATATATCTCGCCGTTGTTGCTGCATGCAGTGGGACGTGCTGTCCAAGGAGAATTCGGTGCAGCCGGTGTCGCGCGTCCCCAACGGCCCCGATCCCGGCAACTGCATCACCCTGTTGCGGGTAATGACGAGACGATAATGATGCATTTTTTTCATTGAATCGCTGCATTAACACTGTGGATACTAGTGTTTGCGTTAATGGCGTCTGATCCTGGCTCGACGGCAACTTTTGAATCGCGCGCAGGCCCTGAGCCCGAGCCAGAGCCCCCAAGGCGGCCAGGTCACCATGCTGGTGCTGCAGGAGAGCTCCACGGACGCGTCGGGGGGCTCCATGGTGGTGTACTCGCCCATCGACATCCCGGCGGCCAACATGATGATGAGCGGCGCCGACCCATCGGCCATCCCGCTGCTGCCCTCGGGGTTCGCCATCTGGCCCGCGGCCGTGGGCGGCGCGTCCACCAGCGCCGCCGGCCCGATGGCGGCGGGGTCCATCGTCAGCGTCGCCTTCCAGATCCTCATCAGCAGCCTGCCGTCGTCCAAGCTCAACGCCGAGTCCATCGCCACCGTCAACAACCTCGTCAACACCACAATCCAGAACATCAAGGCCTCCCTCAACTGCGCGTAGCCGCCATGGGCCATGAAGCCGGAGCTCACCCCACCCATCCACCCATCAATCCGAGCTAAGCTAGAGTGTTTGTCTAGTGTTTCTGAGACGAGGGAGGAAGAGAGAGAGAGAGAGTGAACAGTTGGTTGGTGCGTTGAATGCTCGCATTCATGCACTCCACCTGCTGTTGCTGCGGCATCTCATGCCGACCCAGCTCTCTCTCTCTTCCTCCTCCCGTCCGTCCATCCATGCATCCACCGTCACACCACCACATTGCATGTTTAGGCTTCGTTGGTCCGTCATTCTTCAGTTTGGGTTTGGATTTAGCTAATTTTACAGGATTTTTTCCACCTTAAATCAAACTAGTTCATGCATGCATATGCGTCGGTCAGGTCAGTCAGTCAGGTCAGTCAGAGTCAGAGAGATCATGAGAAAGAGAGATATGATAGGCGCCTTTGACAGCGAGAGAGTCAAGAACGAACCATTGCTGCTTGTCCCTTCCTCCCTCCTAGCTAGCTCGTGCCGCCGCAGCACCACCACCACCACCATACATTGTTTCCTCCTATGCATGTGTTGGTGTCGTGTGCGCGCGCGCGGCAGGGAATAGGGGGTATGGTAGGGGGTGAAATGCATGGTTCGGGTATTGACTTGGCTCCATCAATGTACAGCCTTGAATGAACATTCATTTCGGTTATAAATGGAAAAGAAAGAGATCTGGTTAAAGCTTGATGGATGAGATCGATGATGATGCGCTCTTGCTCTTGCTCTTGCCAGACCCCCCGCCCGCTTGCTTTCCGGGCCCTGACCCCTTACTATTACTGCTTGTATTCGTACTCCTGTACTGCTGCCAGTCTGCTACTACTCTCGTCGCTAGCTAGCGTACTCCTATACGTGTAGGAGTATGGAGGCATGGAGCAACGGCCGTCGTTGGTTGACAGTCGTGTCGTCGAGACCAACCAGCCAGCCAGCCAGCCAACGGAAGGGGCAGCGGCTTATTTCGCGTATGTAGACGTGTCTGCGTCACGGAGCGAGTACATGCGACACGCCCAACAACCGACTCCGACGTACGCCATGCGTCGACCGGCCGGCCATGCATGCATGCGCGCGCCGCCGTGCTGATGATCGCCGGACGGCCACGCGCTTTAAGTACGGCGGTTGGGGCCGCCGCCTGTCTCATCCGTCCATCCATCCATCCGAGGGCGCGCGCGCGTGCGTGGTGAGCTCTGATCCAGAGAGGGAGGGAGGGAGAGGGATGGCGCCCGCTCCCTATCTGGCGGCCGTACGCAGGTACGAGCAAGCAGCCTGGTCACCATCCCCACCTCACTTTACTGCGCCATTGATGCACGCCCGCCTCTGCCTTCCGCGGAGGAGGTGCTGCTGTTCCCTTCCCTTCCAGCGCCAGCCAGCCAGCCAGCTGCTTGATCGACGGCCTGCTATACGCATTCCATGGCTTGATGACGCGCCTCCGGCTCGCTCGCTCCCGCCGCCGCCGGGACCAAATAAGTCCCGATCGACCTACTCTAGATCGCGGCTTAACTAGCAAGCCGCCACCACTGCGCTGCACTGCACTGCACTGCGCTGCTGATAGCTTGCGCATACTCAGCCATCCGCATGAACAAAAGTAATATAAAGAAAACATGTATGCATCGATCACTCTACCAAAAACATGATCTGGACTTGGCCTTGTGGTTTTGGGGTGGGGGGCTTGGTGGATTCGGGGAGTGGCTTCGTTCCGGGGGCTGTTGGTCATTTTGGGCTTGTTGCGCTGGAGAATATGCGTACGACGGTATTGAATGAGGGGGGCCTTAAATATGGCCATACCACCCTGTTGCGGCAGCGAAAGCGTAGAGCCTCTACGGGGTAGATGTCACTTGTCACTGTCCCTGCCCATCTCTCAGTCCGGAGAGCAATCTGGCCCAACTTCTCTTTTCCGCTCTATACATACTTTTCCTCCCATGCTCCGGGATTCGCACAAGTGTTTGCGCTGCGCGGCACGCCATACATATGGCAAGAAAAACAATTGGTTGAGGCTCTTGTATGTAGGAGCGACATACTCTATGTTGTCAAAGCATTTTCTTGCCCCTCCATGCAATTATGAATTATCTCGTCTTGGCCGTTCTCCTGTCTCCCTGGAGTAGCAAAAGAGGAGAAAATTCAGTTGATTTGACGGGAGACACGGGGTAGTTATTGGAGACGCATGCAAGGCGTCAACTAGAACACTGTTTGGCAACACGGATGTCCACGAGAAAAACTCTGCATAAATGCCCCGGCCCGGTCGATGAGAACCACGGGCACCTCCACCACGCGTGGTGTGGCCGTGCGCGGACAAGTTGGACTCGCCAAAATCGGTGCAGCTACATCGTCAGCCGTGTGCCGCCGGAGGGTGCTGGTGTTATGGGTATGTGTGGGACCTAATTCGTCTAAGTCGGAGTGTAGTACTCCCTCCATCCATATATATATATATATATATATATATATATATATATATATGTATATATATATATATATGTATATATATATATATATATATATATATATATATATATATATATATATATATATATGGTCTAATGTATTTTTCGAGATTGCCTTTGACTATTGATAAGATTAATAGTATATAAACTGTATAATGTGAGAATTATATCACGGAAAGTTTCTTTTACGTACGAATTTAAAGATATTCTTTGTGTAACTTGGATGTTATATATTATTGTTTTAACATATGGTCAAAGTTAGCCTAAAAAAACGTATTAGGCCTTATATACATGGATAGAGGGAGTATCTTTCATATGGATCACAAAGACGTAGGCACAACCGGACCGCGCGCGATTACGACAGCTTCATATGTTAGGGCAACTTCAACGGACCGATTCAAATGGATGACGATTTTGTCCGTTTGGTCGGTGAGACGGACACGAACGTCCACTTTCGTAAATGGGTCGAGCATTCATTCAACGATGGTCCCAATCATTTTTGCCGTGGTGTGAATATAAAAGTGCATAATTAAACATTAAAATCCGGTTTTGGAGTACATTAATTAAACATTAAAAAAAGCTAAAACTACGAGGCAGCCCTAGGCGTCGTCGTCGTCGTCGTCGCCGGTGAGTTCGACCAGCGTAGGCGTAGGGCCGCCCTAGTGGAATGCCGTGTTCCAGAGCGCAACTGCCTGCGCCTCCGTCGTCTGTCCCGCCGACGCGGGTTGTGCTGATGGCGGTGGCAGCGCAACAACGGGGCAGGCCCCTCCTCCTCCAACTCCCGTCGTTCCTCCTCCGCTCCATCAGCCGAAGGCCTTCGGCGTGCTCCGCCCGCGGGTGCTGCGTCCTCCAGTGCTTGGGGTAGGCTTGCTCCTTCTGCGGTGTTGCGCCCAGCCAGATGGGCGACGCACTGACAAACTTGTTGACGATGCCGGTCCACTGGTAGACCTCCCGCGCTCTGTGGGCTCGGGCTTCAGCGGAGGTAGCGGAGGTGTCACGACGCATTCGCCGACAGCCGACATCGCGATGGCCCCGCAAGTTTTCGTTGGTACACCGCCTCCTCATCGGCCCTGCGCCGCGCTTCCTCCTCGCTGTCGCAGAGAACAGCTGCCAGCGCCGCCTGGTAGGCCACCTCATCTTCCTGGTCCTCGTCGCTGACGACGGGCGGGGGTGGCGGAGGACTGATAACCCACAAGTATAGGGGATCGCAACAGTTTTCGAGGGTAGAGTATTCAACCCAAATTTGTTGATTCGACACAAGGGGAAGCAAAAGAATATTTTCGAGTATTAGCAGTTGAGTTGTCATTCAACCACACCTGAAAGATTTAGTATCTGCAACAAAGTTTCAGTAGGAAAGTAGAGTGATAGTAATGGTCGCAACGGTAACAGTAGCAGCAGTGACAGCAGTAGCGGCAAAGTAACTTAGCAAGGACCAGTAGGAAAAACTCGTAGGCATTGGATCGGTGATGGATAATTATGCCGGATGACATACATCATGCAATAGTTATAACATGGGGAGATATGTAACTAGCTCCAGTTCGTCAATGTAATGTAGGCATGCATTCCGTATATAGTCATACGTGCTTATGAAAAGAACTTGCATGACATCTATTGTCCATCCCTCCCGTGGCAGCGGGGTCCTAATGGAAACTACGGGATATTAAGGTTCTCCTTTTAATAGAGAACCGAAACAAATCATTAGCGCTTAGTGAATACATGAACTCCTCATACTATGGTCATCTCCGGGAGTGGTTCCGGCTATTGTCACTCCGGGGTTGCCGGGTCATAACACATAGTAGGTGACTACAACTTGCAAGATAGGATCGAGAACACACATATATTGATGAAAACATAATATGTTCAGATCTGAAATCATGGCACTCGGGCCCTAGTGACAAGCATTAAGAATAGCAAAGTAGTAGCAACATCAATCTCAGAACATAGTGGATACTAGGGATCAATCCCCATCAAAACTAACTCGATTACATGATAGATCTTATCCAACCCATCACCATCCAGCAAGCCTACGATGAGATTACTCACGAACGGTGAAGAGCATCATGGAATTGGCGATGAAGGAAGGTTGGTGATGACGAAGGCACCGATTCCCCCTCTCCGGAGCCCAGAACAGACTCAAGATCTGCCCTCCAGAGGAAGAACAGGTGGTGGCGGCGGCTCCGTATTGTAAAACGCGATGAACTCTTCTCGCTGATTTTTTCCGGGCGAAAGAGACTAAATAGAGCTGGAGTTGGACGCGGCGGAGCCCCGAGGGTCTCACAAGCCTGCCAGGCACGGCCAGGGGGGCCCGCGCCTCCTGGGCTTGTGGGCCCCTCGCTCCACGTCTCCGGTTGATTCTTGCGCCAGTATTTTTTTATATTCCACAAAAAATCCTCGTAAATTTCCAGGTCATTCCAAGAACTTTTATTTCTGCGCAAAAACAACACCATGGCAATTCTACTGAAAACAGCATTGGTCCGGGTTAGTTCCATTCAAATCATGCAAATTAGAGTCCAAAACAAGGGCAAAAGAGTTTGGAAAAGTAGATACGATGGAGACGTATCAACTCCCCCAAGCTTAAAGCCTTGCTTGTCCTCAAGCAATTCAGTTGACAAACTTGAAGAGACAAAATAAAAACTTTTACGAACTCTGTTTAATCTTGTTGCTATAATTATGTCTAACTCATATTCAGATTTTTAGCAAGATCATAAGCTAACCACATAAGCAATGACATTTAGGTCTCAAGATGTACTCATATCAATGGCATAATCAACTAGCGAGCAATAATAATAAGTTTCAAACGTCAACACTTCAATCAAAACAATCATGAAGCAATATGAATAGATGGTATCTCGCTAGCTCTTTGTGAGACCGCAAAACATAAATGCAGAGCACCTTCAAAGACCAAGGGGTGACTGAACATTGTAATTCATGGCAAAGAATGTCCAGTCACAGTCATACTCAATATCAATTAAAAGCAAAGCATAGAAATGACGGAGGTGCTCTCTAATTGGTGCTTTTATAAGAAGGGGATGACTCAAGAGAAACATAAATAGATAGGCCCTTCGAAGAGGGAAGCATTGATTTGCAGAGGTGACAGAGCTCAAGCTTTGAAGACAGAGATAAATAATTTTGGATGGCATGCTTTCATTGTCAATGCAATGACCAAGAGTTTTCATCATCTTCCATGATACACATACTATAGGCGGTTCCCAAACAGAAAAGTAAAGTTTTGACTCCCCCACTACCGATCAATCACACTCCACGACTAGCCGAATCCTCGGGTGCCGTCCATATCAACAATAATCCAGGGGGAGTTTTGTTTGCAATTATCTTTTCGATTTGAGCATGGAACTGGTCATTCCAATTACCGGCCCCTTTCTCGTGAATGATAGTGAATAAACACATATCGACGATAACACACCTAGCATGGAAGATACTGATCGCCCCTTGTCACCACATGAGCGGTTCGGGCATGCAAAACAGATTATTACCTGAAGATTTAGAGACTGACACATGCAAATTTACTTGGAACGGCAGGTAGATACCGCATATAGGTAGGTATGGTGGACTCATATGGAACAACTTTGGGTTTACGGAAGTGGATGCACAAGCAGTATTCCCGCTTAGTACAAGTGAAGGCTAACAAAAGACTGGGAAGCGACCAAATAGAGAGCGACAACAGTCATCAAAATGCATTGAAATTAACCAACATTGAGTGCAAGCATGAGTAGGACATAAATCACCATAAACATGAATATCATAGAGGTTATGTTGATTTTGTTTCAACTACATGCGTAAACATGCGCCAAGTCAAGCCACTTAAATCATTCAAAGGAGGATACCATCCTATCATACTACATCATAATCATCTTGAAATTCATGTTGGCATCCAAGACAAACCATTATAACCTCCTAGCTAATTAAGCATGGCATCAGAAACTATGATCTCTAAGTTGTCATTGCAAACATGTTTCTCTCACAACAAAGCTGAATTAGGAATGATGAGCTAGTCATATTTACAAAAACAAAATAGATTGAGTTCATACCAGCTTTTCCAGGCTCAGTCACTTCATCATATATCGTCATTATTGCCTTTCACTTGCACGACTGAATGATGTGAACAATAATGAGTCTTTGTGCATTGGACTAAGCTGGAATCTGCAAGCAAACACAAAGGAGAAGACAAAGTAATATGGCTCTTTGAGAGATAAATAGATATGCATGCGAGAGCCACTAAACATTGTAACCATGGTCTTCTACCTTGACCCAAAGAAAAAGAAAACTATTTACACGGGAAAGCTCCAAACAAGCAAAATAAGAACATGAAATCTTTTTGGGTTTTCTCAATCTAAACAAACACACGAGAAGAAAGCGAGAAAAATAAATAAACTAGCATGTATGATACAGTGGCAAGGTGTGAACATCGACTAACAAAGTGAAAGCATGAGCAAGAATGTAAAGTCGGTGAGAAACACGTACTCCCCCAAGATTAGGCTTTTGGCCTAAGTTGGTCTACTCCAAAGGAGGGAAGTAACTGTCTCCGGGGTACTCTGGAGTGTACTGAGGGTGCCACTGCTGGGTGAGCTCCTCTGGCTCCTACTGATAAACTAGCGTCTCGTACTCGACTGGTAGCTCGGGCACGGGCGTCTGTGGTGGTGCTATGCCCCAATATGTGTAGATGTCTGAGGGCATAATAATGTACCTACCTAGATTAAGATTGAACAAAGAAGGAGCAGGCAAAGTAATAGTCTCAGGAGTACCCTGACTAAATACCAAGTTATAAATCATCCTCTTATTTATATCTTTATCAAGAAAGTCATGGCAAACCATGCTATAATAATCTAGATATCTCTCAGGAAGAAGCATCTCTTTTTTCTCGTGCAGTCTAATAGGTATCTCAAAATGTGTAGCAAGACGAGTAGCATAGATACCTCCATAAACAACGCCTTTAGTACGGTTCGTGTTCAACTGTTGAGCCACTATAGCGCCCAAGCTATAAGTTTTATCATTATAAAGGGCTTCCCGCAAAACCGCAAGATCTGGGTAGCTAAGGGCCCTAGCTTTCCCACGGCCAATCAAACATTTTCCCACGAATAATGAGAAGTACCGAAGCACGGGAAAATGTATGCTAGCAACTCTAGCGCAAGATACTCCTCTCTCCTCTCCTACAACAATAATATCAATGAAAGCCTCCAAGTCCCGTGGACAAGGTTCATGAATATCCCGAACATAAGGTAATTTGCAGACATTGCAAAAATCCTGAAGTGACATGCGCTAGGGGATATCATATAACTTGAACTCAACCATAGGAGGGTTCTTCCTTGGATAGAAATTAAAGCTTTGCACGAAAATATTAGTGAGGAGGAGGTATTGTCGGCACTTATCTTCAACGAATGCGGTAAGGCCTGCGTTCTCCACCAAGTAATAAAAATCCTCATAAGGACCGGCAGCACGTAAGAACACATCGCTTGGCCACTCGCACGCTCGCACTTCTGCAACTCGGGGGACCGGATACTTCGGTTTCTGCTTCTCATTTTCATCATCCTTGGGGTCACGGCTTGAAGAGCCTCTTAGGAACCTCCTCATCTTTTCCTTTTTCTTTTTGTGAAAATTTCTGAAATTTTTAGTGACTCAAAGGAAAAGTGAACAAGGCTCAACGAAACTCATAGCAACTACTCCTACAAGTGCCTAGAGGCCATATCATGCATCAAAGCTACTTGGGACCATCTAAAATTAACATCCAAAGCTCAAGAACAGGGTCACTAAGGCAGCAATAATACACAACGAATAAGGCACTAGAGCAAAAACTAATTGGACCAACGGAGGAGTCACATACCAAGGAACAACTCCCCCTAAAAGGTTTGGTGAATGGGGCTTTGCACAAGGAGATCGAAAATCGCAGCAAGAAGAGCAAGAACACGGGTTTGAGCTGTGGAATGATTTTTTCTGGAGGTAGGAGAAGGAGATGGGAGCTAGAATAAGTGGAGGGGGGACACGTGAGGCCCACAAGCGTGGTAGGCACGACCAGGGGGGTGCCCGTGCCTCCTGGGCTTGTGGCCCACTGGTGCATCCCCCTGACTAGCTCTTTATCTCAGAATTTTTCAAAAATTCCAGAAAAATTCATACTTGATATTCAGGGTATTTGAAGAACTTTTATTTTTGGGACACTTTTCTAAGGGACGCAAAAAGCAAGAAACAGGAAAAACTAAAGCTAAATCTATCATTTTCCTTCTAAACAACCGAAAGTAAAAGTTCGGAACGGAGGGTTGTGACTCCTAGATTCATCCATCTAATGGTCATCAAAAGAAATCCGTCAATGAGGTTGATCAAGTCTCCTTGACAAACTTTTTTTGAATCGCATAAAAACGGAGAATTTTCGAATAGTCACTAGGTTACCTCAATGGGGATGTGCATATCCCCAACAAACAAATCATACTTCATCTTAACAGTAGGTATAGGGCATTCAAAGCTCCCAATAAGAATCGATGAAGTTTTTTCAATAGCATTGATGCAATGTACTTGATATTGTTTCTTCGGAAAGTGCACCATATGCTCATTACCATTGACATGGAAAGTGACATTGCCTTTGTTGCAATCAATAACAACCCCTGTAGTAGGGTCTTCCAAGGATGACCGCCATGGCATCATCCTAGGGAATATCCAGAATAACAAAGTCTGTTAAGATAGTAATGTTAGCAACCACAACAGGCACTTCCTCGCAAAATGCTGATAGGGAAAGCAGTTGATTTGTCGGCCATTTGCAAGGAGATTTCAGTGGGTGCCAACTTATCCAATTCAAGTCTAGGATAAAGAGAGAGAGGCATAACACTAACACCGGCTCCAAGATCGCATAAAGCAGTTCTAACGTAGTTGCCTTTAATGGAGCAAGGTATAGTGGGCACTCCGGGATCACCTAGTTTCTTCGGAGTTCCACCCTTGAAGGTGTAATTAGCGAGCATGGTGGAAATCTCAACCTCAGGTATCCTCCTCTTATTAGTCACAATATCCTTCATGTACTTAGCATAAGGAGACATTTTGAGCATATCTGTCAAACGCATTTGTAGAAATACAGGTCTAATAATTTCAACAAATCGCTCAAAATCCTCATCATCCTTTTTCTTGGATGGTTTGGGAGGAAAGGGAATGGGTTTATGAACCCATGGTTCCCTTTCTTTACCATGCTTCCTAGCAATGAAGTCGTTCTTATCGTATCTCCTATTCTTAGGTTGTGGGTTATCAAGATCAACTGGTTCAATCTCCACATCCTTATCATTGCTAGGTTGAGAATCATCATGGACATCACTATCGATATTATCATTAGGCTCATGTTCATCACCAGATTGTGTTTCGGTATCACAAATAGAGATATCATTTGGATTCTCGGGTGTAACAACAACAGGGTTGCTAGCATGCAAGTTCCTACCATCTTTCTTTTTCTTCCTAGGATGACTAGGTGCCTCGGTGCTAACTCCTTGAGAATCTTGCTCAATTCTCTTAGGATGACCCTCAGGATACAAAGGTTCCTTTGTCATTCTACCACCTCTAGTGATAACTCTAACAGACTTGTCATTCAGCTCATTGAGCAAGTCATTTTGAGCCTTAAGTACTTGTTCTACCTGAGTAGTGACCATAGACGCATGTTTACTCAAAAGCTTAAGATCATTGACATTTCTATCCACACAAGCACTTAAATGACTAAGCATACGAGCATTATGTTCCAATTGTCTGCTAACATAATCATTGAAACTTTGTTGTTTGGCAACAAAGTTATGAAATTCATCTAAGCATAAGCTAGCAGGTTTATCAAAAGGAATATCACTCTCATTGAATCTACGAAGAGAATTTACCTCGACTACCTGTGTTGGGTTATCAAGACCATGGATCTCTTCGATAGGTGGTAGATTCTTGACATCTTCAGATTTAATGCCTTTCTCTTGCATAGATTTTTTAGCTTCTTGCATATCTTCAGGACTGAGGAATAGGATACCTCTTTTCTTCGGAGTTGGCTTCGGAGGTGGTTCGGGAATATTCCAAGCATTCTCGTTGCGCAAGATATTATTCAATAGAATCTCAGCTTGTTCCACAGTTTGTTCCGTGAAAACACAACCAACACAACTATCTAGGTGGTCCCTAGAAGCATCGGTTAGTCCATTATAGAAGATATAAAGTATTTAATTCTTCTCAAGAGGGTGATCAGGCAAAGCATTCAGTAGCTGGACAAGCCTCCCCCAAGCTTGTGGGAGACTCTCTTCTTCAACTTGCACAAAGTTATATATATCCTGCAAGGCATCTTGTTTCTTATGGGCAGGAAAATATTTCTCACAGAAGTAGTAGATCATATCCTGGGGACTACGCACACAACGAGGAGCAAGAGAAGTGAACCAAGTCTTAGCATCACCCTTTAGTGAGAAAGGAAACAACTTAAGGATATAGTAGTGGCGGATCTTTTCCTCACTCGTGAATAGGGTGGCTATATCGTGCAGCTTAGTAAGATGTGCTACAACCGTTTCAGACTCATAACCATGAAAAGGATCAGATTCGACCAAAGTGATTAACTCTGGATCGACAGAGAATTCATAATCCTTATCGGTCACAAAGATACGCGAAGTAGCAAACTTAGGATCATATTTCATTCTAGTGTTCAGAGATTTTTATTTCCACTTGCGCAGTAATTTCTCAAGATCATAGCTATCCTTACAAGCAAGAAAGTCCGCAACTACCTCTCCCTCCATGACATAACCCTCAGGTATATCAGGCAATTCATATCTAGGAGAGCTCGTTCTAACAGGTGAAATAGCAGGTTCTACTTCAATACTCTCAGCAGTTTCAAAAGTATCATCACATTCAGTAGCAACTCTAGCAATTTGTGCATCAAGGAATGCACCTAGTAGCAAAGCAATATCAAGCAAAGCATCATCACAAGCATCATGGATGGCAGAAGTAGCATCATCAAGCACAGGCGACCTATCAGAATTTCTAGCAGGTGGTGGTGTCGCAAACTTACTCATAAGTGAAGGTGAATCAAGTGCAGAGCTAGATGGCAATTCCTTACCTGTCCTCGTAGTTGAGGGCAAGACTTTAGTTTTTGGATCTCTCGGATTCCTCTTAGTGATCAACAGACATAAATCCCAAGTGACTCAGAGAATAGAGCTAGGCCTCCCCGGCAACGGCGCCAGAAAATAGTCTTGATAACCCACAAGTATAGGGGATCGCAACAGTTTTCGAGGGTAGATTATTCAACCCAAATTTGCTGATTCGACACAAGGGGAAGCAAAATAATATTCTCGAGTATTAGCAGTTGAGTTGTCAATTCAACCACACCTGAAAGACTTAGTATCTGCAGCAAAGTTTCAGTAGCAAAGTAGAGTGATAGTAATGGTAGCAACGGTAACAGTAGCAGCAGTGACAGCAGTAGCGGTAATAATAGCAGCAGTGACAACAGTAGCGGTAACAGTAGCAGTAGTGACAGCAGTAGAGGCAAAGTAACGTAGCAAGGACCAGTAGGAAAAACTCGTAGGGATTGGATCGGTGATGGCTAATTATGCCGGATGACATTCATCATGCAACAGTTATAACATGGGGAGATATGTAACTAGCTCCAGTTCGTCAATGTAATGTAGGCATGCATTCCATATATAGTCATACGTGCTTATGAAAAGAACTTGCATGACATCTATTGTCCATCCCTCCCATGGCAGCGGGGTCCTAATGAAAACTACGAGATGTTAAGGTTCTCCTTTTAATAGAGAACCGGAACAAAGCATTAGCGCTTAGTGAATACATGAACTCCTCATACTATGGTCATCTTCGGGAGTGGTTCCGACTATTGTCACTCCAGGGTTGCCGGGTCATAACACATAGTAGGTGACTACAACTTGCAAGATAGGATCGGGAACACACATATATTGATGAAAACATAATAGGTTCAGATCTGAAATCATGGCACTCGGGCCCTAGTGACAAGCATTAAGCATAGCAAAGTAGTAGCAACATCAATCTCAGAACATAGTGGATACTAGGGATCAATCCCAATCAAAACTAACTCGATTACATGATAGATCTCATCCAACCCATCACCGTCCAGCAAGCCTACGATGAGATTACTCACGAACGGTGAAGAGCATCATGGAATTGGCAATGAAGGAAGGTTGGTGATGACGAAGGCATCGATTCCCCCTCTCCGGAGCCCAGAACGGACTCCAGATCTGCCCTCCAGAGGAAGAACAGGTGGTGGCGGCGGCTCCGTATCGTAAAACGTGATGAACTCTTCTCTCTGATTTTTTTTCCAGACGAAAGAGACTAAATAGAGCTGGAGTTAGAGGCGGCGGAGCCCTGATGACCCACAAGTATAGGGGATCAATCGTAGTCCTTTCGATAAGTAAGAGTGTCGAACCCAACGAGGAGCAGAAGGATCTGACAAGTGGTTTTCAGCAAGGAAATATCTGCAAGCACTAAAATTATCGGTAACAAGTGATTGTGTGGTGAGATGATTCTTAGCAAGCAACAAGTAACAAGAGTAGCAACGGTGCAGCAAAGTGGCCCAATCCCTTTTGTAGCAAGGGACAAGCCTGGACAAAGTCTTATAGGAGGAAAAACGCTCCCGAGGACACACGAGAATTTCTGTCATGCTAGTTTTCATCATGTTCATATGATTCACGTTAGTTACTTTGATAGTTTGATATGTGCGTGGACCGGCGCTTGGGTACTGCCCTTACTTGGACAAGCATCCCACTTATGATTAACCCCTCTCGCAAGCATCCGCAATTACGAAAGAAGAATTAAGACAAAGTCTAACCATAGCATTAAACTAGTGGATCCAAATCAGCCCCTTACGAAGCAACGTATAAACCAGGGTTTAAGCTTCTGTCACTCTAGCAACCCATCATCTACTTACTACTTCCCAATGCCTTCCTCTAGGCCCAAATAATGGTGAAGTGTTATGTAGTCGACGTTCACATAACACCACTAGAGGAAAAACAACATACAACACATCAAAATATCGAACGAATACCAAATTCACATGACTATTATTAGCATGACTTATCCCATGTCCTCCGGAACAAAAGTAACTACTCACAAAGCATAATCATATTCATGACCAGAGAGGTAATGAGTAGCATCAAGGATCTGAACATAAACTCTTCCACCAAGTAATCCAACTAGCATCAACTACAAAGAGTAATTAACACTACTACCAATCTTACAACTACCAATCGGAGTCGCGAGATGGAGATTGGTTACAAGAGATGACCTGGGGTTTGGAGATGAGATGGTGCTGTTGAAGATCTTGATGGTGATGACTCCCCACTGATGATAGGAGTGTTGGTGATGACGATGGCAACGATTTCCCCCTCCGGGAGGGAAGTTTCCCCGGCAGGATCGTCCTGCCGGAGCTCTAGATTGGTTCTGCTCAAGTTCCGCCTCGTGGCGGCGGCGAATCCTCGAAAAAGCCTCCTCGTGATTTTTTCCTGGACGAAACCCTTCATATAGCAGAAGAGGGGGCCAGTGGGCCAGCTGGGTGCCCACAAGCCCCCTAGGCGCGGCCAGGGGGTGGCCGCGCCTAGCGGGCTTGTGGCCACCTGCTGGCGCCCCTCTGGCGCTTCTTCGGCCCAGTATTTTTTATAAATCCGGAAAAAATCCTCGTTGATTTTTACGGCGTTTGGAGTTGTGCAGAATAGGTATCTCAAACTTGCTCCAATTTCAGCCCAGAATTCCAGCTGCCGGCATTCTCCCTCTTCAAGTAAACGTTGCAAAATAAGAGAGAAAAGGCATAAGGATTGTACCGTGAAGTGAAATAACAGCCCAAAAAGCGATAAATATCAACATGAAAGCATGATGCAAAATGGACGTATCAACTCCCCCAAGCTTATACCTCGCTTGTCCTCAAGCGAAAGCCGAGCTCAATAAATATGTCCACGTGTTTAGGGAGAGAGGTGTCGACAAAACAAGATACGAACATGCATGCATCATGATCATGATCAGAACAACAATACCAACATATAATCTCTCATGCCAAAGTGATAATTCCTTCACAAAGTAAAGTATGGATCAAGAACCTTACCAAGAAGTAACAACCGATAGCCTTTAGTCATTGAAGCAATTGCAATTTATCACAACATCAGAAAGAGTCAAATAAGAGCTTGTAAAGCAAATCCACATACTCAATCATCTTTTCATTCTCTACAATTGCTACAACTCACGTGGTACTCATGAGATCAAAGTTTCAGTTGGACACAGAGAAAGATAGGGGCTTATAGTTTTGCCTCCCAACTGCTTACCTCAAAGGTAATGTCAAAAATAATAATTCATGAGTACTTACCTCCAAGTTGACATATGAATATAGATCTTTCCCTAGCATATGACGTTAGCCAAGATAAAGGCGAAACAAGGAATTGGTGAAGATCACCATGACTCTTTCAAGGGAAAAAAGTAAAGGTATAAGATAGGCCCTTCGCAGGGGGAAGCAGAGGTTTTCATGCGCTTTTGAGGTTTGGATGCGTGTCCTCTTAGTGCAGAGGAACGTCACTTTATATTGCCATCTGTGATAAAGAACTTTATTATGCAGTCTGTCGATTTTATGTCTTCCTCATCACAGGTTCGTACAAAGCTTTTTTTCCACACACTAATAGATCATACATATTAGGGGGCAATTTTTATTGATTGCACCGATGACAACTTACTTGAGGGATCTTATTCAATCCATAGGTAGGTATGGTGGACTCTCATGGCAAAACTGGGTTGAAGGTTTATGGATGCACAAGTAGTATATCTACTTGGTGCGGGAGTTTTGGCTAATATGAGGTGGAAGCAATCGTCACATGCTAAGGGATCTCTAATCTTATAACATTGTTCGGAACCAAGCAAACACAATTCATTATGTTGTCTTCCTCTTCCAACATCTACTTCTAGGCATGCAATAGTTTGGTGAGTGTTCACAATCATAGATGGTGTCAAAGAGGATGTATTTATATGTGAACCTCTCCTTCCTTATCACTTCCTATTAATTGCAACAATGACCAAGGTCTACGTTTGTCTACCCTCAACAAGTTTCAATCAACATTCTTTTTATATGTGAAGCCATCACTTCCCATAAGATCATTACATGATCTTTCATGCTTTTGTTCTCTTCTCACTCTTTTGATCATGGCAAGAGGCAAATCCCTTAAACTAAGACACTCTTTATTATATGGCTCACGAGCTCGAACACATCAGGGGTAACACAAAGCAAAACTCAAGACTAAAACACTAAGACTTTTAATCTACTAGAGAAAAAGAAAACTGAAAAGGAACAAACTAAAACAAAGGTAAAGGCAAAACATGTGATGGTGATACGATACCGGGGAAACTCCCCCAAGCTTGGCACAAGCCAAGGGGATTGCCCATACCCATGCTCAGTTGCCTTCCTTTGGAGGTGATGGTGGTGGAGTTGTTGCAACACGGCTTGATCCTCCGTCTTCCAAGGCATAGGTGCTCCATCATGGAAAGATGAACGAGTCTCCGGAATCCTCAAATCTGCAGCCAACCGTATTGATTTAAATCTATACTCACACTCACAATTTTGGTTCTGCAGGTCATAGATCTGGGCCTGGAGTTGATCAATCTTGTCCTAGAGCCTGGAGAGGTGCTTCCCAATGTCATTGGCATCAATCCTGTGCTTGTTGGTGAACTCCGTGATCATCATGTGGATGGCGTTGAGTCCACGCTCCACCATCCCTTGGCACTTGAAGACCTGTTGCTCCATTGCTTCGAGCCTCATCTCCACGCTTCCGGTCTTCTTGGGCCCCTCAACATCACGGATGTGCAGCATCCCCTCACGCATCTCGATAGATTGAGGGTGTTGCAGCACTCCCGTGAGGTAGGGATTGATGACCTTCTCGAAGATCTTGTCCTTCGGATCTTTTGGGGACGTCATAGCGATCTAGATCTGCAACAGAAACATGCTAGAAACGAAAACAGAGGAAATCTGCATGATACGAGGGTCAGACCTTTCGGGAGAATATATAATGATTTTTTCCAGACCAGAAGGAGTACTCCGCACGAAAACGGAATCCGGGAGGCACACAAAGTGGCCACAAGCCCCCCAGGCGCGGCCAGGGGGTGGGCCCGCGCCTGGCAGGCTTGTCGCCTCCTTGCGCGCTTTCCGGACTACTTCCAATTTTTCTATTTTTTCAAATATTCCAAAACGGAGAAAAATTCCTACTGGAAAAGTTTTGGAGTCTATTTTCTTACCGAATCATATACCTCTTCGCTTTCGGAGTCTGAAACAGGCTGATAAATATCCCTTAGACATTCTTCCGGAGTTATGGTATTGATGATATTGCTTTCAACATTTATGGGAGTACCTGAGATATAATGCTTGATTCTCTACCCATTTACAACTCTCGAACAATTACCTTCCGTGTTGTTGATCTTGATAGCACCGGAACGATATACTTCCTCAACAATATAGGGACCTTCCCATTTAGAGAGAAGCTTGCGTGCAAAGAATCTTAAACGAGAGTTATATAGCAAGACATAATCACCTACATTGAACTCACGCTTTTGTATCCTCTTATCATGCCACCTCTTAACCTTCTCTTTGAACAACTTGGCATTCTCATATGCGTGAGTTCTTGCTACTGCAACAAAAGACCTTCCAACGGCGCCAGAAACAAGCGTGCTAACGAGAAACTATTCTTGTCTTGATACTCCTCAGCAACAGCACCAGTAATCCTTCTGCTACGGCTACGCCTTTAGGGACTTCCTAGGCAAATATGCGAAGGATTCCCCCGTAGCCTTGGAGCCTTGCGTTGGTGTTCCCTCGAAGCAGAAAGGGTGATGTAGCACAGCGGTGGTAAGTATTTCCCTCAGTTTTGAGAACCAAGGTATCGATCTAGTGAAGGAGTATCACAAGTACCTGCACAAACACAAAGAGCTTGCTCCCAACGCTATGAAGGGGTTGTCAATCACTTATAGATTTTGTTGCCAAGTGAGAACTGAAAGCAAGAAAGTAACAAAGCAAAGTAAAAGCGAAAGTTGAAACGATAGGTGTGAATAGACCTGGGGGCCGTAGTGTTCACTAGTGGCTTCTCTCATGAAAGCAAGTAGACGGTGGGTGAACGAAAAACTGTCGAGCAATTGATAGAACCGCGCAAAGTCGTGACGTTATCTATGGAAATGATTATATCTATAGGCATCACGTCCAAAACAAGTTGACCGATACTTTCTGCATCTACTACTATTACTCCACACGTCGACCGCTATCCAGCATGCATCTAGTGTATTAAGTTCATGAGAACAGATTAACTCCTTAAGCAAGATGACATGATGTAGATGGACAATCTCATATCTACGATAAAAGCCCATCTTGTTACCCTTGATGGCAACAACACGATGCGTGCCTTGTTGCCCTTTCCGTCACTGGGAAAGGTCACCACACGGCATGAACCCAAAACCAAGAACTTTTCCCATTACAAGAATCATAGATCTAGTTGGCCAAACAAAACCCAAGACCCGGAGATACTTACAAGGATATCAAATCATGCATATAAGAAATCAGCAAAGATTCAAATATATATCATTGATAATCTGATCACAAATCCACAATTTATCGGATCTCGACAAACACACCGCCAGAGAGGATTACATCGGATAGATCTCCATGAAGATCATGGAGAACTTTGTATTGAAGATCCAAGAGAGAGAAGAAGCCATCTAGCTACTAACTACGGACCCGTAGGTCTGAAGTGAACTACTCACAAGTCATTGGAGGGGCGATGATGTTGATGAAGAAGCCCTCCAACTCCAAAGTCCCCTCCGGCAGGGCACTGGGAAGGGTCTCCAGATGAGATCTCGCGGAAACGGAAGCTTGCGGCGGCGGAAAAGTGTTTTCGTGGATGCCTTGATTTTTTCTGGATTTTAGGGAATTTATAGGCCAAAAACCTAGGGCAGGGGAGCGCCAAGGGGGCCACAAGCTTGGTTGCCGCGGCCTCCCCCTGGCCGCGGCAACATGGCTTGTGGGCCCCCTGTGGGCCCACTTGGTTGGCCCCCAAGCCTCCCGATCTTCTTCCGTTCTAGAAAAATTCATTTCGGGGATTTTATTCCGTTTGGACTGTCGGGTAACGTAGCATAAATTCAAAATTTTCCTACGCATATTCAGATCTTCCTATGGAGAGACCAG
The DNA here is from genome assembly GCF_904849725.1 of Hordeum vulgare subsp. vulgare. Taxonomy (NCBI): domain Eukaryota; kingdom Viridiplantae; phylum Streptophyta; class Magnoliopsida; order Poales; family Poaceae; genus Hordeum; species Hordeum vulgare. The sequence goes on along the minus strand of NC_058524.1, from coordinate 74,509,308 downwards.
CAACAAGAGAGGGGTAAGAGCATCTTCATACCTTTGAAGATCGCTAAGCGGAAGCGTTGCTAGAACGCGGTTGATGGAGTCGTACTCGTAGCGATTCCGATCTAGTGCCGAACTACGACACCTCCGCGTTCAACACACGTGCAGCCCGGTGACGTCTCCCGCACCTTGATCCAGCAAGGAGGAGGGAGAGGTTGGGGAAGAACTCCAGCAGCACGACAGCGTGGTGTCGATGGAGAGACGAGGTCTCCCGGCAGGGCTTCGCCAAGCACCGGCAGAGAGGAGGAGGAAGAAGGGCAGGGCTGCGCCGAGGGAGAGGGAGAAGTCTGTCTCCCAAGGGCCAAAACCCCTCTCTATTTATAGGAGGAGGGGGAGGGGTGCGCCACCCCTAGGGTTCCCCATAGGTGGTGCGGCAGCCACCAGATGGGAAAGAGGGCGGCGGCTAGGGTGGGAGGGGGTGGCGCACCACCTGGTGGGCCTAAGGCCCACCTGCGCCTAGGGTTGCCCCCTCTCCCACCCAATTGCGCATTGGGCTGGGTGTGGGAGGCGCACCAGCCCACCTAGGGGCTGGGTCCCTCCCACACTTGGCCCATCTAGCCTCTTCGGGTCGTTGCCCCCCCTTTGGTGGACCCCCGGGGCCACCTCCGGTGGTCCCAGTACGTTACCGGTGACACCCGAAAAACTTCCGGTGTCCAAAACCATCCGTCCTATATATCAATCTTTACCTCCGGACCATTCCGGAGCTCCTCGTGATGTCCGGGATCTCAACCGGGACTCCGAAAAACTTTCGGTAACCTCGTATAACAATTCCCTATAACCCTAGCGTCATCGAACCTTAAGTGTGTAGACCCTACGGGTTCGGGAGACAGGCAGACATGACCGAGACACCTCTCCGGCCAATAACCATCAGCGCGGTCTGGATACCCATGGTGGATCCCACTTGCTCAACGATGATCTCATCGGATGAACCACGATGTCAAGGATTCAATCAATCCTGTATACAATTCCCTATGTCTGTCGGTATAGAACTTGCCCGAGATTCGATCGTCGGTATACCTATACCTTGTTCAATCTCGTTACTGGTAAGTCTCTTTACTCGTTCCGTAGCACGTCATCATGTGACTAACTCCTTAGTCACATTGAGCTCATGATGATGTTCTACCGAGTAGGCCCAGAGATACCTCTCCGTCACACGGAGTGACAAATCCCGATCTCGATTCGTACCAACCCAACAGACACTTTCAGAGATACCCGTAGTGCACCTTTATAGTCACCCAGTTATGTTGTGACGTTTGATACACCCAAAGCACTCCTACGGTATCCGGGAGTTACACAATCTCACGGTCGAAGGAAAAGACACTTGACATTTGAAAAGCTTTAGCATACGAACAATACGATCTAGTGCTATGCTTAGGATTGGGTCTTGTCCATCACATCATTCTCCAATGATGTGATCCCGTCATCAATGACATCTAATGCCCATGATCAGGAAACCATGATCATCTATTGACTAACGAGCTAGCTAACTAGAGGCTGGCTAGGGACACATTGTGATCTATTTATTCACACATGTATTACTATTTCCTGTTAATACAATTATAGCATGAACAATAGACGGTTATCATGAACAAGGAAATATGATAATAACCATTTTATTATTGCCTCTAGGGCATATTTCCAACAGTCTCCCACTTGCACTAGAGTCAATAATCTAGTTACATTGTGATTTATCGAACACCCATAGCAGTATGGTGTTGATCTTGTTTTGCTCATGGAAGAGGTTTAGTCAACGGGTCTGCAATATTCAGATCCGTGTGTACTTTACAAATATCTATTACTCCACTCTAGACATGGTCCTGGATGGAGTTGTAGCGGCGTTTGATATGCTTCGTCGTTCGGTGAAACCTGGGCTCCTTGGCTATGGCAATGGTCCCACTGTTATCACAGAAGAGTGTCATTGGACCCGACGCGCTTGGAACCACTCCAAGGTCGGTGATGAGCTCCTTCATCCAAATTCCTTCATGATCCGCTTCTGAAGCAGCTATGTACTCCGCTTCACATATAGATGCTGCCACGACTTCTTGCTTGCTGCTGCACTAGCTCACTGCCCCACCATTCAACACATATACGTATCCGGTCTGTGACTTAGAGTCATCCGGATCTGTGTCGAAGCTAGTGTCGACGTAACCCTTTACGACGAGCTCTTCGTCACCTCCATAAACGAGAAACTTTTCCTTAGTCCTTTTCACGTACTTAAGGATATTCTTGACCGCTGTCCAGTGTTCCATACCGAGATCACTTTGGTACCTCCCTACCAAACTTATGGCAAGGTTTATATCAGGTCTGGTACACAGCATGGCATACATTAGAGAGCCCACGGCTGAAGCGTAGGGGACATAACTCATCTTCTCTCTTTCTGCTGCCGTGGTCGGCGACTGAGTCTTACTCAATCTCATACCTTGGAAAACTGGCAAGAACCCTTTCTTTGAGTTTTCCATATTGAACTTCTTAAATATCTTGTCAAGGTATGTACTTTGCGAAAGACCTATGAGGCATCTTGATCTATCTCTATAGATCTTGATGCCTAATATGTATGCAGCTTCTCCAAGGTCCTTCATTGAAAAACTCTTGTTCAAATAGGCCTTTATGCTCTCCAATATTTCTGTATTGTTCCCCATCAATAATATGTCATCCACATACAGTATGAGGAAAGCTACAGAGCTCCCACTCACTTTCTTGTACAGACACGCTTCTCCATAAACCTGTATGAACCCAAACACTTTAATCACCTCATTAAAGCGAATGTTCCAACTCCGAGATGCTTGCACCAGCCCATAGATGGAGCGCTGGAGCTTGAACACTTTGTTAGCACCCTTAGGGTCGACAAAACCTTCTGGTTGCATCATATACAACTCTTCCTTAAGGTTCCCGTTAAGGAACGTTGTTTTGACGTCCATTTGCCAAATTTCATAATCATAAAAGGTGGCAATTGCTAACATGATTCAGACTGATTTCAGCTTCGCTACGGGAGAGAAAGTCTCTTCGTAGTCAACTCCTTGAATTTGTCAAAAATCCTTTGCGACAAGTCGAGCTTTATAAACGGTTACATTACTGTTTGCATCAGTCTTCTTCTTGAAGATCCATTTATTTTCTATGGCTCGCCGGTCATCGGGCAAGTCCACCAAAGTCCATACTTTGTTCTCATACATGGACCCTATCTCGGATTTCATAGCCTCAAGCCATTTGTTGGAATCCGGGCCCGCCATCGCTTCTTCATAGTTCGAAGGTTCACCGTTGTCTAACAACATGATTTCCATCACAGGGTTGCCGTACCACTCTGGTGCGGAGCATGCCCTAGTGGACCTTCGTGGTTCAGTAGTAACTTGATCTGAAGCTTCATGATCATCATCATTAACTTCCTCTTCAGTTGGTGTAGGCGCCACAGGAACAACTTCCCGCGCTGCGCTACTATCCTGTTCGAGAGGGGGTGTAATTACCTCATCAAGTTCTACCTTCCTCCCACTTACTTCTTTCGAGAGAAACTCTTCCTCTAGAAAGGATCCGTTCTTGGCAAGAAAGGTTTTACCTTCGGATCTAAGATAGAAGGTATACCCAATAGTTTCCTTAGGGTATCCTATGAATACACATTTCTCCGCTTTGGGTTCGAGCTTTTCTGGTTGAAGTTTCTTCACATAAGCATCGCAGCCCCAAACTTTAAGAAACAACAACTTAGGTTTCTTGCCAAACCATAGTTCATACGGTGTCGTCTCAACGGATTTAGACGGTGCCCTATTTAAAGTGAATGTTGCAGTTTCTAATGCGTATCCCCAAAATGATAGCGGTAAGTCGGTAAGAGACATCATAGATTGTACCATATCTAATAAAGTGCGATTACGACGTTCAGACACTCCGTTGCGTTGCGGTGTGCCACGCGGCGTCAGTTTAGAAACGATTCCACACTTCCTTAGGTGTGTGCCAAACTCGTGACTCAAATATTCTCCTCCACGATCAGATCGTAGACACTTAATTTTTCTGTCACGTTGATTCTCGACCTCACTCTGAAATTCCTTGAACTTTTCAAATATCTCAGATTTGTGCTTCATCAAGTAGATATACCCATACCTACTCAAATTATCAGTGAGAGTGAGAACATAACGATAGCCACCGCGAGCTTCAACGTTCATTGGACCACACACATCAATATGTATTATTTCCAATAAGTCGGTTGCTCTCTCCATTATTCCTGAGAATGGAGTCTTAGTCATCTTGCCCATGAGGCACGGTCCGCATGTGTCAAATGATTGAAAGTCAAGAGACTCTAATAGTCCATCAGTATGGAGCTTCTTCATGCGCTTAACGCCGATATGACCAAGGCGGCAGTGGCACAAGTATGTGGGACTATCATTATGAACTTTACATCTGTTGGTACTCACACTATGAATATGTGTAACATCATGATCGAGATTCATCAAGAATAAACCATTCACCAGCGGAGCATCACCATAAAACATATCACTCATATAAATAGAACAACCATTATTCTCTGACTTCAATGAGTAGCCGTCTCGCATTTAGCAAGACCCTGATACAATATTCATGCTCAAAGCTGGTACTAAATAACAATTATTAAGGTTTAAAACTAATCCCGACGGTAGATGTAGAGGTAGCTTCCCGAAGGCGACCACATCGACCGTTGAACCATTCTCGACGCGCATCGTCACCTCGTCCTTGGCCAGTCTCCGCTTATTCCGCAGTTCCTGCTTTGAGTTGCAAATGTGAGCAACAACACCGGTATCAAATACCCACGAGCTACTACGAGCGCTGGTAAGGTACACATCAATAACATGTATATCACATATACCTTTAATGTTGCCGGCCTTCTTGTCCGCTAAGTATTTGGGGCAGTTCCGCTTCCAGTGACCTTTTCCCTTGCAATAGAAGCACTCAGTCTCAGGCTTGGGTCCATTCTTTTTCTTCTTCCCGGCATCTGGCTTACCGGGCACGGCAACAGCTTTGCCGTCTTTCTTGAAGTTCTTCTTACCCTTGCCTTTCTTGAAACTAGTGGTCTCGTTGACCATCAACACTTGATGCTCTTTCTTGATTTCTACTTCTGCAGACTTGAGCATCGAGTACAACTCGGGAATGGTCTTGTCCATACCTTCCATGTTGTAGTTAAGCACAAAGCCTTTGTAGCTTGGTGGGAGAGACTAGAGGATTCTGTCAATTATAGCATCATCCGGAAGTTCGACTCCAAGTGAAGTGAGACGACCGTGTAACCCAGACATTTTGAGTATGTGCTCACTGACAGAACTGTTCTCCTCCATCTTACAGCTAAAGAACTTGTCAAAGACTTCATATCTCTCGACACGGGCATGATCTTGAAAAACTAGCTTCAGCTCCTCGAAATGCTCCGTGTTGCTCAAAACGCCTTTGGAGCCCCGTTTCTAAACTGTATAACATTCCACACCTAACCAGAGAGTAGTCATCACTCCGCGTTTGCCAGACGTTCAAAATGTCCTGGGCTGCTGCGGGAGCGGGAGGGTCACCTAGCGGCGCATCAAGGACATAAGCCTTTTTAGCTACTTCAAGGATGAGCTTCAAGTTGCGGACCCAGTCCGCATAGTTGCTACCATCATCTTTCAGCTTGTTTTTTTTCTAGGAATGCGTTGAAATTGAGGTTGACGTTGGCCATCTACAATATTTATAAAGACAACTTTTAGACTAAGTTCATGACAATTAAGTTCATTTAATCAAATTAAGTATGAACTCCCACTTAAATCGACATCCCTCTAGTCATCTAAGTGATACATGATCCATGTTGACTAACCCGTGTCCGATCATCACGTGAGACAGACTAGTCACCATGGTGAGCAACTTCATGCTGATCGTATTCAACCATACGACTCATGTTCGACCTTTTGGTCTCTTGTATTCGAGGTCATGTCTGTACATGCTAAGCTCGTCGAGTCAACCTAGGTGTTTCGTGTGTGTAAATCTGGCTTACACCCGTTGTATGCGAACGTTAGAATCTATCACACCCGATCATCACGTGGTGCTTCGAGACAACGAACCTTCGCAACGGTGCACACTTAGGGGAATACGTTCTCGAAATTTTAAGAGGGATCATCTTATTATGCTACCGTCGTTCTAAGCAATAAGATGTAAAACATGATAAACATCACAATGCAATCATATAGTGACATGATATGGCCATTATCATCTTTGGTCTTTCGATCTCCATCTTCAGGCATCGCATGATCATCATCGTCACCGGCGTGACACCATGATCTCCATCATCATGATCTCCATCATCGTGTCTCCGTGAAGTCGTCACGCCAACTACTACTATCACTACTACTATAGCTAACCGTTAGCAATGAAGTAAATGTAGTAAGCACATTGCGTTGCATCTCATACAATAAATTAAGACAACTCCTATGGCTCCTGCCGGTTGTCATACTCATCGACATGCAAGTCGTGAAACCTATTACAATAACATGATCATCTCATACATCATACATGCAACATCACAACTTTGGCCATATCACATCACATGTCAAACCCTGCAAAAACAAGTTAGACGTCCTCTAATTGTTGTTGCAAGTTTTACGTGGCTGATTTGGGTTTCTAGCAAGAACGCCTTCTTACCTACGTGGCAGCCACAGCGATGATATGCCAAAGCTATTTACCCTTCATAAGGACCCTTTTCATCAAATCCAATTCGACTAGAGTAGGAGAGACAGACACCCGCTAGCCACCTTTATGCACGGTGTGCATGTCTGTCGGTGGAACCAGTCTCACGTAAGCGTACGTGTAAAGTCGGTCCGGGCCGCTTCGTCCCACAATACCACCGGAAAAGAATAATACTAGTAGCGGCAAGCAAATTGACAAATCATCGCCCACAACTTTTGTGTTCTACTCTTGCATAGAATCTATGCATAGAAAACCTGGCTCTGATACCACTGTCGGGTAACGTAGCATAAATTCAAAATTTTCCTACGCATATTCAAATCTTCCTATGGAGATACCAGCAACGAGAGAGGCGTAAGAGCATCTTCATACCTTTGAAGATCGCTAAGCGGAAGCGTTGCTAGAACGCGGTTGATGGAGTCGTACTCACAGCGATTCCGATCTAGTGCTGAACTACGGCACCTCCGCGTTCAACACACGTGTAGCCCGGTGACGTCTCCCGCACCTTGATCCAGCAAGGAGGAGGGAGAGGTTGGGGAAGAACTCCAGCAGCACGACGGCGTGGTGTCGATGGAGAGACGAGGTCTCCCGGCAGGGCTTCGCCAAGCACCGGCAGAGAGGAGGAGGAAGAAGGGCACGGCTGCGCCGAGGGAGAGGGAGAAGTTTGTCTCCCAAGGGCCAAAACCCCTCTCTATTTATAGCAGGAGGGGGAGGGGTGTGCCACCCCTAGGGTTCCCCCTAGGTGGTGCGGCAACTACCAGATGGGAAAGGGGGGCGACGGCTAGGGTGGGAGGGGGTGGCGCACCACCTAGTGGGCCTAAGGCCCACCTGCGTCTAGGGTTGCCCCCTCTCCCCACCACTTGCGCATTGGGCTGGGTGTGGGAGGCGCACCAGCCCACCTAGGGGCTGGTTCCCTCCCGCACTTGGCCCATCTAGCCTCTTGGGGTCGTTGCCCCCCCTTCGATGGACCCCCGGGGCAACCTCCGGTGGTCCCGGTGGTCCCGGTACGTTACCGCTGACGCCCGAAACACTTCCGGTGTCCAAAACCATCTGTCTATATATCAATCTTTACCTCCGGAGCTCCTCGTGATGTCCGGGATCTCATCCGGGACTCCGAACAACTTTCGGTAACCTCATATAACAATTCCCTATAACCCTAGCGTCATCGAACCTTAAGTGTGTAGACAATACGGGTTCGGGACACACGCAGACATGACCGAGACACCTCTCCGGCCAATAACTATCAGCGGGGTCTGGATACCCATGGTGGTTCCCACTTGCTCCACGATGATCTCATCAGATGAACCACGATGTCAAGGATTCAATCAATCCCGTATACAATTCCCTTTGTCTGTCGGTATAGAACTTGCCCGAGATTCGATCGTCGGTATACCTATACCTTGTTCAATCTCGTTACCGGTAAGTCTCTTTACTCGTTCCGTAGCACGTCATCGTGTGACTAACTCCTTAGTCACATTGAGCTCATGATGATGTTCTACCGAGTGGGCCTAGAGATACCTCTCTGTCACACGGAGTGACAAATCCCGATCTCAATTCGTACCAACCCAACAGACACTTTCAGAGATACCCGTAGTGCACCTTTATAGTCACCCAGTTACGTTGTGACGTTTGATACACCCAAAGCACTCCTACGGTATCCGGGAGTTGCACAATCTCACGGTCGAAGGAAAAGACACTTGACATTACAAAAGCTTTAGAATACGAACAATACAATCTAGTGCTATGCTTAGGATTGGGTCTTGTCCATCACATCATTCTCCAATGATGTGATCCCGTCATCAATGACATCTAATGCCCATGATCAGGAAACCATGATCATCTATTGACTAACGAGCTAGCTAACTAGAGGCTTGCTAGGGACACATTATGATCTATTTATTCACACATGTATTACTGTTTCCTGTTAATACAATTATAGCATGAAAAATAGACAATTATCATGAACAAGGAAATATGATAATAACCATTTTATTATTGCCTCTAGGGCATATTTCCTACATGGACTCCGTTCCAAAATCAGATCTGAAAAGAGTCAAAAACACAGAAAAACAGGAACTGGCACTTGGCACTGAGTTAATAAGTTAGTCCCAAAAAAGATATAAAAGGTAAACAAAACATCCAAAGTTGACAAGATAACAGCGTGAAACCATCAAAAATTATAGATACATTTGAGACGTATCAAGCATCCCCAAGCTTAACTTTTGCTCGTCCTCGAGTAGGGAAGTGATAAAGAATGAATTTTTGATGCTTTCATGCTATCTATCAAAACAATAGTGACGTGAATGTTCAGATCCATTAGATTCAAAACAATAGTTTGCTATTGACGTGGAGACAATAATAATTCAAGCAAACTAGCAAGGTAATCATGAACTTTCAAGATAACAAGGTCAAAAGAAAGTTATCCCTACAAAATCATATAGTCTGGCTATGCTCTATCATCATTGCACAACGAATTTAAATCATGCACAACCCCACTATTGGCCAAGTAATTGTTTTTCACACCTTTACTTCCTCATACTTTTTCAACTCTCACGCAATACATGAGCGTGAGCCATGGTTTTAGCACTATAAGTGGTGTGGAGTGTGGTGGAGGTTGCAAGACAAACAAGGAGACGATGGTCACATTAACTAGGCATATCAATGAGCAGTGGAGAGGCTCATCAATAGATATCAATGAGAATGAGTAGGGATTTCCATAGAAATGATGCACTAGAGCTAAGAGTATGTGAAAGATCTTAAGGAAAACTAGTAGGTGTGCATCCAACTTGCTTGCTCACGAAGACCTAAGCCAATTTTGAGGAAGCCTATCATTGGAATATACAAGCCGAGTTATATAATGAAAATTTCCCACTAGCTATATGGTGGTGACAAAACGAGAGACTCTCAATCATGAAGATCATGGTGCTTAATATGCACAAGTGTGGAAAGGTGGTAGCATTGTCCCTTCTCTCTTTTTCTCTCATTTTTTTGGATGGGCTCTTTGGCCTCTTTTTTTTTGGTGGGCATCTTTGGCCTCTTTTATTTCCTTACATGGGACAATGCTCCATCAATGATGATCATCACATTTACAACTCAGAACTTAGAGCAACGATGACTCTATATGAAATGCCTTCGGTAGTGTACCGTGACAATGATCTAGCAATGCATGGACATTAATGGAAACATCATGCTAGCTATCTTACGATCATGCAATGTCAATGTAGACATGGTGGCTCATGTCATGGTGGTAGTTGCATGGCAATATATCTCGGAATGACTTTGAAAAAGTCATAGTAGGTAGGTATGGTGGCTGTTTTGAGGGAGGCTAATGGTGGGTTTTGTGCACCGACGAAAGTTGCCCGGCACTAAGAAGATAGTGATTGTGTAAGGTGAAAGTGCATCTAAACCATGGACTAAACATTAGTCATGAAGAACTCATATACTTGTTGCAAAAGTTTTATTAGTAATCGAAACAAAGCATTCAACGCATACTCCTAGGGGAAGGGTTGGTAGGTATAAACCATCGCGCGATCCCGACCGCCACGCAAAGGATGACAATCAATATACTAATCATGCTCACATTTCATCACATAGCGGTTCACCATACGTGCATGCTATGGGAATCGCTAACTTCAACACAAGTATTTCTAGATCCACAACACCTTACTAATATAACTTTAATATTACCATAACCAAAACTCAAAACTAGTTGAGATGAATCAAACTTCTCTAACTATTCAATGCACATGAAGGTGGAAGTTTTTGTATCCCTTTGGATAACTACCCCTTTTGAGACTACTTTCAAAGCATAGAGCAACTACCAAGACACGCACCGCCGTGCTCTAAAAGATATAAGTGAAGCACATAGAGCAAAATCAACTAGCTCAAAAGATATAAGTGAAGCACATGTGAGCTGGATTGTCTACCAAAGAATATAAGTGAAGCTCGACAAAATCACGGTGAGTGCATGTATCTCTCTCTAGGTGTGCAGCAAGGATGATTGTGACACAACAAAAATAAAAGACTCCTACGATACAATACGCTCCAAGCAAAACACATAACATGTGGTGAATAAAAATATAGCCCCAAGTAAAGTTACCGATGGATTGAAGACGACAGAGGGGATGCCTTCCCGGGGCATCCCAAAGCTTAGGATTTTACGGCATCCTTGAATCATCTTGGGGTGCCTTGGGCATCCACAAGCTTGAGCTCTTGCCACTTTATCTTTTTGTCCGTAAGAACTTCACCCAAAACTTGAAAACTTCACAACACGAAACTTAAACAGAAACTCGTGATAACATTAGTATAAGAAAGCAAACCACCACTTCCTTAGGTACTGTAGCAAACTTAAATTCTACTTATGTCGATGTTGGGTTACTGTATTTTCAATCTTCCATGTCTAATACCCCCCGATACTATCCATAGTTTCATCAAAATAAGCAACCAACACAACAAAAACAGAATCTGTTAACAGCAGACCAGTCTGTAGCAATCTGTATACTTCGTATACTTATGGTACTTCACAAATTCTGAGAAGTTACGAAAGTCTGAATAATTTCCGTAGAAATCAGCAGCAAAAAGAATCAACTCAAAATCTGTTAAATAAAAAAAATGAAAATTCTTTTCGTGAGCAGAAAGTTTCTGTCTTTTCCAGCATGACCAAACGATCATCCCCAAGACTAATCATAACGGTTTTGCTTGGCACAAACGCAAAAAGAAACACAAAAAACACAATCATAACAGAATTATGAAAGTGTGAAAAACACAAAAGAGAAAGAAAAAGGATAGATTCGTTGGGTTGCCTCCCAACAAGCGCTATTGTTTAACACCCTTAGTTAGGCATAAGGTGATGCAATCACGTATAGTCATCCTTGGTGCTCAAACCATAAGTAGTGTGATCATTTACCATCTTAAGATCTTCATCTTTATTGGATGACTCACCACTAGCTTTAGGAACAAAAACAGACTTGACGGTCTTTTTGAGAGTGAGATTTGGAGTATTTTGCACAGCCGCAAAAGCGGAACCTAAGTTGGTTATGACATCTTCTAGTTTGCCAATTCTAGAAGAATCATTAACTATAGGTTCCTTCTCCCTTAAATTTTTCAAAACATTTCCCACTTTGGATCCGTACTGAGTAATTTGATTGTGGATCTTTCTATCCAAACCCTCAATAAGTTCAATGGTGGCAATTTTGTTTTCAATAGCGTCAAGCCTTTGCATCACGTGTTCCAAGGTTAAGGTAGTTCCATTAACCATGAGCGAGGCTGAGCCTACCAAATTCATGATAGCTCCATAGGAGTCAACAGTATGGCTCCCCAAAAAATTCCCGCCTATGATGGTATCAAGAATATACCTATTCCAAGGAGAGATTCCAACATAAAAACTGTGAAGAAGAATAGGTAGTGGATTGCCTACGAGTAGATCTACTTTGAGCATTGTAAATCCTGTACCAAGCGTCCTTTAAATTATATTCGTCAATCTGCTTGAAATTGAGAACTTCGTTCTCAGGGGTATTGTTTGGAGTGGTGGGTCTAGCCATTGATGGACTATCCCACACACCAACGAGCAGGAAGCAAGCGAGTGAAACGGGCAAAAGAGAACGGCAAAAAGGCAAAAGAAAACGACAAAAGGCAAAAGGCAAATGAAAACGACAAATATGAAGTGGGGGAGAGGAAAACGAGAGGCAACTGGCAAAAACGTAAATGCAAGAGATGAGTTTGTGAGACCTACTTGGATAGATCTCTCCTTCCCCGGCAACGGCGCCAGAAATACTTCTGCTACTGCAACAAAAGACCTTCCAACGGCTCCAGAAACAAGCATGCTGACGGGAGACTATTCTTGTCTTGATACTCCTCAGCAACGGCACCAGGAATCCTTCTGCTACGGCTACGCCTTCAGGACTTCCTAGGCAAATAAGCAAAGGATTCCCCCATGGCCTTGGAGCCTTGCGTTCGTGTTCCCTCGAAGCGGAAAGGGTGATGTAGCACAGCGGTGGTAAGTATTTCCCTCAGTTTTGAGAACCAAGGTATCGATCCAGTGAAGGAGCATCACAAGTACCTGCACAAACACAAAGAGCTTGCTCCCAACACTATGAAGGGGTTGTCAATCCCTTATAGATTTGGTTGCCAAGTGAGAACTGAAAGCAACAAAGTAACAAAGCAAAGTAAAAGCGAAAGTGGAAACGATAGGTGTGAATAGACCCGGGGGCCGTAGTGTTCACTAGTGGCATCTCTCATGAAAGCAAGTAGACGGTGGGTGAACGAATTACTGTCGAGCAATTGATAGAACCGTGCAAAGTCGTGACGTTATCTATGGCAATGATTATATCTATAGGCATCACGTCCAAAACAAGTAGACCGATACTTTCTGCATCTACTACTATTACTCCACACGTCGACCGCTATCCAGCATGCATCTAGTGTATTAAGTTCATGAGAACAGAGTAATGCCTTAAGCAAGATGACATGATGTAGATGGACAATCTCATATCTATGATAAAACCCCATCTTGTTACCCTTGATGGCAACAACATGATGCGTGCCTTGTTGCCCTTTCTGTCACTAGGAAAGGTCACCACACGGTATGAACCCAAAACCAAGCACTTCTCCCATTGCAAGAATCATAGATCTAGTTGGCCAAACAAAACCCAAGACTCGGAGAGACTTACTAGGATATCAAATCATGCATATAAGAAATCAGCAAAGACTCAAATATATATCATAGATAATCTGATCACAAATCCACAATTCATCGGATCTCGACAAACACACCGCCAAAGAGGATTACATCGGATAGATCTCCATGAAGATCATGGATAACTTTGTATTGAAGATCCAAGAGAGAGAAGAAGCCATCTAGCTACTAACTACGGACCCGTAGGTCTGAAGTGAACTACTCACGAGTCATTGGAGAGGCGATGATGTTGATGAAGATGCCCTCCAACTCCAAAGTCCCCTTCGATAGGGAACCGGGAAGATTCTCCAGATGAGATCTCGCGGAAACGGAAGCTTGCGGCGGCGGAAAAGTGTTTTCATGGATGCCCTGATTTTTTTCTGGATTTTTAGGGAATTTATAGGCCAAAGACCTAGGGCAGGGGAGCGCCAGGGGGGCCACAAGCTTGGTTGCCGCAGCCTCCCCCCTGCCGCGACAACAGGGCTTGTGGGCCCCTGTCGGCCCACTTGCTTGGCCCCCAAGCCTCCCGATCTTCTTCCATTCTGGAAAAATTCATTTCGGGGATTTTATTCCGTTTGGACTCCGTTCCAAAATCAGATTTGAAAAGAGTCAAAAACATAGAAAAAACAGGAACTAGCACTTGGCACTGAGTTAATAAGTTAGTCCCAAAAAAGATATAAAAGGTAAACAAAACATCCAAAGTTGACAAGATAACATCGTCAAACCATCAAAAATTATAGATACGTTTGAGACGTATCAGTTCTCCACTCATCAAGCGAGCTAATATCAAATAACCTCTTCTCACCAGCAAGTTTGAAATCAAAGTTGAGTTCTTTGATTGCCCAATAAGCTTTATGCTCTAGCTCAAGAGGTAAATGACATGCTTTACCGTACACCATTTTGTACGGAGACATGCCCATGGGATTCTTATAGGCAGTTCTATAAGCCCAAAGTGCATCATCGAGCTTCTTAGATCAATTCTTTCTATACCTGTTGACAGTCTTTTGCAGAATTAGTTTAATCTCTTTATTGCTTAGCTCTACTTGACCATTGGACTGAGGGTGATAAGGGGACGCAATTCCATGTTGACATCGTACTTAGCAAGCGTTTTACGGAAAGCACCATGAATGAAATGTGAACCACCGTCGGTCATCAGATATCTAGGGACTCCAAACCTAGGGAAAATAACTTCTTTAAGCATCCTGATAGAAGTGTTGTGATCAGCACTACTAGTGGGGATAGCTTCTACCCACTTAGTGACGTAATCAATAGCAACTAGGATATGAGTATACCCGTTGGATTTTGGAAAAGGTCCCATATAATCAAAGCCCCGGACATCAAATGGTTCAATGACGAGTGAATAGTTCATAGGCATTTCCTGACGTTTACCGATATTACCTACTCTTTGACATTAGTCACAAGACAAGACAAACTTACGGGCATCCTTGAAAAGAGTGGGCCAGTAGAAACCTGATTGCAATACCTTGTGTGCAGTTCTATCTCCCGCATGGTGTCCTCCGTAGGCCTCGGAGTGACACTTCTATAGGATCTGTCCCTGTTCATGTTCAGGTACATAACGTCTAATAACACCATCTACTCCTTCCTACAAAGGTGAGGATCATCCCAGAAGTAATGTCTCAAGTCAAAGAAGAATTTCTTATTTTGCTGGTACGTGAAACTAGGTGGTATATATTTGGCAACGATATAGTTTGCATAATCAACATACCACGGTGCACTACGTGAAGTATTGATGACATTCAGTTGCTCATCGGGATAGCTATCATCAATAGGTTGTGGGTCATCAAGAACGTTCTCTAACCTAGACAAGTTATCTGCTACTAGGTTATCAGCACCCTTTCTGTCAACAACGTGCAGATCAAATTCTTGTAGCAAGAGAACCCATCTGATAAGTCTAGGTTTAGCGTCCTTCTTCTCCATGAGGTATTTAATAGCAGCATGATCAGTGTGAATAGTTACTTTGGAATCAACTATGTAAGACCTGAACTTTTCACATGCAAACACGACTGCTAAAAATTCCTTTTCCGTAGTGGCATAGTTTCTTTGGGCACTGTCTAGAGTTTTACTAGCATAGTGAATAACATTCAACTTATTAGCAACTCTTTGCCCTAGGACAGCACCAACAGCATAATCACTAGCATCACACATGATTTCAAAAGCTAAGTTCCAATCAGGTGGTTGAACAATAGGTGCAGTTATCAAAGCTCTCTTAAGTATTTCGAAAGCTTCCTCACAATCATCGTCAAAGACAAAAGTAATATCCTTTTGCAAGAGATTGGTAAGAGCCCTAGAAATCTTAGAGAAGTCTTTAATGAACCTTCTATAGAAACTAGCATGACCAAGGAAACTTCTTATACCTTTGATATCTGTGGGGTATGGCATTTTCTCGATTGCATCAACCTTAGCCTTATCGACGTCAATACCTCTTTCAGAAATTTTATGTCCTAAGACGATGCCTTCATTAACCATTGTAGCGACCCGACTCAAAACGAGTCAAGCCTCTGTGTTTCTGTGCCATCCCTGGATCAGTATGCTGGCACACACAGTACATCAATGTATATATCAAAGTGCAATCACATGTAAATAGCGTAAAACTGATATATACCTTAATATCTCAGCGGAAGCAGTCAAGGGAGTGGAGTCCCAATAAACACCAACGGCAAGTTGAGTGTAGACCGAGTCAAGGGAGTGGAGTCCCAATATCTCTGCAGAGTTTTGCACACGTTCCCCACAAGATTTGATAGCCTCCGAGTATGTCCTCGCACTTCAAGGTGTTTGAAGACCAGATGATCAAAACATGGTCTTTCAACGGGTCCCTCTGAATCCCTGTCGGTGCCCATCCATTCCTACCGTTCTTCTACATCTGCTAGCACCGCCTGTCCAGAGTCGCCGCGTTGTCCAACCAAGCTAGAGCCCATAATGACTTGTGGCTGTGCAGGTAAGCCTTGGGTCTTGAAAATATCCGTCCGTCTCTTTGAGCCTGGGTGAAGCTTTCCGCAGGATGTCATGGCCGTCCCCAGCATCCCGGGTCATCCACTGGGTTCTCCAGGGAGCCGATCAACCGTCCTTCACCCAGAGTTGCATTGCGTCCGAGGTCTTGAAAATCTTGTCTTAACCGGTCTTGATTATTTAATCAACCTCGCATCACTCGTGTTATGCACTCAACCGAAATCCCGTTTACTCAAGCATAGCAATATGAAATTTGTCGTCCCGGGGCCAAGTATCGGGGTTGTTGTGTGCCTACCACATGATACTACAATCTATACTAGAATTTCCAAGTATCTACTCAGCATGCAATTGGGCATAGGATGGTAGAACTACGATGCATAAAACATAGGTGATAGTATGATCAAAGTGACTTGCCTGGTATTACTTGATGAAGATAGTCGCTCTCAAAATCCTGATAATTCTACTCGCCACACTCCGAGCAATCTATCGTAAACGAATAGCATTCAATAAACATTCATGCCAAAAAGGAAGAACCAAAAGAACATAAGAACAAAACATGTCTTTGTGCAAAATAACAACATACTAAGGTTTAATAAAAAAATAGGTTCTAAGTGTGTTGTAAAGTGAAGGTGCATGAATGAGATCAAAAGAGGTAATGGACGATGAACTATTGCTATGTTAGCTCGACTTGCATACACTATGGGAGATGATAAAAAATATTGGGAGAACAACATGAATGTTATTTGAAAAATAGTATAAGACATAAGAATTTATTTGTAGAAAGAATTTCTTGAAATGGAGCACTACAACGCAAGTTATAGCGAATTGAAGTATGAATTGAATTTGCATTCAAAAGGTCAAGAGAAGTTGAACTGAAGTACGATGGTTACGTACAAAAATATATGACATGAGTGTTTAGGGGTAAGAGGAATCAATTGAAAAGGTGGTACGATTTGTAAGATAAGATCAAATGAATGTTCGAATACAAATTTGAATCACTCAAATTTGTAAGGTTCAAAGGTCGAAACTAATGATGCTACTGGATATAGGAGATCAATATGAGCGTGTAGAAAAAAGAATTACTAGATTTGAACTAGCGGATCAAAAGATACAAATACTTCAATATAACATTGAATCGGCTTAGAACGATGTGAACACTTTTGGGCACTAATAGATAAATCTGATTTGATCAAAATTATAAGTTGAAAAGTTAAAACTAATGATACAAACGGAAAGATTACTTTGATACGAATGCGACGCAATTGAATTCATCTAAAACGGAGCTACGGATAAAAAGATATGATCAAAAGAAGTTTGAATATGAATATGAACAAATTTCGAAATTTGAAAATTTCAAAAAGTTGATATGATAGGTTCACAGGATAGGTGGGACCAAGACGAAACTCTAGGCGTTGGTTTCATCTAATTCGGATAAACGAGTAAAAAGTTATGACTATTTGAAAAATCAGGGCCAAGCTGTTTTACGGAAGAAAAGTGCTATGTCTAAAAGAATTCTAGTACTAATGTGTAAATACGAAGACTAAATAATATATCTAATTACTCTACTGTATACTAGTGTAGGAATACTAGTCTAGAAATAATAAACTACGGGAGTATATAAAAAAATACGAAGAAAAATACCTTTAGAATGCAGAGTAAGAATTAATTCCAATGAGGAGACGACTTCGAGAAATCGCGCCGAAGAGAAGAAAAAAATATTTTTATTTAATAAATCTAGTTAAACCAAAATATTGATTTAACCCGAAATAGATGATTTTTGAATTCTCCTATGGGTCTATACTTATAGGTGGAAGGGAGGTCTAATGGTCCATAGATAGGCAATGTGGGACTAAACATATACGTAACGTGGAGATAAAAGAAACAAAGTCTCTCATGAGCGAGGTAAAGGTTCGGCCGGCCGCAAGAGGCGATTCATGCGAGCCGTGCCTTTTTTTTTGAATAATGTTTTTTTCTTTTAAAAATAATAATAATAATAAAATAAAGTGAAGAAAACGTAAAAAACGAAAATAGAGAGAACATTTTATATAGGCATATTATATATCAAAATTTTCAGAATAAAATTTTCTAAAACATGAACATATTTTCAAAACCAAAAAAATACCATTTTAAAAAAATATTTTTTTTTGCAATAACTTTAAAATGAAATGGAATTTGAATTTCAAATAAATTGCAAATACTTAAAATTTGAATCAAGACATAGTCTCTGATTTTGGAGGGTCATTTTCCTCCTCTCGTTTGATTTTTTTCTAATCAAAGGATTTTGAAAATATTCAAACTCAAAATTGAAAAGGGATTCAAAATAGAAAATTTTGGGAAAGTCATTTTATTCCCTCTCATTTTTTTGAGAAGTTTCAAATTCCACTCAAGTTTCAATCACTCAAACAAACAAACAATTAATCTAATAATTATATTAACATTCCAAAATTTATAATTTTGGGATGTTACAAACTACCACACTTAAAATGAATCTCGTCCTCGAGATTCGAAGAGGCTAGAAAGAAAGGTTAGGGTTTGGGGGGTTTTCTAACAAATCCAATCTCCGGCAAGGTGGGATGCTACCCCACTTAAAATGAGAGATACTGGTCCCTTAAGATTTTAACAATCCTCTGGGGTTTTGGCATATGACATCGCACAGTCTTCATATCTTCCGTTATATTCATAACGTCTCCATCAAAAATGAGGGCTCTTCCGTGGATATAAGTTTCTTCCATTACTGGGTCTTCTTAACTGACAAGTCTCGTGACCATTCTAAATAACCTATCGATGATTCTCATGGTGGTCTACCATTTGTGGTTATCCTGCAGAGAGAAGGGTCTTGGCTTCATCCTCACCGTAAAATTTCCTACGCGTCACAACAACTGCCATGTACATGGGCTTTTCTTATACCATTCTAAGGCTTAAATAAAAGCTTCAAAGGACGTCGTCTCTCACTATGGGTAAGTCTCTCAGATTTACCATTCCGAATAGCAAGAGAATGATAATAGTAAGTCGTCATGGTGGCCAAGCCATGCCGCACTGAAATCATTACCTTGTATAAGGCTTAGTGAATCTCGTATTCTAACACTTGGGCATCCTCACAAGCATTGCAGAATATCTCTTCTCCACGAACGAAGTTCGGATAATCCAATGATTCTGCAAGCTGAACAAACATCTATCGTTTCTTCACAACTCTCAGGTTTTCGTATGCTCCTAAGAAAACGTTTGCTGAAACAAGTTTCCTTCTCCAAAAAGATAGTACTTGATCCTTGTTAGTCCCGGGGTCTGTGGGTTTCAGGCATACTTGGGGTAAATGTGACACGCCGCTGGGTAGTGGGTGGTTCCTTCACAAAGGAAACAAGTCACCTGACTACTTGGGCAATACTCAGCTGGGTGATTTTCTTCACAATGAGTGCATCCATTCGTGTGTTCTTCCTGGGTGTGTCCTATTTCTCCACAGATCTTGCATGCACAAGTCTTCTCCTTTGGATTATCATAGCACTTCTAAATAAGTCGGGATCTTAACAAAGTGTTCTTGAATTCGTCCCAACTTTCTGCCCCACTAAATCCTTGTATGGCATGGTGCATTTTCCACCAGATTGCGGAACTTTGTGTAAAGTACTGAATAGCGTGTTCCACTTCATACTTCCTTGAGATCAAGTTGCTCCCGAAGTGGTTCTCCATGTTCTGAATCCATGTTTCAGCCTCCAGCTGGGTCATTGGTCCGGAGACTACAAGTCCAGCTTCATACTCCATCTGGTAGGGTTGAGGTTTTGGGGATGAGACGGGTAAGGGAGGGAGATACACACAATACAAAAAATATTTTTGAGAATATGTTTTATTTGTGGCCGTCGGAAAACACACACCAATGACGGCTCACAAATCATCGTATCTAACGTGGGTATATAACAGGGGTTTGGACTTCTAATGGTCATATAAATATTCGAACGCTTCAGGGTCTTCAAGTTCTTCGGGTCTTGAGGGTCTACTGTTGGTGTAGCTTCAATTCCTCAAACGCGTGGTGAAATCCTCTTTACTTTGAAGTAGAACTCCGTTGATTCTTCATGAGGTCGAAGGGGTAAGGGGATTGTATAACTATTTGAGGTGAGAGAGAACATTTGATGAAATCAGAAGAGACGACAAGTGAAGGATGTTCTTGAAAATAAGATTTTTGAGATATCCTATCCTAAGAAGTTTCCAGTTTCTAGGGTCATGTCCTCCAGTCAACATGTGCTCTGATACCATTTCTGTAGCGACCCGACTCAAAACGAGTCAAGCCTCTGTGTTTCTGTGCCATCCCTGGATCAGTATGCTGGCACACACAGTACATCAATCTATATATCAAAGTGCAATCACATGTAAATAGCGTAAAACTGATATATACCTTAATATCTCAGCGGAAGCAGTCAAGGGAGTGGAATTCCAATAAACACCAACGGCAAGTGGAGTGTAGACCGTAACCCTGAATCGTACTCTTACTCGTCGAAGAAAAATATCTGCAACATAAGACGTTGCAGCCGTGTAGGTCAGCATATTGAATATGCCGGCAAGTCACATAGGAGAGGGGTGAAAAGTAATCATCTATACTATATGCATATATGGCAGGTGGGGCTATAAGTTTTTAGCGAAAAGCAAGTTTTCTCCTACATCAAGAGAGGGCTAAAAGCAAAATGTTACTACATTGTTGGTTGTTAACGAGATGGTTCCGCCAACCAGTTCTCGTACCCGAGTTGTCAATAATTACCCTCATCAAATATATATAATGGTGTTGAGAAATCCAGATAACTTCAGCTCCTTTGGCTCAAGTTGTCCATGACCGTGGACACGGCTAATCGATTAGGTTTGAGTACTCTGCAGAGTTTTGCACACGTTCCCCACAAGATTTGATCGCTTCTGAGTATGTCCTCGCACTTCAAGGTGTTTGAAGACCAGATGATCAAAACATGGTCTTTCAACGGGTCCCTCTGAATCCCGGTCGGTGCCCATCCATTCCTACCGTTCTTCTACATCTTCTAGCACCGCCTGTCCAGAGTCGCCGCGTTGTCCAACCAAGCCAGAGCCCATAATGACTTGTGGCTGTGCAGGTAAGCCTTGGTCTTGAAAATAT
Source organism: Hordeum vulgare subsp. vulgare (assembly GCF_904849725.1). Taxonomy (NCBI): domain Eukaryota; kingdom Viridiplantae; phylum Streptophyta; class Magnoliopsida; order Poales; family Poaceae; genus Hordeum; species Hordeum vulgare. The sequence continues at coordinate 74,487,877 of NC_058524.1, read as the reverse complement.
CCGTCCGTCTTTTTGAGCCTGGGTGAAGCTTTCCGCAGGATGTCATGGCCGTCCCCAGCATCCCGGGTCATCCACTGGGTTCTCCAGGGAGCCGATCAATCGTCCTTCACCCAGAGTTGCATTGCGTCCGAGGTCTTGAAAATCTTGTCTTAACCGGTCTTGATTATTTAATCAACCTCGCATCACTCGTGTTATGCACTCAACCGAAATCTCGTCTACTCAAGCATAGCAATATGAAATTTGTCGTCCCGGGGCCAAGTATCGGGGTTGTTGTGTGCCTACCACATGATACTACAATCTATACTAGAATTTCCAAGTACCTACTCAGCATGCAATTGGGCATTGGATGGTAGCACTACGATGCATAAAACATAGGTGATAGTATGATCAAAGTGACTTGCCTGGTATTACTTGATGAAGATAGTCGCTCTCAAAATCCTGATAATTCTACTCGCCACACTCCGAGCAATCTATCGTAAACGAATAGCATTCAATAAACATTCATGCCAAAAAGGAAGAACCAAAAGAACATAAGAACAAAACATGTCTTTGTGCAAAATAACAACATACTAAGGTTTAATAAAAAAACAGGTTCTAAGTGTGTTGTAAAGTGAAGGTGCATGAATGAGATCAAAAGAGGTAATGGACGTTGAACTATTGCTATATAAGCTTGACTTGCATACACTATGGGAGATGATCAAAAATATTGGGAGAACAACATGAATGTTATTTGACAAATAGTATAAGACATACGAATTTATTTGTAGAAAGAATTTCTTGAAATGGAGCACTACAACGCAAGTTATAGCGAATTGAAGTATGAATTGAATTTGCATTCAAAAGGTCAAGAGAAGTTGAACTGAAGTACGATGGTTACGTACAAAAATATATGACATGAGTGTTTAGGGGTAAAAGGAATCAATTGAAAAGGTGGTACGATTTGCAAGATAGATCAAATGAATGTTCGAATACAAATTTGAATCGCTCAAATTTGTAAGGTTCAAAGGTCGAAACTAATGATGCTACTGGATATAGGAGATCAATATGAGCGTGTAGAAAAAAGAATTACTAGATTTGAACTAGCGGATCAAAAGATACAAATACTTCAATATAACATTGAATCGGCTTAGAACGATGTGAACACTTTTGGGCACTAATAGATAAATCTGATTTGATCAAAATTATAAGTTGAAAAGTTAAAACTAATGATACAAACGTAAATATTACTTTGATACGAATGCGACGCAATTGAATTCATCTAAAACGGAGCTACGGATAAAAAGATATGATCAAAATAAGTTTGAATATGAATATGAACAAATTTCGAAATTTGAAAATTTCAAAAAGTTGATATGATAGGTTCACAGGATAGGTGGGACCAAAACGAAACTCTAGGCATTGGTTTCATCTAATTCGGATAAACGAGTAAAAAGTTATGGCTATTTGAAAAATCAGGATAAAGCTGTTTTACGGAAGAAAAGTGCTATGTCTAAAAGAATTCTAGTACTAATGTGTAAATATGAAGACTAAATAATATATCTAATTACTCTATCGTATACTAGTGTAGGAATACTAGTCTAGAAATAATAAACTACGGGAGTATATAAAAAAATACGAAGTAAAATACCTTCAGAATGCAGAGTAAGAATTAATTCCAATGAGGAGACGACTTCGAGAAATCGCGCCGAAGAGAAGAAAAAAATATTTTTATTTAATAAATCTAGTTAAACCAAAATATTGATTTAACCCGAAATAGATGATTTTTGGATGCTCCTATGGGTCTATACTTATAGGTGGAAGGGCGGTCTAATGGTCCATAGATAGGCAATGTGGGACTAAACATATACGTAATGTGGAGATAAAAGAAACAAAGCCTCTCATGGGCCAGGTAAAGGTTCGGCCGGCCGCAAGAGGCGATTCATGCGAGCCGTGCCTTTTTTTTGAACAATGTTTTTTTCTTTAAAAAATTTTAATAATAATAATAAAATAAAGTGAAGAAAACGTAAAAAACGAAATTTTTTATATAGGCATGTGATCTATGTAGATGGAGTTTGTGGTTTATTTAAGCTTGCAGGTGTTCCCGAGGATGAGGTCAAGAAGAAGGTCTTTCCTTTATCTTTGAAGGATAAGGCATTGACATGGTATAGGCTATGTGATGATACTGGATCATGGGACTACAATCGGTTGAAATTGGAATTTCATCAAAAGTTTTATCCTATGCATTTAGTACATCGTGATCGAAATTATATTTACAATTTTTGGCCTCATGACAGAGAAAGCATCGCTCAAGCTTGGGGGAGGCTTAAATCAATGCTATATTCATGCCCCAATCCTGAGCTCTCGAGAGAAATTATCATTCAGAACTTCTATGCTCGGCTTTCTCATGATGATCGCACCATGCTTGACACTTCTTGTACCGGTTCTTTTATGAAGAGAGATACTGACTTCAAATGGAATTTATTGGAGAGAATTAAACGCAACTCTGAAGATTGGGAGCTTGAAGAAGGTAAGGGGTCAGGTATGAATTTCACTTTTGATTGCGTTAAATCCTTTGTTGAGACAAATACTCTTTGTGACTTTAGTGCTAAGTATGCACTTGACTCTGAGATAGTAGTTTCATTGTGTGAATCTTTTGCCGCTCATGTTGATCTCCCCAAAGAGAAGTGGTTTAAATTTCATCCTCCTTTATAAGTCAATGTAGTTAAACCCAATCCAGTTGAAGAGAAAGTAATTGCCTATAATGATCTTGTGGTTCCCAGTGCTTACATTGAGAAACCACCTTTCCCTGTTAGGATAAAGGATCATTCTAACGCTTCAACTGTGATACGTAGAGGCTATATTAGAACACCTACACCCCCTTAGCAAATTAGTCCACTAGGAAATATCATTACCCTTTGCCTTTTATCGACCAAATGCTAGAAAGGCTGTCCAAACACACACACTTTTGCTTTCTAGACGGTTATTCTGGTTTCTCCCAAATACCAGTTGCACAATCTGATCAGGAGAAAACCACTTTCACCTGCCCTTTCGGTACCTTTGCTTATAGACGTATGCCTTTTGGCTTATGTAATGCACCTGCCACTTTTCAAATATGTATGATGGCTATATTCTCTGACTTTTGTGAAAAGATTGTCGAGGTTTTCATGGATGACTTTTCTGTTTATGGGTCTTCCTTTGATGATTGCCTCAGCAACCTTGATTGAGTCTTACAGAGATGTAAAGACACCAACCTTGTCTTGAATTGGGAGAAGTGCCACTTTATGGTTAATGAAGGCATCGTCTTGGGACATAAAATTTCTGAAAGAGGTATTGAAGTCGATTAGGCTAAGGTTGATGCAATCGAGAAAATGCCACACCCCACAGATATCAAAGGAATAAGAAGTTTCCTTGGTCATGCTGGTTTCTATAGAAGGTTCATTAAAGACTTCTCTAAGATTTCTAGGCCTCTTACCAATCTCTTGCAAAAGGATATTCCTTTTGTTTTTGACAATGATTGTGAGGAAACCTTCAAAATACTTAAGAGGGCTTTGATAACTGCACCTATTGTTCAACCACCTGATTGGAACCTACCCTTTGAAATCATGTGTGATGCTAGTGATTATGCTGTTGGTGCTGTTCTAGGGCAAAGAGTTGATAAGAAGTTGAATGTTATTCACTACGCTAGTAAAAGTCTAGAAAATGTCCAGAGAAACTATGCTACTACAGAGAAGGAATTTTTAGCAGTCGTGTTTGCGTGTGAAAAGTTCAGGTCTTACATTGTTGATTCCAAAGTCATTATTCACACTGATCACTCTGCTATTAAGTACCTCATGGAGAAGAAGGATGCTAAACCTAGACTTATCAGATGGGTTCTCTCGCTACAAGAATTTGATCTGCACGTTGTTGACAGAAAGGGTGTTGATAACCCAGTAGCGGATAACTTCTCTAGGTTGGAGAACGTTCTTGATGACCCACAACCTATTGATGATAGCTTTCCCGATGAGCAATTGAATGTCATCAATGCTTCACGTAGTGCACCGTGGTATGCTGATTATGCAAACTACATCGTTGCCAAATACATACCACCTAGTTTCACATACCAGCAAAAGAAGAAGTTCTTGTTTGACTTGAGACACTACTTTTGGGATGATCCTCACCTTTATAAGGAAGGAGTAGATGGTGTTATTAGACGTTGTGTACCTGAACATGAACAGGGACATATCCTACAGAAGTGTCACTCCGAGGCCTACGGAGGACACCATGCGGAAGATAGAACTGCACACAAGGTATTGCAATCAGGTTTTTATTGGCCCACTCTATTCAAGGATGCCCGTAAGTTTGTCTTGTCGTGTGACGAATGTCAAAGAATAGGTAATATTAGCAAACGTCAGGAAATGCCTATGAACTATTCACTTGTCATTGAACCATTTGATGTCTGGGGCTTTGATTATATGGGACCTTTTCCAAAATCCAACGGGTATACGCACATCTTAGTTGCTGTTGATTATGTCACTAAGTGGGTAGAAGCTATCCCCACTAGTAGTGCCGATGACAACATTTCTATAAAGATACTGAAAGAAGTTATCTTCCCTAGATTTGGAGTCCCTAGATATCTAATGACCGACGGTGGTTCACACTTCATTCATGGTTCTTTCCGTAAAACGCTTGCTAAGTACGATGTCAACCATAGAATTGCGTCTCCCTACCACCCTCATTCCAGTGGTCAAGTAGAGCTAAGTAATAGAGAGATTAAACTGATTCTGCAAAAGACTGTCAACAGGTCTAGAAAGAATTGGTCTAAGAAGCTCGATGATGCACTGTGGGCTTATAGAACTGCCTATAAGAATCCCATGGGCATGTCTCCATACAAAATGGTGTATGGGAAAGCATGTCACTTACCTCTTGAGCTAGAGCATAAATCTTATTGGGCAATCAAAGAGCTCAACTTTGATTTCAAACTTGCCGGTGAGAAGAGGTTATTTGACATTAGCTCACTTGATGAGTGGAGAACTCAAGCATATGAGAATGCCAAGATCTTCAAAGAGAAGGTTAAGAGGTGGCATGATAAGAGGATACAGAAGCGTGAGTTCAATGTAGGTGATTATGTCTTGCTATATAACTCTCATTTAAGATTCTTTGCAGGCAAGCTTCTCTCTAAATGGGACGGTCCCTATGTTATTGAGGAAGTATATCGTTCCGGTGCTATCAAGATCAACAACACGGAAGGTAATTGTTCGAGAGTGGTAAATAGGCAGAGAATCAAGCATTATATTTCAGGTACTCCCATAAATGTTGAAAGCAATATCATCAATACCATAACTCCGGAAGAATACCTAAGGAACATTTATCAGCCTATTTCAGACTCCGAAAACGAAGAGGTATGTGATTCGGTAAGAAAACATAGTCCAAAACTTTTCTAGTAGGAAATTTTCTCCATTTTGGAATATTTGAAAAAATACGAAAATTGGAAGTAGTCCGAAAAGTGCGCGAGGAGGCGACAAGCCTGCACGGCACGGGCCCACCCCCTGGCCATGCCGTGAGGGCTTGTGGCCACCTCGTGCGCCACCCGAACTCCGTTTTCGTGCAGGGGACTCCTTCTGGTCTGGAAAAATCCTTATATATACTTTCGTTTGGTCTGACCCTGTATCACGCTGATTTCCTCTATTTTTCATTTCGAGCCTGTTTTCTGCCGCAGATCTAGGTCAAGATGTCTTCTCAAGAGTTTGTGGGGGAGAACAACCTCCGTCAAATCGATGGAGAAGTTCATGCTGATCTGAAAAGGATGGAGGTCATGGAGGCTAAGGAGAGGCTACCCAAAGAAACCAAGGGCAAGGCTAAGGAGAAGGATCAGGCATGGGATGAAGTGCAATCTGTGCTCAACAAGGAAGAAGTTGAAGAAGTGTATTTCCTCCAACCCTACCTCCACTTACTATCTCCATCTTTGATTGAACTCTTGAGGTTTTGTGAAACAACTCGTGCTCGCTATATTTGTCTCACTGGTGAAGTTGTTTTGCTGGAGAAACATATCAGAGATCTCCAAAGTACAAATCGAAGACTGATGGCCCTCTTGGAATCAAAGGTTGCAACAACTCCACCATCACCACCAAAGGAAGACAACTGAGCATTGGTATGGGCAATCCCCTTGGCTTTTGCCAAGCTTGGGGGAGTTGCCCCGGTATCGTATTGATACGTCTCAAACGTATCTATAATTTTTGATGGTTTCATGCTGTTATCTTGTCATCTTTGGATGTTTTATGTACCTTTTATATCTTTTTTGGGACTAACTTATTAATTCAATGCCAAGTGCCAGTTCATGTTTTTTGTGTGTTTTTGGCTCTTTTCAGATCTGATTTTGGAACGGAGTCCAAACGGAATAAAATCCCCGAAATGATTTTTCCCGAACGAAAGAAGATCTAGGGGCCTATGGGCCAAGCAAGAAGGGCTACAGGGAGCCCACAAGCCCCCACTCCGCCACCAGCGGGGAGGCAGCGGTGGGCAGGCTTGTGGCCTCCCTGGCGCCCCCTGACCTAGATCTTGCGCCTATATATTCCCTAAAAATCAGAAAAAAATCAAGGGAGCCACAAAAATACTTTTCCGCCACCGCAAGCTTCCGTTTCCGCGAGATCTCATCTGGAGACCCTTCCCGGCGCCCTGCCGGAGGGGACTTTGGAGTTGGAGGGCTTCTTCATCATCATCATCGCCCCTCCAAAGACTCGTGAGTAGTTCACTTCAGACCTACGGGTCCGTAGTTAGTAGCTAGATGGCTTCTTCTCTCTCTTGTATCTTCAATACAAAGTTCTCCATGATCTTCGTGGAGATCTATCGGATGTAATCTTCTTTGGTGGTGTGTTTGTCGAGATCCGATGAATTGTGGATTTGTGATCAGATTATCTATGATATATATTTGAGTCTTTGCTGATTTCTTATATGCATGATTTGATATCCTTGTAAGTCTCTCCGAGTCTTGGGTTTTGCTTGGCCAACTAGATCTATGATTCTTGCAATGGGAGAAGTGCTTGGTTTTGGGTTCTTACCGTGTGGTGACCTTTCCCACTGACAGTAGGGGCATCAAGGCACACATTGTGTAGTTGCCATCAAGTGTAACAAGGTGGGTTATGTCATAGATTTCAGATTGTCCATCTACATCATGTCATCTTGCTTAAGGCGTTACTCTGTACTTTTGGACTTAATACACTAGATGCATGCTGGATAGCGGTCGACGTGTGGAGTAATAGTAGTAGATGCAAAAAGTATCGGTCTACTTGTTTTGGACATGATGCCTATAGATATAATCATTGCCATAGATATCGTCACGACTTTGCGCAGTTCTATCAATTGCTCGACAGTAATTTGTTCACCCACCGTCTACTTGCTTTCATGAGAGAGGCCACTAGTAAACACTACGGCCCCCGGGTCTATTCACACCTATCGTTTCCACTTTTATTTTTACTTTGCTTTGTTACTTTGCTCCTTTCAGTTCTCACTTGGCGAACAATCTATAAGGGATTGACAATCCCTTCATAGCGTTGGGAGCAAGCTTTTTGTGTTTGTGCAGGCAGTTGTGATACTCCTTCACTGGATCGATACCTTGGTTCTCAAACTGAGGGAAATACTTACCACCGCTGTGCTACATCACCCTTTCCGCTTCGTGGGAACACCAACGCAAGGCTCCAAGGCCGCGGAGGAATCCTTTGCATATTTGCCTAGGAAGTCCCTTAAGGTGTAGCCGTAGCAGAAGGATTCCTGGTGCCGTTGCTGAGGAGTATCAAGCAACACTCCTATTTCTGGCATCGTTGGAAGGTCTTTTGTTGCAGTAGCAGAAGTATTTCTGGCGCCGTTGCCGGGGAGGAGAGATCTATCCAAGTAGGTCTCACAAACTCATCTCTTGCATTTACTTTTTTTGCGAGTTGCCTCTCGTTTTCCTCTCCCCCACTTCACATTTGTCGTTTTCGTTTTCCTTTCTCCTTTGCCGTTTTCTTTTCCCTTTTGCCTTTCCCTTTCGCTCGCCTGCTCTTAGGCTTGTTCGTGAGAGACCTTTCCTCATGGCCAAACCAAACTATTTCAGAAAATTGGAGGAGATTGAAACTAATGTCAAAGGTTTCATGTCTTCTCAGTTTGACCAAAACAGTTACTTCCGTAGGGAATTAAAAGAGCAAAATTCCTTTTTGGTCTGTTTGAATAAAGAGGTTGATGATACGGCCAATGATTTCCTTGCACTTAATTCTCAGCTTGCTCACCTTGAGAAATTGGTGGGCCAAATTTCTGACAAGCACGCTACCTTAGTCAATAAGATGGCAGCTAAACCTGAAATTTGTGATGCAAATCATGAATATCTTAAAGTGCTTGGTGTGTCTCCTCTTGAATCTTTGGTTTCGCATGTCAAACCTATTGATAGAGGGGCTGGATATGAATCCACTTTGGTTGAAAAACGCCCCAATGATTCGAGTCCACCCATCTTGATGATAAAGGTGTGGAGAGTGGAGTATAAGAAATCAAAATTTTGGGTAGTAATGAAACTCCCACTTTGGATTTCAAGGAATTCAATTATGATAATTGCTATTTGTTTGAATGCATTTCCTTGATGCAATCCATTGCAAACTCTCCACATGCTTATAGCCAAAGCAAAGCCTTTACCGCACATATCGTAGATGCTATGATGAAATCTCTTGAAGAGAAGCTCGAACTAGAAGTCTCTATACCTAGAAAACTTCATGATGAGTGGGAACCTACTATCAAAATCAAGATAAAAAACTATGAGTGCAATGCTTTGTGTGATTTGGGTGCTAGTGTTTCCGTGATTCCAAAGTCTTTATGTGATATTCTTGGTTTTCATGAGATTGAAGAGTGTTCTCTTAATTTGCATCTTACAGATTCTACTGTCAAGAAACCCATGGGAAGGATCGATGATGTTCTTATTGTTGCAAATAAGAACTATGTACTCGTGGATTTCATTGTACTTGACATAAATTGCAATCCTTCATGTCCCATTATTCTTGGTAGACCTTTCCTAAGGACTATTGGTTCTATCATCGATATGAAGGAAGGGAATATTAGATTTCAATTTCCTTTAAAGAAGGGCATGGAACACTTTTCTAGAAAGAAAATAAGATTGCCTTATGAATCTGTGATGAGGTCTACTTATGGTTTGAGCACCAAAGATGACTATACGTGATTCCATCACCTTTTGCCTAGCTAAGGGCGTTAAACAAAAGCGCTTGTTGGGAGGCAACCCAACGAATCTATCCTTTTTCTTTCTGTTTTGTGTTTTCCACACTTTCATAATTCTGTTATGATTGTGTTTTTGTGTTTCTTTTTGCGTTTGTGCCAAGCAAAACCGTTATGATTAGTCTTGGGGATGATCGTTTGGTCATGCTGGAAAAGACAGAAACTTTCTGCTCACGAAAAGAATTTTCATTGTTTTTCTGTAAGAGCTTTTGAGTTGATTCTTTTAGCTGCTGATTTCTACGCAAATTCTTCAGACTTTCGTTATTTTTCAGAATTTGTGAAGTACCAGAAGTATACGAAATATACAGATCGCTACAGACTGGTCTGCTATTAACAGATTCTGTTTTTGTTGTGTTGGTTGCTTATTTTGATGAAACTATGGATAGTATCGGGGGATATTAGCCATGGAAGATTGAAAATACAGTAACCCAACATCAGCACAAGTAGAATTTAAGTTTTTTGCAGTACCTAAGGAAGTGGTGGTTTGCTTTCTCATACTAATGTTATCATGAGTTTGTGTTTAAGTTTCGTGTTGTGAAGTTTTCAAGTTTTGGGTGAAGTTCTTATGGACAAAGAGATAAACAGTGGCAAGAGATCAAGCTTGGGGATTCCCAACTCACCCCAAGATATTCAAGGATGCCGTAAAATCCTAAGCTTGGGGATGCCCCGGGAAGGCATCCCCTCTCTCATCTTCAATCCATCGGTAACATTACTTGGGGCTATATTTGTATTCACCACATGTTATGTGTTTTTGCTTGGAGCGTCTTGTATTGTAGGTGTCTTTTATTTTTGTTGTGTCACAATCATCCTTGCTGCACACCTAGAGAGAGAGACATGCACTCTCCGTGATTTTGTCGAGCTTCACTTATATCTTTTGGTAGACAATTCAGCTCACATGTGCTTCAATTATATCTTTTGAGCTAGATACTTTTGCTCTATGTGCTTCACTTATATCTTTTAGAGCACAGCGGTGCGTGGCTTGGTAGTTGATCTATGCTTTGAAAGTAGTCTCAAAAGGGGTAGTTATCCAAAGGGATACGAAAACTTCCACCTTCATGTGCATTGAATAGTTAGAGAACTTTGATTCATCTCAATTAGTTTTGAGTTGTGGTTATGGTAATATTAAAGTTATGCTAATAAGGTGTTGTGGATCTAAAAATACTTGTGTTGGAGTTAGTGATTCCCGTAGCATGCACGTATGGTGAACCGCTATGTGATGAAATCTGAGCATGATTAGTCTATTGATTGTCATCCTTTGCGTGGCGGTCGGGATCGCGCGATGGTTTATACCTACCAACCCTTCCCCTAGGAGTATGCGTTGAATGCCTTGTTTCGATTACTAATAAAACTTTTGCAACAAGTATATGAGTTCTTCATGACTAATATTGGGTCCATGGTTTAGGTGCACTTTCACATTCCACCATCACTATCTTCTTAGTGCCATGCAACTTTCACCGGTGCACAAAACCCACCATTAGCCTCCCTCAAAACAACCACCATACCTACCTACTATGGCTTTTTCAAAGTCATTCCAAGATATATTGCCATGCAACTACCACCATGACATGTGCCATCACATCTACATTGCCATTGCATGATCGTAAGATAGCTAGCATGATTTTACCATTAATGTGTATGCCATGCTAGATCATTGCCACGGTACACTACCGAAGGCATTCCATATAGAGTCATCATTTCTCTAAGTTTTGAGTTGAAAGTGTGATGATCATCATTAATGGAGCATTGTCCCATGTGAGGAAATAAAAGAGGCCAAAGAATCCCACAAAAAAAAAGAGGCCAAAGAGCCCACCAAAAAAATAAAAAAATAAAATAAAAGAGAGAAAAGGAGAGAAGGGACAATGCTACCACTTTTCCACACTTGTGCATATTAAGCACCATGATCTTCATGATTGAGAGTCTCTCGTTTTGTCACCACCATATAGCTAGTGGGAAATTTTAATTATATAACTTTACTTGTATATTCCAATGATAGGCTTCCTCAAAATTGCCTTAGGTCTTCGTGAGCAAGCAAGTTGGATGCACACCCACTAGTTTTCTTTAAGAGCTTTCACATACTCTTAGCTCTAGTGCATCATGTGTATGGCAATCCCTACTCATTCACATTGATAGCTATTGATGAGCATCTCCACAGCTCATTGATATGCCTAGTTAATGTGATCATCTTCTCCTTATTTTGTCTTGCAACCTCCACCACACTCCACACCATCTATAGTGCTAAAACCATGGCTCACGCTCATGTATTGCGTGAGAGTTGAAAAGGTTTGAGAAAGTAAAGGTGTGAAACAATTACTTGGCCAATACCGGGGTTGTGCATGATTTAAATTCGTTGTGCAATGATGATAGAGCATAGACAGACTATATGTTTTTGTAGGGATAACTTTCTTTTGGCCTTGTTATTTTGAAAGTTCATGATTACCTTGCTTGTTTGTTTGAATTATTATTGTTTCCATGTCAATAGAAAACTATTGTTTTGAATCTAATGGATCTGAACATTCATGTCACATAAGAGGAGTTACAAAGGACATCTACGCTAGGTAGCATGAAAGCATCAAAAATTCATTCTTTATCACTTCCCTACTCGAGGACGAGCAGGAGTTAAGCTTGGGGATGCTTGATACGTCTCAAACGTATCTATAATTTTGATGGTTTCATGCTGTTATGTTGTCATCTTTGGATGTTTTACGTACCTTTTATATCTTTTTGGGACTAACTTATTAATTCAGTCCCAAGTTCCAGTTCCTGTTTTTTCTGTGTTTTTGGCTCTTTTCAGATCTGATTTTGGAACGGAGTCCAAACGGAATACAATCCCTGAAATGATTTTTTCCCAAACGAAAGAAGATCAGGGGGGCTGTGGGCCAAGCCAGGAGGGCTACAGGGAGCCCACAAGCCCCCACTCCGCCACCAGGGGGAGGCGGCGGTGGGCAGACTTGTGGCCTCCCTGGCGCCCCCCTGACCTAGATCTTGCACCTATATATTCCCTAAAAATCAGAAAAAAATCAAGGGAGCCACGAAAATACTTTTCCGCTGCCACAAGCTTCCGTTTCTGTGAGATCTCATCTGGAGACCCTTCCCGGCGCCCTGCCGGAGGGGACTTTGGAGCTGGAGGGCTTCTTCATCATCATCATCGCCCCTCCAATGACTCGTGAGTAGTTCACTTCAGCCCTACTGGTTCGTAGTTAGTAGCTAGATGGCTTCTTCTCTCTCTTGGATCTTCAATACAAAGTTCTCCATGATCTTCATGGCGATCTATCCGATGTAATCTTCTTTGGCGGTGTCTTTGTCGAGATCCGATGAATTGTGGATTTGTGATCAGATTATCTATGATATATATTTGAGTCTTTGCTTATTTCTTATATGCATGATTTGATATACTTGTAAGTCTCTCTGAGTCTTGGGTTTTGTTTGGCCAACTAGATCTATGATTCTTGCAATGGGAGAAGTGCTTGGTTTTGGGTTCTTACCGTGTGGTGACCTTTCCAAGTGACAGTAGGGCAGCAAGGCACACATTGTGTAGTTGCCATCAAGGGTAACAAGGTGGGCTCTGTCGTAGATATGAGATTGTCCATCTACATCATGTCATCTTGCTTAAGGCCTTACTCTGTTCTTTTGGACTTAATACACTAGATGCATGCTGGATAGCGGTCGACGTGTGGAGTAATAGTAGTAGATGCAGAAAGTATCGGTCTACTTGTTTTGGACGTGATGCCTATAGATATAATCATTGCCATAGATATCGTCACGACTTTGCGCGGTTCTATCAATTGCTCGACAGTAATTTGTTCACCCACCGTCTACTTGCTTTCATGAGAGAAGCCACTAGTAAACACTATGGCCCCCGGGTCTATTCACACCTATTGTTTCCACTTTCGTTTTTACTATGCTTTGTTACTTTGCTGCTTTCAGTTCTCACTTGGCGAATAATCTATAAGGGATTGACAACCCCTTCATAGCGTTGGGAGGAAGCTTTTTGTGTTTGTGCAGGCACTTGTGATACTCCTTCATTATATCGATACCTTGGTTCTAAAACTGAGGGAAATACTTACCACCGCTGTGCTACATCACCCTTTCCGCTTCGAGGGAACAAAAACGCAAGGCTCTAAGGACGAGGGGAAAATCCTTTGCATATTTTCCTAGGAAGTCCCTTAAGGCGTAGCCATAGCAGAAGGATTCCTGGTGCCGTTGCTGAGGAGTATCAAGCAACACTCCTATTTCTGGCGCCGTTGGAAGGTCTTTTGTTGCAGTAGCACGTATCACCACCACATCTTTTGCCTTTACCTTTGTTTTAGTTTTCCTTTTTAGTTTTCTCTTTTTCTAGTAAAGTAAAAGTCATAGTGTTTTAGTCTTGAGTTTTGCTTTGTGTCAGCCCCGATGTATTCTTGCTCGTGAGCCATATAATAAAGAGTGTCTTAGTTGAAGGGCTTTGCCTCTTGCCATGATCAAAAGAGTGAGAATAGAACAAAGCATGAAAGATCATGTAATGATCTTATGGTAAGTGATGGCTTCACATATAAAAAGAATGAGGATTGAAACTTGTGGAGGGTAGGAAAACGTAGACCTTGGTCATTGTTGCAATTAATAGGAAGTGATAATGAAGGAGAGGTTAACATATAAATATATCATCTCTGACACCATCTATGATTGTGAACACTCACTAAACTATTGCATACCTAGAAGTAGATGTTGGACAAGGAAGACAACGTAATGGATTGTGGTTGCTTGGTTCCGAACAATGTTATATGATTAGAGATCCCTTAGCATGTGACGATTGCTTCCACCTCACATTAGCAAAACCTCCCGCACTAAGTAGAGATACTACTTGTGCATCCATAAACCTTCAAACTAGTTTTGCCATGAGTGTCCACCATACCTACCTATGGGTTTAATAAGATCCTTCAAGTAAGTTGTCATCGGTGCAAGCAATAAAAATTGCGCTCTAATATGTATGATCTATTAGTGTGTTGAAAATAAGCTTTGTACGAACCTGTGATGAGGAAGACATAAAAGCGACAGACTGCATAATAAAGTTCTTTATCACAGGGGCAATACAAAGGGACGTTCCTCCGCACTAAGAGGACATGCATCCAAACCTCAAAAGTGCATGACAACCTCTGCTTCCGTCTGCGAATGGCCTTTCTTGTACATTTACTTTTTGCCCTTGAAAGATTCATGGTGATCTTCACCAATTCCCTATTTTGTCTTTGTCTTGGCTACCATCACATGCTTGGGAAAGATCTACATTCATATGTCAACTTGGAGTTAGGCATTCATGAATTATTATTGTTGACATTACCCTGGAGGTAAGCAGTTGGGAGGCAAAACTATAAGCCCCTATCTTTCTTTGTGTCCAACTGAAGCTTTGATCTCATGAGTACCACGTGAGTTGTAGCAATTGTAGAGAACGAAAGAATGATTGATTATGTGGATTTGCTTTACAAGCTCTTACTTGACTCTTTGTGATGTTGTGATAAATTGCATTTGCTTCAATGACTAAAGGCTCTCGGTTGTTACTTCTCGGTAAGGTTCTTGATCCATGCTTTACTTTGTGAAGGAATTATCACTTTAGCATGAGAGATTATGATGTATGCACTTCTCGGTAAGGTTCTTGATCCATGCTATTCTAATCTTGATCATGATGCATGCATGTTCGTATCTTGTTTTGTCGACACCTCTCTCCCTAAACATGTGGTCATATTTAGTGAGCTAGGCTTTCGCTTGAGGACAAGCGAGGTCTAAGCTTAGGGGAGTTAATACGTCCAATTTGCATCATGTTTTAACATTGATATTTATCACTTCTTTGGCTGTTATTTCACTTCAAGGTACTATTCTTATGCCTTTTCTCTCTTATTTTGCAAGGTTTACATGAAGAGGGAGAATACCGGCAACTGGAATTCTGGCCTGAAAGTGGAGCAAAGTTGAGATACCTATTCTGCGCAACTCCAAACGCCGTGAAATTCAACGGAGATTTTTTTTCCAATATAAAAAATACTGGGCCGAAGAAGTACCGGAGGAGGGCCAGGGGGTGGCCAGAAACCTGCACGGTGCGGCCACCCCCCCAGGCCGCGCCATGGGGGCTTGTGGGCACCCTGTTGGCCCACTTGCCCCCCTCTTTTGCTATATGGAGGGTTTCGTCCAGAAAAAAATCAGAAGGGAGATTTTTCATGGTTTCGCCGCCGCCACGAGGCGGAACTTGAGCAGAACCAATCTAGAGCTCCGACAGGACGATCCTGCCAGGGAAACTTCCCTCCCTGGGGGGAAAATCGTTGCCATCGTCATTACCAACACTCCTCTCATCGGAGGGGACTCGTCACCATCAACATCTTCGTCAGCATCATATCATCTCCACATCCTAGTTCATCACTTGTCACCAATCTCCGTCTCGCGACTCCGATTGGTACTTGTAAGGTTGCTAGTAGTGTTGATTACTCTTTGTAGTTGATGCTAGTTGGATTATTTTGTGGAAGAGTTTATGTTCAGATCCTTGATGCTACTCATTACCTCTCTGATCATGATTATGATGATGCTCTGTGAGTAGTTACTTTTGTTCCCAAGGACATGGGATAAGTCATGCTAATAATAGTCATGTGAATTTGGTATTCGTTCGGTAATTTGTTATGTTGTATGTTGTTTTTCCTCTAGTGGTGTTATGTGAACATCGACTACATAACACTTCACCATTATTTGGGCCTAGAGGAAGGCATTGGGAAGTAGTAAGTAGAAGATGGGTTGCTAGAGTGACAGAAGCTTAAACCCTAGTTTATGCGTTGCTTCGTAAGGGGCTGATTTGGATCCACTACTTTAATGCTATGGTTAGACTTTGTCTTAATTCTTCTTTCGTAGTTGCGGATGCTTGCGAGAGGGGTTAATCATAAGTGGGATGCTTGTCCAAGTAAAGGCAGTACCCAAGCGCCGGTCCACCCACATATCAAACTATCAAAGTAATGAATGCGAATCATATGAACATGATGAAACTAGCATGACAGAAATTCCCATGTGTCCTCGGGAGCGTTTTTCCTCCTATAAGACTTTGTCCAGGCTTGTCCCTTGCTACAAAAGGGATTGGGCCACTTTGCTGCACCATTGTTACTTTTGTTACTTGTTGCTCGCTACGAATCATCTCACCACACAATCACTTGTTACCGACAATTTCAGTGCTTGCACATTTTTCCTTGCTGAAAACCACTTGTCAGATCCTTCTGCTCCTCGTTGGGTTCGACACTCTTAGTTATCGGAAGGACTACGATTGATACCCTATACTTGTGGGTCATCAGCGGCGCCTAGCAGGCTTGTGTCCACCTGCTGGCGCCCCTGTGGCGCTTCTTCGGCCAAGTATTTTTGATAAATCCGGAAAAAAATCCTCGTTGATTTTTATGGCGTTTGGAGTTGCGCAGAATAGGTATCTCAAACTTGCTCCAATTTCAGGCCAGAATTCCAGTTGCCGGCATTCTCCCTCTTCAAGTAAATCTTGCAAAATAAGAGAGAAGAGGCATAAGGATTGTACCGTGAAGTGAAATAACAGCCCAAAAAGCAATAAATATCAACATGAAAGCATGATGCAAAATGGACGTATCAAGCCCCGAGGGCCTCACAAGCCTGCCAGGCGCGGCTAGGGGGCCCGCGCCTCCTGGGCTTGTGGGCTCCTCGCTCCACGTCTCCGGTTGATTCTTGCGCCACTATTTTTTATATATTCCACAAAAAATCCTCGTAAATTTCCAGGTCATTCCGAGAACTTTTATTTCTGTGCAAAAACAACAGCATGGCAATTCTCCTGAAAACAACGTCAGTCCGGGTTAGTTCCATTCAAATCATGCAAATTATAGTCCAAAACAAGGGCAAAAGAGTTTGGAAAAGTAGATACGATGGAGACGTATCAAGGGCCTCCTGGCTGCACGTCCGCACACCACGATGGCACTGCTCCTCGTGCTCCACCGTGAACCAAAGCTCCCAGTTGGGGGAGTCGGTCGAGTACGCAGGGTTTCGCCGCTGCTCTGTCGTGAGCACACACCGACAGTAGCTCACCTCCTCCGCGTGCACCCGCACCGACCGCGGCACGGTCGGCCGGGATCCTCTCCGGATCCAGATGCCAGTCTTGCGGCAGGGTGACGTCAGGGTAAGGGAGCGGCACACGGTGCTCCCAGTGCCGCCGCGCTTGGTGCACCGGTAAGCTCACACGCTGGTGAGGCCGGCGGGAAGACGATGGCGGGAGATGCCACGGGGGTAGAGCGGGGCCTTACCCTTGTTTGGGAAGCCACCGGCCAGGATGCTAGGGTTTTGGTCGCCGAGGAGGTGGCGGGATGGGGACGGACGGGGTTCTCGAAGCAGATGGCAGAACCCATCGCACACTCGGATTAAAAAATGCCGACCACGATCGCTGACGCGTGGGCCCGAGGATGGCGGTCGTCATAAATAATGTTGACCGCGGTGGTTGGGGCAGACACCGAGAGGGCGCGCGCGCGTCCGCTTTGCATAAGCGCCGACGGATTTTAATCCCAAATTTGGGCTGGAAATGGGTCGGCGCGGACGCAGAGCCGACATGTTTTGAAAATGGCTCGGCGCGTTGGGCCATCCTTTTTGTCCACGCCGACCCAAACGGGCGGCCGTGGACGAAATGGACCGCCCCATTGGAGTAGCTCTTAACTAGTAGAAAAAAGTCTATTCTAAACCCTAAACTAGTAGAGGTCCGGCGAAATAAACCCCAACGTTCAAACCCTATCGATTGCACCCTAATCTATCAATTTATGATCTAAATCAAACCTTGGGGTAGTTTAAGGCTATTAGGCGCTGATGTGGCAATAGTCAACTGATGTGTGTTAGAACTACGTCGGTGTTTCCTCTGCTAGAACTACGTCGGTATTTCCCTAAAGAGGAAGGGATGATGCAGTATAGCGACGGTAGGTATTTCCCTCAATGATGAGACCAAGGTTATCGAACCAGTAGGAGAAGCTCCTCACACCACGTAAACAACACCTGGACACAAATAACAAATACTCGCAACCCAACGTGTTAAAGGGGTTGTCAATCCCTTTCGGGTACGGTGCCTCAAGGTAGGCAAATAACGTGAGGTAAAAGTGTTAGATAGGGTAAATAGATCCAGAAAAAATAAATTGCAGCAAGGTATTTTTTTATTTTTGGTTTAATAGATCTGAAAATAAAAGCAAAGGAAAATAGATCGCAAAGGAAAATAGATCGCAAAGGCAAATATGATGAAAAGAGACCCCGGGGTCCTAGGTTTCACTAGTGGCTTCTCTCGAGAAAAATAGCAAATGGTGGGAAAACAATTACTGTTGGGCAATGGATAGAACTTCAAATAATCATGACGATATCCATGCAATGATCATTATATAGGCATCACGTCCAAGATTAGTAGACCGACTCCTGCCTGCATCTACTACTATTACTCCACACATCGACCGCTATGCAACATCCATCTAGTGTATTAAGTTCATGGAAAAATGGAGTAATGCAATAAGAACGATGACATGATTTAGACAAGATCTATGTATGTAGAAATAGACCCCATCTTGTTATCCTTAATAGCAACGATACATATGTGTCGTTTCCCTTTCTGTCACCGGATCAAGCACAGTAAGATCGAACCCATCACAAAGCACCTCTTCCCATTGCAAGATAAATAGATCAAGTTGGCCGAACAAAACCCAAATATCCGAGAAGAAATACGAGGCTATAATTTGTCACGCATATAAGAGATCAAAGAAGACTCAAATAACTTTGATGGATAAAAACATAGATCTGATCATAAACTCAAAGTTCATTGGATCCCAACAAACACACCGCAAAAAGACTTACATCATATGGATCTCCAAGAGACCATTTTATTGATAATCAAGAGAGAGAGAAAGGAAGCCATCTAGCTACTAACTACGGACCCGTAGGTCTACAAAGAACTACTCACGCATCATCGGAGAGGCATGAATGGACATGATGAACCCCTCCTTGATGGTGTCTAGATTGGATCTGGTGTTTCTGGACTCTACGGCGGCTGGAATTGATTTTTGTCCCCCTCCTTTAGGGTTTCTGGAATACTGGGGTATTCATAGAGCAAAGAGGCGGTGCGGCAGGCCAACGAGGAGGGCACAACCCATCGGGGCGTTCCCTGGTGGGTTGTGCTCCCATCGGAGCCCCCCCTTAGGTGTGTTCCTCGCCCACTCGATGCCTTCTGGACCAAAAAAAATCCAAAATTTTTTCTCTCTATTTGGACTCCGTTTGATATTGATTTCCTGCGATGTAAAAAATGCTGAGAACAACAACTGGCACTGAGCACTATGTCAATAGGTTAGTACCAAAAAATGATATAAAATGACTATAAAATGATTGTAAAACATCCAAGAATGATAATATAACAACATGGAACAATCAAAAATTTGTTGGAAATATGCCCTGGAGGCAATAATATATTAGTTATTATTATATGTATTTGTTCATGATAATCGTTTATTATCCATGCTATAATTTTATTGATTGGAAACTCAAATACATGTGTCGATACATAGACAAAACACTGGCCCTAGTAAGCCTCGAGTAGACTAGCTCGTTGATAAAAGATGGTCAAGGTTTCCTGACCATAGACAAGTGTTGTCACTTGATAACGGGATCACATCATTACGAGAATCATGTGATGGACAAGACCCAAACTTGAACGTAGCATATTGATCGTGTCATTTTATTGCTATTGTTTTTCTGCTTGTCAAGTATTTCGTCCTATGCCCATGAGATCATATAACTCACTAGCACCGGAGGAATACCTTGTGTGCATCAAACGTCGCAACGTAACTCGGTGACTATAAAGGTGCTCTACAGGTATCTCTGAAGGTGTCCGTTGAGTTAGTATGGATCAAGACTGGGATCTGTCACTCCGTGTGACGGAGAGGTATCTCGGGGCCCACTCGGTAATACAACATCACACACAAGCCTTGCAAGCAATGTGACTCAAGTGTGAGTCACGGGATCTTGTATAACAGGTGTGCCGATAACGATATTGAAATAGGTGTGCGGATAACGACGATCGAATCTCGGCCAAGTAACATACCGAAGGACAAAGGGAATGACATACGGGATTATATGTATCCTTGGAACTGAGGTTCAACCGATAAGATCTTTGGAGAATATGTAGGATCCAATATGGGCATCCAGGTCCCGCTATTAGATATTGACCGAGGAGTGCCTCGGGGCATGTCTACATAGTTCTCGACCCCGCAGGGTCTGCACACTTAAGGTTCGATGATGTTTTAGTATACTTGAGTTATATGTGTGGTTACCGAATGTTGTTCGGAGTCCCGGATGAGATCATGTACGTCACGAGGGTTTCTGGAATGGTCGGGAAACGAAGATCGATATATAGGATTGTTTCATTTGGTCCCCGGAAAGTTTTGGGCAATTTCGGCAGTGTACCGGGAGTGATGAATGGGTTCCGAGAGTTCACCGGGAGGGGCCCACCCCCCCGGGAGTGAGCCCAAGGCACTAGGGTGGCGCCACAAGTCCTTAGTGGGCTGGTGGAGTCAACCCAAGGGGCCCATGGCACCACATAAATAAATACCAAAAGAAAATAAAAGGAAAATGGGAAAAAGGGAGGTGGGAAGGAAGAGGACGACTCCTCCTTCCCAAACCGAATTGGAGGAGGAGTCCTCCTCCTCCCCTTGGCCGGTGCACCTTTAGGGCTTGTCCCTCAAGGCTAGCCCTCCCCCTCCCTCCTATATATTTTGGTGGTTTAGGGCTGATTTGAGATACAACTTTTGCCACGTGCAACTCAACCCTAGACCACATAGTTCTACCTCTAGATCAGATTTCTGCGGAGCTCAGGCAAAGCCCTGCAGGAGTAGATCATCACCACCACCAGAGTGCCTTCACGCTGCCGGAGAACTCATCTACTTCTCCGTCTCTCTTGCTGGATCAAGAAGTCCGAGATCGTCATCGAGATGTACGTGTGCTCAACGCGGAGGTGCTGTCCGTTCGGCACTAGATCGGGACGGTTCGTGGGACGAATCGCGAGACGGTTCGTGGGACGGTTCGAGGGACATGAAGACATTCCACTACATCAACCGTGTTTCTTAACGCTTCCTGGTGTGCGATCTACAAAGGGTACGTAGATCCAAATCTCCTCTCGTAGATGGACATCACCATGATAGGTCTTCGTGTGCGTAGGAAATTTTTTGTTTCCCATGCAACGTTCCCCAACAGTGGCATCATGAGCTAGGTTCATGCCTAGATGTTATCTTGAGTAGAACACGAAAGTTTTTGTGGGTGTTGATGTTTGATTTGCTGCCCTCCTTAGTCTTTTCTCTATTCAGCGGTATTGTTGGATGGAAGCGGCCCGGACCGACATAACTCGTACGCACTGGTTTCATCGATTGACATGCAACCTCGTTGCATAAAGATGACTGGTGGGTGTCGGTTTCTTCAACTTTAGTTGAATTGGTTTTGACCGAGGCGGTCCTTGGAGAGGTTAAATAGCAATTTGCACATCTCCGTTGTGGTTTTTGCGTAAGTAAGATGCGATCATACTAGATACCCATAGCATCCACGTAAAACATGCAACAACAAATTAGAGGATGTCTAACCTGTTTTTGGAGGGTATGCTTGTGATATGATATGGCCAATGACGTGATATGATATATTGGATGTATGAGATGATCATGTTGTAATAGTTAATATTGACTTGCACGTCGATGCCACGACAACCGGCATGAGCCATAGGGTTGTCTTTAAACTAACGTTTGTGTTTGCAGATGCGTTTACTATATTGCTAGGTCGTAGCTTTAGTAGTAATAGCATAAATAACACGAGAACCTCGATGGCGACACATTGATGGAGATCATGATGATGGAGATCATGGTGTGGCGTCGGTGACAAGAAGATCTTGCCGGTGCTTTGGTGATGGAGATGAAGAAGCACAAGATGATGGCCATATCATGTCACTTGTGAATTGCATGTTATGTTAATCCTTTTATGCACCTTATTTTTCTTAGAACGACGGTAGCATTATAAGGTGATCTCTCACTAAAATTTCAAGACAAAATTGTGTTCTCCCCGACTGTGCACCGTTGCGACAGTTTATCATTTTGAGACACCACGTGATGATCGGGTGTGATAGACTCAACATTCACATACAAGGGTGCAAAATAGTTGAACACGCGAAACACTCAGGTTAAACTTGACGAGTCTAGCATGTGCAGACATGGCCTCGGAACACATGAGACCGAAAGGTCGAGCATGAATCATATAGTTGATACGATTGGCACAGAGATGCTTACCACTGAAACTATTCTCAACTCATGTGATGATCGGACTTGAGTTAGTGAATTTGGATCATGTACCACTCAAATAACTAGTGATATGTACTTTTTGAGTGGGTGTTCTTAAGTAATATGATTAATTGAACTAATTATCACGAACATAGTCTAAAGGTTTTTGCGAATTATGATGTAGCTTTCCCTATAGCTCTATTGTTTTTCATATGTTCCTAGAGAAAGTTTAGTTGAAAAATGATAGTAGCAACTTTGCGGAGTGAGTTCGTAAAACTCAGGATTGTCCTCATTGCTGCACACAAGGCTTATGTCCTTAATGCACCACTCGGTGTGCTTCACCTCGAGCGTCGTCTGTGGATGTTGCGAACATCCGACATACACGTTTTTGATGACTACGCGATAGTTCAGTGCGTAATACTTAACAACATAGAAGCAAGGCGTCGAAGACGTGTTGAAACGTCACGGAACACAAGAGATGTTCTAAGAGATGAAATTGAGATTTCATGCTCGTGCCCTTATTGAGAGGTATGAGACCTCCGACAAGATTCTTTGTGTACAAGGTAAAGGAGAAAAGCTCAATCGTTAAGCATATGCTCAGATTGTTTGTACAACAATCGCTTGAATCAAGTGGGAGTTAATCTTTGAGATGAGGTAGTGATGGTTCTCCAAAGTCACTGCCACCAAGTTGCTAGAGCTTCGTGATGAACTATATCATATCAAGGATTGATATGATGATCTTTGAGTGATCCACAATGTTTGACACTGCTAAAGTAGAAATCAAGAAGGAGCATCAATTGTTGATGGTTAGTAAAACCACTAGTTTCAAGAAGGGCAAGGGCTAGAAGGGACACTTCATGAAATGGCAAACCAGTTGCTGCTCTGATGAAGAAACCCAAGATTGAACCCAAACCTGAGACTAAGTGCTTCTGTTATGAGGGGAACGGTCACTGAGGCGGAGCTACCCTAGATGCTTGGTAGATAAGAAGGCTGGCAAAGTCGACAGAAGTATATATGATATACATGATAATGATGTGTACTTTACTAATACTCCTAGTAGCATGAGGGTATTGGATACTGGTTCGGTTGCTATGTGATTAGCAACTCGAAATGAAAGCTAAAGAATAAACGGAAACTAGCTAAAGGCGAGGTGACGATAAGTGTTGGAAGTGTTTCCAAGGACGATGTGATCAAAACATCGCACGCTCCCTCTACCATCGGGATTGATGTTAAATCTAAATAATTGTTATTTGATGTTTGCGATGATCATGAACATGATTGGATTGTATTTATTGCAATATGATTATTCATTTAAAGAGAATAATGGTTATTCTATTTGCTTGAATAATTACCCTCAATGGTTTATTGAATCTCGATGGTAGTGTTACACATGTTCATAATATTGGTGCCAAAAGATACAAAGTAGTAATGATAGTACCACTTACTTGTGGAACTGCCGCTTGAGTCATGTCGGTATAAAGTGCATGCAGAAGCTCCATAGTGATGGATCTTTGTACTCACTCATTTTTGAAACGTTTGAGACATGCAAACCATACCTATTGGTATAAACGCAGGAAGAAACTCCATGCAGATGGATCGTTTGGACTCACTTGATTTTGAATCACTTGAGACATGCAAACCATACCACATGAAACAAGAAAGTAACTTGTTGGAAGTAATACATTTTAGATGTGTGCAGTCCAATGAGTGCTGAGGCACGCAGTGGATATCATTATGTTCTTACTTCACTGACAATTTGAGTAGATACAGGAGTGTTTTCTTGATGAATCACAAGTCTGAGATATTGAAAAGTTCAAAGCTATTTCAGAGTGGAGATCGTCGTGACAAGAGGATAAACTGTCTACGATGTGATCATAGAGATGAATATCTGAGTTACGAGTTTTTGGTACACAGTTAAGACAGTGTGGAAATTGTTTCGCAGTTCATGCCACCTGGAACACCATAATGTGATGGTGTGTCCAAACGTCATTACCGCGCCCTATTGGATATAGCGCATACTATGATGTCTCTTATTGAGTTACCACTATCGTTTTTTGGGTTATGCATTAGAGACAACCACATTCACTTTAAATAGGGTACCGCATATTTCAGTTGAGATGACACAGTATGAACTATCGTTTGGAGAAACCTAAGCTGTCGTTTCTTGAAAGTTTGAAAAAAAGTTGGATACATCTCCTATCTCAGATCCGGAAGCAAAGTGTTTGTTTCTAGAAACGTGTCCTTTCTCGAGGAAAGGTTTCTCTCGAAAGAATTGAGTGGGAGGGTGGTGGAACTTGATGAGGTTAATGAACCGTCACTTCAACCAGTGTGTAGCAGGGCGCAGGAAGTTGTTCCTGTGGCACCTACACCAATTGAAGTGGAAACTGATGAAGGTTATCATTGAGCTTCTGATCAAGTTACTACAAACCTTGTAGGTCTACAAGGTAGCGTACTACTACAGAGTGGTACGGTAACGCTGTCTTGGAGGTCATGTTGTTGAACAACAATGAACCTACGAACTATGGAGAAGCGATGGTGGGCCCGGATTCCGACAAATGGCTGGAGGCCATGAAATCCGAGAAAGGATCCATGTATGAAAGCTAAGTGTAGACTTTGGAACAACTACTTGATAGTCGTAGGACTATTAAGTAAATGATGGACCTTTAAAAGGAAGACAAACGATGATGGTGAAAAGTCACCATTAAGAAAAGCTCGACTTGTCGCAAGGTTTCTGACAAGTTCAAAGAGTTGACTATGATGAGACTTTCTCACTCGTAGCGATGCTAAAAGTCTGTTGGAATTATGTTAGAAGTTGATGCATTGTTACACATAGGATGTCAAAACATTGTTTCCTCAATTGTTTCCTTGAGGAAAGGTTTTATGTGATACAACCAGAAGGTTTTGTCAATCCTAAGGATGCTAACAAGTACGCAAGCACCAGCGATCCTTCTATGGACTGGTGCAAGCATCTCGGAGTTGCAATGTACGCTTTGATGAGATGATCAAAGCTTTTTGGTTTGTACAAGGTTTGTGAGAAACTTGTATTTCCAAAGAAGTGAGTGGGAGCACTATAGAATTTCTGATAAGTATATGTGGTTGACATATTGTAGATCGGAAGTACTGTAGAATTTCTGTGAATCATAAAGGGTTGTTTGAAAGGATTTTTTCAAAGGAAAACCTGGATAGAGCTACTTGAACTATGAGCATCAAGATCTATAGAGATAGATCAAAACGCCTAATAGAAGTTTCAACGAAATACATGCCTTGACAAGTTTTTTGAAGGAGTTCAAAATAGATCAGCAAAGAAGGAGTTCTTGGATGTGTTGTAAGGTGTGAATTTGAGTAAAGACTCAAACACCGACCACGGCAGAAGAAAGAGAAAGGACGAAGGTCGTCTCCTATGCCTTAGCCATAGACTCTAAAGTATGCCATGCTGTGTGTCGCACCTGATGTGTGCCTTGCCACAAATCTGTTAAGAGGTACAGAGGGTGATACAGGATTGAATCACTGAACAACGGTCAAAGTTATCCTTAGTAACTAATGGACTAAGGAATTTTTCTCAATTATTGAGGTGGTTAAAGAGTTCGTCGTAAAGGTTACGTCGATGCAAGCTTTGACACTAATCCGAATAACTATGAGTAGTAAAACGGATTCGTATAGTAGAGTAGATATTTGGAGTATTTTCGAATAGCACGTAGTAGGAGCATCTATAAGATGACATAAATATTTGTAAAGAACACACGGGTCTGAAAGATTCAGAACCGTTGACTGAAACCTCTCTCACGAGAAAGACGTGATCAAACCCTAGAACTATATGGGTGTTGGATTCGCTAAAATCACATGGTGATGCGAACTAGATTATTGACTCTAGTGCAAGTGGGAGACTGTTGGAAATATGCCCTAGAGGCAATAATAAATTAGTTATTATTCTATTTCTTTGTTCGTGATAATCGTTTATTATCCATGCTATAATTGTATTGATTGGAAACTCAAATACATGTGTGGATACATAGACAAAACACTATCCCTAGTAAGCCTCTAGGTGACTAGCTCGTTGATCAAAGATGGTCAAGGTTTCCTGACCATAGACAAGTGTTGTCACTTGATAACGGGATCACATCATTAGGAGAATCATGTGATGGACAAGACCCAAACTACGAACGTAGCATACTGATCGTGTTGTTTTATTGCTATTGTTTTTCTGCTTGTCAAGTATTTGTTCCTATGACCATGAGATCATATAACTCACTGGCACCGGAGGAATACCTTGTGTGTATCAAACGTCGCAACGTAACTGGGTGACTATAAAGGTGCTCTACAGGTATCTCCGAAGGTGTCCATTGAGTTAGTATGGATCAAGGCTGTGATTTATCACTCCGTGTGACGGAGAGGTATCTCGGGGCCCACTCGGTAATACAACATCACACACAAGCCTTGCAAGCAATGTGACTCAAGTGTGAGTCACGTGATCTTGTATTACAGAACGACTAAAGAGACTTTCCCGTAATGAGATTGAAATAGGTATGCGGATACCAACGATCGAATGTCGGGCAAGTAACATACAGAAGGACAAAGGGAATGACATACGGGATTATATGAATCTTTGGCACTGAGGTTCAACCGATAAGATCTTCGGAGAATATTTAGGATCCAATATGGGCATCTGATACGTCCATTTTGCATTATGCTCTTATGTTGATATTTATCGCTTTATGGGATATTATTACACTTCACGGTACAATACTTATGCCTTTTCTCTCTTATTTTACAAGGTTTACATGAAGAGGGAGAATGCCGGCAGTTGGAATTCTGGCCTAAAAAGGAGCAAGTTTGAGATACGTATTCTGCGCAACTCCAAAAGCCGTGAAATTCAACGAGGAATTATTTTGGAATTTATAAAAAATACTGGGCGGAAGAAGTACCAGAGGGGAGCCACTAGGAGGCCACAAGCCTGATAGGCGCTGCCTACCCCCTAGCCGCGCCTAGGGGGCTTGTGCACTCCCTGTTGGCCCTCTGGGTCCCTTCTTTTTCTATAAGGAGGGTTTTGTTCAAAAAAAAATTGAAGAGGAGGCTTTCAGGAGGAATCGCCGCCGCCACGAGGCTGAACTTGAGCAGAACCAATCTAGAGCTCCGGCAGGGTCGTCCTACCGGGGAAACTTCCCTCTCGGAGGGCGAAATCGTCGCCATCATCATCACCAACACTCCTCTCATCGGAGGGGACTCATCACCATCAACACCTTCATCAGCACCATCTCATATCCAAACCCTAGTTCATCTCTTGTAACCAATCTCTGTCTCAAGACACTGATTGGTACTTGTAAGGTTGCTAGTAGTGTTAATTACTCTTTGTAGTTGATGTTAGTTGGATTACTCAGTGGAAGATTACATATTCAGATCCTTGATGCTACTCAATACCTCTCTGGTCATGAACATAATTATGCTTTGTGAGTAGTTACTTTTGTTCCTGAGGACATGGGATAAGTCATGCTATAAGTAGTCATGTGAATTTGGTATTTAATCAATATTTTGATGCGTTGTATGTTGTTTTTTCCTCTAGTGGTGTTATGTGAACGTCGACTACATAACACTTCACCATTATTTGGGCCTAGAGGAAGGCATTGGGAAGTAGTAAGTAGATGATTGGTTGCTAGAGTGACAGAAGCTTGAACCCTAGTTTGTGCGTTGCTTCGTAAGGGGCTGATTTGGATGCACTATTTTAATGCTATGGTTAGACTTTGTCTTAATTCTTCTTTCGTAGTTGCGGATGCTTGCGAGAGGGGTTAATCATAAGTGGGATGTTTGTCCAAGTAAGGGCAGCACCCAAGCACCGGTCCACCCACATATCAAACTATCAAAGTAGCGAACAAGAATCATATGAACTTGATGAAAACTAGCTTGACAGAAATTCCCATGTGTCCTCGGGAGCGCTTTACCTCCTATAAGAGTTTGTCCAGCCTTGTCCCTTGCTACAAAAGGGATTGGGACACTTTGCTGCACCGTTGTTACTATTGTTACTTTCCACTTGCTACGAATCATCTTACCACACAACTATCTGTTACCGATAATTTCAGTGCTTGCAGAGAATACCTTGCTGAAAATCACTTGTCAGATCCTTCTGCTCCTCGTTGGGTTCAACACTCTTACTTATCGAAAGGACTATGATAGATCCCCTACACTTGTGGGTCATCAATACTCTTTTTTGGCGTCGTTTCCGGGGAATGAAGCGCCTTTGGTAAGTGGAACTTGGTAAGGAAACATTTATATAGTGTGCTGAAATTTATTGTCACTTGTTACTATGGAAACTAATCCTTTGACGAGCTTGTTCGGGGTATCTTCACCTCGAATGGAATCACAAGGAGTTGCTCCTCAACCTTTTGCACCTACTGAAAATATTTGCTATGAATTTCCTTCGGGTATGCTTGAGAAACTGCTGGCTAATCCTTTTACAGGAGATGGAACATCAGATCCCGACTTGCATCTAATCAATGTAGATGAAGTTTGTGGTTTATTTAAGCTTGCAGGTTTGCCCGAGGATGAGGTCAACAAGAAGGTCTTTCCCTTATCCTTGAGGGATAAAGCATTGACATGGTATAGGCTATGTGATGATACTGGATCATGGAACTACAACCGATTGAAATTGGAATTTCATCAAAGGTTTTATCCTATGCATTTGGTACATCGTGATCAGAATTATATTTATAATTTTTGGCCTCTTGACAGAGAAAGTATCGCTCAAGCTTGGGGGAGGCTTAAATCAATGTTATATTCATGCCCCAACCATGAGCTCTCGAGATAAATTATCATTGAGAACTTCTATGCTCGGCTTTCTCATGATAATCACACCATGCTTGACACTTCTTGTACCGGTTCTTTTATGAAGAGAGATTATGACTTCAAATGGAATTTATTGGAAAGAATTAAACGCAACTCTAAAGATTGGGAGTTTGATGAAGGTAAGGAGTCAGGTATGAATCTTAAGTTCGATTGCGTTAAATCCTTTGTTGAAACAAATACTTTTTGTGATTTTAGCGCTAAATATGGACTTGACTCTGAGATAGTAGCTTCATTGTGAGAATCATTTTCTGCTCATATTGATCTCCCTAAAGAGAAGTGGTTTAAATATCATCCTCCCTTAGAAGTCAATGTAGTTAAACCCAATCCAGTTGAAGAGAAAGTCATCGCTTATAATGATCCTATTGTTCCCAGTACTTATATTGAGAAACCACCTTTCCCTGTTAGGATAAAGGATCATTCTAAAGTTTCAACTGTGATACGTAGGGGCTACATTAGAACACCTACACCCCCTGAGCAAATTAGAGTTGAACCTAGCATTGCTATTATCAAAGATCTCCTGTCCGACAATGTTGATGGCCATGATATTCACTTCTGTGAAGATGCTGCTAGAATTGCTAAACCCCATGCTAGAGACAAACATAGGCATGTTGTTGGCACACCAGTTGTTTCTGTTAAGATAGGATATCATTGTTATCATGGTTTATGTGACGTGGGTGCTAGTGTTAGTGCAATACGTCAATCCTTATATGATGAAATTAAAGACGACATTGCACCCGTTGAGATGGAACCTATTGATGTCACTATTCAGCTTGCCAATAGAGATACTATCTGCCCTTTGGGAATTGTTAGCGATGTTGAAGTCTTGTCTGGTAAAAGGAAGTATCCTGCTGATTTTCTCGTTCTTGCTACCACCCAAGATAAATTTTGTCCCATCATATTTGGCAGACCTTTTCTCAATACTGTCAATGCTCATATTGACTGTGAGAAGCAAATTTTCACTGTTGGCTTTGAAGGTGTGTCACATGAGTTCAATTTCTCCAAGTTTGGTAGACAATCTCATGAAAAAGAGTTGTCTAGTAAAGATGAAATTATTGCCCTAGCTTCTATTGCTGTGCCTCCTACTGATCCTTTAGAGCAATACTTGCTTGAGCATGAAAATGATATGCATATGGATGAAAGGAATGAGATAGATAGAGTTATCTTTGAACAACATCCTATCCTTAAGAATAATTTGCTTGTTGAACTGCTTGGAGATCCACCCCCACGAAAGGGTGATCATGTGTTTGAGCTTAAGCAGTTACCTCATACTCTTAAGTATGCTTATCTTGATGAAAAAGAGATATATCTTGTTATTATTAGTGCTAGCCTCTCAGAGCATGAAGAAAAGAAGTTACTAAAACCTCTGAGGAAGCACCGTGCTGCTATTGGATACACTCTTGATGATCTTAAGGGCATTAGTCCCACTCTATGCCAGCACAAAATTAAAACCGATCCTGATTCCAAACCAGTTGCCGATCATCAACGGAGATTAATTCCTAAGATGAAAGAGGTAGTAAGAAAATAAATACTAAAGCTCCTGGAAGCACGTACTATCTATCATGTTGCTCATAGTGATTGGGTAAGTCCGGTGCATTACGTCCCTAAGAAGGGAGGTATTACCGTTGTCCCTAATGATAAGGATGAATTGATCCCTCAGAGGATTATTACTGGCTATAGGATGGTGATTGATTTTAGAAAATTGAATAAAGCCACTAGGAAAGATCATTACCCTTTGCCTTTTATCGACCAAATGCTAGAAAGATAGTCTAAACACACACACTTCTGCTTTCTAGATGGTTATTTTGGTTTCTCCCAAATACCTATTGCACAATCTGATCAAGAGAAAACCACTTTCACCTGCCCTTTCGGTACCTTTGCTTACAGATGTATGCCTTTTGGCTTATGTAATGCACCTGCTACCTTTCAAAGATGTATGATGGATATATTCTCTGACTTTTGTGAAAAGATTGTTGACGTTTTCATGGATGACTTCTCCGTTTCCGGGTCTTCTTTTGATGATTTCCTCAACAACCTTGATCGAGTTTTGTAGATATGTAAAGATACCAATCTTGTCTTGAATTGGGAGAAGTGCCACTTTATGGTTAATGAAGGCATCGTCTTAGGACATAAAATTTCTGAAAGAGGTATTGAAGTCGATAAGGCTAAGGTTGATGCGATCGAGAAAATACCATGCCCTACAGATATCAAAGGTATAAGATGTTTCCTTGGTCATGCTGGTTTCTACAGAAGGTTCATTAAAGACTTCTCTAAGATTTCTAGGCATCTTACCAATCTCTTGCAGAAGGATATTCCTTTTGTTTTTGACGATGATTGTGAGGAAGCCTTCGAAATACTTAAGAAGGCCTTCATAACTGTGCCTATTGTTCAACCACCTAATTGGAACTTACCTTTTGAAATCATGTGTGATGCTAGTGATTATGATGTTGGTGTTGTCTGATACGTCTCTGTTGTATCTACTTTTCCGAACTCTTTTGCCCTTGTTTTGGACTCTAACTTGCATGATTTGAATGGAAGTAACCTGGACTAACGCTGTTTTCAGTAGAATTGCGCCATGGTGTTGTTTTTGTGCAGAAATAAAAGTTCTCAGAATGTCCTGAAAATTTACGGAGATTTTTTCTAGAATAAAAGAAAAATACCTGCGCAAAGATCCACCGGAGGGGGCGTGCCAGTGGGCCACAAGCCTACAGGCTGCAGCCACCCCCCTAGGCCAAATCGTGCAGACTTGTGGGGCCCACGTGGCAACACCGCCTCCAAACTCAGCTCTATATCTTCCGTCTCGCCCGGGAAAAAATCAGAGAGAAGGTTTCATCACGTTTTGCGATACGGAGGCGCCGCCACATCCTATTCTTCATCTGGAGGGTAGATCTGGAGTCCGTTTCAGGCTCCGGAGAGGGGAAATCGTCGCCATCGTCATCATCAACCTTTCTCCATCGACAATTCCATGATGCGCTTCATCGTTCGTGACTAATCTCATCGTAGGCTTGCTGGACGGTGATGAGTTTGATGAGATCTATCATGTAATCGAGTTAGTTCTTGACGGGGATTGATCCCTAGTATCCACTATGTTCTAGATTGATGTTGCTACTACTTGGCTATGCTTAATGCTTGTCACTAGGGCCCGAGTGCCATGATTTCAGATCTGAACCTATTATGTTGTCGGCAATATATGTGTGTTTTAGATCCTATCTTGCAAGTTGTAGTCACCTACTATGTGTTATGACCCGGCAACCCCGGAGTGACAATAGCCGGAACCACTCCCGGAGATGACCATAGTACGAGGAGTTCATGTATTCACCGCGTGTTAATGCGTTGGTCCGGTTCTTTATTAAAAGGAGAGCCTTAATATCCCGTAGTTTCCATTAGGACCCCGCTGCCACGGGAGGGATGGACAATAGATGTCATGCAAGTTCTTTTCCCTAAGCACGTATGACTACATAGGGAATACATGCCTACCTTGGATTGACGAACGGGAGCTAGTTACACATCTCTCCGTGTTATAGATGTTAAATGATGAATCACATCCGTCACACTATTCCATCATCGATCCACTGCCTACGAGTCTTTTACTACTGGTCCTCGCTACGTTACTTTGCTTAGGCTTGTCCCTTGCTACAAGAGGGATTGGGCCACTTTGCTGCTACTACTGTCACTTTGTTGCTGCTGCTACTATTTTTCCTTGATACTTCTCTGTTACTTGTTGCGAGACTTTTCTGGAGCCATAGCCAGGGAAGCATTCTTCTCAAGGATAATCCCCCGTCAACGTGCTTTTTACTGGCGCCATTGATACAACAGTTAGGAATAGTCTGCCATCAACAGATCGTTTCTGGCACCGTTGCTATCATACTACTTTGCTACTGATACTTTCCTTGCAGACACTAATCTTTCAGGTGTGATTCAATCTGACACATTCATCTGCTAATACTTGAGAATATTCTTTCGCTTCTGGTCGTGCGAACCAACAAATTTGGGTTGAATACTCTACCCTCGAAAACTTCTGCGATCCCATACGCTTGTGGGACATCAAGACTTTTTCTGGCGCCGTTGCCGGGGAGGCACAACTATATTCTCTGAGTCACTTGGGATTGACATCTGCTGATCACCATGAGGAATTCGAAAGATCCAAGAACTAAAATCCTACCTTCCACTACGAGGAGAGGTAAGGAATTCCCATCTAGCTCTGCACTTGATTCACCTTCAGTTTTGAGTAAGTTTGCGACATCACCTCCTGCTAGAAATCTTGATATGTCGCCTGTGCTTGATGATGCTATGCTTGATACTATGCCTGATGATGCTATGCTTGATACTATGCCTGATGATGCTATGCCTGATACTATGCCTGATGATGTTATGCCTGATACTGCTTTGCCACTAGGTGCATTCCTTGATGCACATATTGCTAGAGTTGCTGCTAGATGTGATGATACTTCTGAAACTGCTGATACTATTGAAGTCGAACCTGCTACTATGCCTGAATTGCCTGTTATGCCTGATACGTGCTATGTTATGGAGGGAGAGATAGCTGAGGACTTTCTTGCGAGTAAGGATAGCTATGATGTTGAGAAACTTCTGCCCAAGTGGAAAGAAAAATCTCTGAACGCTAGGATGAAATATGACCCGAAGTTTGCTACTTCGCCTATCTTTGTGACCGATAAGGATTATGAATTCTCTGTCGACCCTGAGTTAATCACTCTGGTCGAATCTGATCCTTTTCACGGTTATGAGTCTGAAACGGTTGTAGCCCATCTTACCAAACTGCACGATATAGCCACCCTATTCACTAGTGAGGAAAAGATCCGACACTACTATATGCTCAAGCTGTTTCCTTTCTTGCTAAAGGATGATGCTAAGACTTGGTTCACTATTCTTGCTCCTGGTTGTGTGCGTAGCCCCGAGGATATGGTCAACTACTTCTCTGAAAAATATTTCCCTGCCCATAAGAAGCAAGCTGCATTGCAGGAAATATACAACTTTGCTCAAGCTGAAGAAGAGAGTCTCCCACAAGCTTGGGGGAGGCTTATCCAGCTACTGGATGCTTTGCCTGATCACCCTCTTGAGAAGAATGAAATACTTGATATCTTCTATAATGGACTTACCGATGCTTCAAAAGACCACCTAGATAGTTGTGCCGGTAGTGTTTTTAGGGAACGATCCGTAGAACAAGCTGAGATTCTGTTGAATAACATCTTGTGCAATGAGAATGCTTGGACTATTCCCGAAGCACCTCCTAAGCCAACTCCAAAGAAAAGAGGTATTCTATTCCTCAGTCCTGAAGATATGCAAGAAGCCAAGAAATCTATGCGAGAGAAAGGCATTAAATCTGAAGATGTCAAAATCTCTGTGTACG
Source organism: Hordeum vulgare subsp. vulgare (assembly GCF_904849725.1). Classification (NCBI taxonomy): domain Eukaryota; kingdom Viridiplantae; phylum Streptophyta; class Magnoliopsida; order Poales; family Poaceae; genus Hordeum; species Hordeum vulgare. The sequence continues at coordinate 74,453,197 of NC_058524.1, read as the reverse complement.
TTTGATGAGAGTGATATTCCTTTTGATAAACCTGCTAGCTTATGCATGGATGAATTTGATAACTTCGTTGCCAAACAACAAAGTTTCAATGATTATGTTAGAAGACAATTGGAACAGAATGCTCGTATGCTTAGTCATTTAAGTGCTTGTGTGGACAGAAATGTCAATGATCTTAAACTTCTAAGTAAACATGCCTCTATGGTTACTACTCAGGTAGAACAAGTACTTAAAGCTCAGAATGACTTGCTCAATGAGTTGAATGACAATGCCGTCAGAGTCGTCACTAGGGGCGGTAGAATGACCCAGGAACCTTTGTATCCTGAGGGTCATCCGAAGAGAATTGAACAAGATTCTCAAGGAGTTAGCACTGATGCACCTAGTAATCCTAGAAAGAAGAAGAGAGATGATAGGAACCTGCACGCTAGCAACCCTGTTGCTGCTACACCTGAGAGTCCAAACAATGTCTCCGTCTCTGATGCTGAAACACAATCTGGTGATGACCATGAGTCTAATGATAATATCAATAGTGATGTTCATGTTGATGCTCAACCTAGCAATGAAAAGGATGTGGAGATTGAAACTAGTGTTGATCTTGATAACCCACAGCCTAAGAATAGAAGATATAATAAGAATGACTTTGCTGCTAGGAAGGATGGTAAAGAAAGGGAACCATGGGTTCAGAAACCTATGCCCTTTCCTCCCAAACCCTCCAAGAAAAAGGATGATGAAGATTTTGAGCGCTTCGTTGAGATGATCAGACCTGTCTTTCTGCAGATGCGTTTGACAGATATGCTCAAAATGTCTCCCTATGCTAAGTACATGAAAGATATTGTGACTAATAAGAAGAGGATACTGCTACTGCGACAACAAACCTTCCCTGGTACGACGCCAGGAATCTTGCTGCTGCGGCTACGCCTTTAGGGACTTCCTTGGCAAATATGCAAAGGATCTCCCCGCGGCCTTGGAGCCTTGCATTGGTGTTCCCTTGAAGAGGAAAGCGTGATGTAGCATAGCAGCGGTAAGTATTTCCCTCAGTTTTGAGAACCAAGGTATCGAACCAATGGAAGAACTGAAAGCAACAAAGTAAACAAGCAAAGTAGAAGTGAAAGTGGAAACGATAGTTGTGAATAGACCCGGGGGCCGTAGTGTTCACTAGTGGCTTCTCTCATGAAAGCAAGTAGACGGTGGGTAAACGAATTACTGTCGAGAAATTGATAGAACCGCGCAAAGTCGTGACGTTATCTAAGGCAATGATTATATCTATAGGCATCACGTTCAAAACAAGTAGACCGATACTTTCTGCATCTACTACTATTACTCCACACGTCGACCGCTATCCAGCATGCATGTAGTGTATTAAGTCCAAAAGAATAGAGTAACGCCTTAAGCAAGATGACATGATGTAGATGGACAATCTCATATATATGATAAGAGCCCATCTTGTTACCCTTGATGGCAACAACACGATGCGTGCCTTGCTGCCCCTTCTGTCACTGGGAAAGGTCACCACATGGTATGAACCCAAACCCAAGCACTTCTCCCATTGCAAGAGTCATAGATCTAGTTGGCCAAACAAAACCCAAGACTCGGAGAGACTTACAAGGATGTCAAATCATGCATATAAGAAATCAGCAAAGACTCAAATATAATTCATAGATAATCTGATCACAAATCCACAATTCATCGGATCTCGACAAACACACCGCCAAAGAGGATTACATCGGATAGATCTCCATGAAGATCAAGGAGAACTTTGTATTAAGGATCCAAGAGAGAGAAGAAGCCATCTAGCTAGTAACTACTGACCCGTAGGTCCGAAGTGGACTACTCACGAGTCAATGGAGAGGCGATGATGTTGATGTAGAAGGCCTCCAACTCCAAAGTCCCCTCCGGTAGGGCACCGGGAAGGATCTCCAGATGAGATCTGGCGGAAACGGAAGCTTGCGGCGGCGGAAAAGTGTTTGCGTGGATGCCCTTATTTTTTCTGGATTTTTAGGGAATTTATAGGCCAAAGATCTAGGGCAGGGGAGCGCCAGGGGGGCCACAAGCTTGGTTGCCGCGGCCTCCCCCCTGCCCGTGGCAACAGGGCTTGTGGGCCCACTGCCTTGGCCCTCAAGCCTCCTGATCTTCTTCCGTTCTGGAAAAATTTATTTCGGGGATTTTATTCCGTTTGGACTCTGTTCCAAAATCAGATCTGAAAAGAGTCAAAAACACAGAAAAAACTGGAATGGGCACTTTTTTGACCGCCTACTGTAGGGAAAATCCCCCACAGCCATTTTCCTTTATTCCCATAAATGAGAGCAGTATGTACAAGAGGAGATTTAGAATGTACTAGGGGAAGAAGAGCAAAGGATTACAAACCTCAAGGAGGCAAAAAGGAAATGCATTTAAGGAGATCATCCCTGAAACTAGCCTTAATTCTATGAGCTAACAGAGAAATGTCATGAATGAATCCAGATCTCCATTTTCTGAACTTTGGCTGCTCCTGGTTGAAGACCTTTGCATTTCTGGTAAACCAGATGTTCCAACATGCAGTGAAAACCACCTCAGCAAAGAAAGGGTTATGAAAGTCCTTTCTAGCCGCAACAGCAGCACTCCACATAGATGAACCCTGCCATGTGATCTGCAGGTAATTCCAGACCTGGTACTGAAAAGATAGTTGAAGAGTAAATGATCTCTGTCCTCCTTGACTCAAGCGTGACATAGAACACAAAGGTTGGAGTCAGAGACCTTCCAGTGACGCCGGTCTAGCATATCTTGAGTGTTTAGCCTGTCCATGATGAGCATCCAGGCAAACATCTTAATCTTCATAGTACAGCAGCTTCTCCAGATCCAGTTAAGTAAAGGGTTTGGTACAATGCTGCTGTGAATATGAGCATAGTATCTCTTGGCTGTGTAGACCTTAGCATCCTTTCCCCATACCCATCTGTCAGAGGCCTGATGATTAAGATCCAGGTCCTGAAGCAAAGATTGGACCGAAAGCAGTTCCTTATAAGCTTGAGCAGACAGTGGTAAGTGAAACATGGAGAGCATGCTGTCATCATAAAAGGCAGTAAAGACCTCTTGAGCTATGCAGAAAGGGTCAGCCACAAAAGAGAACAGTCTTTGGAATCTGGCCGCCAGTGGCATAATGGAGTTTCCAATCAACCAGGAGTCAGACCAAAACAGAAAGGAATCACCCTTGTTTGGTAGAACATATGTAATTGATCTGAATTTGTCAAGCCGTTTACAGATATCCTTCCACCAAAAGGAACCACAAAGTGCAGTTCCCTTAGGTACAGTGTTATGATAATAAGTGTTCCAAATCAGATGAACCCAAGGGATATCAGCATGATTGAGGAACTTATCAACATGTTTGAGCAGGAGTGCTTCATTCTGGACTGCTAGGTTCATAATCCCTAGCCCCCCTTTATTTTTAGGCCTGCACACCAGAGGCCAAGCAGCAAGAGAGGGTGCATGATCATTCCCATTTCTTCTCCATAGACATTTCCTTTGAATCCTCTCCAACTGCTTCAGTATACCTGGTGGGATATCCAGACTGCATAGAAAGAAGATAAGTACAGAAGACAGGGCTGAGTTTAAATACTGTAGCCGTCCCCCGTGAGCAAGAAAAGATGAACTAGCACTAAGTCTTCTTTCCATGTTATCAACCAGAGGCATGAGATCAATGATTTTTGGTTTAGTTGTCCCAACAGGAAGGCCAAGATATGTGAAGGGTAAAGATCCCACTCTGCAACCAATGGAGCCTGCCAGATCCTGTAGAAGCTGAGGAGAAGTGTTAACAGGTAGAAGTGCAGATTTGTGGTAATTCACCTATAATCCACTGGAGTGGGAGAAAGCAAGAGCATTTTCTTGAACTGCAATAACTGGGATTTATCAGTAGGTAATATGATAAGAGTATCATTAGCATATTGCACTATAGGGTAATCCTTATCATGACAAGGTATAGGCAGCCGTATTAGCCTCTCCACCAGCAGTTGGTTAACCAGAGTTCGTAAAAAATCAGCAGCAATAGCAAAAAGCAGTGGAGACATAGGATCTCCCTGCGTGACACCTTTCTTGCACATGAAATTCTTTCCAGGCACACCATTGATCAGAACTGAAGATGATCCAAAAGTTAGGAACTACCTAACCCAAAGGATCCATTTGTCATTGAAGCCCTTGTGCTTAAGAATCTGGAAGATGAACTCATGTTCCACAGAATCAAATGCCTTTTCAAAATCCATCTTAAGAATAACTATAGGCTTCTTGGATTGATGACATTGGTGCAGGTACTCTAGAGTCCATCCCACACAATCTTGAATGGTTCTAGATTTGATAAAACCATACTGGTTCTTGTGAAGACACTTCACAATCTGCAACTGAAGCCAGTTAGCAAGCATTTTGGACAGAAATTTGAGACCCATTCCAGTAAGTGATATTGGTCTGTAATCTCCCACATGTTCAGGTGATCTCTTCTTTGGAATTAGTGTAATATAGGATGAATTCATGTTCACAAGCTGGGCCTGTCCAGCATGGAAATCAGCAGCAAGCTGGTAAAACTCAGGGGAGATAATGTGCCAGCATTTCTTGAAGAAAAGACCATTGAAACCATCAGGCCCTGGAGCTTTGTCAATGGGCATATCCTGAACAGTCTTGTACATTTCAGACTTGGAAAAAGGTTCTCTGAGAACGTCTAGACCCTCCACCTCAGTCAGCATGGATTGTAAATCAAATGCCATGTTAATACCAAGAGAAGTTCCCATTCTATCCTTGAAAGAGGCCCAAAAACATGCAGCAATTTGATCATGATCAGAGATGGTAGAACCATCATTTAACTTGGGAGATGCAATGGAATTCCTCCTATATCTCTCAGTGGCCATAGCATGGAAGAATTTAGTGTTTTCCTCACCAACCTTAACAAATCTGATAGTGGCTCTCTTCTTCCAGTACAAGCACTGAAGATGCAGAAGATGTTCCAAATGTAATTTGACAATTTTCCTGAAATTAGCTTCTGGTCTGAAAAGTGACCTCAACTCCTCAAGCTCATCCAAACATAGCACCACTTGATTACATCTGGAAATAAAAAAATCAACTGTGACAGAGACGTCTGCCATTTCTTCAAAGCCTGCCGAAGATGCTTCATCTTATCCATAATAACAGCAGTAATGTGTGTCTTCCTTGAAGGAATGAGCCAGGACTGTTGTACACATTCCATGAAGCCTTCCATTTGAACCCAGTAGTTTTCAAAGCGAAATAGGTTGCATTTAGGGATGGAAGTGTTAACAGTGACCACACAGGGAACATGATCAGAAGCAGTCTTTGCCAGGGGTAGCACTTGAGTAAGAGGATATGAGGAGATCCAGTTGACTGATGTAAAAAACCAGTCAAGCTGCTCCAAAAGAGGGGAATCTTGCATATTGGACCAAGTGTAAGATCTGCCTTTAATGGGTAGTTCCAGCAATCCCAGATGCCCAATAATTTCATTGAAGATGAACATGTCATTCACATCAGCCCCAGGAAGGTTTTTGTGTCAGGAGATCTAATGAAATTAAAATCTCCAAGAAGCAACCAATTAGCCCCAGTGGGCATATTAAGATTGTAAAGCCAGCTAACAAAAAGATCTCGGGCCTCTCCTTGACATGGCCCATAGACATTAACTAAAGTCCATGATTCACCCGTGTGATTTGAGGTAAAGGAGATGATCAATCCGTAGGGTGTGCATTCCACTAATTGACTAGTAAGAATGGAAGAGTTCCAAAGGGTTGTAAGCCCTCCTCATGCACCCCTGGAAGGAGAGTAAGCAAACTGATCAAAGCGTTTGGGGCAGAAACCTTTAACTGCACGAAACTCTATTGACTGCATTTTTGTTTCCTGTAAGCAGACCACAGCAGCTAGGCTCTCATCAATCTTGTTACGGACCGCCCGCTGCCTATGATCCGAATTTAGGCCACGCACATTCCAACACAGCACACGCCAACTTCTCGTAGAACGACTATCCATTGCAGATCATATATATATTAAAAGCAAGGCTATGTAATAGCCAGTGTAACCAAGGTTCCGAAAACCAAAAGACAGCGCAAGCAGAAGTTTGACAGTACATAGAGCCAGTACAGTAACAGATAAACATAGATGGATTAATCATCAGAAGACGATGGCGCAGAATCATCAGGATCTTCCATAAGTCGATCCACCGTGAGCTTCTCAGGAGCTATGCCGAGTGACTGTCCCACCTCCTGAATCACTGGGATAGGAGTGGCAGGAGGTATTTGAACATCCTCAGTCTCTTGCGATGTAGAGGGCATTGGCTTGGCCTTGGGCTTCCTCTTCTTGGGGACATGAGCCGGCAGCTCCTGCGGAATTGGCTTGAAGCCCTCTCGCTTGATGGAGCCGCGAGTACACCGACGGACCGAGGAGTCAACCACTAGAGTGGCCTTCTTGCGGGTCCCCTTCTTGGATGGAGCAGGAGAACGAAAAGATAAGTCCTCTATAGATGAAGAAGGACTAAGAGGGATTACCTCCTGCATTGAGATAGAGGTACTAGCAGGCTCTGATAGAGAAGGTTCTGGAGCATCAGTGTCGAATGCCACTGTGCAGGATCGCTTGGGGATCATAATGGGCTCCAGAATTGGCATCTGTAGTTGACGAGGTACGTGCATAGCAGTAGCAGCCCCCATAAGAGCATCAAAGGTGCGTTCCCAGGACATCACAGGTGGCAGAGGAGGCCCATACACAACCCTAGCAGCCCCATCAAAGATGTTGTCAGTCTGAATGAGGGGGGGGGGGGGGTTGTAGAGAACAATTGCCAGAGGATTGTCATCATGCGCCTCTTCCATCACAGGCACATCTTCCTCTGGCTCAGCATCATTGTCCGGGGCAGCCATTGGCATGTCAGCATCAGGGGCATCATGATTAGCCAGCGGTGGTTCTTGAGCAGCAGGTTCCCCCTCCATGTCACCCTGCGGCTGAGGGTCAAGGTCCACGAGCTCATGAACCGAATCCGAGGAAGAAGGACTCGGTTGATCAATCACCATAGACTCTTGATCCTGAACAGGATCAGCAGCAGGTGCTTCCGGGGCCGCTTCAGGTTCCCATCCTCCTCCAGCAGCGGCAGCACGCAGCTGACCCCAACCTCCGTCATCAGCAGCAGGAGGCGACTGACCCCATCCTCCGTCATCAGCAGCACCAGCAGCAGGCCCTGGGTCTCCAGGCGCCAGCGGTACCGCATTCCAACCCAGCGCAGGATATGGGGGTAGAGCAAATTGCAGATTATCATGAACAAGATGTCCAGGGAGCGGATGAGGGTTGCCATTGAGGGGCATGGGATCCTCATCATTAGGCAGAATCTCAGCAGCCGCCGCACCCAGGATGTATACCGGAGCAGACCAGGAAACCTTGGCGCCACCCCAAGCAGCATATTCAGAGAAGTTGATACTGCGAGGGACTAGCCGGTCATCTGGGAACGCAGCAAACACAATAGAGCGAACCAGGTAAGGATCATCACTGACCCAATGGTGAAACTCCCCAAAGGTATTGACAGCGGCCCGGAGATCTTCAGTATTACGGAAGTCGAGCGGGACCCCCAAAAGCATGAGACAGCCCTGACGAAAACCCTCTTGGCCACGGAAACCAAGACCCTGATCGTGACGCAGGAAACGCACGACAGAGTTATGAGCAACTTCCTGCGGAAGCATGTGGACCGCAACATAGCTTTCTGCCGCATCTCGGAGCTCAAACAATCCAACACCCTCAATCCAAGGTTGGGCAGACCGAACATGCAACCCTTGGTGAAGAAGAAGAGCAGCAACTTCTTGCCTTACCTGAATCACGTTGTCAGCCGGTGGTGCTGGGTGGACGTCAGCGATGACAAAGCGCTCATGACGTCTGGTGATGCGGACCGCAGGCATGGTGTAGGTCCAAGGCAGCCGGTCGGGACCTCCATCGATGATATTGTGGCCAGGTGGGAGGAAGAACTCGGGATCAAGCTCAAAGTTCGCCATTGTGGGAAGCGGTGGCGGAGTGACCGGTGGCGTCTCAGAGGGAGTTCGAGGAGGCGACGGCGATGAGAAAGGTCGCAGGGGTTGCTGTTTTGCCGAGAGTATCAGCAGTTCCCGAGATATCAGCGACAGGGGAGGTGGTGGGTCTCTTACAGTTCCAAGTAAGACAATTATTACACATAAAAGAGGCCCCTCTAGATCGTGCGTGGCCCACCGTGTTGTCAGCGCACACAGGCGAAGCCGGTAGTTCGCAGCTAGATGGCCCCGAGCGTTGCAAATTGAGCAAGAAAAGATATCCTCAACCATGCTATTAATGAGTTCATCAAAGGCCAAATGGGCCTCCTGAGAGGAGGGAATATCCATCGAGTGATTAGGGTCGGGCCCAGAGAGAGAGGTAACCTCAGCAGACTCATTAATGAGAGTGGAAATAGGCCCAGAATCCAAACTTGCCACCGAAAATTGATTCTCATCATTCAAAATACCATGAATCTCGGCGGGATCAGATGTAGCTCCTTGTTGCACGGGAGAAGTTCCGATTAATTTGGCAATTTGAAAATCATCGCCGGGAGATCCGGGAGATGAAACTTGGAGAGAAACTGTCCCAAACGTAATATGCGGCGTGGCTGTCGTCCACTGGAGTTCCGCCGGCGGTGGTGCTGAGATGATGACACGTTCAGGAGAAGGCACCGAATAACCAGCCTGTTCAAGCGTGACGAGCTCATCATGGGAAACAGGATATCTGTATCCCTTGCAAACCTCATATTGCTGAAGGGATGCAAAAGTCAGCTTCTTACGAACAGAAGATCCAGATTTAAGTGAAGACTGGAGGGGTCTGGAATGCATGGCCATCAGACCTAAAGAGGCTCTCCTCTTAGAAGGACTCACAATAATCCATTCAGCATCACATTGCTTCTTCCACAGAGCAAATTCCCGAGGCCAATTAGGACCTCCATGTCCCCATAGATGGAAGAAGCACTTAAAACTTGAACACTTGAAAGAACGTAAATCCAGAATATGAAAACCAACTTGCATGCAGGAGACTTTGAATGAGAAAACCGAATCTGTGACTTGAGAGACACGAAACTCAATAGCCGATCCTCCAATCACCGATTCCAGAGCTGTGGCAACCGTGTCAGTCGAAATACGGAACACATGACGACCAAAGGAAATAACCATGATGAAAGGGCGGCGGTGCTTCATAGGGTGCACCGTAACACCAGAGTGGCTATAAACCTCATCAGAGAAAGCCAAACCATGCGAAAAATCCAGATCCAACGTAGAACAACCCATGCAAGCCATGCACGACCACGAGAGGAGGGTCGGGAAGGTTCACGTGAGCAGAGGAGAGGAGAGGATGGAGGATACGCCGGCTAGATTTCCAGATCACCATTGGTCGTCGCCGTGGGAGGTGGGAGGTGGGAGGAATGGGCACTTGGCACTGAATTAATAAGTTAGTCCAAAAAAAGATATAAAAGGTAAACAAAACATCCAAAGTTGAGAAGATAACAGCGTGAAACCATCAAAAATTATAGATACGTTTGAGACGTATCAAGCATCCCCAAGCTTAACTCCTGCTCGTCCTCGAGTAGGGAAATGATAAAGAATGATTTTTTGATGCTTTCATGCTACCTAGCATAGATGTCCTTTTTAACTCCTCTTATGTGACGTGAATGTTCAGATCCATTAGATTCAAAACAATAGTTTTCTATTGACGTGGAGACAATAATAATTCAAGCAAACTAGCAAGGTAATCATGAACTTTCAAAATAACAAGGCCAAAAGAAAGTTATCCCTAAAAAATCATATAGTCTGGCTATGCTCTATCATCATTGCACAATGAATTTAAATCATGCACAACCCCGGTATTGGCCAAGTAATTGTTTTCACACCTTTACTTTCTCAAACTTTTTCAACTCTCACGCAAGACATGAGCGTGAGCCATGGTTTTAGCACTATAAGTGGTGTGGACTGTGGTGGAGGTTGCAAGACAAACAAGGAGAAGATGGTCACATTGACTAGGCATATCAATGAGCTATGGAGATGCTCATCAATAGATATCAACGTGAATGAATAGGGATTACCATACAAATGATGCACTAGAGCTAAGAGTATGAGAAAGCTCTTAAAGAAAACTAGTGGGTGTGCATCCAACTTGCTTGCTCACGAAGACCTAAGGCAAATTTGAGGAAGCATATCATTGGAATATACAAGCCAAGTTATATAATGAAAATTTCCCACTAACTATATGGTGGTGACAAAACGAGAGACTCTGAATCATGAAGATCATGGTGCTGAATATGCACAAGTTTGGAAAGGTGGTAGCATTCTCCCTTCTCTCTTTTTCTCTCATTTTTTTGGTGGGCTCTTTGGCCTCTTTTTTATTATTATTTTTTTATTTTGGTGGGCATCTTTGGCCTCTTTTTGTATATGGGCTTCTCTAGCCTCTTTTATTTACTCACATGAGACAATGCTCCATCAATGATGATCATCACACTTACAACTCAAAACTTATAACAATGATGACTTTATATGGAATGCCTTCGGTAGTGTACCGTGACAATGATCTAGCATGGCATGGACATCAATGGAAACATCATGCTTGCTATATTACGATCATGCAATGGAAATGTAGACATGGTGGCACATGTCATGGTGGTAGTTGCATGGCAATATATCTCGGAATGACTTTGAAAAAGCCATAGTAGGTAGGTATGGTGGTTGTTTTGAGGGAGGCTAATAGTGGGTTTTGTGCACCGGCGAAAATTGCACGGCACTAAAGAAGATAGTGAATGGTGGAAGGTGAAAGTGCATCTAAACCATGGACTCAACATTAGTCATGAAGAACTCATATACTTGTTGCAAAAGTTTTAGTAGTAATCGAAACAAAGCATTCAACGCATACTCCTAGGGGAAGGGTTGGTAGGTATAATCCATCGCGCGATCCCGACCGCCACACAAAGGATGACAATCAATAGACTAATCATGCTCAGACTTCATCACATAGCGGTTCACCATACGTGCATGCTACAGGAATCACTAACTTCAACACAAGTATTTCTAGATCCACAACACCTTACTAATATAACTTCAATATTACCATAACCACAACTGAAAACTAATTGAGATGAATCAAACTTCTCTAACTATTCAATGCACATGAAGGTGGAAGTTTTCATATCCCTTTGGATAACTACCCCTTTTGAGACTACTATCAAAGCATAGATCAACTACCAAGACACGCACCACCGTGCTCTAAAAGATATAAGTGAAGCACATAGAGCAAAGGCAACTAGCTCAAAAGATATAAGTGAAGCACATATGAGCTGAATTGTCTAACCAAAGGATATAAGTGAAGCTCGACAAAATCACGGTGAGTGCATGTATCTCTCTCTAGGTGTGCAGAAAGGATAATTATGACACAAAAAAATAAAAGACTCGTACAATACAAGATGCTCCAAGCAAAACACATAACATGTGGTGACTAAAAATATAGCCCCAAGTAACGTTACCGATGGATTAAAGACGAAAGAGGGGATGCCTTCCCGGGGCATCCCCAAGCTTAGGCTTTTACGGCATCCTTGAATCAACTTGGTGTGCCTTGGGAATCCCCAAGCTTGAGCTCTTGTCACTCTTTATCTTTTTTTCATAAGAACTTCACCCAAAACTTGAAAACTTCACAACACGAAACTTAAACAGAAACTCGCGATAACATTAGTATAAGAAAGCAAACCACCACTTCCTTAGGTACTGTAGAAAATTTAAATTCTACTTATGTTGATGTTGGGTTACTGTATTTTCAATATTCCATGTCTAATACCCCCCGATACTATCCATAGTTTCATCAAAATAAGCAACCAACTCAACAAAAACAGAATCTGTTAACAGCAGACCAGTTTGTAGCAATCTGTATACTTCGTATACTTTTGTTACTTCAAAAAAATCTGAAAAATTACGACAGTCTAAATAACTTGTGTAGAAATCATTAGCAAAAAGAATCAACTCAAAATCTCTTACGGAAAAAAATGAAAATTCTTTTCGTGAGCAGAAAGTTTCTGTCTTTTCCAACATGACCAAACGATCATCCCCAAGACTAATCATAACGGTTTTGCTTGGCCCAAACGCAAAAAGAAGCACAAAAAACACAATCATAACAGAATTCTAGAAGAGTGGAAAACACAAAATAGAAAGAAAAAGGATAGATTCGTTGGGTTGCCTCCCAACAAGCGCTATTGTTTAACGCCCTTAGCTAGGCACAAGGTGATGGAATCACGTATAGTCATCTTTGGTGCTCAAACCATAAGTAGCCCTCATCATAGATTCATAAGCCAATCTTATTTTCTTTCTAGGAAAATGCTCCATGCCCTTATTTAGGGAAAATTGAAATCTAATATTCCCTTCCTTCATATCGATGATAGCACCAATAGTCCTTAGGAAAGGTCTACCAAGAATAATAGGGCATGAAGGATTGCAATCTATGTCAAGTACAATGAAATCCATGGGTACATAGTTCTTATTTGCAACAATAAGAACATCATCAATCCTTCCCATGGGTTTCTTGACAGTAGAATCCGCAAGATGCAAATTAAGAGAACACTCTTCAATCTTATGAAAACCAAGAATATCACATAAAGACTTTGGAATCGCGGAAACAGTAGCACCCAAATAACACAAAGCATTGCATTCATAGTTTTTGATCTTGATTTTGATAGTAGGTTCCCACTCATCATGAAGTTTTCTGGGTATAGAGACTTCTAATTCGATCTTCTCTCAAAGAGATTTCATCATAGCATCTACGATATGTGCAGTAAAGGTTTCGCTTTGGCTATAAGCATGTGGAGAGTTTGCAATGGATTGCATCAAAGAAATGCATTCAAACAAGGAGCAACTATCATAATTGAATTCCTTGAAATCCAAAGTGGGAGTTTCATTACTACCCAAAATTTTGATTTCTTCTACTCCACTCTCCACACCTTTATCATCAAGATAGGTGGGCTCCGAATCATTGGGGCGTTTTTCAACCAAAGTGGATTCATATCCAGCCACTTCATCAATAGGTTTGACATGCGAAAACAAAGATTCAAGAGGAGTCACACCAAGCACTTTAAGATCTTCGTGATTTGCATCACTAGAACACACCCTTTTAAACCATTCATGCCTAGCGCGAATTTGGGCGGTTCTTTCTTTGCTCTCATTCATGGAGACACGCATAGCTTTCAAAGTTTCATCCAAGTTGACCTTAGGAGGAGCACATCTAACTTTTAAAGCATCAATATCACAAGACATCCTATCAACGCTCTTAGCCAAATCGTCAATTTTGAGTAATTTTTCCTCTATGGACGCATTGAAAATCTTTTGAGAGTTGATGAACTCTTTGATATTACTCTCTAAATCAGAGGGTAATTTGTTATGATTTCCATAAGTGTTGTTGTAGGAATTGCCATAATTATTAGAGGCGTTACTAGGAAAAGGCCTAGGAACATAGTTTCCTCTAAAAGCATTGTTGTTGCCAAAATTGTTCCTACGAACAAAATTAACGTCCAAACTAGCGTTGCTACTCTCAATCAAGGAAGATAGTGGCATGTCATTAGGATCTAAAGGAGCATTTCTACTAGCAACCAAATTCATCAACTCGTCCATCTTAGCACTAAGCGAGTTAATTTCTTCTATAGCGTGTACCTTTTTGCTAGCAGGTGACCTTTCAGTGTGCCACTGAGAGTAGTTGGTCATGATATTGTCTAGGAGTTTTGTAGCGTCTCCTAACGTGATTACCATGAACGTTCCACCTAAGGCGGAGTCCAAGATATTGCGAGAAGCGAAATTCAAACCAGCGTAATAGATTTGTATAATCATCCACAAACTCAAGCCATGAGCGGGACAATTTCTAATCAATAACTTCATCCTCTCCCAAGATTGTGCAACGTGTTCACGATCAAGTTGCTTGAAATTCATGATATCGTTACGTAAGGAGATAATCTTAGCCGGCGGAAAATACTTAGATATGTAAGCATCTTTGCACTTATCCCAAGAATCGATACTATTTTTAGGCAAAGAAGAAAACCAAGTTTTTGCGCGATCTCGCAACGAGAAAGGAAAAAGCCTCAACTTAATCACTTCATTATCCACATCTCTTTTCTTTTGCATATCGCAAATCTCAATGAAGGTATTGAGATGGGATGCGACATCTTCACTAGGAAGGCCAGAGAATTGCTCTTTCATAACAAGATTCAGCAAAGCTGCGTTGATTTAATACGATTCCGCACTAGTGGCGGGAGCAATCGGAGTATTAATAAAATCATTATTATTGGTACTTGAGAAGTCGCAAAGTTTGGTGTTTTCAGCCATGAAGACTTCAACAAACAAACAAGCACACAAGCAAGCAAGAAAACCGGCAAAGGAAAACGGCAAAGGGTAAAATAAAGCGGCAAAGGAAAACGGCAAAAAGGCAAAAGAAAAAGGCAAAGGAGAAAGGAAAATGAAAAAGACAAATGTGAAGTGGGGGACAGGAAAACGAGAGGAACTGGAAAAAAAGTAAATGCAAGAGATGAGTTTGTGACACCTTCTTGGATAGATGACTTGATCTCTCCTCCTTTTGCCGGAAATAAGCACGTTGAAGAGAGACTATTCTTGACTTGATCTCCCCGGCAACGGCTCTAGAAATCCTTCTGCTACTGCGACAACCGACCTTCCCTGGTACGGCGCCAGGAATCCTGCTACTTCGGCTACGCCTTTAGGGACTTCCTTGGCAAATATGAAAAGGATCTCCCTGCGGCCTTGGAGCCTTGCGTTGGTGTTCCCTTGAAGAAGAAAGGGTGATGTAGCACAGTGGCGCTAAGTATTTCCCTCAGTTTTGAGAACCAAGGTATCGAACCAATGGAAGATCTCGTCAAGTCTCAAGTACCTGCACAAACACAAAGAGCTTGCACCCAACGCTATGAAGGGGTTGTCAATCCCTTATAGATTGTTTGCAAAGTGAGAACTGAAAGCAACAAAGTAAACAAGCAAAGTAAAAGTGAAAGTGGAAACGATAGTTGTGAATAGACCCGGGGGGCGTAGTGTTCACTAGTGTCTTCTCTCATGAAAGTAAGTAGACGGTGGGTGAACGAATTACTGTCGAGCAATTGATAGAACCGCGCAAAGTCGTGACGTTATCTAAGGCAATGATTATATCTATAGGCATCACGTCCAAAACAAGTAGACAGATACTTTCTGCATCTACTACTATTACTCCACACGTCGACCGCTATCCAGCATGCATCTAGTGTATTAAGTCCAAAAGAATAGAGTAACGCCTTAAGCAAGATGACATGATGTAGATGGACAATCTCATATCTACGATAAAAGCCCATCTTGTTACCCTTGATGCCAACAACACGATGTGTGCCTTGCTGCCCCTTCTGTCACTGGCAAAGGTCACCCCACGGTATGAACCCAAAACCAAGCACTTCTCCCATTGCAAGAATCATAGATCTAGTTGGCCAAACAAAACCCAAGACTCGGAGAGACCTACAAGGATATCAAATCATGCATATAAGAAATCAGCAAAGACTCAAATATAATTCATAGATAATCTGATCACAAATCCACAATTCATCGGATCTCGACAAACACACCGCCAAAGAGGATTACATCGGATAGATCTCCATGAAGATCAAGGAGAACTTTGTATTGAAGATCCAAGAGAGAGAAGAAGCCATCTAGCTACTAACTACGGACTCGTAGGTCTGAAGTGGACTACTCGCGAGTCATTGGAGAGGCGATGATGTTGATGTAGAAGCCCTCCAACTCCAAAGTCCCCTCCGGCAGGGCACCGGGAAGGGTCTCCAGATGAGATCTCGCGGAAACGGAAGCTTGCGGCGTTGGAAAAGTGTTTTCGTGGATGCCCTTATTTTTTATGGATTTTTAGGGAATTTATAGGCCAAAGACCTAGGGCAGGGAGCGCCTGGGGGCCACAAGCTTGGTTGCCGCGGCCTCCCCCCTGGCCGCGGCAACAGGGCTTGTGGGCCCCCTGTGGGCCCACTGCCTTGGCTCTCAAGCCTTCCGATCTTCTTCCATTCTGGAAAAAGTTATTTTGGGGATTTTATTCCATTTGGACTTCGTTCGAAAATCAGATTTGAAAAGAGTCAAAAACACAGAAAAAACAGGAACTAGCACTTGGCACTGAATTAATAAGTTAGTCCCAAAAAGATATAAAAGGTAAACAAAACATCCAAAGTTGACAAGATAACAACGTGAAACCATCAAAAATTATAGATACGTTTCAGACGTATCAGATACCTGAGGTTGAGATCTCCGCCATGCTTGCTAATTACACTTTCAAGGGAGGAACTCCGAAGAAACTAGGTGATCCCGGCGTGCCCACTATACCTTGCTCTATTAAAGGCAACTACGTTAGAACTGCGTTATGCGACCTTGGAGCCCGTGTTAGTGTTATGCCTCTCTCTCTCAATCGTAGACTTGAACTGGATAAGTTGACACCCACTGAAATCTCTCTACAAATGGCCGACAAATCAACCTCTTTCCCTATCGACATTTGCGAGGAGGTGCTTGTTGTGGTTGCTAACACCACTATCTTAACAGACTTTGTTATCTTGGATATTCCCGAGGACGATGCCATGGCTGTCATCCTCGGAAGACCCTTTTTAAACACTGCAGGGGCTGTTATAGATTGCAACAAAGGCAATGTCACTTTCTATGTCAACGGTAATGAGCGTACGATGCACTTTCCGAGGAAACAATATTGAGTACATTGCATCAATGCTATCGAAAAAACTTCATCGATTCTTATTAGGAGCTTTGAATGCCCTATTCCTCATGTCAAGATGAAGTATGATTTGCTTGTTGGGGAGATACACATCCCCATTGAGGTGACCTAGTGACGATTCGTAAATTCTCTGTCTTCTTTTGCGATTCGAGAAAGTTTTGTCGAGGGGACTTGATCAACCCCATTGACGGATTTCTTTCGATGACCATGAGATGGATGAATCGTGGAGTCACAAACCTCTGTTCCAAGCTTTCATCTTAGGTTGCTTAGAAGAAAAATGATAGGGTTAGTTTAGTTTTCCCTGTTTTCTGTTTTAACGTCCGGTGGAAAAGTACCCCGAAAATAAAAGTTCTCTGAATGCTGTGAAAATCTAGTATGCTTTTTCTGGATTTTTTGAAAAATACTGGGACAAAGAGTGTGTCTGGGGGCCACACCAGTGGGCCACAAGCCCTAGGGGCGCGGGCACCCCCTGGCCGCACCACCCATGCTTCTGGGGCCCACAAGCACCCCCTCCACTCATTCTTGCTCTCATCCCCTTCTCCTACCTTCAGAAAAAAATCGTTTCGCAGCTCAAACCCGTGTTCTTGCTCCTCTTGCTGGGATTTTCGATCTCTTTGCTCAAATTACTGTTCTCCGAACTGTTTTGGGGAAATTACTCCTTGGTAAGTGACTCCTCCATTGGTCCAATTAGTTTTTGCTCTAGTGCCTTATACTCCGCGTATTTTCGCTGCCTTGGTTACCATGTTCTTGAGCTTTGCATGCTGATTTTAGCCGGTCCCAGGTAGTTTTGATGCGTAATATGGTCTCTAGGCACTTGTGGGAGTAGGTTCTACAAGTTTAATTGAAAATTTCAGAAAAGGAACATGTTCAGGAGAAACATTCATGGTGGTTCCTCAAGCAAGAGAGGTCCCCGTCTTGCGATTCGAGAGCCTGATACTTACCAACCTAGGGACGCGCAGGTACAACCATGTGAATGGCCTTCTTATGAATTTATGATTGAGGCAGGTTTCAAAGATGAGTTTGATGCATTTGTTCGCAACATCGGACTCGAAGAATTCATCTCCAATAAATGTGAACAGTATGTTGCTCTCACTGCCTCTTTTGTTCATAGATTCAAATTTTCAGCTGGCCGTGAGCCGTCGGTACTGTTTGATATCTATGATAAATCGTATACCATGGATTTAGAGGATTTTAGCAGAATTTGCAAAATACCTATTTGGGGTAACCTCAATGATCCTCCTAAATCTTCGGTTAGAGACTTTTGCGCTGGTATTACGGTTGGAGAAACTAGAGACATTACGCAAGCTACCATGGGGAGTATTCATTTTCCTGCCTTGCATTACTTTGCCCTCTTCATAGGCAGATGCATTAATGGCAAGATTGAGCATTGTCACCTCTACGCACCCAACCTTAGTATCCTTAAGAGCGCAGTGACAGGTGACAAAATCTTCAACATGGGAGCTACTATAGCAAGGAGGCTGAATAAGAATGCAATTGAAGGGGATTTCTTTGGTGGCATCTATGCCACTCGCATAGCAAATTTTCTTGGAGTACCCATCCGCGAAGGAGATCCCCCGCTCCACACTGCTTTCCTTGACCGCGTCGCTTTGACACGCTACCAGTTCCTTGAGAGGGATGATGAATCCCTCCTATACCGATTGATATTTAACCGGCAGCGTGTTTTCCATATTACCCTTCCTGCTCCTGCCTTCTTTGACTTTTAGGTAAAACAGCGATATTACATAACCAGAGGAGAGGCAGAGGAGTATGAGAGGGAGGCGACGGCTTCTCGTCTCCGTGAGGCAGCTATTCAGGCAGTGGCTGCAGCGCTCCCGTATAACCCCGATTATGATTTTGGGTTTCGCCAGGACCATCCTTGGGAGTAGACCAAGTTAGGCCAAAAGCCTAAGCTTGGGGGAGTACATGTTCTCACCGACTTTACATTCTTGCTTATGCTTTCACTTTGTTAGCCGGTGTTCACACTTTGCCACTGTACCATCCATGTTAGTTTATTTTATTTTTCTTGTTTTCTTTCCGTGTGTCTCTCTAGTTTGAGAAAACCCAAAAATAATTTATTTTCTTCTTTTGCTTGTTGGGAGCTTTGCCGTGTAGATAGTTTTCTTTTTCTTTGGCTCAAGGTAGAAGATTTTGGTTACAATGTTTAGTGGCTCTTGCATGCATACATGTTTAGCTTCCAAAGAGCCATATTACTTTGTCTTCTCTTTTGTGTTTGTCTGAAGATTCCAGCTTTAGTCCAATGCACGAGCACGCTTATTATTGTTCACATCGTTCGGTCGTGCAAGTGAAAGGCAATAATGACGATATATGATGAAGTGACTGAGCCTGGAAAGGTTGGTATGAACTCGATCTATTTTGTTTTTGTAACTATGACTAGCTCATCATGCCTGATTCAGCTTTGTTGTGAGAGAAACATGTTTGCAATGACAACTTAGAGATCATAGTTACTTATGCCATGCTTACTTAGCTAGGAGCTTATAATGGTTTGTCTTGGATGTCCACATGAATGTTGAGATGACTATGATGTAGTATGATAGGATGGTATCCTCCTTTGAATGTTTCAAGTGGATTGACTTGGCGCATGTTCACCCATGTTGTTGAAACAAAATCAACATAGCCTCTATGATGTTCATGTTCATGGTGATATATGTCCTACTCATGCTTGCACTCAATGTTAGTTAATCTCAATGCATTTTGATGACTGTTATCGCACTCTAGTTGATCGCTTCCCAGCATTTTGCTAGCCTTCACTTGTACTAAGCGGGAATACTGCTTGTGCATCTATTTCCATAAACCCAAAGTTGTGCCATATGAGTACACCATACCTACCTATGTGCGGTATCTACTTGCCGTTCCAAGTAAATTTGCATGTGCCACTCTCTAAATCTTCAAGAAATAATCTGTTTTGCATGCCCGAACCGCTCATGTGGTGACAGGGGGCTATTGGTATCTTCCATGCTAGGCGTGTTATCCTCGATATGTGTTTATTCACTATCATTCACGATAAAGGGGCCAGTAATTAGAATTCCAAGTTCCATGCTCAAATCGAAAAGATAATTGCAAACAAAACTCCCCTAGGATTGATGTTGGTATGGACGGTACCCGAGGATTCGGCTAGCCGTGGAGTGTGATTGATTGCTGGTGGGGGAGTCAAAACTTTACTTTTCTGTTTGGGAACCGCCTATAGCATGTGTAGCGTGGAAGATGTTGAGAACTCTTAGTCATTGCGTTGACAATGAAAGCATGCCACCCAAAATTATTATCTCTGTTCTAAAAAGCTTGAGCTCTGGCACCTTTGCAAATCAATGCTTCCCTCTGCGAAGGGCCTGTCTATTTATGTTCCTGTTGAGTCATCCTCCTCTTACAAAAGCACCAATTAGAGAGCACCTCTGTCGTGTCTATGCTTTTCTTTTAACTATGTTGAGTGAGACTATGACTGGATCTTCATTGCCTTGAATTACAATGTTTAGTCAGCCCTTGGTCTTTGAAGGTGCTCTGCATTTATGTTTTGCGGTCTCAGAAAGAGCTAGCGAGATACCATCTATTCGTACTTCTTCATGTTGTTTTGATTGAAGTGTTGACATTTGAGACTTATTATTATTTGCTCGCTAGCTGATTATGCCATTGATATGAGTTTACCGTGAGACCTAGATGTCATTTGCTTATGTGGTTTGCTTGTGATCTTGCTGAAATTCTGGTTATGAGTTAGACATAGTTGGAACCACAAGATCAAACAGAGTTCGTCAAAGTTTTTCTTTTGTCTCTCTCAGTTTGTCAACTGAGTTGCTTGAGAACAAGCAAGGCTTTAAGCTTGGGGGAGTTGATACGTCTCCGTCGTATCTACTTTTCCGAACACTTTTGCCCTTGTTTTGGACTCTAACTTGCATGACACTAGTGGGGACGGGGCCTTTAGCCCCGGCCCGTAAGGGGCTTTAGTCCCGGTTCACCAACCGGGACTAAAGGGGCGGGACTAAAGGCCTAACCTTTCGTCCCGGCCCTCTTACAAGCCGGGACTAAAGGTGCTCCACGTGGGCGCCTCGTAGCGCCCGAGGGGCAAGACCTTTAGTCCCGCTTCGTTACACGGGCCGGGACTAAAGATTTTCAGATTTTGCTTATTTTCGGGGTTTTTTTAATGAAATTGTTTTTGGGTTTTAGGGTTTAAGGGTTTAGGTTTTCGGGAGATTAACGTGATGCCTCGTTTGGTGTTCGGGAATTAGTTTTCATATAATTTAAATAGAAATAATTATGCATATAAATAAGATTAACTTATCTTACAAGCGAGCATATATATACAATTATATGCAGATCTGAATTATCGAGACTAGAGCCCGTCTATTCGATTACATGGACGAACATCAGTAATGGCCCCTATTTACACTAAATCGTCCTTTGTCATCTATAGCTTCCGTCCTCAGAAATCCCGCAAGCTCCTCTGCAACAGCAATCGCGCGTTGCTCTGGTAGGACCTTCGTCCTCATGGACGTGTGCTATATAAGAAGAGGAGATGAATATGAATACCAATCATGATAACAAAGAATGACGGGTAAAGATAGAGGTGTGAATGTTCATTGCTTATGTCGAATCTGTGATCCTTGAGCTCAGAGGTAAACGTGCGAATGGTCTCGCAAACATAGTATCCGCATAGATGTGTTCCCCGTGGCTGCTGGTCGCACTTTACGAGAATAGAATATATATAATCAAAATAATAATCTAGCATCATAAATGTATTGAAAATTAATAGAAGTATATCATACTACTACTTACCTGAGCCGCTCTAAAGGTGAGCTTCTCATGCTCGATACCGGGAGTCACGCACCTGAACCGCTTCCAAACCCTGCCCGACAAGGATAATGATTTGCTAAGTTTTTCATTAATTGATATATCAGAAAATCATCGAAAGAGACCGATAGAGCGCAAGAATGATTGAAATTACCCTTGGAGCATGTCCTGCAGGCTTTGGAACTATTCCAAGGGTCTTGATAATGGGTCGAAGGCATCAATTCTTCCCTTATCAATTTGAATGTCCAGCAAAATCCAATGGAAGTTGCACATGTATATATATATATATATATATATATGTGTGTGTGTGTGTGTGTGTGTGTGTGTGTGTCAGTAACTTATCAATTACACTTATAAGTGAATGGACACAACAGAGTAAAGACCCTCACCTGAAGTTGTATGGAAACAGTATGTGGTCACAGAAATTTTGATCTGTTAGAAACCTTAGAAGGTTTTCCTCCGTCTCCTTGGGATAATTAGTTAGCGTCGCTATATGTATTTTATCCGGGTCAATAAACCCAATATTTAGGATGCTCTTGCTTTTACAATCCAGAATCTTCATTCTGCATAATAGAGTACAAGTTATATATAGACAATGAATTGAAATAACTAAACAAGTTATATGTAGACAACGAATTGAAAAACTTACAGACAATAGCAACTCATAAGCGATTTGTCGAGGGCGTCGCCATTGTACATCTGGAAGAGTTCATCAAAGTCGATATGGATTTGTTCAGGGCGGTCGTAGTACTCCTGTGGGACACTCAGCATGATCATCGTTCTCCCATTCTTTGATTCACTTAAGTACCATTGATGCAAGTAACGCATATTTGTTGGGAGATCATCTTTGCTGACCAAAGGCTCACCCATCACAAACTGTGGCTTAGGGGCTACCACAGCCTTGGGTATCTTGTCGTCTTGGGAAGACAGAAATTCTTCAATCGAGACACCACATGCAGCCGCTCGACCTCGTCGGCTTCATCTTCGTGTCGCTCGACCTCCTTTCCATATCCGGAGTCGTTTAGATATGACGCCGGAGATTCAGCTGGTTCAACGTAGGGGCCGTCTTTGATTATATCTTCGAGAAGTTCTTCCTCTTCGAGGTTCCTGATATGTCGATCCATAGTTCTGCAAAAAACGGACATTTGATTAACTAATAAACTAACAAACTATATAAGAGGGGTTGGAAACTTCGAAGGCTCGTTTTATATAGGAGGACCTTTAGTCCCGGGTCTTGGCTAGAACCTAAACTCTAAAATACCAACCGGGCGGAGCCTAGTCCCGGACACTTAAGCATATACAATAGCAAAATTAAACTAGTTCTATTAATTTTCTTGCTAAAAATAAACTATTAACACTTAAGTATATACAATAGAAAAATTAAACTATTAACACTTAAGCATATACAATAGCAAAATTAAGCAATAATCTAAGAAACACTATTAACACTTAAGCATATACACTATACAATAGCAAAATTAAATGACAAAAAAAATATTTCTTCTTCTTGTAACCCTAAACTAATTTTTCCTCTTCTTCTATTTCTCCTCTTCTTCTACTTCTTCTTCTACTTCTACTTCTCCTCTTCTTCTACTACTTCCCCTCTCCTCTTCTTCTATTTTTCCTTTTATTCTCCTCTCCTCCTCTTCTTATTCTCCTTTTTCTTCTTTTCTTCTCCTCCTCTTCTTATTCTCCTTTTTCTTCCTTTCTTCTCCTTTTTCTTCCTTTCTTCCCTTTTTCTTCTTTTCTTCTCCTTTTTCTTCTTTTCTTCTCCTTTTTCTTCTTTTCTTCTCCTTCCCTTTTTCTTCCTTTCTTCTCCTTTTTCTTCCTTTCTTCTCCTTTTTCTTCCTTTCTTCTCCTTTTTCTTCCTTTCTTCTCCTTTTTCTTCCTTTCTTCTCCTTTTTCTTCTTTTCTTCTCCTTTTTATTCCTTTCTTCTATTTTTCTTCCTTTCTTCTACTTTTTCTTCCTTTCTTCTCCGTTTTCTTCCTTTCTTCTCCTTTTTCTTCCTTTCTTCTCCTTTTTCTTCTTTTCTTCTCCTTTTTCTTCCTTTCTTCTCCTTTTTCTTCTTTTCTTCTCTTTTTTCTTCCTTTCTTCTCCTTTTTCTTCCTTTCTTCTCCTTTTTCTTCTTTGCTTGTGCTGGCCGGAGTGTTGGGGAGGAGGGGGCGTGGGGCTTATCGGCCGGAGGTGTCGACGGCGCGCGGCGAGGAGGACGGCGGCGCGCGGCGAGGAGGACGGGGTGGCGCGCGGCGAGGAGGACGGCGGCGGAGAGCAGGAGGACGGTGACGGCGAGGAGGACGGCAGGCGGCGGCGAGCAGGACGGTGGGCAGCCTAACGGCGTCGTCGAGTTCGTCGCTTGCTGCACTGGGCAGGAGAACGAGAGGAAGAAGAAGAGAAATGGACGATTTGGGTTCGAAATTTTCTAACTCCCGCTTATACAGGTGGATCTTTAGTCCCGGTTCGGGGCTCGATCCGGGACTAAAGACCCCTTTAGTCCCAGGTGGAGCCATGACCCGGGACTAAAGGCCCTTTTTCGGCAGACCGAAAGGCGGGAAGCAGGGGCCTTTAGTCCCGGGGCGTGGCAAGAACCGGGGCTAAAGGGTGTCTTTAATCCCGGGGCGTGGCAAGAACCGGGACTAAAGGGTGTCTTTAGTCCCGGGTGGAGCCACGCCCCGGGACTAAAGGCCCTTTTTCGGCAGACCAGAAGGCGGGAAGCAGGGGCCTTTAGTCCCGGGGCGGGCAAGAACCGGGACTAAAGTGTTGCCTATATAAACCCTCGCCCCTGCCCACCATATCCCCTGTTTTTTGGTTGTTGAAGTGTGACCATGCCATGCTCTTGCCACTCTAGTTCATGCACATGACGTGTTCGATGAAATGCCCGAGCCACTCTACTTAAGCTTTCTCCTCTCCAAGCTCCATTTTCCTTAATATTTGTCTAGGTTTGGCCATGCACCAACTGCGAGCACCACCGTGGTGAGCCTCTTGTTCTGATCTTCTTTTTAAAATCAAAAAAATCTTACTTGTATGATTTAGATACATACTTGTACAAATTACTCACTTTCATTATTTTTTGTTATTATATAGTGCGATGGTTTTGGTATCCGCCTCCGTCGGCCCTCGTCCTGTCTATGATTCGGATGTGGTATATATTATCTTTTACAACTATTTGTTTTATTTAGTGTTTATGACAATTATGACGACCAATGTGACATATTTTTTTAATCTAGGAGGTATGTGAACCGGAAATTCCAACCCACATAAAAATTCTTGTCGAGAAGTTAAATTTGGTTGAAAAAGAAAACAAATACTTGAAGAAAAAATTGAAAATAATTGAGGATAAGAATATGGAACTGGAGTTGCATGTCGCCGATGTCATCGATGATCGCAAGATGAAGATCGATGCGATGCGGTTGAAGATGGATGCAATGTGCTTGAAGATGGATGAAATGCGCTTGAAGATTAGGAATATTAGAAAATATGCCATTGATAAAGAGGCTTGGTATCATTATGCTGTTGGGTCAATTGTTACCTTTGTTGCGATTTTGATCGCGATTGTTGTTGCATTTAAATGTTTTACATAGTTGTATGTTGTTTTATGAGAGAACTTTATGTATTTATTTTTTGCAATAATAACATTTGATCACTACTGTTCTTTGGCTTTAATGTGATGATAAACTTGTATTAATTTGGTCATATGTTCTGCAATGGTTTTTTGATATATTTAATTTCATAATAAAGATGAATCGCCAATGATAATATTTAATTTCATAATATGGTTTTTTGATCTCCATACTTTTTGTGTGTTCAACAATTTCTCACTTCATTTGGTATATTTCGTGCATTTACTTATTTTTTTTGAGCTAGTTGACCCTGAAATTGAAAAGCACTACAAATGAACTCTGAAAATGTTGAAATTTGGCCTGCTATCATCATTTCACCCACATATCATGTGTTAAAAAGTTGAGAGGGCTACGACAAAAACTGGATGCACTTCGTGTACAAAACGGACAATCTCTCTCGAAGTATCAGGATTTCGAACGAGAACTCATCTCTTACAAAGGGATTTCATTTTTTTGAACTTATTTGAACTCCATACTTTTTGTGTGTGCAAAATGCACCATTCAAAGGCACATCACAAAATTTCAACAATTTATGACTTCATTTGGTATATTTCGTGCATTTACTTATTTTTTTTGAGCTAGTTGACCCTGAAATTGAAAAGCACTACAAATGAACTCTGAAAATGTTGAAAGTTGGCATGCTATCATCATTTCACCCACATAGCATGTGTTAAAAAGTTGATAGGGCTACGACAAAAACTGGATGCACTTCGTGTACAAAACGGACAATCTCTCTCGAAGTATCAGGGTTTCAAACGAGAACTCATCTCTTACATGGATACTATGAAAATGAAAAGTGTTTGAAATTTAGTACATTCCATACATGCATTGCATAAAAGGTTTAATACATTATTACATTATTGCACCAATATTCCTATCTATTATTTTTGTTTTCTTCTGGGTCGTAGCCATGGAGAATCTTCATCATTCAGTAGGATGCTTGGGTCAGTTTTCACTTTGAAGGGCGGAATTTCATGAAACTTATTATAATCTTCTGACATGTCTGTCTTGTCATCTACTCCCACGATGTTTCTTTTCCCTGAAAGAACTATGTGGCGTTTTGGCTCATCGGACGATATCTTCTTTTGTTGATTTCTTTTTCTCGTTAATGTAGACATGTCCTTCACATAGAAAACCTGAGCGACATCATTGGCTAGGACAAATGGTTCGTCCATGTACGCAAGATTGTTGAGATCCACTGTTGTCATGCCGTACTTTTGGTCTACAACTACCCCGCCTCCTGTCAGCTTCACCCATTTGCACCGAAATAAAGGGATCTTAAAAGTAGGTCTATAGTCAAGTTCCCATATCTCCTCTATGTACCCGTAATATGTTTCCAAACAGTGCCCATTCTCGTCTGTTGCATCAAAGCGGACACCACTATTTTGGTTGGTGCTCTTTTTATCTTGGGAAACCGTGTAAAATGTATTCCCATTTATCTCATACCCTTGGGAAGTACATATAGTCGAAGATGGTGGTCTGGCCAAACAGTACAGCTCATCTCCAACGGTGTCGTCATTCATGAGATGTGTCTGCAACCAACTGCCGAAAGTCTTCTCGTGTTCCCCTTTAATCCAAGAGTCAGCCTTCCCCCGGTTTTCGGAGCGTAGAATATTCTTGTGTCTCACAATATATGGAGCCACCACGGTGGAATTGTGTAGAACTGTGTAGTGTGCTTGAGAGAAAGAATGCCCGTCCATACATACTTTTGCTTTCCTTCCTAGTGTGCCTTTTCCTGTCAGCCTACCCTCATACCGAGATTCAGGAACACCAATCGGCTTAAGGTCAGGAAGAAAGTCCACACAAAACTCAATGACCTCCTCTGTTCCATAGCCCTTGGAGATGCTTCCTTCTGGCCTAGCACGGTTACGAACATATTTCTTTAAGACTCCCATGAACCTCTCGAAGGGGAACATATTGTGTAGAAACACAGGACCGAGAATTCTAATCTCTTCGACTAGGTGAACTAGGAGGTGTGTCATTATATTGAAGAAGGATGGCGGGAACAACAACTCAAAGCTGACCAGACATTGGACCACATCAATCTGTAACCCTGATAGACTTTCTCGATCGATTACCTTCTGAGAAATTGCATTGAGGAATGCACATACCTTCACAATTGCCAGGCGAACATTTTCCGGTAGAATTCCCCTCAATGCAACCGAAAGCAATTGCGTCATAAGCACGTGGCAGTCATGAGACTTTAGGTTTTGGAATTTTTCGTCTTTAATATTTACGATTCCCTTTATATTCGACGAGAAGCCAGTCGGGACCTTGATACTGAAAATGACTTCAAAGAAGATTTCCTTCTCTTCCTTAGTAAGAGCGTAGCTGGCACGCCCTTGAAACTGCCCTGGATGCATGCCATCTCTTCCTTTATGACGTTCCTGGTCCTCCCGTGCTTCCGGTGTATCTTTTGACTTCCCATACAAGCCCAGGAAGCCTAGAATATTCACGCAGAGATTCTTCGTCAGGTGCATCACGTCGATTGCCGAGCGGACCTCATGGACTTCCTAGTAGGGTAGCTCCCAAAATATAGATTTTTTCTTCCACATGGGTACGCACTTATCAGGGCCGTTAGGAACAGGTTGGCTGCCAGGACCCTTTCCAAAGATTACTTTTAAATCTTTGACCATATCAAATAATTCAGCACCAGTACGGATGACAGGCTTCCCCCGGGGTTCTGCCTTGCCATTGAAATGCTTGCCTTTTTTCCTTTTAGGGATGCTTGGGCGGAAGAAAACGACGATTGTACGGATACACATTCTTCCTACAGTTGTCGAGATATATACTTTATGTCTGATCCAAACAGTGCGTGCATGCATTGTGTGCCTTGTTTGACTGTCCTGAAATGTTACTAAGAGCAGGCCAATCATTGATGGTTACGAAAAGCAACGCTCGAAGGTCAAATTCCTCTTGTTTGTGCTCGTCCCACACACGTACACCTGGTTTGGCCCACAGCTGTAAAAGTTCATCAACTAATGGCCTTAGGTACACATCAATATCGTTGTCGGGTTGCTTTGGACCTTGTATAAGCACTGGCATCATAATGAACTCCCGCTTCATGCACAACCAAGGAGGAAGGTTGTAGATACATAGAGTAACGGGCCAGGTGCTGTGACTGTAACTCTGCTCCCCAAAAGGATTCATGCCATCTGTACTCAGACCTAACCATAAGTTCCTTGCATCAGCTGCAAATCTCGGGAACTCTCTCTCGATTTTTCTCCACTGCCGACCATCAGCGGTGTGCCTCAACTTATCGTCTTTCATACGATCTTCCATGTGCCATCGCAACAACTTCGCATGATCTTTATTTCTGAACAGACGTTTCAACCGTGGTATTATAGGAGCATACCACATCACCTTGGAAGGAACCCTCTTCCTGGGTGGCTCGCCCTCAATATCACCAGGGTCATCTTTTCTGATCTTATACCGCAATGCAGTGCATACCGGGCATTTATCCATATTCTCGTACTTCTCACCGCGATAGAGGATGCAGTCATTAGGGCATGCATGTATCTTCTGCACGTCTAATCCTAGAGGGCAGACAAGCTTCTTTGCTTCGTACGTGCTGGCGGGCAATTCGTTCTTTCTTGGAAGCATCTTCTTCATCAGTACCAGCAACTTTTCGAATGACGAGTCAGTCACACCGGTCTCTGCCTTCCACTTCAGCAATTCCAGTGTGCTACCCAGCTTCTTCTGGCCATCTTCACAAGTTGGGTACAACAATTTGTTGTGGTCCTGTAACATCTGCTCGAACTGCAACCTCTCCTTTTCTGTGTCGCAACCTCGCCGTGCATCAGAAATGACCCGGCCAAGATCATCAGCGGGCTCATCTGGTTCCTGTTCTTCATCCTAGTCTTCTTCTTCATTGTCTTCCATTGCGGTATCAGCATACTCAGGGAACATAGATCGGTAGTTGTCATCATCGTTCTCTTGTTCTTCATCGTCGTCTTCCATCATAACCCCTCTTTCTCCGTGCTTGGTCCAAACATTATAGCCCGACATAAAACCGGACCGAAGCAGGTGGCTTTGAATGACTCTTGAGGAAGTGTAATCCTTCTCATTCCGACATTCAACACATGGACAAAACATATAGCCACCACCATGCTTGTTCGTATCGGCTGCATCTCGAAAAGAATGCACGCCTTCTCTGTAAGCGGCTGTGCGTCGATCACCGTACATCCATGGATGGCTCATCTGCGTTATACGACAGTATATCAAATACAATCACGATCCTAAAAATTAGTACCGCACGGTCTAAACGAGGAAATATAGTTGCTAACCTTTTAGAATAAGTAGAAATAAAGAGGAAGAGGTTTAAGCGTGGCTCAGGCATCTCATATCGTAGTTGTGTTCGGTGAACTGAAGCGGCATCGCTCTAACACACATTTCAACAA
This sequence comes from Hordeum vulgare subsp. vulgare, assembly GCF_904849725.1. Lineage (NCBI taxonomy): Eukaryota > Viridiplantae > Streptophyta > Magnoliopsida > Poales > Poaceae > Hordeum > Hordeum vulgare. Next base: position 74,423,645 of record NC_058524.1, on the reverse strand, counting down.
ACACCTCTAGTGCATCAAAAAAAGTGGAGAGCAAGCACCCACCCACAATCCTCCATCCATGAAAAATGCAACGAAGAGGGGAGAGGGAGGCTGTGCTATATATAGGCAGAGGACTTTAGTCCCGGTTTGAGACACAAACCGGGACTAAAGGTGGCGCACATGCGGGCTTCCCACCGCGTAGTCCTTTAGTCCCGGTTTGGGACACGAACCGGGACTAAAGGCTCCTTACGGGCCGGGACTAAAGCCTCGAGGGAGGATATGAGAATTGGGGCGACGTGGCCGGGCCTTTAGTCCCGGCCCAGAGGCAGGCCGGGACTAAAGGGTCATGGCCAAAGGCCCGTTTTCCACTAGTGTGATTTGAATGGAACTAACCCGGACTAACACTGTTTTCTGCAGAATTGCCATGGTGTTGTTTTTGTGCAGAAATAAAAGTTCTCGGAATGTCCTGAAAATTTATGGAGATTTTTTCTGGAATAAAAGAAAAATACCCGCGCAAATATCCACCGGAGGGGGCGCGCCAGTGGGCCACAAGCCCACAGGCCGTGGCCACCCCCCTAGGTCGCGCCGTCCAGGCTTGTGGGGCCCATGTTGCACCACCGCCCCCAAACTCAGCTCTATATCTTCCGTCTCGCCCGGAAAAAAAATCAGAGAGAAGGTTTCATCGCGTTTTGCGATACGAAGGCGCCACCACATCCTGTTCTTCATCTAGAGGGCATATCTGGAGTCCGTTTCGGGCTCCGGAGAGGGGAAATCGTCGCCATCGTCATCATCAACCTTTCTCCATCGACAATTCCATGATGCTCTTCATCGTTCTTGAGTAATCTCGCCGTAGGCTTGCTGGACGGTGATGAGTTGGATGAGATCTATCACGTAATCGAGTTACTTCTTGACGGGAATTGATCCCTAGTATCCACTATGTTCTAGGTTGATGTTGCTACTACTTGGCTATGCTTAATGCTTGTCACTAGGGCCCGAGTGCCATGATTTTAGATCTGAACCTATTATGTTGTCGCCAATATATGTGTGTTTTAGATCCTATCTTGCAAGTTGTAGTCACCTACTATGTGTTATGACCCGGCAACCCCGGAGTGACAATAGCCGGAACCACTCCCGGAGATGACCATAGTATGAGGAGTTCATGTATTCACCGCGTGTTAATGCGTTGGTCCGGTTCTTTATTAAAAGGAGAACCTTAATATCCCATAGTTTCCATTAGGACCCCGCTGCCACGGGAGGGATGGACAATAGATGTCATGCAAGTTCTTTTCCCTAAGCACGTATGACTACATACGGAATACATGCCTACATTAGATTAACGAACGGGAGCTAGTTACATATCTCTCCGTGTTATAGCTGTTACATGATGAATCACATCCGTCACACTCATCCATCACTGATCCACTGCCTACGAGTCTTCTACTGCTGGTCCTCGCTACGTTACTTTGCTTAGGCTTGTCCCTTGCTACAAGAGGGATTGGGCCACTTTGCTTCTACTGTTGCTACTGCTGTCACATTGCTGCTGCTGCTACTGCTGTTCCTTGCTACTTCTCTGTTACTTGTTGCGAGACATTTCTGGAGCCGTAGCCGGGGAAGCATTCTTCTCAAGGATAATCCCCCGTCAACGTGCTTTTTACTGGCGCCATTGATACAATAGTTAGGAATAGTCTGCCGTCAACACATCGTTTCCGGCACCGTTGCTATCATACTACTTTGCTACTGATACTTTGCTTGCAGACACTAATCTTTCAGGTGTGGTTGAATCTGACACATTCAGCTGCTAATACTTGAGAATATTCTTTCGCTTCCCTTCGTGAGAACCAACAAATTTGGGTTGAATACTCTACCCTCGAAAACTGCTGCGATCCCATACGCTTGTGGGACATCACTGTCCTAGGACAAAGAGTTGATAAGAAGTTGAATGTTATTCACTATGCTAGTAAAACTCTAGACAGTGCCCAAAGAAAGTATGCTACTACTGAAAAGGAATTTTTAGCAGTCGTGTTTGCATGTGAAAAGTTCAGATCTTACATAGTTGATTCCAAAGTCACTATTCACAATGATCACGCTGCTATTAAGTACCTCATGGAAAAGAAAGACGCTAAACCTAGACTTATCAGATGGGTTCTCTTGCTACAAGAATTTCATTTGCATATTGTCGATAGGAAGGGTGCTGAGAACCCCGTAGCAGAGAACTTGTCTAGGTTGGAGAATGTTCTTGATGACCCACAACCTATTGATGATAGCTTTCCTGATGAGAAACTGAATGTCATCAATACTTCACGTAGTACACCGTGGTATGATGATTATGCAAGTTATATTGTTGTCAAATATATACCACATAGTTTCACATACCAGCTAAAGAAGAAATTATTCTTTGATTTGAGACATTACTTATGGGATGATCCTCAACTTTATAAGGAAGGAGTAGATGGTGTTATTAGCCGTTGTGTACCTGAACATGAACAGGGACAAATCCTACATAAGTGTCACTCCGAGGCTTACGGAGGACACCATGCGGGAGATAGAACTGCACACAAGGTATTGCAATCAGGTTTCTATTGGCCCACTCTCTTCAAGGATGCCCGTAAGTTTGTCTTGTCTTGTGACGAACGTCAAAGAATAGGTAATATCAGTAAACGTCAGGAAATGCCTATGAATTATTCACTTGTCATTGAACCATTTGACATTTGGGGCTTTGATTATATGGGACCTTTTCCAAAATCCAAAGGATATACTCATATCCTAGTTGTTGTTGATTACGTTACTAAGTGGGTAGAAGCTATCCCAACTAGTAGTGCTGATCAGAACACCTCTATCAGGATGCTTAAAGAAGTTATTTTCCCTAGATTTGGAGTCCCTAGATATCTAATGCCTGATGGTGTTCACATTTTATTCATGGTGCTTTCCGTAAAACGCTTGCTAAGTATGATCTCAATCATAGAATTGCATCTCCTTATCACCCTCAGTCCAGTGGTCAAGTAGAGCTAAGCAATAGAGAGATTAAACTAATTCTGCAAATGACTGTCAATAGGTCAACAAGAATTGGTCTAAGAAGCTCGATGATGCATTGTGGCCTTATAGAACTGCTTATAAGAATCCCATGGGCATGTCTCCGTACAAAATGGTTTACGTAAAGCATGTCATTTACCTCTTGAGCTAGAGCATAAGGCTTATTGGGCAATCAAAGAGCTCAACTTTGATTTCAAACTTGCTGGTGAGAAGAGGTTATTTAATATTAGCTCGTTTGATGAATGGAGAGCTCAGGCATATGAAAATGCCAAGTTGTTTAAAGAAAAGGTTAAGAGGTGGCATAATAAAAGGATACAAAAACGTGAGTTCAACGTAGGTGATTATGTCTTGCTATATAATTCTCGTTTAATATTTTTTGCAGGCAAGCTTCTCTCTAAATGGGAAGGTCCTTACGTTGTTGAGGAAATATATCGTTCCGGTGCCATCAAGATCAACAACATGGAAGGTAATTTTCCGAGAGTGGTAAATGGGCAAAGAATCAAGCATTATATCTCACGTACTCCCATAAATGTTGAAAGCAATATTATAAATACCATATCTCCGGGGGAGTACATAAGGGATATTTATCAGCTTGTTTCAGACTCCAAAAACGAAGAGGTATGTGATTCGGTAAGTAAACCGTCTCCAAAACTTTTCTAGTAGGAATTTTTCTCTGTTTCGGAATTTTTAGAAAAATAGAAAAAAATTAAAGTAGTTCGGAAAGCGCACGAGGAGGCGACAAGCCAGCCAGGCGCGGGCCACCCCCTGGCCGCGCCTGGGGGGCTTGTGACCACCTCGTGTGCCTCCGGGACTCCGTTTTCTTGTGGAGTACTCCTTCTGGTCGGAAAAAAATCATTATATATTCTCCCGAAAGGCCTGACCCTCGTATCGCGCAAATTTCCTTTGTTTTCGTTTCGAGCTGTTGTGCACACAGATCTAGATCGCTATGGCATCCCCAAAATCCCCAAAGGACAAGTTCTTCGAGAAGGTCATCAATCCCTACCTCGCAGGAGTGCTGCAACACCCTCAATCTATCGAGATGCGTGAGGGGTGCTGCACATTCGTTATGTTGAGGGGCCCAAGAAGACTGGAAGCGTGGAGGCGAGGCTCGAAGCAATGGAGCAACAAGTCTTCAAGTGCCAAGGGATGGTGGAACGCAGACTCAACGCCGACCACATTATGATCACGGAGTTCACCAACAAGCACAAGATCGATGCCAATGACATCGGGAAGCACCTCTCCAGGCTCCATGACAGAATTGATCACCTCCAAGCCCAGATTTATGACCTGCAGAACCAAAGCTGTGAGTATGAGTATAGATTTAAATCAATACGGTTGGCTGCAGATTTGAGGATTCCGGAGACTCGATCATCTTTCCATGATGGAGCACCTATGCCTTGGAAGACGAAGGATCAAACCGAGGTTGCAAAAACTCCACCACCATCACCTCCAAAGGAAGACAACTAAGCACGGGTATGGGCAATCCCCTTGGCTTGTGCCAAGCTTGGGGGAGTTGCCCCGGTATCGTATCACCATCACATCTTTTGCCTTTACCTTTTATTAGTTTGATCCCTTTTGGTTTTATATTTCTCTAGTAGAATAAAGTTCTTAGTGATCTAGGCTTGAGTTTTGCTTTGTGTAACCCCCGATGTATTCGAGTTCGTGAGTCTTATAATAAAGAGTGTTTTAGTTAAGGGCCTTGCTTCATGCCATGATCTAAAGAAAAGAATGATAAAAGAACAAAAGAATGAAAGATCATGTAATGATCTTATGGGAAGTGATGGCTTCACATATAAAAAGAATGTTCATTGAAACTTGTTGTGGGTGGACAAACGTAGACCTTGGTCATTGTTGCAATTAATAGGAAGTAATAAAGAAAGAGAGGTTCACATATAGATATATCATCTTGGACACCGTCTAAGACAACATAATGAATTATGTTTGCTTGGTTCCGAACAATGATTATATGACTAGAGATCCCTTAGGATATGATGATTGCTTCCACCCCATATCAGCCAAAACTCCCGCACCAAGTAGAGATACTACTTGTGCATCTATAAACCTTCAACCCAGTTTTTCCATGAGAGTCCACCATACCTACCTATGGATTGAATAAGATCCCTCAAGTAAGTTGTCATCGGTGCAAGCAATAAAAATTGCTCCCTAAATATGTATGATCTATTAGTGTGTGGAAAATAAGCTTTGTATGAACCTGTGATGAGGAAGACATAAAAGCGACAGCCTGCATAATAAAGTTCTTTATCACAGGAGGCAATAAAAAGTGACGTTCCTTCACACTAAGAGGACACACATCCAAACCTCAAAAGCGCATGACAACCTCTGCTTCCCTCTGCGAAGGGCCTATCTTGTACCTTTACTTTTTGCCCTTGAAAGAGTCATGGTGATCTTCACCAATTCCTTATTATGCCTTTATCTTGGCTAACGTCATATGCTAGGGAAATATCTATATTCATATGTCAACTTGGAAGTAAGTATTCATGAATTATTATTGTTGACATTACCCTTGAGGTAAATAGTTGGGAGGCGAAACTATAAGCCCCTATCTTTCTCTGTGTCCGACTGAAACTTTGATATCATGAGTACCACGTGAGTTGTAACAATTGTAGAAAACGAAAGGATGATTGAGTATGTGGATTTGTTTTACAAGCTCTTATTTGACTATTTCTGATGTTATGATAAATTGCAATTGCTTCAATGACTAAAGGCTATCGGTTGTTAATTCTCATTAAGCTTCTTGATCCTTACTTTACCTTGCGAAGGAATTGTCACTTTGGCATGAGAGATTATCGGATGGTATTGATGTTCTGACTATGATCATGATGCCTGCATGTCCATATCTTGTTTTGTCGACACCTCTCTCTCTAAACATGTGGGCATATTTATTGATCTTGGTTTCCGCTTGAGGACAAGCGAAGTCTAAGCTTGGCGGAGTTGATACGTCCATTTTGCATCATGCTTTCATGTTGATATTTATCGCTTTATGGGCTGTTATTACACTTCATGGTACAATACTTACGCCTTTTCTCTCTTATTTTGCAAGGTTTACATGAAGAGGGAGAATGACGGCAGCTGGAATTCTGGCCTGAAAAAGGAGCAACTTTGAGATACCTATTCTGCGCAACTCGAAAAGCCATGAAAATCAACGAGGATTTATTTTGGAATTTATAAAAAATACTGGGCCGAAGAAGTACCAGAGGGGAGCCAGCAGGAGGCCACAAGCCTGCTAGGTGCGGCCTACCCCCTGGCAGCGACTAGGGGGCTTGTGGGCTCCCTGTTGGCCCTCTGCCCCCCCCCCCTCTTTTGCTATAAGGAGGGTTTCGTTCCAGAAAAAAATCAAGAGGAGGCTTTCGGGAGGATTCGCCGCCGCCACGAGGCAGAACTTGAGCAGAACCAATCTAGAGCTCCGGCAGGGTCGTCCTGCCGGGGAAACTTCCCTCCCGGAGGGGGAAATCATCGCCATCGTCATCACCAACACTCCTCTCATCGGAGGGGACTCATCACTATCAACATCTTCATCAGCACCATCTCATCTCCAAACCCTAGTTCATCTCTTGTAACCAATCTCCATCTCGCGACTCCGATTGGTACTTGTAAGGTTGCTAGTAGTGTTAATTACTCTTTGTAGTTGATGCTAGTTGGATTACTTGGTGGAAGATTATATGTTCAGATCCTTGATGCTATTCAATACCTCTATGCTTTGTGAGTAGTTACTTTTGTTCCTGAGGACATGGGATAAGTCATGCTATAAGTAGTCATGTGAATTTGGTATTTGTTCGATATTTTGATGTGTTGTATGTTGTTTTTCCTCTAGTGGTATTATGTGAACGTTGACTACATAACACTTCACCATTATTTGGGCCTAGAGTAAGGCATTGGGAAGTAGTAAGTAGATGGTGGGTTGCTAGACTGACAGAAGCTTAAACCCTAGTTTATGTGTTGCTTTGTAAGGGGCTGATTTGGATCCACTAGTTTAATGCTATGGCTAGACTTTGTCTTAATTCTTCTTTCGTAGTTGCGGGTGCTTGCGAGAGGGGTTAATCATAAGTGGGATATTTGTCCAAGTAAGGGCAGCACCCAAGCACCGGTCCACCCACATATCAAACTATCAAAGTAACGAACGCGAATCATATGAACATGATGAAAACTAGCTTGACAGAAATTCCCATGTATCCTCGGGAGCGCTTTACCTCCAATAAGAGTTTGTCCACGCTTGTCCCTTGCTACAATAAGGATTGGGCCACTTTGTTGCACTGTTGTTACTATTGTTACTTGCTACTAGCTACGAATCATCTTATCACACAACTATGTGTTACCGATAATTTCAGTGCTTGCAGAGAATACCTTGCTGTAAATCACTTGTCAGATCCTTCTGCTCCTCGTTGGGTTCGACACTCTTACTTATCGAAAGGACTACGATAGATCCCCTACACTTGTGGGTCATCAGTATGCTTGAAGTATTATTGTTTTTATGTCAATATTAGACATCTGTTTTGAATCTTATGGATCTGAATATTTGTTGGAAATATGCCCTAGAGGCAATAATAAATTAGTTATTATTATATTTCTTAGTTCATGATAATCGTTTATTATCCATGCTATAATTGTATTGATTGGAAACACAATACTTGTGTGGATACATAGACAAAACACTGTCCCTAGTAAGCCTCTAGTTGACTAGCTTGTTAATCAAAGATGGTCAAGGTTTCCTGGCCATAGGCAAGTGTTGTCACTTGATAACGGGATCACATCATTAGGAGAATCATGTGATGGACTAGACCCAAACTAATAGACGTAGCATGTTGATCGTGTCATTTTGTTGCTACTGTTTTCTGCGTGTCAAGTATTTATTCCTATGACCATGAGATCATATAACTCACTGACACCGGAGGAATGCTTTGTGTGTATCAAACGTCGCAACGTAACTGGGTGACTATAAAGATGCTCTACAGGTATCTCCGAAGGTGTTAGTTGAGTTAGTATGGATCAAGACTGGGATTTGTCACTCCGTGTGAACGGAGAGGTATCTCGGGGCCCACTCGGTAATACAACATCACACACAAGCCTTGCAAGCAATGTAACTTAGTGTAAGTTGCGGGATCTTGTATTACGGAACGAGTAAAGAGACTTGCCAGTAAACAAGATTGAAATAGGTATACGGATACTGACGATCGAATCTCGGGCAAGTAACATACCGAAGGACAAAGGGAATGACATACGGGATTATATGAATCCTTGGCACTGAGGTTCAAACGATAAGATCTTCGTAGAATATGTAGGATCCAATATGGGCATCCAGGTCCCGCTATTGGATATTGACCGAGGAGTCTCTCGGGTCATGTCTACATAGTTCTCGAACCCGCAGGGTCTGCACACTTAAGGTTCGACGTTGTTTTATGCGTATTTGAGTTATATGGTTGGTTACCGAATGTTGTTCGGAGTCCCGGATGAGATCACGGACGTCACGAGGGTTTCCGGAATGGTCCGGAAACGAAGATTGATATATAGGATGACCTCATTTGGTTACCGGAAGGTTTTCGTGCATTACCGGAAAAGTTTCGGGCTCATCAGTAGTGTACCGGGAGTGCCGGGAGGGGTGCCGGGGACCATCGAGAGGGGTGTCACGCCCCAAGGGGTCTCATGGGCTATGGGAAGAGATAAACCAGCCCCTAGTGGGCTGGAATAAGTTCCCACTAAGGCCCATAAGGTTTGAGAAGGAAAAAACACAAGGTGGAAAGAGTTTCCAAGTGGGAAGGTGGAATCCTACTCCAAGTAGGATTGGAGTAGGACTCCTCCACCTCCAATTTCGGCCAAACCTTTAGGTTTTGAGGCTGCCTCCTCCCCTCCCTCCCACCTATATATACGGAGGTTTTAGGGCTGATTTGAGACGACTTTCTCACGGCTGCCCGACCACATACCTCCATAGTTTTTCCTCTAGATCGCGTTTCTGCGGAGCTCGGGCGGAGCCCTGCTGAGACAAGATCATCACCAACCTCCGGAGCGCCGTCACGCTGCCGGAGAACTCTTCTACCTCTCCGTCTCTCTTGCTGGATCAAGAAGGCCGAGATCATCGTCGAGTTGTACGTGTGCTGAACGCGGAGGTGCCGTCCGTTCGGTACTAGATCGTGGGACTGATCGCGGGATTGTTCGCGGGGCGGATCGAGGGACGTGAGGACGTTCCACTACATCAACCGCGTTCACTAACGCTTCTGCTGTACGATCTACAAGGGTACGTAGATCACTCATCCCCTCTCGTAGATGGACATCACCATGATAGGTCTTCATGCGCGTAGGAAAATTTTTGTTTCCCTTGCGACGTTCCCCAACAGTGGCATCATGAGCTAGGTTCATGCGTAGATGTCTTCTCGAGTAGAACACAAAAGTTTTTGTGGGCGGTGATGTGCGTTTTTGTGGGCGGTATTGTTGGATTGAAGCGGCTTGGACCGACATTACTCGTACGCTTACGAGAGACTGGTTTCATCGTTACGAGTAACCCCCTTTGCTCAAAGATGACTGGCAAGTGACTGTTTCTCCAACTTTAGTTGAATCGGATTTGACCGAGGAGGTCCTTGGATGAGGTTAAATAGAAACTCATATATCTCCGTTGTGGTGTTTGCGTAAGTAAGATGCGATCCTACTAGATACCCTCGGTCACCACGTAAAACATGCAACAACAAAATTAGAGGACGTCTAACTTGTTTTTGCAGGGTATGATTGTGATGTGATATGGCCAACGATGTGATGTGATATATTGGATGTATGAGATGATCATGTTGTAATAGAAATATCGACTTGCACGTCGATGGTACGGCAACCGGCAGGAGCCATAGGGTTGTCTTTATACTAACGTTTGTGCTTGCAGATGCGTTTACTATTTTGCAAGGATGTAGCTTTAGTAGTAATAGCATAAGTAGCACGACAACCCCGATGGCAACACGTTGATGGATGATCATGGTGTGGCGCCGGTGACAAGAAGATCGTGCCGGTGCTTTGGTGATGGAGATCAAGAAGCACGTGATGATGGCCATATCATGTCACTTATGAATTGCATGTGATGTTAATCCTTTTATGCACCTTATTTTGCTTAGAACGACGGTAGCATTATGAGGTGATCTCTCACTAAAATTTCAAGACGAAGTTGTGTTCTCCCCGACTGTGCACCGTTGCGACAGTTCTTCGTTTCGAGACACCACGTGATGATCGGGTGTGATAGACTCAACGTTCACATACAACGGGTGCAAAACAGTTGCACACGCAGAACACTCGGGTTAAGCTTGACGAGCCTAGCATGTGCAGACATGGCCTCGGAACACATGAGACCGAAAGGTCGAGCATGAATCGTATAGTTGATATGATTAGCATAGGGATGCTTACCACTGAAACTATTCTCGACTCACGTGATGATCGGACTTGAGATAGTGGATTTGGATCATGTACCACTCAAATGACTAGAGAGATGTACTTTTTGAGTGGGAGTTCTTAAGTAATATGATTAATTGAACTAATTGTCATGAACATAGTCTAATGGTCTTTGCGAATTACGATGTAGCTTGCGCTATAGCTCTACTGTTTTTTTATGTTCCTAGAGAAAATTTAGTTGAAAATTGATAGTAGCAAACTTTGCAGACTGAGTCTGTAAAACCGAGGATTGTCCTCGTTGCTGCGCAGAAGGCTTATGTCCTTAATGCACCACTCGGTGTGCTGCACCTCGAGCGTCGTCTGTGGATGCTGTGAACATCCGACATACACGTTTCTGATGACTACACGATAGTTCAGTGCAAAGTACTTAATGGCTTAGAAGCAAGGCACCAAAAACGTTTTAAACGTCACGGAACATAAGTGATGTTCTAAAGAGATGAAATTGTGATTTCATGCTTGTGCCCTTGTTAAGAGGTACGAGACCTCCAACAAAATTCTTTGACCACAAAGTAAAGGAGAAAAGCTCAATCGTTGAGCGTGTGCTCAGATTGTCTGAGTACGACAATCACTTGAATCAAGTGGGAGCTAATCTTCCAGATGAGATAGTGATGGTTCTCCAAAAGTCACTGCCACCAAGCTTTGAGAGCTTCGTGATGAACTATAACATATCAAGGATAGATACAATGATCTTTGAGAGATTCGCGACGTTTGACACTGCGAAAGTAGAAATCAAGAAGGAGCATCAATAGTTGATGGTTTGAAAAACCACTAAGTTTCAAGAAAGGCGAGGGCTAGAAGGGATACTTCGTGAAACGGCAAAACAGTTGCTGCACTAATGAAGAGACCCAAGATTAAACCCAAACCCGAGACTAAGTGCTTCTGTAATAAGGGGAACAGTCACTGAGGCGGAGCAACTCTAGATACTTGGTAGATAAGAAGGCTGGCAAAAGTCGAGAGAAGTATATTTGATATACATAATGTTGATGTGTACTTTACTAGTACTCCTAGTAGCACGAGGGTATTGGATACTGGTTCGGTTGCTAAGTGATTAGTAACGCGAAATGAAAGCTACGGCATAAACGGAGACTAGCTAAAGGCGAGGTGACGATACGTGTTGGAAGTGTTTCCAAGGTTGATATGATCAAACGTCACACGCCCCCTTTACCATCGGGATTGGTGTTGAACCTAAATAATTGTTATTTGGTGCTTGCGTTAAGCATGAACATGATTGGATCGTGTTTATTGCAATACGATTATTCATTCAAAAGGAATAATGGTTACTCTATTTGCTTGAATAATCACCTTCAATGGTTTATTGAATCTCGATTGTAGTGTTACACATTGGTGCCAAAAGATACGAGTTAAATGATGATAGTACCACTTACTTGTGGCACTGCCGCTTGAGTCATGTTAGTATAAATTGCATGAAGAGGCTCCATGCTGATGGATCTTTACTCACCTGATTTCGAATCACTAGTGACATGCAAATCATACCACATGAGCAAGGCCTTGTTTTCATTGAGATGAAACAAGATAGTAACTTGTTGGAAGTGATACATTTTGATGTATGCAGTCCAGTGAGTGTTGAGGCACGCAGTGGATATCATTATGTTCTTACTTCACTGACGACTTGAGTAGATACAGGAGTATTTACTTAATGAATCACAAGTCTGAAATATTGAAAAGTTCAATTCTGTTTCAGAGTGAAGTTCGTCGTAACAAGAGGATGAACTGTCTACGATATGATCATAGAAATGAATATCTGAGTTACGAATTTTTGGTACACAGTTAAGACAATGTGGAAATTGTTTCACAGTTCATGCCACCTGGAACATCATGGTGTGATGATGTGTCTGAACGTCATAGCCACGCACTATTTAGTATGGTGCATGCTGGGATGTCTCTTATCGAATTACCACTATCGTTTATGGGTTATGCATTAGAGACAACCACATTCACTTTAAATGGGGCACCGCGTATTTCCGTTGAGATGACACAGTATAGACTGAGGTTTAGAGAAATCTAAACTGTCGTTTCTTGAAAGTTTGGGGCTTCGAAACTTATGTGAAAAAGTTTCAGTCTGATAAGCTCGAACCCAAAGCGGATAAATGCATCTTCACAGGATATCCAAAACAGTTGGGTACATCTCCTATCTCAGATCCGAAAGCAAAGTGTTTGTTTCTAGAAACGGATCCTTTCTCGAGAAAAGGTTTCTCTCGAAAGAATTGAGTGGGAGGGTAGTAGAACTTGATGAGGTTATTGAACCATCACTTCAACCAGTGTGTAGCAGGGCGTAGGAAGTTGTTCCTGTGGCGCCTACACCAATTGAAGTGGAAGCTGATGATGGTGATCATTAAGCTTCGAATCAAGTTACTACAAACCTCGTAGGTCGACAAGGTCGCGTACTGCTGCAGAGTAGTACGGTAACCCTGTCTTGGAGGTCATGTTGTTGAGCAACAGTGAACCTACGAGTTATGGAGAAAGCGATGGTGGGCCCAGATTCCGACAAATGGCTGGAAGCCATAAAATCCGAGAGAGGATCCATGTGTGAAAACAAAGTGTAGACTTTGGTAGAACTACTTGATGGTCATGGGACTATTGGGTAAAATGGATCTTTAAAAGAAGACAGACGATGATGGTGATAAGTCACTATTAAGAAAAGCTCGACTTGTCGCAAAGATGTTTTCGACAAGATCAAACAGTTGACTATGATGAGTCTTTCTCACTCGTAGCGATGCTAAAGGTCTGTTAGAATTATGTTAGTAGTTGCTGCATTATTTATGAAATATTGCACGTAGGATGTCAAAACATTGTTTCCTCGACGGTTTCCTTGAGCAAACATTGTATGTGATACAACCAGAAGGTTTTGTCGATCCTAAAGATACTAGCAAGTATGCAAGCTCCAGTGATCCTTCAATGGACTGGTGCAAGCATCTCGGAGTTGGAATAAGCACTTTGATGAGATGATCAAAGATTTTGGGTGTGTACAAGGTTTATGAGAAACTTATATTTCCAAAGAAGTGAGTGGGAGCACTATAGAATTTCTGATAGGTATATGTGGTTGACATATTGTGGATCAGAAGTAATGTAGAATTTCTGTAAAGCATACAAGGTTGTTTGAAATAAGTTTTCAAAGGAGTACCTGGATTATGCTACTTGAAGGTTGAGCATCAAAGATCTATGGAGATAGATCGAAAGCGCTTAATAGAAGTTTCAACAAGATGCATGCCTTGACAAGTTTTTGAAAGAGTTCAAAATAGACCAGCAAAGAAGGAGTTCTTGGTTGCGTTGTGAGGTGTGAATTTGAGTAAGACTCAAAACCCGACCACGGCAGAATAAAGAGAATAGATGAAGGTCGTCTTCTATGCCTTAGCCGTAGAATCTAAAGTATGCCATGCTGTGTACCGCACCTGAAGTGTGCCTTGACTCAAAGTATGTTGAGAGGTACAGAGAGTGATCCATGTTTGAATCACTAGCAGCGGTCAAAATTTATCCTTAGTAACAAATGGACTAAGGAATTTTTCTCGATTATGGAGGTGGTTAAAGAGTTCGTCGTAAAGGGTAACGTCGATGCAAGCTTTGCCACTAATCTGAATAACTATGAGTAGTGAAACGGATTCATATAGTAGAGTGGATATTTGGAGCATTTCCGAATAGCACGTAGTAGCAGCATCTATAAGATGACATAAAGATTTGTAAAGAACGCACGGATCTGAAAGTTTCAGAACCGTTGACTAAAACCTCTCTCACAAGCAAGACATGATCAGACCCCATAACTATATGGGTGTTGGATTCGTTGGAATCACATGGTGATGTGAACTAGATTATTGACTCTAGTGCAAGTGGGAGACTGTTGGAAATATGCCCTAGAGGCAATAATAAATTAGTTATTATTATATTTCTTAGTTCATGATAATCGTTTATTATCCATGCTATAATTGTATTGATTGGAAACACAATACTTGTGTGGATACATAGACAAAACACTATCCCTAGTAAGCCTCTAGTTGACTAGCTCGTTAATCAAAGATGGTCAAGGTTTCCTGGCCATAGGCAAGTGTTGTCACTTGATAACGGGATCACATCATTAGGAGAATCATGTGATGGACTAGACCCAAACTAATAGACGTAGCATGTTGATCGTGTCATTTTGTTGCTACTGTTTTCTGCGTGTCAAGTATTTATTCCTATGACCATGAGATCATATAACTCACTGACACCGGAGGAATGCTTTGTGTGTATCAAACGTCGCAACGTAACTGGGTGACTATAAAGATGCTCTACAGGTATCTCCGAAGGTGTTAGTTGAGTTAGTATGGATCAAGACTGGGATTTGTCACTCCGTGTGAACGGAGAGGTATCTCGGGGCCCACTCGGTAATACAACATCACACACAAGCCTTGCAAGCAATGTAACTTAGTGTAAGTTGCGGGATCTTGTATTACGGAACGAGTAAAGAGACTTGCCAGTAAACGAGATTGAAATAGGTATACGGATACTGACGATCGAATCTCGGGCAAGTAACATACCGAAGGACAAAGGGAATGACATACGGGATTATATGAATCCTTGGCACTGAGGTTCAAACGATAAGATCTTCGTAGAATATGTAGGATCCAATATGGGCATCCAGGTCCCGCTATTGGATATTGACCGAGGAGTCTCTCGGGTCATGTCTACATAGTTCTCGAACCCGCAGGGTCTGCACACTTAAGGTTCGACGTTGTTTTATGCGTATTTGAGTTATATGGTTGGTTACCGAATGTTGTTCGGAGTCCCGGATGAGATCACGGACGTCACGAGGGTTTCCGGAATGGTCCAGAAACGAAGATTGATATATAGGATGACCTCATTTGGTTACCGGAAGGTTTTCGTGCATTACCGGAAAAGTTTCGGGCTCATCAGTAGTGTACCGGGAGTGCCGGGAGGGGTGCCGGGGACCATCGGGAGGGGTGTCACGCCCCAACGGGTCTCATGGGCTATGGGAAGAGATAAACCAGCCCCTAGTGGGCTGGAATAAGTTCCCACTAAGGCCCATAAGGTTTGAGAAGGAAAAAACACAAGGTGGAAAGAGTTTCCAAGTGGGAAGGTGGAATCCTACTCCAAGTAGGATTGGAGTAGGACTCCTCCACCTCCAATTTCGGCCAAACCTTTAGGTTTTGAGGCTGCCTCCTCCCCTCCCTCCCACCTATATATACGGAGGTTTTAGGGCTGATTTGAGACGACTTTCTCACGGCTGCCCGACCACATACCTCCATAGTTTTTCCTCTAGATCGCGTTTCTGCGGAGCTCGGGCGGAGCCCTGCTGAGACAAGATCATCACCAACCTCCGGAGCGCCCTCACGCTGCCGGAGAACTCTTCTACCTCTCCGTCTCTCTTGCTGGATCAAGAAGGCCGAGATCATCGTCGAGTTGTACGTGTGCTGAACGCGGAGGTGCCGTCCGTTCGGTACTAGATCGTGGGACTGATCGCGGGATTGTTCGCGGGGCGGATCGAGGGACGTGAGGACGTTCCACTACATCAACCGCGTTCACTAACGCTTCTGCTGTACGATCTACAAGGGTACGTAGATCACTCATCCCCTCTCGTAGATGGACATCACCATGATAGGTCTTCGTGCGCGTAGGAAAATTTTTGTTTCCCTTGCGACGTTCCCCAACAATATTCATGCCACAACAGAGAATATTACATGGATAAATATTATAGGTAGCATTCCACATCAAAAATTCTGTTTTTATCGTTTACCTACTCGAGGACGAGAAGGAATTAAGCTTGGGGATGCTTGATACGTCTCCAACGTATCTATATTTTTTTATTGTTCCATGCTATTATATTATCTGTTTTGGATGTTTTATATGCATTATTATGCTGTTTTATATTATTTTTGGGTCTAACCTATTAATCTAAAGCCTAGTGCCAGTTTTTGGTTTTTTTCCATGTTTTTGAGTATTGCACGTAAGGAATATTAAACGGAGTCCAAACGGAATAAAATCACTGGCATGATTTTTCTTGGACCAGAAGAAACCCAGAAGACTTGGAGTAGGGGGCAGGGCACGTGCCGGGAGGCCACAAGCCTTGAGAGCGCTCCCTAGGGGGGGCGCCCCCTTGCTTTTGGCTCCCCTAGAGGTGTCCTAAACCTATTCTTCGGCCTATAAATTCCAAAATATCCCCACATTGCAAAAGAGAGCCAAGAAAATACTTTTCTGCAACCGAGAGCCTCTGTTCCCGTGAGATCCAATCTAGGAGCCTTTTTCGGTAATCTGTCGGAGAGGGAATTGATCACGGAGGGAATCTACATCAACTGCATTGCCCCTCCAATGATACGTGAGAATTTTACCACAGACCTATGGGTCCATAGCTAGTAGCTATATGGCTTCTTCTCTCTCTTTGATCTTCAATACCATGTTCTTCATGATCTTCATGGAGATCTATCCAATGTAATACTCTTTTGCGGTGTGTTTGTCAAGATCCGATGAATTGTGAGTTTATGTTCAGATTATGTATGAATATTATTTGAATCTCTTATGAATTCTTATATTCACGATTTCATATCTTAGCAAGTCTCTTTGAGTTATTGGTTTGGTTTGGCCAACTAGATTGGTAATTCTTGCAATCGGAGAAGTGCTTGGTTTTGGTTTCAATCTTGAAGTGTCCTCACCTAGTGACATAGTAGGGGTAGCAAGGCACGTATTGTATTGTTGCCATCGAGGATAAAAAGATGGGGTTTTCATCATATTGCTTGAGTTTATCCCTCTACATCATCTCTTCTTACTTAATGCGTTAGTCTATTCTTCATGAACTTAATACTCTAGATGCACGGAGGAGTCGGTCGATGTGTGGTGTAATAGTAGTAGATGCAGAATTGTTTCGGTCTACTCGACACGGACGTAATGCCTATATGCATAATCATTGCCTTGGATATCTTCATAATTATTCGCTTTTCTATCAATTGCTCAACAGTAATTTGTCCACTCACCGTATTATTTTCCTTTATGAGAGAAGCCTCTAGTGAAACCTATGGCCCCGGGGTCTATTTTCCATATTAGACTTTCAGATCTATAAACCAAAAATACCAAAAATATCTTGCTGCAATTTATTTACTTTTGTTTCCGCAATCTTTTATATCTATCTCTATCAGATCTCATCCTTGCAAATAACTCTGAAGGGATTGACAACCCCTTTTAGCGTTGGGTGTAAGTGTTTGATTATTTGTGTAGGTACTACAATTGGGGCCTTGCTTGTTCCTCCTACTGGATTGATACCTTGGTTCTCAACAAACTGAGGGAAATACTTATCTACTTTACTGCATCGCCCTTTCCTCTTCAGCGGAAAACTAGCGCAAGCTATAGAAGTAGCAGTGCGCTAGCATGAGAACCCAATGGTGTACGAGCCTGCGAAGATGTGCCTGTAGGATCCGAATTATGTCTAGACGGGAGTGATTAGACTACTTGACCAAATAAAATTTGTCCTTTCCCAATTTTGATAGTTGGCAAGTTTTGGCAATTATATTAAGTTAGGCACACCCTACACATGCAAGTCAAAGAGTATAGCAGGGGAAAATAAAGACATGCACATGTAAGTAGAGGGTAGGGATAGGAAGATCAAATGCAAAGATGACTTGGAAATTTTGGCGGGATTCCAATAAGTGGTGCTATCATACGTCAATGTTGATGGAGACTTCAACCCATGGAGGGTAACGATCATGAGAGTCCACGAAGGGCTCCACCCATGAAGGTTCCATAGAGAAGTAACCTTGTCTATACTATCATGGCTTACATCCACGAAGGACTAGCCTCACTCGGGGTAGATCTTCACGAAGTAGAAGATCTCCTTGCCCTTACAAACTTCTTGGTTCAACTCCACATGAAGTCGGAGGCTCCCATGCGACACCTAACCAATCTAGGAGACACCACTCTTTAAAAGGTAATAGATGTGGTATGTATGATGAACTCCTTGCTCTTGTGCTTAAAAATATAGTCTCCTCAACACTCAATCAATCTCTCACAGATTTGTCTTTGGTAGAAGAGATTGATTGGGTGGAAAGCAATTTGGGAGGCTAGAAGTAAAGATCCATATGGTTAGAATGGAATATCTTGATCTCAACACATGAATAGCTGCACTACTGGAGAAACGAGCATTAGTCCCGGTTGGTAAGGTCCTTTAGTCCCGGCTCACCAAACATATTTTACGCTACTACATACTGTACACGTTATGCATATATCATAGAATTTCTCGTAGGAACAATCATATATCATAGAATTTCTCATATGACCAAATGCATACACACACACACACACACATATATATATATACACACACACACACAATTTGGTATATATAATTTCTCCTACATCTAGCAGATCATTACATGAACGCATTATATATAATTTGGTATATATATCAGTTGACTGAATCCTTGACATTGTGGTTCGATCGATAAAGATCTTCGTGGAATATGTTGGAACCAATATGGGCATCCAAGTCCCGCTATTGGTTATTGACCGGAGAGGTGTCTCGGTCATGTCTACATAATTCTCGTACGCGTAGGGTCCGCACGCTTAACGTTCGATGACGATATTCTATTATTGGGTTATGTATGTTTGTGACTGGATGTTTTTCGGAGTCTGAGATGAGATCTCGGATGTCATGCGGAGCTCCAAAATGGTCCGAGGGGAAAGATTTATATATGTGAAGTCATATTTTGGCTACCAAAAGAGTTTTGGGGTTTTCGGTATTGTATGGGGAAGCTTCCAGAAGGTTCCAGAAACATCCGGAGGAGTACGGAAGTCCACCAAGGGTTCCACCACATGTCCCTCACAAAGCCCATTTGGCCCTAGAGAGGTGGAAAGTCCACCTATGTATGAAAGGGAAGGAGGAGGACTAGGAGTCCACCTCCTCCCCCTCCACCTATATATAGAGGGGAGGGGCACCCCAAGAGGACACATCAAGCCCTTGGCACCCCTCTCGCTCCCTTTACTCCATAGCTCCTCCGTCCTCAATCTACAAAAACTTGACGAAGCCCTGCTGAACTAGCTCCAACACCACCTCCACCACGTCGTCGTGCTGGCTGAGAACCCATCTACTACTCCGCCCTCACTTGTTGGATTGTGGAGGCGGAGACGTCATCGAGCTGCATGTGTGCTGAATGCGAAGGTGATGTCCGTTCGGTGCTGGAACGGATTGGATCGCCATTGGATGGTGAAGAGTACGACTACATCAACCGCATAATATAGGCTCCCGATTAACGGTCTACGAGGGTACGTGGACACACTCTCCCCTCTTGATATGCATCTCCATGGATAGATATTGCATGTGCGTAGGAAACTTTTTGTTTTCCATGTAATGTTCCCCAACACACCACATAGCTTCCGGTGAGGAGGTGGGGAGGAGAGCGACGACCGGGCTACGGTTTGCTCTTGTAGGGGCTCGAGGAGGCAAGTGGGCTCGGAAGTGGAAGTCTGTGGACTGGTCGATCCACGACTTTCACATTAAGAAGAACGGTGATCGGGTGGATGGATGGCTAGCAAGTGGGTCCTCCCACGCGTGCGGTTTCAATTTGGGTTGTGGTAGGTAGGTGTGTGGCCGACACGCACGGCCGACACGGACAAGGAGCGGGCTTGTGGGTGTCCGTTCGATACCCGTGTGGACGCAAACTAGGCGCAAGTTTACGCTGGAAATGGACCAAGACGGACGCCAAAGGAACTTAATTTGGGGATGATTATGTGTGTTTGGCCGTCACCTTTGTCGGTTTGGACCCAAACAAACACTCACGGACTAGATGAGGTCGTCTATAGGAGTTGGCTTGACACCTGTGCATCTTCATATGCAAAGCCCAAGAGGTAAACTATTTTCAGTCAAAGTGAATGACAAATGAATCTATGCTGAAGAACTCTAATTCTCTTCACATGCAGCCCTTCGTATCATCAAATGTGTCACATCATCATCCACTAAAACTAGTTTGTAGTATATGCATATTTCAGTTTAATTGTTCCATCACCTACAATCCAGTGGACTTGCATACTTTTTTTCATCCAACTAACTCTTATTCTCGAACATGTAGACCTTCATATCATCATATGAGTCACATCATCATTCACTAAAATTATTTTGTCGCACATGCATACCCTGATTTAATTGTAGCCAAGCATGTATGCACACTCTTTGTTCGTACGCAATTACTTTTGGAAATAATAGCTTTTGATTTAGGTCATTTTGTTTATAGAAAATCTGAAATATTTGTAAAATCTATAATACATAAATAGTTCATTTCCTCTAACTCTAATTTTTTCAACATGCAGCCCACAACATCACCAAATGTGCCACATCATTATCCATTAAAACTATTTTTGTAGCACATTTTTTTTAGAAAAGGAGGGGTTGCCTCCGGCCTCTGCATCAGCACGATGCATACGGCCACTTTATTAAAATAATCAAATGGATCTCGGTTCAACATAATCTCTGACATAGCAGTAAAGAAGTAAAAGTAAAGCAAAAAGTGCCACAACCGGCAAAACAGGCCTAGATGCCTAACCATCTATCCTATTACTAGACCGCCATCCAAACTGGTTGAAGATATCCCGCGCTACCATCTCCCATCGGGTAGACCCGGTAACCAAAGGCTCCTTGGTTTCCACAGGAGTGAGTGATGACCATGTACGGATCAATGCTGCAACTTTATGAAGTACCTGCAAAAAATGTATATTTGTATGTTTGTCAAAAACCACATCATTCCTACAGTTCCATATAGCCCAAAGAAGTGCACAAACTCCAATACAAATGTGTCTAGCAATAATCATATCAACTCCATCAAGCCACGTTCCAAATAACGTGTCAATGCTATCCGGAGGTACAATGTTGAAGGCTATACATATTGTGTGCCAAAGAACTCTCGCAAGTGGACATTGGAGAAAGAGGTGTGTAATGTTCTCTTCGTTATCACAAAAGCTACATCGAGTACTCCCCCCCCCCCCAATTACGTTTAGCCAAATTATCCTTAGTTAGAATCACCTTCTTGTGCACAAACCACATGAAGACCTTGATCCTTAAGGGTACCTTGACTCTCCAAATATTAACGGATTTTGGGATATTAGTCGTGTCAATAAGATTCAGATACATCGATTTGACCGTAAATATTTCGTTATTTGTAAGCTTCCAATGCACCCTATCAGGTTCCTCTGATAACTGGATATCCATGAGCCTCATGACAAGGTGTAACCAATCCGGCCAGCGAATTGCCTATCAATGACCGTCTGAATTGGATATTTAAAGGATTTGACTGAAGTACTGTGGCTACGTACGCCTCCTTGCGTTACACAATATTATAGAGAGCTGGATATTGAACGGCCAGAGGCGTCTCCCCCAACCATGAATCCTTTCAGAATCTCATACCCTCACCGTTTTCAATAATAAATTTGGTTCTATGGAAGAAGGTTGACCTTACTCTCATCAATCCCTTCCAGAATAGTGAATCATTGGGTCTAACTTTTACCTGGGATAAGGTTTTAGAATGTAGGTACTTATTATGCAAAATTTGTACCGACATGCCTTTTGTCTCTACGGAAAGTCTAAATAGCCACTTACTTAGCAGGCATCTATTGTTTATCTCTAAATTCTCAATTCCCACACCTCCTCGGTATTTGGGCCTACAAATAATATCTCATTTAGTTAATCTATATTTCTTCCTGTCATCATCACTTTGCCAAAAGAATCTAGATCGATAAAATCCAATCTTTTGCGTACCCCTATGGGTACCTCAAAGAAGGATAGAATGAACATCGCGTACTCGTAAGTACCGAATTAATTAGAATTAACCTTCCTCCATATGAGAGGAGCTTGCCCTTCCAGCAGCTTAGCTTTTTTCTCAAATCGATCCTCTATGCTTTCCCACTCACTATTGGGAAGCTTGCGATGGTGAATAGGTATGCCTAAATAGTTGAACGGTAGGCTTCCCAGTTCACAACCGAACAATTGTTTGTAAGTATTTTGTTCATCTTTGGCTTTCCCAAAACAAAAAAGCTCACCCTTATGAAAATTGATTTTCAAGCCTCACAATTGTTCAAAGAGGCAGAGTATAAGCTTCATATTCCTGGCTTTTGCTTCATCATGTTCCACAAACAAGATAGTATCATCAGCATATTGCAGGATAGACACGCCACCATCCACCAGATGCGACACCAGTCCACCTACCCATCCTCTTAGTTTAGCCCTTCCTATTAGAATTTCCAACATGTCTACAACTATGTTAAATAGGATGGGTGACATTGGATCTCCCTGCCTGAGACCTTTGAAAGTTTGGAAGAAATGGCCAATGTCATCATTGACTTTAATTCCAACACTCCATTTTTGTACGAATGATTCAACATGATTCCTCAATATTTCGTCGAACCCCTTCATACGTAATGCCTGTTGCAGGAATGTCCATTTGACCTTATCATATGCCTTCTCAAAATCCACCTTGAAGATAACCCTATCTAGTTTCTTCGAGTGAATTTCATGCAGCTTTTCATGCAGGACCACCACACCCTCTAGTATGTTTCGGCCCGGCATGAAAGCCGCATGACTAGGTTGCACTACCTCATGTACAATCTGAGTCAACCTATTCGTTCCTACCTTTGTAAAGATTTTCAAGCTGACATTCAGAAGGCAAATAGGTCTAAATTGTTCTATACGCACTGCACCCTCCTTCTTTGGCAAAAGTGTCACTGTTCCGAAATTTAGGTGAAATAACTGTAAGTTCCCGTAAAATAAGTCTTGGAACATAGGTAACAAGTCACCTTTGATAATGTGCCAACACTTTTTGTAAAACTCAGCCGGAAATCCATCTGGGCCTGGTGCCTTATTATTTTTCATTTGTGATATGGCTTCAAACACCTCTTTCTCCGTAAAAGGCGCGGTTACTAACTCATTCTCGTCCGTCCCAAGCTGAGGTATGTCACCCGCCATTTGTTCATTCATCGATACAAAATTGTCTTCAGGAGTCCCGAAGAGTTTTTTTAGTAATCACAAATATACAACTTCAGATTCTCGTGTCCAACATTGTACCCTCATCTTGCTCGAGCTGATGTATTTTTGTAGCACATGCATACTTCTGTTTAATTGTTACATCTTCAATGGTCTAGCATACATGCATACTCTTTGTTATCCCACTAAATCTAATTCTCTCAACATGCGGCCCTCCACATCATCAAATCAACCATACCATTATTCACATAAATTATTTTGTAGCACATCCATACCCCAATTTAATTGTTCAATCTCCAATAGTCCAGCGTACATGCATACTCTTTGTTCATGCACAACTAAATCCAAAAATAATAGCGTTTTTACTTGGGTCATTCCGTTCATATAATCTTTATCCATAATTTATCTTTACAATCCTGCAATAACCCGCGGGAAGATCACCTAGTTTCTTGACAACTCAGTTAGGTTCTAGGCTTGGAGGGATGGGAGAAGTTCTCGTATTGCCAAGTTTGCATAGATTAGTATAGACGAAGATCTTGCAAACCCCTTTCGTATTCTTGGTCAATGGGGTATGTACAGGGCATCTCCATGTCTCGCTTCCAGCAAGACCTACGGAACCCTCGTTAAAGGGTAGAACGAGGTGGTCCACTCCATGTGCGCTGGAGGCCACAAGCTCATTTTTTCTCTGTCTTTTTTATGTTTTTTGTTTTCGCTTTTTTCCTTATTTTTCTTTTTCTATAATTTAAATTTTATAAATATATATATTACAAAAACTCTCTACGAAAATATCTGAAAAATGTTGTCTAAGCATTTAAAAATGTTAAATGTGTATATAGAAAATGTTTATTATGTATACAAAAATGTATAAAAAATGTGTATAAAAATTGACCATGTATTAAAAAAATGTTAAATGTGTATTTAAAAAATATTGACCAAGTATTCAAAAAAAGATTGACCTTATATCTGAAAAATGTGAAATGTGTATTACCAAAATGTATTAGATGTGTACAAAAATGTGCCTATAGAAAAATACCACTCCGTCCCGTAATATAAGATGTTTTTTTACACTAGTACATTACGAGACGGAGGGAGTAGCACAAATCACCCATACATAACATGAAAATAATAAATCTAGTACAACAATGTCTCAAATTTGATGTCCAACAAGTTTTTCAAATAACGGATCATGTCATCCCATATATACTGCTCCTTCAGCTTCATCCAACAATATGTGTATGTAAATGGTCGTCCCTCTTTCGTGTGGTACATCATGGCAACATGTGCGGGATACACAATGTGTAGAGAAACAATGAGCGAATGGATGATTCAATCAACAAGTTGAGGAAGAAGAAACAAAACTTAGGATCTCCTCCTTTACCGCGTGCAATGGCACCACTTGAGCAACGATGTAACAAAACTTGGTGACGATGGCCTGGATGGCGTATCATCGATATGATAACGACCTCACATTGTGATCATGTATGATGTGCATATTGTAGGCCGCAATGTGCTTTCATGCGTGAAACATTCATGATTCCTGCATTTGCTACCAGAAGGTACCCCTTCTTCTCATGCCTCTGCGGGTACGACAAACTACGCATTGAACAACAACTCATCCTCCATGGTCTAGTACCTAGACATCCTTATTACTCCACAAAATGACATGGCATCCGAAATTAAGCTAAATGACATTTGGCCGAACACCTGTCGGGCATGGTGGCTGCCATGGACGTAGTTGACAAGGTGGTGGAGTGTACCTAGGAACAAACATTAAGGTGGACAACGCGGTCTTAAAAGGCAAGTGGGCACATCAATGTTGGTTACGAACGTCCGACGATGCATGTGTGGCAGCTGGAGAGGAACATCGGCGGCGATGAAGATAGTGGGTGCTGATGTAAAGTAAGGGGGAGAAGTGATGGGGTGAAAATCTGGAACAAGGAGAGCGAAATTAACGGGCATGGGGTTCGAAGCCCAAAGTGGATGATGTCGGAACTCCCCCCTCCCCCTCCCCCTCCCCCTCCATCTTTGTCTCCACTTTGCGGATGAAAGTGCGTGTGGACCGTCAAATGGATTGATACAGAACTGTATTGGATGACTCTTATGGTCCAAATGTATACGTGCAGTTTTAGGGTCGGCGTTGAAGATGCCCTATACACTGCATTGTAAAATAGACTTGAACTGGAGGAAAACTTTTATTTATATTGAACAACAGGACTTGAACTTAGCACTTCTTTTTACTATACATTTATGTATATCCCTTTTATTGATTCACTTAACCATCTTCTAATTACTTCCTTTGTAGACTTTTGTTTACTTTGTAATCCAGCATGATCCTGCATCAGTTCACGAAATGGTCTGAATGTCCGCTTTCCGGTAAAATGGAGACAAAAGTAGGGGGATGTATAAGAGTCCGGACATCCATTTGACCAACCAAAAGGCTCCACATGGTCATTTTCCCTTCTATCTCTCCGCACATGTATGGTTTTTTTTTCTCTTTCTTTCCAATGGTATATCACACAATAATAACCCATCACATGCATGGTCTTCATCTATTTTTCGGATACTTTGTAATTAGTGCTGGATTGCTTTCTTTTTTATCATGTCCGTGGACCAGGTGCGGACAACATATACCAGATACTTTTGCGGGTCAGCGTTGAAGATGGCCTACCACGGTTTAGATCACCATTTTTGAAACACTTTAGTCGTTAGATATGGGTCGATGTGGACGGCGTTTTTCCACATGGCACGTCATTCAGGCTTTGCGTCCTTCCACCTCCAAACCTTCACCTATAGATCTCCTTGATGTCTCTTTCTTTTCTCCCTCCTCCCCTACCCTTGAAAACGAGAACAAGAAGAAAAAACAGAGGAGGCTTGTCTTGCATTCCGAGCAGCAAACAACTCCCACTCTCCCAGACCCAGTAGCTTGTTGTGCGATGATGAACCAGCGGAATTAACTCTCCCCGGAAATAAATGTGCATTTGATCTTCGTAAATGGCGTGCATTTACACCACATCCATATGATATGATAGGCTTCAATGTTGCTAAGTAATTCAAGTCGTCCGCCAGATCCCCTGCAGGTTTCAGCGACGAAATGAAAGGGGGGAAAGAGAGATACAGTCGCCTCCCCTGTTCTTAATGAGATGCATGCACGGCCTCACAAAGTCACTGTGGATTAGACTGCCCGAGCAACGTCCGACGGATGAGCCCTAATTTTTTTTGAATCCGATCCTGCGTGCGTGCATGCACGGCCGCGCGCGTACTACGTACTAAGTACTAGACCGTCGAAGTACTGACGAGTACTAAACCCTAGCTACAGGCGAGGTAACTCCGTGTTCTCTATAGTAACCAACTCGCCTGAACCACTGAATGCTGCTGCTAGTGGTGTACGGGTGCTGCTAGCCTTCATCTCACTAATGCAGAGGTGCCGTGGTGCCTAATAAAGGACATCAGTATCAACCAAACCGGCTTTGTTATTCAAATACGGTGGTATTCAATGAATCCCAATAAAGGAGGAACAAGCCTGCAGGATTGAAAGGTTTTTAAGGATCTTATAAATGATCATTTAGTATAATAGTATTTGTTTTGCCTTTTTATAGTCATTAGCCAGGACACCATACACATGTTTAATAGCAGTACTCATTGATCTTTATATTTCAAAACTGATCGATGTTCCAAGGTTGCCACATTTTCCATATGTCGTGCATTGAAACCCACTCCATTGGTTCCAGTCGCTGTCTTTTTTTTTTTTTTTTTTGAAACGGATTCTAGTTGCTGTCTTGATAGCCCTTATTGGGCGATGTTGTTGATCAGACTAGTGACCCACTGCAATGACAGCGACCTTCTTCCAAGCTATAATATCAGCATCAATGAGCTGGATATGCACCTTAAATAGCAGAATTGACAGTTGATCTTGTCTGTTCTGCAATAATCTGTTTTCACGTCTAGTAGTTAGTTCATCCTTCTGCCCTTTGTGGCTTTGTCTATTTCACATCTGGAGGTGATCGGCAGTGCTTAGTGGAGAGCCATGCATCGATGCCCAGAAGTACTAATTGCTGGGTTATAGCAAAGGCCTTGACATTTTATGGCTAGAGTTCTTACTCTTTTATTTCGCGGGGAGGTACAGTTCATACATTGAAGAGATGATGGAGAGTAAGTACGCACTCAGTCATGACTCGTATGACCAGCTTGTGGATTTCAGAAAAATGTGATACATTCCGCGACGACATAACCGGATTTTTTGTAGAACAACCTCCTAAGCTTTATCGATCATTAGGAGGGGGGGGGGGCGTTGGTCGTTTTTTTTTCAAAACTAATACGAAATTTGTAATAAATTTGAAAATAACGTATGCATTTTAAAAAATGGCAAAAATAGCACCCCGTCGGTCTGGGGGTGGCCGTTGGGGGAGTTGTCGGCCTGCAGGTGGCCGATGGGGGGTTGTCGACCTGCAGGTGGCCGAAGTGGGGCTGTCGGCCTCGAGGAGGCCGAAGTGCCCCTGGATAGCCCCCGGTGGCCCCTTCTTCCTCCTCATTTCCTGTTTTATCTGGTTTCTCTTTTCTCTCTCGTTTTTTCCAGCACTTTGCCCCCCCCCCCCCCCGATCTCCTCAATCCTCCGCCCATTTTCGTATTCAATCCACGGAATCAATAGATCCTACCCATCTTCACCGGCCTATGGTCTCATTTTGTGTGATGCGGTAGCTTTCGATGGTGGAGTTGTGGATGGTGAGGTGAGGAAGTGGTGTGGTGCAGATGAAGAAGAAGGTGGAGAGGAAGAAGAAGGGGACACACGCGTGGAAGGTATACCGATTTTTTACTTTAGGTTCTTTTTAGTGTTGGTTTATTTAGTGTAAATTTGTTCGTTGCGAATAATGACAAGCTCGCAATGTCTGACAGGTGAAAATGTCTGAATCTATAAATTTGACTATTTATTACGACCCTGGTAATGTTAGGGGTTGATCTTAGCAAGTTAACGTGACTTTGGTAATGTACGTAATAAATTTGACTATTTATTACGAAATTCTCCTCCTTCGTGTCAGGAGAATTTCGTACAAGTCAACGTGGGGTATGAACCATGACATGGTAGTCATGTATCCGGGTCACAGCCACCGGATGTGGATACTAGCCAAGCGGAGAAAGAGTCAAATTATGTGCCACACAATGAGACTGGGCAGAGTATTCAGTCGATATTATTAGCTGGCTCTGGTGTTGCTAATGGGGATGAGGAAGCCGATGAAATGCAGAGGGTGATGGAGGAAGAGAACGAGGATGGGTTTACGGAGGATGTGGATTCTGAAAATTCTGAGGATGAAGTGCATGTACTGATTCCTTCCGGATGGGATAAGGACATGCCTGATGGCATTACTGTCAACGATGGCGAGAGACCATGGCAATATAATCTGAACCAAGTCCAGATCGGGGCTATGTTTGACACAAAGAAAAAATTGAAGTATGCAGTGATAATGTGGGCTATGTCTAAGCAGAGGGTTTTCCGGACACACATATCGACTCCAAAAAAATATACCGCGAATTGTGTTGAAACAGGTTGTCCTGCGAAGGTGCACGGGCACGTGCCAAAGTATAACATCCACTGGGTTGTCACCAATGTGGTCCCACATAATTGTGTGAGGAAAAATCTGTTGGTTCGTCATCCAAACCTGAGTTCAACTCTCATAGTGCAACTCATGTATACTGAGATAGTTGAGAAGAAAGATATGGAAGCAAAACATATCCAGAAAGAAGTGAAGGTCAGATGGAATTAGGACATTCCGTATGGGAAGGCTTGGAGGGCTAAGCAGAAGGCTATGGAGGAAAGGTTTGGGACGTTCTTCGAGTCATATGATAATGTTGTCCGTCTCCTTGACATACTGAAGGAGAGGAATCCCGGCACTTATGTTAACATACAACACACGAGGTTGGAGATTATACCAGATTACAAGGTGTTGAAACGAGTATTCTTCTCTTTCGGTTTGTGCATCGAAGCTTTCCGACATTGTCCTCCCCTGATGTTTGTGGATGGTACATTCCTGACTGGTCAGTACAAAGGGAAAATCCTTACTGCTATTGGTGTGGACGGGAACAACCGAATCATCCCACTAGCCATGCATTTATGGAGGGCGAGAACTTTCTGAGCTGGGTATGGTTCTTCCGGCAAGTTAAAATTGCTATTGTGAAGGACCGACCAAACGTGTGTGTCATTCATGACAGACATCCTGGTATATTAAAGGTCGTGAAGACACTAAGTAATCCAAGAGCTGACGATCCAACACCTTGGAAGGACTTGCAAAGCCGGTGGTGCATGCGCCATCTAGGTGCAATTTTTTTCTCACAGTTCAAGAACAGACGGGTGATGAACTTGTTCAAAAAGTTATGCAAGCAGAACCAGCAGCGCAAATACGAATTTATTTGGTCAAAACTAGATGAGTTTACTAAGAAGCAGGTCCTTGCTAGGAAGGAAATGGAAAAAGACCAGGTTAAATTAACAGCACTCATTGCGGAGCTAGAAGAGCCAGTAGGTCTTTGTGACTTGCCAGCAATTGACCCTCCTAATACGAAGAGAAAGAAGGGCAGGGCAATAAAGAATATTTCTGAATGGATAGAGAAAGAGCCTCCAGTTAATTGGTCTTTGCTGCATGATACCCATGGAGCCAGGTATGGCCACATGACAACCAATCTTGTAGAGGTGTATAACTTTGTACTCAGAGGGAATAGAGCATTGCCACTGACAGCTATTGTGGAGGGTGTATTCCACGGAACTTTGAGATATTTCAGAGAAAGACGCGAGTTAGCGAAGAACCATATTGCAGATAATCAGAACAGACCTTATTGTAGTCGTGTCATGGAGTACATGGATCAGAAGATAAAGAAAGCAAAAAAGCACACTGTCACGCTCATAGGTAATCAGGAAAGGAGGTATGAGGTTCAGCTTCCTACTGATGGTTTTGGTTCTGCAGATGAGGTGAAGACGCATAAGGTTAACATTGGAACGGAATTTTATCCAACTTGCGAGTGTACATGCAACAAACCGGCGTTGTTGCACCTTCCTTGCTCACATGTGTTGGCTGCCTGTGGCCAGATTGAGTTAGACAGTATCTCCTTCGTGTCTCCGTACTATTCAAAAGAGGCAGTACTCAATGCGTGGACATGTGAGATGACAGGGTTTAGTGTCGTCGACAATTTCAAAAGGTTATTGATGGTGAGAGAGTATACATACCGGATCCTGAACTTTGACGAACTAGCAGGGGCAGACGAAGGTAAAGCGCGTCCGAAACGATATGGACCAATCTGAAGCTGGTGGAGCAACCAGACAATGTTTGCTCTGCGCGGCTTATGGACATATGATGAAATATTGCCCCGACCTGAACAAAGACGGTGCTTCCACATCGACGGTTGCGACAGCGGTAGCAAGAGGTGGTCGTGGCAGTCGTGGTGGACGTGACAGTCGAGGCCGAAGGGGTGGACGAGGAATAAGTAACTCGGAAGCTACATAAGATTTACTAATTACAGTGCAACATACCTTCTCCTTTGCACAAGCAAGAAAACGCCGTCCAGTGTCAGTTGATTGAAATACAACTTGCCCGAGGCAAGGCTCTAGATGCACACAGCGAGAAGATAGTTCATGAGCAATGCCACTCCACTCATAGCATGGGATAGTCCTAGGAAGCTAAAAACAAAAGACATCGAACTGTTATGAAATCCCGAAATGAAGAACGGTAAACCTATCCATAAATGCTGGAAACCCGAAATTAACGTACCTGGCTAGTCACACTATCGTCATTCCAAAAAGAGCTTGATCCCTCACTCCAAAAAACATGGCAGATTAATTGGCAGAACTAAATCTACCGGAGAACCTAAATATAAATAAACAAGTTAACTAGTAGATTTAAATATATCTACATTGAGAACCTAAAAATATTTAAACAGCTTAACTATTCTACCGGAGAACCTAAAATATATCTACCGGACAGATTTAAATATATCTACCGAAGAACCTAAAATATATTTAAACTAATTAGTTGACAGACCTAAAATATATCCAAATCTACTGGACAACCTAAAAATATCTAAACTACTTAAGTGAGTCACTTAAATATATCCAAATCTACCAGAGCATACGGGAACGATTGTTGAATTTACCCTTGAAGCGTGCGAAGAAACGACGAACACCGAACGACCACCACCACCTTTACCCACACCTCCACCGTACGCCGGTGGAGATGAATAGGATGTGTTGATTCAGCGGATTGAATACGAAAATGTGCGAAGGATGGAGGAGATCGGAGGGGAGGCAAAATGGGGGGGGGGGGGGGGGCGAGAGAGAGGAGAAACAAAGAAAAGAGGAAATGAGGACGAAGAAGGGGGTCGGGGCTCTTCGCCCTCTTGGAGGCCGACACCCCCACTTTGGCTATCCCCAAGCCGAGAGGTGGCACTTCGGCCACCTGCAGGCCGATAGCCCCCCATCGGCCACCCCCAGGCCGACGGGGTGCTATTTTTGCCATTTTCTAAAATACATATGTTGTTTTCAAATTTATTACTAATTACGTATTACTTTTGAAAAAAAATCCCGCTGGTCTCTGCCACTGCTCCCAAGCTCAAATGTGCCCTGGTAAACAGTAAAATTGAAAAAAAACATGTGTAAACAAATATTATTGAATTCTATACATACATGCAAATTTTCATGAATACAAACATTCATAATGCTCTGGGCAAACAAAAATGATGCTCCAGAAAGACTATTTTGGAAAGTATTTTGGAGTACGGATTTACTTTCCTTTTTCCAGACCTCCATGAATATGACTTCATCACAAAAAATTGTACGTAGGAACAAATCTAAGTAATGTTTTTGAAAATAAAACATGAGTTTCTGGAAAAAATTATATTTATTTCAATTTTGTTGTTCATAGAGGAGCATGTGAGCGCAGGATAAGAAGCAGGCCTTCGGGTACGATCAAAGCATCTATTATGAAACAGCCTTTGGGTCTGATGAAAGCTGGACCAAATTACCTAGTGGGCTTTGGGCTCATTTCTGGACATGGGATTAATTCATATCATGCAATACCTGGTCCTGGGCTTTATTTGTACTAGTTCTTCCCTAATGCAGTCCTACCGAGTTTCCATCTTTTGGTACACATCCAAAATTTTTGCCTAAAAACAACCAAAAGCATGTTTTAATTTTTGTTTGCTCATCCGTTCGAGAATATAAGACCGTCTATGTCCAAAGATTCGACTGTAATAACTTTTCTGTAGAATATATTTTGTTTATTGCGAGAAACCAAATCATATCCATAAGAAAATGTTTTCAAATATCAATTCAGTTTGTGTCGTTCTTGTGTTATACTATAACCAACACATTATTCGATAAAAATATTGGTCAGGATTTAAGCTATAACGTTAGTAATTTAACCCGAGCTATGGAAGCACAGCTTGATGACCCAGAGACCGACTCAAAATTTCCGAACTAGACGAGGTGGGCGATTATCTCCATTTCTAGGTTCCGGCCTCTTTTGTGCCTCAAAAGATAATTCAAGGCTTCCTCGGATTCCTATATTTAGCCCAAAAAACTCACGGGGCCTCTGCTGCAACAGAAGATTGAAGCCATGTCCAAAGGTGCAGAGGTGCATCCTGCACAAAGCGAGGGCCACATTTACCCCTACCCCACTCCACCCTCGCACCCCCACCCCCCACAAAAAAATGTGCCCTCCCGTTTGTATCTCTAGTTACCGTCCCCCCCTCCTCCGGTGCAACAATAGCCCGCTCTATACTCCGTCAGCCACATCGCCATCCCTACCTCCTCGGTCTCGTTTGTCGTTTTAGTGGATTTTGTCGTGTTGTAGAGGTTGATGCCGACATGGACGCTTTTGCCCTCATCGAGCGTGAGATGTGACGCCAACGTCGTGGCATCGAGATCATCGCCTTCGACAAAATCACCTCCTTTGCCATTATCGAGGTGCTTGGCTTCGTCCTCAACAACAACTCAACAGAAGCTTGTCGACCTCGTCCCTCCTCCCTAACGATGGAGCATCATCGACCCCATCCTCCTCTTCTACCCTCCACCTCGACGTTGTTGTTCGTGACCATCATGTTCTCCCACATCGCCGCGGTGCTCCACCAATCTAGTTTACCTTAGTCCATGTTTGTGACTCCTAATCTGGTAATTTTGGTTTTGTGACACTACTTTTTTGTTCTATAATGGTGTTGTTCAAATCTGTTTGTGAGATTGAATACATTTAAGAATGAGAGGAGAATAAAATAATAGATATTAGTCGTATTGTTGCCCATTTATACATGTATTGATATCACAATTAAGAACAAAACATAAATATTATTCCATCCGTCCGAAAATACTTGTCGGAGAAAGAGATGTAACAAGAGATATTTTAGTTTCAGGTACGTCCATTTTTATCTATTTCTGTTACAAGTAATTC
The DNA here is from genome assembly GCF_904849725.1 of Hordeum vulgare subsp. vulgare. Classification (NCBI taxonomy): domain Eukaryota; kingdom Viridiplantae; phylum Streptophyta; class Magnoliopsida; order Poales; family Poaceae; genus Hordeum; species Hordeum vulgare. The sequence continues at coordinate 74,389,819 of NC_058524.1, read as the reverse complement.
CGGACTGGAAGGATAGATAACACACAAAAAAGTGATGAGATAATTACTAGTTCTTTAAAGGTTTACGACGTGCTAGTAGCCTAGTACGTATTACCTCCGTGGCTCTGTCCCAAATAAACAGAGGGAGTACATGTTTGTGCAAATCAATGAAGTACTCGTTCGAGTACTAATCCCTAGCTAGGCGAGGTGACTCCGTGTTCTGTATACTCGACCAACTTGACTGAATCACATGGCATTCCATTTCAAGAAGAAGAAAAAACATTGACTAAAGCAGTGAATGCTGTGGTACTACTACTAGTGGTGTACGTTTGCTGCTACCCTAAAAAAAACTGGTGTACGTTCGATGCCACCCTTTACTCACTTATGCAGACGTGCCGTAGAGCCTAATAAAGGACACCAGAATCAACCAAACCAGCTCTGTTATTCAAATATGATACTCTCTACGTCCTATAATATAACAACGTTTTTGACTCTTCATCCCATAATATAAAACACTGTCAAAAGTATTCAATCGATTCCAATGAAAAAGGTAGAGATCTGTATCATGTACAGTAGCAGTAATTTGATTAACAGGTAACAACTTGCTAAGCCAGGCAGGCTGGACCTAGTTTAACACTGTGCATCTTAGGCTGATTCCACCCAACGACACGACATGGAAGAGACATGTCGGCCTGCTGTAAAGAAAAAGAAGAGACGTGTCGCCGTGAAGCCTTCCATCCTTCACATGGCTATTTCTCATATCCGGTCATCCCCTCCACCTGCCTTTCCATCACACACTATTCCAGGTACATATAAGACTCATAGCTCGCCAGCCTAATGTTATACTGCACTGGAACCATGGCTCCGTGTGCAGCAAAAATATTTTGTTATGCATGCTCTTACTTCCTCAACTATTTTTCACCCACGCCCTCTCTTCTGATAGTACCATGAACACGAACAGCTTTCTCTGTAAAACAGTTCTATCCTCAGCTTTCTCTCTGTTAAAACTGCTCTCTCTCTCTCTCAACTATTTTTTTCACCCACGCCCTCTCTTCTCTCTCTTACACATTCGCGCGAAAGAGACAGAAACAAGGCGCTCTCTCTCCTTCTGTTTTTTTTTCCTGTTTCTCCCTTTGTGACTTGTACTGTTGTACAGTGCCTGCATGTCACTCATGTCGGAATAGGTCACGGACCTAGTACCTACTTTGTCAAATGTTTGGATAAGCATGTTTCCGCTGTTAAATGTCTACTACACCACACACCACGGCACGAATCTCAGCGGGCCTCAACGCATAGGATAAGAGGGCGTCAGGACTCCCGGGACCTATCACACCTCTCCGCAAACGAGAAGGATTGAAAGGTTTTAAAGATCTTACAAATGACCGTTTAATATGTCTTGCCTTTTATGATCAGGACAACATGCGTATTTAGGTTTAATAGTGCTCCCTCTGTTCATAAATGTAAGATATTCTAACACTTTTTTCTGAATCGAATCTATATAGACATATTTTAATGAATTTGTTTATTATTTCAGTCTATATGTAGTCCATATCAAAATTTCCAAACATCTTATCATATTTGGAACAGATGTTTATTATTAGTGTCTACATCTAACCAGGTTGATGCTGCAACATTTCCATATGTCCTGCATTGAAAACAACTCCACTGATCCTAGTCGCCGTCTTGAGAGCCCTTGTTTGGTGATTTTGTTGATCGGTAGGGCTGGAGGAGTGACCCACTGCAACGACAATGACCTTCTTCCAAGCATCAATGAGCTGGATGTGCACCTTAAATAGCAGAATTGACATTAGGTCCTGTCTCTTCTGCCATAATTTGGTTTCATGTCGGGTAATTAGTTCTTCCTTCTGCCCTTTGTCTGTTTAACGGTTGTAGTGCGGAGCTTAGTGGAGCAGGCAGACATCGATAGTTATAGCAAAGGCCTGCAGATTTTATAGCTAAAATTCATACATTGAATAGATGATGCAGAGCAAGTACTTGGTTAGTGTGAGTTAAAACTGCTATGACCAGCTCGCGGATGTCTCAAAGGTGTGTTGCATTCCTCCACGATGTAGCCAGATGTTAAGGGCGGAAATTGCTTTTGGAGACTGGGCTTTATGGACGCCTTCAAATGCAAACCTTAAATTTTATGAAATTTTATATTTTAACATTTTAAAAAATTCTGAAAAAATACATAGATAGGTAAAGGTATAATACACAAGTGTGTAATTTTTCAGAACTAAATACATTAAAATAAGGGCTATGCAGAAAAGATAAATCTAAGACTTTTTAACACATGATACTATTCATCCTTTCACATCATGAATTTATCTTTTTGTATAGGTCATTTTTCAAAGTATTTCAGCCTAGTAATTTTACACACACATGGATCACACCCTTGTTTAGTGGTACAATTTTTTTCAGAATTTTTGAAACCAATTTTTTGAATTTTGATTTTTTAACAATTTTTGGCCTTCATGGTGGCCGAGTGCCAAAACGCCATTCTCATGTTAAGGGCCACTTTGATTCAAAGGATTGTATGATTTTTAAAGGATTAAAATACTTAAGAAATTTTTCTGTGTTGGTCATTTAATTCGTAGGATTGAATCCTGTAGAAATTTTACCTATGGATTTGTTTGTTCTACATTTAATAGAAATTCTAGCATCCACTCCAACCTCTTGAAAGAAATCCTTTGCTTTTCCTGTCATACAATCAAACAAACTTAAATCCTATAGGAATGCAATGAGCATGCCAGTATAAACCTACGTTTTTCCTATTCCAACATTTTTGCAATCTTGCGAATCAAAGAGGTCCTTAATCCTGAAAAAGATTTCATTTTTAATGTAAAATGCTACGCATTGGCCGACAAATATTTTAAAAGATTCGGCGCGCCGCGAGTTATTGGATTCAACGTGTAAATGGCCGTCAGATTCAACTGCCAACTTTGCAACAAAGATGATGTTACGCTCGAACCTTTGCAACAGAAGTATTGTTGCAGATTTTCTTTGCAACAGAGTTAACGTTGTAGCATTTCTTTATATCTTTGCTTACATAGGTTTTACGAAAGAAAGTTTTGCAACATCCGTGATGTTTCAAAAAAAAATCACAGTTGGTCGTTCACCGCGAGACCCCGTCGAACAATGGTGAGGCAGGAGTGGTGCCTCCCGTCCTTGCCATCGCGCTGTCATCGGCGAGCGCCAGACGTCTGACCAGGTTGCCTTGCCGCCATCCTCCTCTCCGATGAGGTGTGCGCATCGTGCACGGCCAACGGTCGTGGTGGAGGCGGGCGGCCACCACGTCAGACCACGACCACAACCTCGCCACCATCCTCCTCTCGAGTGAGATAGATTGTCGGTTGCCAGCGTTGATGCCGAAGCATCGAGTGATGCACGCCTCTCGCTCGGTGTTGCTGGGATCTAGTGTCATAGCTTCACTTTTGTATTCGTCGATCTGCAATAGACTGATTTGTTCTACACTAATATTACAACAACAAGCGAGCTGCAAATCTAATGGTGGTGGCCCATAAGGGCATGTGGCGTGCAGGGAAGGAGGCGGGCACATGAGTTGACATTCGAGAGCTTCTATAGGATGCCTTCTGCGCTAGGTAAGCATTTCGGCATTCACGCGTTGTCTCGCGTGTGCCGACCCACCAGCACACACAGTGCGTTGGGTTTTTCACTAGAAGTCGCATTGTATAATTCGTCAGCGTTGTCGGTGAGCTATCAGCCACAAAGATCAATCGTTTTGATTTTTGTTAAAAACACAAATTCTGAATTCTTTTTAAAAGCAGTCGATTTTGACAAAAATATCATAGACTTGCAATAAAAAGTTCATGAGCACGGGACAAAAACTTAAAAAATTTCAAAGTACATGGAATTAAGAGAAACATTGATTTTGGGGAAAAAGTTTGGAAATTTGAGAAAGGTTCATTCATCTTAAAAAAAGATCAAATTATGAAAAAAGTTCATGAACTTGAAAAATAATCAAAATGTTTTAAAAAGTTCATCGATTTTGAAAAAAAGATCATTAAAATTCGAAAACAGGTCATCAATTTTGGAAAAAAATCACGTATTTTAAAACAAGTTCATTGAATTTCAAAAATGGTTCATAAATTCGAAAAAGTTGACAAATTTAAAAACAAGTGCATATTTTTTGAAAAAGTTCACTAATTGAAAAAAAATCAATTTTGGAAAACTTGAAAAAGGTTCATCGATTTTGAAAAGAAGATCACGAATTCAGAAAAAAGTTCATCGGTTTTAAAGAAATAAGTTCATGAATCTGAAAAAACAAAAAAGAACAAAGAAAAGGAGAAAAATATGTATGTAATCACACTACGTGAGTTGACTCGTTTGTTATGGCAGCTACGATTGAACTCAGCGTTGAGGTTCGAATCACACTTGCGTGCATTTTTGTTGTTTGGAAACAGAAAAAGTGAAGATCGGGCAGCCCAGCGCAGAGGAGGGTGTGCAGTCGTTTGCGAGAAATGAATTAACACGCGCTTAAGGCGCCGTTTAGGGAATGCCCTGACATACATCCGATGATTAGAAGCATTTCTGATAATTAATCCTCAAAAAAGATTAAAAAAACACAAAGCAGCCAATATAAAACAACCGATGGTACAAGTCTATGATATTTTTGTCAAAATCGGCTTCTTTTTAAATTTGGGCTCATTCTGGTACATGAGATTGGTTCATAGTTAGGTTAATACTAGCAGCAATTCTGGCCTATTAGCTTATGCAATGTGATCTATAAAACTGCATCTAAAGTTGTTGCAAACAGACTCAAGATCATATTGCTTAACATTATGTCCGAGGAACAATCAGCTTTTGTCCCACGTAGGTTGATCACCGATAACATAATATCTGCATATGAGTGTCTCACTTTATGAAGAGGAGTAAGGCAAAGTCCAATAGCTACTGTGCTCTCAAAGTGGACATGATGAAAGCCTATGATAGAGTGGTGTGGTGTTATTTACGAGCAATGATGAAAAAACTGGGATTTGCACACACATGGATCAACACAGTTATGAGTATGGTTCACAGAGTTTCCTTCTCAGTTTTGTTCAATGGAGAGAAGTTAGAGAAATTCACACCTACAAGAGGTATTTGACAGGGAGACCGTACCTTCCCTTACCTTTTCTTGATTGTAGCACAAGGCCTTTCGTGCCTTTAAAATCCAGTTCTGGGTCGTCGTGTCTTGAAGGAATCAAGGTGGCACCAACAGCTCTGGCTATAAACCATCACCTTTTTTCTGACGATAGCCTACTGCTCTTTAAGTCAAGTGTTGAGGGGGCGACAATGGTGTCAAACCTATTGAACACTTACTATAATGCTTAGGGGCAAAGAATCAATCATGCAAAGTCATCTATCTTTTTCAGCAAAGGGTGTCCTTAGAGTTTGCGAGATTCTATCAAGAACACACTTCATATGGACAACGAATCTCTGAGTTACAAGTACTTGGACATGCCAATAGATGTTGGCCAATCAAAGATGAGAACCTTCAAATACCTAAGAGAGAGTGTATGGGATAAAGTAAGAGGATGGATGGAGAAACTACTTTTGGGAGCAGGCAAAGAAGTCCTTATCAAATTGGTGGGCCAAGCTATACGAGTTTATTGTATGTCCTGTTCAAATTGCCGCGAGGTTTGTGTGACAATATTACCTCCATAATTCGATAGTTTTGGTGGGGAAGTAAGCAGGGCAGGAGGAAGCCAGCATGGGTTGCATGGGATGTAATGACGCAACCTAAATATTTTGGTGGCATGGGATTTAGTGAGATGGAGATATTCAATCTGTTTTTGCTTGCCCATCAGGCGTGGAGAGTGCTCGGTGATCCTAACTGTGTGAGCGCTAGGATTCTGAAGGCTTCTTACTTCCTGAGGTCTTCTTTCTTTGAGGTAGAAATTGGTAACCACCCTTCTCAGATATGGAGAGCTATACTAGATGGATGGGAAATTATGAAGCAAGGAGTGATCGTGCGCATTGGCGCGAGGCACACTATAAAAATCCGGGAGACAAACTAGCTCTCGCGGATAGGACCAAAACACCCAATCACTGTTGGAAATATGCCCTAGAGGTAATAATAAATTAGTTATTATTATATTTCCTTTTTTATAATAATCGTTTATTATCCATGCTAGAATTGTATTGATTGGAAACTCAAATACATGTGTGGATACATAGACAACACACTGTCCCTAGTGAACCTCTAGTTGACTAGTTCGTTGATCAAAGATGGTCAAGGTTTCCTGGCCATAGGCAAGTGTTGTCACTTGATAACGGGATCACATCATTAGGAGAATCATGTGATGGACAAGACCCAAATTATAAACGTAACATGTGATCGTGTTATTTTGTTGCTATTGTTTTCTACGTGTCAAGTATTCATTCCTATGACCATGAGATCATGTAACTTACTGGCACCGGAGGAATACCTTGTGTGTATCAAACGTCACAACGTAACAGGGTGACTATAAAGGTGCTCTACAGGTATCTCCGAAGGTGTCCGTTGAGTTAGCATGGATCAAGACTGGGATTTGTCACTCCGTGTGACGGAGAGGTATCTCGGGGCCCACTCGGTAATACAACATCACATATAAGCCTTGCAAGCAATGTGACTCAAGTGTGAGTCACGGGGATCTTGTATTACGATAACGAGATTGAAATAGGTATAGGGATACCGACGATCAAATCTCGGGCAAGTAACATACCGTAGGACAAAGGGAATGTTATACGGGATTATATGAATCCTTGGCACAGAGGTTCAACCGATAAGATCTTCATAGAATATGTAGGATCCAATATGGGCATCCAGGTCCCGCTATTCAATATTGACCGAGGAGTGTCTCGGGTCATGTCTACATAGTTCTCAAACCCGTAGGGTCTGCACACTTAAGGTTCGATGGTGTTTTAGTATAGTTGAGTTATATGTGTTGGTGACCGAAGGTTGTTCGGAGTTTCGGATGAGATCACAGACGTAACGAGGGTTTCCGCAATGGTCCGGAAATGAAGATTGATATATAGGAAGTTGGTGTTTGGATTCCGGAAAGTTTTCAAGCATTGCCACCGGGAGTGACGAATGGGTTCCGGGGCCCACTGGGTGGGCCCACCATGCCCCAAGGGGTCCACGTGGGTTTATTGGATGTACAAAAGGGTATAATGGGCTGACAAAGTCAGCCAAGGAAAGCCCATGAGGAAAAGGTGGAAAATCCAAAAGAGGTGGGAAAATAAGGAAGGAGTCCTAATCCAAGTGGGATTGGAGAAGGAATCCTCCCTCTCTCCCACTTCGGCCGACCCAAGGAGGACTCCTTGGTGCGCCAAGCCTGCCTAGGGCTGCCTCCCCCTCCTCCTATATATACTAGAGGTTTAGGGGTTTTGAGACGCAACTTTGCCACATGCAACTCAAACCTACACCTCGTAGTTCTTCCTCGTAGTTTTGAGCCCTACAGGAATAGTTCATCACTAACACCGGCGCACCATCACGCTGCCGGAGAACTCATCTACTTCTCCGTCTCTCTTGCTAGATCAAGAAGGCCGAGATTGTCATCGAGTTGTACGTGTGCTGAACGCGGAGGTGTCGTCCGTTCGGCACTAGATCGGGACGGATCGCGAGATGGTTCGTGCGACGGATCGAGGGACGGTTCGAGGGACGTGAAGACGTTCCACTACATCAATCGGGTTTCTTAACGTTTCCCGTTGTGCGATCTACAAGGGTACGTAGATCTAATCTCCACTCGTAGATGGACATCACCATGATAGGTCTTCGTGTGCATAGGAAATTTTTTGTTTCCCATGCAATGTTTCGCAAGAATCACATCTCTGACTACCAACCCTCTAGTTCTTGTTTCGGAGCTAATTGACAACACATATACATCATGGACAGAGGACCTCATCCGAGCTACTTTTTTGCCTTTTGATGCAGATACCATCCTCTCTATTCCCTTGTGTACGAGAAACATTGATGACTTATGGGCCTGATCGGCAGAGAGAACTAACAGATTCACGGTTATCTTGGCCTATAGAATAATCATCAATACGAGGGATCATCGAGGGAACTGGATAGAGGAGAATGCATGCGCCTCAGGAAAGCTCGAGCGTCAATGCATGGACGAAACTTTGACATACTAAGGTCTGTTCAAAACTAAAGGTGTTCCTATGGAGGCTGGCCAGGCACTCAATGACGACTGCATACCTATTGCATCACCGAAATATGTTAACAACACACAAATGTGCACTTTGTGATCGGGAGGATCCATGGAGGCATGCTCTTTTGGAGTGCACGATGTCGAGATGCATTTGGGCTTTGTTAAATGAGGATCTCGTGGAGAAACCGAGTCAGAATAACAATCCCCATGCAAGGAATTGGCTCTTTGCAATGCACGATGAGCTTTTAGAGAAGCAATATAACCGAATGGTGGCCACCCTTTGGGCGATATGGAGGGCTAGGAGAAAGGTAATCTATGAGGATGTTTTCCACAGCCCACAATCCACAAATCAGTTCATCCAAACCTTCCTTTCAGAATTGGAAACAAAGGAGGTAAGAGATAGGACACGTGTGAGACAAGAAAGACCCTCGGCTGGTGGCTGGATCCGGCCGCCTGATATGTGCTTCAAGATCAATGTCGACCCAGCTGTGGCACAAAATAGGGGGCGGGAAGTTGCTGCAGCGATCTGCGGAGACTATAATGGCTCTTTTCAAGGCGCCTTGGCTATTTTCTTCAAGGGTATCCACGATCCGGCCATGTTGGAAGCTTGAGCAATTCGGGAGGCTCTAGCCCTCGTAGAAGATCTCAACCTGTGGTGAATTCACGTAGCATATAATTGCAAGGTCGTGGTGGACAACATTAAAGACAAGAATCCAACAAACTATGGTGCAGTTCTACATGAAATCATAGACCATAGCGTTTCTTTAGAGAGATGTAGTATCGTGCAAGAATTTAGGAGCTCAAACATCGAGGCTCATGACTTAGGGAAGCATATTATGAGATTGGGTGTTGGCCTCCATGATTGCTTAGGAAACCCTGGTTCGTTATCTTTTGTACCCTTAAACATTTATCAATAAAAGCTTCACGAGGTTGTCTCAAAAAAACTGGCCACAACTCAAACAAAGTTACATCGAAGAGATGGACATGTGCAATCCCAAAAAACCTAGTGCTAGCACTTCAGTAGCACTAGCAACTTCAAACATGCGTTGGACTCTTCCTCCTCAAGGTTTTGCTAAACTAAAAGTTGATGGGGTGGTCATAGGAAATTTCTCCCGAAGGTTCATATTCTACGGTTTGTAGGGACGAGACAGGAACATATCGGGTTCCTCGGTTACTAAGTGCCCGGGGATCATTGATCCAACAATGCTCGAGGCTTTGGCTTGTCAGGAGGTCCTCACACTAGCTCTTCACCTTTCACTGTCACGTGTGGTGATCTCTTCGGATTGCAAAGGTGTGGTCAGTGACATTAAGAATGGCATCGGTGGTCGATATGAAAATATCACGAGGGAGATTAAACCAAATCTTTGAAGTTCACTCTATGCTCTTTCATCTTTGAAGGGCAGGAAACCAATACCGAGGCACATAGCATCACTAAACATGCTTTAGTATTTCCATTATGATGCCACGAGTGGCTCCTTAATCCTCCGGATCTAAATTGTATCCTCATATGTCCATCATGCATCATGATTTCTTATTGATATTTATATTGTTCTTGGTCAATATTCCACTTTATGATACAATCCTAAAGCCTTTTCTCTCTTAATTTACAAGGTACGTCACAAAGAGGCAAATTGCCGGAAAGTGGAATTCTCGACCTGAAAACCAAGAAAAAGGCTGGAAATTCTCTAGACTCGAAATGACCTAAACTTCACGAGGATTTTTTGTGGAATATATATGAATTTATGGAGCAAAGAAGTGCCAGAGTGGGGCCACCTATGGCTCCCAAGCCAATAGGGTGCGGCCACCCCTTAGGCACGCCTAGATGGCTTGGGAAGCCCACATGAAGTCCCATACCCCCCTCTTTTACTATATGATGTGTTCTTGCCTAAAACAATGAGGAAGATACTTTTGGGATGAAGCATCACCGTCTCGAGGTGGAAACCTGGGAGAGGCCCTTTTGCTCTCTGGCAGAGTGATTTTGTTGGGGAAACTTCCTTCAGGGAGTGGGAAATCAAAGCCATCGTCATCAACAACGCTTCCTCATCTTCATCAACATCTTCACTAGCACCATCTCATCTCAAACCCTAGTTCATCTCTTGTATGCAATCTTTGTCTCAAAACCTCACATTGGTACCTCGGGACTACTGGTAGTGTTGATTACATCTTGTAGTTGATGCTGATTGGTTTACTTGATGGAAGATAATTTATTCAGATCCTTTATCATATTAATTATAGCTCTCATCTTGAACATGGTGGTGATTTGTGAGTAGTTGCCTTTGTTCTCGGGGACATGGGAGAAGTCTTGTTATAAGTAATCACGGGAAGTTGGTATTCGTTCGTTATTTTGATGACATGTATGTTGTTGCTTCCTTTAGGGGTGTCATCTGAACATCGACTACATGACACATCACCATCTTTGGGCCTAAGGGAAGATATTGTGGAGTAATAAGTAGATGAAGGGTTGCTAGAGTGTTAGAAGCTTAAACACTAGTTTATGCGTTATTCCATAAGGGGTTGATTTGGATCCACATGTTTCATGATATGGTTAGATTTATCTTAATTCTTTATTCATAGTTGTGGATGCTTGCGAGAGCGGGTAATCATAAGTATGTTGGTTGTTCAAGTAAGAACAATACCTAAGCATTGGTTCATCCACATATCAAATGAACAAAGTAATGGATGCAAATCAAGTCAACGTGATGAACATGACTAGAAGACAATTCTCGTGTGTCCTCGAGAGCCTTTTGCTATATATAAGAGAACTTGCACGCTTATACTTTGCTACAAAAAGGTTTGGGACACCTTGCTGCACTCTTTCTACTTTTTTTACTTGTTACTTGTTACCAATTATCTTGCTGCAAAACTATCTATTAATGCTATTCACAACACTTCTAGAGAATACCTTGCTGAAATCTTGTTATCATTTTATTCTGCTCCTCGTTGGGTTCCACACTCTTACTTATCGAAAGGACCATGATTGATCCCATATACATGTGGGTCATCAAGACTCTTTTCTAGCATCATTGCCGGGGATCACAGGGCCTTTGGTAAGTGAAAATTTGTAAGGAAACATTTTCCATACATGCTGAAATTTACTATTGCTGGTTACTATGGAAGATAATCTTTAGAAGGACCTCTTTGGGGTATCTTCACCCCGACCAGAAGTGGAAAACATTTCCCCTCAACCTACTGAACCTACTAAAAATATTTACTATTAAATTCCTTAGGTTATGTTTGATAAACAACTAGCTAATCCTTGTGCAGGAGATGGAACATCTCATCCTAATTTTCACTTCATATATACACATGATATTTGTGGATTATTTAAGCTTGGGGGTTTATTTGAGGACAAAGTTAAGAAGACGGTTTTCCCTCCATATTTGGAGAGAGAAAACATTGATTTGGTATAGACTATTGGATGATATTGGCACATGGGACTGGAATCTCTTGAAGCTGGAAGTTCAACAGAAGTTTTATCCTCTTTATCTGGTTCATCGTGATAGGAATTATATCTATAATTTTTGACCTCGTGAAGGAGAAAGTATCATTCGATCTTGGGGTAGTCTTAAGTCTATGATGCACACATTCCCCAATCATGACCTCTCAAGAAAAATAATACTACAAAAATTTTATGCTCGGCTTTCTTATGATGATCAATCGAAGCTTGATTATTCTTCTACTGGTTCCTTCGCGAATAAAACTATTGATTTAAATGGGATCTTCCTGAAATAATTAAACACAACTCTGAATATTGGGAACTCCACAAAGGTAAACAATCATCTATAAAGCTTGATTTTGATGACGTTAAATATTTTATGGAAACTCATACTTTTCATAACTTTAGGAATAAATATGGGCTTGACTCTAAGATAGTAGCTTCTTTTTGTGAATTATTTGCTAATCATGTTGATATCTCTGAGGATAAGTGGTTTAGATTTCACCGACCTATTGAATAATTGTTGGAGGAACCTATTAAAACTAAGGATGAAACAATTGTTTACCATGTTCATCCAGTTGCGCCTACTCCTTACATGGAGAAATCATCTTTTCCTGTTAGGATTAAGTAACATGCTAAAGAACCATTATGGTTAATAAAAGCAATATTAGGACACCGAGACCTTCTTGAACAAATAAATGTAGAACCTAGTATTGTTATGGTTAAAGATCTCCGTGTTGATAATATTGATGGACATGTTATTTACTTATGTGATGAAGGTGCTAGAATTGCCAATCATGTTAGAAATAAACATGATGAATGCTACTGCGACAACAGACCTTCCCTGGTACGGCGCCACGAATCCTGCTGCTACGGCTACGCCTTTAGGGACTTCCTTGGCAAATATGCAAAGGATTTCCCCGCGGCTTTGGAGCCTTGCGTTGGTGTTCCCTTGAAGAGGAAAGGGTGATGTAGCACAGCGGCGGTAAGTATTTCCCTCAGTTTTGAGAACCAATATATCGAACCAGTGGAAGATCTCGTCAAGTCATAAGTACCTGCACAAACACAAAGAGCTTGCACCCAACGCTATGAAGGGGTTGTCAATCCCTTATAGATTGTTTGCAAAGTGAGAACTGAAAGAAAAAAGTAAACAAGCAAAGTAAAAGTGAAAGTGGAAATGATAGTTGCGAATAGACCCGGGGGCCGTAGTGTTCACTAGTGGCTTCTCTCATGAAAGCAAGTAGACGGTGGGTGAATGAATTACTATCGAGAAATTGATAGAACCGCACAAAGTCGTGACGTTATCTAAGGCAATGATTATATCTATAGGCATCACGTCCAAAACAAGTAGACCGACACTTTCTGCATCTACTACTATTACTCCACACGCCGACCGCTATCCAGCATGCATCTAGTGTATTAAGTCCAAAAGAATAGAGTAACGCCTTAAGACAGATGACATGATGTAGATGGACAATCTCATATCTACGATAAAACCCCATCTTGTTACCCTTGATGGCAACAACACGATGCGTGCCTTGCTGCCCCTTCTGTCACTGGGAAAGGTCACCACACGGTATGAACCCAAAACCAAGCACTTCTCCCATTGCAAGAATCATAGATCTAGTTGGCCAAACAAAACCCAACACTCGGAGAGACTTACAAGGATATCAAATCATGCATATAAGAAATCAGCAAAGACTCAAATATAATTCATAGATAATCTGATCACAAATCCACAATTCACCGGATCTCGACAAACACACCGCCAAAGAGGATTACATCAGATAGATCTCCATGAAGATCATGGAGAACTTTGTATTGAAGATCCAAGAGAGAGAAGAACCCATCTAGCTACTAACTACAGACCCGTAGGTCTGAAGTGGACTACTGACGAGTCATTGGAGAGGCGATGATGTTGATGTAGAAGCCCTCCAACTCCAAAGTCCCCTCCGGCAGGGCACCGAGAAGGGTCTCCAGATGTGATCTCGCGGAAATGGAAGCTTGCGGCGGCGGAAAAGTGTTTTCGTGGATTTTTAGGGAATTTATAGGCCAAAGACCTAGGGCAGGGGAGCGCTAGGGGGCCACAAGCTTGGTTGCCGCGACCGCCCCCTGGCCGCGGCAACAGGGCTTGTGGGCCCCCCTATGGGCCCACTGCCTTGGCCCTCAAGCCTCCCGATCTTCTTCCGTTCTAGAAACATTTATTTCGGGGATTTTATTTCGTTTGGACTCCGTTCCAAAATCAGATCTGAAAAGAGTCAAAAACACAGAAAAAACAGGAACTGGCACTTGGCACTTAATTAATAAGTTAGTCCCAAAAAAGATATAAAAGGTAAACAAAACATCCAAAGTTGACAAGATAAAAACGTGAAACCATCAAAAATTATAGATACGTTTGAGACGTATCAAGCATCCCCAAGCTTAACTCCTGCTCGTCCTCGAGTAGGGAAGTGATAAAGAATGAAATTTTGATGCTTTCATGCTACCTAACATAGATGTCCTTTGTAACTCCTCTTATGTGACGTGAATGTTTAGATCCATTAGATTCAAAAAAATAGTTTGCTATTGAGGTGGAGACAATAATAGTTCAAGAAAACTAGCGAGGTAATCAATAACTTTCAAAATAACAAGGCCAAAAGAAAGTTATCCCTACAAAATCATATAGTCTGGCTATGCTCTATCATCATTGCACAACAAATTTAAATAATGCACAACCCCGGTATTGGCCAAGTAATTGTTTTCACACGTTTACTTTCTCAAACTTTTTCAACTCTAACGCAATACATGAGCGTGAGCCATGGTTTTAGCACTATAAGTGGTGTGGAGTGTGGTGGAGGTTGCAAGACAAACAAGGAGAAGATGGTCACATTGACTAGGCATATCAATGAGCTATGGAGATGCTCATCAATAGATATCAACGTGAATGAATAGGGATTGCCATACAAATGATGCACTAGAGCTAAGAGTATGTGAAAGCTCTTAAAGAAAACTAGTGGGTGTGCATCCAACTTGCTTGCTCACGAAGACCTAAGGCAAATTTGAGGAAGCCTATCATTGGAATATACAAGCCAAGTTATATAATGAAAATTTCCCACTAGCTATATGGTGGTGAAAAAAGAGAGACTCTCAATCATGAAGATCATAGTGCTTAATATGCACAAGTGTGGAAAGGTGGTAGCATTGTCCCTTCTCTCTTTTTCTCTCATTTTTTTGGTGGGCTCTTTGGCCTCTTTTTTTTATTATGGTGGGCATCTTTGGCCTCTTTTATTTCCTCACATGGGACAATGCTCCATCAATGATGATCATCACACTTACAACTCAAAACTTAGAGCAATGATGACTCTATATGGAATGCCTTCGGTAGTGTACCGTGACAATGATCTAGCATGGCATAGACATAAATGGAAACATCATGCTAGCTATCTTATGATCATGCAATGGCAATGTAGAAGTGGTGGCACACGTCATGGTGGTAGGTGCATGGCAATATATCTCGGAATAGCTTTGAAAAATCCATAGTAAGTAGGTATGGTGGCTGTTTTGAGGGAGGCTATATGGGTGGTTTTGTGCACCGGCGAAAGTTGCACGACACTAAAGAAGATAGTGATGGTTGAAGGTGAAAGTGCATCTAAACCATGGACTCAACATTAGTCATGAAGAACTCATATACTTGTTGCAAAAGTTTTAGTAGTAATCGAAACAAAGCATTCAACGCATACTCCTAGGGGAAGGGTTGGTAGGTATAAACCATCGCGCGATCCCGACCGCCACACAAAGGATGACAATCAATACACTAATCATGCTCAGACTTCATCACATAGCGGTTCACCATACGTGCATGCTACGCGAATCACTAACTTCAACACAAGTATTTCTAGATCCACAACACCTTACTAATATAACTTCAATATTACCATAACCACAACTCAAAACTAATTGAGATGAATCAAACTTCTCTAACTATTCAATGCACATGAAGGTGGAAGTTTTCATATCCCTTTGGATAACTACCCCTTTTGAGAGTACTTTCATAGCATAGATCAACTACCAAGCCACGCACCGACATGCTCTAAAAGATATAAGTGAAGTACATAGAGCAAAATCAACTAGCTCAAAAGATATAAGTGAAGCACATGTGAGCTGAATTGTCTAACCAAAGGATATAAGTGAAGCTCGACAAAATCACGGTGAGTGCATGTCTCTCTCTCTAGGTGTGCAGCAAGGATGATTGTGACACAACAAAAATAAAATACTCCTATGATACAAGACGTTCCAAGAAAAACACATAACATGTGGTGAATAAAAATATAACCCCAAGTAACGTTACCGATGGATTAAAGACGAAAGAGGGGATGCCTTCCCGGGGCATCCCCAAGCTTAGGCTTTTACGGCATCCTTGAATCAACTTGGGGTGACTTGGGCATCCCCAAGATTGAGCTCTTGCCACTCTTTATCTTTTTGTCCATAAGAACTTCACCCAAAACTTGAAAACTTCACAACACGAAACTTAAACAGAAACTCGTGATAACATTAGTATAAGAAAGCAAACCACCACTTCCTTAGGTATTGTAGCAAATTTAAATACTACATATGTTGATGTTGGGTTACTGTATTTTCAATCTTCCATGGCTAATACCCCCCGATACTATCCATAGTTTCATCAAAATAAGCAACCAACTCAACAAAAACAGAATCTGTTAATAGCAGACCAGCCTATAGCAATCTGTATACTTCGTATACTTCTGGTACTTCAAAAATTCTGAAATATTACGACAGTCTGAAGAATTTGCGTAGTAATCGGAAGAAAAAAGAATCAACTCAAAAGCTCTTACAGAAAAAAAATGAAAAGTCTTTTCGTGAGCAGAAAGTTTATGTCTTTTCCAGCATGACCAAACGATCATCCCCAAGACTAATCATAACGGTTTTGCTTGGCACAAAAGCAAAAAAGAAACACAAAAAACACAATCATAACAGAATTATGAAAGTGTGGCAAACACAAAACATAAATAAAAAGGATAGATTTGTTGGGTTGCCTCCCAACAAGCGCTATTGTTTAATGCCCTTAGCTAGGCATAAGGTGATGGAATCACGTATAGTCATCCTTGGTGCTCAAATCATAAGTAGCCCTCATCATAGATTCATAAGGCAATCTTATTTTCTTTCTAGGAAAATGTTCCATGCCCTTCTTTAGGGGAAATTGAAATCTAATATTCCCTTCCTTCATATCGATGATAGCACCAATAGTCCTTAGGAAAGGTCTACCAAGAATAATGGGACATGAAGGATTGCAATCTATGTCAAGTACAATGAAATCCACGGGTACATAGTTCTTATTTGCAATAATAAGAACATCATCGATCCTTCCCATGGGTTTCTTGACAGTAGAATCCGCAAGATGCAAATTAAGAGAACACTCTTCAATCTCATGAAAACCAAGAATATCACATAACGACTTTGGAATCGCGGAAACACTAGCACCCAAATCACACAAAGCATTACATTCATAGTTTTTGATCTTGATTTTGATAGTAGGTTCCCACTCATCATGAAGTTTTCTAGGTATATAGACTTCTAATTCGAGCTTCTCTTCAAGATATTTCATCATAGCATCTACGATATGAGCGGTAAAGGCTTTGCTTTGGCTTTAAGCATGTGGAGAGTTTGCAATGGATTGCATCAAAGAAATGCATTCAAACAAGGAGCAACTATCATAATTGAATTACTTGAAGTCCAAAGTGGGAGTTTCATTACTACCCAAAATTTTGATTTCTTCTACTCCACTCTCCACACCTTTATCATGAAGATAGGTGGGCTCCAAATCATTGGGGCGTTTTTCAACCAAAGTGGATTCATATCCAGACCCTTCATGAATAGGTTTCACACGCGAAAACAAAGATTCAAGAGGAGTCACACGAAGCACTTTAAGATCTTCGTGATTTGCATCACTAGAACGCACCCTTTTAAACCATTCATGCCTAGCGCGAATTTGGGCGGTTCTTTCTTTGTTCTCATTCATGGAGACAAGCATAGCTTTTAAAGTTTCATCCAAGTTAACCTTGGGAGAAGCACATCTAACTTTCAAAGCATCAATATCACAAGACATCCTATCAACGCTCTTAGCCAAATCGTCAATTTTGAGTAGTTTTTCCTCTATGGACGCATTGAAAATCTTTTGAGAGTTGATGAACTCTTTGATATTACTCTCTAAATCAGAGGGTAATTTGTTATGATTTCCATAAGTGTTGTTGTCGGAATGGCCATAATTGTTAGAGGAGTTACTAGGAAAAGGCCTAGGAACATAGTTTCCTCTAAAAGCATTGTTGTTGCCAAAATTATTCCTACCAACAAAATTAACGTCCAAACTAGCGTTGCTACTCTCAATCAAGGAAGATAGTGGCATGTCATTAGGATCTAAAGGAGCATTTCTACTAGCAACCAAATTCATCAAATCGTCCATCTTAGCACTAAGCGAGTTAATTTCTTCTATAGCGTGTACCTTTTTGCTAGCAGGTGACCTTTCAGTGTGCCACTGAGAGTAGTTGGTCATCATATTGTCTAGGAGTTTTGTAGCGTCTCCTAACGTGATTTCCATGAATGTTCCACCTGAGGCGGAGTCCAAGATATTGCGAGAAGCGAAATTCAAACCAGCATAAAAGATTTGTATAATCATCCACAAACTCAAGCCATGAGCGGGGCAATTTATAATCATTAACTTCATCCTGTCCCAAGATTGTGCAACGTGTTCATGATCAAGTTGCTTCAAATTCATGATATCGTTACGTAAGGAGATAATCTTAGCCGGCGGAAAATACTTGGATATGTAAGCATCTTTGCACTTATCCCAAGAATCGATACTATTTTTAGGCAAAGAAGAAAACCAAGTTTTTGCGCGATCTCGCAACAAGAAAGGAAAAAAGCTTCAACTTAATCACGTCATTATCCACATCTCTTTTCTTTTGCATATCGCAAAGCAAAGTGAAGGTATTGAGATGGGATGTGGCATCTTCACTAGGTTTGCCAAAGAATTGCTCTTTCGTAACAAGATTCAGCAAAGCTGCGTTGATTTCATACGATGCCTCACTAGTGGCGGGAGCAATCCGAGTACTAATAAAATTATTATTATTGGTACTCGAGAAGTCGCAAAGTTTGGTGTTTTCAGCCATGATGACTTCAACAAACAAACAAGCACACAAGCAAGCAAGAAAACCGGCAAAGGAAAACGGCAAAGGGCAAAAGAAAGCGGCAAAGGAAAACGGCATAAAGGCAAAAGGAAACGGCAAAGGGGAAAGGCAAATGAAAAAGGCAAAGGAGAAAGGAAAATGAAAACGACAAATGTGAAGTGGGGGAGAGGAAAACAAGAGGCAACTCGCAAAAAAGGTAAATGCAAGAGATGAGTTTGTGACACCTACTTGGATAGATCTCCTCCTTGCGCCAGAAATCAACACGTTGAAGAGAGACTATTCTTGACTTGATCCTCCCCGGCTACGGCGCCAGAAATCCTTTTGCTACTGCGACAACAGACCTTCCCTGGTACGGCCCCAGGAATCCTGCTGCTATGGCTACGCCTTTAGGGACTTCCTTGGCAAATATGCAAAGGATTTCCCCGCGGCCTTGGAGCCTTGCGTTGGTGTTCCCTTGAAGAGGAAAGGGTGATGTAGCACAGTGGTGGTAAGTATTTCCCTCAGTTTTGAGAACCAAGGTATTGAACTAGTGGAAGATCTCATCAAGTCACAAGTACCTGCACAAACACAAAGAGCTTGCACCCAACGCTATGGAGGGGTTGTCAATCCCTTATAGATTGTTTGCAAAGTGAGAACTGAAAGAAAAAAAGTAAACAAGCAAAGTAAAAGTGAAATTGGAAACGATAGTTGCGAATAGACCCGGGGGCCGTAGTGTTCACTAGTGGCTTCTCTCATGAAAGCAAGTAGACGGTGGGTGAACGAATTACTGTCGAGCAATTGATAGAACGGCACAAAGTCGTGACGTTATCTAAGGCAATGATTATATCTATAGGCATCAGGTCCAAAACAAGTAGACCGATACTTTCTGCATCTACTACTATTACTCCACAGGTCGACCGCTATCCAGCATGCATCTAGTGTATTAAGTCCAAAAGAACAGAGTAACGCCTTAAGGAAGATGACATGATGTAGATGGACAATCTCATATCTACGATAAAATCCCATCTTGTTACCCTTGATTGAAACAACACGATGCGTGCCTTGCTGCCCCTTCTGTCACTAGGAAAGGTCACCACACGGTATGAACCCAAAACCAAGCACTTCTCCCATTGCAAGAATCATAGATCTAGTTGGCCAAACAAAACCTAAGACTCAGAGGGACTTACAAGGATATCAAATCATGCATATAAGAAATCAGCAAAGACTCAAATATATATCATAGATAATCTGATCACAAATCCACAATTCATCAGATCTCGACAAACACACCGCCAAAGAAGATTACATCGGATAGATCTCCGTGAAGATCATGGAGAAATTTGTATTGAAGATCCAAGAGAGAGAAGAAGCCATCTAGCTACTAACTACGGACCCGTAGGTGTGAAGTGAACTACTCACGAGTCATTGGAGGAGCGATGATGATGATGAAGAAGTCCTCCAACTCCAAAGTCCCCTCCGGCAGGGCACCGGGAAGGGTCTCTAGATGAGATCTCGCGGAAACGGAAGCTTGCGGCAGCGGAAAAGTGTTTTCGTGGATGCCCTGATTTTTTGTGGATTTTTAGGGAATTCATAGGCCAAATACCCAGGGCAGGGGAGCGCCAGGGGGGCCACAAGCTTGGTTCCGCGGCCTCCCCCTGGCCGCGGCAACAGGGCTTGTGCGCCCCTTGTGGGGCCACTGCCTTGGCCCTCAAGCCTCCCGATCTTCTTCCGTTCTGGAAAAACTTATTTTGAGGATTTTATTCCGTTTGGACTCCGTTCCAAAATCAGATCTGAAAAGAGTCAAAAACATAGAAAAAACAGGAACTGGCACTTGGCACTGAATTAATAAGTTAGTCCCAAAAAAGATATAAAAGGTAAACAAAACATCCAAAGTTGACAAGATAACATCGTGAAACCATCAAAAATTATAGAAACGTTTGAGACGTATCAATGAATTAGACAAAACAACCATTGTTGGCATGCTTCTTGTCACTGTTAAGATTGGAGATCATTTTTATCATGGTTTATGTGATATGGTTGCTAGTGTTACTATTATACCTTTTACTTTATATGAAGAAGTAATGAATGACATGGCACTGTCCGAAATTGAAGACATTCATGTCTCTATTAAATTTGCAAATGGAGACACTGTTTCACCACCGGGAATTGTTAGAGAAGTTGAAGTCTTGTGTGGAAAAATGAAGTACCCCACTGATTTCTTAGTACTTGGTTCACCACAAGATAATTTTTCCCCATTATATTTGGTAGACCTTTCTTGAATATTGTTAATTCTAAAATTAATTGTGTTACAGGAACGTTTAAAGTAAGCTTTTGTGATGTGTCTCATGAGTTTAATTTCTCTAAGTTTGGTAGAGAGCTACATGAGAAAGAATTATCTAATAAAGATGAAATTATTGGTCTTGCTTCTATTGTTGTACCTCCTACTAATCCTTTGGAACAATATTTACTACACCATGAAAATAATATGCATATGAATGAGTGAAGTGAAATACATGAGATATTATTTAAGCAAGAATATATCCTTAAACATAATTTGCCCGTTGAAATTCTAGAATATCCTCCCACACCTAAGGCAGATCCGGTGTTTGAATTAAATAAATTACCTGATACTTTGAAATATAATTTTCTTGATGAAAATAAGATATACCATGTTATTATTAGTGCTAACCTTTTAGCGCATGAAGAAAGGAGATTGCTCTAAACTCTAAGGAAGCACCGAGCTGCTATTGGATAAACTCTTGATGATCTTAAGGACATTAGTCCCACTTTATGTCAACACAAGATTAATATGGAATCGGATGTCAAACCTGTTGTTGGCCATCAATGTCGATTGAATCCTAAAATGAAGGAAGTGGTAAGAACAGAAATACTATAGCTTCTAGAAGCATGTATAATTTATCCTATTGATGATAGTAGATGGGTAAGTCCCATTCATTGTGTTCCTAACAAGGGAGGTATAATTGTTGTTCCTAATGACAAAAATGAACTTATCCCACAAATATATGTAACTAGTTATAGGATGGTAATTGATTTTAGAAAACTAAACAAAGTTACTAGAAAAGATCATTACCCCTTGCCTTTTGCTTTCTTGAATGTCAGAAGACTATCTAAGCATAAACACTTTTGCTTTCTTGATGGACATTCTCGTTTCTCTCAAATACGTGTGTTAAAAGAATACCAAGAGGAAACTACTTTTACTTGTTCGATTGGAAATTATGCTTATAGACATATGAATTTTGGTTTATGTAATGCACTTGCTACCTTTAAAATATGTATGACTGCTATATTCTATGATTTTTGTGAAAACATTGTTGACGTGTTCATGGATGATTTTTCTGTTTACGGGACTTCTTTTAGTGATTGCTTGAGTAACCTTGACCGCGCTTTGTATAGATGTGTGGAAACTAATCTGGTCTTGAATTGGGAGAAGTGCCACTTTATGGTGAATTAAGGCATAATACTTGGACATAAGATCTCCCCACGAGGTATTGAGGTAGACAAAGCTAAAATTGATGTAACTGAGAAAATGCTATATCCTAGATATGTGAAAGGTATAAGAAGTTTTCTTGGTCATGTTTGTTTCTATAAACGCTTTATTAAAGATTTCTCAAAAAAAATTGAGGCCACTAACAATCTTCTTCAAATAGAAGTTCCATCTATTTTTGATGATGATTGTATAGAATCCTTTGAAATAAAGAAATCCTTAATCAATGCACCTATTGTTCGACCACCTGATTAGAACTTAACTTTTGGAAAGATGTGTGATGCTAGTGATTATGCTATTGTTGAAGTTCTAGGACAAAGAGTAGACAAGAAATTGAATGCTATCCATTATGCTAGTAAGACTCTAGATAGTGCTCAAAAAATTATGCTACTACTGAGAAATAATTTTTAGCAGTTGTGTTTGCACGTGATAAATTTAGCCCTATGTAGTTGATTCTAAAGTTACTATTCATACTGATCATGCTGCTATTAAATACATAAAGGAAAAAAAGGTGCTAAGCCTAGAATGATTAGGTGGGTTCTTTTACTTCAAGAGGTTGATTTGCATATTGTTGACTGAAAAGGAGCTGAAAATACAGTAGCAGCTTATTTGTTTAGGACGGAAAATGTTCTTGACACTACTAGGGAAAACCCTAGTAGTAGCGCTGGAAATATGCGTAGCAGTAGCGCTAGGTCGAGCGCTACTGCTATCGTGCTACAGCTAAAACCTAGTAGTAGCGCAGATATGGGCAACGCTAGTGGTAAGTAGTATTAGCAGTAGCGCTTCCCTGCCCAGCGCTACTGCTAACTATAGTACTAGCGTTTGCGCATAGTAAGCACTGCTGCTAAGCAACGCTACTGATAAGTATTTACCAGCGCTACTGCTAAATTTTACTGCTCTCACAGCTTTGCACCCTCTACGTATTTGTGATATATTTATACAGATTCTATACAATAGTTTCATCACATCATATTAAACATACACCATTCTCACATATCATAGACATACAATAGTCCCGTCATGTCATCATCATCATCATCATCATTCAACACAAAATGTCATCACATAATCTCGAAAATAGCGATACATAAGTGCGATCATGTCATGTCTCGAATAAGTGCAATTACATGGTCATGGCACACCCACAAGTTGCATCATCTCTATCTACAACATGATGTAGAAGAGAAGAGCGATCAGCATGAGGAAGAGCGCGACTATGTAGTACCAGCGGTCCCGCCCCTGCTCATGCTGGAGTGTCCACCTGAAGTAACTACTTTCCGCTTTGGCTCTAGTGTCGAACCCTCTGTGGGTAGCACCCGGGTACCAGTGCACCTGGGCCTGAGCGGCTGGCCGGTGGTCGTAGACTCCTGGAACCCTCCCAACGTACATGACGTAGTAGTCCTTCACCATCTCTGATCTAGGTACCTGCATCGTGAGTTGTTGATTTGAACGATAATATGCAACATAATGTACTTAAGAAAAAAGAGGCATGATTAGCAAAATAAAAGCAACCAATAGTAAACATAAATGACGAAGTTCCTCATACCCAAACTAATTAACTAGAACGATCTACGCTAGTTCAGGACCACAGTTTAGTTACATCACATAGTTTTGCCATAGAAAGATAGTAGTTATAAGACACGCTAGTTCAGGACCACGGTTTAGTTACATCACATTGTCATTGACAATCAGTCGTTCAGGTCCTCGTCCCAATCTTCATAGTCAGCGAGGACGCACCCGAGCTTCGTGAAAGGCTTCATGTCCAGACGCTGAGTGACTAGCAGTGCTCGGACATCAACCCGCGTGATTTCCCCATTGTAGAACACCCCCGTTGGTTCGAGGACTTGCTTCATGATCACTTGGGCTAGTTCACACTGTACGTGATAAAACTCAGCTCGGATTCGATGATCTGGTGTCGTTCCTATGCTTGTGGCCTAGCTGACAATCTCGGCATCTTCGGTAGTAGCTGACATGCGAAGGCATTGATTATCCCTTCTGAACTCCATCAGGTGATGCATGAGGTAGAATCCATCAGCCGTACTATTCTGCGGTTGCTGGATGCAGCAAAAGTCGGTCTTATGGCCAAAAGCCGGTGCTTTATTCCTCGTGTTTTTCACCTTGATATATCCACCAGTCAGGCTGAAGGTCCATAGAGCAGAGTCGAGAACACTCTTTACGTGCGAGTAATCATTTTTCTTGAGGTTCTTCGACGACTCCAAGTAGATAGCATGTGAGTATTCGGGTACAGAACGAAGAGGACGACGCCGCCCCCGCTGCGCAAATTAAGTACACCTCAAATTAGCCTCCATGCTTGCAAAGGAATGAAACATGTACGAAAGGATATGCGCGGATGACTTACTAGGGATGATAAGGCAGGAGAATCGCTTCCTTGTCCTTATTAGCGATCATGAAATCGCCGAGGTACTTGCTTGCATAGTCATTGTGCTCTTTGCAAACTCCCAAGAAGTCCTCGTGCATATAGTATGGGTCCGCGACGCAGATATATTTGATGCTCTCCATATTGATGATGGAGTTGAGATACAGCGCATACATGCAGATGAACTGGAAATCCAGCTTAGTCATGTGGAACATGTAGTAGATGTAGTCAAATCGCGGGAGGAACTGATTCGTGAGCCATCGTGAAGGATGACTGGATGTTTCGCGGCGAGAAGATTTTTCTCTCTGGCCAGCACATCTTCATGGAGTCTATTTAGATCATTGTTCAGTATGTGATCTAGTGCTTTGGCAGGTAGGATCGGCTTGCTGGTGATGTGGACACGCGACTTACCTTCGACAAGTATTCTGTCTACCACCAGGGTTTTAGAGGCGGTTGGCTGCTTGAAGCACCTATGGCGGCTTTAGGTCTCTTGGTCGGTCTCTTCCTTTTCTTCTTGGGGGTGGCGGTAGTGAGCCCACCATAACTTCCCTAACCACCACCCCAAGTGTCCTCGGGCTAAACAGTGGACGGGCCTCGGGTGGTTGCTGGGTAGAGGCGGCATCTGGAGGTGTCTCCTGCAAGGATGGCTTGAAGAGAGACTTTTTGCATTCCGCCTTAGGACGTTCCGGCTCCGACAAATCAGGCAGCATCAAGCCATCATCTCCACAGTCATAGCCTGAGTCTTCGACGTCCTGAGCCACCAATCCATCATAGGCGGTATTGAAATACCAGTTCGGGTTCTCATCATCATCCTCCGTGTCATCATCAACATTTGCTTCTTCGACAGCGGGGGCGACATGATCTGTCACTAATGTAGGCTCCCCCTCGCGTCGTACGCTACCATCATCCGCCACGATAGGTGCAGGTAATTTGGTAGGTGGGGTGGTGTTCATACCTTCTTGAGAACTTGGCGTTGGCGTGATACTAGGCTCCTCGAGACGAATAAGAGACTTCAACCAAGTCAAGAACCAGCTCTTGCATCCGCCAATATGCGCAGAGGTCTCGTCGTCACCGGCTGGTATCGGAGGAGGCAAATTCTCGAAGCCCGCTAAGACACTGGCCATGTTAACCTTGAAGACGGTATCGGGCATCTGTCGGTTGTGGAACATGCGGTCCTTCGGCTTCACGATGGTTGCCTTTCCCACAGCCACCTTCTGGCCCTTGATGTCGTAGAGTAGGGTGAACGGGGTGTCGTCAGCCTACGAAGGAGACATGTGTGTGACATCAAACATCTGAAAGGCAACTGAAATGGAAGACTATATACATGCTGGTGAAAAGGGTATGGCGCATAATTACCGTGAGGGCGTCGAGATCAACCAGCGAGGAAGGCCCGCCGAGCATGCCAGAGACGGAGGTCGGGCTGCTATGAACAGGAACGGGACCTTTTGCGGTTGCTTGGGCAGGTGTTGGTGCTGTGGTGTTTGCCAAGTTGCTCGCGCCAAAGCTGGGAATTGGGTAGTCCTCTGACTGTGCATTTTGATTGCTCTTTGACCAATTGAAAATTGCAGGAATCAAGCTAGCCACCGCGTCAGTGACCAACCCACTTACTACGTTGACCAACTCTTCTTTGGTCTCAGCTTTGGTCTTATTGACCGCAATCGCGACCTTCTCATCGATGCTCTCCTGAGTAATGACCAACCGTCTCTTCCTTCTATCCTCTGCCCCCTCGGGGTAGCACGTCTTCCACGAGGCACCATCTCCGACGCCGTGCACACGTCCATAGGACGGCGGCTTGTCCACCGGGACATTTTTCAGTATGTTCAAGGCCCGGTTGAATGGGGTGTCTCACTTGGGCCTCGCCCACGACTGTGACGACTCGTCGCTTTCGGCTGCCTTTTGTTGCTGCTCTTTCTGCAAAAGGAACATGGATGGTTTACTAATGTGACAAAACTTGAGTCAAATTGATTGGAAGGAAATATGATAATGTGGTAATATAACAATTACCAGAAGTCTCATGAACTCCCTTGTGTTCGGGTCTGTGTAAAAGATCTTTTTGACTTTGTCAAACTTGTACCGGGTCCTGATCCAGTCATGCTCCAGTGGGTCGGTGAACTCCGCCAAGGGGTCTGGGATCCCTAGACTTTCACGTTCGGCGTCCTCCTTGGCCCATATGTGCCTCTTCCCCTCATAACCATAGCTTCCGAGGCGGTGGGGAGGCGTGTTCCTGGCCTGGAGCGCCTTCATTTTCTCTGACTTTTCCTTGACCTCTTGTTTTTAGCAATTCAAAAGGAATTTTGCAAAGTCCTCTTCCGTTATTGTCGGATTATCAGCATGAATCTTGGACCACGGTTCACCCTTCCTAACCGCTTTTTTCACCCGAACTTTCCAGGAGGACAAGCCGTTGGTGAACGTCACCATCGCCTTCTCGTTTATCTTTGTCATGACGGGGTCATCCCATGCCTCTTTATATTCCTTTTCATTCCGGCCGTTGAACATGAACCTATTGTGCAACTTTTTTAGGAGCATGTCCTCCATATGTGGTATCTGCTTCAACCTCTCGTCGTTGATGTTGTCGGTTTCCCTGAGGATGCATCCAAGTTGATTGCCACAGCACTTGTGCGCTTCCTCTGGCGTCGTTGGCTCTAACTTAAAGGGGTGAATATCCGTGACCACAATTTGTCCGATGCCAAGCTCGTTTGGTTTTCGTGTCCTCTTCTTCTTCGATGCTTTACCGGCTACGACATCATCGTTGCCGGTGTCGGGGGCGCTGTCAGTGCTGGTGCTGGTGTCGGCGTCGGGGTCGGGGTTGGGACCACTGCCGCCACCATGCAACCCCATTTGGTGTTCGTCTAGGTAATCGAAATAGTGATTTGCTGCCTCCATGGGGTCTGCGGAGTGAGTAGAACCACCCACGACTTCCGCGTCGGTAGACATGTTTCCTGTGCAACAATTGTAAATAAAATATATGATGAAGAGAAAAAAGGGGCCTATATTTGGTTGGAATGTTGATTCATTCCCCTTTCGGTAAATCCCGGGTACTCCATATGTCCTAGTTTCTAGCACAAGTCATGCCTAAAATTTCGGCATGACCTTTGCTAAAAAGTGGACATATGGAGCGCCTGAAATTTGCCAGAATGTAAATGAATCAACATTCCGGAAAAACATAGGCCACTCGGATACCATGAGGATATATACAAATATATAAATGTAGGTTTCTGATCAGCTGCGCGATGACGTTTCACACTGAGCTTCTTCCCTTTCTTGTTTGTTGACGAGTAATTGAGCCCCTCCCTGTGAATTTTCCGGAGCCATGGAGTACGATCTTTCCGCCGCCATGTAGTCTTAATTCTTCTTTTCATGTATGCTTCATCGTCATTGTCATGTTCCCTCATCGGGTTGCCGTATTGGTCGTAGTCTTCCTCGTTAGCGACTCCATCCATTCCGACGATGCTCCTTTTGGATCTCCTCATGACAACACAGCTGGGATTGGCGGGGTCGGTTATGAAGAAGCATTGTGTCACGTGCTTAGTGTGCACCCATGGCTCATTTTTGGCGATGATGTTAACATTCACGGGAGTGCTCTTCGCGTCGGGTATAGACATGGTGGTAAAATACTTGTTTTCTCTTACAACGTCCTTGGACCATCTGACATGGAACATCGTTGCATCGTGCATTCCAGCATAGTCAAGCTCCCACATCTCTTCAACCCTTCCGTAGAATCTTTCAGTTGTGCCGTTGGCGTCGGTCACACATTGAATTGTCACCCCGGAGTTCTGGTAATCACTGTCCATGTCTTTGGCCTCCGCGTAGAACGTGTACCCATTGATATCGTAGGACTGAAAGGTCGCGAGCTTGGGCGCAGGGCCATGTGGTAAGGCGTGTTTGAGCAATCCGTCCGAAGTGCCCTCTTCCGAGGGATTTTCAAGAACTTGATCTTTGAACCAACGCAAGAAAGTAGCGTTGTGCTCTACAGTAACTTCGTCGTCCGTCTTGAGCATCCCCTTATCACGGTACTTCTTTGCGATGCTTTCTTTGTGTCTTGCCACATAATCATCTACCACATCTAGGTGTTGTAGCACTACTAAGTTAGCCCTGTCAAAGTTGTTCCGTCGATCCAAGTAGTCCACGTGCAATTCCCTCCGGCCGTTGTTGTGACCATCTCCTTCGAGCTTCCCATCGTGCTTCTTGACGGGCAAACCAACAACACGGTCTCCGACGCTTATATAATTCTTGCAAAAGGAGACGCACTCATGCGTTAGATACCCCTGGACGATGCTCCCTTCGGGACATGACTTGTTACAAACGAATCTTTTGATGACCCCATTCATCCTCTCAAACGGCATCATGCTGTGAAGGAATGTCGGCCCGAGGTCCATGATGTCATCCACGATGTGGACACACAGATGCACCATGACGTCAAAGAACGTGGGCGGGAAGTACATCTCAAGTTCAAATAGTATGACAACGATCTCTTCCCGTAGCTGATGACCCTCAAGTATAGGGGATCGCAACAGTTTTTGAGGGTAGAGTATTTGACCCAAATTTGTTGATTCGCCAAAGGGGAAGCGAAAGAATATTCTCAAGTATTAGCAGCTGAGTTTGTCAGATTCAACCACACCTGAAAGATTAGTGTCTGCAAGCAAAGTATCAGTAGCAAAGTAGTATGATAGCAACGGTGCCAGAAACGATATGTTGACGGCAAACTATTCCTAACTATTGTATCAATGGTGCCAGTAAGTTGAACATGGGCGAGTAACTATTCTTCCCCGACAACAGTGTCGGAAAAGATCTTGCAGCAAGTAACAGCGAAGTAGCAAGGAACAACAGTAGCAGTAGCAGCAAAGTAATAACAGTAGCAGCAGAGCAACAATAGTAGCAAAGTGGCCCAATCCCTTTTGTAGCAAGGGACAAGCCTAGACAAAGTAACGTAGCAAGGACCAGTAGTAAAAGACTCGTAGGCAGTGGATCGGTGATGGATGAGTGTGACAGATGAGATTCATCATGTAACAACTATAACACGGAGAGATATGTAACTAGCTCCCGTTCGTCAATCTAATGTAGGCATATATTCCGTATGTAGTCATACGTGCTTAGGGAAAAGAACTTGCATGACATCTATTGTCCATCCCTCCCGTGGCAGCGGGGTCCTAATGGAAACTACGGGATATTAAGGTTCTTCTTTTAATAAAGAACCGGACCAATGCATTAACACTTGGTGAATACATGAACTCCTCATACTATGGTCATCTCCAGGAGTGGTTCCGGCTATTGTCACTCCGGGGTTGCCGGGTCATAACACATAGTAGGTGACTACAACTTGCAAGATAGGATCTAAAACACACATATATTGGCGACAACATAATAGGTTCAGATCTGAAATCATGGCACTCGGGCCCTAGTGACAAGCATTATGCATAGCCAAGTAGTAGCAACATCAATCTAGCACATAGTGGATACTAGGGATCAATCCCCGTCAAGAACTAACTCGATTACATGATAGATCTCATCCAACTCATCACCATCCAGCAAGCCTACGATGAGATTACTCACGAACGATGAAGAGCATCATGGAATTGTCGATGGAGGAAGGTTGATGATGACGATGGCGACGATTTCCCCTCTCCGGAGCCCCGAACGGACTCCAGATCTGCCCTCTAGATGAAGAACAGGAGGTGGCGGCGCCTCCGTATTGTAAAACGCGATGAAACCTTCTCTCTGATTTTTTCGGGGTGAGACGGAAGATATAGAGCTGAGTTTGGGGGCGGTGGAGCCACGTGGGCCCCACAAGCCCTCACGGCGCGTCCAGGGGGGTGGCCGCGGCCTGTGGGCTTGTGGCCCACTGGTACACCTCCTCCGGTGGATCTTTGCGCAGGTATTTTTCTTTTATTCCAGAAAAAATCTCCGTAAATTTTTAGGACATTCCGAGAACTTTTATTTCTGCACAAAAACAACACTATGGCAATTCTGCTGAAAACAGCGTTAGTCCGGGTTAGTTCCATTCAAATCATGCAAGTTAGAGTCCAAAACAAGGGCAAAAGAGTTCGGAAAAGTAGATACGACGGAGACGTATCAACTCCCCCAATCTTAAAGCCTTGCTTGTCCTCAAGCAACTCAGTTGACAAACTGAGAGAGACAAAATAAAAACTTTGCCGAACTCTGTTTGATCTTGTGGTTGCAACCATGTGTAACTCACAACCAGAATTCAGCAAGATCACAAGCAAACCACATAAGCAAATGACATCTAGGTCTCACGGTAAACTCATATCAATGGCATAATGAGCTAGCGAGCAAATAATAATAAGCCTCAAATGTCAACACTTCAATCAAGACAACATGAAGTAGTACGAATAGATGGTATCTCGCTAGCTCTTTCTGAGACCGCAAAACATAAATGCAGAGCACCTTCAAAGACCAAGGGCTGAGTAAACATTGTAATTCAAGGCAATGAAGATCCAGTCACAGTCATACTCAACACAGTTAAAAGCAAAGCATAAAAATGACAGAGGTGCTCTCTAATTGGTGCTTTTGTAAGAGGAGGATGACTCAACAGGAACATAAATAGGCAGGCGCTTCGCAGAGGGAAGCATTGATTTGCAGAGGTGCCAGAGCTCAAGCTTTGAAAAGAGAGATAATAATTTGGGGTGACATGCTTTCATTGTCAACGCAATGATTAAGAGTTCTCAATATCTTCCACGCTACACATGCTATAGGCGATTCCCAAACAAAAAAGTAAAGTTTTGACTCCCCCACCACCAATCAATCACACTCCACGGCTAGCCGAATCCACGGGTACCGTCCATACCAACATCAATCCTGGGGAGGGGGGTTGTTTGCAATTATCTTTTCGATTTGAGCATGGAACTGGGAATTCCAATTACCGGCCCCTTTCTCGTGAATGATAGTGAATAAACACATATCGAGGATAACACGCCTAGCATGGAAGATACCAATAGCCCCCTGTCACCACATGAGCGGTTCGGGCATGCAAAACAGATTATTTCTTGAAGGTTTAGAGAGTGGCACATGCAAATTTACTTGGAACGGCAGGTAGATACCACACATAGGTAGGTATGGTGGACTCATATGGAACAACATTGGGTTTATGTAAGTGGATGCACAAGCAGTATTCCCTCTTAGTACAAGTGAAGGCTAGCAAAAGACTGGGAAGCGACCAACTAGAGAGCGACAACAGTCATCAAAATGCATTGAGATTAACTAACATTGAATGCAAGCATGAGTAGGACATAAATAACCATGAACATGAACATCATAGAGGATATGTTGATTTTGTTTCAACTACATGCATGAACATGCGCCAAGTCAAGCCACTTGAAACATTCAAAGGAGGATACCATCCTATCATACTACAGCACAGTCATCTCAACATTCATGTGGGCATCCAAGACAAACCATTATAAGCTCCTAGCTAAGTAAGCATGGCATAAGCAACTATGATCTCTAAGTTTTCATTGCAAACATGTTTCTCTCACAGCAAAGCTGAATCAGGCATGATGAGCTAGTCATATTTACAAAAACAAAATAGCTCGAGTTCATACCAGCTTTTCCAGGCTCAGTCACTTCATCGTATATCGTCATTATTGCCTTTCACTTGCACGACCGAACGATGTGAACAATAATAAGCGTGCTCGTGCATTGGACTAAAGATAGAATCTGCACGCAAACACAATGGAGAAGACAAAGTAATATGGCTCTTTGAAAGCTAAACAGGTATGCATGCAAGATCCACTAAACATTGTAACCAATATCTTCTACCTTGACCCAAAGAAAAATAAAACTATTTACATGGGAATGCTCCCAACAAGCAAAAGAAGAAAATAAAATTCTTTTTGGGTTTTTCTCAAACTAGACAGACACACGAAAAGAAAACGAGAAAAAGAAAATAAACTAGCATGGATGATACAGTGGCAAAGTGTGAACACCGGCTAACAAAGTGAAAGCATAAGCAAGAATGTAAAGTCGGTGAGAACATGTACTCCCCCAAGCTTAGGCTTTTGGCCTAACTTGGTATACTCCCAAGGAGGGAAATAACCAGCTCCGGGGTACTCCGGAGTGGACTGAGGATGCCACTGCTGTGTGAGCTCCTCTGGCTGCCACTGATAAACTGGCGTCTGGTACTCGACTGGTGGCTCGGGCACGGGCACCTGTGGTTGGGCTAAGCCCCAATATGCGTAGATGTCCGAGGGCATAATAATGTACCTGTCTGCCTGAAGATCGAACAAAGAATGAGCAGGCAAAGTAATAGTCTCACGAGTACCCTGGCTAAACACCAGGTTATAAATCATCCTTCTACTTATATCTCTATCAAGAAAGTCATAGCGAACCATGATATCGTAATCTAGATATCTCTCGGGAAGAAGAATCTCTTCTTCCTCATCCAGTCTAATGGGTATCTCAAAGTGTCTGGCAAGACGAGTAGCATAGATACCTCCATAGACAACACCTTTAGAACGGTTCAGGTTCAACCATTGACCTACTATAGCGCCCAAGCTACAAGTTTTATCGTTATAAAGGGCTTCGCGCAAGACCGCAAGATCTGGGGAACTAAATGACCCAGCTTTCCCACGACCAATCAAACATTTTCCCACAAATAATGAGAAGTACTGAAGCACGGGAAAATGAATGCTAGCAGCTCTAGCGCAAGACACTCCTCTCTCCTCTCCTACAGTAATTGTACCGATGAAAGCTTCCAAGTCCGATGGACGAGGTTCATGAATATCCCCAACATAAGGTAATTTGCAAATATTGCAAAAAATCCTGGAATGACATGCGCTGGGGGATATCATAAAGTTTAAACTCAACCATAGGAGGATTCTTACTCACATAGAAGTTAAAGCTTTGTACGAAGATATTAGTGAGGAGGAGGTATTACGAACACTTATCTTCGACGAAGGCGGTAAGGCCTACGTTCTCCACCAAGTGATAAAAGTCCTCATAAATTCCACCGGCGCGTAAGAAATGTCGCTTGGCCACTCGCATGCTCGAACTTCTGCGACTCGAGGGACCGGATACTTGGGCTTCTTCCCACTCCCATCATCCTTGGGGTCACGGCTTGAAGAGCCTCTCAAGAACCTCCTCATCTTTTCCCTTTTCTATCTCTGAAAATTTCTGAAATTTTAGTGACTTCTAAGGGAAAGTGAATAAGGACCAACCAAACTCGTAGTACCTACTCCAACAAGTTCCTAGAGGCCATATTACGCATCAAAACTACTTGGGATCAACTAAAATCAGCATGCAAAGCTCAAGAACATGGTCACCAAGGAAGCAAAAATACGCGGAGTACAAGGCACTAGAGCAAAAACTAATTGGACCAATGGAGGAGTCACTTACCAAGGAGTAATTTCCCCAAAACAGTTCGGAGAATGGTGATTTGAGCAAAGAGATCAAAAATCCCAGCAAGAGGAGCAGGAACACGGGTTTGAGCTGCGAAACGATTTTTTCTGGAGGTAGGAGAAGGAGATAAGAGCAAGAATGAGTGGAGGGGGTGCCTATGGGCCCCACAAGCCTGGGTGGCGCGGCCAGGGGGGTACCCACGCCCCTAGGGCTTGTGGCCCACTAGTGTGGCCCTCGGACAAGCTCTTTGTCTCAGAATTTTTCAAAAATTCTAGAAAAAATCAGACTTGATTTTTAGGACGTTCGGAGAACTTTTATTTTTGGGGTAATTTTCTACGAGACGCTAAAACAGAAAACAGGGAAAACTAAACTAAATCTATCATTTTTCTTCTAAGCAACCGAAAGTGAAAGCTTGAAACAGAGGTTTGTGACTCCTCGATTCATCCATCTCATGTTAATCGAAAGAAAATCCGCCAATGAGGTTGATCAAGTCTCCTCGACAAACCTTTTCGGATCGCAAAAGAGAATGGAGAGTTCTCGAATAGTCACTAGGTCACCTCAATGGGGATGTGTATCTCCCCAACAAGCAAATCATACTTCATCTTGACACGAGGAATAGGGCATTCAAAGCTCGCAATAAGAATCGATGAAGTTTTTTCGATAGCATTGATGCAATGTACTCGATATTGTTTCTTCGGAAAGTGCACCGTATGCTCATTACCGTTGACATGGAAAGTGACATTGCCTTTGTTGCAATCTATAACAGCCCCTGTAGTGTTTAAAAAGGGTCTCTCGAGGATGACCGCCATGGCATCGTCCTCGGGAATATCCAAGATAACAAAGTCTGTTAAGATAGTGACATTAGCGACCACAACAGGCACATCCTCGCAAATGCCGATAAGGAAAGCAGTTGATTTTTCGGCCATTTGCAGAGAGATTTCAGTGGGTGTTAACTTATCCAGTTCAAGTCTACGATAAAGAGAGAGAGGCATAACACTAACACCTGCTCCAAGGTCACATAAAGCAGTTCTAACGTAGTTGCCTTTAATGGAGCAAGGTATAGTGGGCACACCGGGATCACCTAGTTTCTTGGGAGTTCCACCCTTGAAGGTACAATTAGCGAGCATGGTGGAAATCTCAACCTCAGGTATCCTCCTCTTATTAGTCACAATATCTTTCATGTAGTTAGCATACAAAGACATCTTGAGCATATCTGTCAAACGCATTTGCAGAAAGACAGGTCTGATCATTTCAACGAATCGCTAAAAATCCTCATCATCCTTTTTCTTGGATGGTTTGGGAGGAAAGGGCATGGGTTTCTGAACCCATAGCTCCCTTTCTTTACCATGCTTCCTAGCAATGAAGTCATTCTTATCATATCTTCTATTCTTAGGCTGTGGGTTATCAAGATCAATAGGTTCAATCTCCACCTTCTTTTCATTGCTAGGTTGAGCATCAACATGAACATCACTATTGATATTGTCATTAGGCTCATGTTCATCACCAGATTGTGTTTCAGCATCAGAGACAGAGGCATCGTTTGGACTCTCAGGTGTAGCAGCAACAGGGTTGCTAGCGTGCAGGTTCCTATCATCTTTCTTCTTCTTTCTAGGATGACTAGGTCAATCAGTGCTAACTCCTTGAGAATTTTGTTCAATTCTCTTCGGATGACCCTCAGGATACAAAGGTTCCTGGGTCATTCTACCGCCTCTAGTAACGACTCTAACAGAATTGTCATTCAACTCATTGAGCAAGTCATTGTGAGCTTTAAGTACTTGTTCTACTTGAGTAGTAACCATAGAGGCATGTTTACTCAGGAGCTTAAGATCATTGACATTTGTGTCCACACAAGCACTTAAATGAGTAAGAATACGAGCATTCTTTTCCAATTGTCTGCTAACATAATCGTTGAAACTTTGTTGTTTGGCAACAAAGTTATCAAATTCATCCATGCATAAGCTAGCAGGTTTATGAAAAGGAATATCACTGTCATCAAACCTACACAGAGAGTTTACTTCTACTTTGTGTATCGGGTTATCGAGACCATGGATCTCTTCGATAGGTGGTAGATTTTTGACATCTTCAGATTTAATGCCTTTCTCTTGTATAGATTTCTTGGCTTCTTGCATATCTTCAGGACCGAGGAATAGAATACCTCTTTTCTTCGGAGTTGGTTTAGGAGGTGGTTCGGGAATAGTCCAAGCATTCCCATTGCACAAAATATTATTCAGTAGAATCTCAGCTTGTTCTACGGTTCGTTCCCTAAAAACACTACCAGCACAACTATCTAGTGGTCTTTGGAAGCATCGGTAAGTCAATTATAGAAGATATCAAGTATTTCATTCTTCTCAAGAGGGTGATCAGGCAAAGCATTCAGTAGCCGGATGAGCCTCCCCCAAGCTTGTGGGAGACTCTCTTCCTCAGCTTGAGCAAAGTTGTATATTTCCTGCAAGGCAGCTTGCTTCTTATGGGCAGGGAAATATTTTTCAGAGAAGTAGTAGACCATATCCTGGGGGCTACGCACACAAAGGAGCAAGAGAAGCGAACCAAGTCCTAGCATCATCCTTTAGCAAGAAAGGAAACAACTTGAGTATATAGTAGTGGCAGATCTTTTCATCACTAGTGAATAGGGTGGCTATATTGTGCAGTTTGGTAAGAAGGGCTACAACCGTTTCAGACTCAAGGTCGATAGAGAATTCATAATCCTTATCGGTCACAAAGATAGGCGAAGTAGAAAACTTTGTGTCGTATTTCATCCTAGCGTTCAGAGATTTTTCTTTCCACTTGCGCAAAAGTTTCTCAACATCATAGCTATCCTTACATGCAAGAAAGTCCTCAGCTATCTCTCCCTCTATAACATAGTGCGTATCAGGCATAAGAGGCAATTTAGGCATAGTAGGTTCTACTTCAATAGTATCAGCAGTTTCAGAAGTATCATCACGTCTAGCAGCAACTCTAGCAAGTTGTGCATCAAGGAATCTACCTAGTGGCAAAGCATTTTCACGCATGGCATCATCAGGCATAGTATCAAGCATAGCATCATCAGGCATAGTATCAAGCATAGCATCATCAGGCATAGTATCAAGCATAGCATCATCAGGCATAGTATGAAGCATATCATCATGAGGCATAGTATCAAGCATAGCATCATCAGGCACAGTATCAAGCATAGCATCATCAGACATAGTATCAAGCAAAGCATCATCAGGCATAGACGACATATCAAGACTTCTAGCAGGAGGCGAAGTCACAAACTTACCTAAAATTGAAGGTGAATCAAGTGCAGAGCTAGATGGCAGTTCCTTACCTCTCCTCGTAGTGGAAGGCAAGATTTTAGTTCTTGGATCTTTCGGATTCCTCATAGTGACTAGCAGACGAAAATCCCAAGTGACTCAGAGAATATAGTTGTGCTTCCCCGGCAACGGCGCCAGAAAAACGTCTTGACGACCCTCAAGTATAGGGGATCGCAACAGTTTTCGAGGGTAGAGAATTTGACCCAAATTTGTTGATTCGCCAAAGGGGAAGCTAAAAAATATTCTCAAGTATTAGCAGCTGAGTTTGTCAGATTCAACCACACCTGAAAAATTAGTGTCTGCAAGCAAAGTATCAGTAGCAAAGTAGTATGATAGCAACGGTGCCAGAAATGATCTGTTGATGGCAGACTATTCCTATCTGTTGTATCAATGGCGCCAGTAAGTTGCACGTGGGCGAGTAACTATTCTTCCCCGACAACAGTGTCAGAAAAGATCTTGCAACAAGTAACAGCGAAGTAGCAAGAAACAGCGGTAGCAGCAGCAGCAAAGTAACATCAGTAGGAACACAACAACAGTAGTAGCAAAGTGGCCCAATCCCTTTTGTAGCAAGGGACAAGCCTAGACAAAGTAATGTTGCAAGGACCAGTAGTAAAAGACTCGTAGGCAGTGGATTGGTGATGGATGAGTGTGACGGATGTGATTCATCATGTAACGGCTATAACACGGAGAGATATGTAACTAGCTCCCGTTCGTCAATCTAATGTAGGCATGTATTCCGTATGTAGTCATACATGCTTAGGGAAAAGAACTTGCATGACATGTATTGTCCATCCCTCCCGTGGCAGCGGGGTCATAATGGAAACTACGGGATATTAAGGTTCTCCTTTTAATAAAGAACCAGACCAACGCATTAACACTTGGTGAATACATGAACTCCTCATACTATGGTCATCTCCGGGAGTGGTTCCGGCTATTGTTACTCCGGGGTTGCCGGGTCATAACACATAGTAGGTGACTACAACTTGCAAGATAGGATCTAAAACACACATATATTGGCGACAACATAATGGGTTCAGATCTGAAATCATGGCACTCGGGCCCTAGTGACAAGCATTAAGCATAGCCAAGTAGTAGCAACATCAATCTAGAACATAGTGGATACTAGGGATCAATCCCCATCAAAACTAACTTGATTACATGATAGATCTCATCCAACTCATCACCGTCCAGCAAGCCTACGATGAGATTACTCATGAACGATGAAGAGCATCATGGAATTGTCGATGGAGGAAGGTTGATGATGATGATGGCGACGATTTCCCTCTCCGGAGCCCCGAACGGACTCCAGATCTGCCCTGTAGATGAAGGACAGGAGGTGGCGGCGCCTCCATATCGTAAAACGCGATGAAACCTTCTCTCTGATTTTTTTCCGGGCGAGACGGAAGATATAGAGCTGAGTTTGGGGGCGGTGGAGCCACGTGGGCTCCACAAACCCTCACGGCGCGACCAGGGGGGTGGTCGCGGCCTGTGGGCTTGTGGCCCACTGGTCCACCTCCTCCGGTGGATCTTTGCTCATGTATTTTTCTTTTATTCCAGAAAAAATCTCCATAAATTTTTAGGACATTCCGAGAAATTTTATTTCTGCACAAAAACAACACCATGGCAATTCTGCTGGAAACAACGTTAGTCCGGGTTAGTTCCATTCAAATCATGCAAGTTAGAGTCCAAAACAAGGGCAAAAGAGTTCGGAAAAGTAGATACGACGGAGACGTATCAGTAGCCTTCGGAGCTGCTTCACATTTATGGACTTTCGAGAGATAACGTCGAGGAAGTTGCAGAGACCAATTAGCATGCACGGACGTGCTTGTCCATTATGCCTCTAATGGCAACTGGGAGTATCTGCGTCATCATCATGTGAGAGTCATGAGACTTCATCCCGCTGAACCTTTTCTTCTTGGGGTTTAGAAATCTTCTTATCTTCCGACAGTAACCGGAACTGACTTTGATTCCCATAAGGCACTTGATGAATTGATCCTTTGGACTTAAGGTGAAGGAAGAAGGGGGGCAATAATTCTCCTCCTTCTTGTTGACTTTTCTGCCCCTTTCCCTCTCCTCTATCTCGGTCTCTGTCTCCTCCATCAACTTTTTAGGGTGGATGTCTTTCCTAATCTTCAAATCTTCCAAGTCTTTCCTTGCCTTCGGCCCATCCTTGGTCTTCTCCGACATGTTCATCAGTGTGCCAATCAAGCTCTCGAGGACATTCTTCGTGATATGCATTTGATCAAGGCAATGAGGCGTGTCGTGATTGGGCCAGTACTCCAAGTCCCAGAAAACAGACCTCGTTTTCCATACCTTCACGAGCGGCTCTGGCGCCTTTTTGATCTTTTCCGGCGCGGGGCATTGTTCCCAGTTTCTCAACAGCTCATTGATTTCGGCGCCGCTCCTCTTACGTGGAGGTCCTCGAAGCTCAGCCAACCCATTGAATAGATCTCCACGCTTTCTCCATGGGTCATCCTTCTTGAGCCATCTACGATGCCCCATGTACACGATTTTCCCAGACCCGCCATTTCTCGTTGACGTAAGATGCTGAGACGTTGTATCATCCATGCACCTCGTGCATCCGCAGTATCCATGGCACACCTGGCCTGAGGTGTACCCATAACCGAGATAGTTGTGCACCGTCGTCATCAGCGCGAATCTCATATGGGAATACTCTCATTTGCTAGCGTCCCATGTCCATGCCGGTAATTTCCATAACGTGTCTAGCTCATCTTGCAAAAGCCCCATATACATGTTAATACTATTTCCTAGTTTTTTCGGCCCTTAAATCAGCATGCACATGTGTATGCACTTTGTCTTCATGCACTTCCATGGGTGTAGGTTGTACATCCATACAAACATGGGCCATGTGTTGTGGTTGGTATTCTGGTTTCCAAACGGATTCATGCCATCAGTACTCGCACCAAGCACGATGTTCCTTGGATCTTCTTTAGCAAATACATATACGGTGTTGAATGCTCTCCACTGGCTACCATCTAGGAGGTGTCTCAGCCTCGGATCATCTCCATCGTCGGGCTTCTTCCTCTCCGCGTGCCAGCGCATGAGCTTTGCTTCCTTAGGAACTACGAAATACCGCTGCAGACGATGTGTGATCAGAAAGTACCATACAACTTTCTGAGGAGCTTTCTTTCCTGGCTTCTTGTATCGAGAAGCATTGCACACTAGACAGTTGGTTTTTTCCGCGTGCTCCCCCGATAAATGATGCAATCATTGATGCATGCGTGGTACCTAATGTGCGGCAAATCAAAAGGGCAAACGATTTTCTTGGCCTCCTCGACACTACTAGGACACAGGTTCCCCGCGGGAAGAACTTTATTATTTAGATACTTCAAATGCTCATCGAGGCTTTTGTTTGTCCATATGTTTTTGGCCTTCGTATTTAGAAGTTCGAGTGTGAAACTCCAGCGGGTCACCTCAGTATCGCAACCGTCATACAATGGAGTCCTCGAGTCCACTTCAAGTTGCGCCAGCTTGGCCTCCTCTCTAGAAGCAGCTCTCTCGCTAGTCGTACTCTTGCGAAGGAGGTCTTGAACATGAGGGTCTTGCAGGACTGCACTTAGTAGCGTTGAAGACTACGGCGTGACCACCGCCTCTTCTCCGCCATGTCCGGACTCTTCTTCGCCGTGTCTAGAATCTTCTCCGCCGCCGTCATTTCCGGAATCTTCCCCGCCACCATGCCCGGCACCATTGTCTTCATGTTGATCGGTCATCTCTTCGTCTAGCCCCATGTCGTTATTCCCTGCCATTTGGACGTCCTCATCATCATCATCTTCTTCACTTAT
Organism: Hordeum vulgare subsp. vulgare; assembly: GCF_904849725.1. Taxonomy (NCBI): domain Eukaryota; kingdom Viridiplantae; phylum Streptophyta; class Magnoliopsida; order Poales; family Poaceae; genus Hordeum; species Hordeum vulgare. Next base: position 74,348,774 of record NC_058524.1, on the reverse strand, counting down.
CCACCGAGTATAGCCATCCATGAAACCATTCATCAGCAGGTGCGCCTTCAAAGTGCCACGATCAAAAGGGTAAAAAAGGACTCCTTCCTTGCATCTTGCACACGGACATCTAACCCTAGTCCGATTATTTGCATGCATGTCCATCACCGCGGATTGCATGTACCGCTCCACCTTCAATCCACTTACCTTCACGACCGACTGCACGGTATAATAAGCAAAAGGGTTATAAAATAAATAATGCATGCATGCTTCAAAGTCATATAAAATTTTGGCATGACCTTGCCTAAAAATAGGACATATTGAGTTTGCTCGAAATTCACCGAAACGGAAATAAATCAACATTTCGGCAAATCATAAGCAACTCGATCGGAGGGCATGTCACAATCGCACAAATCTCTCCATATATATATATATATCCCAAACACAGATATTCTCATTCACACACATATTCCCATTCTTTAAGTGAACAACTTTTTACTCACTGACATATCTTCCGAGAGAGACCGATCGAAAGAGCACGCGTGGATGGATAAATAGCTAGCTAGATCTAGTTGTTGGGGAGGAGAGGTGAATCTAGCTATCTAACTAATGGAGAGGGAGTTATGGTGGAGGGGCAACTAATATAATGTGGAGAGGAAGAGAGGTGGGACAAAGAGAGATGTGAGAGAAGTCATTTATGAAGGAGAGTTATGGTGGATGGGGACATTAATGAGGAGAGAATATAGGTAGGAGGAAGTGAGAAGAAGAGCAACAATGGTGTGGCGAGTGTGGAGAGGGGAGAGGAGGGGGGGGGGAGAGGTGAAAGTGGGGAGGGGAGGGGGGGGGGGGTAAAAAGGTGGCAGCCGCAACTAGCAGTAGCGCTGGATAACAGAGAGCGCTGCTGCTATTCTATTAGTAGTACCGCTGCTCACAATCAAGCGCTGCGACTAAGTGGGGCCAACTAGCAGCAGTGATGCTGCAAAACGAAGCGCTACCGCTAAACACTTAGAAGTAGCGCTGGATTTTGGGCAACGCTGCTACTACAGCTACCGTCGGTGGCATCGTCTGGTTCCACATAGTAGTAGCGCCTTTCTAATTAGCAGCGTTACTGCTAAGGTGTTAGCAGTAGCGCTTTACTGGCTCAGCGCTACTGCTAATTAGCAGCAGTGTTGTCTTTTTTCAAGCTCTACTACTCAGGTCCTGCCTATAAGGTTTTTCCTAGTAGTGTGAGGTCCCACTTCCTATTGATGATAGTTTTCCTCATGAGAAATTAGCTGTTAGAAATGCTCCCTTTAATACTCCTTGGTATATGGATTATGCTAGTTACATTGTTGCTAAATACATACCACCTAGTTTGACCTACCAACAAAAGAAAAGGTTCTTCTTTGATTTAAGATATTACTTTTCGCATGACACACATCTTTATAAAGAAGGAGGTGATGGTGTTATTATACATTGTGTAGCTCAGCTTGAACAGGAACAAATCCTATGTAAGTGTTATTCCAAGGCGTACGGAGGGCATCACACTGGTGATAGAACTACACGTAAGGTACAACAATCCAATTTGTATTGGCCTACCATTGTCAAAGATGCACTAAGTTTGTCCTGTCTTGTGATGAATGCCAAAGAATTTGTAATATTGGTAGACGTCAGGAAATGCCTATGAATTATTCACTTCTATTGAACCATTCTAAGTTTGGGGCTATGATTATATTGGACCTTTTCCTTCCTCTAATGGGTAAACTCATATTCTAGTTGTTGTTGATTATGTTACTAAGTGGGTAGAAGCTATTCCAACTAGTAGTGTTGATGATACCACTTCTATTAAAATTCTTTAGGAAGTTATTTTCCTGAGGTTTGGAGTCCCTAGATACTTGATGCCTGATGGTGGTTCACATTTTATTCATGGTTCTTTTCGAAAACTACTAGCTAAATATGATGTTAACCATAGAATTGCATCACCTTATCACGCTCGGTATAGTGGTCAAGTTAAATTGAGTAATCAAGAAATAAAATTAATCTTGCAGAAGACTGTTACTAGATCTAGAAAGAATTGGTCTAAGAAACTTGATGATGCATTATGGGCTTATAGATTTGCTTATTAAAACCCTATGTGTCGTGGTTATGTCACGACAGATGTCCTCGTGAAAGGACTTAGTATTGGAGCCATCGCACTTTGGTGGCGACTCAAAGGGGTAGAATGGGAGTGAGACGGCGATTTACCCAGGTTCGGCCCCTCGTGAGGGGGTAAAGGCCTACGTCCTGCTTTGAGTTGTATTGATGGAGTTTCGATTACAAGGAGGGCGTAACTCGCCAGACCTAGCACTCGATGATTTCTAACCTGCCCTCTTCTTCCCTGGGACTCGCCTTTATATACAGGTCAAGTCCCTAGGGTTCAAAAGGGTACTTTCCTTTCTACAAACCGTGACTCTTACGATCTCTAAGTCACCATCTTTCCAAAGCTTGGAAACCTTCCGGAAGTTGTAAACCGCCATACAACCTTCGGTCTTGCCAAGCCAAGGCCCGAACCATGCTTAGATGAATCGACAGATTTGGTGACCCGACCCAACTAGGGCGGGTTATCAATAGATAATATCCCCAACACTATGGGAATGTGAAATCACTACTGGAAAACAGTTATTTGGCATTTGCTGCTTCTTTGCCGTCTGCTGGCTGATGGAAAAGACCCTCTTTGCCATCAGCTACCAGAAACCAGACGGCAAAGAGCAGGCTGATGCCAAAGGTACTATTTGCCATCAGCCAGCTCTTTGCCGTCTGCCAGCTCACGGCAAAGAGCATGCAGGCAGACGACAAAGAGCATGGGTGGCCCACCCTGCAGCCCCTCTCTCCCCCCTAACGGCCACTTTCTTTGCCGTCTGCCTGCCTTCCCTTTGCCGCTGGGAGGCGGACGGCAAAGAGGGTGCCCCCCCTAACGGCCATTAGCCCCACCCCCACGCTCCTCTCTCTCCCCCTAACGGCCACCCCGACTCCCCTCTCTCTCACCACCGACACCGCCACCGCCGCCGCGCCCTCCTCCGGCCTCCCTGCGCCGCCCTGCGCTCTCCTCCTCCCCGGCAGACCTGCGCCCTCCTCCTCCCCGGCCGCCCTGCACCCTCTCCACCGCCGCCCTGCGCCCCCTCCTCCACCGCGGCCGCCCTGCACCCTCTTTCACCGCGGCCCTGCGCCCCCTCCTCCTCCCCGTTCGCCCTGCACCCTCCTCCACCGCCGCCCTACGCCCCTCCTCCACCCCGACACCCCTCTCTCACACCCCCGACACCACCATTGCCGCCACGCCCTCCTCCGGCCTCCCTGCCCCACCACCGCCGCTGCCGACGCCACCCCCACCCCAGCGCCCCACCCCACCGCCGCCGCCCTCCTCGCGCCCCTCACCGTGCCCCTCCTCCCCCTACTGCCCTCCTCCCCCTGCGGCCTCTCCTCCCCCTACGACCCTCCTCCCCCTGGTTAGTTTTCTTTCTTCTTTTTTAATAGTTTTTGTTTAATTAGTTATATGTTTTACTGAGGTTTTGACTTAGTTTTAGTTTAGTTTAGGTTCAGTTTTAGTTTAGGTTTAGTTAGGTTAGTTTCATGTTTAATAAAGGAGAAAAGGAGAAGAAGAAGAAGGAGAAAGGAGAAGAAGAAGGAGGAGAAAGGAGAAGAAGAAGAAGGAGAAAGAACAAGAAGAAGAAGTAGAAAGGAGAAGAAGAAGGAGAAAGGAGAAGAAAAAAATAAGAAGAAGAAGGAAAAGAAGAAGAAGGAAAAGGAAGGGAAGGAGAAGAAAGAAGAAGAAGAAGAAGAAGAAAAAATAGGAGAGGAAGAGAAGAATAAGAGGAAAAAAGAAAATAAGAAGAAGAAGAAGAAGAAGAAGAAGAAGAAGAGAAGAAGAAACACGAAGAAGGAGAAGAAGAATAAGAGAAAAAAATAATAAAATAAAATAATAATAATAATAAGAAGAATAAGAACAAGAAGAAGAAGAAGAAGACAAAAAAAAAGAAGAAGAAGGAGAAGAAGAATAAGAGGAAAAAAGAAAAAAGAAAATAAGAATAAGAAGAAGAAGAAGAAGAAGAAGAAGAGAAGGAGAAGGAGGAGGAGGAGGAGAAGGCCAAGGACCTTCTAGTCCTTCTCCTCCTTCTCCTCCTTCTTGATTTCTTCATCTTCTCCTCCTCTTTCTTCTCCTCTTTCATATTATCCTTGCTTTAATTTCCCCAAAAAGACATAATTAGCCCATTTAGCTCCAAAATGCCATAATAACCTCAAAATGGCATAAGAACCTTGGTTAGCTCATGAATATTATATACTTAGCTTGTTTTCCTCTAAAATGAGATAATTAGCCCATTTAGCTCCAAAAATACATAATTAGGTAATTTAGCTCTAAGAAGAGGAGAATAAATAGGAAAAACGAAAAGAAAGAAGAAGAAGAAGAACAGAAGCAGGAGAAGGAGGAGGAAGAGGAGCAGGAGGAGGAGGAGGAGGAGAAGGAGGAGAAGGCCAAGGACCTTCTAGTCCTTCTCCCCCTCCTCCTTCTCCTCCTTCTCCTCCTTCTTCTTGATTTCTTCTTCTTCTCCTCCTCCTCCTCTTTCTTCCGCTCTTTCATATTATCCTTGCTTTAATTTCCCCAACAATGACATAATTAGCCCATTTAGCTCCAAAATGCCATAATAAGCTCAAAATGGCATAAGAACCTTGCTTAGCTCATGAATATTATATACTTAGCTTGTTTTCCTCTAAAATGGGATAATTAGCCCATTTAGCTCCAAAAAGACATAGTTAGGTAATTTAGCTCCAACAAGAGGAGAAGATGAGAAGAAATAGGAAAAATGATAAGAAAGAAGAAGAAGAGGAAGAAGAAGAGAAGAAGGAGAAGGAGGAGGAGGAGGAGGAGAAGGAGAAGGCCAAGGACCTTCTAGTCCTTCTCCTCCTCCTCCTTCTCGTCCTTCTTCTTGATTACTTCTTCTTCTCCTCCTCCTCCTCTTTCTTCTCCTCTTTCATATTATCCTTGCTTTAATTTCCCCAACAATGACATAATTAGCCCATTTAGCTCCGAAATACCATAATAAGCTCAAAATGGCATAAGAACCTTGGTTAGCTCATGAATATTATATACTTAGCTTATTTTCCTCTGAAATGGGATAATTAACCCATTTAGCTCCAAAAAGACATAATTAGGTAATTTAGCTCCAACAAGAGGAGAAGAGGAGAAGAAATAAGCAAAATGAAAAGAAAGAAGAAGAAGAAGAAGAAGAGAAGGAGGAGAAGGAGGAGGAGGAGGAGTAGGATAAGGCCAAGGACCTTCTAGTCCTTCTCCTCCTTCTCCTCCTTCTTCTTGATTTCTTGTTCTCCTCCTCCTCCTCTTTCTTCTCCTATTTTATATTATCCTTGCTTTAATTTCCCGAAAAAGACATAATTAGCCCATTTAGCTAAATTAATTTCCCCGAAAAGACATAACCTGAAGAAGAGAAGAAAAGAAGTAGAAGGAGAAGAAGAATAAGAGGAAAAAATAAAAAAGAAAATAAGAATAAGAAGGAGAAGAAGAAGAATAAGAGGAAAAAAGAAAATAAGAATAAGAAGAGTTAGGTCACATATTTTTTGATTATCTTATAAAAACATCATATTTGTGTTGATCGAGTGAATTTCAATGTGCAGTTGTTCGACGACCTCCACGTGCGTTGGACGAGCTCCGCCCCTACGTTTGTTGGTGAGCACAAATGACTTCTCCTCCTACCCCCTTAATTTGCTCTGTCCCGGTCTTCGTGTCGATGAAACTTGCTAGCTATATATAGGTTTCTTCAATCATGAGTATGCGTGACCAGTATGCGTCTCCCATTCGAAAGGGCGACATCTATAAATATGTGTGTCTTTGCATATTTATAACCACCATCCTTTCGAATTGTCCAACATTATCCATGGACAGCCCGAGTATGTGTAGATTGGGTTCGTTTTCCCGTATGCTGTGCTCTGGATCCGATGCGGAATTTCGTCAGTGCCTCCCTGTTGTTCTCCGGATGCACATCCTCTCTGTTTATTGTGGAGACGTGTATCAGGAGAACAACGGGGAGGTGCTGCCGAAATTTTGCGTTGGATCCGGAGCACAGCATGGGAAAACGAACCCAATCTAGACATACTCGGGTGGGATTAGGACCTATCTTTACCTATTAGCGTGTAGGTTGCCTGGACGTAATAAAAATGGCGAACCTGATTAACCGATGAATATAAATGCTAAATTATATATAAATATATTTCTTCTGTCTTTAGTAGCTACGCAAGATGAGTGATCGTGCGTGGATGTATACCGGTCACCCTAGTCAGAAAGAGATGACGAAAGAATGGTTTGTAAAAACAAAGGAATTTGTGAAAGCCGCATTCGCAAATTGCCAGGAAAGAAACTATTGCCCCTGTCCTGGATGCGACAACTATAAAAAGATGACAGAGGCTGTAATGATTAAACACCTGCAGAGGAGGGGTTTTAAGCCTAATTATACGGTGTGGACATTTCATGGTGAGTCTATACAACGCACAAGAGCTGAGGTGGTCCGTCGTCGCACGGACGAGCATGGTACCGGGATGGAAGACATGGTGCAAGACTTTGATGATGCTCGGGATTCGGAAGATGAGATGGAGGAATCTGCAAAGGCCTTTGACGAAATGTTGGAGTCTTCAAAACGTCCTCTCCATGAGCATACTGAGCTCTGTCAGCTGGATGCAATTGCACAAGTAATGGCTCTGAAAGCTCAGTTCAACTTGGGAAGAGAATGCTACGACGCGATCATGACACTATTTGGACGTTTCCTACCCAAAGGCCATGTCATGCCTGCAAACCTGTACCAGTCGGAGAAAATACTTCGTGTACTTAAGATGCCCTATGAGAAGATAGATGCATGTGAGAAAGGATGTGTCTTATTTAGGAAGGAGTATGCACACTTGGACTATTGTCCCAATTGCGAGTCTTGCAGGTATCTTGTGGTAGACAACGGTATGGGTGAGAAGAGGCAGACCAAAATCGCAGTTAGTGTTCTTCGGTATATGCCAATCGTACCAAGACTTCAACGTCTTTTCATGGTCGAAGAGATAGCCAGACAGATGACATGGCACAAATTGGGCAAAAGAACCGAACTAGATGCGTATGGGAATAAGATGATGGTACACACATCGGATGGGGAAGCGTGGAAACATTTCGATGGATTGCATCAGGATAAAGCTATTGGGGAACGTCGCATGGGAAACAAAAAAATTTCCTACGCGCACGAAGACCTATCATGGTGATGTCCATCTACGAGAGGGGATATTCGATCTACGTACCCTTGTAGATCGCACAAGAGAAGCGTTAGTGAACGCGGTTGATGTAGTGGAACGTCCTCACGTCCCTCGATCCGCCCCGCGAACCGTCCCGCGATCAGTCCCACGATCTAGTGCCGAACGGACGGCACCTCCGCGTTCAGCACACGTACAGCTCGACGATGATCTCGGCCTTCTTGATCCATCAAGAGAGATGGAGAGGTAGATGAGTTCTCCGGCAGCGTGACGGCGCTCCGGAGGTTGGTGGTGATCTAATCTCAGCAGGGCTCCGCCCGAGCTCCGAATAAACGCGATCTAGAGGTAAAACCGTGGAGATATGTGGTCGGGCTGCCGTGGCAAAGTTGTCTCAAATCAGCCATAAAACCTCCGTATATATAGGGGGAAGAGGGGGAGCCTTGCCTTGGGGTCCAAGGACCCTCAAGGGGGTCGGCCGAGCCAAGGGGGGGAGTCCTCCCCTTCCAAACCGAATCCAACTAGGTTTGGAAGGAGGAGTCCTTCCCCCTTCCCCCTAGTTATAGCATGGATAATAAACGATTATCTTGATACAGGAATTATAATAATAACTATATTTATTATTGCCTCTAGGGCATAATTCCAACAGTCTCCCACTTGCACTAGAGTCAATAATCTAGCCCTCACATCATCATGTGAATTACATTGTAATAAATCTAACACCCATACAGTTCTGGTGTTGATCATGTTTTGCCCGTGGAAGAGGTTTAGTCAGCGGGTCTGCTACATTCAGATCCGTGTGCACTTTGTATATATTTACGTCCTCCCCTTCGACGTAGTCGCGGATGAGGTTGAAGCGTCGTTTGATGTGGCTGGACTTCTTGTGAAACCGTGGTTCCTTTGCTAGGGCAATGGCACCCGTGTTGTCACAGAACAAGGTTATTGGATTCAGTGCGCTTGGCACCACTCCAAGATCCGTCATGAACTGCTTCATCCGGACACCCTCCTTAGCCGCCTCCGAGGCAGCCATGTACTCCACTTCACATGTAGAATCTGCTACAACGCTTTGCTTGGAACTGCACCAGCTTACCGCACCCCCATTAAGAATAAATACGTATCCGGTCTGCGACTTAGAGTCGTCCGGATCTGTGTCAAGGCTTGCATCGACGTAACCCTTTACGGCGAGCTCTTCGTCACCTCCATACACGAGAAACATCTCCTTAGTCCTTTTCAGGTACTTCAGGATATTCTTGACCGCCGTCCAGTGATCCACTCCTGGATTACTCTGGAACCTGCCTGCCATACTTATGGCCAAGCTTACGTCCGGTCTAGTGCGCAACATTGCATACATGATAGAACCTATGGCTGAAGCATAGGGGACGGTGCTCATATGCTCTCTATCCTCATCAGTTGCTGGGCACTGAGTCTTACTCAATCTCGTACCTTGTAAAACTGGCAAGAACCCTTTCTTGGACTGTTCCACTTTGAACCTCTTCAAAACTTTATCAAGGTATGTGCTTTGTGAAAGTCCTATCAGGCGTTTTGATCTATCCCTGTAGATCTTTATGCCTAGAATGTAAGCAGCTTCTCCTAGGTCTTCATAGAGAAACTTTTATTCAAGTAATCCTTTATGCTCTCCAAAAACTCTACGTTGTTTCCAATCAGCAATATGTCATCCACATATAATATTAGAAACGCCACAAAGCTCCCACTCACTTTCTTGTAAATACAAGATTCTCCAACCACTTGTATAAACCCAAATGCTTTGATCACCTCATCAAAGTGTTTGTTCCAACTCCGAGATGCTTGCACCAGCCCATAAATGGATCACTTGAGCTTGCACACCTTGTTAGCATTCTTAGGATCGAAAAAACCTTCGGGTTGCATCATATACAACTCTTCCTTAAGGAAACCGTTAAGGAACGCCGTTTTGACATCCATCTGCCAGATTTCATAATCGAAAAATGCAGCTATTGCTAACATGATTCTGACGGACTTAAGCATCGCTACGGGTGAAAATGTCTCATCATAGTCAACTCCTTGAACTTGTGAAAAACCCTTTGCCACAAGTCGAGCTTTATAAACGGTCACATTGCCGTCAGCGTCTGTCTTCTTCTTAAAGATCCATTTGTTCTGAATAGCCTTGCGACCCTCAGGTAGTACTTCCAAAGTCCATACTTTGTTCTCATACATGGATCCTATCTCGGACTTCATGGCCTCTAGCCATTTGTTGGAATCTGGGCCCACCATTGCTTCTTCATAATTTGCAGGTTCATTGTTGTCTAACAACATGCTTGACATGACGGGATTATCGTACCACTCTGGAGAAGCACGTGGTCTCGTTGACCTGCGTGGTTCGACAGGAACTTGAACCGGAGTTTCATGATCATCATCATTAACTTCCTCCTCAACCGGCGTCGCAATGACAGAGGTTTCCCCTTGCCCTGCGCCACCATCTAGAGGGATGAGAGGTTCGACAACCTCATCAACTTCTATCTTCCTCCCACTCAATTCTCTCGAGAGAAACTCCTTCTCGAGAAAAGCTCCATTTTTAGCAACAAACACTTTGCCCTCGGATTTGAGATAGAAGGTGTACCCAACTGTCTCTTTTGGGTAACCTATGAAGATGCACTTTTCCGCTTTGGGTTCCAGCTTTTCAGGCTGAAGCTTTTTGACATAAGCATCACATCCCCAAACTTTAAGAAGCGACAACTTTGGCCTTTTGCCATACCACAGTTCGTATGGTGTCGTCTCAACGGATTTTGATGCTTCCCTATTTAAAGTGAATGCAGCTGTTTCTAATTCATAACCCCAAGACGTTACGGCAAATCGGTAAGAGACATCATAGATCGCACCATCTCTAATAAAGTATGATTACGACGTTCGGACACACCATTACGCTGTGGTGTTCCAGGCGGTGTCAACTGTGAAACAATTCCACATTGTCTTAAGTGAGCACCAAACTCGAAACTCAGATATTCACCCCCATGATCAGACCGTAGGAACTTGATCTTCTTGTTACGATGATTTTCAACTTCACTCTGAAATTGCTTGAACTTTTCAAATGTTTCAAACTTGTGCTTCATCAAGTAGACATAACCATATCTACTCAAATCGTCAGTGAAGGTGAGAAAGTAACGATATCCGCCGCGTGCCTCTACACTCATCGGACCGCACACATCGGTATGTATGATTTCCAAGAAGTCACTTGCACGCTCCATTGTTCCGGAGAACGGAGTTTTAGTCATATTGCCCATGAGGCATGGTTCGCACGTGTCAAGTGAACCAAAGTCAAGTGACTCCAAAAGTCCATCGGCATGGAGTTTCTTCATGCGCTTTACACCAATATGACCTAAGCGGCAGTGCCATAAAAATATGGCGCTATCATTGTTAACTCTAACTCTTTTGGTCTCAATGTTATGTATGTGTGTATCACTATCAAGATTCAATATGAACAATCCTCTCACATTGGGTGCATGACCATAAAAGATGTTACTCATAGAAATAGAACAACCATTATTCTCTGACTTAAAAGAGTAACCATCTCGCAATAAACAAGATCCAGATATAATGTTCATGCTCAACGCAGGCACTAAATAACAATGATTCAAGTTCATAACTAATCCTGATGGTAACTGAAGTGAAACTATGCCGACGGCGATTGCATCAACCTTGGAACCATTTCCTACGCACATCGTCACTTCATCTTTCGCCAGCCTTCGTCTATTCCGCAGTTCCTGTTTCGAGTTGCAAATATGAGCAACAGAACCAGTATCGAATACCCAGGCACTACTACGAGAGCCGGTTAAGTACACATCAATAACATTTATATCAAATATACTTGATTTTTCTTTGGCCGCCTTCTTATCAGCCAGATACTTGGGGCAGTTGCGCTTCCAGTGACCCATACCCTTGCAATAGTAACACTTTGTTTCAGGCTTAGGTCCAGCTTTGGGTTTGTTCGTCGGATTGGCAACAGGCTTGCCGCTCTTCTTTGAATTACCCTTCTTGCCTTTGCCGTTTCTCTTGAAACTAGTGGTCTTATTCACCATCAACACTTGATGCTCTTTACGGAGTTCAGACTCTGCGACTTTCAGCATCGCAAACAACTCGCCGGGTGACTTGTTCATCCCTTGCATGTTGTAGTTCAACACAAAGCCTTTATAGCTTGGCGGCAGTGATTGAAGGATTATGTCAGTGATAGCCTCTTGCGGGAGTTCAATCCCCAGCTTAGCTAGACGCTTTGAGTACCCAGACATTTTGAGCACATGTTCACTGACAGACGAGTTCTCCTCCATCTTGCAAGCATAGAATTTATCGGAGGTCTCATACCTCTCGATCCGGGCGTTCTTCTGAAAGAGGAACTTCAACTCCTGGAACATCTCAAATGCTCCATGACGCTCAAAGCGACGTTGAAGTCCCGGTTCTAAGCCATACAAGACTGCACATTGAACTACTGAGTAGTCCTTCTTATGTGTTAACCAAGCGTTCTTAACATCCTGGTCAGTCGTAGCGGGTGGTTCATCTCCTAGTGCAGCATTAAGGACATAATCCTTCTTCCCAGCTTGTAAGATTAGCTTAAGATTACGAGCCCAGTCTACAAAGTTGCTTCCATCATCTTTCAACTTAGCTTTCTCTAGGAACGTATTAAAATTCAGGGTGACTGTCGTGTGAGTCATGATCTACAACACAAATATATTCAAAGTGGACTTAGACTATGTTCAAGATAATTAGAGTTTAACTTAATCAAATTACTCGCTAAACTCCCACTCAAAAAGTACATCTCTCTGGTCATTTGAGTGGTTCATGATCCACTTACACTAGCTCAAGTCCGATCATCACGTGAGTTGAGTATAGTTTCAGTGGTAAGCATCCCTATGCTAATCATATCATCTATATGATTCATGATCGACCTTTCGGTCTCATGTGTTCCGAGGCCATGTCTGCACATGCTAGGCTCGTCAAGCTTAACCCAAGTGTTCCGCGTGTGCAACTGTTTTGCACCCGTTGTATGTGAACGTTGAGTCTACCACACCCGATCATCACGTGGTGTCTCGAAACGACGAACTGTAGCAACGGTGCACAGTCGGGGAGAACACAATTTTGTCTTGAAATTTTAGTGAGAGATCACCTTATAATGCTACCATCGTTCTAAGCAAAATAAGGTGCATAAAAGGATTAACATCACATGCAATTCATAAGTGACATGATGTGGCCATCATCACGTGCTCCTTGATCTCCATCACCAAAGCACCGGCACGATCTTCTTGTCACCGGCGCCACACCATGATCTCCATCAACGTGTCGCCATCGGGGTTGTCGTGCTACTCATGCTATTACTACTAAAACTACATCCTAGCAAAATAGTAAACGCATCTGCAAGCACAAACGTTAGTTTAAAGACAACCCTATCGCTCCTGCCGGTTGCCGTACCATCGACGTGCAAGTCGATATTATCTATTACAACATGATCATCTCATACATCCAATATATCACATCACATCGTTGGCCATATCACATCACAAGCATACCCTGCAAAAAAAAGTTAGACGTCCTCTAATTTTGTTGTTGCATGTTTTACGTAGTGACCATGGGTATCTAGTAGGATCGCATCTTACTTACGCAAACACCACAACGGAGATATATGAATTGCTATTTAACCTTATACAAGGACCTCCTCGGTCAAATCCGATTCAACTAAAGTTGGAGAAACTGACACTTGCCAGTCATCTTTGAGCAACCGGGGTTACTCGTAGCGATGAAACCAGTCTCTCGTAAGCGTACGAGTAATGTCGGTCCAAGCCGCTTCAATCCAACAATACCGCGGAATCAAGAAAAGACTAAGGAGGGCAGCAAAACGCACATCACCGCCCACAAAAACTTTTGTGTTCTACTCGAGAAGACATCTACGCATGAACCTAGCTCATGATGCCACTGTTGGGGAACGTCGCATGGGAAACAAAAATTTTCCTACGCGCACGAAGACCTATCATGGTGATGTCCATCTACGAGAGGGGATATTCGATCTACGTACCCTTGTAGATCGCACAGCAGAAGCGTTAGTGAACGCGGTTGATGTAGTGGAACGTCCTCACGTCCGTCGATCCGCCCCGCGAACCGTCCCACGATCAGTCCCACGATCTAGTGCCGAACGGACGGCACCTCCGCGTTCAGCACACGTACAACTCGATGATGATCTCGGCCTTCTTGATCCAGCAAGAGAGACGGAGAGGTAGATGAGTTCTCCGGCAGCGTGATGGCGCTCCGGAGGTTGGTGGTGATCTAATCTCAGCAGGGCTCCGCCCGAGCTCCGCAGAAACTTGATCTAGAGGTAAAACTGTGGAGATATGTGGTCGGGCTGCCGTGGCAAAGTTGTCTCAAATCAGCCCTAAAACCTCCGTATATATAGGGGGAAGAGGGGGAGCCTTGCCTTGGGGGTCCAAGGACCCTCAAGGGGGTCGGCCGAGCCAAGGGGGGGAGTCCTCCCCTTCCAAACCGAATCCAACTAGGTTTGGAAGGAGGAGTCCTTCCACCTTTTCCCACCTCCTCTTTTTTTTTTCTCTTTGATTTTCTTCCTATGGCGCATAGGGCCTTCTTGGGCTGTCCCACCAGCCCACTAAGGGCTGGTGAGCCACCCCCAAGGCCTATGGGCTTCACCGGGGTGGGTTGCCCCCCCGGTGAACACCCGGAACCCATTCGTCATTCCCGGTACATTCCCGGTAACTCCGAAAACCTTCCGGTAATCAAATGAGGTCATCCTATATATCAATCTTCGTTTCTGGACCATTCCGGAAACCCTCGTGACGTCCGTGATCCCATCCGAGACTCCGAACAACATTCGGCAACCAACCATATAACTCAAATACGCATAAAACAACGTCGAACCTTAAGTGTGCAGACCCTGCGGGTTCGAGAACTATGTAGACATGACCCGAGTGACTCCTCGGTCAATATCCAGTAGCGGGACCTGGATGCCCATATTGGATCCCACATATTCTAGGAAGATCTTATCGTTTGAACCTCAGGTGCCAAGGATTCATATAATCCCGTATGTCATTCCCTTTGTCCTTCGGTATGTTACTTGCCTGAGATTCGATCGTCAGTATCCGCATACCTATTTCAATCTCGTTTACCGGCAAGTCTCTTTACTCGTTCCGTAATACAAGATCCCGCAACTTACACTAAGTCACACTGCTTGCAAGGCTTGTGTGTGATGTTGTATTACCGAGTGGGTCCCGAGATACCTCTCCGTCACACGGAGTGACAAATCCCAGTCTCAATCCATACTAACTCAACGAACACCTTCAGAGATACCTGTAGAGCATCTTTATAGTCACCCAGTTACGTTGCGACGTTTGATACACACAAAGCATTCCTCCGGTGTCAGTGAGTTATATGATCTCATGGTCATAGGAACAAATACTTGGCACGTAGAAAACAGTAGCAACAAAATGACACGATCAGTATGCTACGTCTATTAGTTTGGGTCTAGTCCATCACGTGATTCTCCTAATGACGTGATCCAGTTATCAAGCAACAACACCTTGTTCATAATCAGATGACCCTGACTATCTTTGATCAACTGGCTAGCCAACTAGAGGCTTGCTAGGGACAGTGTTTTGTCTATGTATCCACACATGTATATAAGTCTTCATTCAATAGAATTATAGCATGGATAATAAACGATTATCTTGATACAGGAATTATAATAATAACTATATTTATTATTGCCTCTAGGGCATAATTCCAACAAAAGCGGCAGATCCAAGGAATCCTCGAGTCTGCGCCGCCACAGATGGTTTTAATCCCTTCGGCACGACGGCAACCCAATACAGTTGTTGGCCTGTATTTGTCATTCCACTCAATCTCCCCCCGGGCAGATTATGCCAAGAAAGAACATATTTCTAACGTTGATAATTCCAGGGCCCAATTATCCGGGGAAGAATATGAATGTGTACCTCCAATCGCTTAAGGATGAATTGGAAGAAGCTTGGGATAATGGGGTCAAGACATACGATGCCGCTAGAAAAGAAAACTTCAAAATGCATGTGTGGTATATGTACTCTATGCATGACTTGCCACCGTATGCGCTATTCTCTGGATGGTGTGTGCATGGAAGTATCCCGTGCCCCCAATGCAAGGCAGCTCTTCAGTTTCATTGGTTGCAGGAGGGTCGGAAGTATTCTTGCTTTGACTTGCATAGACAGTTCCTGGATCCTGACCATCAGTTTAGAAAAGACAAGAAGAACTTTACGAAAGGTAAAGTTGTCAAAAACTTGGCACCACTTGCGTTCATAGGCCAACAGATCCTGGATCAGTTAAACGCCCTCGAGCTTGATCCAGAGCGTCCAGGGTATTTCAAGGGGTATAATTCAAAACACGCCTGGACTCACAAGCCATGCTTCTGGGATCTGCCTTACTTCAAAGACCTCCTTCTTCCACACAATATCGACATGATGCACACTGAAAAGAATATCGGAGAGGCTATTTTTGGTACATTGTTCGACATAGATGGGAAGACAAAGGATAATATTAAGGCTAGAGTCGATCAAGAGAAACTATGTCATAGACCGTTACAAAACATGAGAGAAGGCAAAGGAAAGCAGAAGTGGTCGAAGCCAAAGGCCTGGTTCAATCTTGGAAGGCCAGCTATGAGGGAAATTATCTTGTGGGTGAAAATGCACTTGATGTTCCCCGATGGGTATGCAGCGAATCTAAAGAGGGGAGCGAGTCTTGAAACATTAAAAATCTTTGGTCTCAAGAGTCATGATTGGCACATATGGCTAGAGCGGGTAATGCCGGTGATGTTACGTGGCTTTATTCATGAGGATGAATGGCTAGTACTGGCGGAGCTGAGCTATTTCTTCCGTGTGCTTTGTGCGAAAGAATTGTCGCCTGGCATGGTAGAAGACATGGAGGAGTTTGCACCGGAGTTGTTGTGCAAGTTAGAGAAGATCTTTCCATTGGGCTTCTTTAATCCAATGCAGCATTTTATTTTACATCTACCGACCAAGGCAAGATTGGGTGGGCCCGTGCAAGATCGTTGTTGCTATGCAACTGAGAGGATGCAGAAGACCCTTCGAGCTAAATGTAAAAATAAGCGTAGAATTGAAGCATCGATGGCCGAGGCATTCATTACTGAGGAGGTGGCAAACTTTGTGACAGCACACTACGAAGCCAAAAATCATCATTTGCATAATCCGAAGCCTCGACACAATGATGCAGACCCTAAAAAGGTGGGTCCAACCTCAGCCTATTCAAAGGGAAGCTCGCACCAGCCGATGCTTCGAAACCAATAACGTTGGATGTCGAAGAATGGCGGAACATTTTGTTGTATATCTTCAACAAACTAACAGAAGTGCGGTCGTACATCGAGTGAGTTCTCGGCACATTTTCCCGTAACTTCTAATTCATTTGAACTGCTCTTATTCCCGGATATTTCAAATAGCCGTTACATCGCCAAATTCTCGGATGGAGCGGTGATCGAAAATGATTCCATGGAAGAGTATGAGCTTCTGTCAAAGACAGGAGGCAGCTATCCCGGTTTCATCTCTTGGTTCAAACAAACGGTAATTATCCATAATGGACCATTTCATTCTTGGTCTAACTTGCGGCTAATGCAACAACCATTTCGTATTAAACTTGTAGGCTAATTCAGAGTCTATGGACGCCGAATTGAGACAAGTCGCTAATGGTTTTGACTATAAGGTCCATTCATTTGAGAAGTACAACATCAACGGGTATCTCTTTCGTACCTTTGGCAAAGAGCTATCTATGCCCGACCGGAAATCTACAAATTGTGGTGTCTCTGCTATCGGCGAAGGTGTTATCGAGTATTATGGAAGAGTTGAAGCAATTTATGAACTTCAATTCTATGGTGAAAACCCACCGAACGTCGTAGTCTTCAAATGTTATTGGTTCCAGCCGAAAAAGACTAGAAGGACTCATGAACATATAGGACTAGTCAAAATCAATCCAAACACCCATTTAGATGTTCCCGATGTCTATATTACGGCTCAACAGGCGACCCAAGTTTTCTATCTACCGTGGGCATGCCAAACGGATAAGAATCTGGAAGATTGGTATGTTGTTTATGAAGTGCCGCCACATGTCAGACCACCTCTCCCAAATGGACAGGATTATGAACCTCACATTAACCCAGACACATATGATGGAGAATTTTTCCAAGAAACACGTCTTTCCAAGAAACGTTTCAAGAACCGCCGTGCTTCACCCAAGAACATGGAAGTAGACAGCGACAATGAATCCGACTCCAGCCCTGAGCCGGAACCAGAAGACCTGGAACTCGTAGAGGTTACTGATGCGAATGACCTGTCAATGCTTCAACGATTAAAGGAAGGCCTTTCACAACTTCACGCCGTTGAACCCGACAAGCACGTCATTCATGAAGAGATGCGTGATAGTGATGATGATGATGCATTTATTGATGATGATTATTAGTTTGTAAGATTCACAACTTAAATTATATATATTTTAATCTTTATTATTCATGTACATATTATTATTCATGTCAGTTATTTAATTTTTTTATGTTGTACTAATTGCTTTTAATCTTTATCATGGCAGGTCACCAGGTGTGGAAATATGGTGGGCGCTGGTCCAGATCGCTCGACGGGTTCTTCCCAGGCGCCCCGCACGAGGGGTGGTACTTCCCTTCCACCCCTATCTCTCCATAGAGACTTGGCAGACAGTCTGTCGACACCACCCGTGGGTTCTTCTTCGTCGGCGGCATTGCCCACTGGGAGAGGTGCTGGTCGGGTAGGGAAGAAGGGGAAGGGTACAGGGAGAGCTGGTTGCCGCGGAAGATCTAGGAGGACTATTGAGCAGTCCTCGCCACCACCAACAGCTCATTCACCCGAGCATAGGACTACTATGGTCGACCCGTTTGCGGAGGAGGCTATGGGGACTCCGTTCCAGGAGCCTGTTGTTGACGGGCATTCGTCCCATGAGACTCCGGTCCAGGAGCAGCCTCGAGTCGAGGTGCATTTGGCCCAGGAGCAGCCGGAGGAGACTACGGTTCCGAAGGCTTCACCCGACGTGCAGAGGCCCGGATGGGAGACCTGGCCGGATCGTATCGAGTTGCCGGATTGGACCGAGGGTGTGGGTGGCTCAGGGGGGCGGGGATGGCGGGGACGAGCTTACGGATAGCGAGGGCGATGTGCAGGTGGACGGGGCCACCGTGTACAAGCGTGGTAGTACGCGTCTCCCGGTCGCGCCGGCTACCCACGAGCAGAGGCCGGTGATTAAACCTGAAGGAGATAGGTAAGTACATTTACTCTTTTTTTAGCTTTTGCCTTCAAGTTTGTTCAAATATCTAATGTGTTGACCTTATCATACTGCAGGGGATGGGTACACCCTCTTGGAGTCCGTAGGTCGAACTCCGTCCTTGGTGTGCTTTGCCGGACAAATTTCCCGGGGTTTGTCACGTTGCCTGGTGAGGAGCACTACCAGGCTGCGCAGGCCCCGCCGGAGGAGATTATAGATGGTGTCTTGTGCCACACGAGGGCCGAGATGGTGATCAAGAGCTTTTGGGTAAATTATCCTTTTATAGAATCTAAAATTAACAATATAGCTAATTATTGTACTAATCGGTGTTTTCACGTTTGATTGCAGACCTTCTATAGGTGTGAGGATGGATATGAGGAGGAGGCGGCCAGGGTTCTCGAGGCCGAGTGTAGACGGTTACTACATAACTTGCGCCACGAGGCTCGGCCGCAGGCTATTCGAGATTACTATGCCACGCGTGGTATTAAGAAGCAGAAGAAGGATTGCCGCGGAAAGTTTGTGAAGAAGGATCAATACATGAAGGGAATTACCTATTCTTAAGTCCTTCTACGTAGTTTTCTTGATTTCATTCATAGGCGTAGCGCTGAAAATTCTTTCTAATAACTTATAGGTGCCCCCGAGATGGTGTGCGGATAAGATGGATTGTTGGGACGCGTTGGTTGATGAGTGGTGCACAGGCAACTGGCGAGCCGTCCACGAGAATGCGAAGGATCGATGTAGCCAAATGTTTGGTGTGCCACATCATCAAGGTAGCGCCAACTTACTTCAGTTTGAACGAAACTGGGTATGTGATTTGCTTCATGATTCATGCAATTCATTCTTGATGCTAATATTTTGTTCCTCTCTTTTAGGCGCATCACAATAAGAAGGAGATGCCACACTTGTACGACCTTTATGGCATGGCCCATACTGCCTCGTACAACAAGGCGAAGGCATTCTCTGAGTCTGACCTCGATGATCCCAATAACTTCACCAACATATCATCCCACCAGAAGCTCGTGGCATACAGGGACGCGAGGAAGGCTACGAAAGGGGATGACTTTAACCCTAGCCAGGAACCTTTGGATCCAGAGCTAGTGATGATATCTGGTGGCGGGAGGCCCCATGGCTCGATAGCCATTGGAGATGGGATAATACGTTGTCCACTCACTCTTCCGGAGATCAAGGTGCGCCAGTCGAGCAACTGTCCTGAGATAATGCGTCGTCCACGGCTAGTCGAACTTGCCATCGAGGTTAGTTGTCCGGACTAAGAATACTTTCATCCATTTCATTATGTGTGTCACCATAGATCATTACTGTGGTAAAGAGGAATGGTGTTTCACGCTGCTCTTCAGAAAGAGAGAGCGGCAAACTAGGCTGCTCTTGAGAAAGAGAGATTGGCAAGCCAGGCTGCTCTTCAGGCTGCTCTTGATGAGAGGGACCAGACCACGACACGATTGATTGAGGAGGAGAGCGCCCAGAATGAGGCGGGTCAACGGGCCATGTACGAGCTTTTTGTGGTATGTTTTTTTCACATTAGCCAAATCATGTGTGTAATGTCTGTTTCATTACTAACTAATACGACCCACTCTTCAGGGTCTGTGCGAGAAGAGCAGTCAAGTCCCTCCGCCGATGCCCGTCTTCTCTTCGATTGGCACGGTGAGTTTCATTATAAACTAGTATTAATAATTGAGTGTCATCATGCTAACTGAGACATTGCAAAATATCTTTTCTGCAGAATAGCTCCCGAGCGGCATCGCACGACCCTTCTCTAGGGCAACCGTCTCCAAACGAAGCCGCCGCGAGCAACCGTGGTGTTTCTCCTCCTTGATGACCACTACGGTAAGATTCTCTTCTCCTCTTTCATATTATCCTTGCTTTAATTTCCCCAAAAAGACATAATTAGCCCATTTAGCTCCAAAATGCCATAATAACCTCACAATGGCATAAGAACCTTGGTTAGCTCATGAATATTATATACTTAGCTTGTTTCCTCTAAAATGAGATAATTAGCCCATTTAGCTCCAAAAAGACATAATTAGGTAATTTAGCTCCAAGAAGAGGAGAAGAGGAGAAGAAATAGGAAAAATGAAAAGAAAGAAGAAGAAGAAGAAGAAGAAGAGAAGAAGGAGAAGGAGGAGGAGGAGAAGGAGGAGAAGGCGAAGGACCTTCTAGTCCTTCTCCTCCTCCTCCTTCTCCTCCTGCTCCTCCTTCTTCCTTATTTATTCTTCTTCTCCTCCTCCTCCTCTTTCTTCTCCTCTTTCATATTATCCTTGATTTAATTTCCCCAAAAACATATAATTAGCCCATTTAGCTCCAAAATGCCATAATAACCTCAAAATGGCATAAGAACCTTGGTTAGCTCATGAATATTATATACTTAGCTTGTTTTCCTCTAAAATGAGATAATTAGCTCATTTAGCTCTAAAAAGACATAATTAGGTAATTTAGCTCCAAGAAGAGGAGAAGTGGAGAAGAGGAGAAGAAATAGGAAAAATGAAGAGAAAGAAGAAGAAGAAGAAGAGAAGAAGGAGGAGGAGAAGGAGGAGGAGGAGAAAGAGGAGAAGGCCAAGGACCTTCTAGTACTTCTCCTCCTCCTCCTTCTCCTCCTTCTCCTTGATTTATTCTTCTTATCCTCCTCCTCTTCTTTCTTCTCCTCTTTCATATTATCCTTGCTTTAATTTCCCCAAAAAGACATAATTAGCCCATTTAGCTCCAAAATGCCATAATAACCTCAAAATGGCATAAGAACCTTGGTTAGCTCATGAATATTATATACTTAGCTTGTTTTCCTCTAAAATGAGATAATTAGCCCATTTAGCTCCAAAAAAAATAATTAGGTAATTTAGCTCCAAGAAGAGGAGAAGAGGAGAACAGGAGAAGAAATAGGAAAAATGAAAAGAAAGAAGAAGAAGAAGAAGAGAAGAAGGAGAAGGAGGAGGAGGAGAAGGAGGAGAAGGCCAAGGACCTTCTAGTCCTTCTTCTCCTCCTCCTTCTCCTCCTGCTCCTCCTTCTTCCTTATTTCTTCTTCTTCTCCTCCTCCTCCTCTTTCTTCTCCTCTTTCATATTATCCTTGATTTAATTTCCCCAAAAAGACATAATTAGCCCATTTAGCTCCAAAATGCCATAATAACCTCAAAATGGCATAAGAACCTTGGTTAGCTCATGAATATTATATACTTAGCTTGTTTTCCTCTAAAATGAGATAATTAGCCCATTTAGCTCCAAAAAGACATAATTAGGTAATTTAGCTCCAAGAAGAGGAGAAGTGGAGAAGAGGAGAAGAAATAGGAAAAATGAAAAGAAAGAAGAAGAAGAAGAAGAGAAGAAGGAGGAGGAGGAGGAGGAGGAGGAGAAGGAGGAGAAGGCCAAGGACCTTCTAGTCCTTCTCCTCCTCCTCCTTCTCCTCCTTCTCCTCCTTCTTCTTGATTTCTTCTTCTTATCCCCCTCCTCCTCTTTCTTCTCCTCTTTCATATTATCCTTGCTTTAATTTCCCCAAAAAGACATAATTAGCCCATTTAGCTCCAAAATGCCATAATAACCTCAAAATGGCATAAGAACCTTGGTTAGCTCATGAATATTAAATACTTAGCTTGTTTTCCTCTAAAATGAGGTAATTAGCCCATTTAGCTCCAAAAAGACATAATTAGGTAATTTAGCTCCAAGAAGAGGAGAAGAGGAGAAGAGGAGAAGAAATAGGAAAAATGAAAAGAAATAAGAAGAAGAAGAAGAGAAGAAGGAGAAGGAGGAGGAGGAGGAGGAGAAGGAGGAGAAGGCCAAGGACCTTCTAGTCCTTCTCCTCCTCCTCCTTCTCCTCCTTCTTCTTGATTTCTCCTCCTTCTTCTTGATTTCTTCTTCTTCTCCTCCTCCTCCTCTTTCTTCTCCTCTTTCATATTATCCTTTCTTTAATTTCCCCAAAAAAGACATAATTAGCCCATTTAGCTCCAAAATGCCATAATAACCTCAAAATGGCATAAGAACCTTGGTTAGCTAAGGAATATTATATACTTAGCTTGTTTTCCTCTAAAATGAGATAATTAGGCCATTTAGCTCCAAAAAGACATAATTAGGTAATTTAGCTCCAAGAAGAGGAGAAGAAATAGGAAAAATGAAAAGAAAGAAGAAGAAGAAGAAGAGAAGAAGGAGAAGGAGGAGCAGGAGGAGGAGGAGGAGAACGCCAAGGACCTTCTAGTCCTTCTCCTCCTCCTCCTTCTCCTCCTTCTCCTCCTTCTTCTTGATTTCTTCTTCTTCTCCTCCTCCTCCTCTTTCTTCTTCTCTTTCATATTATCCTTGCTTTAGTTTCCCCAAAAATGACATAATTAGCCCATTTAGCTCCAAAATACCATAATAAGCTCAAAATGGCATAAGAACCTTGGTTAGCTCATGAATATTATATACTTAGCTTGTTTTCCTCTAAAATGGGATAATTAACCCATTTAGCTCCAAAAAGACATAATTAGGTAAGTTAGCTCCAACAAGAGGAGAAGAGGAGAAGAAATAGGCAAAATGAAAAGAAATAAGAAGAAGAAGAAGAAGAAGAAGAGAAGGAGGAGAAGGAGGAGGAGGAGGAGGAGGAGGAGAAGGCCAAGGACCTTCTAGTCCTTCTCCTCCTTCTTCTTGATTTCTTCTTCTTCTCCTCCTCTTCCTCTTTCTTATCCTCTTTCATATTATCCTTGCTTTAATTAACGCATTTAGCTCCAAAATGCCATAATAAGCTAAAAATGGCATAAGAACCTTGGTTAGCTCATGAATATTATATTCTTAGCTTGTTTTCCGCTAAAAATGACATAATTAGCTGAAAAACATCATATTTTGTTTTTCTTCCGACTTTCTTATTCACATTTTTGCAGATTGGATATACTACATGCATGGAAGCTGGCATTCATGGAGTTGAACAATGTCGATGGATGAACTTTATATGTATATCATCTAGTTTTCATTTGAGTTGATGAACAATGTCGAACTATATGTATATGTATATATGGATAAACAGTGCAATACTTTGTATGTTGGTTCTTTCGATATATGGGGATGTACATTTCTTTATATGTATATCATATATGTGTGGTGAATTATATATATGTGTTGGCAAGTATATGTGCGGTGAACTATATATCATATATGTGTGGTGAATTATATAAATGTGATGTCAAATATATATATATATATATATATATATATATATATATATATATATATATATATATATATATATATATATATATATATATATATATATATATATATATATATATATATATATATATATATATATATGTGCTGTGAAATAATATAAAAAAAACAGGTACTATATGGGCTCTTTGCCGTCGGCCAGCTGATGGAAAAGACCTGTGCCATCAGATGGCAGATGGCAAAGGTGCCACATGGCACCCAGCTATGCTTCCTGGGGTTTCTATATAGGCTCTTTGCCGTCTGCCTCTAGGGTGGGCAGACGGCAAAGAAGAGGGCACAGAGGAGGTGGGGAGGAGGAGGCAGACGACAAAGAGTGGAGGGGGGGGGGAGGAGGAGGCAGACGGCAAAGAGTAAGGGGGAGCAGACGGCAAAGAATAAGGGGGAGGCAGACGGGAAAGAATAAGGGTGAGGCAGACGACAAAGCCTCCGTTAACCCCTAACTGAGGCAATGCCTGTCGGCTGTTGTCTCGAGAACTTTGCCGACAGCTCCTAAGGAAAGCTGACGGCAAAGAGCTTTGCCGTCTGCTTTGGGGGGATAGACGGCAAAGAAGGTCCTATGCCGTCATAGGCTGACGCATAAATTTTGCCGGCCGTGAGATTCTTTGTCGTCTGTTGTTTTGTCTTTGCCGTCCGGGATTTAGTCTTTTCCGTCTGTGATGGAAGATGGCAAAGAAGTTGATTCCTGTAGTGAATGGTCTATCAAAAAGCATGTCATTTACCTCTTGAATTGAAACATAAAGCTTGTTGCACAATTAAAGAACTTAACTATGATTTCAAACTTGCTGGTGAAAAGAGGTTATTTGATATTAGCTCATTAGATGAATGGAGGACACAAGCTTATTAAAATGCCAAGTTGTTCAAAGTAAAAGTTAAAAGATGGCATGACAAGAGAATCCAAAAGCAGGAATTTAAAATAGGAGACCTAGTTCTTTTGTACAATTCTTGTTTCTGATTATTTTCATGTAAGCTCCTCTCCAAAGGGGAAGGACCCTATATCATTGAAGAAGTTTATCGCTCCAGTGCTATCAAAATCAACAATATCGAAGGCACGAATCCGAGAGCGGTTAATGGGCAGAGAATTAAACATTACATCTCAGGTACGCGCATTAATTTTGAAACTAATATTATTCAAGTAATGACAACCACTACAGGAATCAGCTTCCTTGCCGTCAGCCATCACACACGGCAAAGAGGTCCACACCGACGGCAAAGAGCTTTTCCGTCTGCCACCCGTCGGCAAAGATTCGGCGTCGGCCTATGACGGCATTGTAGATTCTTTGCCGTCAGCCTACCCTAAGCGTACGACAAAGCTCTTTGCCGTCCGTTTCGTACACTAAGCAGTCGAACAAGAGATTGAGATGACAGCCGACTGGCGACACCTCCGTTAGGGCTAACAGAGCCTTTGCCGTCTGCTTGCCCCTTCTCATTGCCGTCTGCCACTGTCCGCTTTGTCGTCAGCCTCCCGAGGAGGCGGACGGCAAAGAGCCTGTATGGGCCAGCTGCTGCTGCTCCCAGGTTGCACAGCTGGGTGCCACGTGACCTCTTTGCCGTCTGCTCCCTGATGGCAAAGGCCTTTGCCATCAGCTGGCAGACGGCAAAGAGCCCAAATTGTCACTTTTTTGTTTATTTTTTCTATTTCACAGCACATATATATATATATATATATATATATATATATATAAAAATTCATAGCACATATATGATATATAGGGCACAACACATATATGATATACATACAAAGTTCATCAATGCCATTTGTTCATCAACGTACATCCCATACATCGAAAGAACCAACACATACAAAGTTTCATCCATAGATACATATACATATAGTTCCACGTATATTGTTCATCCATATATAGATATACATCTAGTTGCACATTGTTCATCAAGTCAAATAAAAACTAGAAGTAAAGCACACCAATGCAAGCTTCCATGCATGTAGTACTTCCAATCTACAAAATGGGAATAACAAAGTCAGAAGAAGAAGAAGAACAACATATATATATGACAAATAAGATAAATTGAAGAAGAAAGTGAAGAAGCAAGAAGAGAAGAAGGACAAGAAAAACAAGAATAAGGAGGAGGAGAAGGAGACGAAGAAGGAGGAGAAGAGGAGAAGAAGAAGGAGAAGAAGGAGGGAGAATAAGAAGGAGGAGAGAAGAAGGAGGGCTCCTTCTCCTCCTTCTCCTTCTTCTTCTCTTCTTCTTCTTCTTCCTTCTTTTCATTTTTCCTCTTTCTTCTTCTTCTCCTCCTCCTCTTCTCCTCTTCTTCCTCCTCCTCTTCTTCTTCTTCTTCCTCTTATTTCTATTTATATTTTTTATTAAATAGGCCATTTTGGAGCTAACTAAGCTAATTATGTCATTTTGGAGGATAATTAGCTAAGTTGTGAGCTAACCAAGGTTCGTATGATGTTTTTACCCTAACTAAGCTAATTATGTCATTTTGGAGGATAATTAGCTATGTATGTCTTTGTTGGGGGAAAATAAGCTAAATTGAAGAAGAAAGAGAAGAAGCAAGAAGAGAAGAAGGAGAAGAAAGAGAAGAAGGAGAAGGAGGAGGAGAACAAGGAGGAGAGAAGAAGGAGAAGGAGAAGGAGAAGAAGGAGGGAGAAGAAGAAGGAGGAGAGAAGAAGGAGGGATCCTTCAATTATCCTCCTCCTCCTTCTCTCCTTCTTCTCTTCTTCTTCTCTTCTTCTTCTCTTCTTATTCTCTTCTTCTTCTTCTTCTTCCTTCTTTCATTTTTCCTCTTTCTTCTCCTTCTCCTCCTCTTCTTCTCCTCCTCCTCCTCCTCTTCTCCGCTTCTTCCTCCTCCTCCTCTTCTTCTTCTTCTTCTTCTTCTTCCTCTCATTTCTATTTCTATTTTTCTATATCCTCTTCTTCTACTTATTCTTCTTTTCTTCTTTTTTCTCTTCTTCTCCTTATTTTTTATTATTCTCTTCTTCTCTTAGGCCTTATTAGGAGAGAACTTAGCTAAGTATAGGTCGTTTTTTATTAAATAGGACATTTTGGAGCTAACTAAGCTAATTATGTCATTTTGGAGGATAATTAGCTAAGTTGTGAGCTAACCAAGGTTCTTATGATGTTTTTACCCTAACTAAGCTAATTATGTCATTTTGGAGGATAATTAGCTATGTATGTCTTTGTTGGGGGAAAATAAGCTAAATTGAAGAATAAAGAGAAGAAGCAAGAAGAGAAGAAGGAGAAGAAAAAGAAGAAGGAGAAGGAGGAGGAGAAGGAGAATAAGAAGAAGGAGGGAGAAGAAGAAGGGGGAGAGAAGAAGGAGAAGAAGGAGGGCTCGTTCAATTCTCCTCCTCCTCCTTCTTCTCTTCTTCTTCTTCTTCCTTCTTTTCATTTTTTCTCTTTTTTCTCCTTCTTCTCCTCTTCTTCTTCTCCTCCTCCTCCTCCTTCCCCTCCTCCTCCTCTTCTCCTCTTCTTCTTCTTCTTCTTCCTCTTTTTTCTATTTCTATTTTTCTTTATCCTCTTCTTCTAATTATTCTTCTTTTCATATTTTTTCTCTTCTTATCCTTATTTTTCTTCTTCTTCTCTTCATCTCTTAGGCCTTATTATGTCATTTAGGAGATAACTTAGCTAAGTATAGGTCATTTTTTTATTAAATAGGCCATTTTGGAGCTAACTAAGCTAATTATATAATTTTGGAGGATAATTAGCTAAGTTGTGAGCTAACCAAGGTTCTTATGATGTTTTTACCCTAACTAAGCTAATTATGTCATTTTGGAGGACAATTAGCTAAGTATGCCTTTGTTGGGGGAAAATAAGCTAAATTGAAGAAGAAAGAGAAGAAGCAAGAAGAGAAGAAGGAGAAGAAAAAGAAGAAGGAGAAGGAGGAGGAGAAGAAGAAGGAGAAGGAGAAGGATAAGAAGGAGAAGGAGAAGGAGAAGAAGGAGGGAGAAGAAGAAGGAGGAGAGAAGAAGGAGAAGAAGAAGGAGAAGAAGGTGGGAGAAGAACAAGGAGGAGAGAAGAAGGAGAGCCCTCCTCCTCCTCCTTCTCCTTCTTCTTCTCTTCTTCTTCTCTTCTTCTTCTTGTTCCTGCTTTTCATTTTTCCTCTTACTTCTCCTCTTCTCCTCTTTCCATGATGCAGTCCAACAGACTAACCCAAATAACCTAAAGAATGACTACATCTTATATTTCTCATATTAATACAAAAAAAATTGTGGTCTGGTGGAGGTAGGATAGATAACTTTAGTACTTTCTACTTAACATAAAAAATATACACCTACATATAACTCAAGCAATCTTTGCACGAACAAAATTGGATAGCGGAAAAGTAGTTTGATAGCCAAATACATTTGTAGTTAAAACAAAAACAAAGGTGCCACACCTTGATTTGTCACCAAATTGTTTATATATAAGCATATACTTTTTCTTCACAGAAATACCTAAATATATACTGCTTATTAGTTTTAAACCACATTATATGGATTCATTCATGAAAAGCTAGATGGAAGCACATAAGTAAGATCAGAAGCATACAACGGATCGACATTCTTTCCACAGCTCGTTCCTGATGGAACTCCCATGTCATATATAAGAGTACATGGTTGACTATTAACACGACGGAACTCAATGTTAGGTTTAACAGCATCTTCAATAGAAGATGTATATGCAAAAATAAATATCTTTTGCATCTTCGAGGCCCAAAAATACCTCCCCAACAGAGGGTGTAGATGGAAAATAATACATCATGCACCAATTTTTTAGGTGGCATCAATTTTGTTTAGTTGACAGTTTGCCACACCTTAAAAAATTTCGTCCTCCGCCTCTGAATATACTAACATATAAATGTAGGGGGGTGTGGAGGCTCACCGGCAGGGGCGGCGGGGTGGCACCGGGGACGATGGGGCGGCGGTGCCGGGGGGTTGTGGGGCGGTGGGGCGGCGCCGGCGGGGCTGTGGGGCGGTGGGGCGGCGCCTGGGGCGCCATGGGTGGTCGGGCAATGGTGGTGGCGGCGGTGGGCGTCGGGGGAGGAGAGAGAGAGAGTGGCAGTTTGAGAGAGAGAGAGAGGGCTAGGGTGGGGGCGGGACGGCCGTTAGTAGATTCATGAACTTTGCCGTCTGCTGGCGGACGGCAAAGGGTCTATACTCTTTGTCGTCTGCTGGCGGACGGCAAAGGGTCTATACTCTTTGTCATCTGCCTCTGGACTCTTTGCCGTCCACCAGCAGACGGCAAAGAAGGGTAATAGTTTCAACTAAGCTTTCCCCGGCCAGATGGGCCCAACCCAAAGCTTAGTCGTCTGCTTTTCTCATCGTTGTCGTATGCGGCTGACGGCAAAGAATTGACTGTTGGCAAAGACCTTCTTTGCCATCAGCCAGATCTTTGTCATCCGCTTTGTGGGAGCTGATGGCAAAGACACTCTTTGCCATTAGCCAGCAGACGACAAATATTTGGGAGACGGCAAAAAACTGATTTCGAGTAGTGAACGAAAGAACAGATCCGAGAGACCTTCCGGAATGCTCCAAAACCCTAAAAAGGAGTAGGTATGTGGTACGGTAAGTAAACCGACTTCAAAAATTGCATAAAAATATTTTCTATCAATTTTGAAATATATGAAAAATTACAAAAATAAAAACCAGTCGAAGGGACCCAAGAGAGAGTCCCAAGTCAACATGGTGCGGTCACACCCCGCTAGGGAATGCCCTGATGGCTTGGGAGCACCTCGTGTGCCTCCCGGACACTGTTTTCTTCATCAACACGTATTCTAACCTATAAAAATTCATTATATATATACTCTCATATGTTTTGATGACCGCATCACGAGTTTCTCCTTTGCTCTTGTTTCAGGCTGTTTTTCTGATAGATGTATGTAGCCATGATGCCATCATGCTCCTCCAAGGACAAGTTCTACGAGAAGGTCATCAATCCTTACCTTACGGGGGGGATGAAACACCCTCAAACCATTGAGATGCATGAGGGGGTGCTTCACATCAAGGACGTTCAAGGGAGAAAGAAGGAGGGAAGCGAGAAGGACATGCTTACAATATTGGAACACGAGATCTTCAAGTGCCAGGGGATGGTGGAGCGTGGACTCACCGCTAATCATTCCATGATCACGGTTTTCATTCATGAACATAAGATGGAGAGAAAGGAAATTGCGGAGATGATCTTCAAGCTCCATGATAGGCTTCAAAATCTATTGGCTCAAATCCATGTAACACCCTAGTTTTTGGCTTTCCTGACTAACTAACTTATTTCAAAATTTAGGACCAATTAAAAATTTTGTGAATGCTTGTGATGCTTGGAATGACTATTGTGTGCCTGTTTGTTTAATTGCATGTGATTGATCCCCATTAATTCTTGCCATCCTCCTAATCACCTCCCCACTCCATGATGTCCTGCCTAATAATCATACCATGTGTTTAGGACAAATATCTATTTTTACCAAATATTATTTTCACCAAAAATCTTTTCTTTGAATTAAACTTTCAAACCCCTAAGATGAGGTTTGTACTACAAGTCCTCAAATTAGGGAGTTTCTTTTGCACCAATTGTTTTATTTAAAACCATTATCAAAATGACTTACAAAAACCATCATATTATTATTGTAAAAGTTATTTTATTATTTTATTTAAAAGCCTTTCTGTGAGGCCAGAAATGATCTCCTATGAAGGAAAGTTATTTTTATTGCTTTCAAAATATTTAAGAAAATTTAGGGAAACTCAGTGGATATATTTATTCCATATTTATGAGTTTCAACACATGGTCATGTTCAAAATATTGGGCAAACCCCTCCAAAACCATTCCTGCCTATTTCAAGCTTTTGGAATATTTCTATAAGAAATATTCTCAATAAATTATAGTAAAATTCTAGCATGTCATCTATGATGTTCTTGATGATCTTGCCAAGTTTCATTTCAATCTAAGTTGATTTGACTCCCCTAATCACTCTAAAACCCTATCTGTCCAGAATCAAATTTGAGAAACTCTACATTGTGAAGTGTCTGCAATTGTGCTCAAATTTGGTGGACATGTTCCAGTACTCCAATGAGGCATCCACACCAAGTGGTACACCAAGGAGAATAGAGGAACTTGTCCTAAGACCCTCAAAACCCTCTCTGTTGATTTCGGACTTTGGTAAACTTTACATTATAAAGTTTCTCCAATTATCCTCAAACTTTTTGTGCATGCCTTACTTCTCAAATAATGCCCCTACACCAAATATTGGATTTGTGGGAATTTATTTGAATAGGGTTCTAAGCAGAAACCCATTTCTGCCCAATTCTAGGGATGTTCAAGTCTACATTGGAAAACTTCTCCAGCAAATACCAAATTTGGTGTGCAAACCTATTTTCATCTATTCTTTGATCCTGTTAAGTTTCATAGCCATTGGAATCCATCTCGTAGCCCAAACACAGATCAAACACCTTGTGTGCACTCACTAATTTGGCTTCTATTACCCCTTCCACTTTATTCCTTGAGCTCAACTTTCTACCACAGCCTCACATAGTTACATTTCACCTCCAGTAACATTCCCATGGCCACTGGTCAATTTTTCGAGAAGGTCCCTTTGTAAATTTCTCTCATTTTCACCCTTGGCAACACTGTTTTATCCTTCTTTCCATTCTTCTGCTTAAGCTATCACTCCCAACTCTTTCCAGAGCATCTAATATATGCCAAGGCTTCATTTAGAACCAACATATGGCATGCTCATGTGGAGAAAATGAGCAGCACCTCCAGTTCATTTCTGGCTGATAAGTAGCTTTGTACAACAAGTGCTAGCTACACTTCTTTTTTTGAGCTGAATTTTTGCAGACGTGTAGTCCTTCCATACCAGATGCTCCCGGACATGGTTTCACCTTGGCCTGGCCAAGGGGTGCCCCAGGACACCAGGTGGGGTGGTGACCAACACCCTGGCATGCTGAAACGGTGCTCTGCACCATTGGACTCTAGCTGCAGCTTGGGTCCAGCGAGGGGAGCGTGTCCCAGAGCGCCGCAGAGCATCCTTGACCCCCTCCACGACGCTAGCTAGCCTCCTAGACGTCCCAGGGACGCGTGTCCTTGCCATGCCAGGAAGCTCCAGAGAGCTCCCTCTCCCTCTCTTCCCTCTTACCCTCTCCTCCCCGAGCCTCTTGGTTCCCAGTTAGCTTTTCCTCTCTCTCCCAGCAGCCTCGGAAGCCCCTCCTCTTCTCCCAAGCTCTCCATTATCTCCTGTCGTGCCTTAGCCGAATCTCTCCCTCCTGGAGCAGCAGCGACTCGAGCAACGTCGGGATCCCCTTTCCCTTGGGACTTCCCCTGCACCTCCCTCTCGTCTCGCCGTGGATCTCCCCTCCCCTTTTCCATCGCCGAAGCACCTCGCCTTCGGTCTCTCATCGGGCGGCCGCCGCTGCCTCTATCCGCGCTCCTCGGCGAACCCCCTGACAGTGGAGGGCACTCAGGCGAGTTCGGGTCGTTGCCCTGAGCTCCCTGGTAGCCGGAGCACCCCCCGAGGACAGCATGGGCTGCCGTATCGGCGCCGGCTGCCGTCCCTGCCTTGCCCCCACTCTCCCATGCTCGAGCGGGAGGTGAGAGACGAAGCTGACAGGCGGGGCCCCCGCATCAGCCCCTCACCGGTTGGCCTCGGCTTTAAGTGGCGGCGCCCTGGCGAATTGGCACCCCCCGCGCACGAAAGCATATTTACTGGGTTACGCCTTCGACGTTAGCAGCCTCCCAGGTGGCCTGCGCAACCGGGCCGGCCCATCTCTTTCTCTAGAGCCTTGTGCGCAACATAGCTAAGTGTGGAGACCCATTTCCCCTTTTTCAATTATCTGGAATCTTCTAAAATCTTCCATAAATTCATACTAACTCCAAATTTATTGATTCAAAATTCTTCAGGTTTCTAAAATCCTGTTCTATCCAGATATGGGCATTACAACTTTTTCCAAAATACATTATTGTGATAATAATATCTAAATGCCCATTTAGACATTTTAAACACCACCTTTCAAAAATCCCATAGGCTTCATTTCAACTCCAAATGGAGTGATTCAAACTCCCAAAGCCTTCTAAAACCATTCTCCATTTTTAGAACCCTGGTCAACATTTTTGTGTGACTTACTTATGTTGCAATAAATAAATAGCTCCTATTGCTATTTATTCCTCATTGTAAAATCTCTAGAATATTCATACCATCTCCAAATCCAGTGAAACCACTTCCTAAATATTTCTAAAATCATTCTCTGTTAAATGGTTGCCTCCACTCATTTTTAACAGAATGATTTTTGTTGGCTTATTCAATGGCCACCTATTGGTCCTTTCACCTATTCAAAAATCCTTGATGATTCAAATCTCCTGTGAGAAGCTTCAGGTATTTTTCTTATGACCAGAGAGGTCCAAGAAAAATAAAACTTCTATTTATAGGACAATTTTATTCTGCTTGCTATATGGCTTACTATAGTTGTTTACGACGATAGTTGACGGTAGACGGAGTATTCGGGGACGGAGCGGAAGACCTTGAAGACCCCGAGGACTTACATGATCAAGGAAAGCAACCCTTTGACCATGACTTGAGCACAAACATTGTTGCATGCTAGTATAATTGGCATTCTCCCGTTGCATGTGATCACGATGCCGGTTCATCATTGTGGTGATGGTACCGAAGGCTTCTTCGAAGCACTTGCATGATAGTAATGTTATTCATATGGCTCCTCGGAGCACAAGCATGATGAGCTTGCCCCTACCATCTATTAGGATCATGCTACTGTCATGCTGACTAGTAGAGTAAGATCATTGCACTGAGCTTGACCCTACCCCTTGAGGGTCATATTTATACCATGTTGACAAGTAAAGATAGAGCATATTATCATGAACATGATGATGAGTTAAATAAAGAGTTTATGAAAACCCCGTTGGGTGCCACTAATGCCCGAGGGTGATGATGAGTTGGTGATCACTTTTGGTGAAGTGATGCACCGGTGTTTTTGTGTGAGTATGGTTTCGGAAATGGGATTAGATTTATGATGTGTCGACCGTCCCAACCTTACCAGTACGACCACGATACCCCTTTATGGGATGGGGCTTTGTTGACTACTCTGGTCAGTACTAGCACAGAGCCACATTACTAGTGGCGGGAGTGATCGGTGTCACTCTCGTGATGGGGTCGTGCCAGGTAGGACGACTATGTCATTATTATGAGTTCCACGCACACCGTTGGTCCCTGCATGGTTGATACTGTCCAGAGTCGGTGCTCGTAAGACGTACAACATGTGGGCTGGGTACCAATCGTGTGGACCACTTTGTCTAGTATCGTCAGGGAAAAGATGATGATCGGGTACTTACCTCGGGTATATGTGATATACCGCGAGTCGTGGCTGACACGGAAGTTTCCCG
This sequence comes from Hordeum vulgare subsp. vulgare, assembly GCF_904849725.1. Taxonomy (NCBI): domain Eukaryota; kingdom Viridiplantae; phylum Streptophyta; class Magnoliopsida; order Poales; family Poaceae; genus Hordeum; species Hordeum vulgare. Next base: position 74,314,752 of record NC_058524.1, on the reverse strand, counting down.
TTTCTCGTGGGTCCAGCGTACTACCTCTGCAGAGTGTCAAACTATTCGAATAGCCGTGTCCACGGTCAAGGACAGTTGGGTGGTGCTGCTTAAACTACGTCGAGCGTTTCCGCATAAACTAGGTGTGTGTGTGTGGTGTTAAAAGGTGTTGTTATAATCATGATAATAATATGACCAAGTTCGATGACTTGGCATATAGGGTAAACCCGGATGGTTTAGCCCTCATTAATACATTGAGGTTATGACAAGTCCGATGACTTGGCATATAGGGTGAACCCGGATGGTTCAACCCTTAGCAGATATGTTGATATCTATAACCTGTTCTTCAAAAGTAATTCTTTTGCTTGATGCATATACATGATCATTCGACCTAGATGAGTTACACTAAAGATGCATGATACTGTTATCCTTCACTTTCATTGTTCGTATCATGGGCTGTTTGCGAGTACATTCAAAGTACTCATTGGCTTGCCACTGGTTATTTCATTGACCAGGTGTGAAAGACAGGATACGGTGAAGATTAACTCGGTGACGTTCTTGCGAGCTAGGATGCTTCACATTCAGAATGCCTGTAGGTTAAGGCTGATGGCATGGGTTCACGCTTTCAACCAATAATTTCGCTATTGGTTCAGTTTCAAGTGTAGGCCTTTGAGGCCCTATATATGTAAGACTCGACCGAAGTGGTCATTTATTGTATCAAACGGTATGTATGGATGTAAGACTCTATTATTCAGTATATGTGTTCAGTGAGCATTGATCCTTGGGATCACTGGGCATGGCGATCTCGACTTACCAGTCGGGGTCCCCACAGAGCTGGTATCAGAGCCATCCTGACTGTAGGAAGCCCTTAGTTAGCACGGACGTTAGTTAGGATAAAACTGCTTTCCAGATCCTTCAAAATACTTACAAAACCTATATATTTTCTCGACTCTCCTAAATCTTCAACAAAATTGAAGGTTATGCTCTAGCCTTCCACTCTTATTTTCTTGACACTCATCGTCTACTTTTTCAAAACTTGCTAATGGTCGCTAGAACCTTATGCCCTTTGACCACGGGATAAATTGAAATCTTCGTGGGCAACCTAGAAGGAAGCAATCTTTCCAGGCAAACACCTGCGCTGAAAGACAGAGAAGGCAACTCTACGACCAGACGAAACCAACAGAAGTACTTCTAAGAGGAACGAGGACATTGAGGCTTAGAAGATGGTGAAACCCTGGGCACTGTTCCGGAGTGATGCCACTTCCGCCTACGATAATATGGACATAGTATATGCAAACCTTGATCTGCATCACTAATAGACCGACCCTGTCAGTTATAAGAATTGTGTCGACCACCACCGGTGGATGAGAACCTTGCCATTTGGTCTGCCTCACCTTCGTGAGCAGGAAAACGGTTCTCTTCATCCCCCGCTCTAGGTGTCGATATCGCAATTAGTATGATTGACAGATCAGAACTCTATCTTGTCTTGCAAATATCGGTGCATGAAGGTGTCCCCTTGAGACCCTTGAAGCCTCAGAAGACAAGAAGACGCTGACAAGATCATGAAGACAACAGAAGACCCTGTCAGTGACAGCTATGAAGAACCACCTTCGTCAGCAATTTCCCAGACGAGAAGACAACCAGAGTTCCTTACAACTCAAGCGAATTGCTTCAGCAAGCGACAACAAGAGGCGTGACAACACCCTGAGAAGGTCCAGAAGACGTAGCGGACTCCTCTCTGGAGCAAGAAGCAAGCACGACTGTCGAGTCCCTGAACCTAGGATAGGATGAGTCGTGAATCCCCTATGCGAAGTCGAGTCCGTGGAATGGTTCGGATGGACCATGTTATGTGTTGTTTGCTTTTGTTGTTTGTGCTTTGATATAAGTCGCACTTTTGCTTAGGCAACAAGCCCGCGGTTATATCACTTGTCTTATTATGATGTTCAAAATTATTTTTGCACTTGTTTGAGTTGATTTTTCAACGCTTGTTTGATTGCACTAAGACCCTTAGACCTTCCCCTTGGTACTCTCTCTCTCTCTCACACAACCATCTCGACAACTGAAGACGGCAAGGCAGATGCGCCAAGGATCCGCTTCGAAGGACGGCTGACGTTGAAGACACTGACTGTGCTACGCTTAACCACACGCAACCTGTAGGAGTGTGATTTTTTTCCCCTCGATTTTGGAAAACCACACTAGACCAGACTAACCTCCACACGCCTTTCCGACTCAAATTTTCTGGTCACGTGTCTAGTACACGGACTTGCCAGAACTCGTGTAGGTCCCCGATAAACCCGCTAAGCATCGAGTTCTTAATGGAACGAGTGATCACAGCAAACAAGTGTCCTTCCATCTCAAGCTAGCACTGTAACCTTGATGCCATAAGAGGATCGATCTCCGATATGAGAGCATTAGACTAAGATTGTTGTGATGATAATAGATGTCCTGAGGATATAGCTAGACTATTTTGGTGGATCATGAGACCCTTATAAAGGTAGGTAAACTTGGTGGAACAAGTTGGTATTAGCATAATCTTCATAATCTGGAGTAAGATTGGATTTAGTAGGATGATTATGATCGCAAACATTATTCTTGGTGGTATACATGACTTTAGCAAGTAGTTGGCATGCTTTGGAGATAATTACCATAATGACTTGGGGTATTAAGTAGACTTCTTATTGGATTTGATTCTTGGATTTAAATAGGTAATCTTAATAGAGTATTGAGGATGACAAAGACCACATGGTTCGGAGTAAATTGGATTTAGCTCGATAATCTCGATTATGATACCATGTTTCTCGGTGGATATAGAGTGCGTATACTTGGGGTTGTCAAATTGATTTACAACCTATGTGGTTTGGCCTTGGAGATTAGATGGCCATGATTATTGAAGTTGGTGGATATACTACGACGTAATTCTTGCAGTATTATGTGAATTATGAGGACCCTAAGAGTTTATGTGGAACCTCGTCAATGTTGGATTTGTCAGAGTGATAGGTCTAGTAATGATTGATCATATGGATGGATTAACTTGATCGGATTCATAGGAAGCAAACAAAATATTGGGTTGGTCTACTACGTGTTTCCTTAATATAGTAATGTAGTACCCTGTCCATTGGATGACTTAGGTGGACTATTGGATTTGTTGTGCCTCAGATTCAATCGTGGTAGCTGTATGTCTCCCCAAGGTCCTTGCATAGTAATGCATGTACAGTTGGGGCTACGCCATACTTGTAAGTGTTTGGGTTTAGTTCTTCCCTCAACCTGGGGTTGACTAGCTTGAGCGGTGTGGAGTTGACCCATGTAGGATGATATCCTTGATGAGATGAGGTGATGTTGTCTCAAGTTAGCGGTCGAACTATGGGCATCTAGGGAAAGTGATTAGAGATAAGAGGATAACTGTTGGCCTTATCCTAAGTTCCTTGAGACCCTAAAGCTTCGTTGAGCCACAAGATGGACGGACTACGACCATAGAAGACGACTCTAAGTCGTTAAAATGTGGCCAGTACCCGCCCATAGAAATTCCCCGTTCTCCTCACCTAACTTTTGAGCACTGTGCTGATGTCGTGTTTGGGAAGGTAGGTTGTCATCCTCACTGATGACATACTTACTCACCCAGTAAGCGGAAGAACACCTTAGTCCTGTTTGGACGAGCCCAGGAACACCGGTTGTTATACCTCTTGAGGGTACATTGTTATCTCGAGAAGGTGGGCTTCTCGAAGCAGTCCCAAGACGACGGAAGTCTAACCTACTCAAGTCAAGACGAAGAACCGCATGACGAGGAAGCCACGACAACGACGATGAAGCAACAGAAGTCAACCACCGACCGCGCACCGACCACATCAACAACGTCAAGAAGCCTCGACGATTCAAGATGACGAAGCCCTTGGACAAGCGAAAGAATCAGACGACCTCTCCTTGGTCCATATTAAGGACGCAAGTACTAGTAGGTCATGGTGGAAACCTGCTAAAGGTGATTCCCGCTTGCCGAGTCGCAGACCTTGGGAATGGATTACTGGTCTATACTCTTGGGTAGCCAGCTTATCCAGAAACCCTCGCAAACTCCCAAGATGGCAAGACCTGTTCGGGACCTGAGCCTCCGAGCTTAGACTCATAGGTGAGACCCAGCCCGGACCCTTCCACGAGAAGCCTACGAAGACTAATTGCGACCATAGCTGGAGTGCCGAAAGGAAGTCAAGGACTTCGCCATAAGCAGGAAGTTATACGTAGACTTGGGCAGTGCGTTCTAACACGAGACATCTTGATGTCACTAACCGGAATGCGAAACCCCAGGACCAGATCCTAGACACACTATCTTGCCACGTATTCTCACTTGGAATACACTCACAAGCCAGAACCTTGCACGGACTTAGCCTACCAAGCCCTTGACCTTGGTCAAGCCTAACTTATTGCCAGATCCCACTCACGATCGGTCAAGGACTTATGAACATTCGAAGTTGTATCATCAAGCACCTCAAGACCACCACAGCAACATGGGGACATGAAGACTACCTCCGACTCAAGATTTTGTATCTCATCAACCCCTAGCCTAGAAATCTCGGGGACGAGATTTTCTTAAGAGGGTAAGGTCTCTAACACCCCAGTTTTTGGCTTTCCTGACTAACTAACTTATTTCAAAATTTAGAACCAACTAAAATTTTTGTGAATGCTTGTGATGCTTGGAATGACTATTGTGTGCCTATTTGTTTAATTGCATGTGATTGATCCCCATTAATTCTTGCCATCCTCCTAATCACCTCCCCACTCCATGATCTCCTACCTAATGATCATACCATGTGTTTAGGACAAATATCTATTTTTACCAAATATTATTTTCACCAAAAAGCTTTTCTTTGAATTAAACTTTCAAACCCCTGAGATGAGGTTTGTACTACAAGTCCTCAAATTAGGGAGTTTCTTTTGCACCAATTGTTTTATTTAAAACCATTATCAAAATGACTTACAAAAATCATCATATTATTATTTTAAAAGTTATTTTATTATTTTATTTAAAAGCCTTTCTGTGAGGCCAGAAATGATCTCCTATGAAGGAAAGTTATTTTTATTGCTTTCAAAATATTTAAGAAAATTTAGGGAAACTCAGTGGATATATTTATTCCATATTTATGAGTTTCAACACATGGTCTTGTTCAAAATATTGGGCAAACCCCTCCAAAACCATTCCTGCCTATTTCAAGCTTTTGGAATATTTATATAAGAAACATTCTCAATAAATTCCAGTAAAATTCTAGCATGTCATCTATGATATTATTGATGATCTTGCCAAGTTTCATTTCAATCCAAGTTGATTTGACTCCCCTAATCACTCTAAAACGCTATCTGTCCAGAATCAAATTTGAGCAACTCTACATTGTGAAGTGTCTCCAATTGTGCTCAAATTGGTGGACATGCTCCAGTACTCCAATGATGCATCCACCAAGTGGTACACCAAGGAGAATAGAGGAACTTGTCATAAGACCCTCAAAACCCTCTCTGTTGATTTCTGACTTTGGTAAACTTTACATTATAAAGTTTCTCCAATTATCCTCAAACTTTTTTTGCATGCCTTACTGCTCAAATAATGCCCCTACACCAAATATTGGATTTGTGGGAATTTATTTGAATAGGGTTCTAAGCAGAAACCCATTTCTGCCCAATTCTAGGGATTTTCAAGTCTACATTGGAAAACTACTCCAGCGAATCCCAAATTTGGTGTGCAAACCTATTTTCATCTATTATTTGATCCTGTTAAGTTTCATAGACATTGGAATCCATCTGGTAGCCGAACCACAGATCAAACACCTTGTGTGCACTCACTAATTTGGCTTCTATTGCCCCTTCCACTTTATTCCTTGAGCTCAACTTTCTACCACAGCCTCACATAGTTACATTTCACCTCCAGTAACATTCCCATGGCCACTGGTCAATTATTGGAGAAGGTCCCTTTGTAACTTTCTCTCATTTTCACCCTTGGCAACACTGTTTTACCCTTCTTTCCATTCTTCTGCTTAAGCTATCACTCCGAACTCTTTCCAGAGCATCTAATATATGCCAAGGCTTCATTTAGAACCAAGATATGGCATGCTCATGTGGAGAAAATGAGCAGCACCTCCTCAAGTTCATTTCTGGCTGATAAGTTGCTTTGTACAACAAGTGCTAGCTACACTTCTTTTCTTGAGCTGAATTTTTGCAGACGTGTAGTCCTTCCATACCAGATGCTCCCGAACATGGTTTCACGTCCCCTCTCTGCCTGTGAAAACCATTTGTATCAGCCCCTAGTTTCCTGCTGAAATGTTCACAGCAGTCAAACCCCATTCAAACCTTCTTCCCTTGGCTCCAAACTTCACCAGTGCATCGTGGCAAGCATGCCTTGCATGGTTGACACCTTGGCCTGGCCAAGGGGTGCCCCGGGACACCAGGTGGGGTGGTGACCAACACCCTGGCATGCTGAAACGTTCCTCTGCACCATTGGACTCTAGCTGCAGCTTGGGTCCAGCGAGGGGAGCGTGTCCCAGAGCGCGGCAGAGCATCCTTGAACCCATCCACGACTCTAGCTAGCCTCCAAGACGTCCCAGGGAGGCGTGTCCTTACCATGCCAGCAAGCTCCATAGAGCTCCCTCTCCCTCTCTTCCCTCTTACCCTCTCCTCCCCAAGCCTCTTGGCTCCCAGTTAGCTTCTCCTCTCTCTCCCAGCAGCCTCGGAAGCCCCTCCTCTTCTCCCAAGCTCTCCATTATCTCCTACCGTGCCTTAGCCGAATCTCTCCCTCCTGGAGCAGCAGCGACTCGAGCAACGTCGGGCTCCCCTTTCCCTTGGGACTTCCCCTGCACCGCCCCCTCGTCTCGCCATGGATCTCCCATCCCCTTTTCCATCGCCGAAGCACCTCGCCTTCGGTCTCTCATCGGGCGGCCGCCACGGCCTTTATCCGCGCTCCTCGACGCACCCCCTGACAGGGGCGGGCACTCAGGCGAGTTCGGGTCGTTGCCCTGAGCTCCCTGGTAGCCGGAGCACCCCCGGGGACAGCCTGGGCTGCCGTATCGGCGCCGGCTGCCGTCCCTGCCTTGCCCCCACTCTCCCATGCTCGAGCGGGAGGTGAGAGACGAAGCTGACAGGCGGGGCCCCCGCGTCAGCCCCTCACCGGTTTGCCCCGGCTTTAAGTGGCGGCGCCCTGGCGAATTGGCGCCTCCCGCGCACGAAAGCGTATTTACTGGGTTACGCCTTCGACGTCAGCAGCCTCCGAGGCGGCCTGCGCAACCGGGCCGGCCCATCTCTTTCTCTAGCGCCTTGTGCGCAACATAGCTAAGTCTGGAGGCCCATTTCCCCTTTTTCATTTATCTGGAATCTTCTAAAATCTTCCATAAATTCATACTAACTCCAAATTTATTGATTCAAAATTCTGCAGGTTTCTAAAATCTTGTTCTATCCAGATCTGGGCATTGCAACTTTTTCCAAAATACTTTCTTGTGATAATAATATCTAAATGCCCATTTAGACATTTTAAACACCACCTTTCAAAAATCGCATAGGCTTCATTTCAACTCCAAATGGAGTGATTCAAACTCCGAGAGCCTTCTAAAATCATTGTCCATTTTTAGAACCCTGGTAAACATTTTTGTGTGACTTACTTCTGTTGCAATAAATAAATAGCTCCTATTGCTATTTATTCCTCATTGTAAAATCTCTAGATTATTCATACCATCTCCAAATCCAGTGAAACCACTTCCGAAATATTTCTAAAATCATTCTCTGTTAAATGGGTGCCTCCACTCATTTTTAACAGAATGATTTCTGTTGGCTTATTCAATGGCCACCTATTGCTCCTTTCACCTATTCAAAAATCCTTGATGATTCAAATCTCCTGTGAGAAGCTTCAGGTATTTTTCTTATGACCAGAGAGGTCCAAGAAAAATAAAACTTCTATTTATAGAACACTTTTATTCTGCTTGCTATATGGCTTACTATAGTTGTTTCCGACGATGGTTGACGGTAGACGGAGTATTCGGGGATGGAGCGGAAGACCTCGAAGACCCCGAGGACTTACGTGATCAAGGCAAGCAGCCCTTTGACCATGACTTGAGCACAAACATTGTTGCATGCTAGTATAATTGGCATTCTCCCATTGCATGTGATCACGATGCCGGTTCATCATCGTGGTGATGGTACCGAAGGCTTCTTCGAAGAACTTGCATGATAGTAATGTTATTCATATGGCTCCTCGGAGCACAAGCATGATGAGCTTGACCCTACCAGCTATTAGGATCATGCTACTGTCATGCTGACTAGTAGAGTAAGATCATTGCACTAAGCTTGACCCTACCCCTTGAGGGTCATATTTATACCATGTTGGCAAGTAAAGATAGAGCATATTATCATGAACATGATGATGAGTTAAATAAAGTGTTTATGAAAACCCCGTCGGGTGCCACTAATGCCCGAGGGTGATGATGAGTTGGTGATCACTTTTGGTGAAGTGATGCACCGGTGTTTTGTGTGAGTATGGTTTCGGAAATGGGATTAGATTTATGATGTGTCGAATGTCCCAACCTTACCAGTACGACCACGATACCCCTTTATGGGACGGCGCTTTGTTGACGACTCTGGTCGATACTAGCAAAGAGCCACATTACTAGTGGCGGGAGTGATCGATGTCACTCTGGTGATGGGGTCTTGCCAGGTAGGACGACTATGCCATTATTATGAGTTCCAGGCACACCGTTGGTCCCTGCATGGTTGGTACTGTCCAGAGTCGGTGCTCGTAATACGTACAACATGTGGGCTGGGTACCAATCGAGTGGACCTCTTTGTCTAGTATCGTCAGGGGAAAGATGATGATCGGGTACTTACCTCGGGTATATGTGATATACCGCGAGTCGTGAATGACACGGAAGTTTCCCGTTTCTCGTGGGTCCAGCGTACTACCTCTGCAGAGTGTCAAACTATTCGAATAGCCGTGTCCACGGTCAAGGACAATTGGGTGGTGCTGCTTAAACTACGTCCAACGTTTCCGCATAAACCAAGTGTGTGTGTGTGTGGTGTTAAAAAGGTGTTGTTATAATCATGATAATAATATGACCAAGTTCGGTGACTTGGCATATAGGGTAAACCCGGATGGTTTAGCCCTCATTAATACATTGACGTTATGAAAAGTCCGATGACTTGGCATATAGGGTGAACCCGGATGGTTCAACCCTTAACAGATATGTTGATATCTGTAACCTGTTCTTCAAAAGTAATTCTTTAGCTTGATGCATATACATGATCATTCCACCGAGATGAGTTACACTAAAGATGCATGATACTGTTATCCTTCACTTTCATTGTTCGTATCATGGGCTGTTTGCGAGTACATTCAAAGTACTCATTGGCTTGCCACTGGTTATTTCATTGACCAGGTGTGGAAGACAGGATACGGTGAAGATTAACTCGGTGACGTTCTTGCGAGCTAGGACGCTTCCTAGTCAGAATGCCTGTAGGTTAAGGCTGATGGCATGGGTTCACGCTTTCAACCAATAATTCCTCTATTGGTTCAGTTTCAAGTGTAGGCCTTTGAGGCCCTATATATGTAAGACTCGACCGAAGTGGTCATTTATTGTATCAAACGGTATGTATGGATGTAAGACTCTATTATTCAGTATCTGTGTTGAGTGAGCATTGATCCTTGGGATCACTGGGCACGGCGATCTCGACTTACCAGTCGGGGTCCCCACAATCTATGATCTACAAACCAAAATTGTGAGTATGAATCTTGTTTCAAGAGGATGAGTATAGCTAGAAATTTCGAAATCCCGGAGACCACCTCTTCCTTCTTCAACGGGAACCCTATGCCATGGAAGACGGAGGACAATCCTATCGTGTCATCACCACCATGGCTCGAGAAGGATACTTGAGTGCATGGGTATGGGCACCACTCCTAGCTTGTTCCAAGGTTGGGGGAGGTGCCCCGGTATCGTATCACCATCACTTTTTACATCATCATCTATCTTAGTTTGATCCTTAGTTGTTTCGTGATCGAAAAGTTTAAAAAATTAGTATCAGTTTGCTTAGAGTTTTTTATTTGTGATCCATCTATCCATGTAACCGAGTATGAGAGTTATATTATAAAGATTAGTTGGAGTTTGCTTGCTTTACTCGCATGCATCAATCATAGCAATGAAATAAAAGAAATAGAAAGATCATATGCTAATCCCATGGGTAGTAATGACTTCACATAGAAAGAAGTATGTTTCAGAAAAGTTGTTGGTAGTTAACAAACATAGAATTAGTCAGTGATGCGATCCATGCAAATTTATGAAAGAGGATAGTAGGTTTACATACAAATATACTATCTGGACATCTTCTGTGATTGTGAGCCCCCATCAAATATTTCCTACATGATCAAATAGTTCATCTTGGACAAGGAAGATAGTGTAATGAGTTATGTTTGTTTATATTCACATAGACGTTATATTTTCATGTATCCTCTAACATGTGGTGCTTGTCTAGGACCTTTTTGTAGCCCAAAAAATTATACTAAGTAGAGATACTACTTGTGCATCCATAACCCATAAACCATGTTTCTTGCCACGGGAATCCACCATACTACTTATGGATTGAATAAGTTCCTTCAAGTAAGTTGTCATCGGTGCATAAAGCAATACTACTTACCCCTAAACATGTATGATCTTTTATTGTAAGGGAAAATAAGATTTGTACAATCTTGTGATGGCAAATAAATAAAAGCGATAGAATTCATAATAAAGATTGCTACCATAGGGGAAAATATAAATTGATGTTCCTTTACATTAAGATTTCGCACATTCTAAATTAAAAGTGTATGACAACCTATGGTTCCCTGTGCAAAGGGCTTATATTCTAATTTCGTGTATTTACTTTTATGCAAGAGTCAATAATGTTTATTCCTATTCTTTAGTGACAAGCATCAATGCATCATATATTAGGGAAAGATCTAGATATATATCTCCAGTTGGATGTGGATGATCATGGGTCATTATTGTTAACATTATCCCTAAGGTAAATAAGTTGGGTGGCAGAAACAATGAAGCCCCTATCTTCCTATGTGTCCAATGGAAATTATTGCTTCAAAAATATCCATTGAGTGTCAGTAATAATAGAAGACTAAATGATGGTTGAGTATGTGAACTTGTTGAAATAACTGCTCTTACATAGACTCTTCTCCGAAATATGATGAATTGTGATTATCTCAATGACTAAGAACATAGCTTGTTGGTTGTCAATGAAGTTTATGATTCATACACCAATAATTGTGGATAGATTCTAAGTTGTTCATGTGAATCTATATGATTAGAACCGTATTTTGTTTTTAGCGACACTTTCTCTCTAATTATGTGGTCATTATTATCGAGTTTGGCTTTCGCTTGAGGACAAGCGAGGTCTAAGATTGGGGTGGTTATACGTCCGTTTTGCATCATGATTTATTATTGATATTTATATTGTTCTTAGTCAATATTCCACTTTATGGTACAATTCTAATGCCTTTTCTCTCTTAATTTAGAAGGTATATCACAAAGAGGGAAATTGCCGGAAACTGGAATTCTGGACTTCAAAACCAAGAAAATAATGAAAATTATGTGGACTCCAAATGACCTGAAACCTCACAAGATTTTTTTGGAATAATATGGACTTATGGAGAAAAAAGTGCCAGAGGAGGCGGGCACATGTGGCTCCCAAGCCAACAGGGGGTGACCACCACCCATGGGAGCACCATGATGGCTCGGGAAACCCACAAGCAGACCCAGTGTGCGCACTTCTACTATATGATGTGTAATGAGCTAGAAAAAATCAAGAAGATACTTTCGGGACGAACCGTTGCTGTCTCGAGGCAGAAACCTAGGCAGAGGCCCTTTTTCTCTGTGGTAGAGTGATTTTGTCAGAAAAACTTCCCTCTGGGAGGGGGAAATCGTGTTGGAAATATCCCCTAGAGGAAATAATAAAGTAGTTACTAATATATTTCCTTGTTCATGATAATCGTTTATTATCCATGCTATATTTGTATTGATTGGAAACTCACATACATGTGTGGATACATAAACAACACAATGTCCCTAGTAAGCCTCTAATGGACTAGCTCGTTGATCAAAGATGGTTAAGGTTTCCTAGCCATAGACATGAGTTTTCATTTGATAACGGGATCACATCATTAGGAGAATGATGTGATGGACACAACCCAAACTGTAAGCATAACATTTGATCGTATCACTAAGTTTATCGATATTGCTTTCTGCATGTCAAAGTATTTGTTCCTAAGACCATCAGATCATGTAACTCCCTAATACCAGAGGAATACCTTGTGTGTATCAAACGTCACAACATAACTGGGTGATTATAAAGATGCTCTAGAGGTATCTTGGAGGGTGTCTGTTGAGTTGGCATGGATCAACACTGGGATCTGTCACTCCGTATGATGGAGAGGTATTTCTAGGCCTACTAGGTAATATGATACGTCCATTTTGCATCATGCTTTCATGTTGATATTTATAGCTTCTTGGGCTGTTATTTCACTTCACAGTACAATACTTATGCCTTTTCTCTCTTATTTTGCAAGGTTTACATGAAGAGGGAGAATGCTGGCAGCTGGAATTCTGGCCTGAAAAAGGAGCAAGCTTGAGATGCCTATTCTGCGCAACTCCAAAAGCCGTGAAAATAAACGTGGCTTTTTTTGGGATTTATAAAAAATACTGGGCCGAAGAAGTGCTGGAGGGGCGCTAGCAGGGGGGCACAAGCCTGCTAGGCGCGGCCACCCCCTCTAGCCGTGCCTAGGGGGCTTGTGGGCTCCCAGCTGGCCCTCTGGCTCCCCCCTTTTGCTACAAGAAGGGTTTCGGTATGTAAAAAAATCAAGAGGAAGCTTTTCAGAGGATTCGCCGCTTCCACGAGGCGGAACTTGAGCAAAACCAATCTAGAGCTCCGGCAGGACGATCCTGCCGGGGAAACTTCCCTCCTGGAGGGGGAAATCATCGCCATCATCATCACCAACACTCCTCTCATCATAGGGCACTCATCACCATCAACATCTTCATCAGCACCATCTCATCTCCAAACCCTAGTTATTCTCTTGTAACCAATCTCCGTCTCGCGACTCCGATTGGTACTTCTAAGGTTGCTACTAGTGTTAATTACTCTGTGTAGTTGATGCTAGTTGGATTACTTGGTGGAAGAGTTTATGTTCAGATCCTTGATGCTACTTGATACGTATCCATCGTATCTACTTTTCCGAACTCTTTTGCCCTTGTTTTGGACTCTAATTTGCATGATTTGAATGGAACTAACCCAGACTGACGCTGTTTTCACCAGAATTGTCATGGTGTTGTTTTTGTGCAGAAATGAAAGTTCTCAAAACGTCCTGAAAATTTACGGAGATTTTTTCTGAAATAGAAGAAAAATACCTGCACAAAGATCCATGTGAGGGGGCATGCCAGTGGGCCACAAGCCCCTGGGCCGCGGCCACCCCCTATGGCCGCGCCATGAGGGCTTGTGGGGCCCACGTGGCACCACTGCCCCCAATCTCAGTTCTATATCTTCCGTTTCTCCTGGAAAAAAAATCAGAGAGAAGGTTTCATCGCGTTTTGCGATACGGAGGCGTCGCCACATCCTGTTCTTCATCTGGAGGGCAGATCTGGAGTCCGTTTCGGGCTCTGGAGAGGGGAAATCGTCGCCATCGGTATCATCAACCTTTCTCCATCGACAATTCCATGATGCTCTTCATCGTTCGTGAGTAATCTCGTCGTAGGCTTGCTTGACGGTGATGCGTTGGATGAGATCTATCATGTAATCGAGTTAGTTCTTGACGGGGATTGATCCCTAGTATCCACTATGTTCTAGATTGATGTTGCTACTACTTGGCTATGCTTAATGCTTGTCACTAGGGCCCGAGTGCCATGATTTCAGATCTGAACCTATTATGTTGTCGCCAATATATGTGTGTTTTAGATCCTATCTTGCATGTGTTGTCGCCAATATATGTGTTACAGCTATTACATGATGAATCACATCCGTCACACTCATCCATCACCGATCCACTGCCTACGAGTCTTTTACTACTAGTTCTCGCTATGTTACTTTGCCTAGGCTTGTCCCTTGCTACAAAAGGGATTGGGCCACTTTGGTGCTGCTCTCACTTTGTTGCTGCTGTCACTTTGCTGTTTTCACTACTGTTGTTACTTGTTACTTTGCTGCTGCTGCTACTACTATTCCTTGCTACTCCGTTGTTACTTGTTGCAAGATTTTGTTGGCGTTAACATCCCGTCAACAAGGCTTTTTCTGGCGCCGTTGCCGGGGATTGTCAAAGCTTTTTCTGGTGCCGTTTCTATCTTACTACCTTGCTACTGATACTTTGCTTGCAGACACTAATCTTTCAGGTGTGGTTGAATTGACAACTCAGCTTCTAATACTTGAGAATATTCTTTAGCTTCCCCTTGTGAGCGAATCAATAAATTTGGGTTGAATACTCTACCCTCAAAAACTGCTGCGATCCCATACGCTTGTGGGTCATCAAGGCTTTTTCTGGTGCCGTTGTCGGGGAAGCACAACTATATTATCTGAGTCACTTGGGATTGATGTCTGCTGATCACTAAGAGGAATCTGAAAGATACAAGAACTAAAATCCTACCTTCCACTACGAGGAGAGGTAAGGAACTGCCATCTAGCTCTGCACTTGATTCACCTTCAGTTCTGAGTAAGTTTGCGAGCTCGCCTCCTGCTAGAAATATTGATATGTCGCTTATGCTTGATGATGCTACTTCTGCTGCCCATGATGCTTATGATACTATGCCTGATGATGCCATGCTTGATACTATGCCTGATGATGCTATACTTAAAACTATGCCTGATGATGTTATGCTTGATACTATGCCTCATACTGCTTTGCCACTTGGTGCATTCCTTGATGCACATATTGCTAGAGTTGCTGCTAGATGTGATGATACTTCTAAAACTCCTGATACTATTAAAGTAGAACCTGCTACTATGCCTGAATTGCGTATTATGCCTGATACGCGCTATGTTATGGAGGGAGAGATAGCTGAGGATTTTCTTGCGTGTAAGGATAGCTATGATGTTGAGAAACTTCTACGCAAGTGGAAAGAAAAATCTCTGAACGCTAGGATGAAATACGACCCGAAGTTTGCCACTTCGCCTATCTTTGTGACCGATAATGATTATGAATTCTCTGTCGACCCTGAGTTAATCGCTCTAGTCGAATCTGATCCTTTTCACGGTTATGAGTCTGAAACGGTTGTAGCCCATCTTACCAAAATGCACGATATAGCCACCCTATTCACTAGTGAGGAAAAGATCCGCCACTACTATATGCTCAAGCTGTTTCCTTTCTCGCTAAAGGATGATGCTAAGACATGGTTCACTTCTCTTGCTCCTGGTTGTGTGCGTAGTCCCCAGGATATGGTCTACTACTTCTATGAAAAATATTTCCCTGCCCATAAGAAGCAAGCTGCCTTGCAGGAAATATACAACTTCGCTCAAGCTAAAGAAGAGAGTCTCCCACAAGCTTGGGGGAGGCTCATCCAGCTACAGAATGCTTTGCCTAATCACCCACTTGAGAAGAATGAAATACTTTATATCTTCTATAATGGACTTACCGATGCTTCTAAAGACCACCTAGATAGTTGTGCTGGTAGTGTTTTTAGGGAACGAACCGTAGAACAAGCTGAGATTATATTGAATAGCATCTTGTGCAATGAGAATGCTTGGGCTATTCCTGAAACACCTCCTAAGCCAACTCCGAAGAAAAGAGGTATTCTATTCCTCAGTCCTGAAGTTATGCAAGAAGCCAAGAAATCTATGCGAGAGAAAGGCATTAAATCTGAAGATGTCAAACATCTACTACCTATCGAAGAGATCCGTGGTCTCGATAACCCGATACAGGTAGTAGAAGTAAATTCTCTGCGTGGGTTTTATGAGAGTGATATTCCTTTTGATAAACCTGCTAGTTTATGCTTGGATGAATTTGATAACTTCGTTGCCAAACAACAGAGTTTCAATGATTATGTTAGCAGACAATTGGAACAGAATGCTCGTATGCTTAGTCATTTAAGTGCTTGTGTGGACAGAAATGTCAATGATATTAAACTTATGAGTAAACATGCTTCTATGGTTACTACTCAGGTAGAACAAGTACTTAAATCTCAGAATGACTTGCTCAGTGAGTTGAATGACAATTCCGTCAGAGTCGTCACTAGAGGCGGTAGAATGACCCAGGAACCTCTGTATCCTGAGGGTCATCCGAAGAGAGTTGAACAAGAGTCTCAAGAAGTAAGCACAAATGCACCTAGTCATCCTAGAAAGAAGAAGAAAGATGATAGGAACCTGCACGCTAGCAACCCTGTTGCTCCTACACCTGAGAGTCCAAATGATGCCTCTATCTCTGATGCTGAAACACAATCTGGTGATGAACATGAGCCTAATGATAATATCAATAGTGATGTTCATGAAGATGCTCAACCTAGCAATGATAAGGATGTGGAGATTGAACCTGATCTTGATAACCCACAACCTAAGACTAGAAGGTACGATAAGAATGACTTCACTGCTAGGAAGCACGGTAAAGAAAGGGAGCCGTGGGTTCAAAAACCTATGCCCTTTCCTTCCAAACCATCCAAGAAAAAGGATGATGAGGATTTTGAGCGCTTCGTTGAAATGATCAGACCTGTCTTTCTGCAGATGCGTCTGACAGATATGCTCAAGATGTCTCCGTATGCTAAGTACATGAAAGATATTGTGACTAATAAGAGGAGGATACCTGATCTTGAGATCTCCGCCATGCTTGCCAATTACACTTTCAAGGGTGGAACTCTGAAGAAACTAGGTGATCCCGGTGTGCCCACTATACCTTGCTCCATTAAAGGCAACTACGTTAGAACTGCGTTGTGCGACCTTGGAGCCGGTGTTAGTGTTATGCCTCTTTCTCTTTATCGTTGGCTTGAACTGGATAATTGACACCCACTGAAATCTCTCTGCAAATGTCGACAAATCAACTGCTTTCCCTATCGGCATTTGCGAGGATGTACCTATTGTGGTTGCTAACACCACTATCTTAATAGACTTTGTTATCTTGGATATTCCTGAGGACGATGCCATGGCGGTTATCCTCGGAAGACCCTTTTTAAACACCGCAGGGGCTGTTATAGATTGCAACAAAGGCAATGTCACTTTCCATGTCAACAGTAATGAGCATACGGTGCACTTTTCGAAGAAACAATATCGAGTACATTGCATCAATGCTATCAAAAAAACTTCATCGATTCTTATTGGGAGCTTTGAATGGCTATTCCTCGTGTCAAGATGAAGTATGACTTTCTTGTTGGGGAAATACACATCCCCATTGAGGTGACCTAGTGACTATTCGAAAATTCTCCGTTCTCTTTTGTGATTCGAGAAAGTTTTGTCGAGGGGATTTGATCAACCCCATTGACGGATTTCGTTCGATGACCATGAGATGGATGAATTGAGGAGTCACAAACCTCTGTTCCAAGCTTTCACTTTAGGTTGCTTAGAAGAAAAATGATAGGTTTTAGTTTAGTTTTCCCTGTTTGTTGTCTTAGCGTCCGGTAGAAAAGTACCCCGAAAATCAAAGTTCTTCGAACACTGGGAAAATCTAGTATGATTTTTTCTGGAATATTTAAAAAATACTGGGGCAAAGAGTCTGTCTGGGGGCCACACCAGTGGGCCACAAGACCTAGGGGCGCGGGCACCCCCTGGCCGCGCCACCTAGGCTTGTGGGGCCAACAGGCACCCCCTCAACTCATTCTTGCTCCCATCCACTTCTTCTACCTCCAGAAAAAATCGTTTCGCAGCTCAAACCCGTGTTCTTGCTCCTCATGCTGGGATTTTCGATGACTTTTCTCAAATCACCTTTCTCCGAACTGTTTTGGGGAAATTACTCCTTGGTAAGTGACTCCTCCATTGGTCCAATTAGTTTTTGCTCTAGTGCCTTATACTCCGCGTATTTTTGCTGCCTTGGTGACCATGTTCTTGAGCTTTGCATGTTGATTCTAGATGGTCCCAAGTAGTTTTGATGCGTAATATGGTCTCTAGGCACTAGTGGGAGTAGTTGCTACAAGTTTAGTTCAACCTTGTTCACCTTTCCTTTGGGTCACCGAAAATTTCAGAAAAGGAAGATGTTCAAGAGAAACTATCATGGTGGTTCCTCAAGCAAGAGAGGTCCCCGTCTTGCGATTCGGGAGCCTGATCCTTACCAACCTAGGGATGCGGAGGTCCAACCATGTGAATGGCCTTCTGATGAATTTATGATTGAGGCAGGTTTCAAAGATGAGTTTGATGCACTTGTTCGCAATGTCGGACTCGAAGAATTCATCTCTGATAAATGCGAACAGTATGTTGCTCTCACTGCCTCTTTTGTTCATAGATTCAAATTTTCAACTGGCCGTGAGCCATCGGTACTGTTTGATCTCTATGATAAATCGTATACCATGGATTTAGAGGATTTCAGTAGAATTTGCAAAATACCTATTTGGGGTAACCTCAATGATCCTCCTAAATCTTTGGTTAGAGATTTTTGCGCTGGTATTACGGTTGGAGAAATTAGAGACATTACGCAAGCTACCATGGGGAGTATTCATTTTCCTGTCTTGCATTACTTTGCCCTCTTCATAGGTAGATGCATTAATGGCAAGATTGAGCATTGTCACCTCTGCGCACCCGACCTTAGTATCCTTAAGAGCGCAATGACGAGTGACAAAAGCTTCAACATGGGAGCTATTATAGCAAGGAGGCTGAATAAGAATGCTATTGATGGGGATTTCTTTGGCGGCATCTATGCCACTCGCATAGCAAATTTTCGTGGAGTACCCATCTGCGCAGGAGATCCCCCACTCCATACAGCTTTACTTGACCGCGTCGCTATGACCCGCTACCAGTTCCTTGAGAGGGATGATGAATCCCTCTTTTACCGATTGATATTTAACCGACAGCGTGTTTTCCATATTACCCTTCGTGCTCCTGCTTTCTTTGACTTTCAGGTAAAACAAAGATATTACATAACCAGAGGAGAGGCACAGGAGTATGAGAGGGAGGCGACGACTGCTCATCTCCGTGAGGCAGCTATTCACGTACTGGCTTGATGACCCACAAGTATAGGGGATCAATCGTAGTCCTTTCGATAAGTAAGAGTGTCGAACCCAACGAGGAGCAGAAGGCTCTGATAAACGGATTTCAGCAAGGTAATAACTGCAAGCACTGAAAGTAGCGGGAACAAGTGATTGTGTAGCAAGGTGAAACATAGCAAGCAAAGAGTAACAAGTAACAAGTAGTAGAAACGGTGCAGCAAGTGGACCAATCCCTTTTGTAGCAAGGGACAAGCCTGAACAAAGTCTTATATGAGGAAAAACACTCCCGAGGACACACGGGAATTTCTGTCATGCTAGTTTCATCATGTTCATATGATTCGCGTTTGTTACTTTGATAGTTTGATATGTGGGTGGACCGGCGCTTGGGTACTGCCCTTACTTGGACAAGCATACCACTTATGATTAACCTCTCTCGCAAGCATCCGCAACTACAAAATAAGAATTAAGACAACGTCTAACCGTAGCATTAAACTAGTGGATCTAAATCAGCCCCTCACGAAGCAACGCATAGACTGGGGTTTAAGCTTCTGTCACTCCAGCAACCCATCATCTACTTACTACTTCCCAATGCCTTCCTCTAGGCCCAAATATGGTGAAGTGTTATGTAGTCGACGTTCACATAACACCACTAGAGGAAAAGACAACATACATCATATCAAAATACCGAAAGAATATCAAATTCACATGACTTAACCCATGTCCTCAGGAACAAAAGTAACTACTCACAAGACATAATCATAATCATAACCAGAGGTGTAATGAATAGAATCAAGGATCTGAACATAAACTCTTCTGCCAAGTAATCCAACTAGGATCAACTACAAAGAGTAATCAACACTACTAGCAACCTTACAAGTACCAATCGGAGTTGTGAGACGAAGATTGGTTACAAGAGATGAACTAGGGATTGGAGAGGAGATCGTGCTGATGAAGATGTTGATGAAGATGCCTCCCCTCCAACGAGAGGAGTGTTGGTGATGACGATGGCGACGATTTCCCCCTCCGGGAGGGAAGTTTCCCTGGCAGGATCGTCCTGCCGGAGCTCTAGATTGGATCTGCTCAAGTTCCGCCTCGTGGCCGCGGTGAAACCACGAAAAAGCTCCCGATTGATTTTTTCCAGACCAGGACACTTCATATAGCAAAAGTGGGGGGCTAGTGGACCTTCAGGCAACCCACAAGCTTGGCCACCGCCACCAGGGGTGGTGGCGGAGGGGGGGCTTGTGGCGCCTTGGTGGCCCCCCTCCTGTAGTTCTTTCGCCCAGTATTTTTCATATATTCCAGAAAAAATCCACGTAAATTTTTAGGGCATTTGGAGATGTGCAGAAAGTGGACTAGGATTTGCTCCTTTTCCAGTCCAGAATTCCAGCTGCCTGAATTCTCCCTCTTCAAATAATCCTTGCAAAATAAGAGAGAAACAACATAAATATGATACCACAAGTAATATAAGAGCCCAAAAAGCAATAAATATCAACATGAAAGCATGATGCAAAATGGACTTGTCAACTCCCCCAAGCTTAGACCTCGCTTGTCCTCAAGCGAAAACCAAGTTCCATAAACATGTCCACATGTTGAGGGACGAAGGTGTCGATAAAACATAATACGGACATGAGGGCATCATGATCACACATAGAACAGCAATATATCATAAAGATTCTTATGGGAAACTAACAATTCCTTCACAAACCAAAGCATGAAGCAAAAACCTTACCCAGAAGTAACCAACAATAATCCATAGTCATTGAAGCAATTGCAATTTATCACAACATCAAAAAGAGTCAAATAAGAGCTTGTAAGGCAAACCCACATACTCAATCATCTCTTTTGCTTTCCACAAGTGTTACAACTCACATGGTACTCATGGTGTCAAAGTTTCAGCTGGACACAGAGGAAGATAGGGGCTTATAGTTTGCCTCCCAACGGTTTACCTCAAGGGTAAAGTCAACAACAATAAAGCATAAGTACTCAACTCCAAGTTGATATATGAATATATATCTTTCCCAAGCATGTGACGGTAGCCAAGACAAAGGCAAAAAGGGAATTGGTGATGATCGACATGACTCTTTCAAGGGTAAAAAGTAAAGGTACAAGATAGGCCCTTCGCAGAGGGAAGCAGAGGTTGTCATGCGCTTTTGAGGTTTGAATGCGTGTCCTCTTAGTGCGGAGGAACGTCACTCTATATTGCCTCCTGTGACAAAGAACTTTATTATGCAGTCTGGCGCTTTTATGTCTTCCTCATCACAGGTTCGTACAAAGCTTATTTTCCACACACTAATAGATCATACATATTAGAGAGCAATTTTTGTTGCTTGCACCGATGACAACTTACTTGAAGGATCTTATTCAATCCATAGGTAGGTATGGTGGACTCTCATGGAAAAACTGGGTTGGAGGTTTATGGATGCACAAGTAGTATCTCTACTTGGTGCGGGAGTTTTGGCTAATATGAGGTGGAAGCAATCGTCACATGCTAAGGGATCTCTAATCATATAACATTGTTTGGAACCAAGCAAACACAATTCATTATGTTGTATTCCTTGTCCAACATCTACTCCTAAGCATGTAATAGTTTGGTGAGTGATCACAATTGCAAAAAGTGTCTAAGATGATATATTTGTATGTGAACCTCTCTTTCCTTATTACTTCTTAATAATTGCAACAATGACTAAGGTCTATATTGATTTATTCTCAACAAGTTTCAATCATCATACTTGTCATAAGTGAAGTTATCACCTTCCATAAGATCGTCTCATGATCTTTCATGCTATCGTTCTTTTCATACTTTTGATCATGGCACAAAGCAAAGCCCTTGACTATGACACTCTTTATTATATAGCTCGTAAGCTCGAATACATCGGGGGAGAGACAAAAACAAAAGACTCAAACTAAAAACTAAAGACTTATTCCTCTAAAAGAAGAAATAAAAACTGAAAAGTAAAGAACTAAAACAAAGGTAAAAGCAAAAGATATAAAGGTGATATGATACCAGGGAAACTCCCCCAAGCTTGGCAGAAGCCTAGGGGATTACCCATAACAATGTTTAGTTGTCTTCCTTTGGTGGTGATGGTGGTGTTGTTGTCGCCTTTGATTCCAAGAGAGCTATCAATCTTTGATTTATACCTTTGAGATCTGTGACATGGTTTTCTAGCAAAACAACTTCACGAGAAAGAGAAATATTGCGAGCACGAGTTGTTTCGCAAAAACTCAAGAGTTCAATCAAGGATGGAGACATCACGTGGAGGAAGGGTTGGAGAAAATCTACTCCTTCAACGTCTTCAATGTTGAACATAGGTTGAACTTCCTCCCTAGCTTGGGTTTTCTCCTTAGCTTGGTCCCTGGCTTCCGTGACTTCTACTCTTTTCAGATCAGCATCTACTTCCTCATGAACTTGATGAAGATCATTGTCCCCAACAGATTCATCAGACATCGTTGCTCTAAATCTGTGGCAGACACAAGCTCGAAATGAAAACAGAGGAAAACTGCGCGATATGGAGATCAAAACCTTCGGGCGACTATATATTGATTTTTTTTCTGGGCCAGAAGGAGTCCTGCGAAAGAAAACGGACTCCGGGAGGCACACGAGGTGCCCACAAGCTTGCCCACTACCACCAGGGGGTGGTGGCGGAGTGGGCCCTTGTGGCTGCCTCGTTTGCTCTCCAGACTGCTTTTTATTTTTCTAATTTTCCAAAAATTCCAAAACTGAGGAAATTTCCTATTGGAAAAGTATCGGAGTCCAATTTCTTGCCGAAATAGATACATCTTCGTTTTCAAGGTCTGAAACAGGCTGATAAACATCCTTTATGTACTCCTCTGGAGTTATGACATTGATGGTATTGGTCTCAACATTTATGGGAGTACCAGAGATGTAATGCTTGATTCTTTGCCCATTTACCACTCTAGGAAAATTTCCTTCCGTGTTATTGATTTTGATGGAACCGGAATGATATACTTCCTCGACAACATAGGGACCTTCCTATTTAGGGAGAAGCTTGCCTGCAAAGAATCTCAAACGAGAATTGTATAGCAAGACATAATCACCTACATTGAACTCTCGTTTCTGTATTCGTTTATCGTGCCATCTCTTAAACTTTTCCTTGAACAACCTGGCATTCTCGTATGCATGGGCTCTCCATTCATCTAACGAGCTGATATCAAACAACCGCTTCTCACCAGCAAGTTTGAAATCAAAGTTGAGCTCTTTGATTGCCCAATAAGCTTTGTGTTCTAGCTCAAGAGGTAAATGACAGGCCTTACCGTAAACCATTTTATACGGTGACATGCCCATGGGATTCTTATAAGCAGTCCTATAAGCCCATAATGCATCGTCAAGTTTGCTAGACCAGTTCTTTCGAGATCTATTGACGGTCTTTTGAAGGATCAACTTGATCTCCCTATTACTCAACTCAACTTGACCACTAGACCGAGGATGATAAGGAGATGCAACTCTATGGTTGACATCATACTTAGCTAGCATCTTGTGGAAAACACCATGAATGAAGTGTGAACCGCCATCAGTCATCAAGTATCTAGGGACTCCAAATCTTGGGAATATGACTTCTTTAAGCATCTTAATCGAGGTGTGGTGATCAGCATTTTTAGTGGGGATAGCTTCTACCCACTTAGTAACGTAATCCACAGCAACAAAATGTGAGTGTACTCATTGGAACTCGGGAAGGGTCCCATATAATCAAAGCCCCAGACATCAAATGGTTCAATGACAAGTGAATAGTTCATAGGCATTTCTTGACGCTTCTTGATGTTCCCTATCCTTTGGCATTCATCACAAGACAAGACAAACTTACGGGCATCCTTGAAGAGAGTGGGCCAATAGAAACCTGATTGCAATACCTTATGGGCAGTTCTATATCCAGCATGGTGTCCTCCGTAAGCTTCGGAATGACACTTCTGCAGGATCTGTCCCTGTTCACGTTCAGGCACACAACATCTAATAACACCATCTACTCCTTCCTTATAAAGGTGAGGATCATCCCAAAAGTAGTGTCTCAAATCAAAGAAGAATTTCTTCTTTTGTTGATAGGTGAAACTGGGTGGTATGTATTTGGCTACGATATAGTTTGCATAATTGGCATACCACGGTGCACTAAGTGAAGTGCGGATGACAATTAGTTGCTCATCAGGAAAGCTGTCATCAATAGGTAGTGGGTCATCAAGGACATTCTCTAGCCTAGACAAGTTATCTGCTACAGGGTTATCAGCACCCTTTCGGTCAACGACGTGCAAATCAAATTCATGTAGCAGGAGAACCCATCTGATCAGCCTAGGCTTAGCGTCCTTCTTCTCCATGAGGTACTTAATAGCGGCATGATTAGAGTGAATAGTGACTTTGGAGTCAACTATGTAAGATCTGAACTGTTCACATGCAAACACGACTGCTAGAAATTCCTTCTCTGTAGTGGCATAGTTTCTTTGGGCACTGTCTTGAGTTTTACTAGCGTAGTGAATGACATTCAACTTCTTGTCAACTCTTTGTCCTAGAACAGCACCAACAGCATAATCACTAGCGTCACACATGATTTCAAAGGGCAAGTTCCAGTCAGGTGGTTGAACAATAGGTGCGTTTATCAAAGCCTTCTTAAGTATTTCAAAGGCTTCCTCACAATCCTCGTCAAAAACAAAAGGAACATCATTCTGCAAGAGGTTGGTAAGAGGCCTAGAAATCTTAGAGAAGTCTTTAATGAACCTTCTATAGAAACCAGCATGACCTAGGAAACTTCGTATACCTCTGATATCTGTGGGGCAAGGCATTTTCTCAATTGCATCAACCTTAGTCTTATCAACTTCAATGCCTCTTTCAGAGATTTTGTGCCCTAAGATGATGCCTTCATTAACCATAAAGTGGCACTTCTCCCAATTCAAGACGAGGTTGGTTTCTTCGCATCTCTGTAAGACTCGATCAAGGTTGCTGAGGCAATCATCAAAGGAAGACCCATAAATAGAGAAGTCATCCATGAAAACCTCGACAATTATTTCACAAAAGTCAGAGAATATAGCCATCATATATATTTGGAAGGTGGCAGGTGCATTACATAAGCCAAAAGGCATACGTCTATAGGCAAAGGTACTGAAAGGGCAAGTGAAATTGGTTTTCTCTTGATCAGATTGTGCAACGGGTATTTGCGAGAAACCTGAATAACCATCTAGAAAGCAGAAGTGTGTGTGTTTTGATAGCCTTTCTAGCATTTGGTCGATGAACGACAAAGGATAATGATCTTTCCTGGTGCCTTGTTCAGTTTTCGGAAGTCTATCACCATTCTATAGCCGGTAATAATCCTTTGTGGGATTAGTTCATCCTTATCATTAGGAACGACGGTGATACCTGCCTTCTTAGGTACGCAATGTACTGGACTTACCCAATCACTATGAGCAACAGGATAAATGATTCCTGCTTCCAGAAGCATTAATATTTCTTGTCTAACGACCTCTTTCATCTTAGGATTTAATCTCCTTTGATGATCAGCAACTGGTTTAAAGTCAGGATCAGTTTTATTCTTGTGCTGACATAGAGTAGGACTAATACCCTTAAGGTCATCAAGAGTATATCCAATAGCAGCGTGGTGCTTCCTCAGAGTTTTTAGTAACTTCTTCTCTTCGCACTCTGAGAGGAGAGCACTAATAATGACAGGATATATCTCCTTCTCATCAAGATAGGCATACTTAAGAGTATCAGAAAACTGTTTAAGCTCGAACACAGGATCACCCTTTGGTGGGGGAGGATCCCCAAGCAGTTCAACAGGCAGATTATTCTTGAGAATATGATATTGTTCTAAGACAATTTTATCTATCTCATCTCTCTCCTCCATATGCATATCATTTTCATGCTCAAGCACATATTGCTCTAAAGGATCCGTAGGAGGTACGACAATAGAGGCAAGAGCAATGATTTCATCCCTACCAGACGACTCTCTTTCATGGGGTTGTCTTCCAAACTTGGAGAAGTTAAATTCATGAGACACACCGTCGAAACTTACTGTCACAGTCTGCTTAATGCAATCAATGTGAGCATTGACGGTGTTGAGAAAGAGTCTACCAAATATGATGGGACAAAAGCTATCTTGTGCAGTACCAAGGACGAGGAAATTAGTAGGATACTTTGTCTTACCACATAGGACTTCTACGTCTCTCACAATTCCGAGAGGGCAGATAGTGTCTCTATTATCTAGCGTAATAGTGACATCAATGGGTTCTAACTCAGCAGGTGCAATCTCATCTTTGATTTCATCATATAGAGAACGGGGTATTGCACTAACACTAGCTCCCATATCACATAAACCATGGTAACAGTGATCTCCTATCTTAATAGAAACAACGGGCAGGCCAACTATAGGTTCGTGCTTCTCTTTCACGTGAGGTTTAGCAATTCTAGCGGAGTCCTCACAGAATTTGAT
Source organism: Hordeum vulgare subsp. vulgare (assembly GCF_904849725.1). NCBI lineage: Eukaryota > Viridiplantae > Streptophyta > Magnoliopsida > Poales > Poaceae > Hordeum > Hordeum vulgare. Next base: position 74,288,258 of record NC_058524.1, on the reverse strand, counting down.
AACATGCCCATCTATGTTTTCGGCTAAGAGATCTTTGATAATAGCAATACTAGGTTCAACTCTAATCTCCTCAGGGGGTACAAGTGGTCTAATGTAACCCCTACGTATCACAGTTGGAGCTTTAGAATAATCCTTCATCCTAGCAGGGTATGGTGGTTTCTCAGTGTAAGCACAAGGAACAACAGGATCACTAAAAGCTATGATTTTCTCCTCAACTAGATTGGTTTTGGCTATGTTGCTTTCTACAGGAGGATGATATTTAAACCACTTCTCTTTGGGAAGATCAACATGAGCAGCAAAAGATTCACATAAAAGAACCTGCACAAGAAGTGTCAAGCATGGTACGATCTTCATGAGAAAGCCGAGCATAAAAGCTTTGAGTGGTGATTTCTCTCGAGAGCTCATGATTGGGGCATGAATATAGCATTGATTTAAGCCTCCCCCAAGCTTGAGCTATGCTTTCCCTGTCACGAGGCCAAAAGTTATAAATAAAGTTCAAATCACGATGTACTAAATGCATAGGATAGAACTTTTGATGAAATTCCAATTTCAACCGATTGTAGCCCCATGATCCAGCATCATCACATAACCTATACCATGTCAACGCCTTATCCTTCAAAGATAAAGGAAAGACTTTCTTCTTTACCTCATCCTCGGGCAAACCTGCAAGGTTAAATAAACCACAAACTTCATCTACATAGATTAGATGAAAGTCTGGATGTGAAGATCCATCTCCTGTAAAAGGATTAGCCAGCAGTTTCTCAAGCATACCCAAGGGAATTCCATAAAATATATTTTCAGTAGGTACCTCAGGATGAGGAGAAACTCCTCGTGCTTCCGTTTGTGGTGAAGACACCCCGAACAAACTCCTCAAAGGAAGAGTTTCCGTAGTGACAAGTGACAATAAATTTCAGCACAGTATATAAAGGTTTCCTTACCAATTTCCACTTACCAAAGGTGCTTCACTCCCCGGCAACGGCGCCAGAAAAGAGTCTTGATGACCCACAAGTATAGGGGATCAATCGTAGTCCTTTCGATAAGTAAGAGTGTCGAACCCAACGAGGAGCAGAAGGCTCTGATAAACGGATTTCAGCAAGGTAATAAATGCAAGCACTGAAAGTAGCGGTAACAAGTGATTGTGTAGCGAGGTGAAACGTGGAAAGCAAAGAGTAACAAGTAACAAGTAGTAGCAACGGTGCAGAAAGTGTCCCAATACCTTTTGTAGCAAGGGACAAGCCTGAACAAAGTCTTATAGGAGGAAAAACGCTCCCGAGGACACACGGGAATTTCTGTCATGCTAGTTTCATCATGTTCGTATGATTCGCGTTCGTTACTTTGATAGTTTGATATGTGGGTGGACCGGCGCTTGGGTACTTCCCTTACTTGGACAAGCATCCCACTTATGATTAACCTCTCTCGCAAGCATCCGCAACTACAAAAGAAGAATTAAGACAACGTCTAACCATAGCATTAAACTAGTGGATCCAAATCAGCCCCTCACAAAGCAACGCATAGACTGGGGTGTAAGCTTCTGTCACTCCAACAACCCATCATCTACTTACTACTTCCCAATGCCTTCCTCTAGGCCCAAATATGGTGAAGTGTTTTGTAGTCGTCGTTCACATAACACCACTAGAGGAAAAGACAACATACATCATATCAAAATACCGAATGAATATCAAATTCACATGACTATTATCAGCATGACTTATCCCACGTCCTCAGGAACAAAAGTAACTACTCACAAGACATAATCATAATCATGACCAGAGGTGTAATGAATAGCATCAAGGATATGAACATAAACTCTTCCACCAAGTAATCCAACTAGCATCAACTACAAAGAGTAATCAACACTACTAGCAACCTTACAAGTACCAATCGGAGTTGCGAGACGAAGATTGGTTACAAGAGATGAACTAGGGATTGGAGAGGAGATGGTGCTGATGAAGATGTTGATGAAGATGCCTCCCCTCCAACGAGAGGAGTGTTGGTGATGACGATGGCAACGATTTCCCCCTCTTGGAGGGAAGTTTCCCCGGCAGGATCGTCCTGCCGGAGCTCTAGATTGGATCTGCTCAAATTCCGCCTCATGGCGGTGATGAAACCATGAAAAAGCTCCCGACTGATTTTTTTCCAGACCAGGACGCTTCATATAGAAACAGAGGGGGGCTAGTGGGCCTTCAGGCAGCCCACAAGCTTGTCCACCACCACCAGGGGGGTGGTGGCGTAGTGGGGGCTTGAGGGGCCCTGGTGGCCCCCCTCCGGTAGTTTTTTTGCCCAGTATTTTTAATATATTCCAGAAAAATCCACGTAAATGTTTAGGGCATTTGGAGATGTGCAGAATAGTGGACTAGGATTTGTTCCTTTTCCAGTCCAGAATTCCAGCTGCCTGAATTCTCCCTCTTCAAATAATCCTTGCAAAATAAGAGAGAAAAGGCATAAATATGGTACCACAAGTAATATAACAGCCCAAAAAGCAATAAATATCAACATGAAAGCATGATCGAAAATGGACGTATCATGGCTGCATCGCTCCCTTATAAACCTTATTATAATTTTGGGTTTCGCCCGGATCGTTCTTGGGATTAGACCAAGCTAGGCCAAAATCCTAAGCTTGGGGGAGTACGTGTTCGCCCGGACCGACTTTACATTATTGCTTATGATTTCACTTTGTTAGCCGGTGTTCACACTTTGCCACTGTATCATCCATGCTAGTTTATTTTCTTTTTCTCGTTTTCTTTTTTCTGTGTATGTCTAGTTTGAGAAAACCCAAAAAGATTTTCTTTCCTTCTTTCGCTTGTTGGGAGCTTTCCCGTGTAGATAGTTTTCTTTTTCTTTGGGTCGAGGTAGAAGATATTGGTTACAATGTTTAGTGGCTCTTGCATGCATACCTGTTTAGCTTTCAAAGAGGCATATTACTTTGTCTTCTCCTTTGTGTTTGCCTGCAGATTCCAGCTTTAGTCCAATGCACGAGCACTCTTATTATTGTTCACATCGTTCGGTCGTGCAAGTGAAAGGCAATAATGACGATATATGATGAAGTGACTGAGCCTGGAAAAGCTGGTACGAACTCGATCTATTTTGTTTTTGTAAATATGACTAGCTCATCATGCCTGGTTCAGCTTTGTTGTGAGAGAAACATGTTTGCAATGACAACTTAGAGATCATAGTTTTTTATGCCATGCTTATTTAGCTAGGAGCTTATAATGGTCTATCTTGATTGCCCACATGAATGTTGAGATGACTATGATGTAGTATGATAGGATGGTATCCTCCTTTCAATGTTTCAAGTGGCTTGGCTTGGTGCATGTTCACGCATGTAGTTGAAACAAAATCAACATAGCCTCTATGATGTTCATGTTCATGGTGATTTATGTCCTACTCATGCTTGCACTCAATGTTAGTTACTCTCAATGCATTTTGATGACTGTTGTCGCTCTCTAGTTGGTCGCTTCCTAGTCTTTTGCTAGCCTTCACTTGTACTAAGCGGGAATACTGCTTGTGCATCCACGTCCATAAACCCAAAAGTTGTGCCATATGAGTCCACCATACCTACCTATGTGCGGTATCTACCTGCCGTTCCAAGTAAATTTGCATGTGCCACTCTCTAAATCTTCAAGAAATAATCTGTTCTGCATGCCCGAACCGCTCATGTGGTGACAGGGGGCTATTGGTATCTTCCATGCTAGGCGTATTATCCTTGATATGTGTTTATTCACTATCATTCATGAGAAAGGTGCCGGTAATTGGAATTCCCAGTTCCATGCTCAAATCGAAAAGATAATTGCAAACAAAACTCCCCCGGGATTGATGTTGGTTTGGAGGGTACCCGAGGATTCGGCTAGCCGTGGAGTGTGATTGCTTGGTGGTGGGGGAGTCAAAACTTTACTTTTCTGTTTGGGAACCGCCTATATTATGTGTAGCGTGGAAGATATTGAGAACTCTTAGTCATTGCGTTGACAATGAAAGCATGCCACCCAAAATTATTATCTCTGTTTTCAAAGCTTGAGCTCTGGCACCTCTGCAAATCAATGCTTCCCTCTGCGAAGGGCCTGTCTATTTATGTTCCTGTTGAGTCATCCTCCTCTTACAAAAGCACCAATTAGAGAGCACCTCTGTCATTTTTATTCTTTGTTTTTAGCTGTGTTGAGTATGACTATGACTGGATCTTCATTGCCATGAATTACAATGTTTAGTCAGCCCTTGGTCTTTTAAGGTGCTCTGCATTTATGTTTTGCGGTCTCAGAAAGAGCTAGCGAGATACCATCTATTCGTACTGCTTCATGTTGTTTTGATTGAAGTGTTGACACTTGAGGCTTATTATTATTTGCTCGCCAGTTGATTATGCCATTGATATGAGTTTACCGTGAGACCTAGATGTCATTTTCTTATGTGGTTTGCTTGTGATGATTGCTGAAATTCAGGTTATGAGTTAGAGATAGTTGCAACAACAAGATCAAACAGAGTTTGTCAAAGTTTTTCTTTTGTCTCTCTCAGTTTGTCAACTGAGTTGCTTGAGGACAAGCAAGGCTTTAAGCTTGGGGGGTTGATACGTCTCCATCGTATCTACTTTTCCGAACTCTTTTGCCCTTGTTTTGGACTCTAATTTGCATGATTTGAATGGAACTAACCCGGACTGACACTGTTTTCAGCAGAATTGCCATTGTGCATAAATGAAAGTTCTCGGAACATCCTGAAAATTTACGAAGATTTTTTCTGGAATAAAAGAAAAATACCTGCGCATAGATCCACGTGAGGGGGCGTGCCAGTGGGCCACAAGCCCCTGGGCCGCGGCCACCCCCTATGGCCGCGCCATGAGGGCTTGTGGGGCCCACGTGGCACCACAGCCCCCGATCTCAGTTCTATATCTTCCGTTTCACCTGGAAAAAAAATCAGAGAGAAGGTTTCATCGTGTTTTGCGATACGGAGGCGCCGCCACATCCTGTTCTTCATCTGGAGGGCAGATCTGGAGTCCGTTTCGGGCTCCGGAGAGGGGAAATCGTCGCCATCGTCATCATCAACCTTTCTCCATTGACAATTCCATGATACTCTTCATCGTTCGTGAGTAATCTCATCGTAGGCTTGTTGGACGGTGATGAGTTGGATGAGATCTATCATGTAATCGAGTTAGTTCTTGACGGGGATTGATCCCTAGTATCCATTATGTTCTAGATTGATGTTGCTACTACTTGGCTATGCTTAATGCTTGTCACTAGGGCCCGAGTGCCATGATTTCAGATCTGAACCTATTATGTTGTCGCCAATATATGTGTGTTTTAGATCCTATCTTGCATGTTGTAGTCACCTACTATGTGTTATGACCCGGCAAACCTGGAGTGACAATAGCCGGAACCACTCCCGGAGATGACCATCGTATGAGGAGTTCATGTATTCACCGCGTGTTAATGCGTTGGTCCGGTTCTTTATTACAAGGAGAACCTTAATATCCCGTAGTTTCCATTAGGACCCTGCTGCCACGGGAGGGATGGACAATAAATGTCATGCAAGTTCTTTTCCCTAAGCACGTATGACTACATACGGAATACATGCCTACATTAGATTGATGAACGGGAGCTAGCCACATATCTCTCCGTGTTACAGGTGTTACATGATGAATCACATCCGTCACACTCATCCATCACCGATCCACTGCCTACGAGTCTTTGACTACTGGTTCTCGCTACGTTACTTTGTTTAGGCTTGTCCCTTGCTACAAAAGGGATTGGGCCACTTTGATGCTGCTGTCATTTTGTTGCTGTTGTCACTTTGCTGCTGTCACTACTGCTGTTACTTGTTACTTTGTTGCTGCTTCAACTACTGTTCCTTGCTACTCCGTTGTTACTTGTTGCAAGGTTTTGTTGGCGTTAACATCCCGTCAACAATGTTTTTTCTGGCGCCGTTGCCGGGGATTGTCAAAGCTTTTTCTGGTCCTATTGCTATCTTACTACCTTGCTACTGATACTTTAATTGCAGACACTAAACTTTCAGGTGTGGTTGAATTGACAACTCAGCTGCTAATACTTGAGAATATTCTTTAGCTTCCCCTTGTGAGCGAATAAATAAATTTGGGTTGAATACTCTACCCTCGAAAACTGTTGCGATCCCATACGCTTGTGGGTCATCACTACTCATTACCTCTCTGGTCATGAATATGATTATGCTTTGCGAGTAGTTACTTTTTTCCTGGGGACATGGGATAAGTCTTGCTATAAGTAGTCATGTGAATTTGGTATTCGTTCGGTAATTTGATGTGTTGTATGTTGTTTTTCCTCTAGTGGTGTTATGTGAACGTCAACTACATAACACTTCACCATTATTTGGGCCTAGAGGAAGGCATTGGGAAGTAGTAAGTAGATGATGGGTTGCTAGAGTGACAGAAGCTTAAACCCTAGTTTATGCGTTGCTTCGTAAGGGGCTGATTTGGATCCACTAGTTTAATGCTATGGTAAGACTTTGTCTTAATTCTTCTTTCGTAGTTGCGGATGCTTGTGAGAGGGGTTAATCATAAGTGGGATGCTTGTTCAAGTAAGGGTAGTACCCAAGCGCCGGTCCACCCACATATCAAACTATCAAAGTAACGAACGCGAATCATATGAACGTTATGAAAACTAGCTTGACAGAAATTCCCATGTGTCCTCGGGAGCGTTTTACCTCCTATAAGACTTTGTCCAGGCTTGTCCCTTGCTACAAAAGGGATTGGGCAGCTTTGCTGCACCGTTGCTACTTTTGCTACTTGCTACTTGCTGCGAATCATCTCACCACACAACTACTTGTTACCGAGAATTTGAGTGCTTGCAGATATTACCTTGCTGAAAACCACTTGTCAAATCCTTCTGCTCCTCGTTGGGTTCGACACTCTTATTTATCAAAAGGACTATGATAGATCCCCTATACTTGTGGGTCATCAAGACTCTTTTCTGGCGCCGTTGCCGGGGAGTGAAGCGCCTTTGGTAAGTGGAACTTGGTAAGGAAACATTTATATAGTGTGCTGAAATTTATTGTACTATGGAAACTAATCCTTTGAGGGGCTTGTTCGGGGTATCTTCGCCTCGAATGGAAGAACAAAGAGTTTCTCCTCAACCTGCTGCACCTACTGAAAATATTTTCTTTGAATTTCATTCGGGTATGCTTGAGAAACTACTGGCTGATGCTTTTACAGGAGATGGAACATCACATACAGACTTGCATCTAATCTATGTAGATGAAGTTCGTGGTTTATTTAAGCTTGCAGGTTTGCCCGAGGATGAGGTCAAGAAGAAGGTCGTTCCCTTATATTTGAGGGATAAGGTGTTGACATGGTATAGGCTATGTGATGATACTGGATCATGGAACTACAATCGGTTGAAATTGGAATTTCATCAAAAGTTTTATCCTATGCATCTAGTACATCGTGATCGGAATTATATTTATAATTTTTGGACTCGTGACAGAGAAAGCATCACTCAAGCTTGGGGGAGGCTTAAATCAATGTTATATTCATGCCCCAACCATGAGCTCTCAAGAGAAATTATCATTCAGAACTTCTATGCTCGGCTTTCTCATGATGATCGCACCATGCTGGACACCTCTTGTACCGGTTCTTTTATGAAGAAAGATATTGACTTCAGATGGAATTTATTGGAGAGAATTAAACGCAACTCTGAAGATTGGGAGCTTGATGAAGGTAAGGAGCCAGGTATGAATTTCAAGTTTGATTGTGTTAAATCCTTTGTTGAAACAAATACTTTTAGTGATTTTAGCGCTAAGTATGGACTTGACTCTGAGATAGTAGCTTCATTGTGTGAATCATTTGCTGCTCATATTGATCTCCCCAAAGAGAAGTGGTTTAAATATCATCCTCTCTTAGAAGTCAATGTAGTTAAACCCAATCCAGTTGAAGAGAAAGTCATTGCCTATAATGATCCTATTGTTCCTAGTGCTTACATTGAGAAACCACCTTTCCCTGTTAGGATAAAGGATCATTCTAAAGCTTCAACTGTGATACATAGGGGCTACATTAGAACACCTACACCCCCTGAGAAAATTAGAGTTGAACCTAGCATTGCTATTATCAAAGATCTCTTGTCCGACAATGTTGATGGCCATGATATTCACTTCTGTGAAGATGCTGCTAGAATTGCTAAACCACACGCTAGAGACAAACATAGGCTTGTTGTTGGCACGCCAGTTGTTTCTGTTAAGATAGGAGATCATTGTTATCATGGTTTATGTGACGTGGGTGCTAGCGTTAGTGCAATACCTCAATCCTTATATGATGAAATCAAAGATGAGATTGCACCTGTTGAGATAGAACCCATTGATGTCACTATTCAGCTTGCCAATAGAGATACTATCTGCCCTGTGGGAATTGTTAGGGATGTTGAAGTCTTGTGTGGTAAAACGAAGTTTCCTGCTGATTTCCTCGTTCTTCCTACCACCCAAGATAGCTTCTGTCCCATCATATTTGGTAGACCCTTCCTTAATACCATCAATGCTCCTATTGATTGTGAGAAGCAAACTGTCACTGTTGGCTTTGAAGGCCTGTCACATGAGTTCAATTTCTCCAAGTTTGGTAGACAACCTCATGAAAAAGAGTTGCCCAGTAAGGATGAAACTATTTCCTTAGCTTTTATTGCCATGCCTCCTACTAATCCTTTAGAGCAATACTTGCTTGAGCATGAAAATGATATCCATATGGATGAAAGGGATGATATAGATAGAGTTGTCTTAGAACAATATCCTATTCTTAAGAATAACTTGCCAGTTGAACTACTTGGGGGTCCACCCCCACCAAAGGGTGATCCTGTGTTCGAGCTTAAACAGTTGCCTGATACTCTTAAGTATGCTTATTTTGATGAAAAAGAGATATATCCTGTCATAATTAGTGATAGCCTCTCAGAGCATGAAGAAAAGAAGTTACTAAAAACTCTGAGGAAGCACTGTGCTGCTATTGGATATACTCTTGATGATCTTAAGGGCATTAGTCCCACTCTATGCCAGCACAAGATTAAAACTGATCATGATTCCAAACCAGTTGCTCATCATCAACGGAGATTAAATCCTAAGATGAAATAGGTACTAAGAAAAGATATACTAAAGCTCCTGGAAGCAGGTATTATCTATCCTGTTGCTCATAGTGATTGGGTGAGTCCGGTGCATTGCGTCCCTAAGAATGGAGATATTACCGTTGTCCCCAATGATAAGGATGAATTGATCCCACACAGGATTATTACTGGCTATAGGATGGTGATCGATTTTAGGAAATTGAATAAAGCCACTAGGAAAGATCATTACCCTTTGCCTTTTATCGACCAAATGCTAGAAAGACTGTCGAAACACACACACTTCTGTATTCTAGATGGTTTTTCTGGTTTCTCCCAAATACCTATTGCACAATCTGATCAGGAGAAGACCACTTTCACCTGCCCTTTTGGTACCTTTGCTTATAGACTATGCCTTTTGGCTTATGTAATGCACCTGCCACCTTTCAAAGATGTATGATGGCTATATTCTCTGACTTTTGTGGAAAGATTGTTGAAGTTTCATGGATGACTTCTCCGTTTACAGGTCTTCCTTTGATGATTGCCTCAACAATCTTGATCGAGTCTTGCAGAGATGTAAAGACACCAATCTTGTCTTGAATTGGGAGAAGTGCCACTTTATGGTTAATGAAGGCATCGTCTTATGACATAAAATTTCTGAAAGAGGTATTGAAGTAGATAAGGCTAAGGTTGATGCAATCGAGAAAATGCCATACCCCACAGATATCAAAGGTATAAGAAGTTTCCTTGATCATGCTGGTTTCTATACGAGGTTCATTAAAGACTTCTCTAAGATTTCTAGGCCTGTTACCAATCTCTTGCAAAAGGATATTCCTTTTGGCTTTGACGATGATTATGAGGAAGCCTTCGAAATACTTAAGAAGGCCTTGATAAGTGCACCTATTGTTCAACCACCTGATTGGAACCTACCTTTTGAAATCATGTGTGATGCTAGTGATTATGCTGTTGGAGTTGTCCTAGGGCAAAGAGTTGATAAGAAGTTGAATGTTATTCACTATGCTAGTAAAACTCTAGACAGTGCCCAAAGAAACTATGCTACTCGGAAAAGGAATTTTTAGCAGTCGTGTTTGCATGTGAAAAGTTCAGGTCTTACATAGTTGATTCCAAAGTAACTATTCACACTGATCATGCTGCTATTAAGTACCTCATGGAGAAGAAAGACGCTAAACCTAGACTTATCAGATGGGTTCTCTTGCTACAAGAATTTGATTTGCACGTTGTCGACAGGAAGGGTGCTGATAACCCAGTAGCAGATAACTTGTCTAGGTTGGAGAATGTTCTTGATCACCCACAACCTATTGATGATAGCTTTCCTAATGAGCAATTGAATGTCATCAATACTTCACGTAGTGCACCGTGGTATGCTGATTATGCAAACTATATCGTTGCCAAAAGAAGAAGTTCTTCTTTGACTTGAGACATTACTTCTGGGACGATCCTCACCTTTATAAGGAAGGAGTAGATGGTGCTATTAGACATTGTGTACCTGAACATGAACAGGGACAGATCCTACAGAAGTGTCACTCCGAGGCCTACGGAGGACACCATGCGGGAGATAGAACTGCACACAAGGTATTGCAATCAGGTTTCTATTGGCCCACTCTCTTCAAGGATGCCCGTAAGTTTGTCTTGCCTTGTGACGAATGTCAAAGAATAGGTAATATTGGTTAACGCCAGGAAATGCCTATGAACTATTCACTTGTCATTGAACCATTTGATGTTTGGGGCTTTGATTATATGGGACCTTTTCCAAAATCCAACGGGTATACTCATATCCTAGTTGTTGTTGATTACGTCACTAAGTGGGTAGAAGCTATCCCCACTAGTAGTGCTGATCACAACACCTCTATCAGGATGCTTAAACAAGTTATTTTCCCTAGATTTAGAGTCCCTAGATATCTAATTACTGACAGTGGTTCACACTTCATTCATGGTGCTTTCCGTAAAACGCTTGCTAAGTACGATGTCAACCATAGAATTGCGTCTCCCTATCACCCTCAATCCAGTGGTCAAGTAGAGCTAAGCAATAGAGAGATTAAACTGATTCTACAAAAGACTGTCAATAGGTCTAGAAATAATTGGTCTAAGAAGCTCGATGATGCACTGTGGGCTTATAGAACTGCCTATCAGAATCCCATGGGTATGTCTCCATACAAAATGGTGTATGGTAAAGCATGTCATTTACCTCTTGAGCTAGAGCATAAGGCTTATTGGGCAATCAAAGAGCTCAACTTTGATTTCAAACTTGCTGGTGAGAAGAGGCTATTTGACATTAGCTCGCTTGATGAATGGAGAACTCGGGCATATGAGAATGCCAAGTTGTTCAAAGAAAAGGTTAAGAGGTGGCACGATAAAAGGATACAAAAGCGTGAGTTCAATGTAGGTGATTATGTCTTGCTATATAATTCTCGTTTAATATTTTTTGCAGGCAAGCTTCTCTCTAAATGGGAAGGTCCCTATATTGTTGAGGAAGTATATCGTTCCGCTGCTATCAAGATCAACAACACGGAAGGTAACTGTCTGAGAGTGGTAAATGGGCACAGAATCAAGCATTATATCTCAGGTACTCCCATAAATGTTGCAATCAATATTATCAATACTATAAATCCGGAGGAATATGATACGTCTCAAACGTATCTATAATTTTTGATGGTTTACGCTGTTATCTTGTCTTCTTTGGTTGTTTTATGTACCTTTTATATCTTTTTTGGGACTAACTTATTAATTCAGTGGCAAGTACTAGTTCCTGTTTTTTTCGTGTTTTTGACTCTTTTCAGATCTGATTTTGGAACGGAGTCCAAACGGAAGAAAAACCCCGAAAAGATATTTTCCCGAACGGAAGAAGATCAGGGGGCCTTTGGGCCAAGCCAGGTGGGCTCCAGGGAGCCCACAAGCCCCCACTCCACCACGAGGGGGGAGGCGGCGGTGGGCAGGCTTGTGGCCTCCCTAGCCGCCCCCTGACCTAGATCTTTTGCCTATAAATTCCCAAATATTACGCAAAAAATCAGGGGAGCCTCGAAAATACTTTTCCACCGCCGCAAGCTTCTGTTTCTGCGAGATATCATCTGGAGACCCTTCCCGGCACCCTGCCGGAGGGACTTTGGAGTTGGAGGGCTTCTTCATCATCATCATTGCGCCTCCAATGACTCGTGAGTAGTTCACTTTAGACCTACGGGTCCGTAGTTAGTAGCTAGATGGCTTCTTCTCTCTCGTGGATCTTCAATGCAAAGTTCTCCATGATCTTCATGGAGATCTATCCGATGTAATCTTCTTTGGCGGTGTGTTTGTCGAGATCCTGTTTATTGTGGATTTGTGATCAGATTATCTATGATATATATTTGAGTCTTTGCTGATTTCTTATATGCATGATTTGATATCCTTGTAAGTCTCTCCGAGTCTTGGGTTTTGTTTGGCCAACTAGATCTATGATTCTTGCAATGGGAGAAGTGCTTTGTTTTGGGTTCTGCCATGTGGTGACCTTTCCCAGTGACAGTAGGGGCACCAAGGCACACATCAAGTAGTTTCCATCAAGGGTAAAAAGATGGGGTTTTTATCATTGGTTTGATATTATCCCTGTACATCATGTCATCTTGCTTAAGGCGTTACTCTGTTCTTATGGACTTAATACACTAGATGCATGCTGGATAGAGGTCGACGTGTGGAGTAATAGTAGTAGATGCAGATAGTATCGGTCTAGTTGTTTTGGACGTGATGCCTATAGAAATAATCATTGCATAGATAACGTCACGACTTTGCGTGGTTCTATCAATTGCTCGACAGTAATTTGTTCACCCACCGTCTACTTGCTTTCATGAGAGAAGCCACTAGTAAACACTACGGCCCCCGGGTCTATTCACATCCATCGTTTACATCTGCGCTTTTACTTTTCTTTGTTACTTTGTTGCTTTAAGTTCTCACTTGGCAAACAATCTATAAGGGATTGACAACCCCTTCATAGCGTTGGGAGCAAGTTTTTGTGTTTGTGCAGGATCTTGAGATACTCCTCCACTGGATTGATACCTTGGTTCTCAAACTGAGGGAAATACTTATCACCGCTATGCTACATCACCCTTTCCGCTTCGAGGGAACACCAACGCAAGGCTCCAAGGCCACGGGGGAAATCCTTTGCACACTTGCCTAGGAAGTCCCTTAAGGCGTAGCTGCAGCAGACAGATCAAGCCAAGTATTCTCCCGTCGACGTGCCTATTTCTAGCGCCGTTGGAAGGTCTTTTGTTGTAGTAGCAGAATACCTAAGGGATATTTATCAGCCTGTTTCAAACTCCGAAAACAAAGAGGTATGTGTTTCGGTAAGTAAACAGACTCCAAAACTTTTCTAGTAGGAATTTTTCTCCGTTTTGGAATTTTTGAAAAAATAGAAAAATTGGAAGTAGTCTGGAAATCGCACGAGGAGATGACAAGCCTGCCAGGCGCGGGCCCACCCCTTGGTCACGCCTAGGGGGCTTGTGGCCACCTCGTGTGCCTCCCGGACTCCGTTTTCTTGCGGAGTACTCCTTCTGGTCGGAAAAAAATCATTATATATTCTCCCGTAAGGTCTGACCCTCGTTTCACGCAGATTTCCTCTGTTTTTATTTCGAGCCTGTTTTCTGCCGCAGATTTAGAGCAAGATGTCGTCCCAGGAATCTGTTGGGGAGAACAATCTCCCTCAAGTCTATGGAGAAGTAAATGCTGATCTGAAAAGAATGGAGGTCATGGAGGCCAGGGAAAGGCTACCTAAAGAAACCAAGGGCAAAACTAAGGAGAAGAATCAGGCGTGGGACGAAGCACAATCTGTGTTCAACAAGGAAGAAGTTGAAGAAGTGGATTTCCTCCAACCCTACCTCCACCTACTGTCTCCATCCTTGATTGAACTCTTGAGGTTTTGTGAAACAACTCGTGCTCGCAATACTTATCTCACTCGTGAAGTTGTTTTGCTGCAGAAACAAATCATAGATCTCCAAGGTATAAATCAAAGATTGATGGCCCTCTCGGAATCAAAGGACAAAACAACTCCACCACCATCACCTCCAAAGGAAGACAACTAAGCACAGGTATGGGCAATCCCCTTGGCTTGTGCCAAGCTTGGGGGAGTTGCCCCGGTATCGTATCACCATCACATATTTTGCCTTTACCTTTGTTTTAGTTTGTTCCCTTTCAGTTTTCTCTTTCTCTAGTAGAATAAAAGTCTTAGTGTTTTAGACTTGAGTTTTGCTTTGTGTCACCCCCGGTGTATTCGAGCTCGTGAACCATATAATAAAGAGTGTCTTAGTTGAGGGCTTTGCCTCTTGCCATGATCAAAAGGGTGAGAAAAGAACAAAAGCATGAAAGATCATGTAATGATCTTATGGAAAGTGATGGCTTCACATATAAAAAGAATGATGATTGAAACTTGTTGAGGGTAGACAAACGTAGACCTTGGTCATTGCTGCAATTAATAGGAAGTGATAGAGAAGGAGAGGTTCACATATAAATATATCATCTTTGACACCATCTATGATTGTAAACACTCACTAAACTATTGCCTGCTTAGAAGTAGATGTTGGACAAGGAAGACAACATAATGAATTGTGTTTGCTTGGTTCCAAACAATGTTATATGACTAGAGATCCCTTAGCATGTGACGATTGCTTCAACCTCATATTAGCCAAAACTTCCGCACTAAGTAGAGATACTACTTGTGCATCCATAAACCTTCAACCCCAGTTTTGCCATGAGAGTCCATCATACCTACCTATGGATTGAATAAGATCCCTCACGTAAGTTGTCATCGGTGCAAGCAATAAAAATTTCTCTCTAATATGTATGATCTATTAGTGTGTGGAAAATAAGCTTTGTATGAACCTGTGATGAGGAAGACATAAAAGCGACAGACTGCAAAATAAAGTTCTTTATCACAGGAGGCAATATAAAGTGACGTTCCTCCACACTAAAAGGACACACATCCAAAACTCAAAAGCGCATGACAACCTCTGCTTCCCTTTGCGAAGGACCTTTCTTGTACCTTTACTTTTTGCCCCTGAAAGAGTCATGGTGATCTCCACCAATTCCTTATCTCGCCTTTATCTTGGCTAACGTCATATGCTTGGGAAAGATCTATATTCATATGTAAACTTGGAGGTAAGTACTCATGAATTATTATTTTTGACATTACCCTTGAGGTAAGTGGTTGGGAGGCGAAACTATAAGCCCCTATCTTTCTCTGTGTCCAACTGAAACTTTGATCTCATGAGTACCACGTGAGTTGTAGCAATTGTAGAGAATGAAAGGATGATTGAGTATGTGGATTTTCTTTACAAGCTCTTATTTGACTCTTTCTGATGTTGTAATAAATTGCAATTGCTTCAATGACTAAAGGCTATCGGTTGTTGATTCTCGGTAAGGTTCTTGATCCATGCTTTACTTTGTGAAGGAATTGTCACTTTAGCATAAGAGATGATATGATGGTATTGCTGTTCTGATCATGATCATGATGCATGCATGTTCGTATCTTATTTTGTCGACACCTCTCTCCCTAAACATGTGGGCATGTTTATTGATCTAGGCTTTCGCTTGAGGACAAGCAAGGTCTAAGCTTGGGGGAGTTGATACGTCCATTTTGCATCATGCTTTCATGTTGATATTTATCGCTTCTTGGGCTGTTATTTCACTTCACGATACAATACTTCTGCCTTTTCTCTCTTATTTTGCAAGGTTTACATGAAGAGGGAGAATGCCGGCAGCTAGAATTCTGGCCTGAAAAGGGAGCAAGTTTGAGATACCTATTCTGCGCAACTCCAAAAGTCTTGAAAATCAACGTGGATTTTTTTTGGGATTTATAAAAAATATTGGGCCGAAGAAGTGCCGGAGGGGCGCCAGCACGGGGCCACAAGCCTGCTAGGCGCGGCCACCCCCCTGGCCACGCCTAGGGGGCTTCTGGGCTCCCAGCTGGCCCTCTGGCTCCTCCCTTTTGCTACAACAAGGGTTTCGGTCAGGAAAAAATCAAGAGGAAGCTTTTCGGAGGATTCGATGCCGCCACAAGGCGGAACTTGTGCAGAACCAATCTAGAGCTCCGGCAGGACGATCCTGTCGGGGAAACTTCCCTCCCGAAGGGGGAAATCATCGCCATCGTCATCACCAACACTCCTCTCATCGGAGGGGACTCATCACCATCAACATCTTCATCAGCACCATCTCATATCCAAATCCTAGTTCATCTCTTGTAACCAATCTCCGTCTCGCGACTCCGATTGATACTTGTAAGGTTGCTAGTAGTGTTAATTACTCTGTGTAGTTGATGCTAGTTGGATTACTTGGTGGAAGAGTTTATGTTCAGATCCTTGATGCTACTCATTACCTCTCTGGTCATGAATATGATTATGCTTTGTGAGTAGTTACTTTTGTTCCTAAAGACATGGGATAAGTCTTGCTATAAGTAGTCATGTAAATTTGGTATTCGTTCGGTAATTTGATGTGTTATATGTTGTTTATCCTCTAGTGGTGTTATGTGAATGTCGACTACATAACACTTCACCATTATTTGGGCCTAGAGGAAGGCATTGGGAAGTATTAAGTAGATGATGGGTTGCTAGAGTGAGAGAAGCTTAAACCCTAGTTTATGCATTGGTTTGTAAGGGGCTGATTTGGATCCACTAGTTTAATACTATGGTTAGACTTTGTCTTAATTCTTCTTTCGTAGTTGCGTATGCTTGCGAGAGGGGTTAATCATAAGCGGGATGCTTGTTCAAGTAAGGGCAGTACCCAAGCGCCGGTCCACCCACATATCAAACTATCAAAGTAATGAACGCGAATCATTTGAACATGATGAAAACTAGCTTGACAGAAATTCACATGTGTCCTCGGGAGCGTGTTACCTCCTATAAGACTTTGTCCAGGCTTGTCCCTTGCTACAAAAGGGATTGGGCCAATTTGCTACACCGTTTCTACTTTTGCTATTTGCTACTTGCTACGAATCATCTCACCACACAACTACTTGTTACCGATAATTTCAGTGCTTCCAGATATTACCTTGCTGAAAACCACTTGTCAGATCCTTCTGCTCCTCGTTGGGTTTGACACTCTTACTTATCAAAAGGACTACGATAGATCCCCTATACTTGGGGGTCATCATAATACAACATCATAATATGCTTGCACGCAATGTTACTAAGGAGTTAGTCACGGGATCTTGTATTATGGAACGAGTAAAGAGACTTGCGAGTTATGAGACTGAACAAGGTATTGAGATATCGACAATCGAACCTCGGGCAAGTAACATACCTATGGACAAAGGGAACTGTGTACGGGATTGACTAAATCCTTAACATCGTGGTTCGACCGATAAAGATCTTCATAGAATATGTAGGAACTAATATGGGCATCCAAGTCCTGCTATTGGTTATTAACCAGAGAAGTGTCTCAATTATGTCTACATCGTTCTCGAACCCGCACGGTACGCACGCTTAACATTCTATATTGATATAGTATTGTTGAGTTATTATGTTGGTGATTGCAGGTTATTCGGAGTCCAGGATGAGATCCCTGACATGACGAGGAGCTTCGGAATGGTCCGGAGGTAAACATTGGTATATGGGAAGTTGGTATTAGAGTTTGGGAAGACTTTCGGGATTCACCGGTTTTGTGATGGAGGTGTCGGATGTGTTCCGGGGGTCCACTGGCCCCGGAGGGCCCCATGGGTTATGAAAGGTGGCGCACCAGCCCCTTTATGCTCTATCTATAGAACAGCATTATTTTTCTTGCATAACCAACTTTAACATCCAATTACATAAGTGACTGCACAACACATGTACATTCCTCTATATAAATTTATAAGAAGTAGTCGATCACCAAATCATATTGTACTTCGGACGACCGCTGCCACCACTGCTCTACTTTTGGCGATCACCCATCACCGTCTGCAGGAAGGAGGCACTTCCTCATGTGAATGATCCTCGTGTACATCTCGTAGATTGTGTACGCATCCTTGGCCGCGTACTTGATGCGGTCTTCAAGCAATTCGCTCACCCAGGCCTTGTGATAGACAGACTTGTCCTTCTCGCACTCAGCCTTCATGTCTGTGTAGTACGGTTGATGGTGGTTGTGGCGAGGTCAACCAGGGATTCCTTGTGCCTTTTCTTCTCGTCGTCGCAGACCCTATACTGACCTTGGATGTTGAAAAGCTTCTAGAAGGACAAGCCCAAAGTCTCGAGTGCCTTGAGATCATTGGTGGTGTCCATCATTGCGAACATCTAGTCGGGGTTGTTGAGAAACCTAGTTAAATGCTCGCAAGGCCTTGTGGCTAGGCAGTATTGGTAGATGAGCACGTGATGGTGCACACACAACTGGGCAATGACAACATCTGATCATGCCCAGCACGACCGCTGGTGTATGCTGCGGCAACAAAAGTCCTTCCCTGGCGCTTAGGAATTCTTCTTGTTACTTCTCTGGTTTGCGTCGGTTTTTCCCTTGAAGAGGAAAGGGTGATGCAGCACAGGAGCAGTAAGTATTTCCCTCAGTTTGAGAACCAAGGTATCGATCCAGAAGGAGGGCCTTGTCAAGTCCAAAGTACATGCGCAAACACAAACAAGCTTGCACCCAACGCTTCAAAGGGGTTGTCAATCCCTTCAAGATTGTTTGCAAAGTGAGATCTGAAGGCGGAAAAGTGCAATGAATAAAAATTGTAAGGCTGAAAATATGGTGTGGAGTAGACCCTGGGGGCCATGGTGTTCACTAGAGGCTTCTCTCAAAATAGCAAATATCACGGTGGGTGCACAAATTACTGTCGATCAATTGATAGAACCGTGCAAAGTCATGACGATATCTAAGGCAATGATCATACATATAGGCATCACGTACGGGACAAGTAGAGCGATACTTTCTGCATCTATTACTATTACTCCGCACATCGACCGCTATCCAGCATGCATCTAGTGTATTGAGTTCATGAAGAACAGAGTAACGCCTTAAGCAAGATGACATGATGTAGAGGGATAATCTCAAACCAATGATGAAAACCCCATCTTTTTACCCTTGATGGAAACAACACGATGCGTGCCTCGCTACCCCTTCTGTCACTGGGTGAGGTCACCGCACGGTATAAACCCAAAACCAAGCACTTCGCTCATTGCAAGAATCATAGATCTAGTTGGCCAGACAAAACCCACAACTCGAAGAGAATTACAAGGATATGCAATCATGCATAAGAGATATCAGAAGAAACTCAAATAAGATTCATAGATAATCTGATCATAAATCCACAATTCATCGGATCTCGACAAACACACCGCAAAAGAATATTACATCGGATAGATCTCCATGAAGATCATGGAGAACTTTGTATTGAAGATCCAAGAGAGAGATGAAGCCATCTAGTTACAAGCTATGGACCCGTAGGTCTATGGTGAACTACTCACGCATCATCGGAGAGGTCATGGTGTTGATCAAGAAGCCCTCCGTGTCCGAATCCCCCCTCCAGCAGGGCACCAGAACGTGCCCCAGATGGGATCTTGCGGAGACAGAAGCTTGCGCCGGCAGAAAAGTGATTCCTATGATCTCCTTATTTTTTGGGATTTTAAGGGAATTTATAGGCGCAACCCCTATAGGTCAGGGGGCGTCCAGGGGGGCCACTAGCCTGGATGGCATGGCCTCCCCCCTGGCTGTGGGGTGGGGGCTTGTGGGGCCCCTGGGGCTCCCGTGCCTTGGCTCCCAAGCTCCTCGATCTTCTTCCGTTCTAGAAAAACATCTTTTCGGGGATTTTCTTCCGTTTGGACTCCGTCTCAAAATCTCCTCTGAAAGGGGTCAAAAACATGGAAAAACAGGAACTGGCACTTGGCACTGAGTTAATAAGTTAGTCCCAAAAAATATATATAAGGCATGCAAAACATCCAAAGTTTGACAAGATAATAGCATGAAACCATCAAAAATTATAGATGCGTTGGAGACGTATCAGTGTACTCGAGGTCGAAGCCGACCACTTTGGACTTGTCATCCATAGCAAGCAGTTGCTCCAATGTGTTGATGTAGTTCTCCATAATGTTTGGTTCATTCGTGTACACCATTTTGAGGTTTGTCTTCCTGATGTGGGTGTCCGCATTGACAATAATGGCGAACTGCCGCTCAGCGCCGATAGCTGCCATTGGATCCGTGCAGGAAGGTTGAAGCGATGGAGAAATGTGCATACTCTCTCTCTATTATTTGTCATGATGGGTGTGTTTATTGTGTTTGTGGCAAGATCGAAAGGTCGAAGAGATGAAGATAAATGGTTGCAGAAATAAAAGGGTGGGCGCTGGACGACGTGGAATTTTGGCACGTCCGCATGGCAGTTTTTGCAGCATTTAGTTGCATGATGGCGCACGTATAACTACATGGTGTCGTCGGGTGTGGCGCAACCGCATGCATATGGTGTCCCAAACATGGAGGGACATCGACAAAGCGCATGCATGCACGGACGTGAACACAGCAGGCCACAGCCGCCTCATGCATAGAGTAGCTCGCGACGGTGCGTATAGAAAAGCTGTTTGCTATGTAGTAAATGCAAAAGCTTTTTATTACTAACCGTTTGTGTACTTGTCATTTCTCGCTCCTATGTCCCGTCTTGTCACCTCGTTGCCACCCGATGATTCGAGTGCATGCTTTGGGAGCATGCGGGCGTTTCTTTTGGCCTTAGCATTTCTGCGTAACCGCACGGTTTCCCACACAAGCTTCTCGATCGGATCGCTGAATCCCACAAAGCCTCAATCCCTGGCCGCTTGCCTTATAAACCATCATGGTCGACGTCTACACAATGATTCATCCCGTCTCTCCCTGTATCTTCCCTAATTTATTTCTCCCCTAGTCACCAATGGCACATGTCCATCATCATCGCTCCGCCACGTCGTTAGAGGACATCTCCAGCTGGGAGGCTGCATTGCATGTGCTCCAGAGTGTCTAGAAGCATGTAAAGCATGAGGCATCCTCGTTAGGGCTGTGCACACCACCCACCACACGCTCCGCCATCGCTGCCCGAAGGCATTTACTAACGGTGACCGTTGTGGCCGCCACCCCATCATCGACCGATGTTATCGACACCCCACCATCGTCCACCTTGGCCGCCACCACAGCATCGTCCTCCTTGGCGGCCACGCCACCATCAGCCGTCGGGGCCATCACCCGCTTCGCCACCGCGGCCTGAAGACGGGAGGAGGAGGCCTCCCGCAATGCCGAGACGCTTGGCTTTTGCGTCATTGGCCTTGCGCGCTACATCAACTTCCTACACGAGGAGGAGGAGCACCAGATTGAGCACGCAAAGAGGCTCATCGCCTACATGCCCACAGGAGACGCCGTAGCGGTGGCATGGAATGAGGATATATACACTGATTCCTGCAGCTTCAAGGGGGTGTGTTAGTAGAGGCGGAGGGAAGCAACGGCAGGCAACGAATTCAAGTCCTCCATCTCGTTAGTAGGCTCCTCCTCCTCTAACTCTTACTGAAAGGGCTCGGCAGAGGAGAGCCTGCTCATAAGGATGGCAATGGGTAGGGTATGGGCAGGGTAGAGCAATACCATACCCATACATGTATAGTTAATGGGTATAAAATTTTACCCATACCTATACCCACGGGTATAAAACTTTACCCATACCCATACCCGACGATTACCTGTACCCATTGGGTACCCAACGGGTAGAACAAATGGTACACAAGTTGTTCACAATTTTACACTCACTGATAGCACATTTGACACAAAATTGAATTATCTTGGCTCGATAAGAGGTAGATGAGTACATGACCATGAGCAAAATTGAAAAATCACAACATACTCATAAGTTAATAGGAGTAGATGAGTCATATGACAAATTAATGATTAACTGATGATAACATAAATTAGTTCACAAATGGGTAGGGTATGGACATACCCACGGGTACAAGGCTATACTCGTACCCTACCCATGATTTAACAGGTAGGGTATGGGTACTACCCATGGGTATAAAAGTGTGCCCATACCCTGCCCATGTGGGTACGGTACCCACGGATACCCGTACCCGTGGGTAAAATTGCCATCCTTAGCTGCTCAAAGTAGTACAAAGCCCCTCCATAGTACTAGTAGTATTTAGGGGCTATTTTGTTCAGTTCATCTAACTATAGATATGATTGAACTATACCACGTACTTTATATTAGCTAGTATATGTAGTTGAACTTGCTATTTTAGTACGTGGTTGGCAACAATTGGTGAAAAGTTTGTTCAGTTCAGCTGTCGAGTTGATCTGTTTTGTACAAACACCACTGCTTAACATATGAATGAAATCTATGTGTACTAAATTTCAGTTGCCAAATTGCATCGTAATAGTGATTTTGTTCCTGTCAAATTCGACAAATGTCAGTGTTACAATGATGTTAAACGTCAATTTTACTAGATCAACAAATGCCAATATTTCCAATTTGACAAATGGCAATTTACCCAATAGGACAGATGCAAATCTAAACTCATTAAATGTACTAACACACGGGTCATCATTCACAACTTTTTGCGATGATGCAATGAAAAAAAATCCTTCGTGCCAAATTTTGCCTTGGCTTAGTAGCAAAGGAACCATTGCCCTTGGTCTGCATAAATGTATTCAATCTGAAACATTTGCCATGACGGTGAAAGGACATGCCTCCTCGATGAGCATGCAGAGGACTGCTTGCACGCCTCCCGTCTACTCAAACACATGTCTGCATGCTATGTCATAGGCAATACAGAGTGCAACACATGGAAGCATGTAAATGGTCAGTAGAACGTCCATGATTTATAAATAATATGCTCGTTTGCGATTGTAACGTCACAACTTTTTGTTCCAAAATACCGTTTTTGGCTATTAATAATGTTTGCGCCTTCTCCTAAAGTGGACACGGAAAATACCACAACATACTTGTGCTATATGACGAGGCCCTGCCCAACATAGACCTTGTGACTGTAGTTCCAATTTGAATTATGTAAATAAAACTCAACTAGTGTATAAAAATCCAGACGAACCCTTAATAATATCAAACAATTCCAGTACACACCTATTTGTTTATGTTATTTCTAGAAAACAAATCAAGGAGAGTAGAAGCAACGGATGTCGTTTCACTAGATGAGACCTACATGTTCCCTACCGGAACCACATATCTTATTAGGAGAAGCTTCGGTTTTTAAGAGGCTTGTGCCACAATATGTCTAGATTGGTATTTTTTACCATGACATATGGGTGCTTTGTAATGACACCATGCCAAGTTTCATGAATTTCGGGCGAGTTTTGGATTTATCAAAATTGATAAACCAAATTTCTCGATGTTTGTAGTCGAGCCAAGATGATGAGATGTTTGAAATTCATTCTCATTTCTTGCATGGGACATAACACATGCATCCAGGGACACATATATTATTTTTGAACCCATTTTGGTGCATTGGACCTTGTGATTGTAGATCAAATTTGAATTGTGCACATTAAATGCATGGAAAACTCAATTGATGTATTAAAAGGCAAGATGATACCTTAATTTATTCATATTTTTGCACTTCGCACATATTTTCTATGTTGTTTATATAAAAAAATTGATGAGAGAAGAGGCATCGGATGTCGTTTCACCCGTAGATGTGACATGCATAATTTTTCCTATTGAAATCACAAAGCTTCTTGTGACAAACTCTGGTTTGTAAGAGGCTTTGTGACAGAACATTTGTCCAAGTTGGACAATTTTTTACCACGGCATATCGGTGCCCTTGTCATGACACCACACCAAGTTCCATGAATTTTTGATGAGTTTTGGATTTACATGAATTGGAAACCCAAGTTTCTCAATGTTTGCGGCCTAGCCAAGACACTAATATGTTTGAAATTCATCCCCATTTCTTACATCGTACATACATATGATCCATCGACTCGTATATGATTTTTCAACCAATTTTAAGCACTGGACCTTGTGATTATAGTTCAAATATGAATTATGCACATTAAATTGCTAGAAAAACTCAACTAATGTATGAAATAGGCCAAAGAAACCCTGTAAAATTCCATTGTTTAGCACAACAGTCATGTTGCTCTATGGTGACTACAGAAATAAATTCAAGGTTATAAGAGACAATGAATGTTGTTTTGCGCATGAAATGTGAACGTTCCCTATTGGAACCACATGGTTTTCTTGTGAGAATCTTTCGTTTGTAAGAGGCTTGTGCCAACACTTATCCAAAATTGTGCAAAAAACATTTACCACAACACAAAACAGGGCAAGGTCAGGATACCATGCCCATGTTTCATGAATTTCTGACGAGTTTTGTATTTATAAGAATTTAAAAAACAAGTTTCCCAATATTTGCGGGCGAGCCAAGACACTCAGATATTTGAAATTCATTCCCATTTCTTGTGTGGGACCTAAACATGCATCCAGGGAAACATGATTTTTCAACCTATTTTCATGCGCTAGACCTTGTTATTGTAGTTCAAATTTTAATTATGAACATTAAATGCCTAGAAAATTCAATTAATGTATTAAAAAGGCCAAACGAACTCTTGAAAATTATATACTTTAGCACGACAGTCATGTTGCTCTATGGTGATTCTAGAAATAAATTCAAGACGAGAAGAGACAGGGGATGTTGTTTCACACATAAAAGGTGAACGTTTCGTATCAAAACCACATGGCTTCTTGTGAGAATCTTCAGTTTGTAAGAGGTTTTTGACAAAACTTGTCCCAATGTGGGAATTTTTTTACCACAACACACATGAGCCATGACATGACACCATGCAAACTTTCATTATTTTCTGACAATATTTTGTATTTACTATAATTTGAAACACACAGATTCTCAATGTCTACGGCCAAGCCAAAATACCGAGAGGTTTAAAATTCATTTCCATTTCTTGCATGGGACCAAAACATGTATCCAGTGACACATATATGATTTTCAACCGATCCATGTGCCTCTAGCATGTGCTTAACTACATTTCACATTTCAACTATGCACATGAAACGTCTAAAAACACTTTATATTTTTAAAAATGCCTAAACAACCCTGAATGATTCCATATTTAACACACACTACTATAGTTGCACGTTCACAGCAGATAAATGTAATTACAATCCAAAGGCCTTCAATTGCCAATGTAACCTCATTTTTCGTTTCAAAAAAATATGAAAATGAAGTACATCGCAAATAGTTCTTTATCATAAAACGTGTGTGATGTGGTATAAAATATCTTGGGTCGGTCCCCTTACATATGGCTTACGCTAGAAGCTTCATCGGCTATAGTCCACCGCCGACGCATCAACCACACAGTCACACTTGCTCCCCAAGACCAGTGTATTGTTCAAACGTCGTTGGTGAAAGATGAGTACATGGATCCGCATCGTGAAGGCAACTTCAGAGACCCACTTCGACTTGAGCATGGCCTCATTAGCCATGAAGGCGCTCACTGCATCCCTGAGCACGGACGCAATCTCCGACAGGGCGTGAAAGCACATATGTTCCCTTGGTGGTTTTGATAATTCATGACAAAATATATTGTCTCTTGGACTAATACTTTTACCTAGTACCTTTAAAGTATAGTCCACAGAGAGCATTGGCCAAAGTACTGTGAGGAAAAGCCTCTTTATGCCAGGAAAGGAATAGGATTGGCTCAAACTTCAAGCAAGAGGACTCTACATGTTACATTTGTGATAAATCACTTTTGAGTCCATAGGAAAGCCAATACTATTAAAAGGGGGTGAGTTATTATGATGAATTGCTTGCCCAAGAGCTTAGAGATAGCCACCAAAAATATTCACTCATTCGCCCACAAATATCTCCGTCCCAAGCCAAACCAGCAAAATTGGTGCCATCAACTTTTCCCACTCGGCCCTACCGGTTTTCCACTAACACATCCATGCAAAACCCTAATCTCTCGGTACCACCAAGTTTCACATCGGTGCCAACGAAAGCATGTGACCAACTTTTTGTTTAGGAAATTCCAAGAATCGGAATTTCCGAGATTGGAATCGGTATCACCGAGATTTGGAAATTTCTCTAGGTCATCATATTAGTAGCACCGAGATTCATATATCGGTCTCACCAAGAATTCAAAAGTTACACATTTAGTGCAAGTCGGTACCACCGAGATTCATTTCGGTGTCACCGAATTGGGCAATAATATTGTAACTGTTGGATTTTGTGGGATGCCTATATATACCTCCGCTCATTCGTAGAGGAAGCAGTCACAACACACTTACACTTGACAGATCCATTTTTCTGAGAGAGAGCCGTCTACTCATGTGTTGAGATAAAGAGATTCCAATCCAACCATTTGAAACTTGATCTCTATCCTCCCCAAGTTACTTTCCACAAAATCAATCTCTCCTACCCGTGCCAAATCTGTGAGTGAGTGATTGAGTGTTCGTGAGAATATATTTTGAAGAACAAGAGCAAGGAGTTCACCATTCGACCGCACCTATTACCTTTTGGAGGGTGGTACCTCCTAGATTGGTTAACTGTCGCTTGTGAGCCTCCTACTTTGTGTTGTGTAGTTGAACCAAGAAGTTCGTACGGGAAGGTAGATCGCCTACTTCATGAAGAACTACCATGAGTGAGCCTAGTCCTGTGTGGACATAAGCCATGGTGGAATAAATAAGGCCGCTTCTTCGTGGACCCCTTGTGGGTGGAGCCCTCCGTGGACTCTCGCAACTGTTACCCTCCATGGACTCTCGCAACTGTTACTCCCGCAATTGTTGCCACCTATCGGAACCATGCCAAAAATCACCATGTCTTCTTTGCTATTGAACTTCCTAAACTCTACTCCTTACTTACATGTGCAATGTCTTTACTTTCCGCTGCCATATTTGTTGACTGGCATGTGTAGGGTGCACTAGACTTATTAGAATTGCTAAAATCTGCCAACCATTAAAATTGAGAAAAGGCTAGGATTTTAGTTTATGCAATTAGTCTATTCACCCCCCCCCTCTAGACACCCCTTCTATTGATCCAAGCATAGGTATGAGAGCTTTGGTCTCCGTAGCCTTGGTTTAAACACCATTGGAGGAAGATGGATGTGCCTAGTTTGGGGAATATTAGTTGTAGAGTGCCTATTCTTGATGGGGAGTATTGTAAACAATGGAAAGATGAAATGCTTGGTATATTTGATGAATTCCATTTGCACAAGTATGTTGATTATCCCTATGCACCTCTCATTGATCCTTACATCCTTCTCATCATGAAGAACTTGATATGCTTGGTAATCTTAAAACTATAATTCTAATCATTAGAGGATTGCTACGAAATGTGCTTAATCCAATGCAGAATTTTGAGTGTGCTTATACTTTGTGAAAAAACATAGAGAAACAATATCCAAACTATTCCCTGCAAAATCTTGATATCATTTTCCATAAATGCATTGACTTTCACAAAATGAATCCAAATGATCCTAACTTGGATAAATGTCTATTTGAGCTTCATCACCTCAAGCGTTCTAAAGGAGATGTCATTACCATTAACAATGTCATTGTTGAAGCCATTCGCATGCATAAACATGAACATTGGCATAGTCAAAATTCTGATGAAATTCTTGATTCTTATGACGAGGATATTCCGTCTGACGATGACAATGTGGAGCATGGCTATTGGCTACTATTATGAAGATGAGGAGTTTGACATAGAGTATGATAAGACCATGAGGAACCTTAGTCTTATGGCGAACCTTAGAGACTACATGGCCGGAGGAAAAGAGTGGATACTTGATAGTGGATGCACCGATCACATGACCGGAGATAAAGAAATGTTCCATGAGATCACACCAAACCATGGACCTCGAAGTTATGTGACTTTTGGAGAGAACTCCAAGGGTAAGGTACTTGGTCATGGTAAGGTGGCCATATCTCATGATAGCTCCATTTAAAATGTCATGCTTCTTAAATCCCTTGGCTACAATCTTCTTTTCATATCTATACTAGCACACTTTGGTTTAAATGTGCTATTCACAAAAGTTGACTGCCAAGTGTTTCGTAGTGACAATCATAACATGCTCTTTACTCATTTTCACAAAGATGATCTATACACTATCGATTTCACTAAAAAATTACAAAGCCCGTACATGTCTTATTGCAAAATCTTCTAAAGGTTGGTAATGGCATAGAAGGCTAGGACATGTTGGTATGCATAACCTTGACATGCTTATCAAAGGTGGTCATATTATTGGTGTTAAAGGTGTTATCTTTGACAAAGATAGACTTTGTAGTGCTTGTCAAGCAGGAAAGCAAGTCGGTGGAAGACATCCTGTGAACAACATCATGACTACAAGAAGGCCACTCGAGCTGGTTCACATGGATCTCTTTGGTCCCAATGCTTACAAAATCCTCGGTGGAAATTCTTATGGTTTAGTCATTGTTGATGGTTTTTCCAGGTTTACGTGGGTATTCTTTCTTGATGATAAGTCGCAGGTACAAAAGATATTCAAGAACTTTGCTCGGAAATCCCAAAATCAATTTGAAGTGAATATCAAGAAAGTTCGGAGCGATAATGGAACGGAGTTCAAGAACAAAAATGTGGATAATTTTCTTGACGAAGAAGGTATCTCACATGAGTTCTTGGCAACATACACACCCCAACAAAATGGAGTTGTTGATAGGACGAACCGAACTCTCATAGAGATGGCCAGGATGATGCTTGGTGAATACAAGACACCAAGACACTTTTGGGCAAAAGCCGTGGAAACAACTTGTCATGCCATAAACCGAGCTACACACCGGTAACAAACCCCAAGTTGGATACTTTCGAGTATTCGGCTCTAAGTGCTACATTCTTGAAAAGAACCATCGCTCTATATTTGCTTCTAAATCTCATGAAGTTTTCCTACTTGTTTACGGATCAAACTCTCACACTTTCCGTTTCTACAACAGCTTCACTTGAAAAGTTGAACAGACGGTAGATGTGAAGTTTGATCAATCTAACGGTTCACACGTTAAACAATTGCCAAATTATGTAGGATATAAGGAACCTTCGGAAGCCATCCAAGATCTACCAAGATTCGTCCCATGGATGTGAAGGAAAGTACTTCATCAACCCAAGTGGAAGCTCCTAGTTCGCGTCAAGGCGTATTGCAAAATGACATGGAGGCATCCACAAGCGGTACACGACATGATGAAGAAGAGGGAGAAGTACGTCGTGATGATCCACCTCAACATTCCTCACCACCACCTCAAGGAGATGACACCATCAACGACAACGAACAAGAAGATGATGATGAGGAAGCTCCACCATCCAACAATAAGAAGTTGTCACGAGTTTGAGCAAGAGTGGACAAGGATCATCCGCTAAATAAAATCTTTGGTGACATACAAACCAGGAGAATCACTCGCTCTAAATCTTGTGTAGCTAACTTTTGTGAGCATTACTCATTTATCTCTAGCATCGAGCATATGAAGGTAGAAGAATCCCTTCAAGACCTATATTGGGTGAATGCCATGCCCGAAGAGCTACACAACTTCGAGAGGAATCAAGTGTGGACACTCATGGAAAAGCCCAAGGACGAGCACAACATCATTGGTACAAAATGGGTGTTTCAGAACAAACAAAGTGAAGATGGTCAAGCTGTACGCAACAAGGCACGTCTCGTAGCCCAAGGATACACGCAAGTCGAAGATATGGACTATGGTGAGACATATGCCCACGTTGCTAGACTTGAAGCCATACGTATTATTCTCGCTTATGCCAATCACCAAGGTATTACTATTTACCAAATGAATATCAAAAGTGCTTTTCTAAATGGTGAAATTGAGGAGGAGGTTTATTTCAAACAACCTCCCGGCTTTGTGAACCCTAAGAAACTTCATCATGTTTACAAAAATTGTAAAGCTTTGTATGGTCTTAAACAAGCGCCTAGAGCTTGGTACAAATGCCTAACAAAGTTTCTCATTGAAAAGGGTTTTGAGATTGGTAAAATGGAAGCAACCTTATTCACTAAAAGAGTTAATGGATAACTATTTTTGTGCCAAATATATGTGGATGGTACTATCTTTGGTTCTACTAACCCACATTTTAGTGAGAAATTTGGAAGGTTGATGTGAGACAAGTATGAGATGTCTATGATGTATGATCTGAAATTCTTCCTTGGTTTGCAAATCAAACAATCCAGAGAAGGTACATTTATCTCTCAAACCAAGTACACCATGGACTTAATCAAGAAGTTCAACATGCAAGAGTGCAAAGGTATGAGAACCCCCATGCCTACTAGTGGACATGTTGACCTCACTAAAGAGGAAAACTGGTTGATAAAAAGGTTTATCAATCAATAATTGGTTCATTGATATATCTATGTGCCTCCTTTCCCGATATCATGTTGAGTGTTTGCATATATACCCGATATCAAGCGGCACCTAAGGAGTGTTATCTATTGGGTGTGAAAAGAATTGTGAGATACCTGATACATACACCAAACTTTGGCATATTGTATCCCAAGGGATCTTCTTTTAATCTTGTTGGCTATTCCGACTCGAACTATGCCGGAGACAAGGTTGATAGTAAATCCACCTTGGGTGCATGTCAATTTTTTGGGACATCTCTTGTGTTTTGGTCATCCAAGAAACAAAACTCGGTATCTTTATCTACTGCCAAAGCGGAATACATTGCCGCCGGATCATGTTGTGCCCAAAAACTATGGATGACTCAAACTCTTAAGGATTATTGCATTCATGTGATACATGTTCCATTATTGTGTGACAATGAAAGTGCTATTAAAATCACCTAAAATTTGTGCAAAATTCTCAAAAAAACATATTCAAGTGCAACATCATTTCATTCGTGATCATGTTGGTAAAGGAGATATAGATATCAATCATGTACATACCAACAAAATAATTAGCTAATATCTTTACCAAACCACTTGACGAGAAAGTGTTTTGATATTTGAAAAGTGAGTTGAACATCATTGATGCTTCAAACTTGAACTAGAATCACTCGGAAGCATGCAAGGGCATGAGCTTACTTGATTATTCCATGATGCTATTGATATGGCACTATCTTATATCTTGAAAGACTATGCTCCCTTGTATTACATCTAACCTTTGTAGGTACTTGGAAGAACTACTCTCCACAAGATTGCCATCAACTCACATCAAAAGCAATCTTGACATGGCCAAGTATCAACAACCCCTTCTTTAGAGATGAAGGAAGAAGACAGTAAAATCATATCCCTGACAACTATATGTTGATAAAATTCACTCTTGTCATTTGGATATTTTGTTCTTCCTTGCATGACTAACCAATGTAGGTGAAAAGAGAACCAAAACGACAAGGATAGCTCCCAACTCAAGATGATCATCGTCAACATTGAGCATCCACGACAAATTCACCTACATGCCACGTCATCAACATCATTATAAGGTATGTACTCAAATCCTTGATAAAGCTTTGCACATATTGATGAGGTAACGCAACTCAACTCATATGAAGACATTAAAAAGCTTAATAAAAAACGGTAACCCCATTTTGTGCTTAACGATGAGTAGGACCTATGATGAAGCAATCTTGCTTGACTGCTCAAGTCAATATACTCTAATATATGTGACCTAGTCACCGCCCTACATCTAGATGGAGATTCTTGTATGGTTCACATTTTCATTGCATGCTTTATTGGAACCATTAAAATCTCATATATATATATATGTATATATTTCAAAATAAAAAATGTTTTTTATTATTTCCTTTTAAATCTTTTGATATTTCTGTTTTCAAAGTCTATGGATAATTTCTATCTACTTGTGTTAAGACGTTGATTTTCATTGCAACTCAGTCTCACCTATCTCGGAAACTCGGTCTAACTGATTTGTTCCAGAGGCCTACTATCATTCTCGGTTCTACCAAACCATACTGCCTCACTGACTCAAAAATTTAAGATTGCCTATGATCCTTGGATATTTCTAGATTTCTGCCTTAATGGGAGAATGATTTTCAATAATCCTAAGTTTTATTACATCCTAAGATCTTATTGAACATTTCCACTTCCGCCAAAGGAGGATATAATCTTGTTTCCCAAAAATTTTGAGGGGGAGAAAACTTCTCTCGAGGGATAAATCATTAGTGATCCCACAATATAAGAGGAGAAACATCGAGGATCCCTAACATAGGGGGAGATAGTTCAAGGAACTCTTAACGAATTCTTAAGGGGGGGAAGACAAATTCAATGAATCCTTATTAAAGAGAGAAGAATCAAGGATCCCTTTCTCTCAATGATCCCTTACCCTATGACTTTTATGGAAATTAATTGCAAAGGGGGGAGATATATCAAAGCTTCTAGTAAGCTTCAGTCAAAGGGGGAGATATATACCTAAGGGTAGGTCTACCTAAGGGGAGATCTGCCAAAGGGGGAGATATATCAGACCTCACACACACAGGGGGAGAAATACCATTAAGGAGGAGAGCGATATAATTCTTTTATTGCTATCTTTGGACTGAACTTGTCTCACGCTACCTACTCCCAATATCTACATGCTATGATTTACGGGGAGAGGAAATTCTTACATAGTGATTATTAAGAGAAAAAGTTCTACATTCTTTTGGAGACATATTTATCATCAAATCAGATTTCTCATATGTTCTCCATATCTTGGTACTTTTGAATCTCTTTGCATCTTTACAATAGAGTACTCTTGTGTTATCTAACATTTTTTCCCAAGTGTACTTCTACTGCTAAGACGCTCCAGAACCTCAAGGTAAGTATATGCATCATATCCTTGTTCAGGATGATCTCCTTTCTCTTGCACATATTGTTTGCAAGAGAGAGTCTTGAACATGGAAGTTCTTCATTCACATATGTTTGATGCATATAGCCAATATTTATATGACTTGTCTTGTCCTTCTAGCATATGTGTGCCCACGAAGTCCAAAGCATATATTCTCTAAAAGGGGATTGCACACATTTAGGGGGAGCTTATACTAGTCATGTATCTTTCGAAGCTATCATATTCTAATGCCTATCTTTAATTGAAGCTTTGATTGTATGTTGTAATCAATTACCAAAAATGGGGAGATTGAAAGCACATATGCTCCCTTGGTGGTTTTGATAATTCATGACAACATACATTGTCTCTTGGACTAACACTTTTACCTAGTATATTTCAGGTATAGTCCACAGGGAGCATTATCTAAAGGATTCTGAGGAGAAACCCCTTGATTCAAGGAAAGGAATAAAATTATCTCAAGCTTCAAGCAAGAGGACTCTACATTTTACATTTGTGAGAAATCACTTTTGAGTCTATAGGAAAGCCAATGCTATTAAAAGAGGGTGAGGTATTATGATGAATTGGTTTATCTAGTGCTTAGAGATAGCCACCAAAAATATTCACTCATTCTCCCACAAATATTTGTGTCCCAAGCCAAACCAGCAAAATCGGTGTTACCAAATTTTCCCACTCGGCCCTACCGATGTTTCCACTGACAGATCCTTTTACAAACCCTAATCTCTCGGTACCACCAAGTTTCACATTGGTGCCACCGAATGCATGTGAACAACTTTCTGTTTAGCAAATTCCAAGAATTGGAATTTCTGACAATGGAATCAGTCTCATCGAGATTTGGAAACTGCTCTAGGTCATTGTATTGGTACAACCAAGATTCACATATCGATCTCACCGGGAATTCAAAAGTTGCCACACTGAGTGCAACTCGGTACCACCGAGATCGTTTCTGTGTCATCGAGTTGGGAAATAATGTTGTAACGGTTGGATTGTGGGGGATGCCTATATATACCACCCCCCTCCACCTCCTGTCATTCATGGAGGAAGGACTCAGAACACACTTACACTTGCCATATTTATTTTTCTGAGAGAGAGCCACCTACTCATGTGTTGAGATCAAGAGATTCCAATCCAACCATTTGAAATTGATCTATAGCCTCCCCAAGTTGCTTTCCACAAAATCAATCTCTCCTACCCATGCCAAATCTACGAGAGAGTGATTGGGTGTTGAGAAGACTATTTTTTGAAGCACAAGAGCAAGGAGTTCATCGTTCTACCGCATTTATTACCTTTTGGAAGGTGGTGCCTCCTAGATTGGTTAGGTATCGCTTGTGAGCCTCCTACTTCGTGTTGTGGAGTTGAAGCAAGAAGTTTGTACGGGCAAGCAGATCGCCTAGTTCCTGAAGATCTACCGTGAGTGAGACTAGTCTTGTGTGGACGTAAGCCATGGTGGAATAGACAAGGTCGCTTCTTCGTGGATCCCTTGTGGGTGGAGCCCTCCATGGACTCTCGCAGTCGTTACCCTTCGTGGGTTGAAGTATCCACTAACGTGGATGTACGATAGCACTACCTATCAAAACCATGCCAAAAATCATCGTGTCTTCTTTGCGTTTGATCTTCCTAAACTCTACTCCTTACTTACATGTGCAATGTCTTTACTTTCCGCTACCATATTTGTTGACTAGCATGTGTAGGGTGCACTAGACTTGTTGGAATTGCTAAAATATGCCAACCATTAAAATTGGGAAAAGGCTAGGATTTTAATTTATGCAAGTATTCTATTCACCCCCCCCCCTCTAGACACCCCTTTTATTGACCCAATAGGGCGGCTGCAGCCGCCAAAAGGGCATCATTTGCAACTGAGATGGCGGCAGCAGCATCCATCATCGAGATAACAAATGGCGAGAACATCAGAGAAGTTGTTCATTCATCAGGGGCCGCCATAGCCCTGATGGAGGCTACCCACGCCTATGTCGAGGTCGTCCATACCCAGCTCGTGTCAGTCACCGCACAAATACCAGTGGTTTTCTCCGATACCGGTCGATAACCTACATCCGAAGAGTTGAAAATCATCGAGAGTGCTCGGGCAGCCATCGATTCGTCGACAGCCTCCCTAGCTGAGATGGAGGCTGTCAACGCTCGACCATGGCCGCCCACACCCGTCTCATGGCGGCCTTTTCCAAAGATATGGCGTACGCGGACTGCGAGATGCTTGCCGAGTATGTGGTGATGGATGACATGGATCCCCTTCCCCCGGAGGCCGTCGAGCGCGAGCTGGTCATGGAGGATGCGACGAAGATCGACGAGCGTCACGCATAAAATTAGTCTTTATTTAGAGTGATGTTCTTTTGTTAGAGTAATGTGAAGGTCAACCAGCTATGTTTAATTGGTCGATTAAGTACGTGCAGGCTGTGGTGTCGGATCTTTTGTGTAGTACCCAAATTAGCAATTGATGTTAAATTATGCGATGACATGGATGACCATTGTAACTAGGGAAATTCAGACAAAAAATTGCCACCATATCCCCACTACGTCTTCCAATTGAAAATCAAATTCAAGTTCATCACACACAATTTGTTGGCACGAACCGTGTGCAATGTAGTATCCAATCTTATGTCGGAAGCTTGGAGACAAAAAATTGCACGTTCAAGCTCATCACACACGGGGTATAGCACATGCTTCGTTTGTGATGTATAGATATCACAAACTTGTCTGAATAATTTGCACATCCAGGCGCATCAAACAGGGTAAAGTACATGTTTCATTTACGATGTTTAGATATCACACACAGTTATGTATAAGGGACTGTGTCCGATGATACTTACCGCGACATTTTTTGCTACACCGAACC
The DNA here is from genome assembly GCF_904849725.1 of Hordeum vulgare subsp. vulgare. Lineage (NCBI taxonomy): Eukaryota > Viridiplantae > Streptophyta > Magnoliopsida > Poales > Poaceae > Hordeum > Hordeum vulgare. The sequence goes on along the minus strand of NC_058524.1, from coordinate 74,252,695 downwards.
AAAAAAAATTGGGCTATCGCAGAAATATCTACCTCCTTCACCCCTCGGTACCAATCAAAAGCCACATTTCCCTATTTTCTTCATTCCTTTCCTAGTTCAAACAGTCATTGCTTGTTTCCAGCGCCGCCTCCTCGTCGGCGACACTCCTTGTTGCTGCTCGGCCTAGTCCATCTAGTTAGGTAATCGACGCCTCCCCAATACCCCCTCTCTCCCACCCCCTCCTCCTCCATCCCACATGGCCCGACCGTCGACGTGATACCTTCCACTCAAATCACCGCCCCATCCTCCAAGTAATCACCACCGAAATCCTTGGTGCATGCAGTATAGCCAGGATCTCATGCTGCATTTGGCACCATAGAAGCAAATCAAGGCTGCACACACGGATGAGGCAGCATCGGCTGCAATGTGTGTCGACCCTAGATCTTGGAGGAGCATCTGTCCATCGAGGCCACCATCAACGCCTCGTCTGCGGACGCCGCGACGCGGTTGGCTACAATAAACGATAGTTCGTGGTCTTTTTTTAGGGCACCTCCAGTGCGTTCGACAAAGACTATGATGTGTTTTGTTAGCGTCTCGGTGGTTACCTCAGCTCTAGAGCAAACATATTAGTGCCGCGGCAGGATCAGGCAACTCACCACTACAAGGGGTGCACCCATGGTGTGGATGCATTGCCCTCTTCCAAGTGGAAGGAGTCCATCATCATCGATATCTCCGACGATAAGGGACAACTTGTTTTTCTTAGCTTTATCACTAAGGACCTATGTTCAGCTAGCTATGTCAGTTAAGCATGTTTGGTTTACTAGTTGCATGCGCTGCTCCTGCCTTTCATTTAGAAACTCTAATGATATGCCCAATGTAATACTACTTGCAATCTCACCTTCTAGTATGTGTTTTGTTATGCAATGTGGTGATTAGTTAACTATTTGTATCATTTGTTGTGGTGATCATTTAACCATTTAGTTCAATTCTGTAATCTGATGTTCAATTTTTGTTAGTACAATTTTGTATTGTTATGCATGTGAGAAATAAATTGAATTTATATGTACTAAATACATGTGAAACATATACAATTGCTATATTTCCTAGTTCTTACCACACTTGGTTTAGATAACTGGCTTTTCCATGTGGCTCAAATTAATCTCTTGGATCTGCAATGTGTTTATTTTTCATTAACATATTTCACTAATAGTATGCCAAGTATCACTTATAACCTGATCAATATCTATCATAAATATGTTGTAGGGGGGACAATGGGACACACTAAAGTTTACCATCGAGGTTTGCACATCTATGGTCCTATGGCTAATAGCACGTTATTGTGCAATTGTAGGAACCACTCTAATATTATGGTTTTTAATAATTTGTTCTTGCACATGTAGGTCCTGCTATAAGAGGTTTAGACCCACTGTTGGCCCTTTTTGCATGTGGCGAAATGTGGTGTCCTTGAATATCAGTCAAATCAACAAACCGGGAAAGATTATTAAGATAAAGAAACTAGCTACAAAAACAACAAGATGTTTGCGTTCATAATGAAGAAGACATCAGTCAACTATATGATGGTACCATCTTTTTCACGTTATCCCTTTCCCTTTGGACCATTTCAAAATTTAGAAAGGATATTTATGCATATGTTTGTTTTCAATCTTTTTCAAGGCAGTTGATCGATAATTACGTCTCAAACCACTTGTATGCTCAAGAGGCGAGGAAGGTACTCATACAGTACGCACAGTATAATCTTGAAGTCTTCCTCACAAGGATGAAGGGTGGGCGGGCAATCATCCATAGGTACTACCTAAAGTTCCAAGTACCTTCATCATCACTGAAAGCTCAATATTCGCCTTCTACTTCAGCAGTTTTCTAGACGAGACTCATGTGTCTATTTACCTTCTATGATGATACCTAATTTCCAAAGGTTTTAGATGTTGCATTTGAAACTTTGTCCTATTGTGCAATTGGATAGATATGTAGTATATGCCTATATGATATTGTACCCTAATTTAATTCAATTATGAAATCCTGGTTGATGTAATAAGAATAAGAAATATATACTATGTGCTTCATATGAAATGTTAATTAAATTACTAAATGACTTATAAATAATTGAGCAATTAAGTTGATAATTGTGGTTCCTATTGCACACGGCTTCTAAGACAATTCCTTGGGCGATGACCTCAACAAACACACATGGTTGGTAGAAAGTTAGCGTGTTGGATTAGTGAACAATCACACACACTTCCAGTCGACAATTGTGTGTGTTAGTCTACCCTATCACAAACATTTTCATGCAACAAGTGTGTGTGATGGACAGCCCAATACCAAATAGTTTATTCTGGGCACCGTGAGTGAGATATTGAATAACACAATCGACAGAATTGTGACTATTGTGTGTCATGACTAGCCCTATCACAAACAATGTGATGCACAAAATTGCATGTGATGTGCAGTACGAACGGAGACGTATCTTTGGGATTCCCTATGTGGGATGCGAAGCACATCTCACACGACTTCTTCAATATGTTTTTTGTGATGGTCATCCCAGTCGCACACGCTCTATTTTTGCCTAGCGTGTTTGACCGGACGAAGGCATCACCAATGATTTATCCATGTTGTTTGGGATAGCCCACCCTCCCCCTATGACCCACACATGCAAGGTGACTGTTTAGAGCTACGTCGTGGAAAGAGGATAAAAATTGTTTGAATAGGACGCAGCTGCACTCGTGGTTGAAGGTGGTGGTGGGAATATTTTCAGACCGTATGGATATAGATACTATGATTTCAAAGGTCAATTTTAAGCACTATTTTGTTCGTGTAATGAAGTGGCTCATGTGTTAGCAAACAATAGTTATTCTAATAAGTCCTATTTTGGCTAGTTGAACGAGCCTTCTAATTATATTGCAGTAAGCTCGTAAATGAATTAGACGTGTTTCGATTTAATAACAATATCCATGATGGCCTTTCCTACAAAAGAAAGGGGATGTAAGACCTTCTATGTGGTCAAAAAATAAAATCACAACCTTAATAAAATGCTTTCAAATTTAAATTCAATTTCTAATGTTCTTGTGTTATACAATACAACAAACATGTTATTCGATTAAACTTTTGGTTAGAATATGCACCCCAAAAGTTCATTCAGGGCGGGCTCAAAATCTGTTTTTAGCCCCAAATTTCCCCACACGACCCCGTGTGTAGCAACCGAGTAGCATCAAAAGGCGAAAGACCTAGCCTAGAGGCCAAATAGCACACCCCTACACACAACCATAGCCACATTTAACTGAACATTTCTTTTCCCCCGTTTGATAATTGAAGGCACAACTTCTCCCTAAAGTCGTTTTGGGAATTAATAACAACATATATGTCATTGGACTAATGATTTTATCTAGTATATTTCAGGAAATATTCAATGATGCATTGGCTAAGTATTGTGAGGAGAACCCCTAGATGCAAGGAATATCTATTGCAAAAAGCTTGATGACTCTACATTTTATATTTTTTTGAGAAATCACACTTGAGTCCATAGGAAAGCCAATACTATTAAAAGGGGATGAGGTGAGTATGATGATCTGGTTGCTCAAGTGCTTAGAGATTAGCCACCAAAAATACTCATGAATTCTCCCACAAATATTCTATCCAAAATCCTAAATATCCAAATTTGGTGCCACCAACAATTTCCATTCGGCCCTACCGAGGTTTACCTTACACAGATCCTATGCCAAGCCCTAGCTTCTCGATGCCACCAAGTCTGCTTTCGGTCTGACCGAGAATCGGTGACCAACTCTTTGTCTACCTGTTTCTAAGAATCGAAGTTTCCAAGTTTTAGTAATCGATGTCACCGAGTCTTGTAACTACTTAGGCTAGCCAAAGTCGGACCCACCAAGATTCATATATCGGTCTCACCGAAACACCAAAAGTTGCCACATTATGTACTAGTCGGTGGAACCGAGTTTTACTTTGGTTTCAACTAGTTGGGAAATAATGTAGTAACAGTTGGACTTTTGGAGATGCCTATATATACCCCTCCACTTCCTCTCAATCGTAGAGGAAGCACTCGGAACGAACCAACACTTGCCACATCCATTTTTCTAAGAGAGAGCCACCTACTCATGTGTTGAGATTAATATATTCCATTCCTACCATAGGAATCTTGATTTCTAGCCTCCACAAGTTGCTTTCCACCCAATCAATATCTTCTACCCAAGACAAATCTGTGTGAAAGTGATTGAGTGTTGAGGACACTATCTTCCGAAGCACAAGAAGAAGGAGTTCATCATACTACCACATCTATTATATTTTGGAGGGTGGTGTCTCCTCGATTGGTTAGGTGTCGCTTGGGAGCCTCCGAATTAGTATGGAGTTTAACCAAGAAGTTTGTAAGGGTAAGGAGATCCCCTACTTCCTGAAGATCTACCTCGAGTGAGGCTAATCCTTCATGGACATAAGCCATCATGGAATAGACAAGGTGCTTCTTCATGGACCCTTCGTGGGTTGAGCCCTCCGTGGACTCTCGCGGTCGTTACCCTCCGTGGGTTGAAGTCTCCGTCAACGTGGATGTAAGATAGCACCACCTATCGGAACCACGCCCAAAATCTCCGCGTCAATCTTTGTGTTTGATCTTACTATCCATATCCTCTATTTATATGTGCATGTATTTACTTTCCATTGCTATAATCTTAGACTTGCATGTGTAGGAATGTGCTTAACTTGATACAACTGCTAAAACTTGCCCACAACTAAAACTGGGAAAAGGCTAAGTAGTCTAATAAACCCGCCCCCCTCTAGACATACTTTAGATCCTACAAGTGGTATCAGAGCTTTGGTCTCCATTGCATTGGTTTCACAACCTAGGAGAGTATGGTGTACATTGAGGGAAATTATCACTGTAGAGGTCCACACTTTGATGGTACAAACTTTGCTAGTTCGAAGCATAAAATGAATGCACATTCTTGGTCATAACCCCACTGTTTGGGTTGTTGTTCATCTTGCTCTGTAAGGTGAATTCTTTGATGATGGAAGGGAACCCGATCATGAGGCGACCGCGGAAGAATTGAAGATGTTTCAATACAACGCTGAAGCATGTGACCTTCTATTCAACTACCTATGCCTTGAAGAGTTTAACAACATTAGTTGTCTTGAGAATGTAAAGGAAATTTGGGATACTTTGGTTGATATGCACGAAGGTACCGAATACGTCAGAGAATCTAAGTTGGATGTGATACAAACTCAACTTGACAAGTTCAAGAAGAAGATGGTGAAGGATGTGCTGAAATGTACTCTAGGCTTGCTCTCATCACAAATGAGATTGTCGGCTTAGTAAGCAAAGACATAACCAACAAATTCATCATCAAGAAGATCCTTAGAGCCTTGGATGGAAAGTACGACATCATGTGCACATTGATCCAAATGATGTCAAACTACAAAGATCTTATGCCAACGGAAGTCATTGGAAGGATTATTGCTCATGAAATATCACTCAAGGACAAAGAAGAGCTTCATAACAAGTCAAGCGGTGCATATAATGCTTCAAGTGATACTCCCGCTACTTCAAATGACAACCTTGTCACCAATGAAGATATAAGCATCATGGTCAAGAAATTCAACAAGTTCTACAAGAGTAGAGGCAAACAGAGAAGCTCCAACTCAAGATATGAAGAGAAGCGTTCATCTAGTCGTGACCAAAATTGCTACAATTATGGAAGGTGAGGACACTACTCCAATGAGTGCTCTGCCCCGCCCCCCCAAAAGAAGAGAAGAGACACCTAGAATACGAAGCTCAAGAGATGAGTCACCTCGAAGAGAGAGAAGGAGTAGAGAAGATCGTTATGAACGAAGACCCTCCCGGAGAAGCAAGGAATCGAAGAAGAAGGACAAGTACACCAAGAGCCACTCAATAATAAGACATAAGCTCATGTTGGTGAATGTGTATCCGGCTACAAATCCGACAACCGATCCGAGAGAAGCTACCACTCCAACTCCGACTATAGTCAAGATGAAGGTGTTGCTGGTCTAGCACTCGTATCGTTCAATTCCTATGACATATTTGATTCATAAAATTAAGGAATTGAAAAATGTTTCATGGCTAAAGGCCCCAAGGTATCACACCCCTAAGTACTTTGACTTTAATCATGATGAGGATGACTTACTAGGATACGATGAGTTGTTCTTTGATAAAACTAGTGATATCAATGAAAACAAACTTGATAATAATCATGCTAGTCAAGATAAGTCGTGTGATGATGATACAAAGGAGATTGAGCATATCACTAAAGAATTAAACACTCTTAAGTTAGCCCATGAATCTACTCTAGAAGATCATAGAGAGCTTGCAAGAACTCATGAAAAGCTATGCTTCGAGAAGCTAAATTTAGAGCAAGAGCATGATTTTTTTAAAGAAATCAATGATATTCTTTGAAAGAGGAGTTCTTATTATCTAGCCAAAAGATTACACTTGTCTACTTTTGCTCCACAAGTTAAATCTAAGCAAACCAGTAACATAGGGAAGAAAGTTTCTTCATCTAGTAACAAGAACACTAATGTGAAATCAAATGATGTTGTTGCTATTAGCTCTTTTGATTCCACTAATGATTCTCTTAGCCAAGCCACACTTGAGAAAGAAAATGATTTATTGAAAGGCATTATAGAGAGAGGTGTCTTTGAGAGTCTTGCCAGAAGTAAGAAATTTGAGAAAATTGTAAGCAAGCAAGGAGCACATCGGAAGAAAGAAGGTGTTGCCTACTTCAATGCCAATGGAGTTGAATGGGAAGAAGTTCAATACCCCAATCCGAAGTTTGTTTCTCAAAAGGAGAAGTATGTGATACGTCTCCAACGTATCTATAATTTTTGATTGTTCCATGCTGATATATTATCATCCTAGGATACTTTTTGGGTCATAATTTACCAATTTATATTATTTTTTGAGTAGTAACCTATTGACCCAATGCCTAGTGCCAGTTGATGTTTTTTTGTGTTTTTTACTTTTCAGGTTTACTGTACCGAACGAAATCCAATTGCCTTGAAACTTTTTTATAATTTTTCTGGACCAAAAGAAGAACTGGAACTTCGGGCGGAGGCTAGAAGCCTCACGAGGAAGGCACAAGCCAACAGGGCGCGGCCAGGGGGTTGGCGCACCCTGATGGCTTGTCCCTCCATGATGGCCCCACTTCCACCAATCTCTGTTCTATAAATTCACTTACGTTTCAAAAAACATAAATATCAGAGAGAAACACTTTTTCCACCGCTGGAAGTCTCTGTTCCACAGTGATCCCATCTGGAGCTCCTTTCCGGAACCCTGCCGGAGGGGGGATCGATCATGGAGGGCATCTTCATCAACCTTGATTCCCCCGTGATGATATATGAGTAGTTCACCATAGATCTACGGGTCCGTAGTTAGTATCTAGCTGGCTATCTCTATATATATCTTGATCTTAAATACAATTATCATCACATCTTAAATTTCATCTATCCGATGTAATTCTTTTCTATGATGTGTTTGTTGGGATTTGATGAATTGTAGGTTTATGTTCATATTATTCAAGAAAATTATTTGAGTCTTCTCTGATATTTATGGTTCTTATTTGCATGATCATCATATCTTCGTAATTCTCTCCGGTCTATCAAATTGCTTTGGCCAAGTAGTTTGGCATTTCTTTAGTGAGAGGAGTGGGTTGTACTGGGTTCAACCTGACGAGTTCCTATATCCGAGTGACGTAAGGGGACAAGTTGCATCTCTATTTTGTTCCCACTAAGGATAAAACGATGGGGTTTATTGGTATGGGGTTTATCTACGCTGTTTCATCGTTCTGTAAGCATTACTCTGATTTTCATGAACTTGGAGCATAGAAGCAGTCTTGAAGTGGAGTAATAGTAGTAAGTGCAGGAAAAAGTAAGCCTATTTTTTATGGACGTGATGCATATATACACATGATCATTGTCGTGAAAAATGACATAACTATGTGATGTTCTATCAATTGCACAACAGTAATTTGTTTACCCACCATATGTTGCTTTTAAGAGAGATGCCACTAGAGAACACTATGCCCCCGGGTCTCTTCACTTATATATTCAGAAAGCATATAATTTCCTTGTTGTTATTATTTATCTTTTATTTTTATTTTGCAAGTTACAATTATCTACACACCTCATTTGCTTGCAAATAACGAGATCAAGGGGATTGACAACACTCTTGCCCGCGTTGGGTGCAAGTTGTTTGCTCTTTCGTGTGCATCCGCTCAAGACGGTTGAGGATTGATATTCATATTGGCTCTATAAACCTTGGTGTCCTAATTGAGGAAAATACTTACTGTTATTTTTCTGCAATTACCCGCTCCTCTTCACAGAAAACACAACGCAGATCACCAGTATTAGGAAGGATTTCTGGCGCCGTTGTCCGGGAATATAATCACCAACTATCAAGTAACTTCACACAAATTATCATTCACTTGTTCTTCTTTTTATTTGCTGTTATATATTTCTTGTTTAAAAAAATAAAAAATACAAAAATATTCACCTTTGCTTGTCACTAGTTTGCATATTTCCTCGCTAGTTTACTTGTCCTGCTTGTCGCTTTGCTTGCTCGGTCACCATTTATCAAGATACTACTATCTTGTGTGACTTCTAAAATACTAACAATAATGATTTTATTAGTACTCAAATACCACTTGGCACTAGTGCGGAGGATTTTGATATCAATGCTGCATTGTTGAATCTTGTTAGGAAAGAACAATTTACGGGAACTCCTAATGAGGATCCCGCTGCTGATCTTAATACCTTTGTTGAACATTGTGATATGCAACAGAAAAATGACATGGATAATGATATTGTGAAATTAAAATTGTTTCCTTTTTCACTAAGATATAAATCTAAGGTTTTGTTTTCATCTTTACCACGTAATTGTATTGGAACACGGGATACGTGTAAAGATGTTTTTATTGCCAAGTATTTTCCTCCTGCTAAGATTATCTCCCTTAGAAACCAAATAATGAATTTTGGACAACAATTACATGAGCATGTTGCACAAGCTTGGGAGAGGATGAAATTAATGATTAGGAATTGCCCTACAGATGGTTTAAACTTGTGGATGGTTATCCAAAATTTCTATGTTAGACTAAACTTTGTATCCAGAAATCTTCTAGATTCTGCTGCAGGTGGCACCTTCATGGAGGTGACATCAGGAGAGTCCACCAAACTTTTGTACAACATCATGGCCAACTATTCTCAGTGGCATACGGAAAGAGCTCCAACTGGTAAGAGGGTAAATTATGTTGAGGAAATTGCCACTTTGAGTGAAAAAGTGGATGCTCTTGTGAATTTGGTTGCTAATAAAAATGCTCTTGTTGACCCTAAAGGCATTCCCTTGTCTACTTTAATTGATCAAAATTATAATGCCATTGATGTGAATTTTATCTTGTGATATAATTTCAACAACAATTCCTATAGGGGTAATTTCAATGCTAGGCCATATCCCGATAATCCCTCTAGTGGTTATGGCAACTCTTATGGAAATTCTTATGTAAATCCTTCTACCAATAATAATAAGTTCTTGTTTGACATTTAAAACACCATTAAATAATTTCTTAATTCTCAAAAAAATCAATACTATGGTAGAGTAAAAGTGCAGACGATCGATACTTTGGCTACAAACATGGATAGAATTGCTCTTGGTGAAGAAACTCTTGAAAATAAAGCTTTTCCACCCAAGCATGATTTTAATGAGACTATTAAATCTATTCAAATATCTATGAATGAAATTATGGACAGGACCTCTAAGTTCAAAGCTAAGCGGGAATTCCTAGACACTAGTGGAAAAAGGGCCTTTGGCCTGGACCCTTTAGTCCCGGCCTCCCTCTGGGTCGGGACTAAAGGCCCGGCCACGTCGCCCCAAATCGCAATGCCGCCCATGAGGCTTTGGTCCCAGCCCGTAAGGAGCCTTTAGTCCCGGTTTGTGTCTCAAACCGGGACTAAAGGGCTACGCGGTGTGCAGCCCGCATGTGCGCCACCTTTAGTCCCGGTTTGTGTCTCAAGCCGAGACTAAAGTCCTCTTCCTATATATAGCACAGCCCCCCGCTCCCCTCTTCCTTGCATTTTTCTTGGATGGAAGAGTGTGGGTGTGTGCTAGCTCTCCATTTTTTTGATGCACTAGAGGTGTTTGTTGAAATGTGTGTTAGAGCGATGCCGCTTCAGTTCACCAAACACAACTACGATATGAGATGCCCGAGCCACGCTTAAACCTCTTCATCTTTATTTCTACTTATTCTAAAAGGTGAGCAACTATATTTCCTCGTTTAGACCGTGCGGTACTAATTTTTAGGATTGTGATTGTATTTGATATACTGTCGTATAACGCAGATGAGCCATCCATGGATGTACAGTGATCGACGCACAGCCGCTTACAGAGAAGGCGTGCATTCTTTTCGAGATACAGCCGATGCGAACAAGCATGGTGGTGGCTATATGTTTTGTCCATGTGTTGAATGTCGGAATGAGAAGGATTACACTTCCTCAAGAGTCATTCAGAGCCACCTGCTTCGGTCCGGTTTTATGTCGGGCTATAATGTTTGGACCAAGCACGGAGAAAGAGAGGTAATGATGGAAGACGACGATGAAGAAGAAGAGAACGATGATGACAACTACCGATCTATGTTCCCTGAGTATGCTGATACCGCAATGGAAGACAATGAAGAAGAAGATCAGGATGAAGAACGGGAACCAGATGAGCCCGCTAATGATCTTGGTCGGGTCATTTCTGATGCACGTCGAGGTTGCGACACAGAAAAGGAGAGGTTGCAGTTCGAGCAGATGTTATAGGACCACAACAAATTGTTGTACCCAACTTGTGAAGATGGCCAGAAGAAGCTGGGTAGCACACTGGAATTGCTGAAGTGGAAGGTAGCGACCGGTGTGACTGACTCATCATTCGAAAAGTTGCTGGTACTGATGAAGAAGATGCGTCCAAGAAAGAACGAATTGCCCGCCAGCACGTACGAAGCAAAGAAGCTTGTCTTCCCTCTAGGATTAGACGTGCAGAAGATACATGCATGCCCTAATGACTGCATCCTCTACCGCGGTGAGAAGTACGAGAATATGGATAAATGCCCGGTATGCACTGCATTGCGGTATAAGATCAGAAAAGATGACCCTGGTGATATTGAGGGCGAGCCACCCAGGAAGAGGGTTCCTGCCAAGGTGATGTGGTATGCTCCTATAATACCACGGTTGAAACGTCTGTTCAGAAATAAAGATCATGCGAAGTTGTTGCGATGGCATATGGAAGATCGTATGAAAGACGATAAGTTGAGGCACACCGCTGATGGTCGGCAGTGGAGAAAAATCGAGAAAGAGTTCCCGAGATTTGCAGCTGACGCAAGGAACTTATGGTTAGGTCTGAGTACAGATGGCATGAATCCTTTTGGGGAGCAGAGTTGCAGTCATAGCACCTGGCCCGTTACTCTATTTATCTACAACCTTCCTCCTTGGTTGTGCATGAAGCGGAAGTTCATTATGATGCGAGTGCTTATCCAAGGTCCAAAGCAACCCGGCAACGATATTGATGTGTACCTAAGGCCATTAGTTGATGAACTTTTACAGCTGTGGGTCGAACCAGGTGTACATGTGTGGGACGAGCACAAACAAGAGGAATTTGACCTTCGAGCGTTGCTTTTCGTAACCATCAATGATTGGCCTGCTCTTAGTAACATTTCAGGACAGTCAAACAAGGGATACAATGCATGCACGCACTGTTTGGATCAGACAGAAAGTATATATCTGGACAAATGTAGGAAGAATGTGTACCCGTACAATCGTTGTTTTCTTCCGCCCAAGCATCCCTTAAAGAAAAAAGGCAAGCATTTCAATGGAAAGGCAGAACCCCGGGGGAAGCCTATCATCCGTACTGGTGCTGAAGTATTTGATATGGTCAAAGATTTAAAAGTAATCTTTGGAAAGGGTCCTGGCAACCAACCTGTTCCTAACAGCCCTGATAAGCGCGTACCCATGTGGAAGAAGAAATCTATATTTTGGGAGCTTCCCTACTGGGAAGTCCATGAGGTCCGCTCGGCAATCGACGTGATGCACCTGACGAAGAATCTCTGCGTGAATATTCTAGGCTTCCTGGGCTTGTATGGGAAGTCAAAAGATACACCGGAAGCACGGGAGGACCAGGAACGTCATAAAGGAAGAGATGGCATGCATCAAGGGCAGTTTCAAGGGCGTGCCAGCTACGCTCTTACTAAGGAAGAGAAGGAAATCTTCTTTGAAGTCCTTTTCAGTATCAAGGTCCCAACTGGATTCTCATCGAATATAAAGGGAATCGTAAATATGAAATACAAAAAATTCCAAAACCTAAAGTCTCATGACTGCCACGTGCTTATGACGCAATTGCTTCCGGTTGCATTGAGGGGAATTCTACCGGAAAATGTTCGCCTGGCAATTGTGAAGGTATGTGCATTCCTCAATGCAATTTCTCAGAAGGTAATCGATCGAGAAAGTCTATCAGGGTTACAGATTGATGTGGTCCAATGTCTGGTCAGCTTTGAGTTGTTTTTCCCGCCATCCTTCTTCAATATAATGACACACCTCCTAGTTCACCTAGTCGAAGAGATTAGAATTCTCGGTCCTGTGTTTCTACACAATATGTTCCCCTTCGAGAGGTTCATGGGAGTCTTAAAGAAATATGTTCGTAACCGTGCTAGGCCAGAAGGAAGCATCTCCAAGGGCTACGGAACAGAGGAGGTCATTGAGTTTTGTGTGGACTTTCTTCCTGACCTTAAGCCGATTGGTGTTCCTGAATCTCGGTATGAGGCTAGGCTGACAGGAAAAGGCACACTAGGAAGGAAAGCAAAAGTATGTATGGACGGGCATTCTTTCTCTCAAGCACACTACACAGTTCTACACAATTCCACCGTGGTGGCTCCGTATATCGTGAGACACAAGAATATTCTGCGCTCCGAAAACCCGGGGAAGGCTGACTCTTGGATTAAAGGGAACACGAGAAGACCTTCGGTAGTTGGTTGCAGACACATCTCATGAATGACGACACCGTTGGAGATCAGCTGTACTGTTTGGCCAGGCCACCATCTTCGACTATATGTACTTTCCAAGGGTATGAGATAAATGGGAATACATTTTACACGGTTGCCCAAGATAAAAAGAGCACCAACCAAAATAGTGGTGTCCGCTTTGATGCAACACACGAGAATGGGCACTGTTTGGAAACATATTACGGGTACATAGAGGAGATATGGGAACTTGACTATGGACCTACTTTTAAGATCCTTTTGTTTCGGTGCAAATGCGTGAAGCTGACAGGAGGCGGAGTAGTTGTAGACCAAAAGTACGGCATGACAACAGTGGATCTCAACAATCTTGCGTACATGGACGAACCATTTGTCCTATCCAATGATGTCGCTCAGGTTTTCTATGTGAAGGACATGTATACAAAAACGAGAAAAAGAAATCAGCAAAAGAAGATATCGTCCGATGAGCCAAAACGCCACATAGTTCTTTCGGGGAAAAGAAACATCGTGGGACTAGATGACAAGACAGACATGTCACTAGATTATAATAAGTTTCATGAAATTCCGCCCTTCAAAGTGAAAACGGACCCAAGCATCCTACTGAATGATGAAGATTCTCCATGGCTACGACCCAGAAGAAAACAGAAATAATAGATAGGAATATTGGTGCAATAATGTAATAATGTATTAAACCTTTTATGTAATGCATGTATGGAATGTACTAAACCTTTTAGTTTTAAATTATTTATTCAGTTTCAAACACGAAGTGCATCCAATTTTTTTCGTAGCCCTCTCAACTTTTTAACACATGCTATGTGGGTGAAATGATGATAGCATGCCAACTTTCAACATTTTCAGAGTTCATTTGTAGTGCTTTTCAATTTCAGGGTCAACTAGCTCAAAAAAATAAGTAAATGCACGAAGAATACCAAATGAAATCAGAAATTGTTGAAATTTTGTGATGTGCCTTTGAATGGTGCATTTTGAACACATAAAAAGTATGGAGTTCAAATAAGTTCAAAAAAATGAAATCCCTTTGTAAGAGATGAGTTCTCGTTCGAAACCTTGATACTTCGAGAGAGATTGTCCGTTTTCTACACGAAGTGCATCCAGTTTTTGTCATAGCCCTCTCAACTTTTTAACACATGCTATGTGGGTGAAATGATGATAGCATGCCAACTTTCAACATTTTCACAGTTCATTTGTGGTGCTTTTCAATTTCAGGGTCAACTAGCTCAAAAAAATAAGTAAATGCACGAAGAATACCAAATGAAGTCAGAAATTGTTGAAATTTTGTGATGTGCCTTTGAATGGTGCATTTTGAACACACAAAAAGTATGGAGTTCAAATAAGTTCAAAAAATGAAATCCCTTTGTAAGAGATGAGTTCTCGTTCGAAACCCTCATACTTCGAGAGAGATTGTCCGTTTTGTACACGAAGTGCATCCAGTTTTTGTCGTAGCCCTCTCAACTTTTTAACACATGCTATGTGGGTGAAATGATGATAGCATGCCAACTTTCAACATTTTCAGAGTTCATTTGTAGTGCTTTTCAATTTCAGGGTCAACTAGCTCAAAAAAAATAAGTAAATGCACGAAGAATACCAAATGAAGTCAGAAATTGTTGAAATTTTGTGATGTGCCTTTGAATGGTGAATTTTGAACACACAAAAATTATGGAGTTCAAATAAGTTCAAAAAAATGAAATCCCTTTGAAAGAGATGAGTTCTCGTTCGAAACCCTGATATTTCGAGAGAGATTGTCCGTTTTGTACACGAAGTGCATCCAGTTTTTGTCGTAGCCCTCTCAACTTTTTAACACATGCTATGTGGGTGAAATGATGATAGCATGCCAACTTTCAACATTTTCACAATTCATTTGTAGTGCTTTTCAATTTCAGGGTCAACTAGCTCAAAAAAAATAAGTAAATGCACGAAGAATACCAAATGAAGTCAGAAATTGTTGAAATTTTGTGATGTGCCTTTGAATGGTGCATTTTGAACACACAAAAAGTATGGAGTTCATTATCATAGTTTTAATCAACATAGTTTTTAATTGAAAATAACAAAATAGTTAATAGTTTGGATAGTCAAAATAATTAATTTTTAAAATAGAAAATAGTTTTGAATTATTTATTCAATTTCAAACACTTTTCATTATCATAGTTTTGTCAAATTCTCAAATATGCAAAAATAATTTTAATAAACATAGTTTAAAATTAAAAATAACAAAATAGTTAATAGTTTGGATAGTCAAAATAATTAATTCTGAAAATAGAAAATAGTTTTGAATTATTTATTCAATTTCAAACACTTTTCATTATCATAGTTTCGTCAAATTCTCAAATATGCAAAAAGAATTTTAATAAACATAGTTTTTAATTGAAAATAACAAAATAGTTAATAGTTTGGATAGTCAAACTAATTAATTTTGAAAATAGAAAATAGTTTTGAATTATTTATTTAATTTCAAACACTTTTCATTATCATAGTTTTGTAAAATTCTCAAATATGCAAAAAGAATTTTAATAAACATAGTTTTTAATTGAAAATAACAAAATAGTTAATAGTTTGGATAGTCAAAATAATTAATTTTGAAAATAGAAAATAGTTTTGAATTATTTATTCAATTTCAAACACTTTTCATTATCATAGTTTTGTCAAATTCTCAAATATGCAAAAAGAATTTTAATAAACATAGTTTTTAATTGAAAATAACAAAATAGTTAATTTTGAAAATAGAAAAAAAAATTGAAACTATATGAGAATTTATAGAGAAAATTAAACCTAAATTCAAAGTGACCTCACTTTGAATTCCCGGCTCGAGCCCCGACCCGGGACTAAAGGCCCGTGCTTCCCGCCTTTTGTTCTGCCAAAAAAGGGCCTTTAGTCCCGGGTCGTGGCTCCACCCGGGACTAAAGAGTGTCTTTAGTCCCGGTTCGAGCCCCGAACCGGGACTAAAGATCCACCTATATAAGCGGGAGTTAGAAAATTTCCAACCCAAATCGCATTTCGTTCTCTCTTCTTCCTCGTTCTCCTGCCCGGCGCGGCACCGACGAACTCGACGACGCCGTCCGGCTGCCCGCCGTCCTCCTCGCCGCCGCCTGTCGTCCTCCTTGCCGTCGCCGTTGTCCTTCTCGTCGCCGCCTACCGTCCTCCTCGCCGTCGTCGATTCCTCTGGCCGGTAAGCCCCCCGCCCCCTCCTCCCCAACACTCCGGTCGGTAGAAGAAAAGAAGAAAAAGGAGAAGAAAAGAAGAAAAAGGAGCAGAAAAGCAGAAAAAGGGAAGAAAAGAAGAAAAAGGAGAAGAAAAGAAGAAAAAGGAGAAGAAAAGAAGAAAAAGGAGAAGAAAAGAAGAAAAAGGGAAGAAAAGAAGAAAAAGGAGAAGAAAATAAGAAAAAGGAGAAGAAAAGAAGAAAAAGGAGAAGAAAATAAGAAAAAGGAGAAGAAAAGAAGAAAAAGGAGAAGAAAAGATTTTTTTGTCATTTAATTCCTATTGTTATTAGGTTTGTGCTAGATTATTAGGGTTAGTAATATTTAGAAGTAGGTTAGGGTTACAAGAAGAAGAAAGATGAACAAAAATAAGAAAATAAGATTAGGAAAAAGGAAAATAAGAAGAGGAGGAGAAGAAAAGAAGAAAAAGGAGAATAAGAAGAGGAGGAGAGGAGAAGAAGAGGAAAAATAGAAGAAGAGGAGAAGTAGAAGAAGAGAAGTAGAAGAAGAGATGTTGAAGAAGAAGCGGAGAAGAAAATAAGAAAGAAGAAGAAGAAGAAGAAGACATTTCTACGTATATAGATGCTTAATTAGTGTTTCTTAGATTATTGCTTAATTTTGCTATTGTATATGCTTAAGTGTTAATAGTTTATTTTACTATATATACAATTAGTTTATTTTTAGCAAGAAAATTAATAGAACTAGTTTATTTTTTAATTCATTTTATGATGCCTACCCCGCATCCTTGTCGTCGACTCGGCGGAGGACACCTGCTTGATCAGAGGGGCCATGTCCAGGACTGGGCTCCGCCCGGCTGGTATTGGGAGGTGCTACCTTCCGGGGAGCGTAGGTTGGTGAGGAGCCAGCCCGTTGTTGACCCGATCCTTGTTTGGTGGCGGTCGCGTGGGCCAGTGGCGGTGCCGAGGCTTCCGGACACCGCGGAGGTGGTACGTCACCGTGTCAGCAAGGAGGATGAGCACGTCCGTCGCTACATGGTTGCGTTGGAGGGCAGGTTCTAGCATACCTGGCAGGTTCTTTAGGGATCTCACTGGAGCTATGATCCTGTGATGGTTCCTTCTCTTTGGGTGTCCACCGCCCGCGACGATACCCGTCGGGCGCTACGGTTCTAGCTGTATCAGTGATGCTATATGTATGATAGTATTCGAGGAGTATTAGTGATAATATTCGACGATGTACGGACAAAAGAGATGATGTAGTTTTTGTTATAATTGAATGCATGCTAATTTGAATACTACTTTATTTTACGATCTGGTTTTTCTTATTGAATGCTCAAATTGGAAAAGTACTCCTACTTTGAATACTATGCAGAAATCTAGGAGTCCCGGGTGGAGCCACGACCCGGGACTAAAGTTGTTTTGGAACGGAGTTCCTGATAGAATAATTCTTTTTTGGTACAAAGTTCAACAAAGTCCTTTGACACTAGACAATGTGACATATAGAAGGGTAGATGAGATCAGAAAAAATAGGATCATTTTCTACACATCTAGAATGTCGCCATTTTGTTAAATCCTTAAAGGTTAAGAGAATCCGTTAGACATATTTTAGAGTTTAGGTTCTAGCCAAGACACGGGACTAAAGGTCCTCCTATATAAAACGACACTTCGAAGTTTCCAACCCCTCTTATATAGTTTGATAGTTTATTAGTTAATCAAATGTCCGTTTTTTGCAGAACTATGGATCCACATATCAGGAACCTCGAAGAGGAAGAACTTCTCGAAGATATAATCAAAGACGGCCCCGATGTTGAACCAGCTGAATCTCCGTCGTCATATCTAAACCCCTCCGGATATGGAATGGAGGTCGACCGACACGAAGATGAAGCCGATGGGGCAGGAGATAGGTCCAATGACGGAGAAGGTGATAGCTCCACTGATGGAGAAGTCGGTGGAGAAGCCGGTGGAGAAATAATAATGTCCGGCGAGGTATACATATGAAGTTCGACAATCACTTGTAATATGTGAAAAATATTGGAGATAGCTCTATATTGTATACATATACATTCATTTGACGAATGTTTCTCCCTCTTAGGCCTCCACATCAAGCAAAGCTACGAAACGAGGCCCGAGTAGAAAGTTGGATGCACGGACGCATTACACCTTTGAGGTGATATTGCCTACGGGCGAACCCAAGCTTCCTAAGAATGCTGCTGACACATTCAAGAAGCAATGCGGAGTTCTCGTTAGGGATCACGTCCCGATCAGCGTTCGGGAGTGGAACAAGCGCAAAGGGGCAGCCGATAGTGACTATGTCGCCGAAAGGTACAAAGATAATCTTTGGAATGATCTCATGTCACATTTCAACCTGCCAGAATGTGAGAATGAAGACGCTGCAAAAAAAACTGAGGGCCAAAGTCAAGCAGTGGACTCTAAAGAAGATGGTCGAACTGTTCCGTAGATGGAAGAAGAAGCTATGGAAAAACTATCTGAAGACAAAGAAAGTGCCAGTATTCGAGGGGTATCTAGCCAAGCAGGCGAATCACTGGAAGGCATTTCAAGAGTACAAGGAGTCAGAAGATGCCCAGGCATTATCAGAAAAGAACAAGAAAAATGCCAACAAGAAGAAATATCACCACAAGATGGGGCCAGGGGGCTATGAGACTGCCATCCCAAAGTGGGATAAGAAAGAGCAAGATCTGCTAGCTAAAGGCATCATACCTGAACCACTCCGTGATGAGTGGGAATTGAGAGCAAGAAATTGGTTCCTTGCGCATGGTGGTTCGTATGATGAAGGAACAGGGGACCTCATCTGCAGTGACGGTCTTAGGATACCCAGGGAGAATTGGAAAAATATAGTGAAAGAAATTAAGGAGGGAAAAAGACAGTTCACTTCAGATAGAGAGAAAGATTTTCTCACACTGGTCCTCGGCAATGACGAACATGGAGGACGAACGCGAGGCTTCGGTCCTTCTTACCCGTGGTGGCTTGGGTTTGCCAGAGACCAAGACACTTATAGAAGCCGAGCGAGAGCAAAGAAGCGGCAGCAGGATGAGGAGAATGACAAGTTCAACCAGTTGCTTGCCAGGATTAACGAGCAACAGAAGCAGATTGATGAGCTTAGAGGAGTAACGCGCCAGGAAGATCCTGCACTCGATATTACCGACGCCCCATCTAAGCGGAAAAGCAGCATGGCTGAATCTGAGGCCCCGCCCGACGATGCACGAAGAATGATAGAGGGCGGTCCCGGCTACCCCGTGGATGGAATCAAGGAGTCAACATCATGTGAACTCCATCAGAAATTCAAGAACATATCCATGAAGGTGGCCGTTAGACAAGCTTTACCTTCTGGCCCTGATGCACGCTGGCATGGCCGTGAGATTCCAGGTGGCTTTGCTAAAGTCGGGGTGGATGAAATCATGGCAGGGTTTCATGATATGGAGCTCGACATAGCTCGACCCGAAGATGAGAGGACACTCGGAGAAGTACTGGGTGGAGTCATCCTATGGGACAAGAACTACATCAAGCTTCCAGGATCGGCCCCAAGGACAACACCGCCTCTCAGTCGTCGCAGGTCACCTACACCTCCATCACCTCCAAGCCCTCCACATGACGTCGGCCAGCACAACACGAGTCCATCTCGATCACCGCCGCCGGACTTGGGTCGTCCGTCTCTGCCGCCGCCCGCTCCGGATACTAAGCGGAAGCGTGCCAGCAAGAACGCTCTGCCGATGATTTCTAAGCGACGGAGCCCCCCAAAGCGCAAACTGTCGCCCCTCCCAAAGGTACCTCATGCTAATCTTCCTATCAGACCTGATGATCATACCGCCGAGGAAAACGCCAGGATAGCAAAGGAACATCATGATGCGCAGATGAAAAAGAAGGAACCCGAGCCCCGCCCGGAATACACCGAGAAGCAAATAGCATTTGCAAAATACTTCACGAACCTTCCATCACAGTATGACTTACACCATAAGCCTGATGACTATACACGCACATTGCAGAAGGAAGTGAAAAAGAGCAGATCACGTGCAAGTGCAAGTGGGAGCAAATCAAGTTCAACTACAAGCAAAAAAAGATCAGACGTTCCTCAGCTTGGACAACAGGCCAAACAGTCGATCCCACCCCTCAAGGTGTTATCCGAGAATGTCCCCCCTCCAGTGCAGGGGCAAGATTTGGAATTAGCAAAGAAGTGGGTGGATGAATGGGGTATCCCGGTTGAAGACATTCTGGCTTCCCAAGACGATAGGTTGCCCAAGGCTGTGGTAGCCCCTAAGCCACAGTTTGTCATGGGAGCGCCTTTGGTCAGCAAAGATGATCTCCCAACAAATATGCATTACTTGCATACATGGTACTTAAGTGAATCAAAGAATGGGAGAACGATGATCGTGGTGAGTGTCCCACAGGAGTACTACGGCCGCCCCGAAGAAATCCATATCGACTTTGATGAACTCTTCCAGATGTACAATGTCGACGCCCTCGACAAATCGCTTATGAGTTGCTATTGTCTGTAAGTTTTTCAATTAGTTATCTACATATAACTTGTTTAATTATTTCAATTCATTGTCTACATATAACTTGTACTCTATTATGCAGAATGAAGATTATGGATTGTAAAAATAGGAACATCCTAAATATTGGGTTTATTGACCCAGATAAAATACATATAGCGACGCTAACTGATAAACCCAAGGAGACGGAGGAAAACCTTCTAAGGTTTCTAACAGATCAAAATTTCTGTGACCACATACTATTTCCATACAACTTCAGGTGAGGGTCTTTACTCTGTTGTGTCCATTCACTTATAAGTGTAATTGATAAGTTACTGACACATATATATATACATGTGCAGCTTCCATTGGATTCTGTTGGACATTCAAATTGATAAGGGAAGAGTTGATGCCTTCGACCCATTATCGAGACCCTTGGAATAGTTCCAAAGCCTGCAGGAGATACTCCAAGGGTAATTTCAATCATTCTTGCGCTCTATCGGTCTCTTTCGATGATTTTCTGATAAATCAATTAATGAAAAACTTAGCAAATCATTTTCCTTGTCGGGCAAGGTCTGGAAGCGGTTCAAGTGCGTGACTCCCGGTATCGAGCTTGAGAAGCTGACCTTTAGAGCGGCTCAGGTAAGTAGTAGTATGATATACTTCTATTTTCAATACATTTATGATGCTAGAATATTATTTTGATTATATATATTCTATTCTCGTAAAGTGCGACCAGCAGCCACGGGGGACGCATCTATGCGGATACTATGTTTGCGAGACTATTCGCACGTTTACCTCTGAGCACAAGGATCACACATACGACGTAAGCAATGAACATTCACACCTCTATTTTTACCCATCATTCTTTGTTATCATGATTGATATTCATATTCATCTCCTCTTCTTATATAGTACACGGCCATGAGGGAGAACTCCCTACCAGAGCAACGCGCGATTGCTGTTGCAGAGGAGCTTGCGACCTTTCTGAGGACGGAAGCTATAGATGACAAAGCACGATTTAGTGTAGCTAGGGGCCATTACTGATGTGGACCCATGTAATCGAATAGACGGGCTCTAGTCCCGATAATTTAGACCTCCATATAATTGTATATATATGCTCGCTTGTAAGATAAGTTAATCTTATATATATATTATTTCTATTTAGAATTATATCAAAACTAATTCCCGAACACCAAACGAGGCATCACGTTAATCTCCCGAACACCTAAACCCTAAAACCCTCAAACCCAAAAATAAACAAAATCTGAAACTCTTTAGTCCCGGTCCGTGTTAAGACCCGGGACTAAAGGGCCTGCCTATGAGGGCGCTCCGAGGCGCCCACGTGGAGCACCTTTGGTCCCGGCTTGGAACAGGGCCGGGACTAAAGGTTAGGCCTTTAGTCCCGCCCCTTTAGTCCCGGTTGGAGAACCGGTACTAAAGCCCCTTACGGGCCGGGGCTATAGGCCCTGTCCCCACTAGTGAGAAAAAGCTCTCCCACTTGGTTTTTACCAAAATCATTATGAAGATCTTAAAATGATTAGCAATTATCCTATTGAATCTTTATTTAATTCTCTGGATATAAATGGTAAAGGGGCTGGAGATGAGTCAACTTTAGTTAGAGATCGTCCCGTTTGCTTGGAGGGTGATGATTGTAATGCTAAAACTGGAAAAGTGGGTTTGGAGAGGTCAAAACATTAACTAGTGATGTGCACACTATCTTGGATTACAAGGACTTTAATTATGAAAGTTGATATTTAGTAGAATGTATTTCCTTGTTTCAAACCATTATTATCTCACCCAATGCTTATGATCAAAACAAGACTTTCACTAATCATATAGTGGAAGCAATGATAAAAGCATATGATGAGAAACTTGAACTTGAAGTTTCTATTCCTAGAAAATTGAATGATGAGTGGGAACCTACTATCAAAATAAAGATGTGTAAATATTAATTCAATGCTTTGTGTGACCTTGGTTCTAGTGTTTCAACAATACCTAAATTTCTTTGCGGCGTGCTTGGTCTCACTAATATTGAAGAGTGTTCCCTAAACATGCATCTTGCGGATTCTATCATTTAGAAACCCTTAGGTAGAATTAATGATTTTATCATTATTGCAAATAAAAATTATGTGCATCTAGATTTTGTTGTGCTTGATATTGATTGCAATACTACTTTTCCAATAATACTTGGAAGAACTTTCCTACGAACTATATGTGTAACTATTGATATGAAAGAGGGAAACATGAGCTTACAATTTCCATTAAAGAAAGGGATGGAACACTTCCCTAGAAAGATAACCAAACCACCTTACGAATCCATCATGAGGGCCACTTATGGGTTGAATGTCAAAGACGACAACACTTGATCATATGCATTATGCCTAGCTAAGGGCATGAAACAATAGCGCTTATTGGGAGGCAACCTAATAGTTATCTTAATTTTTTTGCTTTTTACTTTCTATTTCACTATGAAGATAAGATTATTTCCTCTGTAATGTTTGTTTTTTTAATTTTTTAATTAGTGTTTGTTCCAAGTAAATCCTTTGGGATGACTTGCATGATAAGTATAATTGATATGGTGCAAAAACACAAACTTTGATGTCCAGTGCAGAATTTCTCTGATTTTACAAAAACGTCTTTTTAAGCTGATTTTTTACACAGTATTTATGTACAAATTCCTCATGTCATCCTAATGTTTAAGAATTTTTGTAGTTCCATGAGTATAGGTTCATTACATATCACTACAGATTGTTTTGTTTTAGACAGATTCTGTTTTTGCTTGCATAGTTTGCTTGTTAGATGCTATGGATTGTATCGGGGGTATAAGCCATGGAGAAGTTAGGATACATTACCTATTATACAGTAATAAAATATGAATCAATTTACAATAGTACCAAATTATTTGATATGTTTCTTATACTAATCGATCTCACGAAGTTTTCTTGAGTTTTGTGTGATTCAAGTTTTCAAGATTTGAGTGTTATCACAATGGAGAAAGGAATAAGGAGAGGCAAGAGCCTAAGCTTGGGGATGCCCAAGGAACACCAAGGTAATATTCCAAGAAGGCTCAAGCACTAAGCTTGGTGATGCTTCTGAAGGCATCCGCTCTTTTGTCTCAATCCATCGATATGTCACTTGGAGTTACATTTTTATTCGTCACATGATATGAATTTTGCTTGGAGCGTCGTTTGCTTTAGTTCGATTTTACTTTTAGTTTTCCACAACCATCACTTTCTGGCCACACCAATTTTAGAGAGACATATATTTATCACAATTTGTTAGAATACTCTATGTGCTCCACTTAGATCTTTTGAGCTAAGAAGTTGCTATAGTACTTCACTTATATATTTTTGAGCATGGTGGTGCACATATTTTATAGAAATGATTGTAATCTCATTCTTCACTTATATTTTTTGAGCATTAATAAACATTAATGGTAATTTTCATGGATCATAAGTCTAGTCCAAAATAATAAGTATTCAATGTATGATAATCAAAACTATCATGTAGCACATAAAAATAAATTGTGGGCTAATGATATTGATGTGGTAATATGAAAAAGGTGTGATTGTATCATTGCTAATTTGTAGAAGTACCTGTAATAATAGGTGTTAACTTCTTGTTTCTCTGAATATTAAAAAGGCATGGCGGGGATGTCTAAGCATTTCTATTCCTCGTTAAAATCCGAGTATTGTTTTGAGTCGGAGTCACGCGATGGTTAACTCCTCCCAACCCTCTCTCTCAGGGCATGTGAGTAGTGCTTTAAGTTGTGATGAAACTAATAAAACTTTCTAATAAGTATATGAGTTCTTCATGACTAATGTGAAACCATGGACATATACAATCTCACCTCGTCATATTTTGCTAGCCTCTCCGGTATCGTGCATTGACCATTCTCACCTCAAGGATCGGTACAAACTTCGTCGGTGCATCCAAACCCCATAGCATGGTATGCTTTGTCACACATAATCCTTCCTATATATTTCTCAAAACAGCCACCATACATACGTATCATGGCATTTCCATAGCCATTCCGAGATATATTACCATGCAAATTCAACTGTTACATCATATCACTAGTTCATTCATCATCATATTGATTTGCATCATCATGTAGAGTTGTCATAGCATTTGTGGAAAAGCCACCATTCATTGTATTGCTGAAACATGTCACTCTAGATCATTGCACATCGTGGTACACTGCAAGAGGCATTTATATTGAGTCATAATTCTTCATATCGAGCTTTCATGAGTTGTGAGTAAATAAAAGTGTGATGATCATCATTATTAGAGCATTGTCCCAGTGAGGAAAGGATGATGGAGACTATGATTCCCCCACAAGTCCGGAAGAGACTGCACACAAAAAATAAAAATGGGGGAGGCCAAATGAGCCCACCATATAAAAATGAAAGAATGAAAAAAATGAATGAGAGAAAAAGAGAGAATGGTCTTTGCTACTATCCTTTACCACACTTGTGCCTCATAGTGGCACCTTGTTCTTTGTATAGAGAGTCTCATGATATGTCATTTTCATATGCTAGTGGGAATCATATTTTCATTATTATAAACTTGGCTTGCAAATTCCGATGACGGGGTTCCTCAAATGCTCGACGTCTTCTTGAGCAAGCAAGTTTGATGCACACCCCACTTAGCTTCATTTGAGATTTCATACACTTATAGCTCTAGTGCATCATTTGCATGGTAATCCCTACTCATTCATTGACATCTACCCATGGGCATCTCCATAGCCTGTTGGTATGCCTAGTTGATGTGATACTATCTTCTCCACTTTTTACCCCTTTGATATCTACCACCATATTCTATCCCACCCTTATGCTATGTTCATGCTTCACGCTCATGTATTACGTGAAAAATAAAAAGTTGATCCACATAGAAGAAGTATGATACAATTTCCTAACTTGGACACCGTGGTGCTTGACATTTGTATTAATGTGGTGAAGAGGGAGTCATGCCTTGCTAATATAAAAGATGAATGCGGGTAAACATTCTTTTAGGTTCGTATACTTTGAAAGATTGATGATTTTATTGCTTATGATTATGATTATTACTATGTTAATGTTTGTTGATTCATATTTTCTCAATGATCATACATGCAAAATATTACATATTGGGTAGCATGTCACGTCAAATATTCTGTTTTTATCATTTACCTAGTCGAGGATGAGCGGGAATTAAGCTTGGGGATGCTTGATACGTCTCCAACGTATCTCTAACTTTTTATGGTTCCATGCTCATATATTATCATCCTAGAATACTTTTTGGGTCATAATTTACAAATTTATATTCTTTTCGAGCACTAAACTATTGACCCAGTGCCTACTACCAGTTGCTATTTTTGTGTGTTTTTTACTTTTCAGGTTTATTGTACTAAACTAAGTCCAATTTCCCCGAAAGTTTTTAATGATTTTTATGGACCAAAATAAGACCCAGAAGCTTCGAGAGGAGGCCGGAAGCCTCACGAGGGAGGCACAAGCCAACAGGGCGTGTAAAGGGGGGTCGGCGTGCCCTGATGGCTTGTCCCTCCCTGGTGGACCCACTTCCTCCAATCTCTCGCTTATAAATTCACATATATTACAAAAATCCAAAATATCAGAGAGAAACACTTTTCCCACGCCCTGATGGCACCCTACCGGAAGGGGATCAATCAGGAAGGGCCTCTTCAACAACCTTGATGCCATAATGATGTTGTGTGAGTAGTTCACCACAGAACTACAGGTCCGTAGTTAGTATCTAGATGGCTATCCCTCTCTCTCTCTCTCTTGATCTTCAATACAATAATCATCACATCTTCGCTTTGATATATCCGATGTAATTCTTTCGTATGGTGTGTTTGTTGGGATCAGATGAATTGTGGGTTTATGTTCAGATTATTCATGAAAAGTATTCGAGTATTCTTTGAGTTTTATGATTCTTATTTTCATGAGCATCATATTCGTAATTCACTATCATCTATTGAATTGCTTTGGTCCAGTAGCTTGGTATTTCTTCAGTGAGAGGGGTGCATTGTAGTGGGTTCAACTTGACGAGTTTCTATATCCTAGTGATAGGAGAGGACATGTTGTGTCTTTGTGTTGTTTCCATTAAGGATAAAACGATGGGGGTTTATTCATATTGGTTGATTTTACTTTGTCTACATCATGTCATCATTCTCCAAGCATTAATCTACCTGTCATGAACTTAATACATAGAGAGGAAAGCATAGAAGTGCTCTTGAAGTGGAGTAATCGTAGTAGGTGCAGGCATGAGTCGTCCTATTTGCTTATAGACGTGATGCCTATATACACATGATCATTGCCATGAAAATTGCATAACTATTCGTTGTTCTATCAATTGCCCAACAGTAATTTGTTTACCCACCATATGTTGCTTTGATGAGAGATGTCAATAGAGAATACTATGCCCCCGGGTCTATTCACTTATATATTGAGAAAACTTATAATTTCCTCATTGTTATTATTTGTCTTTTATTTTATTTTGCAAGTAACAATTCTCTACAATTATCTACACACCTCATTTTTTCCAAATAACGAGATCAAGGGGATTGACAACCCTCTTTCCCGCGTTGGGTGCAAGTTGTTTGCTCTTTTGTGTGTAACCGCGGAAGACGGTTGAGGATTGATATTCCTATTGGTTCGATAAACCTTGGTTTCATAACTGAGGGAAATACTTAACCCGTATTGTGTTGCAATTACCCATTCCTCTTCATGGAAAACCCAACGCAGATCACAAGTATGAGTGTGATCCTACTCTCCAACAAATGCTCAAGATGACCTTCCACCACAAGACCACAATTTCAAGGGAAAGCTTCAAGAGAAGATTGACTCATTTGAAGAAGAATCCCAAGCCATGGTCAAGTGGATTCCTAAGGCCACCACTAGCTCTCCTTCAGAAAGCTCTACCACAACTCCAAGGGTCCACATCAAGTTTATGTGGGTCCCTAAGAAGAAGAACTAGAGAAGTTCTTGAGGGGTGACTCCGCCAACAAAATTCACTCTTATTCATTTTGGCGAGAACTATTTGTAATAAACTCCAACCCTATATATTAGTTCAAGGAGTTGCATATTCCCTCAAAGATAAGCAAGGGACAAGGTAGTTAATGTATCAATGGACATCACCTCATATGTACTTCATTACATGCCCATAGATATCCTTGTATTTGTTCCTTGTGTGGGACTACCCATGTAGGTGAGAAGAGTATGAAACAACAAGGATAGCTCCCAACTCAAGATGATCTTCATCAACAATGAATATCCACCACTACTACACCTACATGAAGTCTTCTATGACAAAACCCAAAGTTAGTTTGTCCCTCTTAGAGGGGATGTCACATCAAGGGGGAGCTTTACTCTAAG
The DNA here is from genome assembly GCF_904849725.1 of Hordeum vulgare subsp. vulgare. Classification (NCBI taxonomy): domain Eukaryota; kingdom Viridiplantae; phylum Streptophyta; class Magnoliopsida; order Poales; family Poaceae; genus Hordeum; species Hordeum vulgare. The sequence goes on along the minus strand of NC_058524.1, from coordinate 74,224,662 downwards.
ACTTGAGTCAAAGCATCTCTTAAAGAGGTGAACACATTGAAAGATGTATGTAGAAGTGGAAACCCCACTTGTGCTTAAATGATGAGTATGACCTATGATCAAGTATTCTTACTTGGATCCTAAGTCAATATACTCATATATAGATGACTTCATCATTGTCAAAGTGCTTGGTAGATACTAGATTGGTTGCGCATGTTTGCCATGTTTCATTTGACATCTTACTATGTGAGCACGTTGGTATGCAAATTTTTACTCATTCGAGGATATCCAATTGTTGTTATTTGGATTTTTATTTTCTTTGGCCAATTGGATATACAAGAATGCCTAGGTACCCCTCTCTATCTATCTATGCTTTCTCGTCTCAAATTCTACTCACTTCGTCACAAAATTTGAGCAAGCACTTTTCGGACCATGTGTGTGAGGAGCACTCGGAGTACCGTCTCGACAAGAGCTAACTTCCAAACCTCCCCTGTGCCACCCGGTGTGACAAACTCCACAAACTCAGTCCAACTGAAGCACTAGGGTTGATCTGGTTTTTGAACCTCGGTACCACCGATTTTTAAATCTCAGACTCACCGAGTTTCCCTACCCCTCACAGTTAAGAAACTCGGTGGCACCGAAACTGTAGAATCGGTGTCACCGACAGCAGGAGGGTATATAACCCCGCGGACCCAAGATTGAAAATTACTTCAACTCTTCAGACTCCCGTACCCCTCTGTAGTCATGCTCGAGTCTCCGGACAACACCCTTCATCTCCCATGCGCCCTTGCCACAAGAGTTCATCGCTTTCGACCTCAATCTCACCCACCGTCATCGCAGTAGCACAACCAACACCACGTAAGGGTATGGTTTCGACCTCTTTTGCACTCCCAAAGTCTAAATCTTGCGCAATAGGACTAGTTCATCATCTTGTCACATTTTTCAATACATCCATCCACAAAGAAATTCCACTAGATTAGTTGAACGACATTTTATAGATTTATGTCTCCTCTCTGTGTGTCTCTGAGTCACCGAGTTGGTATGGATTGGTGTCACCGATTCATAGTCTAGGGTTTCTGAGAATTGTCTCGCTGAGACAGAGTTTATTTTTTCGGTGAAACCGAAAAGATGGACAAATCTCTGTTCAAGAGATAGCCAGTCTCGGAGACTCCAAAAACTCCAACTCGGTGGAACCGAAACCCACTTAGCATAAACTTAAGACTAAGATTTTGAGTTCGAATTCTTGTAAAAGGTCCATGTTTTGTGACACTCATAGTTTCCTACTCCTCTATATCTATTCACAGGTCTAGCTTGTCAATATGTCAGGTTCTAAGGACAGCCAAAATGCATACAGAGAGCAGAGTGTGGAAGTTCATTCAGGCACTAGTCCTCAGAGGAGTTTGTCAGACCGGGCACCCTCGGTTCTCATGGCTTTACCAAGGCAGCCACCAGGGAAAGGAAGAAGCACAATTCATATGAAGAGGATGAAGACTTCATCCCAGATGATGCAACTTCTCAAAAGCAAAAGGAGAGAGTAACTATGAGGAAGGTTCCACAGTTAGTTGCAACCAAGAGAGGGTTGTCTCAATCTTCACATCAATCTAGTGGGGCTGCAAGGACTAACTCTCTGGCCAAGAAGCCAGGGCAACATAGGCAAAGAATTAGGTTTGTCAAGGTAGTTGTTCAACCATCTACACCTGAGTATCTAGATGACGAGGAAGAGGAAGAAGAGGAACCAGCTAACCCACCTCCTTCCAAGAAGAAGAAATTGATGGGAGATGCTATGCCCAGCAAGCCTGCAACCAAGGGCAAGCCATCTGCTCCCAAGGCTAAGAAGCATGTACCCTCTAAGCCTAAGAGGACTACAAGAGACATACATGCACCTGAGAAGAACAGGGGTTCTTCATCAAGGGATGCTGCTTCAGAAGAAGAGGAACTTGCTATTTTGAGGAAGCTGAGACCTCACCTGCCTGAACATAATGATGAATAACCCATTGTAGAGAAAATGAAAGAAAGGAAGGATCAAGGGCTCGGGAAGTGGAGAGCAGCTGATCCATATGCTACTAGGAGGAGGAATGTTGTTGATGCTCACTTCCATACTAAGGAGTAGCAAGACATTTATGAGTCTGTTCTATTGGGCAAGAGTCCAGCTGTTAGTGACATGAGGCATGTAGATTGGGGCTACATCAAGTAGAATGAAGACTAGTTCCCTCATGTGCAAGAAAATTTTAGGGCCATAGACACTGAAGATTTTGTTGGCACAAAGATGACAACTTGGAATGACGACATGATCATGCAATTCTACTCCATAGCTCACTTCTATCCTGATGGTATAATTGTATGGATGACATAAGGCACTAGGTACTAATCCACTATTAAAGAGTGGGCTACCATCTTAGGATCCCCAAAGGTACAAGAGAGAGAGATCTGGATGTTTATACTAAGGCCAAGATGAACCAGAACTCAATGGCCAACATGTATAACCAAGTGCCTAAGAAATACATGAAGACCCACGAATTAAGATCGATCTACTTTTCTACAAGGAGGACTACCCACCACCAACACTATAATGAGGTACACCTTGATGCCCAAGTGAGGCGATGATAAGATGATCATGGGGTATTCCATTAACATGATGCACCATGTATACACTCACACCAAGATCAGGGTGATGGACCTGATTGTAGAGACAATCAAAAGGACTACTGCTGACCAGAAGAGGTCTTGTGGATACGCACCCTAAATTCAGATGTTGATCAACTCCAAGATTGGGAAAAATGTGTATTTACTTGATCGTCAACACCTGCCACTCAAGACAGAATTTGAAGACAATGTTGTGGTGATGGATCCAAGTCATCCCACTTCAGCCACTTCACAGGTAGAGATAGAGGCTGAGGCCCACGCAGAGGCAGCTAGAGCTGCTAGTGCTCAAGTGATGAGTTCCAAGGGAGATCAAATGGTGTTTCTTATCAGCACCATCCAAGGGATGTAGAAGAACATTAAAGATATTCTGTTGAATTAGAAGAGTCTCGAGAGGATCATGGAAACCAAGTTCCATGACCTGGACATTAAGGTGACTAAAATGACTACAACAGTCAACCAATTGAAGAAGGAGGTTGATGCAGTGCCCACTCCGAGCTCCAACAGTGATGATGATGAGGGGCCTGCTCTTGAGACTTCCACTCAGTTTAGGACTCAGGACAGATCTGCTGCAGTGTTAGTTCCAGAGTCCAGATCTTCTTCATCACTCCAGCATTAGCTCCATTAGCTCCACTAGACCTACACCTCTATTGTCTACTCCACCACCTCAGAACATCTGTTGAAGCCTTCGTCGACCCTCTTCTGTCGACTCCATCAACTTCTACCGGAGGAGACCGAGCCCGGATCGATGCATAATTCTAGATCTTTGAACTTGTTGGTAACTTGTTGCAAAAGGGGGAGAAGTGTATAGATCAATAGGGCTTCGAGAGAGAGAGAGAGTTGTTTTTTCTGCTCTCTTTGGCTTCTAAAACATTAGGTTTGCCTTTTGGATATCTTAAACTTTGTCATGTTTAATCATATGCTCTATGTTTGATGCTACTATTTTCTATCCTTGAGATATATATGTGATGATCATTCACTTATTGTTTGGTTTTTTCTCCATTACAATTCATTCATATCATTTATGTGTACCACTAAGATGTATGTGACATGGAAGAGTGACCCATAATCCTAATCGATTGTGCATTTGCATTCAAATGCAAATTTAAAATAATGCAAAAATTTACGGGGAGCTCTTGCTTATCACATACTTCTCAAAGTGACGACGCTATTCATTGATTATATCTCATGTCGAAGCTTTGATCTATATGTTGTCATCAATTACCAAAAAGGGGGGATTTAAATCACAACTTCTCGGTAAGGTGGTTTTGGTAATTAATAACAACATATATGTCATTGGACTAATGATTCTATCTAGTATATTTCAGGAAAGTTCAATGATTCATTGGCTAAGGGTTGTCAGGAGAACCCCTAGATGCAAGGAACATCTATTGGCAACAAGCTTGAAGAATCTACATTTTATATTTTGTGAGAAATCACACTTGAGTCCATAGGAAAGCCAATACTATTAAAAGGGGATGAGGTGACTATGTTGATCTGGTTGCTCAAGTGCTTAGAGTAGCCACCAAAAATACTCATGAAATTATCCCAAAAATATTCTTTTCAAAATCCTAAATATCCAAAATTTGGTGCCACCAACAATTCCCATTCGGCCCTACCGAGTTTTACCTCAGACAGATCCTATGACAAACCCTACCTTCTCGGTGACACCAAGTCTGCTTTCGGTCTGACCGAGAATCAGTGACCAACTCTGTGTCTACCCGTTTCTAAGAATCGGAATTTTCAACATTTATGAATCGGTGCCACCAAGTCTGGTGACTGCCTAGGCTAGCAAAAATCGGACCCACCAAGATACATATATCGGTCTCACCGAAATGCCAAAAGTTCCCACATTTTGCACTAGTCGGTGCAACCGAGTTTTACTTCGGTTTCACCGAGTTGGACAATAATGTTGCAACAGTTGGATTTTTGGAGATTCCTATATATACCCCTCCACCTCGTCTCATTCGTAGATGAAGCACTAGAACGAACCAACACTTGCCCATCCATTTTTCTGAGACAGAGCCACCTACTCATGTCTTGATATCAAGGTATTCTAGCCTCCCCAAGTTGCTTTCCACCCAATCAATCTCTTCTATCCAAGCAAAATCTGTGAGAGAGTGATTGAGTGTTGAGGGGACTATCTTTTGAAGCACAAGACCAAGGAGTTCTTCATACTACCACATATATTACCTTTTGGAGAGTGGTGTCTCCTAGATTGGTTAGGTGTCGCTTGGGAGCCTCCTACTTCGTGTTGTGGAGTTGAACCAAGAAGTTTGTAAGAACAAGGAGAATGCCTACTTCGTGAAGATCTACCCCGAGTGAGGCTAGTCCTTCATGGACGTAAGCCATGATGGAATAGACAAGGTTGCTTCTCCATGGACCCTTCATGGGTTGAGCCCTCCGTAGACTCGTGCGGCCGTTACCCTTCGTGGGTTGAAGTCTCCATCAACGTGGACGTATGATAGCACCACCTATCGGAACCACGCCAAAAATCTTTGTGTCAATCTTTGTGTTTGATCGTCCTATCCCTATCCTCTATTTACATGTGCATGTCTTTACTTTCCGCTGCTATACTCTTGAACTTGCATGTGTAGGGTGTGGTTGACTTGCTACAATTGCTAAAAATTGCCCACAACTAAAATTGGAAAAATGCTAAGTTTTTATTTGGTCAAGTAGTCTAATCAACTCCCCCCCCCTCTCTAGACATACTTCGGATCCTACAATAACCCTACTTACATAATCCTCCTCACCCAGAGTCCTTCCACACCAAACATATACCCCACCCCCATCGATACCATGTATCGCTCTATTTTTCTCTATTCTCCCTCCACTTTCGCGTCATTACCACATCCTCTGTTTGTATCAGCAATGCAGCAGATTTTGATGCTTCATATTGCGTGACACCTCTCGCCATCATCAACCCTGACATCCTCAAACTCATCGAGAGGGGGAAGATGAGCCATCGCAGTGGCATCAAGATCTCATCGCCAACGAGAACGTCAGCTCATTCGCCATCCTCGAGGCGCTTGGCTCCACCCTCACGAACAACTCAATAAGTATTCTGAGGGTATCATCAAGCTTGTCGACCTTGTCCCACCCCTCGCCAACTAACGTTTGATTCTCCATCGATGTTGGAGCTTCGTTGATCTGGTTCTCCTCGTCTACCCTCCACATAGACGCCTCGCCATCATGTCGCATCAATATTGCGACGCTCGACTCGTCTTATTCACCTCAACCGGTATTCGGCGCTCCCTATGGCCACAAATTTGGTTCTCTTATGCCACTATTTGGCTCCATAACGGTGTAGTTCTCAGGATTGGTTTTTTTATATCTTGAGATTGCAGTTTGTTTATAAATACTGAAATATGTCTATGATTAATATTTTGTAATGTTCGTGGGGCTACTCGCTTTTGTCCAACCGAGCTCCGTGATGCTCTTTGAGTAAATATTTGGTATTTGATTCAGGCTCGAGCTAGACACTTGACATTTGGATTTTTTTAAGCCACTTGACATTTGGACTTTTGTAAGGGCCAGTTATTTTGAGCATAGCTGTGGAAATAAGATCCTGTGGAAATAAGGTGAAAATAAGCTACTGTGAAAATAACTCCAAATAATAAGCTAGCCAGTTCTTTTGAGTGCTTGTTTTCTCAGCTTATTTGTGGTATGATCTGGGAAAAGTCTGTAATGCCCTTCGGTTATATTGTTTGTTCAGATTAATTGATACTGCGGTATTATTTATTATGGCATTGCCCATATGAATATAAATTCGACTTTGAAACACCAAAACATGTCATAATCGAACATAAACGAGGATCATTGTCTCGCATACGAATATCATACATGCACCATTGTCTCATGTACGAGTACGAGTACTTGAGAAGAAGTACTGAATAAAAAATATCTTTAAATTATTACATGATACTCCAAACAAAAGCATACACCTTAGAGCTAAGCATCAAGGGAAAACACTTGTCGCAATAGCATCACGGATGGAACCCATAGTACCATCATCAATGGGTGCATAGTGATGAGAAAGGCTCTCCTCGTGAGCATAAGATCCACTCTCAAGCATGTCAAAGTGTTGATCACTTAGTTTTCTCTCACGTATAAAGTTATGAAGACACGCGCATGCAGTAATGATCATTGTTTGCGTAGCAGGTTTGTACCGTGTGATGCCGAGGAGGATTCTCCATTTCATCTTTAGAACATCGAACGATCGTTCGATGACGTTCCGTAGTGATGAATGTAGATGATTGAATGTTTCATATCTCCCTCTTGGTGGTACTTGTTGGAAATCGGGTACATGATAACGTTGTCCTTTGTATGGTGCTAGATATCCAACTCTGTTTGGATATCCAGAGTCAACGAGATAATATTTTCCAGCATTGATAATACAAATAACCAAAACCAATTAGTTCACGCAAAACATTAGAGCACAAGAATGCATGTACAAGTTATTACCGTCTGGAGGGTGTGGAAAGTAGGAATATTCAACTTGTGCATCATTGAGTACACGCGTTTCATGAACAGATCCACGCCATCGAGCAACAACAAACGTAAATCTCATATCAAAATCGCAAATTGCCATGACATTCTGAGTTTTCGAACCTGTCCTATTGCGATACTTGGGTTGCTCACTAGCAGGCACAACACATTCAATGTGTGATCCATCGATTGCCCCAATGGCATACTTGAAGTGAGGCCAAAATCTTGTGTTTGTAAGTGAGTCATGAACTTGGGTAAAAGAACGATCTTTGGGTTGAATATTATCACCGGCTATACGGTACACACACAATAGTACCTCCTTATATTTTTTGTTGATGGTAGACCGACTGTGTTCAAATCGATCTGCAACATTGTCGATGGTCTGGCGTGACCCCAAAGTCCACAAGAATTCTGCTAATGCTTCTTTGCTTGACATGTTGCAAGTTGACCTTAGACCATACCTCTCAACTAAAATGTCATGTAGTGAGTAAAACAATGACCTTCACATCCTGAACATAGAGTAGAATATTTGTGGTTGCTTCTCTTTCTCTTCCACCCACTACAATCCTGTCATTATTGGTGCTCTTCTAGGTCCATATGGCAGCCTCTCTTTGTTTAGAACATAATATGCCATTGCAACAACAACAAAATCAAGTTCGTCCTCCTGTTCCTCCTCAACAGAGATGTACATATGTCATATAAAAACAACACAACAGAATTATGACTACAAAATAGTTCACAACAATACAAAGATTTATAACAAATAGGTTCACAACAATACAAATGAGTTCAGATCGATACAAATGAGTTCACAACCCTGCAAATAGGTTCAAAACAATACAAATGAGTTCACAACAAAGCAAATAGGTTCACAACACTACAAATTTGCTCTAATTCTTTGCCATAAATGTTACCCATGCCCTGTTTATCCACTCAAGCCTCACACTTGGAGGTTCGTCCTTCAGTGCACTAAAGACATCATGATGTTCCTTCTTCATAAAGAGTTCTAGAGCATGGAAATACACTTCACTTCCAGGTATACCTCCATCATTCACCACTGTGTCCTTCATCTCCTTTATCTCATCTCTCACGAGATCCACCTTCAATTCAGATGTCGCCGAATTGCGGCTTGTCTCACTCTTTTCCCAAAGGTCTGCAACACGCTTAAATTGCAATCTTTCCTCACTATCTTTTGCAATCTTTTGCACCATCACAGGACTAGGTGAATAAGGACATGACCTCTTCTTATGACCTTTAGCTTTAGGTGTCACGTGAGGAACATCTATATCACATCCTGAGCCTGCCACATCATCATCGTCAAGGAGAATTTGAGAGAAACCAACTTGACAGGAGGGAGGTGCCGCCATCGCATACTCATTTGTCACACTAACATCATCAAAATAGTACTCGGTTTGATCTCATCCTCTAATGGAGCAAATAGAAACTTGGCGGCAAGTTCGTTTCTCTGAAAACAAGCATATCACAAATTAGTGCAACAATGGCAAGAGCAACAAATTCAGAACAATGGTCGTGTTAATGTATACCTGTATCTCATTTCCCATCATTCATCACTAGCTGCAATGGTCTTGGTAATAGGATCAAACCATGCATGTTTCCTTTTGGGTTAATGTCTTCCAAACAATATAATCTTTTTTAGCACATCCACTTATTCTTGAATTGGTTTTTTCTATATTCTCCCCTCGTACACTCAAAAAAAATTCTTACCACATTGTCATATCCAAGTGGTGTCAATGTTTCTTCTTTGCCATGGTTATTTGCATTCATTTCTTCCACACATATATAAATGAAAGTTCTAAGACCAATATTATCCCAGTGTGCTTTCATCTATTTTTCATCATGTCAATACAAAAGAATTGGAATAATTAATATATGGTACAAACAATATGTACATTTCTATCATATCAATACATCTATATGAGCTGCTCACAGCAGCAGAAATCATCCACACAATCTATATCAAATTTCGTTCATATGAGCTCTATGAGCTGCTGTAAGAAATCCCGAAAAATACCACACAGGAGTTGCTCACCTTGCTGCCTCACACGAGGGGAGAGGGAACGGTGGTGGGTCGCTGGAGGTGTGGATCGTTGGAGTAGTGGGTCGCCGGAGGAGTGGGTCACCGGACTGGGTTGACGGGAGGGAGGGGTGCTGCCCGCGGGGACGGAGCCCGTTGGCGGAGTGGGTGAGCCGCGGGGAGGGACTGGACCGGGTCGAGGGAGGGGCAGCGGGTCGGGGCGACGGCGATGGGGCGGTGCCGGCGGGGCGGCGGCGGCGCAGGGGAACCCTAGGAAGAGAGCAGAGACGTGAGTCTGGGAGGTGCTCACGCAGGTGCTCGCTAGGTGCGGGAGGAGTTGAGAGAGCAACAATTTTTTCTCCTCAGTGGCAATTTGGCCGTAGTTAACACCAAACAATATGACCCTTCGTGATACCTGTTCGTTTCATTTGCGGGAAGCTGCGGGAAGCCACCGACGAGCAGCTTTTTCCCATTGCACTTGCGTGGGAGGTGAAAATAAGTTGAGGTAACTTTTTCTAAACCAATTCTTTTTCAGTTTCTGGCTTATTTTGACAATAAGTTTTAAAAAGCTACAAAAAAACTGCCCCCCGCCTAAACCCATACACACACTTGAGCTAGACACTTGATTTGAGCATGTGAAATATGCACGATTCACAGCTAAAAATTCACACATTTTGTCTTTTTTATGCCACTCAATGTTAACTTATTTTGTCATCCAAACTACACGTGTAGTATACATTCATATTATCATCCAAATTTTGTTTTAGCAATTTTAAATCCTTCAAAAATGAAAATTTTGAACGGTTTGAAATAAAGTGCTCACTGGCGCCCATATTCTACGGTGACTTTTGATAATAGCAGAGCCCTCTTCATAGACTCCACGGCACCTTTAGGACATGTAACATGATCAGTATTTGCAGTTTACATATATCCAACTTGCGTTCAAAAACAGCTCCACGCATTAAAGACCGTTATATTTAGACGCCGGATACGCTTCAGCAAAAGATGCAAAATAGTAAGCGCGCAAAAAAAATTAGACATGCGCTAAAAAACGATATCGCGTGCTTCATATTTGAGGCACCAGACCGCACGCGCTTTATAATTTTCACTACGCGTGTTTTGAGCATGTAGAAAATCTTCTGACCCGCTAAAAGTGCTATAGCGGCACGCTACAACTATTTTAACACGCGAAATATTTGTGTGCCTCTTGAAGACGCTCTAATAGTGTGTACGACATTTCCACTGAATATTCCATAACATGTTAGATCTTTGCCTTGTTTATTATTCTCACGAGGTGCTATTGTTCTAGCCCAACACCGGACCGCCTGCGTGCCTCCGCTAGATTACCTTAATCTTTGGAGGTGTTTGTTTTGGTCACTGGTAATGTAAACGTAAATGGAAGCTGATTACACAAGGTAACGGCACTGGAATAGACAAATACCATTTTGTTTGGTTGTACAGTGTAAAGGAAACAGTTACCTTACCAGTGTTTGGTTTGGCACACAATAACAACAAGCATTTTTCCCTTTTTTTCCACGTACAAAACATAACACAAGCTTTCACACACAATTTGCAAGTGCTTCACCAGCACAATTTCAAATTCATCAAACAAGTAAATAATTTAAAAATATTTTTGCATTCATCCAATGCAAAGACATCTTTGAACAAGAATTTGGCTCAACTTTAACGACATTACACATTTTTAAAATGCATATTATGCCATGGATACAAACCCAAAATTCAACGACACACTTTGAAATAAACTGCATAACTAGTCCATAAAATTATTTTCATAGGATAAATAGAAAGGCCAAGTTCACGATCTTCAAACCAGCTTTTCCGTCGATCTTCATCTTCTAAGGCACACCACTGAACACATTTTTTAATCAACCTTGCTTTTTTTATCTGCCAATAAGCAAGAGTTAAAATGAGAATAAAGAAACACACAAGAGACAACCAGTAAAAAAAAAGAGAAATATACCAGCAATAAGCGGTGCACATAGATAGATCACATTTCACAGCAAAATAAACTAAAAAGAACAATGAACCTGGCAGCATCAAGCAAGCAGCTAGAGCTAGTGCGTGTGATTTCCTGAACATATACATAGTCACAGTGGGAAGGAAAAAATGGAAGTTGCTGTAACAGTGGGAAGGAAAATATGGGACTGCATGTGATTTCCTACCATATACATAAATATAATTGACAGTAAAACAGGAGAGTCGTGGAAGGAAAATATGGGACTGCATGTGATTTCCTGAACAGGCAAATATAAGTAACATGAGAGCGCTGTTGTTACTTATATTATGTTTCTTCTTTTCCTGAACAGGCACGAGACTGCATGTGATTTCGAATTAGAAGAAAAAATGTATAAATGACACGCATTTTACAAAGCAAAACAGCACAGCTTATTGTACCGCCAACTCTACTTGTGATCAAGCCTCTCTAATTTGACGGCCCAAAATCAGATGACCACAGTGCATAAATACGGTGCCCGGGAGGAAAAGTTTAGGCCATCAAGCAAGTAATAAATTTGGTTACACTACCAGAAAGCATATGCACACTACTAGAAACGATGTGAGTGCATAGACCAAGTAATGATGTGAGTGCGAACTCAACATGAGTTGAGTGTACACTACCATTAATTAGTGCATCTTTTGCTACAGCACCAGAAAGCATATGCACAAGAGATACTTATCTATGCAGACATACTTGGGAACAGGAACAACATTTCTCAGCAAGATGTTTTTCCAGTGGCACATCTGATGAGCCAAAACTTCGCACTAAGGAAAAGTAGGCAAGTAGAACAATAGTAAAATGAGGTGGGTTTTATACATACCAGTCATGTCACACCAATAGTGGAGAAGGGCCTTCTTTCCCATCAACCTTGCTTCTTTCTTCCGTCTGCCAATGAGCAGCCAACAAGCACGAGTTAGATATAAGGAACACAAGATAGCACATATTATCAAAGCTGATGATGTAAACTGGAGAGTTTAGAAAAAGGGATACCTGAGAGCATTTTGAGGACGAAGTCCCTCCTAAGGATTTCTGGAAGCACAAGCATCATGTTCATGTGTTCTGGAGTTTTAGCAAATATAGTTGCAGCGTCAACAATCTCGCTCCCAGTGAATGCAAGCCTAGATAATTCACTAATTGCCTTTTCTCTTGATTTCTGTTGAGGGTCCTCTTGGGTTGTTTCTCGTGCCATTGCTGCTGAAAATGTTGTTGCCATTGTACCAACATGTTGTGTCACACTGTTTAGCTGGTTGTTGACATCTTGAAGCATGGCTGCAAAAGGATCGCTTGGTCCCGTCGCCCTCTTTGGCCTTGGCTCCTTCTTTTGTCTCTTAAAACTAGTTGTATCAATAGAGCAAGTGTCAATGGACCGTCTAGTTGTCCCTATTGAGATCATATCCTCTTCCTCATTTTCTTCTTCCTCCATAGCAATTTCCTTCTCCAAGTTTCCGACTGCCTCTCCAAAGCCTTCAGCATTTTCCCCTGTTGCGATGTCCTTGCCATAGATAGCAGCCAATTGCTCAAAGTATGGAAATGATACACGAAATAATCCCTTCCTATTTCCATACCATGTAAAACCACTTTTGGATATCATTACTTCAAGAGCACCAAATTTCTTCATGAAGTGGTAATATGGATGTACTTTCTAATTTTCACCAATTAGCCGGTACAAGTTCTCTCCCCTTAACTCTCTAATTTTAATTCTCCTTTCTATTTGCCAACATTTTCTCTTATAAGCTAATGCAAACATGAACCACACATAATAATATACAAGCATGATGGAAGTGGTCAGATTCAAAAATGTTGCGTTTCTCCTTCCACATCTCGCACTCAAGGGAAGACGAGCCATAACTGAAAAGTAGAATACGATATATAAGCATATGGAAAATATACCTAATTAAGGTGCAATTAGTCATACAAAGAAAGGAAGATAAATTTGATGTCACATTTGTCTGCACGGCACCAACAAAAACTGGTGTATGTCCTACTATACACGAGCGAAAAATATAGCTCTATAACACTGGATAACAACAGGCAGCATCTGGTCAGTATCTAACCGAGAGCCTGGGCGGTTCTGAACAAGTGCATCTGGCCAATTGTTAAAATATGTCACAAAAAGATTGTTAACACAAAGATTGCTTTTCATGAGTCACAGCTAGCTGCTGGTACTTGATAGACAAGTGCATCTGGCCAATTGTTAACTGAAATATGGCACGTTCTGAACCTAAGCTGCTCTGCTTCTTGGCGAACAATACATGTGAACCTTCATTCAGACAAGAAAAAACCCCTTTTTCATTTGTTTCCAGGAACGGTTCTATCAGTTGATGAGTTAACTAATTGATCAAGAACAAATATATGCTACACATCATCCATCACAAATAACTAATGGATCAAGAACAGATAAAGAACATGCATTTTTCGGACTTCCAGATCAAGAACAGGGATCAGCAACCTAACCTCCAGATCCACGGCACGAGGTTGATGGAGGAGGGATAGATCAATTGGAAATCTGGAGACGGGCCTTGGTGCTCCTCGTCGCTAGCTTTAACCATACATCTCCGTCGGCGGCGAGGCGGCGGCGGCTGGCGTTCCGACGGTGCGTCTTCCTTCCAAGCGGCTAGACCAGGAGGAGAGGACCGAGGGGAGTCGTCGGCGGCTAGACGGAGATCGAGGGGAGGTGGCGGCGGCATTGGACTTGAAGGAGATCGAGGGGAGGTGGCGGCGCAGAAGGGGGTCGAGGGGAGGCGTGGAGGGAGGAGGAGGGCTCGGGGTGAGGAGGTAACGCGCATTACCGGTGGGGGTGGGGGGCAACGAGGGATAACTGGCCTGGATCTGATTACGGTGGAACTTGATTACAGTGTGTTATTATCAAACATGGGTAAAGGTATTTGTTTACACTGTAAACCGATGCGGGGCAAAAAAAGATGAAACAAACACCTTCTTTGTGGAAGATCATACTGATTGGCATGACTCGTAGCCTATGATACCTGTTTCCAAATTCATTACATTGACTTGACTGTGATGTCTGGTCCAATCCAAGTTTGCATTCGATTTCGCTACGCACGTCATCCAGATCTCTAGGAAATCATGTTTCCAAACCCGAGGCCCACAGTCAGTGTCCCATCGGTTGAAGGCTCCGTGAAGCTGCAGCATACGGAAGAACGCTCCCCGTGTATTATTTCAGGCACTCCCGCGATGCCATTGCCATGAGCTTCTCGTCGGAAAAGCTTGCTCCACCTGAGATCCGACTGCGTGCGCGGCAGCGTGGCGCCCCAGCCTCTCCCTCGACCGGCATGGACCCCACCGACCAGTCGCCGGAGGAGATGTACTCCGTGTGGGCCCTCCTGCCGGAGCCCGTCCGCCGCCGCCTTCTCGGCCTCATGGCCGGCCTCCGCACCGCGCACGGCGGCGCGGCCTTCGAACCACACGCCACCGTCCTCGGAGCCATGCGTCTCCGCCGCTCAGCCGCCGTCGAGGCGCTACGAGCCGCGGCGGCCGGCCTCCGCCCATACACCGCCCGTACCGCCGCCATCGGCCGCTACGGCGTCAACCTCCTCCTCGAACCGACCCGTGAGGTCGGCCTCCGGTTTCCCTAGCTTACCCCTATCCGTGCCGGTTTGCTTTGCTCCCATCAAATTCTCTGATTCTGCAGGTGATGGCCACGAGCGACCACTGCCGCGCCCACTTCGATTACCAGAGACCAGCTCGTGAGTCTTTCTGCCTGAACCAACTTTGCTACCGTAAAATCAGAATATTAACGGCAACTAATTGAATGTAATTGCAGCGTACATGCCGCATCTGAGCCTCCTGTATGGAGATCACCTGACGGAGGAGGAGATGGCAGCTGCAAGGAAGAAGGCAGGGGAGATGGACAAGGGAATATTTGGGTTGCAGTTCGAGATATCCGAGCTCGCGCTTTACAAAACGGATCCGAAGGACAAGAGCTTGGAGTCGTGGGAATTGGTTGAGCTGTGCCACCTTCAGAACAAGTGATTTCAGTTTGCTCCCAATGCATGCTGATGCTGCAGGCTGCCACGTATCTATATTTGTGGCTTATGTTGTGGACGTGTAGTAGTAATAAGCAGTATACTAGTACATGTATGATATGTCTCCGGAGACCTTCTGCTTGGAATATAAGGAGTTAATGTAATATCTGGGATTGGAACTGTTTTGTCTTGTTAAATGTACAAAATGTTTTCAAATCTTTTGGTGAGAACTCGCAAAACAATGTTTATGATTCAGGTCATACAGATTAATAAGACCTCTTTAAGCTGGACAGATGAGCCTCCGGGGTTGTCTGATCTCTTCGCTTATGGACGATGTAATACCTATGTTAAATCAGTATAAAGCTCGTCATGATGGCCTTTCTTCAATTTTATACCTAATGTTTTATTTGACAAGAAAAAAGGGAGCTCCTAGTCCGCTCGTAGGGCGATGGAGAGTCAGCAAACCCGCACCCCTCCCCGGCGCGAGAGGTAACTGGGCCGGGCCAACTAATGGATGGCCAGAGCTATCAACGTATTCTCTGGAATGTCTCAAAAAACCATATTCTCTGGATTTTAAGCTTTTTTAAACCTTTTGTCATTTTTAATGTTTATATATGCAAAAAATGTCCACAGATTTTATATATTTATAGAAGTTAAGTTTTGGCCTATTTACATTAAACACCTTTCAAAAACATTCAACAATTTTAAAATGTTTGCTAAATGAAAACATAGTCATGATTTTTAAAATCTTAATGAATGTTAAAAATATTCTTGCGCTTCAAAAAGGTATTCATCAAATTTAAAATGGAAATAAGGAAACAAGAAACATAAAATGAAAATAGGTAATTAAGAAACCAGAAGAAACGTGACAAAACCAGCAAAGGAAACACAGAAAAGAACCCGCACTGGCCGGCCATATAGCCATAGCATGCACTGAGGCATGCCTTTGGTAGATAAATGTTCACCTATGCGCGGAGTCGGGAATCCTAGTCCCTTCTAAAAAAAATCACGAATCCTACTCTGTGTGCACTACGTCAGCTCAGTGGCGGTGCCAGGAAGGAATCATATCATGTCTAGTTAATTTGGCATTGTGCAGTCAATATATGAATGTATGATTATTTCTTTTTTACGATTTCTGCTTTCTGTATGAAGTTTTTGAAAAACCTGTGTAGTCAATTGACTACACAAGTCATGTGTGGCTTCGCCAGGGCGTCAGCTAGTGAGCAAAGTGACCTCTTATCTGTCGCGCGCTGCGGCAAATAGCTAACGCATCGCACAGGCAGGGGCAGTAGCGAAGCGACTTAGCTGGCAAATTAACCAGTTTGTTATTTCTTTTTTGTTTTTTGTACTTCTTTTCTTTTTCATATTTCCTATTTTTTTTTCCCTTTTTCTTTCTTTTCTTTTTTATTTCTATTTCCCTTTTTCTAAAAGGTTATTAAAAAAGTTTAGACTTTCAAATATTTGTTTGCTTGTTTTTATAAAAATATTCCAAATTTCAACAGAAGAGAATTTCGAAATTTACAAAAAAATGTTACAAAAAGTTTAGAATTTCAAATATTTGTTCGCTTCTTTTAAGTTTATGAACGTTTTTTCAATTTCACGAAATCCATGAAATTTTATCTAACTCGTGACTTTTTTCTATTTTGCAAAATCCATGATCTTTTTCAAATCCATGAACGTTTCCAAACTGTATAGTTTTGTCAAACTCGTTAAGTTTTTCAAATTTATTAATTGTTTTCAAATTTGTAAAAAAAAAATAGATCAATGTTTTGTTTCAAGCCAAAGGGTCAAATGGTTGAACATAAATCAACTATTGAACCTTCTTTTTTTAGACAAACATGCTTCCGTCGAACAAGGGACGAGTGAACGAACAAACCTGCTTGCATCGAACGGAAAAGGAGCAAGCAGCCAGTGTACTCGGTTGCGAGAGCCAGCTTAGCGAACTTGCGCCTAAGGCGCCAAAGAGTAGGTCTCGCGTTTTGTCGCCCTCCCTCGCTCTACGCAGAGATTAGGAGCACTTGTACAGATTTTTTTCAAAAGCCAATGCTGCTGAGCCACGACAACAGTTCTTAATGGACCTTGTTTCTCCCCATTTCACACCCAACTAGTGGTTCTTTCATCGGAGCCGAGGCAAATTGGCCGGCCCACTCTGCCAGTGGGTTGAATTTTTCTTGTTGTCTTTGTCAGAATTTTAGTTTAGTTCTTGCCAAAAAAGGATGTTTTTTGAGGAACTACCTATTTTCGAAAACTATTAAAATAGGAAATATGTTTCAACAAAAAATTAGTATGTGTTTTATCTAAAAGTTCAGTGCATGTTAATAACAGTTCGATGTCTATTAAAAATGTTAGTTGCGTTTAAAAATAATTTCCACCATATAATTAAAATAATTAGTTATTATATTAAAATAATTCATTGTATATAACTATTCTTTCATCATACTATATAAAAACCTATTCAGTGTCTATTTGAAAAATGTTCAGCGTCTATTTATTTTCTTTAAATTTCTACCATAGAAAGATTCACCATAAATTGGGAAAAAGTTCAGCTTGTATTGCAAAACATATAGAAAATGGGAAAAATAAAAATGCGAAAAAATAGGACTAAAACAAAGATCAAGAGATAAGAAAAATGAAACAGAAGAAGGACAAAATCAAGAGAAAAATGAACTAGATGAGCCGTTACATGGGCCGGTCCGTCTAATGGAGTCTTCAATGTCGCCTCACTTATACGATGCATGCGGGCGTCATATAGGATTGGACGAGGTGCGTGTTTGCTCGCCCTCACTCGCCTTACACGGAATTAGGAGGGAGCTCCTAGTGGGCAAACAGAAAAAGTTCAACGCAGCCTCAACCATTTTTCTATATGTTCACCGTTTATTGTTTTCTTTCAATTTCTAGCAAAGAAAGATTCACCATAAATTGGGAAAAGTTCAGCTTGTATTGCAAAACATATAAAAAATGGGAATATAAAAATGCGAAAAATAGGAGTAAAACCAAGATCAAGAGAAAAGTAAAATGAAAACAGAAGAAGGACAAAATCAAGAGAAAAATGAACTCGATGAGCCGTTACATGGGCGGGCCCGTCTAATGGAGTCTTCAACGTTGCCTCAATTATACAATGCATGCGGGCGTCATATAGGATTGGCCGAGGTGCATGTTTGCTCGCCCTCGCTCACCTTACGTGGGATTAGGAGGGAGCTCCTACCGGGAAAACAGAAAAAGTTCAACGTAGCCTCAACCATTTTTCTATATGTTCACCGTTCATTGATTTCTTTCAAATTCTACCAAAGAAAGATTCACCATAAATTGGGAAAAAATTCAGCTTCTATTCCAAAACATATAGAAAATGGGAAAAATAAAAATGAAGAAAATAGGAGTAAAACCAAGATCAAGAGAAAAGAAAAATGAAATCAGAAGAAGGAGAAAATCAAGAGAAAAATGAACTAGATGAACCGTTACATGGGCCGGCCCGCCTAATAGAGTCTTCAACATAGCCTCAATTATACGATGCATGCGGGCATCATATAGGATTGGCCGAGGTGCGTGTTTGCTCGCCCTCGCTCACCTTACGCGGGATTACGAGGGAGCTCCTACCGGGAAAACAGAAAAAGTTCAACGTAGCCTCAACCATTTTTCTATATGTTCACCGTTTATTGTTTTCTTTCAATTTCTACCAAAGAAAGATTCACCATAAATTGGAAAAAAGTTCAGCTTGTATTGCAAAACATATAGATAATGGGAAAAATAAAAATGGAAATAATAGGAGTAAAACCAAGATCAAGAGACAAGTAAAATAAAATCAGAAGGATGACAAAATCAAGAGAAAAATGAACTAGATGAGCCGTTACATGGGCCGGCCGGTCTAATGGAGTCTTCAACGTTGCCTCAATTATACGATGCATGCGGACGTCATATAGGATTGGCCGAGGTGCGTGTTTGCTCACCCTCGCTCGCCTTACGCGGGATTTTGTTTCCTTTATTTTTCTTCATGAAAGGACACGAGCTGACCTTAATTTTGTGAAGGGCCAATAAAAACCGGTTTTTTTAGAGGGTAACGAAGTGAACTGGCAACAGAACAGAGTTTGCACATGCTCTCGACCGTCCGTTGATGGTAATCTGAAGATTATGTTCGTGAGCTTTTGCATTTCACCAACAGGATCACCTCACCGAAGTAATGGTCATAGGGATTGCTCCATTTGCATATGCGTCGCGTGCATACTCGAGTGCCTCACAGGCAGTGGCGGAGCCACGATTTGAATATGGCCGTTGATAGGAGGGGCCAAATACTTACATATTAGCGCATATCAGTCAAATATACACTACCTATTTCATGTCTTGTCAATCGTTGGGGAGCCCGTGCTCACAGGAAACAAGATCTAAAAGAAGAAGAGTAAGACGACAGGGATGCCTAGAATTTACAAATATGACGAAATTTGGTCCATCAAGAACCAAAAAAACAGATAGATGTGTTATAAGTACAAATAAAGGAAAATGAGATCTAAAAAAACAACACGACCAATTACAAGCGTAGAGACACATCCACGCGCCACAAGCACAGCAAACATGCCGTCAGTAAGCGTGTGGTCCATCTACATGCATCCAAATGTTTTAAACAACGAAATAATAACCAATGAAACAATAGCGATAAGTTGACTAGCGACCGGAGGCCGGATGCAAACACTTTGTTTTCTGGCACCATCTTGCGCACCCCATGCCCGACGATAGCTTGACTCGTCGACAAGTCTCGGTCGTCGCCGCTTGTGACGCGCGCCGGCGCGGACCGGACGTGTACTACTTGACCCTGAAATGAATTTTTGTACGTCAACGCCAAGGAAAAGTTCATTCACGGTCATGTCAAGATCGAAATGGGCCGGGAAAACCCGAGGAAAACCGGACGGAAAATGAGCTGAAACTGTACGAGCACCAAAACCAACCAAAGAGACGGCGATGAGTAGAATAACGACTTGCGCACAACGGCGTCTAGGCATGCACGTACCTGAAGTATTGACGGATACACTCCACTTGAGGAGAGGTATAGTACGTAGTCGATCGTTAGTACGCGCCATGACGCCCCGGCGGCGCGGCGCCGCCCTTGCCGGCACGGCGGGGGCGGCGGCGGCGCGGCAGCCACGAGAGGAGGGTTGTGAGCACCCGCTTCAGCACCAGGCCTCGCCTGGGGACGACGTACCGCGCGGGCGTAGCTCTAGCGGAGGCGGTGGCCTGTGGGATTGGGCGCGTGAACGGTGCCATGTGGGAATGGGTGTTTCGCAGGACGAGAGAGAGATCAAGGGCAGAGGTGGGCGATAGACTGGCTGAATGGTGAGGTGCTCGAGAGCAGTGAGGCCAGGGCAAAGTCACTTTGCCAAAGTATTTATAGAGTGCGTTTGGGCGTTGGGTCGTTGGGACGTCCGATGCTGAAAGCGAGCCTGCAAATGCGAGGGCTGGTTTGGTTTGCACCAGCTCGATTTGGTTGCTTGCTACGTAAACATGCAACTTGAGAACGAGAAGAACCAGATATGGATCGGACAAATAACTAATAAGTCGCACCGATCATCCAAACACGTACGCTCGACCAGTACCAGCCGGTGACCGATGAAACCCAGGGCGGAAATGTGCACGTACGCATCCACACCACACACGCAGCACACTAGCGCGCGTGTCGTAACCATCGACGTGGATCCAGATGGACATCTATGTTCGTAGGACATCCATCCAGCAGGACACACATCTGCGTGACACATCCGAACGGAGAACTCCACGAACCACCGTAGATAGCTAAGCTAGGGGATCCATTCCATTCGTCCATGCAGAGCATGCTTTACCCACGCCTGCAGGACCGAACCGCGTTAATTCCATCCGTCTACCCATCGATCGATTATCCTTTGCCCCCTTTTCTCTCTTCTATGTGCCTCGCCCCCTCTTTCCGCGGTCCTTCCCAAGTTGCTTTCATTTGCGTAACGCGGTAAGAATTCATTGGCTGATCGATCGACCCTGCTCATTTACTTATTCCGTGATAGTGCACACACGTTCTTCAGATCCGGCCATGTCTACGCAAGGCGATTGGCAATTCATCAAATTTGGCCGTGCTAATGGAACACAAATCACTTGCCTGAGAGATTGAGAGTTAGCAAATGCGTAGTGCTCACAATTCAGAATTCACAAACACAGGGAGTATTTGTGCATGGATGTTTTACCCGTGCAATCACCGCGCACACAAATCACTTGCATCGACTCATCATGCATGCCTGAGACCGCGTGCCGATTGGGACGTACGTGTCCGTATGTTAAACTCCCTGTCGCCCATGCCAACTCGGAAAACCGCGTCGGTGTCGTCCGGCTAGGCGTACACGCGTCCGTGTCAGACTGTCAGTGTTATACTACTGTTTGGTTGGATCGGATAAATTGATCGGAGACGGCTAGCTGAGAGATAACGCGCATGAGCCGAAGAACCAAGCGAGCCCAGGCCTGAGCGAGCCGCCAGGTCCCGAGTGTACTGCGCGTTTCGTTCGCGCGTGCATGGATGCAGATGGCCGTATCTGCTTTCGCTTGATGCATGGCCCCAAAGCATGCATGCATGCACCAACCAAGAAACTCGCCTCACAAGTCACAAGTGACGCACGCACCCAGCTCCCAGCTGCGTGTTTCTCTAACATTTTTTGAACCAATGACCACCCAGCAGCTAGCCATCCGGCAATCATGAGTTAATTGCACACAAGTACCATAATTAAGACGGAACGTGTATATTAGTATTAAGTTTGGTAATTTCCTCATGTCTGTATCAATTCTGGGGTGGGTCGTTGCAAATAGATCAAAACCATATGTTTATACGTATTGACGTTGAAACTGTGCAGTCGGGCCCATCTGTCAGGTGCCATGATGGCCAATCGACGCGTCCCCGCGTGCTGACTAGGACTAGTCCGGCTCAGTCGGTCTTAGCCTGGTCTGGTCGAACCGGTTCGTCCAGCCGTTACTCGCCTCTCTCCCGTTGAACCCTAGGTCTCCCGAGCGGTATGGCGTCGGCGACTCCGGCAGGCGGCGGTGAGGGCGTCGACGGCGACGGATCCTTCTCATGCTTGCGTAGCGGCGCAGGCGATCGCGACATCGGCTGCGGCGACGACTCTAGCTCTACGTACTCCATTGATGATGATGATCTTTCGGAGCTGACGTTATCCATGGAACAACGGTTGCGGATGGTGAAGCTTTGGGTGGCAAACCCTGGCACTAGCCATGATTGGACGCATGGAATCGACATGTGTGCTATAAGTTCTTGTAATCTTTCCTCCTCCTCCTGTAATTGGGGATTAGGATTTGTTCCTCCTGTGACTTCTAGCGTCCAACTGAAGTATCCTAGCCCATTTTAGCCTAATTAAATTATGTTAGCCATTTAGTTAAGATGTTTCTTTAAATAGGCAGATTTAATCCTTGTGTTTAATTTAATTTGCTAGTGTATTATCAAATTTATCTTACTGTTAATGAGGCAGATTTATCTTACTCTTTACTTTGCAAGTACCACAATTGAGATGTTTACTTAATTAGGTAGGTAAAATTGCTAATGTTACTTTAATTGATTTATCTTACTGTTGACTGAAATTGAAACTATATTGATTAATATTCTGTTAACTCTAATAGTAAACTTACTTGAAATTTCCTTTCTTTTGTACTATCTACGTTAACTAAAATTGTAAACTATATTGATTTGTGTTCTGTTACATTAACTAAAGTCTTTAGTTTTCTGTTAAGTTTAATTTAATTTAATTTAAACTATATTGAGTTAGGGTACTGAATACTTGAAATTTCCTTTGTTTTGTAGTTTCAATGAACACATTTGGGATTTTAGGATTCATTTTTATGCTCAAGAACCTTTGGAGAGGAAGTTATGCAGTTCACATGTTACTTATCTAAATATACTTGCACTCATGGAAACACAAAGATTTAGTGTGTATGATTGTGTGTATCACATTGAGAATCCAGGCTTAGGAGAGCAAGGGCTTGAAATGGTAAAGAGTAATGCTGAATTACAAATGATAAAGAGGCAGAATAAGGATACTCTGGTGCTTAATTTGCTAGTTAGGGCTTGCCCACCCAATGTTAGTGAATTCGAGATCAACAACCTCATAAGCTAGAATTGTCCCCTATTGTGTATTAAGAGCCTCTTGTGCTTGATCTGAGTGAGCCTCCTATCTCACCTGTTGATCAGCAAGGAGTAGTTTTTGAAAATCAGTGTAGCAGCTCTACTACAACTCATGCTCCTGCTGTTTGCACACAAGAAAACAAGAATGTGAATGGCAAGTTGAAAGTTGTTTTGGAAGAAGAAGAAGAGGGGTATCAGGGATATGAGGACAGTGATGCTTCTTCTTGTCATAATGAAGATCAAATTGGAAGTGACCCTTATTATATGTGTCATGATGAAAATGTAGAGATGGAAGAGGGAAAGAGACAAATAGAGGAAGAAGTAGAAGAGGAAGAAATAGATGATGAAGTACGAGAGGAGGAAGAAGTGCTGCATTATGAGGGTGACACTAAAGTTGATGAACTATTTGAGCTGGAGGAAGATCACACATTGGTTTTAGAAAAATAAGAAACTACAGTTGTACCTACAAAGAAGAAGCACAAGCTGCAAGTTAGGAGAGGACCAACAAGAAGTTCACATTCAAGTGTGTTAGAAGAGGTGGAACAGATTTCAAACCTTCATCAGATGAAGAAGAGAAGGTTTTTACCGAAGGAGAGTGATGATCATGGTTTTGAGCCACTACCATTTGTCCTACCAAAGAAAAGGAAGAGTAGGGCAAAGAATAGGCCTGCTAGGAAATGGTACAATGAGAAGATGGAGCAACCACATCAACAACTCTGCCTACACCTATGATTTAGGGATCAACATAAGTTCAGAGAAGCTTTGTTGAATTTACACATCACTCAGACTAGAAATTTCAAGTATCACGAGAATTCAGATCAGAGGATAATTGTTGAGTGTAGATATAAACATTGCAAGTTATTTATGGTGGCAACAGTTTTAGAAGGGGAGATAACCTTTGTAATAAAGAAGATGAGACTAGAGCACACTATCCCTAGTACTACACAGACCACCAAAGTGAGTGCTAAGTGGTTGGCACAGAAGTATGAGCCCCTCTTCAGATCTGATCCAACTACTAACATTCATACTATAATTGATGCATGCATGAAAAAATATGGTGTAGATGTGCCCAAGTCTACGGCATATAGGGCAAAGAACATAGCTATTGAAGTTGTGTTAGGAGATCACAAGAAGCAATATGCTAGGCTTAGAGACTATACTCAGACTGTCATGGATATAAACCCTGGGAGTAGAGTAATAGTCACTGCTGTTACTCCAACACCTACTAAAAATTCCCCACCCAGGCCCAAGATTCCATGCCATGTTCTATTGCATCAATGGAGCAAGGGAGGGGTTTCTCAAGGGGTGCAGACCATTCATTGGTTAGTTTCTGAACCTCGTGCACTACTTACATATTGTTTCTTACTTAAATATACTTAATTGTTGAAATGTTAATTATGTAGGTGTTCATGGATGCTTCATTAAGCTCACTATTGGTGCTCAACTCCTTGTTGCCACTCGTAGAGGTGGCAACAACAATATATATCCACTGGCATTTGGCATTCTTCGACAAGAGGACACACCTAGTTGGTGTTGGTTTCTACACCAACTTAAAAGTTGCCTAGGGGGGAAGTGGGACAGTTTAGACCATATACTATAATGTGAGATAAACAAAAGGTATGTGTATGCATATTTAATTTTGTTTTGAGATATTTCACATAGACACAACTGTTATCATTGTGCTAACTAGTAGCTTAGACTATTAAATTGCGTATACCGGGGGTTACTAAATGCAACGAATGATGTGTTTCCAAATTGCAACCAAAGATTCCGCCTTAGACATTTATATGCAAATTTCTAGAATGATGGTTTTAGTGGGGGGGGGGTCTTAAGAAGTGCATGGATAGTGCTAGCTATGCCTAGAATGAACACACATTTAATATTGCAATGAATGATCTAAGAGCTGAAATTGAGGAAGCTTGGAAGTGGCTTAGTGCAATACCAAAAAAAACATGGGCAAGAGATGCATTTGACACAAACTGCAAGACTAACTTGGTAGTAAACAACTTGTCTGAGGTGTTTAACAAGTACATTCTAGATGTTAGGAGAAAACCTATACGGACAATGTGTGATGGGATAAAAGATAAGAAGATGGTGAGGTGGCACCGGAACAGAGAGAGTGGAAAGGCAACTAGATGGGAGATAACACCTCATTACAATGATAAGTAGGATATTGATAAGGAGAGAGCCAAATATTGCAAGCCAATACAAGTTAGAGTGAACTTATCGCAAGTTAAAAGTGGGCAACAAATACATGATCTAAACTTGGAACTTGGGACTTGTGGATGTAGAAAGTGGAACCTTAGTGGCATCCCATGCAACCATGCCATCTCTACAATAAACAAGGCTAAAAGATCTCCACGTGATTTTGTCAGCAAATTCTTCAAGAAACATTTTTATGTGGTACCTTATGAACCAATGATCTACCTTGTTCCTGGTGAGAAAGATTGGACAAAGACCCCTGGTCCAGACATATGACCACCTGCATTTAAAGTGAAGACAGGAAGAAAGAAATAAAGGAGTATCAAGGGGAAATTTGAAGTACCAAAGCCAAAGGACACATCAAGAATGGGAACTATAACATGTGGCAATCGTGGTCTCCAAGGGCATAGGTACACATGGTGCCTTACACAGTTGAAGCATGAGCTAGCTTTAAGGAAGAACAAACATGTGGTAATAATGTTTACCCTTGTAGTATACTACTTTTTCCCTTCTTGTACATTTCTTTACTTATAGTATTATTAACTGTTTCCCATGTGTATGCAAGGCCACTCGAAGCAATTCATAGTGAAGAGTTGTTGTTCCTGCTCCTACACAACTACCAAGCCAAGCAAGATCTGCTAATGCTACTCCTCCAACATCAAGAGATCCTACTGCTCCTCTTGCTCCTAGACAACCACCAAGCCAACCAAAAGCTGCTAATGCTACTCCTCCAACACCAACAGCTCCTACTGCTGCTGGATGATGTTCTGGAATAGATGATATAAGTGGTGCTGGAAGAGGAGGTGCGGGTAGAGGAGGTGCATGCGGAGGAGGAGTTGGGATAGTAAGTGCTAGAATAAGTGGATCTAGAAGACAAGGTCCTCCAACACTACGAGAAACAACTAATTTGCTGTCGGGGGACGTCTTTGCCGTCAACTTTTCATCGTGGAGACGGCAAAGAAAGGGTTTGCCGCCATCAGCAGACGACAAAGAAAAACTGACACCAAAATATACTTTGCCGTGTGCCAAAAAAACACAAACGACAAAGAGTTTACTTTGCCGTCTGCAAAAACAAATACAGACGACAAAGATCTTTGTCGTCTATGTTTCTTATTACAAACGACAAATATCACACTTTGACGTCTGTAATATAAAACACAAACGACAAAGATCTTTGCCGTCTACGTTTTATATTACAAACGACAAATTATGCTCTTTGCCGTCTATAATAATAAAAAAAGAATGACAAAGAATAAGCACATCACCCGGATCGATCCCATGGATAGATCGCATGGCGGTTCCTCCAAACCAACGTAGCCCCACCCACCCATCCTGACACACGCACTACCATGTGTGTAGCCCCACCCACTAACCTACATCCCCACCCCCACCCACCCACGCACACCACACAACACACAACACACCCGTGCATCCAGGACCCCGCCTCCAGTCGCCTCCGGCGCGGCCGTCCCCTTCCACCGTTACCCCAACGTGGCCGGCATGGTGCCCCGTCGCCTAGGAGAGCAAGGAGGGGGGGGGGACCTCGCTTCCAGTCGCCTCCGGCGCTGTCCGTCCCTTCCCCCTTGCCCCCTATTGGAAATATGCCCTAGAGGCAATAATAAAGTGGTTATTATTATATTTCTCAGTTCATGATAATTGTCTATTGTTCATGCTATAATTGTATTAACTAGAAACCGTAATACATGTGTGAATACATAGACCACAACATGTCCCTAGCAAGCCTCTTGTTGGCTAGCTCGTTGATCAATAGATGGTCATGGTTTCCAATCATGGACATTGGATGTCATTGATAACGGGATCACATCATTAGGAGAATGATGTGATGGACAAGACCCAATCCTAAGCATAACACAAGATCGTGTAGTTCATGAGCTAAATCTTTTCTAATGTCAAGTATCATTTCCTTAGACCATGAGATTGTGCAATTCCCGGATACTTTAAGAGTGATTTGGGTGCATCAAACTTCACAACATAACTAGTTGATTATAAAGGTGCACTACAGGTATCTCCGAAAGTGTATGTTGGGTTGTACGAATCGAGACTGGGATTTGTCGCTCCGTGTGACGGAGAGGTATCTCTAGGCCCACTCGGTAACAGATCATCATAATGAGCTCAGTGTGACTAAGGAGTTAGACACGGGATGATGTGTTGCGAAACGAGTAAAGAGACTTGCCTGTAACGAGATTGAACAAGGTATAGGGATACCGGCGATCGAATCTCGGGCAAGTGTCATACCGGTAGACAAAAGGAATCGCATACGGGATTGAGCGAATCCTCGGCATCGTGGTTCATCCGATGAGATCATCATGGAATATGTGGGAGCCAACATGGATATCCATACCCCGCTGTTGGTTATTGACCAGAGAGATGTCTCGGCCATGTCTGCATGTTTCCCGAACCCGTAGGGTCTGCACACTTAAGGTTCTGTGACGCTAGAGTTGCTATGGGAATCGTATATGTGGTTACCGAAGGTTGTTCAGAGTCCCAGATGAGATCCCGGACGTCACGAGGAGTTCCAGAATGGTTCGGAGGTAAATAATTATATATGGGAAATCCAGTTTCGGTCGTCGAAAAAGTTTTGGGGTTTATCGATATTGTACCGGGACCACTGAAAGGGTACCGGGGGTCCGCCGGGCGGGTCCACCTGTCCCGGAGGGCCACATGGGTTGAAAGGGGAGAGGAACCAGCCCCTAGTGGGCTGGTGCGCCAAAGGGAGGAGGCCCAAGGCGCAAGGGAGGCCAAACCCTAGGCGTGGGGGCTGCCTTGGGTGGCAAGCCACCGACCTAGGTGTTGGAGCATATATTGAGCATATATCTCCATATGTGGTTTTGGTACTTGATGACAATTCCTATGGACTAATGGTTGCCTTAAGTTACATTTATAGGATTTGTCCATAGGCACTTCTTGAAGTCCATCTGTTGGGTTCAAGGAGTTTATATGATGACCAAGATGGTATTCAAGGTATTATCCAAAGAATGGTCATAGAGACACATGGTTGATCAAGATCTCAGACAAAGAGTAAATCAAGATGATCAACACACAAAGCGTACAAGATGTATCGAGAGGGATCAAGTGATCCCATGGTATGGTAAGCATTGTCCATTACGTGTTTGTGTACTAACCCATGGTCTTCGTGAGAGTTCTATGTGGGGGTTAGGTGTGTTTCCATGGGCTTGCGTCAAAGGGAAGATCTCATACAACCCATGGAGTATGACGTCAAGTTGTGATCATCATCAATGGTTGATCAAGATCTCAGACAAAGAGTAAATCAAGATGATCAACACACAAAGCGTACAAGATGTACCGAGAGGGATCAAGTGATCCCATGGTATGGTAAGCATTGTCCATTACGTGTTTGTGTACTAACCCATGGTCTTCGTGAGAGTTCTATGTGGGGGTTAGGTGTGTTTCCATGGGCTTGCGTCAAAAGGAAGATCTCATACAACCCATGGAGTATGACGTCAAGTTGTGATCGTCATCAAGATTGCGATGTGCAAGTTCAAGTGGATCAGCATGAAGATAGCATGCTTGAAGCTTGCCGTCCATTGTGGTGGCAATGGACTTGTGAAGATATGCTGAAGAGTGGCTCACCCATAGTGAGTATGGGGGAGCAATCAACTAGTCTTCATCAAGCCAACACAATCAAGAAAGGTGGTCCATCTTGAGGAAGCCAAGATCATCATCATCTAGCTCAAGAGGACGAGGTGCAAGGTATAGGTTTGCCCTTGATAGGTTTTCTGGTTAGGATAGATTGCTGTTCTATCAAGGGGGGCTCTCAAGTGAGTAGCTTGATCGTATCGTTCGTTGAGAGCTCAAACCATTTGCATCCTTGCATCATACTTCTTGGTTCTTGTTTGGTGTTTCTCTTTGTGAGTTTTAGAGCTTATGGTCATCTTCGTGACAAGCTCGAGTTCATCGAAAACGGAGTCCATATGCATCTACTATGATGTTTTCGATGTTGGAGTTTTGCCGGTTCTTCATTCATAGAGATCTCACATCTCTATATCTTTGGCATATTCATAACCGCTGTTTGGTTAGCCCTTGTCGTCCTGAATCCAACAAGCTTGGATTTTCTCGATTCGGAGCTCGTATGCGAAAGTTATGGCTGTTTCAGTGGCGAGAGGTAGTACCGCTGGACCTAGCGGTAGTACCGCTAGAGTTGGCAGTAGTACCGCTGGCTCGCGGTAGTACCGCCCCTGGTCAGCGGTAGTACCGCTCCAGCAGCTTAGTACCGCCTGCCTAGCGGTTGTTCGTGGACGGACCCTTTTGCGAAGACTTTCTTGGCGGTGGTAGTGCCTTTGCACTACCATGGGCCCAGCGGTAGTACCGCTGGGGCCAGCGGTAGTACCGCTGGAGTGCCAGCGGTAGTACCGCTGCAGCCAGTGGTAGTACCGCTGGAGTGCCAGCGGTAGTACCGCTGCAGCCAGCGGTAGTACCGCTGGAGCTCGGGCAGAGAGTGGGGGTAACGGTCTGATTCTTCCCCCCACTATATAAAGGGGGTCTTCTTCCCCCTTGGCCTTATCCATCTGTTGAGCTCTTGTTCTACCTCCATTGTTGACATTCTTAGAGCTTGATTACTCTCAATCCCTCCAATGATTCTTGCTTGTTCTTGAGGGAAAAGAGAGAGGAGATCTAGATCCACATCTCCACCAATCACTTTCTCCTCTATGTGAGGGGAACCCCTTGGATCTTGATCTTGGAGTTCTTTGTGAGCTCCTTGTTCTTCCTCTCATATCTCTCCATAGCTTTTGTTGTTGTGGAGGGATTTGAGTGTGAGGGACTTGACCACTTTGTGTGTTCTTGCCATTGCATTAGTTGCATCGGTTTGAGTTCTCCACGGTGATACGTGGAAGTGAGAAGTTGAGAAGCTTACTACCTTGGGTACTTAGTGCCCTTGATATTGTTCTTCGTGGATGCTTTGGCGTCCTAGAAGCTTGGTGTTGTCTCGGAGCTCAATCATTGTGGTGTGAAGCTCCGGGAAGCGTCGGGGTCTCCAATTAGCTTGTGGAGATTGCCCCGAGCAATTTGTACGGGTACCGGTAACCGCCCCCAAGGGTTGCCACGTGTATGGGTTCGGTGACCGCCCCCAAGGGTTGCCATTTGTACGGGTTCGGTGACCGCCCTCAAGGGTCCCTTAGTGGAATCACGGCATCTTGCATTGTGCGAGGGCGTGAGAAGATTACGGTGGCCTTAGTGGCATCTTGGGGAGCATTGTGCCTCCACACCGCTCTAACGGAGATTAGCATCCGCAAGGGTGTGAACTTCGGGATACATCATCGTCTCCCCGTGCCTCGGTTATCTCTTACCCGAACCCTTTACTTATGCACTTTACTTTGTGATAGACATATTGTTTATTGTAATATATCTTGCTATCACTTAGTTGTTTATCTTGCTTAGCATAAGTTGTTGGTGCACATAGGTGAGCCTAGTTGTTTGTAGGTTTCGTGCTTGACATATTAAACGTTAGTTTTATTCCGCATTTGTTCAAGCCTAAACCTTAACTATTTTAAAGCGCCTATTCACCCCCCCCCCTCTAGGCGACATCCACGTCCTTTTCACTAGGGTGCCGCCCCTCCTCCTCCTATGGCTGGCGCACCTCCTAGGGTTTACCTAGGGGTCGCGCACCCCCTCTCCCTCCCTCCTATATATAGTGGAGGATTAGGGAGGGCTGCACATACTTGATTTGATCACCCTATGGCGCAGCCCTACTTCTCCTCTTCTCCTCCTCCGCGGTGCTTGGCGAGGCCCTGCTGGAGAATCACATAGCTCCATCGCCACCACGCCGTCGTGCTGCCGGAGTTCTCCCTCAACTTCTCCTCCCTCCTTTCTGGATCAAGGAGGAGATGTCCCCGGCTGCAGGTGTGTTTAACGCGGAGACACCGTACGTTCGGTGTTCTTATCGGATCTTCCGCGATTTGAATCGCCGTGAGTACGACTCCATCAACCGCGTTCATAGTAACTCTTCCGCTTTGCGATCGTCAACGGTATGAAGATGCTCTCCCTCCCTCGTTGCTAGCTTCTCCTAGATGACCTTGGTGTGATGTAGGAATTTTTTTGAATTATTACTATGATCCCCAACAGTGGCATCATGAGCCTGGTCTATGCGTAGATTCTATGCACAAGTAGAACACAAGTAAGTTGTGGGCAATGACGTGGTCAATTTGCTTGTCTTTACTAGTCTTATCTTGATTCGGCGGCATTGTGGGATGAAGCGGCCCAGACCAACTTTACACGTACTCTTACATGAGACTGGTTCCACCGCCTGACATGCACTTGTTTCATAAGGTGGCTAGCGGGTGTCTGTATCTCCCACTTTAGTCGGATCGGATTCGATGAAGAGGGTCCTTATGAAGTTTAAATAGCATTGGCATATCTACTTTATGTCTTTCACGTAGGTAAGAAGCGTTCTTGCTAGAAACCCAAATCAGCCACGTAAAACTTGCAACAACAATTAGAGGTCGTCTAACTTATTTCTGCAGGATATGCTATGTGATGTGATATGGCCAAAAGGATGTGATGATATATATGTGATGTATGAGATTGATCATGTTCTTGTAATAGTATTCACGACTTGCATGTTGATGAGTACGACAACCGGCAGGAGCCATAGGAGTTGTCTTAATTTATTGTATGAGATGCAACGCCATGTGATTACTTTACTTTATTGCTAACCGTTAGCCATAGTAGTAGAAGTAATAGTTGGTGAGACGACTTCACGGAGACACAATGATGGAGATCATGATGATGGAAATCATGGTGTCATGCCGGTGACAATGATGATCATGCCGTGCCCCAAAGATGGGGATCAAAGGAGCAAGATGATATTGGCCATATCATGTCACTATATGATTTGCATGTGATGTTTATCATGTTTCTATATCTTATTTGCTTAGAACGATGGTAGTAAATAAGATGATCCCTCACTAAAATTTCAAGAAAAGTGTTCCCCCTAAGTGTGCACTGTTGCGAAGGATTGTTGTTCCGAAGCACCACGTGATGATCGGGTGTGATAGATTCTAACATTCGCATACAACCGGTGTAAGCGAGACTTACACACGCAAAACACTTAGGTTGACTTGACGAGCCTAACATGTACAGACATGGCCTCAGAACACGGGAGACCAAAAGGTCGAACATGAGTCGTATGGTGGATACAATCAACATGGAGATGTTCACCATTGATGACTAGTCTGTCTCACGTGATGATCGGACACGGGCTAGTCGACATGGATCATATATCACTTGGATGACTGTAGGGCTGTCTATCTGAGTGGGAGTTCATTAAATTTTTTGATTAGATGAGCTTAATTATTATGAACATAGTCAAAAGGTCTTTGCAAATTATGTTGTAGCTTGCGTTGTAGCTATACTGTTTTTAATATGTTCCTAGAGAAAATTTAGTTGAAAGTTGATAGTAGCAATTATGCGGACTAGGATTGTCCTCATTGCTGCACAGAAGGCTTATGTCATTAATGCACCGCTCGGTGTACTAAACCCCGAGCGTCGTTTGTAGAAGTTGCGAACATCTGACATACACGTTATTGATGAGTACATGATAATTCAGTGCATAATACTTAAACGGCTTAGAATTGAGGCGCAGAAGACGTTTCGAATGTCACGGGACATACGAGATGTTCCAAAAGCTGAAATTGGGATTTCAGGCTCGTGCCCTTATTGAGAGGTATGAGACCTGCGACAAGATTCTTAATCTACGAAGTAAGGGAGAGAAGCTCAATCGTTGAGCATGTGCTCAGATTGTCTGAATACTACGATCGCCTGAATCGAGTGGGAGTTGATCTTCTAGATGAGATGGTGATTAACATAGTTCTCCAAAGTCACTGCCACCAAGCTACAAAGCTTCGTGATGAATGATGTCAGCTATGCTACTGCACAAAAGACCCTCCAATGGCGCCAGAAATAGATGTGTCAACGGCACCAGGAATCCTTCTGCTGCGGCTACGCCTTAAGGGACTTCGTGGGCAAGTATGCAAAGGATTTCCCCCCGTGGCCTTGGAGCCTTGCGTTGGTGTTCCCTTGAAGCGGAAAAGGGTGATGTAGCACAGCGACGGTAAGTATTTCCCTCAGTTTGAGAACCAAGGTATCAATCAAGTGGAGGAGTATCTCAAGATCCTACACAAACACAAAAGCTTGCTCCCAACGCTATGAAGGGGTTGTCAATCCCTTATAGATTGTTTGCCAAGTGAGAACTGAAAGCAACAAAGCAAAGTAAAAGCGGAGGTGTAAACGATGGATGTGAATAGACCCGGGGGCTGTAGTGTTTACTAGTGGCTTCTCTCATGAAAGCAAGTAGACGGTGGGTGAACAAATTACTGTCGAGCAATTGATAGAACCGCGCAAAGTCATGACGATATCTATGCAATGATTATATCTATAGGCATCACGTCCAAAACAAGTAGACCGATACTTTCTGCATCTACTACTATTACTCCACACGTCGACCGCTATCCAGCATGCATCTAGTGTATTAAGTCCATAAGAATAGAGTAACGCCTTAAGCAAGATGACATGATGTAGAGGGATAATCTCAAACCAATGATAACAACCCCACCTTTTTACCCTTGATGGCAACTACTTGATGTGTGCCTTGCTGCCCCTACTGTCACTGGGAAAGGTCACCACATGGTAGAACCCAAAACCAAGCACTTCTCCCATTGCAAGAATCATAGATCTAGTTGGCCAAACAAAACCCAAGACTCGGAGAGACTTACAAGGATATCAAATCATGCGTATAAGAAATCAGTAAAGACTCAAATATATATCATAGATAATCTGATCACAAATCCACAATTCACCGGATCTCGACAAACACACCGCCAAAGAAGATTACATCGGATAGATCTCCATGAAGATCATGAAGAACTTTGTATTGAAGATCCAAGAGAGAGAAGAAGCCATCTAGCTACTAACTACAGACCCGTAGGTCTGAAGTGAACTATTCACGAGTCATTGGAGGGGCGATGATGATGATGAAGAAGCCCTCCAACTCCAAAGTCCCCTCCGGCAGGGCACCGGGAAGGGTCTCCAGATGAGATCTCGCGGAAACGGAAGCTTCCGGCGGCGGAAAAGTATTTTTGAGGCTCCCCTGATTTTTTGCTGAATATTTCGGAATATATAGGCCAAGGATCTAGGTCAAGGGGCGGCCAGGGAGGCCACAAGCCCTGACCCCGCCGCCTCCCCCCTGGTGGCGGAGTGGGAGCTTGTGGGCTCCCTGGAGCCCACTTGGCTTGGCCCAGAGGCCCCCTGATCTTCTTCCGTTCGGGAAAAAATCATTTCTGGGTTTTTATTCCGTTTGGACTCCGTTCCAAAATCATATCCGAAAAGAGTCAAAAACACAAAAAAAACAGTAACTGGCACTTGACACTGAATTAATAAGTTAGTCCAAAAAAAGATATAAAAGGTACATAAAACATCCAAAGAAGACTAGATAACAGCATGAAACCATCAAAAATTATAGATACATTTGAGACGTATCAAGCATCCCCAAGCTTAACTCCTGCTCGTCCTCGAGTAGGGAAGTGATAAAGAATGAATTTTTGATGCTTTCATGCTACCTAGCATAGGTGTCCTTTGTAATTCCTCTTATGTGACGTGAATGTTCAGATCCATTAGATTCAAAACAATAGTTTGCTATTGACGTGGAAACAATAATAATTCAAGCAAACTAGCAAGGTAATCATGAACTTTCAAAATAACAAGGCCAAAATAAAGTTATCCCTACAAAAGCATATAGTCTGGCTATGCTCTATCATCATTGCACAACGAATTTAAATCATGCACAACCCCGGTATTGGCCAAGTAATTGTTTCACACCTTTACTTTCTCAAACCTTTTCAACTCTCACGCAATACATGAGCGTGAGCCATGGTTATAGCACTATAGATGGTGTGGAATGTGGTGGAGGTTGCAAGACAAAAAAGGAGAAGATAGTCACATTAACTAGGCATATCAATGAGCTGTGGAGATGCTCATCAATAGATATCAATGTGAATGAGTAGGGTTTGCCATACAAATGATGCACTAGAGCTATGAATATGTGAAAGCTCTTAAAGAAAACTAGTGGGTGTGCATCCAACTTGCTTGCTCACGAAGACCTAAGGCAATTTTGAGGAAGCCTATCATTGGAATATACAAGCCAAGTTATATAATGAAAATTTCCCACTAGCTATATGGTGGTGACAAAACGAGAGACTCTCAATCATGAAGATCATGGTGCTTAATATGCACAAGTGTGGAAAAAAGTGGTAGCATTGTCCCTTCTCTCTTTTTCTCTCATTTTTTTGGTGGGCTCTTTGGCCTCTTTTATTTATTTATTTTTATTTTGGTGGGCTTCTTTGGACTCTTTTATTTCCTCACATGGGACAATGCTCCATTAATGATTATCATCACACTTTCAACTCAAAACTTAGAGCAACTATGACTCTATATGGAATGCCTTCGGTAGTGTACCATGGAAATGATCTAGCATGGCATAGACATCAATGGAAACATCATGCTAGCTATCTTACGATCATGCAATGGCAATGTAGACGTGGTGGCACATGTCATGGCGGTAGTTGCATGGCAATATATCTCGGAATGACTTTGAAAAAGTCATAGTAGGTAGGTATGGTGGCTGTTTTGAGGGAGGCTAATGGTGGGTTTTGTGCACCGGCGAAAGTTGCACGACACTAAGAAGATAGTGATTGTGTAAGGTGAAAGTGCATCTAAACCATGGACTCAACATTAGTCATGAAGAACTCATATACTTGTTGCAAAAGTTTTATTAGTAATCAAAACAAAGCATTCAACGCATACTCCTAGGGGAAGGGTTGGTAGGTATAAACCATCACGCGATCCCGACCGCCACGCAAAGGATGACAATCAATATACTAATCATGCTCAGATTTCATCACATAGTGGTTCACCATATGTGCATGCTACGGGAATCACTAACTTCAACACAATTATTTCTAGATCTACAACACCTTACTAGCATGACTTCAAAATTACCATAACCACAACTCAAAATTAATTGAGATGAATCAAACTTCTCTAACTATTCGATGCACA
Organism: Hordeum vulgare subsp. vulgare; assembly: GCF_904849725.1. Lineage (NCBI taxonomy): Eukaryota > Viridiplantae > Streptophyta > Magnoliopsida > Poales > Poaceae > Hordeum > Hordeum vulgare. The sequence continues at coordinate 74,188,096 of NC_058524.1, read as the reverse complement.
TGAAGGTGGAAGTTTTCGTATCCCTTTGGATAACTACCCCTTTTGAGACTACTTTCAAAGCATAGATCAACTACCAAGCCACGCACTGCTGTGCTCTAAAAGATATAAGTGAAGCACATAGAGCAAAAGTATCTAGCTCAAAAGATATAAGTGAAGCACATGTGAGCTGAATTGTCTACCAAAAGATATAAGTGAAGCTCAACAAAATCACGGTGTGTGCATGTCTCTCTCTCTAGGTGTGCAGCAAGGATGATTGTGACACAACAAAAATAAAAGACTCCTATGATACAAGACGCTCCAAGCAAAAACACATAACATGTGGTGAATAAAAATATAGCCCCAAGTAACGTTACCGATGGATTGAAGACGAGAGAGGGGATGCCTTCCCGGGGAATCCCCAAGCTTAGGCTTTTACGACATCCTTAAATCTCTTGGGGTGCCTTGGCATCCCCAAGCATGAGCTCTTGCCACTCTTTATCTCTTTGTCCATAAGAACTTCACCCAAAACTTGAAAACTTCACAACACGAAACTTAAAAAAAAACTCGTGATAACATTAGTACAAGAAAGCAAACCACTACTTCCTTAGGTACTGTAGCAAACTTAAATTCTACTTATGCTGATGTTGAGTTACTGTATTTTCAATCTTCCATGGCTAATACCTGTTGGGGAACGTCGCATGGGAAACAAAAATTTTCCTACGCGCACGAAGACCTATCATGGTGATGTCCATCTACGAGAGGGGATGAGTGATCTACGTACCCTTGTAGATCGTACATCAGAAGCGTTAGAGAACGCGGTTGATGTAGTGGAACGTCCTCACGTCCCTCGATCCGCCCCGCGAACAATCCCGCGATCAGTCCCACGATCTAGTACCGAACGGACGGCATCTCCGCGTTCAACACACGTACAGCTCGACGATGATCTCGGCCTTCTTGATCCAGCAAGAGAGACGGAGAGGTAGAAGAGTTCTCCGGCAGCGTGACGGCGCTCCGGAGGTTGGTGATGATCTTGTCTCAGCAGGGCTCCGCCCGAGCTCCGCAGAAACACGATCTAGAGGAAAAACTATGGAGGTATGTGGTCGGGCAGCCGTGAGAAAGTCGTCTCAAATCTGCCCTAAAAGCCCCATATATATAGGAGGAGGGAGGGGGACCTTGCCTTGGGGTCCAAGGGACTCCCAAGGGGTCGGCCGAGCCAAGGGGGGGAGGACTCCCCCCCCCCAAACCGAGTTGGACTTGGTTTGGTGGGAGGAGTCCCCCTCCCTTCCCACTTCTTCCCTCTTTTTTTTTCTTTCCCTTTGATTTTCTTATCTTGGCGCATAGGCCTCCTTGGGGCTGTCCCACCAGCCCACTAAGGGCTGGTGTGTCCCCCAAAAACCTATGGGCTTCCCCGGAGTGGGTTGCCCCCCTCCGGTGAACTCCCGGAACCCATTCGTCATTCCCGGTACATTCCCGGTAACTCCGAAAACCTTCCGGTAGTCAAATGAGGTCATCCTATATATCAATCTTCGTTTCCGGACCATTCCGGAAACCCTCGTGACGTCCGTGATCTCATCCGGGACTCCGAACAACATTCGGTAACCAACCATATAACTCAAATACGCATAAAACAACGTCGAACCTTAAGTGTGCAGACCCTGCGGGTTCGAGAACTATGTAGACATGACCCGAGAGACTCCTCGGTCAATATCCAATAGCGGGACCGTTTCCTACGCGCATCGTCACTTCGTCTTTCGCCAGCCTTCGTCTATTCCACAGTTCCTGCTTCGAGTTGCAAATGTGAGCAATAGAACCGGTATCGAATACCCAGGCACTACTACGAGAGCCGGTTAAGTACACATCAATAACATGTATATCAAATATACCTGATTTTTCTTTGCCCGCCTTCTTATCTGCCAGATACTTGGGGCAATTGCGCTTCCAGTGACCCATACCCTTCCAATAGAAGCACTCTGTTTCAGGCTTAGGTCCAGCCTTGGGTTTCTTCGGCGGATTGGCAACAGGCTTGCCGCTCTTCTTCGAATTGCCCTTCTTGCCTTTGCCGTTTCTCTTGAAACTAGTGGTCTTGCTCACCATCAACACTTGATGTTCTTTACGGAGTTCAGACTCTGCGACTTTCAGCATCGCAAACAACTCGCCGGGAGACTTGTTCATCCCTTGCATGTTGTAGTTCAATACAAAGCCTTTATAGCTTGGCGGCAGTGATTGGAGGATTCTGTCAGTGATAGCTTCTTGCGGGAGTTCAATCCCCAGTTCAGCTAGACGGTTTGAGTACCCAGACATTTTGAGCACATGTTCACTGACAGACGAGTTTTCCTCCATCTTGCAAGCATAGAATTTATCGGAGGTCTCATACCTCTCGATCCGGGCGTTCTTCTGAAAGATAAACTTCAACTCCTGGAACATATCAAATGCTCCATGACGCTCAAAGCGACGTTGAAGTCCCGGCTCTAAGCCATACAAGACTGCACATTGAACTATTGAGTAGTCCTTACGTGCTAACCAAGCGTTCTTAACATCCTGATCAGCCGTAGCGGGTGGTTCATCTCCTAGCGCAGCATTAAGGACATAATCCTTCTTTCCAGCTTGTAACATTTGCTTAAGATTACGAGCCTAGTCTACAAAGTTGCTTCCATCATCTTTCAACTTAGCTTTCTCTAGGAACGTATTAAAATTCAGGATGACACTTGCGTGAGCCATGATCTACAACACAAATATATTCAAAATGGACTTAGACTATGTTCAAGATAATTAGAGTTCAACTTAATCAAATTACTCGCTAAACTCCCACTCAAAAAGTACATCTCTCTAGTCATTTGAGTGGTTCATGATCCACTTACACTAGCTCAAGTCCGATCATCACGTGAGTTGAGTATAGTTTCAGCGGTAAGCATCCCTATGCTAATCATATCATCTATATGATTCATGATCGACCTTTCGGTCTCATGTGTTCCGAGGCCATGTCTGCACATGCTAGGCTCGTCAAGCTTAACTCGAGTGTTCCGCGTGCGCAACTGTTTTGCACCCGTTGTATGTGAACGTTGAGTCTATCACACCCGATCATCACGTGGTGTCTCGAAACGACGAACTGTAGCAACGGTGCACAGTCGGGGAGAACACAATTTCGTCTTGAAATTTTAGTGAGAGATCACCTCATAATGCTACCGTCGTTCTAAGCAAAATAAGGTGCATAAAAGGATTAACATCACATGCAATTCATTAGTGACATGATATGGCCATCATCACGTGCTTCTTGATCTCCATCACCAAAGCACCGGCACGATCTTCTTGTCACCGGCGCCACACCATGATCATCCATCAACGTGTTGCCATCGGGGTTGTCGTGCTACTTATGCTATTACTACTAAAGCTACATCCTAGTAAAATAGTAAACGCATCTGCAAGCACAAATATGTTAGTATAAAGACAACCCTATGGCTCCTGCCGGTTGCCGTACCATCGACGTGCAAGTCGATATTTCTATTACAACATGATCATCTCATACATCCAATATATCACATCACATCATTGGCCATATCACATCACAATCATACCCTGCAAAAACAAGTTAGACGTCCTCTAATTTTGTTGTTGCAAGTTTTACGTGGTGACCAAGGGTATCTAGTAGGATCGCATTTTACTTACGCAAACACCACAACGGAGATATATGAGTTGCTATTTAACCTCATCCAAGGACCTCCTCGGTCAAATCCGATTCAACTAAAGTTGGAGAAACCGTCACTTGCCAGTCATCTTTGAGCAAAGGGGGTTACTCGTAACGATGAAACCAGTCTCTCGTAAGCGTAGAGTAATGTCGGTCCAAGCCGCTTCAATCCAACAATACCGCGGAATCAAGAAAAGACTAAGGAGGGCAGCAAAACGCACATCACCGCCCACAAAACCTTTTGTGTTCTACTCGAGAAGACATCTACGCATGAACCTAGCTCATGATGCCACTGTTGGGGAACGTCGCATGGGAAACAAAAAATTTCCTACGCGCACGAAGACCTATCATGGTGATGTCCATCTACGAGAGGGGATGAGTGATCTACGTACCCTTGTAGATCGTACAGCAGAAGCGTTAGAGAACGCGGTTGATGTAGTGGAATGTCCTCACGTCCCTCGATCCGCCCCGCGAACAATCCCGCGATCAGTCCCACGATCTAGTACCGAACGGACGGCACCTCCGCGTTCAGCACACGTACAGCTCGACGATGATCTCGGCCTTCTTGATCCAGCAAGAGAGACGGAGAGGTAGAAGAGTTCTCCGGCAGCGTGACGGCGCTCCGGAGGTTGGTGATGATCTTGTCTCAGCAGGGCTCCGCCCGAGCTCCACAGAAACACGATCTAGAGGAAAAACTATGGAGGTATGTGGTCGGGCAGCCGTGAGAAAGTCGTCTCAAATCTGCCCTAAAAGCCCCATATATATAGGAGGAGGGAGGGGGACCTTGCCTTGGGGTCCAAGGGACTCCCAAGGGGTCGGCCGAGCCAAGGGGGGGAGGACTCCCCCCCCCAAACCGAGTTGGACTTGGTTTGGTGGGAGGAGTCCCCCTCCCTTCCCACTTCTTCCCTCTTTTTTTTTCTTTCCCTTTGATTTTCTTATCTTGGCGCATAGGCCTCCTTGGGGCTGTCCCACCAGCCCACTAAGGGCTGGTGTGTCCCCCAAAAACCTATGGGCTTCCCCGGAGTGGGTTGCCCCCCTCCGGTGAACTCCCGGAACCCATTCGTCATTCCCGGTACATTCCCGGTAACTCCGAAAACCTTCCGGTAATCAAATGAGGTCATCCTATATATCAATCTTCGTTTCCGGACCATTCCGGAAACCCTCGTGACGTCCGTGATCTCATCCGGGACTCCGAACAACATTCGGTAACCAACCATATAACTCAAATACGCATAAAACAACGTCGAACCTTAAGTGTGCAGACCCTGCGGGTTCGAGAACTATGTAGACATGACCCGAGAGACTCCTCGGTCAATATCCAATAGCGGGACCTGGATGCCCATATTGGATCCTACATATTCTACGAAGATCTTTATCGTTTGAACCTCAGTGCCAAGGATTCGTATAATCCCGTATGTCATTCCCTTTGTCCTTCGGTATGTTACTTGCCCGAGATTCGATCGTCAGTATCCGTATACCTATTTCAATCTCGTTTACCGGCAAGTCTCTTTACTCGTTCCGTAATACAAGATCCCGCAACTTACACTAAGTCACATTGCTTGCAAGGCTTGTGTGTGATGTTGTATTACCGAGTGGGCCCCGAGATACCTCTCCGTCACACGGAGTGACAAATCCCAGTCTTGATCCATACTAACTCAACTAACACCTTCGGAGATACCTGTAGAGCATCTTTATAGTCACCCAGTTACGTTGCGACGTTTGATACACACAAAGCATTCCTCCGGTGTCAGTGAGTTATATGATCTCATGGTCATAGGAATAAATACTTGACACGCAGAAAACAGTAGCAACAAAATGACACGATCAACATGCTACGTCTATTAGTTTGGGTCTAGTCCATCACGTGATTCTCCTAATGACGTGATCTAGTTATCAAGCAACAACACCTTGTTCATAATCAGAAGACACTGACTATCATCGATCAACTGGCTAGCCAACTACAGGCATGCTAGGGACGGTGTTTTGTCTATGTATCCACACATGTAAATGAGTCTTCATTCAATACAATTATAGCATGGATAATAAACTATTATCTTGATACAGGAATTATAATAATAAATATACATTTATTATTGCCTCTAGGGCATAATTCCAATAATACCCCCCGATACTATCCATAGTTTCATCAAAATAAGCAACCAACACACCAAAAAAACAGAATCTGTTAACAGCAGACCAGTCGGTAGCAATCTGTATATTTCGTATACCTCTGGTACTTCAAAAATTCTGAAAAATTACGACAGTCTGAAGAATTTGCGTAACAATCAGCAGCCAAAAGAATCAACTCAAAATGTCTTACATAAGAAAAATGAAAATTCTTTTCGTGAGCAGAAAGTTTCTGTCTTTTCCGGCATGACCAAACAATCATCCCCAAGACTAATCATAACGGTTTTGCTTGGCACAAACGCAAAAAGAAACACAAAAAACACAATCATAACAGAATTTAGAAAGTGTGGAAAACACTAAACAGAAAGAAAAAGGATAGATTCGTTGGGTTTCCTCCCAACAAGCGCTTTTGTTTAACGCCCTTAGCTAGGCATTGATTTCAATGATGCTCACATAAAAGGTAAGGATTGAAACACAACGAGAGCATCATGGAGCATATGGCTAGCAGATTTAAGTCTAACCCACTTCCTGTGCATAGGGATTTTGTGAACAAACAACTTGTTGGAGCAAGAATCAACTAGCATAGGAAGGCAAAACAAGCATAGCTTCAAAAATTTCAACACATGGAGAGGAAGCTTGATACTATTGCAATAAGTAGAAGCATATGATCCTCTCTCATAGTAATTTTCAGTAGCATCATGAATGAATTCAACAATAACTATCACATAGGATATTCTTTTCATGAGCCACATGCATGCAAAGTTGACGCTCTTAAAAAATAGTGGGATTATCATCAAATAAAGTCATGACTTCTCCAATCCCACTTTCAATATTGTTTCAAATATCATATTCATCATGAGGTTTTAACAAAATTTTAAGATCATAAGAAAGATCATCACCCCAATCATGATTATTGCAACAAGTAGTGGACATAGCAAAACTAGCATCCCCAAGCTTAGGGTTTTGCATAATTTCAGCATGATTATCACTAATAGAATTTATAGTGAAACCATTGCAATCATGCTTTTCATCCAAGGAGACCTCGTGAATCACTCCATAATTTTCTTCCACACAATTTTCAGATTCACGCCTCTCAAGCAAAACTCCATAAAGATAGTCAAGTGTCCTCAACTCACTAGCAATTCGTTCCACATAAGTGGGTCTCTTAAAGAGATTAACAAACGAAGATGCAAACATATTGAAGGCACATGGCACACAAGCGAACAGAAAGCAAGCGAGAGAAAAGGGCGAACGAAAAAGGCAAAAGGCGAAAGAAAACGACAAAGAAGAAAGGCAAATTAAAACGGCAAATGTGAAGTGGGGGAGAGGAAAACGAGAGGCAACTGGCAACAAAAGTAAATGCAGGAGATGAGTTTGTGAGACCTACTTGGATAGATCTTGATTTCTCCTCCCTGGCAACGGCGTCAGAAATGCTTCTGATGTCAGCTATGCTACTGCACAAAAGACCCTCCAATGGCGCCAGAAATAGATGTGTCGACGACACCAGGAATCCTTCTTCTGCGGCTACGCCTTAAGGGACTTCCTGGGCAAGTATGCAAAGGATTCCCCCCCCATGGCCTTGGAGCCTTGCGTTGGTGTTCCCTTGAAGCGGAAAGGGTGATGTAGCATAGCGACGGTAAGTATTTCCCTTAGTTTGAGAACCAAGGTATCAATCAAGTGGAGGAGTATCTCAAGATCCTGCACAAACACAAAAGCTTGCTCCCAACGCTATGAAGGGGTTGTCAATCCCTTATAGATTGTTTGCCAAGTGAGAACTGAAAGCAACAAAGTAACAAAGCAAAGTAAAAGCGGAGGTGTAAACGATGGATGTGAATAGACCCGGGGGCCCTAGTGTTTACTAGTGGCTTCTCTCATGAAAGCAAGTAGACGGTGGGTGAACAAATTACTTTCGAGCAATTGATAGAACCGCGCAAAGTCGTGATGATATCTATGCAATGATTATATCTATAGGCATCACGTCCAAAACAAGTAGACCGATACTTTCTGCATCTACTACTATTACTCCACACGTCGACCGCTATCCAGCATGCATCTAGTGTATTAAGTCCATAAGAACAGAGTAACGCCTTAAGCAAGATGACATGATGTAGAGGGATAATCTCAAACCAATGATAAAAACCCCATCTTTTTACCCTTGATGTCAACTACTTGATGTGTGCCTTGCTGCCCCTACTGTCACTGGGAAAGGTCACCACATGGTAGAACCCAAAACCAAGCACTTCTCTCATTGCAAGAGTCATAGATCTAGTTGGCCAAACAAAACCCAGGACTCGGAGAGACTTACAAGGATATCAAATCAAGCATATCAGAAATCAGCAAAGACTCAAATATACATCATAGATAATCTGATCAAAAATTCACAATTCATCGGATCTCGACAAACACACCGGCAAAGAAGATTACATCGGATAGATATCCATGAAGATCATGGAGAACTTTGTATTGAAGATCCAAGAGAGAGAAGAAGCCATCTAGCTACTAACTACGGACCCGTAGGTCTGAAGTGAGCTACTCACGAGTCTTTGGAGGGGCAATGATGATGATGAAGAAGCCCTCCAACTCCAAAGTCCCCTCCGGCACGGCGCCGGGAAGGGTCTCCAGATGAGATCTCGCGAAAACGGAAGCTTGCGGTGGCAGAAAAGTATTTTCGAGGCTCCCCTAATTTTTTGCTGAATATTTGGGAATATATAGGCCAAGGATCTAGGTCAGGGGGCGGCCAGGGAGGCCACAAGCCCTGACCCCGCCGCCTCCCCCCTAGTGGCGGAGTGGGAGCTTGTGGGCTCCCTGGAGCCCACCTGGCTTGGCCCAGAGGCCCCCTGATCTTCTTCCGTTCGGGAAAAAAATCATTTCGGGGTTTTATTCCGTTTGGACTCCGTTCCAAAATCAGATCCGAAAAGAGTCAAAAACACAGAAAAACAGGAACTGGCACTTGGCACTGAATTAATAAGTTAGTCCAAAAAAAGATATAAAAGGTACATAAAACATCCAAAGAAGACTAGATAACAGCATGAAACCATCAAAAATTATAGATACGTTTGAGACGTATCAATGAACTATAACATATCAGGGATAGATATGATTATCCTTGAGCTATTCGCGATGTTTGACACTGCGGAAGTAGAAATCAAGTAGGAGCATCAATTGTTGATGGTTGGTAAAACCAATAGTTTCAAGAAGGGCAAGGGCATGAAGGGATACCTCATAAAACGGCAAACCAGCTGCTGCTCTAGTGAAGAGACCCAAGGTTGAACCCAAACCCGAGACTAAGTGCTTCTGTAATAAGGGGAACAATCACTGAAGAGGAACTACCCTAGATACTTGATAGATAAGAAGGCTGGAAAAGTTTACAAAAGTATATTGGATATACATGACATTGATGTGTACTTTACTAGTACTCCTAGTAGCACCAGGGTATTAGATACCAGTTCAGTTGCTAAGTGTTAGTAACTCAAAATAAAAGCTACGGAATAAACGGAGACTAGCTAAAGGCGAGGTGACAATATGTGTTGGAAGTGTTTCCAAGGTTGATGTAATCAAACATCGCACGCTCCTGTACCATCGGGATTAGTGTTAAACCTAAATAATAGTTATTTGGTGTTTGCGTTGAGCATAGACATGATTGGATTGTGTTTATCGCAATATGTTTATTCATTTAAAGAGAATAATGGTTACTCTATTTATTTGAATAATACCTTCAATGGTCTTGCACCTAAAATGAATGGTTTATTGAATCTCGATCGTAGTGATACACATGTTCATAATATTGATGCCAAATGATATGAAGTAGTAATGATAGTACCACTTACTTGTGGCACTTCCCCTTGAGTCATATTTGTATAAAACACATGAAGGAGCTCCATGCTCATGGATCTTTGGATTCACTCGTTTTTAAAAAGTATGAGGCATGCGAACCATGTCTATTGGTATAAACGCATGAAGAAACTCCATGCACTTGGATCGTTTGGACTCACTTGATTTCGAATCACTTGAGACATGCAAATCATACCACGTGGGCAAGATGACTGAAGGCCTCGTTTTCCAGTGAGATGGAACAAGAAAGCAACTTGTTGGAAGTAATACATTTTGATGTGTGCAGTCCAATGAGTGCTGAGACACGCAATGGATATCGTTATGTTCTTACTTCACAGATGATTTGAGTAGATATTAGTATATTTACTTGATGAAACACAAGTCTGAATTATTGAAAGGTTCAACTAATTTCAGAGTGAAGTCGAAGATCATCGTGACAAGAGGATAATATGTCTACGATGTGATCGTGGAGGTAAACATATATATGTGAGTTGTGATTTTGGTAAACATTTAATACATTGTGAAAAAATTGTTTCACAACTCATGCCACCTGGAACACCATGGTCTGATGGTGTGTCCATATATCATAGTCGTGCCCTATTAGATATGGTGCATACTATGATGTCTCTTACAAATTACCACTATCGTTTATGGGTTAGGCATTAGAGGCAACCACATTCACTTTATTTAGGGCACCACGTAATTCCTTTGAGATGACACCGTATGAACTATGGTTTAGAGAAAGCTAAGCTGTCATTTCTTAAAAGTTTGGGGCTGCGACGCTTATATGAAAAGGTTTCATGCTGATAAGCTTGAACCCAAAGCAGATAAATGCATCTTCATAGGACACCCAAAACAGTTGGGTATACCTCCTATCTTAGATCTGGTAGCAAAAGTGTTTGTTTCTAGAAACGGGTCCTTTCGCGAGGAAAAGTTTCTCTCGAAAGAATTGAGTGGGAGTATGGTGGAAACTTGATGAGGTTATTGAACCATCACTTCAACCAGTGTGTAGCAGGGCGTAGGAAGTTATTCCTTTGGCGCCTACACCAATTGAAGTGGAAGCTTATGATAGTGATCATGAAGCTTCGAATCAAGTCACTCCCAAACCCCGTAGGTCAACAAGGACGCATACTACTACAGAGTGGTACGGTAATCCTGTCTTGGAGGTCATGTTGCTAGAAAACAATGAACTTACGAGCTATGGAGAAGTGATGGTGGACCTGGATTCCGACAAATGGCTGGAGGCCATGAAATCCGAGAGAGGATCCATGTATGAGAACAAAGTGTATGCTTTGGAAGAACTATTTGATGGTCGTTAGACTGTTAACTACAGATGGATCTTTAAAAAGGAAGACAGACGATGATGGTGAAAATTCATCATTAAAGAAAGCTCGACTTGTCGCGAAGATGTTTCTGACAAGTTCAAAGAGTTGATTACGATGAGATTTTCTCACTCGTAGCGATGCTGAAAGTCTGCTGGAATTATGTTAGCAGTTACTGCATTATTTATGAAATCTTGCAGATAGGATGTCAAAAACATTGTTTCCTCGACGGTTTCCTTGAGGAAAGGTTGTATGTGATACAACCAGAAGGTTTTGTCAATCCTAAAGGATTCTAACAAGTATGCAAAGCTCCAGCAATCCTTCTAAGGACTGGAGTAAGCATCTCGGAGTTGGAATATACGCTTTGATGAGATGATCAAATATTTTGGGTTTATACAAAGTTTATGAGAAACTTGTATTTCCAAAGATGTGAGTGTGAGCACTATAGAATTTTTGATGAGTATATGTTGTTGACATATTGTTGATCGGAAATGATGTAGAATTTCTGGAAAGCATATAGGGTTGTCCGAAAAGTGTTTTTCAATGTAAAACCTGGATTAAGCTATTTGAACATTGAGCATCAAAATCTATAAGGATAGATAAAAAAGTTGCTTAATAGTACTTTCAAATGAATACATACCGTGACAAGATTTTGAAGGAGTTCAAAATAGATCGGCAAAGAAGGAGTTCTTGGGTGTGTTATAAGGTGTGAGTATTGAGTAAGACTCAAAACCCGACCACGGTAGAAAAGAGAGAAAGGACAAAGGTTATCCCCTATGCATTAGTCGTAGGCTCCATAGTATGATGTGCTATGTACCGCACATGAAGTGTGCCTTGCCATGAGTCGGTCAAGGGGTACAAGAGTGATCCAGGAATGGATCACTGGACAATGGTGCTGCCTCTTGAGCTTGCCTTGTTTTTTCCCTTGAAGAGGAAAGGCTGATGCAGCACAGGAGCAGTAAGTATTTTCCTCAGTTTCGAGAACCAAGGTATCAATCGAGTAGGAGAATCAGGCCAATTCCAGAGTACCTGCGCAAACACAAATGAGCTTGCACCCAACGCAATAAAGGGGTTGTCAATCCCTTCAAGATTGATTGCAAAGTGAGATCTGAAGGCGGAAAGTGCAACGAAGTAAAAGAGTAAGGCTGAAAATATGGTGTAAAGTAGACCCGGGGTACATAGTGTTCATTAGAGGCTTCTCTCAAAATAGCAAATAATACGGTGGGTGAACAAATTACCCTCGAGAAATTGATAGAACCACGCAAAGTCATGACGATATCGAAGGCAATGATCATACATATAGGCATCATGTCCGAGACAAGTAGACCGATACTTTTTGCATCTACTACTATTACTCCACACATCGACCGCTATCCAACATGCATCTAGTGTATTGAGTTCATGACGAACAGAGTAACGCGTGAAGCAAGATGACATGATGTAGAGGGATAAACTCAAACTAATGATGAAAACCCCATCTTTTTACCCTTGATGGCAACAACACGATGCGTGCCTTGCTACCCCTTCTGTCCCTGGGTGAGGTCACCACACGGTATGAACCCAAAACCAAGCACCTCTCCCATTGCAAGAATCATAGATCAAGTTGGCCAAACAAAACCCACAACTCGAAGAGAATTACAAGGATATGAAATCATGCATATAAGAGATCAAAAGAAACTCAAATAAGATTCATAGATAATCTGATCATAAATCCACAATTCATCGGATCTCGGCAAACACACCGCAAATAAGATTACATCGGATAGATCTCCATGAAGATCATGCAGAACTTTGTATTGAAGATCCAAGAGAGAGAAAAAGCCATCTAGCTACTAGCTATGGCCCTGAAGGTCTATGGTGAACTACTCATGCATCATCGGAGAGGTCATGGTGTTGATGAAGAAGCGCTCCGTATCCGAATCCCCCCTCCGGCAGGGCACCAGAACGTGCCCAGATGGGATCTTGCGGAGACAGAAGCTCGCGGCGGCGGAAAAGTATTTTCATGGATCTCTCGCGCAGTTTTGGATTTTTTTAGAATTTATAGGCGGAAGAGGTAGGGCAGACGAGCCATAGGGGGCACACAAGCCTGCTAGGCGCCCCCCTGGCCGCGCCTAGGGGGCTTCTGGGGTCCCCTGGTGGCCGTGCCTTGGTTCTCACGTCTCGTGCGTATCTTATGTTCCAGAAAAAAAATCTTTTTGGAAGTTTTATTCCGTTTGGACACCGTTTAAAATCCTCCTCTGAATAGGGTCAAAAACACGGAAAAAACAGGAACTGGCACGTGGCATTGAGTTAATAAGTTAGTCCCAAAAAAATATAAAAGGCATACAAAACATCCAAAGTTTGACAAGATAATAGCATGGAACCATAAAAAAATATAGACACGTTGGAGACGTGTCAAGCATCCCAAGCTTAACTCATGCTCGTCCTCGAGTAGGGAACTGATAAAGACTGAATTTTTGATGTGGAATGCTACCTAGCATAGTTGTCCTTTGTAACTTATTTCATGTGACATGAATGTTCAGATCCGTAAGATTCAAGACAATAGTTTGCTATTGACATGAAAACAGTAATACTTCAAGCAAACTAGCAAGGTAATCATGAACTTTTGAAATAACAAGGCCAAAGAAAGTTATCCCAACAAAATCATATAGTCTGGCCATGCTCCATCAGCCTCACACAACTAATTTAAATCATGCACAACCACGGTATTGGCCAAGTAATTGTTTTCGCACTCTTACTTTCTCAAACCTTTTTCAACTCTCACGCAATACATGAGCGTGAGCCATGGATATAGCACTATGGTGGAATAGAGTGTGGTGGAGGTTGTGAGACAAAAAGGAGGAGATGGTCACATTGACTCGGCGTATCAAAGGGGTATGGAGCTGCCCATTAATAGATATCAATGTGAATGAGTAGGGATTGCCATACAAAGGATGCACTAGAGCTATAAGTATGTGAAAGCTCAAAAGGAGAACTGGTGGGTGTGCATCCACCTTTCTTGCTCACGAAGACCTAGGGCAATTTTGAGGAAGCCCATCATTGGAATATACAAGCCAAGTTATATAATGAAGATTCCCACTAGTATATGGTGGTGACAAAACGAGAGGCTCTCAATCATGAAGAACATGGTGCTATTATGATGCACAAGTGTGGAAAGAGATAGTAGCATTGTCCCTTCTCTCTTTTTCTCTCTTATTTTATTTTTTTTGTTTGGCATCTTTGGCCTTTTTTTATTTTTTTGTATGGACAACTTTGGCCTCTTTTATTTTATTTCCTCACATGGGACAATGCTCTAATAATGATGATCATCACACTTTTATTTACTCACATCTCAAAGTTTAGAACGATGATGACTCTATAGGAAATGCCTTCGATGGTGTACCGGGATGTGCAACGATCTAGCTTGGCGTATGACGTTGAAACATCTCGCTAGCTATCTTACGATCATGCAATGGCAATATGAGAGTGACGGCACAAGTCATGAGACGGAATGGTGGGAGTTGCCTGGCAATATATCTCGGAATGGCTATGAAAATGCCATAGTAGGTAGGTATGGTGGCTGTTTTGAGGAAGGCATATGGTGGGTTTTTGAACCGGCGAAAATTGCGCGGTACTAGAGAGGCTAGCAATGGTGGAAGGTTAAAGTGCATTGATACCATGGACTCACATTAGTCATGAAGAACTCACATACTTATTGCGAAAGTTTTTATTAGTAATCAAAACAAAGTGCTAAATGCATACTCCTAGGGGAAGGGTTGGTAGGTGTTAACCATCGCGCGATCCCGACCGCAACACAAAGGATGAAAATCAATAGATCAATTATGCCCCGACTTCCTAACATAGCGGTTCACCATACGTGCATGTTACGGGAATCACTAACTTCAACACAAGTATTTCTAGATTCACAACACCCTACTAACATAGCTCTTAATATTACCCAATCCACGTCTCAAAACTAATTGAGAGGAATCAAAACTTCTCTTTCTACTAAATGCACATGAAGATGGAGGTTTTATTGTATCCTCTTTGGGTACCTATCACCTTTGGGACTACTTTCATAGCACAAGCCAACTACCAAGTTACGCACCGCCGTGCTCTAAAAGATCTAAGTGAAGCACATAGAGCAAAATGGTCTAGCTCAAAAGATATAAGTGAAGCACAATGAGCATTCTAGCAAATTCACGATGAGTGCATGTCTATCTCAAAAGATGTGCAGAAAGGATGATTGTGACACAACAAAAAGGAAATACTCCTACGACACAATACGCTTCAAGCAAAACACATATCATGTGGTGAATAAAAATATAGCTCCAAGTAATGTTACCGATGGATTGAAGACGAAAGATGGGATGCCTTCCCGGGGTTTCCCCAAGCTTGGGTTTTTTTGGTGTCCTTGAATTTGGCTTGGGATGCCTTGGGCATCCCCAAGATTTAGCTCTTTCCACTCTTTATCCCTTTGTCCATGAGAACATCACCCAAAACTTGAAAACTTCACAACACAAATCTTAAACAGAAACTCGTGATATCATTAGCACAAGAAAACAAACTACCACCTCTTTAGGTACTGTAGCAATCTTGATTTCTATTTATATTGGTGTTAGATTACTGTATTTTCACTTTTCCATGGCTAGTACCCCCCGATACTATCCATAGTTTCACAAAAACAAGCAACCAACTCAACAAAAACAGAATCTGTAAAAAACAGACCAGTCTAAAGCAATCTGTATACTTCGTATACTTCTGGTACCTCAAAAATTCTGAAAAAGTACGACACACTGGTAAAAATGCATATCAACCAGCAGCAAAAAAATCAACTCAAAATCTCTCTCTGAATAGAAATAAAAATAATTTCGTTAGCGAAAAGTTTCTGTCTTTTTCCAGCAGGATCAAACAACCATCACCAAACTAGTCATAAAGGTTTTGCTTGGCTCAAACACAAAAAGAAACACAAAAAACACAATCATAAAAGAATTATTATGGTGTGCACGCAACAAAACAGAAAGCAAAAAGCAAATATAAATTCATTGGGTTGCCTCCCAACAAGCGCTATTGTTTAACGCGCTTAGCTAGGCATTGATAATTCAATGATGCTCACATAAAAGACAAGAATTGAAGCACAACAAGAGCATCATAAAGCATGTGAAAATCACATCTAATTCTAACATACTTCCTATGCATAGGAATTTTATAGGAAAACAAATTGGCAAGAAAACCAATAGTTACCAAATGCAAGGAAGAAGAAAGAGACAATATCAATCTCAACATGACGAGAGGTAATTTGGTAACATGAAAGTTTCTACTACAATATTTTCCTCTCTCATAGCAATTACATGTGGGATCATATTCAAATTCAACAATATAGCTATCCCATAGGATATTATTTTCATGATCCACATGCATGCAAAGTTGACGCTCTTCAAAAATAGTGGGATTATCATCAACTAAAGTCATGACTTCTCCAAAACCACTTTCAATAATATTGCAAATATCATATTCATCATGGGGCTTAAACAAATTTTCAAGATCATAAGAAAAATCATCGCCCCAATCATGATTATTGCAACAAGTAGTGGACATAGCAAAACTAGCATCCCCAAGCTTAAGGTTTTGAATATTTTTAGCATGATTGTCATTAATAGAATTTATAATGAAATCATTGCAATCATGCTTTTCATTCAAGGAGCCCTCGTGAATCATTTCATAAATTTATTCATCACAATTTTTTGATTCACGCATCTCAAGAAAAACTCCGTAGAGAAAGTCAAGTGCACTCAACTCACTAGCAATTGGTTCCACATAAGTGGACCTCTTAAAGAGATTAGCAAGTGGGTGAGGATCCATATCACTAGATTTTCAGCAAGCGAAGATGCAAGCATATTGAAGGCACATAGCACACAAGAAAAGGAAATGAAAATTAAAAGGGCAAATATTTTTGTAAATTTTTGTTTTTCAGAAGTGGGGGAGAGGAAAACGAGAGGCAAAAAAAAGTAAATGCAAGAGATGAGTTTGCGACACTTACTTGGATGAGTTCTTGACTTGATTCTCCCCGGCATCAGCGCCAGAAATCGGCACGTTGACGGGAGACTATTCCTGACTTGATCCTCCTCCCCGGCAACGGCGCCAGAAATCCTTCTGTTGCCTCTTGAGCTTGCATTGGTTTTTCCCTTGAAGAGGAAAGGGTGATGCAGCACAGGAGAAGTAAGTATTTCCCTAAGTTTTGAGAACCAAGGTATCAATCCAGTAGGAGAATCAGGCCAAGTCCAGAGTACCTGCGCAAACACAAACGAGCTTGCACCCAATGCTATAAAGGGGTTGTCAATCCCTTCAAGATTGATTGCAAAGTGAGATCTGAAGGCGGAAAGTGCAACGAAGTAAAAGAGTAAGGGTGAAAATATGGTGTGAAGTCGACCCGGGGTCCATAGTGTTCACTAGAGGCTTCTCTCAAAATAGCAAATAATACAGTGGGTGAACAAATTACTGTCGAGCAATTGATAGAACCGCGCAAAGTCATGACGATATCAAAGGCAATGATCATACATATAGGCATCACGTCCGAGACAAGTAGACCGATACTTTCTGCATCTACTACTATTACTCCACACATCGACCGCTATCCAGCATGCATCTAGTGTATTGAGTTCATGATGAACAGAGTAACGCCTTAAGCAAAATGACATGATATAGAGGGATAAACTCAAACCAATGATGAAAACCCCATCTTTTGACCCTTGATGGAAACAACACCATGCGTGCCTCGCTACCCCTTCTGTCACTGGGTGAGGTCACCGCACGGTATGAACCCAAATCCAAGAACTTCTCCCATTGCAAGAATCATAGATCAAGTTGGCCAAACAAAACCCACAACTCGAAGAGAATTACAAGGATATGAAATCATGCATATAAGAGATCAGAAGAAACTCAAATAAGATTCCTAGATAATCTGATCATAAATCAACAATTCATCGGACCTCGACAAACACACCACAAATAAGATTACATCGGATAGATCTCCATGAAGATCATGTAGAACTTTGTATTGAAGATCCAAGAGAGAGAAGAAGCCATCTAGCTACTAGCTATGGACCCGAAGGTCTATGGTGAACTACTCATGCATCATCGGAGAGGTCATGGTGTTGATGAAGAAGCCCTCCGTATCCGAATCCCCCCTCCGACAGGGCACCAAAACGTGCCCCAGATGGGATCTTGCGGAGACAGAAGCTTGCGGCGGCGGAAAAGTATTTTCGTGGATCTCTCGCGCAGTTTTGGATTTATTAGGAATTTATAGGCGGAAGAGGTAGGGCAGACGAGCCACAGGGGGCCCACAAGCCTGCTAGGCGCGGCCCCCCTAGCCACGCCTAGAGGGCTTGTGGGGTCCCCTGGTGGCCCCTGCCTTGGTTCTCACGTCTTGTGCGTTTCTTCTGTTTCGGAAAACATCTTTTTAGGAGTTTTATTCTGTTTGGACACTGTATAAAATCCTCGTGTGAAAATGGTCAAAAACACGGAAAAAACAGGAACTGGCACTTGGCACTGAGTTAATAAGTTAGTCCCAAAAAAATATAAAAGGCATACAAAACATCCAAAGTTTGAGAAGATAATGGCATGGAACCATCAAAAATTATAGATACGTTGGAGACGTATCAAGTGGTCAAAGTTATCCTTAGTAACTAGTGGACTAAGGATTTTTTCTCTATTATGGCGGTGGTAAAAGAGTTCGTCGTAAAGGGTTACATCGATGCAAACTTTGACACTAATCCGGATGACTGTGAGTAGTAAACCGAATTCGTATAAGTAGAACAGTTATTTGGAATAGTTGCAAATGGTGCATGGTAGCAACATCTACAATATGACATGGAGATTTGTAAAGCAGACACGGATCTGAAAGGTTCAGACCCGTTGACTAAGACCTCCCACACAAGCAAGACATGATCAAGCCCCAGAACTGTATGGGTGTTAGATTCATTGCAATCACATAGTGATGTGAACTATATTATTGACTCTAGTGCAAGTGGGAGATTGTTGGAAATATGCTCTAGAGGCAATAATAAAGTGGTTATTATTATATTTCCCACTTCATGATAATTGTCTATTGTTCATGCTATAATTGTATTAACCGGAAACCGTAATACATGTGTGAATACATAGACCACAACATGTCCCTAGTAAGCCTCTAGATGGCTAGCTCGTTGATCAATAGATGGTCATGGTTCCAAATCATGGACATTCGATGTCATTGATAATGGGATCACATTATTAGGACAATGATGTGATGGACAAGATCCAATCCTAAGCATAGCACAAGATCGTGTAGTTCGTTTGCTAAAGCTTTTCTAATGTCAAGTATCATTTCCTTAGACCATGAGATTGTGCAACTCCCGGATACCATAAGAGTGCTTTGGGTGTATCAAACGGCACAACGTAACTGGGTGATTATAAAGGTGCACTACACGTATCTTCGAAAGTGTCTGTTGGATTGTACGAATTGAGATTGGATTTGTCGCTCTGTGTGACAGAGAGGTATCTCTGGGCCCACTCGGTAATGCATCATCATAGTGAGCTCAATGTGACTAAGGAGTTATCCACAAGATGATGTGTTGCGGAATGACTAAAGAGACTTGCCGGTAACGAGATTGAACAAGGTATAGAGATACCGACGATCAAATCTCGGGCAAGTGTCATATCGGTACACAATGGGAATTGCATACGTGATTGATTGAATCCTCGACATCGTGGTTCATCCAATGAGATCATCATGGAATATGTGGGATCCAACATGGATATCCAGACCCCACTGTTGGTTATTGATCGGAGAGATGTCTCGGTCATGTCTGCATGTTTCCCGAACCCGTAGGGTCTGCACACTTAAGGTTTGGTGACGCTAGAGTTGTTATGGGAATCGTATATGTGGTTACAGAAGGTTGTTCGGAGTCCCAGATGAGATCCTAGATGTCACGAGGAGTTCCGGAATGGTCCGGAGGTAAATATTTATATATGGGAAGTCCAGTTTCGGTTGCCGAAAAAGATTCGGGGTTTAGCGGTATTGTACCGGGACCACCGAAAGGGTACCGGGGGTCCATCGGGAGGATCCACCTATCCTGGAGGGACACATGGGCTGAAAGGGGAGAAGAACCAGCCCTTGGCGGGTTGGTGCGCCAAGGGGAGGAGGCCCAAGGCGCAAGGGAGGCCAAAACCTAGGCGTGGGGGCTGCCTTGGGTGGCAAGCCACCCACCTAGGGCGCCACCCCTCCTCCTCCTAGGGTTTCCCTAGGGGTGGCGCAACCCCTCTCCCTTCCTCCTATATATAGTGGAGGATTAGGGAGGGCGGCACACACCTGATTTGGTCACCCTATGATGCAGCCCTACTTCTCCTCTTCTCCTTCTCCGCGGTGCTTGGCGAAGCCCTGCCGGAAAATCACATAGCTCCACCGCCACCATGCCGTCGTGCTGTCGGAGTTCTCCCTCAACTTCTCCTCCCTCCTTGCTGGATCAAGAAGGAGGAGACGTGTTCAAGAATTCACCCGGTTAACCAGTTAACTTGCCAGTTAATCACTACTCTTAGGGTGACCGAATCGAATAACACATATTCATCGTGTTAACTTGCCAAGCCGATTAATTGGCCAGTTAGACCGATTAATCAGTTGCCATGCCGATTAATTACTACTGGCCCATTAACTGGTGGGCAAACGAATCCCAAAATTTTGGCATGTAACCCTTGCCACCCCCTCTTTCTACTAAATACCTAGGGTTTGGCCCTCCTCCCGCTTCCTCGTTCTCCTTTCATCCCCTCCTAACCTGGCCGGTGGCTAGTCGTGTCCTCACCAGTGATAGTCACCACACTACGCGTGCAAGATCTAGTTGCTCCGCCATTCTGGTCGCCTGCCTGGACCCCACCCCACTTGGCCACTCCCCATCCTCTCCCATGGGATGCTTCCCAATCTCTTCCTCAATGGCGTCACCAGTAGGCAAGGCACTGCCATCTTTCCCCCTATCTTAGTGGAGAATCCACATTCATATATTAGTAGATTATGAATTACAATTTTGTAGATGGGTGGATGGAACTGTTGATTTTGGTTGTTATCTCGAGTATATCGTGTGATGTATGTTAGAAAGTATATGGATAAGTTTAAATATTTAATTGATAATTTTGAATTTTGAGATTTTATATATTTGGATGTATAATGATTATTAATTTTACCTCTTGTCTATTTTTTATATGCCTACAATAGAATATTTGGTATATTACATAGCTAGGTGCGTGGAATCATGGTATGATACATTAAAAATGATGGTATAAGTTGGCAAGTTTCTATTTAATCTACCAATTAATGATCGACCGATTAATCCAGTTAATAGGCCAATTCACCGATTAATCGCTACTCCCAAGCCGACTAAGCAGTTACCCGTTACCGATTTCTTAAACATTGCCCCGGGTTGTAGGTGTGTTGAACGCGGAGACACCGTACGTTCGGTGTTCGGATCGGATCTTCAACGATTTGAATCGCCGCGAGTACGACTCCATCGACCGTGTTCATAGTAACACTTCCGCTTTGCGATCTTCACCGGTATGAAGATTCTCTCCCTCATTCGTTGCTAGCTTCTCCTAGATGATCTTGGTGGGACGTAGGAAATTTTTTGAATTATTACTATGATCCCCAACACCCCCGGCGTGGCTGGCCCATCGCCTCCACTGCACCGACATGTCACGGTCCCCCGTTGCCCAGGCATGGCCGGCCTATCATGGCCTAGCATCAGAGCGTCCGTCCACGCCCACCGCACACCAACCCGTCGGACCTCCATGCCTCGCCCCGCCAGCCATGTTGTGCCCTATCAACGCCGTCGGCCCTGCCTCGCCCATGCGAAGACGAGCACTCGATTGCTTTTTTACAAATTTTTTAAATGTTCTTCTTGCAAGAAAACAAGACCAATGTATTGTTTAATTTTATTTTGAGGTCCTTTATGTAAAGTGTAACCACCACATATGAATAAGGAGTTAAGAAGTTCTGGGTCGTACGTTTCCTTGACCGCATGTGTTTCCTTCACCGCATACGTTTCCTTAGCGTGTCCACCTATGCCTTGTTGGTTTAGGTTTTATTAAAAAAATATCTCTTTCCTGTCTGTGGGTTCTAGGATGAAGGCAAAGATAGAATTGGCTGATGGCAAAGATGAAATTGCCTAACGGCAGAAATGCTTACTGCTACTTCTCAAACAACAACGCCAGAAATTGACACGTTGTCGGAGACTTGCTTGCGTTGGTTTTTCCCTTGAAGAGGAAAGGGTGATGCAGCACAGGAGCAGTAAGTATTTCCCTCAATTTGAGAACCAAGGTATCAATCCAGTTGGAAAATCTCGTCAAGTCCACAGTACCTGCACAAACACAAACGGGCTTGCACCCAATGATATAAAGGGGTTGTCAATCCCTTCAAGATTGATTGCAAAGTGAGATATGAAGGCGGAAAGTGCAGCGAAGTAAAAGAGTAAGGTTGAAAATATGGTGTGGAGTAGACCCGGGGGCCATAGTGTTCACTAGAGGCTTCTCTCAAAATAGCAAGTATTACGGTGGGTGAACAAATTACTGTCGAGCAATTGATAGAACCGCGCAAAGTCATGACGATATCTAAGGCAATGATCATACATATAGGCATCACGTCCGAGACAAGTAGACCGATACTTTCTGCATCTACTACTATTACTCCACACATCAACCGCTATCTAGCATGCATCTAGTGTATTGAGTTCATGACGAACATAGTAACGCCTTAAGCAAGATGACATGATGTAGAGGGATAATCTCAAACCATTGATGAAAACCCCATATTTTTACCCTTGATGGCAACAACATGATGCGTGCCTCGCTACCCCTTCTGTCACTGGGTGAGGTCACCACATGGTATGAACCCAAAACCAAGCACTTCTCCCATTGCAAGAATCATAGATCAAGCTGGCCAAACAAAACCCACAACTCAAGTTTCCTGCGCGTCTTCTGTTATGGAAAAAATCATTCCGCGGGTTTTATTCTATTTGGACTCCGTTCAAAATCCTCCTTTGAAAAGGGTAAAAAACACGGAAAAAATAGGAACTGCCACTTGACACTGAGTTAATAAGTTAGTCGCAAAAAATATATAAAAGGCATACAAAACATACGAAGTTTGACAAGATAATAGCATGAAACCATCAAAAATTATAGATACGTTGGAGACGTATCAAGCATCCCCAAGCTTAACTCCTGCTCGTCCTCGAGTAGGGAAGTGATAAAGACTGAATTTTTGATGTGGAATGCTACCTAGCATAGTTGTCCTTTGTAACTTCTTTCGTGTGACATGAATGTTCAGATCCATAAGATTCAAAACAATAGTTTGCTATTGACATGAAAACAATAATACTTCAAGCAAACTAGCAAGGTAATCATGAACTTTCAAAATAACAAGGCCAGAGAAAGTTATCCCTACAAAATCATATAGTCTGGCCATGCTCCATCATTCTCACACAACTAATTTAAATCATGCACAACCCCGGTATTGGCCAAGTAATTGTTTTCGCACTCTTACTTTCTCAAACCTTTTATAACTATCACGCAATACATGGCGTGAGCCATGGATATAGCACTATAGGTGGACTAGAGTGTGGTGGTGGTTGTGAGACAAAAAAGGAGGAGATGGTCACATTGACTCGGCGTATCAAAGGGCTATGGAGATGACCATTAATAGATATCAATGTGAATGAGTAGGGATTGCCATACAAAGATTGCACTAGAGCTATAAGTATGTGAAAGCTCAAAAGGAGAACTAGTGGGTGTGCATCCAACTTGCTTGCTCACGAAGACCTAGGGCAATTTGAGGAGGCCCATCATTGGAATATACAAGCCAAGTTATATAACAAAGATTCCCACTAGCATATGGTGGTGACGAAACGATAGGCTCTCAATCATGAAGATCATGGTGCTATTATGAAGCACAAGTGTGGAAAAAGATAGTAGCATTCTCCCTTCTCTCTTTTTCTCTCTTTTTTTTATTTGGGCACTTGGGCCTCTCTTTTTTTC
Organism: Hordeum vulgare subsp. vulgare; assembly: GCF_904849725.1. NCBI lineage: Eukaryota > Viridiplantae > Streptophyta > Magnoliopsida > Poales > Poaceae > Hordeum > Hordeum vulgare. Next base: position 74,164,123 of record NC_058524.1, on the reverse strand, counting down.
TCTTTTTTTGTTTTCTTTTTTTATTTGGGCTCTTTGGCCTCTTTTTTTCCTCACATGGGACAATGCTCTAATAATGATGATCATCACACTTTTATTTACTCACAGCTCAAAGCTCAGAACGATGATGACTCTATAGGAAATGCCTCCGGCAGTGTATCGGGATGTGCAACGATCTAGCTTGGCGTATGACGTTGAAACATCTCGCTAGCTATCTTACGATCATGCAATGGCAATATGAGAGTGACGGCACAAGTCATGAGACGGAACGGTGGGAGTTGCATGGCAATATATCTCGGAATGGCTATGAAAATGCCATAGTAGGTAGGTATGGTGGCTGTTTTGAGGAACGCATATGGTGGGTTTGTGCACCGGTGAGAATTGTGCGTCACTAGAGAGGCTAGCAATGGTGGAAGGTGAAAGTGCATTTATACCATGTACTCACATAGTGATGAAGAACTCACATAGTTGCGTAAGTTTTTATTAGTAATCGAAACAAAGTGCTAAACACATACTCCTAGGGGAAGGGTTGGTAGGTGTTAACCATCGCGCGATCCCGACCTCAAGACAAAGGATGAAAATCAATAGATCAATTATGCTCCGACTTCCTGACATAGCTGTTCACCATACGTGCATGCTACGGTAATCACTAACTTCAACACAAGTATTTCTAGATTCACAACACCCTACTAACATAACTCTTAATATTACCAAATCCATGTCTCAAAACTAACTGAGAGGAATCAAGACTTCTCTTTCTACTCAATGCACATGAAGATGGAGGTTTTTGTATCCTCTTTGGGTACCTATCACCTTTGGGACTACTTTCATAGCATGAGCCAACTACCAAGTCACGCACCGCCGTGCTCTAAAATATCTAAGTGAAGCACATAGAGCAAAATTATCTAGCTCAAAGAGATATAAGTGAAGCACGATGGGCATTCTAGCAAAATCACGATGAGTGCATGTCTCTCTCGAAATGTGTGCAGCAAGGATGATTGTGACACACACAAAAAAAAGACTCCTAAGATACAAGACGCTCCAAGCAAAACACATATCATGTGGTGAATAAAAATATAGCTCCAAGTAATGTTACCGATAGATTGAAGACGAAAGAGGGGATGCCTTCCCAGGGCATCCCCAAGCTTAGGCTTTTTGGTGTCCTTGAATTTGGCTTGGGATGCCTTGGGCATCCCCAAGATCGAGCGCTTTCCACTCCTTATCTCTTTGTCCATGAGAACATCACCCAAAACTTGAAAACTTGACAACACAAAACTTAAACAGAAACTTGTGATAACATTAGCACAAGAAAACAAACTACCACCTCTTTAGATACTGTAGCAAACTCGAATTCTATCTATATTGGTGTTAGACTACTGTATTCTCACTTTCCCATGGCTAGTAACCCCCGATACTATCCATAGTTTCATAAAAACAAGCAACCAACTCAACAAAAACAGAATCTGTCAAAACAGACCAGTCTGTAGCAATTTGTATACTTTGTATACTTGTGATACCTCAAAAATTCTGAACAATTACGACTGCCTGGGCAAAAGGCATATCAACCAGCAGAAAGAATAATCAACTCAAAAGCTCTTTCCGAATAAAAATGAAAAATCATCTCGTGAGGGAAAAGTTTCTGTCTTTTTCCAGCAGGATCAAACAACCATCACCAAGACTAGTCATAAAGGTGTTGCTTGGCTCAATCCAAAAGGAAACACAAAAGACACAATCATAACAGAATTATGATGGTGTGGACACAACAAAAAAAAGAAAATGATAAATTCATTGGGTTGCCTCCCAACAAGCGCTATTGTTTAATGCCCTTAGCTAGGCATAAGGCGATGGAATCACGTATCGTCGTCTTTGGTGCTCAAACCATAAGTAGCCCTCATCATGGATTCATAAGGCAATCTTATTTTCTTTCTAGGAAAGTGCTCCATGCCCTTCTTTAAAGGAAATTGAAATCTAATATTCCCTTCCTTCATATCAATGATAGCACCGATAGTCCTTAGGAAAGGTCTACCAAGAATAATAGGGCATGTAGGGTTGCAATCAATGTCAAGCACAATGAAATCCACGGGTCATAGTTCCTATTTGAAATAATAAGAACATCATTGATCCTTCCCATGGGTTTCTTGACAATAGAATCCGCAGGATGCAAATTAAGAGAACACTCTTCAATCTCATTAAAACCCAGACCATCACATAAAGATTTTGGAATCGCGGAAACACTAGCACCCAAATCACACAAAGCATTGCATTCATAGTTTCTTATTTTGATTTTGATAGTAGGTTACCACTCATCATGAAGATTTCTAGGGATAGAGACTTCCAATTCAAGTTTCTCTTCAAGAGATTTTATCATAGCTTCGACGATATGATCGGTAAAGGCCTTGTTTTGGCTATAAGCGTGTGGAGAGTTTAGCATGGATTGCATCAAGGAAATGCATTCAATCAAGGAGCAACTATCATAATTGAATTCCTTGAAACCCAAAGTAGTAATTTCATTACTACTCAAAGTTTTAATATCTTCTACTCCACTTTCAATGCTTTTAGCATCAAGATAGATGGACTCTGAATCATTGGGGCGTTTTTCAACCAAAGTGGATTCATATCCAGCCCCATCATCATTAGGTTTGACACAAGAAAACAAAGATTCAATGGGAGTCACACCAAGCACTTTAAGATCTTCGTGATTCTTATCACGAGAACACGCCTTTTTAAGCCATTCATGTCTAGCACGAATTTGGGCGGTTCTTTCTTTGCTATCACTCATGGAAATACGCATAGCTTTCAAAGTTTCATCCATATTGATCTTGGGAGGAGCACGTCTAACTTTCAAAGCATCAATATCACTAGACATTCTATCAACGCTCTTAGCCAAATCATCAATTTTGAGTAGTTTTTCCTCTATGGACGCATTGAAAATCTTTTGCGAGTTGATAAACTCTTTGATATTACTCTATAGATCAGAGGGTAATCTATTGTAATTTCCATGAGTATTGTTGTAGGCGCTGCCAAAGTTATTAGAGGAGTTACTAGGAAAAGGCCTAGGAACATAGTTTCCTCTAAAAGCATTGTTGTTGTCAAAATTATTCCTACCAACAAAATTAACGTCCAAGCTAGCGTTGCTACTCTCAATCAAGGAAGACAAGGGAATATCATTAGGATCTAAAGGAGCACTTCTACTAGCAACCAAATTCATGAACTCATCCATCCTAGCACTCAATGAGTTAATTTCTTCTATAGCGTGTACCTTCTTACTAGTAGGTGACCTTTCAGTGTGCCACTGAGAGTAGTTCGTCATGATGTTGTCTAGGAGTTTTGTGGCTTCTCCTAACGTGATTTCCATGAACGTAACACGTGAGGCGGAGTCCAAGATATTTCTAGAAGCGAAATTCAAGCCAGCGTAGAAGATTTGTATAATCATCCAAAGACTCAAGCCATGAGCGGGACAATTTCTAATCATCGATTTCATTCTATCCCAAGATTGTGCAACATGTTCATGATCAAGTTGCTTAAAATTTATGATATCATTACGGAGAGAGATAATCTTAGCCGGTGTAAAATACTTAGATATATAAGCATCTTTGCACTTATCCCAAGAATCGATACTATTTTTGGGCAAAGACGAAAACCAAGTTTTTGCTCGATCTCGCAACGAGAAAGGAAAAAGCTTCAATTTAATCACATCATTATCCACATCTTTCTTGTTTTGCATATCGCAAACCTCAATGAAGGTATTAAGATGGGATGCGGCATCTTCACTAGGAAGGCCGGAAAATTGCTCTTTCATAACAAGATTCAGCAAAGCGGCATTGATTTCTTATGACTCCTCACTAGTGGCTGGAGCAATCGGAGTACTAATAAAATCATTATTATTAGTATTCGAGAAGTCACCAAGTTTGGTGTTTTCAGTCATGATGACTTCAGCAAGCAAGCAAGCACACAAGAGAACAAAGAGCAAGCGAGAGAAAGGGCGAACGAAAAAGGCAAACACAGAAAAGGGCAAATCTTTTTGTAAATTTTTGTTTTTTCAGAAGTGGGGGAGAGGAAAACGAGAGGCAAAAAAAGTAAATGCAAGAGATGAGTTTGCGACACTTACTTGGATGAGTTCTTGACTTGATCCTCCCCGGCAACGGCGCCAGAAATTCTTCTGCTACTTCTCAAACAACAGCGCTAGAAATTGACACGTTGACGGAGACTTGCTTGCGTTGGTTTTTCCCTTGAAGAGGAAAGGGTGATGCAGCACAGGAGCAGCAAGTATTTCCCTCAGTTTGAGAACCAAGGTATCGATCCAGTTGGAGAATCTCGTCAAGTCCAGAGTACCTGCGCAAACACAAATGAGCTTGCACCCAACGCTATAAAGGGGTTGTCAATCCCTTCAAGATTGATTGCAAAGTGAGATCTGAAGGCGGAAAGTGCAATGAAGTAAAAGAGTAAGGCTGAAAATATGGTGTGGAGTAGACCAGGGGGCCATAGTGTTCACTAGAGGCTTCTCTCAAAATAGCAAGTATTACGGTGGGTGAACAAATTACTGTCGAGCAATTGACAGAACCGCGCAAAGTCATGACAATATCTAAGGCAATGATCATACATATAGGCATCACGTCCGAGACAAGTAGACCGATACTTTCTGCATCTACTACTATTACTCCGCACATCGACCACTATCCAGCATGCATCTAGTGTATTGAGTTCATGATGAATAGAGTAACGCCTTAAGCAAGATGACATGACGTGGAGGGATAATCTGAAACCAATGATGAAAACCCCATCTTTTTACCCTTTATGGAAAAACACGATGCATGCCTCGCTACCCCTTCTGTCACTGGGTGAGGTCAACGCACGGTATGAACCCAAAACCAAGCACTTCTCATTTAAAGAATCATAGATCAAGCTGGCCAAACAAAACCCACAACTCGAAGAGAATTACAAGGATATGAAATCATGCATAAGCTAGATCAGAAGAAACTCAAATAAGATTCATAGATAATCTGATCATAAATCCACAATTCATCGGATCTCGACAAACACACCGCAAAAGAAGATTACATCGGATAGATCTCCATGAAGATCATGGAGAACTTTGTATTGAAGATCCAAGAGAGAGAAGAAGCCATCTAGCTACTAGATATGGACTCGTAGGTCTATGGTGAACTACTCACGCATCATCGGAGAGGTCATGGTGTTGATGAAGAAGCCCACCGTATCCGAATCCCCCCTCCGGCAGGGCACCAGAACATGCCCCAGATGGGATCTTGCGGAGACAGAAGCTTGCGGCGACGAGAAAGTACTTTCGATGATCTCCTAATTTTTTCGGAGATTTTAGGGAATTTATGGGCAGAAGACCTAGGGCAGGGGAGCCTCGGAAAGCTCACAAGCCTGCTAGGCCCGCCCCCCTAGGCTGGGCCTAGTGGGCTTGTGACCTCCTCCGAGGTCTCCTCCCTTGGTTCTCAAGTTTCCTGCGCGTCTTTTGTTATGGAAAAAATCATTCCGCGTTTTTTTTTCGTTTGGACTCCGTTCAAAATCCTCATCTGAAAAGGGTCAAAAACATGGAAAAAACAGGAACTGGCACTTGGCACTGAGTTAATAAGTTAGTCCCGAAAAAGATATAAATGGCATACAAAACATCCAAAGTTTGACAAGATAATAGCATGAAACCATAAAAAATTATAGATACGTTGGAGACGTATCACTTACCTTGTCATCTGTTATTTTTGTGGCACAGAAGAAACTGTAGTTTGGCTGATGGCATAGTCTTTGTCGCTTGCCCGATGGAAAGTTGAAAAACAAGTACCTCTTTGCCCATTCATAGAATGTCACCAAGCTTTGTCGTATGCTTGCCGACGGCAAAATCTTTGCCATCTGTAAAGGGGCTTTGCCGTCTGTTAGTGCTTGACGGCAAACTTCGTGATCCCCATAGTGCAAGGGCATTCACTGCACCATTACTATGGAAAAGCCTATAGGTGGAGGTTTAATAGTTGTGCGACCAAGAGGAACTCGCTACTGCTAATTTACGGTAGTGTGGCTCGAGAAAGCTCGCTGCTGCTACACAGTTAGAAGTAGCATTGCCAAAAAAATGCACTACTTCTACTATTGTCCCCACGAGAGCGACCGGACTACGCGTAGTAGCACCGAGGCTCCTGGGCACGCGCTACTGCTATGCAATTAGCACTTGCGTGAATCCTGGTCCCACGGTACTGGTACAACACCTTATCCCTATCCTCCAACCCTGTCCCTCACTCTACCTATCCTCACTCTACTGTCTCCTTCCTCCCGGTGATTCACATCCATGATGACGACGACGGTAATTTTTCTCTAGTGTTCTGCTTAACAAATACATAGTTAGCTTTGTACATGCTAGTTAGCCCTATTATGCCACATACTTATCTTATTTTCCCCAAGAAATACATACTTAGCTAATTATCCTCCAAAATGACATAATTAGCTTATTTAGTTCATTTATGACATAGTTAGCTTAGTTAGGTCAAAATGGCATAATAACCTTGGTTAGCTCATAAATGTCATATACTTAGCTTATTTTCCTCCTCCTCCTCCTCATCATCATCATATTCTTATTCTTCATCATCATCTTATTATTATTATTCTTATTCTTATTCTTCTCCTCCTTCTCCTTCCCCTTCTCCTCCTTCTCCTTCTCCTTCTCCTTCTTCTCCTTCTCCTTCTCCTTCTTCTCCTTCTCCTTCTCCTTCATCTTCTTCTTCTTCTTCTCCTTCTTCTTCTTCTTCTTCTTCTCCCTCTTCTTCTTCTTCTTCTTCTTCTTCTTCTTCTTCTCCTTCTTCTTCTTCTTCTTCTTCTTCTTCTTCTTCTTCTCCTTCTTCTTCTTCTCCTTCTTCTTCTCGTTCTCGTTCTAATTCTCCTTCTTCTTCTCGTTCTCGTTCTTCTTCTCCTTCTTCTTCTCGTTCTCGTTCTCCTTCTTCTTCTTCTTCTTCTTCAATTATCCTCCAAAATGACATAATTAGCTTATGTAGTTCATTTATGACATAATTAGCTTAGTTAGGTTAGAAATGGCATAAGAACCTTGGTTAGCTCATAAATTTCATATACTTAGCTTATCTTCCTCCAAAATGACATAATTAGCTTAGTTAGGTCAGAAATGGCATGAGAACCTTGGTTAGCTCATAAATGTCACATACTTATCTTATCTTCCTCCAAAATGACATAATTAACTTACTTAGGTGAGAAATAGCATAATAACCTTGGTTAGCTCATAAATGTCATATACTTAGCTTGTTTTCCTATAAAATGACATAGTTAGCTTAGTTAGGTCAAAAATGGCATAATAACCTTAGTTAGCTAATAATTGTCATATACTTAGCTCATTTTCCTCCAAAATGATATAATAAGCTGGAAAATGGCATGAAAAGAAAAATAAAGAATAGAAGAGGAAAGAGGGGAAAAGGAAAGAATATAAGAAGAAGAATGAGCTTCTTCTTTCTTTCTTCTTATTATTTTCCTTCTCTTTCTTCTTCTTCTTCTTCTTCTTCTAGTCTTCTTCTTCTTCTCCTTCTAACTTTCTTATTCTCATTTTACATATTTGATTCACTTCATGGAAGCTGGCATTGATGGACTGCTACTGTTTTTTTTTGTTTTGATTTGTATGGATGAACAATATGATGTTTGAAACCATGTGTATATATGGATGAACAATGTGAAGCTAGCCTATTTGTTGTCTTGCTTAATATTTTCACGATGATGTTGGATACATGGCCTATGCTTCTACTACGATGTTTGAAACAACATATGATATTTGAAATTATGTATATCATAGAAGTATTCTGAAAATGCAAGGAAATAACTGAAAACAAACAATAAAGTGGCAATACAAGAATTTTGCCTTCTGCCAGCGGATGACAAGGGCTTTGCCGTCTACGAGCTGATGGCAAAGGTGCCATGTGGCAGCTACCTGTGCAACCCAGGAGCAGCAGGTCTAACCCATATGGTTACTTTGCCGTCGACAAGAGAAAAGCAGATGGCAAAGGGGCACTCAAGCAGACGTCAAAGAGGTACCCAAGCAGATGGCAAAGGAAGCAGACGTCAAAGAGGTACCCAAGCAGATGGCAAAGGACACAACATGCGCCGGCTAGCGGAGCTAGTGGTGACGTTAGCTGGCAGACGGCAAAGGTTGCTGCTAGCTGGTAGATGGCAAAGGTTGCGTTACCACCTAACGGAGCAGATTCATGTCCACTACCGTCTAGCACCTTTGTTGTGTGCAGCCTAGGCAGACCGATGGAAAAATATTTGTCTTTCTCTACCAGTCGGCGGACGGCAAAAAAAGCCTTCGTCGTGACTTTGAGTGCAAGAAATTTTGTCGATGGCCGGCGGACGACAAAGATCTTTGCCGTCCGTGGAGTGGACCTTTGCCTCCGCTATGGCAGATGGCAAAGAAGTAGATCCCTATAGTGATAGCTTATATTTAGTGATATAAATTACGGGAATGATAGAATAAAGTAGGTATTATGTGAGAACAATTATGAATCTTGTCATAATAGTACCTAAGTGAATGATCTATCTTTATTACACTAACCCCTCTCACGAAGTTCCGTGAAGTTTTGCGTGATTGAAGTTTTCAAGTTTTGGGTGAGATACCGATATGAGGTTAATAAGGAGCAGCAAGAACCTAATATTGGGGATGCCCAAGGTGCCCCTAAGGTAACATCCAAGGAATACACAAGCATCTAAGCTTGGGGATGCCCCGAAAGGCATCCCCTCTTTCGTCTCCCACACAATTGGTATATCTCACTTGGAGCTATATTTTTATTCGTCACATGATATGTGTTTTGCTTGTAGCATCATTTTATTTTGTTGCTATTTGTTAAATTTTATTTATCATCTTGTTTTCAATAAAAATTTCCAAGAATTTCCTTTATAATGCTTGAACTGCATGTGTGATGTGTGTTGTACAAAAATAGAAACTTTTGTTGTAGTAATTAAATTATCATATTTTACTCGAACATGGAAAGTTTCTAAATTTTGAAGGAGTACTATGAAACAAATTATTTATAATTTCATAAGTTTTTATAATTTTTGGCGTTATAGAAGTACACTTTTTTAATAGATTGCTACATACGGTTCTGTGTTGACAGATTACTGTCATAGTTTGGTTATCTACTTATCCTAGAGTTTTCATGGCTTATATTGGTAGATATAAATTGTGGTGATGATACTAAACAGTAGATAATATTTGAAAATTATTATGAAATTTGTCTAGGCAGTACATAAAGTGTTGATTTATTCTTATGTGCACTACCCTATCTCACGAGCTCTTGTCAAGTTTTGTGTGGATGAAGTTTTTGAGACTTGGTGAAACCGAGATAGAGAGGATTGGCAAAGATACAAAAGCTCAAGCTTGGGGATTCCCAAGGCACCCCAAGTAAATATTACGCGAAGTCTCAAGCATCTAAGCTTGGGGATGCTATACATCCAACCTCTCTTACTCCACACATATCGGTTAGCCTACGTTGATCCTAAGTTCTTATTTGTCCACATGATATGTGCTATTCTTGGAGTGCATTTTTATTTAATTTTATGTTTAAATAAAATACTCAGATCTGAAAAATATTTATTGAGAGAGAGTCCTCACATAGCACCTTAATTTTTTGACTACTCATTCATCTTCACTTATATCTTTTGAGAGTAGTTTGATTGTTTGCTCATGTGCTTTACTTACATCCTAAGGGTAAATTGTGAATGAATGAAATATCATAAATATGAAATTATCCATGTGTTGGAAATATGCCCTAGAGGCAATAGTAAAATAGTTATTATTATATTTCCTGTTTCAAGATAATCGTTTATTATCCATGCTAAAATTGTATTGAATGGAAACATAAATGCATGTGCGGATATATAGACAAAACTATGTCCCTAGCAAGCCTCTAGTTGACTAGTCAGTTGATCAAGGATGGTTAAGGTTGTTGGGGAACGTCGCATGGGAAACAAAAAATTTCCTACGCGCACGAAGACCTATCATGGTGATGTCCATCTACGAGAGGGGATGAGTGATCTACGTACCCTTGTAGACCGTACAGCAGAAGCGTTAGTGAACGCGGTTGATGTAGTGGAACGTCCTCACGTCCCTCGATCCACCCCGCGAACAATCCCGCGATCAGTCCCACGATCTAGTACCGAACGGACGGCACCTCCGCGTTCAGCACACGTACAGATCGACGAAGATCTCGGCCTTCTTGATCCAGCAAGAGAGACGGAGAGGTAGAAGAGTTCTACGGCAGCGTGACGGCGCTCCGGAGGTTGGTGATGACCTTGTCTCAGCAGGGCTCCGCCCGAGCTCCGCAGAAACGTGATCTAGAGGAAAAACCGTGGAGGTATGTGGTCGGGCTGCCGTGGAAAAGTCGTCTCAAATCAGCCCTAAAACCTCCGTATATATAGGTGGGAGAGGGGGGGCCTTGCCTTGGGTCTCAAGGAGCCCCAAGGGGGTCGGTCGAGCCAAGGGGGGAAGGTCTCCCCCCCAAACCGAGTTGGACTTGGTTTGGCGGGTGGGAGTCCTTCCTTCCCTTCCCACCTCCTCCTTTGTTTTCTTTCTCTTTGATTTTTCTTCTAATGCGCATAGGGCCCTTTTGGGCTGTCCCACCAGCCCACTAAGGGCTGGTGCGCCACCCTCAAGGCCTATGGGCTTCCCCGGGGTGGGTTGCCCCCCCCCGGTGAACTCCCGGAACGCATTCGTCATTCCCGGTACATTCCCGGTAACTCCGAAAACCTTCCGGTAATCAAATGAGGTCATCCTATATATCAATCTTCGTTTCCGGACCATTCCGGAAACCCTCGTGACGTCCGTGATCTCATCCGGGAATCCGAACAACATTCGGTAACCAACCATATAACTCAAATACGCATAAAACAACATCGAACCTTAAGTGTGCAGACCCTGCGGGTTCGAGAACTATGTAGACATGACCCGAGAGACTTCTCGGTCAATATCCAATAGCGGGACCTGGATGCCCATATTGGATCCTACATATTCTACGAAGATCTTATCGTTTGAACCTCAGTGTCAAGGATTCATATAATCCCGTATGTCATTCCCTTTGTCCTTCGGTATGTTACTTGCCCGAGATTCGATCGTGAGTATCCGCATACCTATTTCAATCTCGTTTACCGGCAAGTCTCTTTATTCGTTCCGTAATACAAGATCCCGCAACTTACACTAAGTCACATTGCTTGCAAGGCTTGTGTGTGATGTTGTATTACCGAGTGGGCCCCGGGATACCTCTCCGTCACATGGAGTGAAAAATCCGAGTCTTGATCCATACTAACTCAACTAACACCTTCGGAGATACCTGTAGAGCATCTTTATAGTCACCCAGTTACGTTGCGACGTTTGATACACACAAAGTATTCCTCCGGTGTCAGTGAGTTATATGATCTCATGGTCATAGGAACAAATACTTGACACGCAGAAAACAGTAGCAATAAAATGACACGATCAACATGCTACGTCTATTAGTTTGGGTCTAGTCCATCACGTGATTCTCCTAATGACGTGATCCAGTTATCAAGCAACAACACCTTGTTCATAATCAGAAGACACTGACTATCTTTGATAAACTGGCTAGCCAACTAGAGGCTTGCTAGGGACAGTGTTTTGTCTATGTATCCACACATGTAAATGAGTCTTCATTCAATACAATTATAGCATGGATAATAAACGATTATCATGAACAAAGAAATATAATAATAACTAATTTATTATTGCCTCTAGGGCATATTTCCAACAGTCTCCCACTTGCACTAGAGTCAATAATCTAGTTCACATCACCATGTGATTCCAACGAATCCAACACCCATATAGTTATGGGGTCTGATCACGTCTTGCTCATGAGAGAGGTTTTAGTCAACGGTTCTGAAATTTTCAGATCCGTGTGTTCTTTACAAATCTTTATGTCATCTTATAGATGCTGCTACTATGTGCTATTCGGAAATACTCCAAATATCTACTCTACTATACGAATCCGTTTCACTACTCATAGTTATTCGGATTTGTGTCAAAGCTTACATCGACGTAATCCTTTACGACGAACTCTTTAACCACCTCCATAATCGAGAAAAATTCCTTAGTCTATTAGTTACTAAGGATAAATTTTGACCGCTGCTAGTGATTCAATCATGGATCACTCTCTGTACCTCTCAACAGACTTGCTGCAAGGCACACATCAGGTGCGGTACTCAGCATGGCATACTTTAGAATCTACGACTAAGGCATAGAAGACGACCTTCGTCTATTCTCTTTATTCTGCTGTGGTCGGGTTTTGAGTCTTACTCAAATTCACACCTTACAACATAACCAAGAACTCCTTCTTTGCTGATCTATTTTGAACTCCTTCAAAACTTGTCAAGGCATGCATCTTGTTGAAACTTCCATTAAGCGCTTTTGATCTATCTCCATAGATCTTTGATGCTCAACGTTCAAGTAGCTCAATCCAGGTATTCCTTTGAAAACTCCTTTCAAACAACCTTGTATGCTTTACAGAAATTCTACATTACTTCTGATCCACAATATGTCAACCACATATACTTATCAGAAATTCTATAGTGCTCCCACTCACTTCTTTGGAAATACAAGTTTCTCATAAACCTTGTACAAACCCAAAATCCTTGATCATCTCATCAAAGTGTATATTCCAACTCCGAGATGCTTGCACCAGTCCATTTAAGGATCGCTGGAGCTTGCATACTTGCTAGTATCTTTAGGATCGACAAAACCTCATGGTTGTATCTCGTACAATGTTTGCTCAAGGAAACCGTCGAGGAAACAATGTTTTGACATCCTACATGCAATATTTCATAAATAATGCAGCAACTACTAACATAATTCTAACAGACTTTTAGCATCGCTACGAGTGAGAAAATCTCATCATAGTTAACTGTTTGATCTTGTCGGAAACATCTTTGTGACAAGTCGAGCTTTTCTTAATAGTGACTTATCACCATCATCGTCTGTCTTCCTTTTAAAGATCCATCGTTACTCAATAGTCCTATGACCATCAAGTAGTTCTTCCAAAGTCTACACTTTGTTTTCATACATGGATCCTCTCTCGGATTTCATGGCTTCCAGCCATTTGTCAGAATCTGGGCCCACCATTGCTTTCTCCATAACTCGTAGGTTTACTGTTTCTCAACAACATGACCTCCAAGACAGGGTTACCGTACCACTCTATAGTAGTACGCGACCTTGTCAACCTACGAGGCTTGTAGTAACTTGATCCGATGCTCGATGATCACCATCATCATCTTTTACTTCAATTGGTGTAGGCGCCACAAGAACAACTTCCTGCGCCCTGCTACACACTGGTCGAAGTGATGGTTCAATAACCTCATCAAGTTCTACCACCCTCCCACTCAATTCTTTCGAGAGAAACCTTTCCTCGAGAAAGGATCCGTTTCTAGAAACAAACACTTTGCTTTCGGATCTGAGATAGGAGATGTACCCAACTGTTTTGGATATCCTATGAAGATGCATTTATCCGCTTTGGGTTCGAGCTTATCAGACTGAAACTTTTTCACATAAAGTGAATGCGGTTGTCTCTAATGCTTAACCCATAAACGATAGTGGTAATTTGATAAGAGACATCATAGCATGCACCATACCAAATAGTGTGTGGCTATGACGTTCAGACACATCATCACACTATGATGTTCTAGGTGGCATGAACTACGAAACAATTTCCACATTGTCTTAACTGCGTACCAAAACTCGTAACTCAGACATTCATTTCTATGATCATATCGTAGACAGTTTATCCTCTTGTTACGACGAACTTCACTCCGGAACAGAATTGAACTTTTCAATATTTCAGACTTGTGATTCATTAAGCAAATACTCTAGTATCTACTCAAATCGTCATTGAAGTAAGAACATAATGATATCCACTGCGTGCCTCAGCACCCATTGGACTGCATACATCAAAATGTATCACTTCCAACAAGTTACTATCTTATCTCATCTCAATGAAAACAAGGCCTTGCTCATGTGGTATGATTTGCATGTCACTAGTGATTCAAAATCAAGTGAGTATAAAGATCCATCAGCATGGAGCCTCTTCATGCAATTTATACCAACATGACTCAAGCGGCAGTGCCACAAGTAAGTGGTACTATCATCATTACCTCGTATCTTTTGGCACCAAATATTATGAACATGTGTAACACTACGATCGAGATTCAATAAACCATTGAAGGTGATTATTCAAGAAAATAGAGTAACCATTATTCTCTTTAAATGAATAATTGTACTGCAATAAACACGATCCAATCATGTTCATGCTTAACGCAAGCACCAAATAACAATTATTTAGGTTTAACACCAATCCCGATGGTAGAGGGAGCGTGCGACGTTTGATCATATCAACCTTGGAAACACTTCCAACACGTATCGTCACCTCGCCTTTAGCTAGTCTCCGTTTATGTCGTAGCTTTCATTTCGTGTTACTAATCACTTAGCAACCGAACCGGTATCCAATACCCTCATGCTACTAGGAGTACTAGTAAAGTACACATCAACATCATGTATATCAAATATACTTCTTTCCACTTTTGACAGCCTTCTTATCTACCAAGTATCTAGAGTTGCTCTGCCTCAGTGACTGTTCCCCTCATTACAGAAGCACTTAGTCTCAGGTTTGGGTTTAATCTTGGGTCTCATCATTAGTGCATCAACTGTTTTGCCGTTTCACAAAGTATCCCTTCTAGCCCTTGCCTTTCTTGAAACTTAGTGGTTTTACAAACCATCAACTATTGATGCTCCTTCTTGATTTCTACTTTCGCAGTGTCAAACATCGCGAATCGCTCAAGGATCATTGTATCTATCCTTCATATGTTATAGTTCATCACGAAGCTCTCACAGCTTGGTGGCAGTGACTTTGGAGAACCATCACTATCTCATCTGGAAGATTAACTCCCACTTGATTCAAGTGATTGTCGTACTCAGACAATCTGAGCACACGCTCAACGATTGAGCTTTTCTCCTTTACTTTGTGGACAAAGAATCTTGTCGGAGGTCTCATACCTCTCAACAAGGGCACGAGCATGAAATCACAATTTCATCTCTTTAGAACATCACTTATGTTCCGTGACGTTTCAAAACATCTTCGGTGCCTTGCTTCTAAGCCATTAAGTATTTTGCACTGAACTATCGTGTAGTCATCAGAAACATGTATGTCGGATGTTCACAGCATCCACAGACGACGCTCGAGGTGCAGCACACCGACTGCTGCATTAAGGACATAAGCCTTCTGCGCAGCAACGAGGACAATCCTCTTCAAAGTTTGCTACTATCGATTTTCAACTAAATTTTCTCTAGGAACATATAAAAACAGTAGAGCTATAGCGCAAGCTACATCGTAATTCGCAAAGACCATTAGACTATGTTCATGACAATTAGTTCAATTAATCATATTACTTAAGAACTCCCACTCAAAAAGTACATCTCTCTAGTCATTTGAGTGGTACATGATCCAAATCCACTATCTCAAGTCCGATCATCACGTGAGTCGAGAATAGTTTCAATGGTAAGCATCTCTATGCTAATCATATCAACTATACGATTCATGCTCGACCTTTCGGTCTCATGTTTTCCGAGGCCATGTCTGCACATGCTAGGCTCGTCAAGCTTAACCCGAGTGTTCCGCGTGTGCAACTGTTTTGCACCCGTTGTATGTGAACATTGAGTCTATCACACCCGATCATCACGTGGTGTCTCGAAACGAAGAACTGTCGCAACGGTGCACAGTCGGGGAGAACACAATTTCGTCTTGAAATTTTAGTGAGAGATCACCTCATAATGCTACCGTCATTCTAAGAAAGATAAGGTGCAAAAAGGATTAACATCACATGCAATTCATAAGTGACATGATATGGCCATCATCACGTGCTCCTTGATCTCCATCACCAAAGCACCGGCACGATCTTCTTGTCACCGGCATCACACCATGATCTCCATCATCATGATCTCCATCAACTTGTCGCCATCGGGGTTGTCGTGCTACTCATGCTATTACTACTAAAGCTACATCCTAGCAAAATAGTAAACGCATCTGCAAGCACAAACGTTAGTTTAAAGACAACCCTATGGCTCCTGCCGGTTGCCGTACCATCGACGTGCAAGTCGATATTATCTATTACAACATGATCATCTCATACATCCAATATATCACATCACATCGTTGGCCATATCACATCACATGCATACCCTGCAAAAACAAGTTAGACGTCCTCTAATTTTGTTGTTGCATGTTTTACGTGGTGACCACGGGTATCTAGTAGGATCGCATCTTACTTACGCAAACACCACAACGGAGATATATGAGTTGCTATTTAACCTCATCCAAGGACCTCCTTGGTCAAATCCGATTCAACTAAAGTTGGAGAAACCGACACTTGCCAGTCATCTTTGAGCAACGGGGTTACTCGTAGCGATGAAACCAGTCTCTCGTAAGCGTACGAGTAATGTCGGGCCAAGCCGCTTCAATCCAACAATACCGCGGAATCTAGAAAAGACTAAGGAGGGCAGAAAAACGCACATCACCGCCCACAAAAACTTTTGTGTTCTACTCGAGAAGACATCTACGCATGAACCCAGCTCATGATGCCACTGTTGGGGAACGTCGCATGGGAAACAAAAAATTTCGTACACGCACGAAGACCTATCATGGTGATGTCCATCTACGAGAGGGGATGAGTGATGTACGTACCCTTGTAGACCGTACAGCAGAAGCGTTAGTGAACGCGGTTGATGTAGTGGAACGTCCTCACGTCCCTCGATCCGCCCTGCGAACAATCCCACGATCAGTCCCACGATCTAGTACCGAACGGACGGCACCTCCGCGTTCAGCACACGTACAGCTCGACGACGATTTCGGCCTTCTTGATCCAGCAAGAGAGACGGAGAGGTAGAAGAGTTCTACGGCAGCATGACGGCACTCCGGAGGTTGGTGATGACCTTGTCTCAGCAGGGCTCCGCCCGAGCTCCGCAGAAACGCGATCTAGAGGAAAAACCGTGGAGGTATGTGGTCGGGCTGCCGTGGAAAAGTCGTCTCAAATCAGCCCTAAAGCCTCTGTATATATAGGTGGGAGAGGGGGGGCCTTGTCTTGGGGCTCAAGGAGCCCCAAGGGGGTCGGTCGAGCCAAGGGGGGAAGGTCTCCCCCCACAAACCGAGTTGGACTTGGTTTGGCGGGTGGGAGTCCTTCCTTCCCTTCCCACCTCCTCCTTTGTTTTCTTTCTCTTTGATTTTTCTTCTAATGCGCATAGGGCCCTTTTGGGCTGTCCCACCAGCCCACTAAGGGCTGGTGCGCCACCCTCAAGGCCTATGGGCTTCCCCGGGGTGGGTTGCCCCCCCCGGTGAACTCCCGGAACCCATTCGTCATTCCCGGTACATTCCCCGTAACTCCGTAAACCTTCCGGTAATCAAATGAGGTCATCCTATATATCAATCTTCGTTTCCGGACCATTCCGGAAACCCTCGTGACGTCCATGATCTCATCCGGGACTCCGAACAACATTCGGTAACCAACCATATAACTCAAATACGCATAAAACAACGTCAAACCTTAAGTGTGCAGACCCTGCGGGTTCGAGAACTATGTAGACATGACCCGAGAGACTTCTCGGTCAATATCCAATAGCGGGACCTGGATGCCCATATTGGATCCTACATATTCTACGAAGATCTTATCGTTTGAACCTCAGTGTCAAGGATTCATATAATCCCGTATGTCATTCCCTTTGTCCTTCGGTATGTTACTTGCCCGAGATTCGATCGTCAGTATCCGCATACCTATTTCAATCTCGTTTACCGACAAGTCTCTTTACTCGTTCCGTAATACAAGATCCCGCAACTTACACTAAGTCACATTTCTTGCAAGGCTTGTGTGTGATGTTTTATTATCGAGTGGGCCCCGAGATACCTCTCCGTCACACGGAGTGACAAATCCTAGTCTTGATCCATACTAACTCAACTAACACCTTCGGAGATACCTGTAGAGCATCTTTATAGTCACCCAGTTATGTTGCGTCGTTTCATACACACAAAGTATTCCTCCGGTGTCAGTGAGTTATATGATCTCATGGTCATAGGAACAAATACTTGACACACAGATAACAGTAGCAACAAAATGACACGATCAACATGCTACGTCTATTAGTTTGGGTCTAGTCCATCACGTGATTCTCCTAATGACGTGATCCAGTTATCAAGCAACAACACCTTGTTCATAATCAGAAGACACTGACTATCTTTGATCAACTGGCTAGCCAACTAGAGGCTTGCTAGGGACAGTGTTTTGTCTATGTATCCACACATGTAAATGAGTCTTCATTCAATACAATTATAGCATGGATAATAAACGATTATCATGAACAAAGAAATATAATAATAACTATTTTGTTATTGCCTCTAGGGCATATTTCCAACAAAGGTTTCCTAACGATAGACAAGTGTTGTCACTTGATGACGGGATCACATCATTGGGAGAATGATGTGATGGACAAGCCCCAAACTATAAACGTAGCATGTGATCATGTCATTTTGTTGCTATCTTTTTCTGCATGTCAAGTATTCATTCCTATGACCATGAGATCATGTAAGTCATTGACACCGGAGGAATGCCTTGTGTGTATCAAACATCACAACGTTACTGGGTGAATATAAATGTACTCTACAAGCATCTCCGAAGGTGTCCGTTGAGTTGGCATGGATCAAGACTAGGATTTGTCACTCCGTGTGACGGAGAGGTATCTCGGGGCTCACTCGGTAATACAACATCACATACAATCCTTGCAAGCAATGTGACGAAAAAGTTTGGCACGGGATCTTGTATTATGCAACGAGTAAAGATACTTACCGGTAACAAGATTGAAATAGGTATAGAGATACCGACGATCAAATCCCGGGCAAGTAACATACCGAAGGACAAAGGGAATGTTATACGGGATTATATGAATCCTTGGCATAGAGGTTCAACCAATAAGATCTCCATAGAATATGTAGGATCCAATATGGACATCCAGTCCCCGCTATTGGATATTGACCAGGGAGTGTCTCAGGTCATGTTTGCAAAGTTCTCGAACCCGCACGGTCTGCGCACTTAAGGTTTGGTGACGTTTCAGTATAGTTGAGTTATAGGTGCTGGTGACCAAAGCTTTGTTCGGAGTCCCGGATGAGATCCCGGACGTCATGAGGGTTTCCGGAATGGTCCAGAAACGAAGATTGATGTATAGGAAGTTGGTATTTGGATTCCGGAAGAATTTCGGGCATTGCCGACAGTGTATCGGGAGTGACGAATGGGTACCGGGGGCCCACCAGGTGGGCCCACCATGCCCCAAGGGGTCCACATGAGTTTATTGGATGTGCAATAAGGCATAATGGGATGACAAAGTCATCCAAGGAAAGCCCATGAGGAAAAAGTGGAAAATCCAAAAGAGGTGGACAATTTAGGAAGGAGTCCTAATCCAAGTGGGATCGGAGGAGCACTCCTCCCTCCTCCACTTCGGCCGAAGCCAAGGAGGCTCCCTTGAGCTTCAAGGCTAGGCCCTCCCCTCCACCTATATATACTAGAGGTTTTAGGGTTTTTGAGGCACAACTTTGCCACGTGCAACCCTAAGCCTCTACTTCATAGTTCTTCCTCTAGATCAGATTTCTGTGGTGCTTAGGCGAAGCCCTGCAGGAATAAGATCATCACCACCACCAACGCGCCGTCACGCTGCCGGAGAACTCATCTACTTCCCCGTCTCTCTTGCTGGATCAACAAGGCGGAGATCGTCATCGAGCTGTACGTGTGCTGAACGCGGAGGTGTCGTCCGTTCGGTACTAGATCGGGACGGATCGTGGGACGGCGGCGATTTGGATCGCGAAGACGTTCCACTACATCGACCGCATTTCTTAACGCTTACCACTTAGCGATCTACAAGGGTATGTAGATCCAATCTCCCTCTCGTAGATGATCATCACCATGATAGTTCTTCGTGTGCGTAGGAATTTTTTTGTTTCCCATGCAACGTTCCCCAACAGTGGCATCATGAGGTAGGTTCATGCGTAGATGATATATCGAGTAGAACACAAAAGAGTTTGTGGGTGCTGATGTTCAATTTTCTGTCCTCCTTAGTCTTTTCTTGATTCAGCGGTATTGTTGGATTGAAGCGGCCCGGACCAACCTTAATTGTACGCTTACGAGAGACCGGTTTCATCGACTAACATGCAACTTGTTGCATAAAGATGACTGGCGGGTGTCTGTTTCTTCAACTTTAGTTGAATCGGGTTTGACTGAGGCGGTCCTTGGAGAAGTTTAAATAGAAATTTGCATATCACCGGTTTGGCTTTGCGTAAGTAAGATGCGATCATACTTGATACCCATAGCAGCCACGTAAAACATGCAACAACAAATTAGAGGACGTCTAACTTGTTTTTGCAGGGTATGCATGTGATGTGATATGGCCAAAGACATGATATTATATATTGGATGTATGAGATGATCATGTTGTATTAGTTAAATATCGACTTGCACGTCGACGCTACGGCACCGGCAGGAGCCATAGGGTTGTCTTTAAACTAACGTTTGTGCTTCCAGATGTCTTTACTATATTGCTAGGTAGTAGCTTTAGTAGTAATAGCATAGATAGCACGACAACCTCGATGGCGGCACGATGATGGAGATCATGAGGATGGAGATCATGGTGTGGCACTGGTGACGATGAAGATCATGCTAGTGCTTTGGTGAAGGAGATCAAGAAGCACAAGATCATGACCATATCATGTCACTTATGATTTGCATGTGATGGTAATCCTTTTATGGACCTTATCTTTCTTAGAGTGATGGTAGCATTATAAGGTGACCCCTCACCAAAATTTCAAGATAAAATTGTGTTCTTCCCGACTGTGGACCGTTGCGACAGTTCGTCGTTTCAAGACACCACATGATGATCGGGTGTGATAGACTCAACGTTCACATACAATGGGTGCAAAACAGTTGCACACGCGGAACACACGGGTTAAACTTGAGGACCCTAGAATGTAAAGACATGGCCTCGGAACACAAGAGACCGAAAGGTCGAGCATGAATCATATGGTGGATATGATCAACATGGAGATGTTCACCACTGAAATTATACTCAACTCACGTGATGATCGGACTTGAGTTAGTGAATTTGGATCATGACACACTCAAATAACTAGAGGGATGTGTATTTGAGTGGGAGTTTATTAGTAATATGATTAGCTAAACTCTAATTGTCTTGAACATAGTCTAAGTAAACTTTGCAATATTTTATGTTGTAGATCAATGGCTCGCACAGTAGCAACCCTGAATTTCAATATGTTCCTAGAGAAAGCTAAGTTGAAAGATGATGGAAGCAACTTCGTTGAATCGGCTCGTAATCTAAGTCTTATCCTCACTGCTGGCCAAAAGAATTATGTCCTTGATGCTGCGCTAGGAGATGCACCAACCACCACGGTTGACCAAGACGTTTTGAACGCTTGGCAAGCGCGTAAGGATGACTACTCACTAGTTCAATGTGCAGTCTTGTATGGCTTAGAACCGGGACTTCAAAGATGTTT
Organism: Hordeum vulgare subsp. vulgare; assembly: GCF_904849725.1. NCBI lineage: Eukaryota > Viridiplantae > Streptophyta > Magnoliopsida > Poales > Poaceae > Hordeum > Hordeum vulgare. The sequence continues at coordinate 74,142,536 of NC_058524.1, read as the reverse complement.
TCAACGTCATGGAGCATATGAGATGTTCTAGGAGTTGAAGTTTATCTTTGAGAAGAACACCCGGATCGAGAGGTATGAGACCTCTGATAAGTTCTATGCTTGCAAGATGGAGGAGAATTCATCTGTCATTGAACATGTGCTTAGAATGTTTGGGTACTCAAACCGTCTAGCTGAGCTAGGGATTGAACTCCCGCAAGAAGCTATCACTGACAGAATTCTTCAATCACTGCCACCTAGCTATAAAGGCTTCATGTTGAACTATAACATGCAAGGGATGAATAAGTCACATGGTGAGCTATTTGCGATGCTGAAAGTCGCAGAGTAAGAAATCCGGAAAGAACATCAACTGTTGATGGTCAATAAGACCACTGGTTTCAAGAAAAACGGCAAAGGCAAGAAGAGTAACTCCAAGAAGAGTGGCAAAACTGTTGCCCCTCCGATGGAGAAACCCAAGGCTGGACCTAAGCCAGAAACTGAGTGTTATTATTGCAAGGGGACTGGTCACTCGAAGCGCAACTGCCCCAAGTATTTGGCCGATAAGAAGGCGGACAACGCCAAACAAGGTATATGTGATATACATGTTATTCATGTGTACCTAACCAGCTCTCATAGTAGTGCCTGGGTATTTGATACAGGTTTTGTTGCTCACATTTGCAACTCGAAGCAAGAACTGCGGAATAAACGATGGCTGGTGAAGGACGAAGTGACAATGCGCGTGGGAAATGGTTCCAAGGTTGATTCGATCGCCGTCGGCACGGTCTCACTTCAGTTACCATCGGGATTAGTTATGAACTTAAATAATTGTTATTTAGTGCATGTGTTAAGCATGAACATTATATTGGATCTTGTTTATTGCGAGACGGTTACTCATTGAAGTCAGAGAATAATGGTTCTTCTATTTATATGAGTAATATCTTTTATGGTCATGCACCCAATGTGAGGGGTTTGTTCATATTGAATCTCGATTGTGATGACACTCCTATCCATAACATTGAGACCAAAAGACGTAGAGTTAACAATGATAGCGCCACTTTCTTGTGGCACAGCCGCTTAGGTCATATTGGTGTTAAGCGCATGAAGAAACTTCATGCTGATGGGATTTTGGAGTCACTTGATTTTGAACCACTTGACACATGCGAACCATGCCTCATGGGCAAGATGACTAAGACACTATTCTCTGGAAAAATGGAGCGTGCAAGTGACTTGTTGGAAATCATACATACTGATGTGTGCGGACCAATGAGTGCGGAGGCGCGCGGTGGATATCGTTATTTTCTCACATTCATCGACGATTTGAGAAGGTATGGCTATATCTACTTGATGAAGCACAAGTCTGAAACATTTGAAAAGTTCAAACAATTTCAGAGTGAAGTTGAAAATCATCATAGCAAGAATATCAAGTTCCTACGATGTGATCGAGGGGTGAATATCTGAGTTACGAGTTTGGTGCTCACTTAAGACAATGTGGAATTGTTTCATAGTTGACACCGGCTGGAATACCGCAGCGTAATGGTGAAACCGAACGTCGTAATCGTACTTTATAAGATATGGTGCGACCTATGATTTCTCTTACCGATTTTCCATTGTCGTTTTGGGGCTATGCATTAGAGACAGCTGCATTCACTTTAAATAGGGCACCATCAAAATCTGTTGAGACGACACCATATGAGCTATGGTATGGCAAGAAACCAAAGTTGTCGTTTCTTAAAGTTTGGGGATGCGATGCTTATGTGAAAAAGCTTCAGCATGAAAAGCTGGAACCCAAAGCAGAAAAGTGCGTCTTCATAGGTTACCCCAAAGAGACAGTTGGGTACACCTTCTTTCTCAGATCCGAGGGAAAGTGTTTGTCGCTAAGAACGGAGCTTTTCTTGAGAAAGAGTTTCTCTCGAAAGAATTGAGTGGGAGGAAGATAGAACTTGATGAGGTTGTGCAACCTCTGCTTCAACAAGATGGTGGTGCAGGGCAGAATTTTTTTTCTATTGAGGCAACACCAGTTGAAGAGGAAGCTAATGATGATGATCATGAAGCTTCGGATCAAGTTACTCTCGGACCTCGTAGGTCGACAAGAGCGCGTACTGCTCCTGAGTTGTAAGGGAATCCTATCTTGTCTATCATGTTGTTAGACAATAATGAGCCTGCGAATTATGGACAAGCAATGGTGGGCACAAATTCCAACAGATGGTTAGAGACCTTGAAATCTGAGATAGGATCTATGTATGAAAACAAAGTGTGGACTTTGGAAGTATTACCTAAAGGTCGCAAGGCTATTCAGAACAAATGGATCTTTAAGAAGAAGACGGACGCGGACGGTAATGTGACCATTTGTAAAGCTCGACTTGTGGCAAAGGGTTTTCCACAAGTTCAAGGAGTTGACTACGATGAGACATTCTCACCCGTATCGATGCTTAAGTCCGTCTGAATCATGTTAGCAATAGCTGCATTTTTCGATTATGAAATCTAGCAGATGGATGTCAAAACGACGTTCCTTAATGGGTTTCTTAAGGAAGAGTTGTATATGATGCAACCCGAAGGTTTTGTCGATCCAGAGAATGTTGACAAAGTATGCAAGCTCTAGCGATCCATATATGGACTAGTGAAAGCATCTTAGAGTTGGAATAAGCGCTTTGATGAGGTGATCAAGGCGTTTGGGTTTATATAAGTTGTAGGAGAAGATTGTATTTACAAGAAAGTGAGTGGGAGCTCTGTAGCGTTTCTAATATTATATGTGGATGACATATTGCTGATTGGAAACAATGTGGAGTTTTTGGAGAGCATAAAGGATTACTTGAACAAAAAAAATTCAATGAAAGACCTAGGAGAAGCTGCTTACATATTAGGCATTTAGATCTATAGAGATAGATCGAGGCACCTAATAGGACTTTCACAAAGCACATACCTTGATAAAGTTTTGAAAAGGTTCAAAATGGAACAATCCAAGAAGGGGTTCTTGCGTGTGTTACAAGGTATAAAGTTTAAGACTCAGTGTCCAGTAACTGCAGAAGATAGAGAAAAGATGAGTACCATCCCCTATGCTTCAGCCATAGGGTCTATCATGTATGCAATGCTGTGCACAAGACCGGACGTCAGCCTGGCCATAAGCATGTCAGGTAGATTTAAAACTGATCCAGGAGTGAAACACTGGGCGGCGGTCAAGAATATTGTGAAGTTCCTGAAAAGGACTAAGGAAACGGTTCTCGTTTATGGAGGTGACGAAGAGCTCGTCGTAAAGGGTTACATCGATGCAAGCTTTGACACTGATCCGAATGACTCCAAGTCACAAACCAGATACATATTTATTCTCAATGGGGGTGCGGTAAGCTGGTGCAGTTCCGAGCAAAGCGTCGTAGCAGATTCCAGATGCGAAGCGGAGTACATGGCTGCATCGGAGGCAGCTAAGGAGGGTGTCTGGATGAAGCAGCTCATGACAGATCTTGGAGTTGTGCCAAGCGCACTAAATCCAATAACTTTGTTCTTTGACAACACTCGTGCCATTGTTCTGGCCAAGGAACCAAGGTTTCACAAGAGGATCAGACACATCAAATGACGCTTCAACCTCATCCGCGACTATGTCGAAGGAGAGGACGTAAATATTTGCAAAGTGCACACATATCTGAATGTTGCGGATCTGCTGACTAAACCTCTTCCACGAGCGAAGCATGATCAACACCAGAACTGTATGGGTGTTAGATTCATTACAATGTAAATCACTTAGGGATGTGAGACTAGATTATTGACTCTAGTGCAAGTGGGAGACTGTTGGAAATATGCCCTAGAGGCAATAATTAAATAGTTATTATTATGTTTCCTGTTTCAAGATAATTGTTTATTATCCCTGCTATAATTGTATTGAATGGAAACATAAATGCATGTGTGGATATATATATATAGACAAAACTATGTCCCTAGTAAGCCTCTAGTTGACTAGCCACTTGATCAAGGATGGTTAAGGGTTCCTAACCATAGACAAGTGTTGTCACTTCATGACGGGATCACATCATTGGGAGAATGATGTGATGGACAAGACCTAAACTATAAACGTAGCATGTGATCGTGTCATTTTGTTGCTATTGTTTTCTGCATGTCAAGTATTCATTCCTGCGACCATGAGATCATGTAACTCACTGACACCAGAGCAATGCCTTGTGTGTATCAAACGTCGCAATGTTACTGGGTGACTATAAAGGTACTCTACATGCATCTCCGAAGGTGTCCCTTGAGTTGCCATGGATCAAGACTGGGATTTTTCACTCCGTGTGACGGAGAGGTATCTCGGGGCCCACTCGGTAATACAACATCACATACAAGCCTTGCAAGCAATGTGACTAAAGAGTTAGTCATGGGATCTTGTATTACGGAACAAGTAAAGAGACTTACCGGTAACGATATTGAAATAGGTATAGAGATACCGATGATCAAATCTCGGGCAAGTAACATACTGAAGGACAAAGGGAATGGTATACGGGATTATATGAATCCTTGGCATAGAGGTTCAACCAATAAGATTTTCGTAGAATATGTAGGATCCAATATGGACATCCAGGTCCCGCTATTGGATATTGAACAGGGAGTGTCTCAGGTCATGTTTGCATAGTTCTCGAAATCGCACGGTCTGCACACTTAAGGTTCGGTGACATTTCGGTATAGTTGAGTTATAGGTGTTGGTGACCGAAGTTTTGTTCATAGTCCCGGGTGAGATCCCGGACGTCACAAGGGTTTTCGGAATGGTCCGGAAACGAAGATTGATATATATGAAGTTGGTATTTGGATTCCGGAAGAATTTCGGGCATTGCCGGAAGTGTACCAGGAGTGATGAATGGGTACCGGGGGCCCACCAGGTGGGCCCACCAGGTGGGCCCACCATGCCCCAAGGGGTCCACATGGGTTTATTGGATGCGCAATAAGGCATAATGGGCTCGCAAAGTCATCCAAGGAAAGCCCATGAGGAAAAAGTGGAAAATTCAAAAGAGGTGGACAATTTAGGAAGGAGTCCTAATCCAAGTGGGACTGGAGGAGGACTCCTACCTCCTCCACTTCGGCCGAAGCCAAGGAGGCTCCCTTGAGCCTCAAGGCTAGGACCTCCCCTCCTCCTATATATACTAGAGGTTTTAGGGTTTTTGAGGCACAACTTTGCCATGTGCAACCCTAAACCTCTATGATAACCCACAAGTATAGGGGATCGCAACAATTTTCGAGGGTAGAGTATTCAACCCAAATTTGTTCATTCGACACAAGGGGAAGCCAAAGAATATTCTCAAGTATTAGCAGTTGAGTTGTCAATTCAACCACACCTGAAAGACTTAGTATCTCCAGCAAAGTATCAGTAGCAGAGTAGTGTGATAGCAACAGTAGCAACGGTAATAGTAGCAGCAGTGACAACAGTAGTGATAGAGTAACAGTAGCAGCAGTGACATAAGTAGCAATAGAGTAACAGTAGCAGTAGTGACAGCAGTAGCAACAGAGTAACAGTAGAAGGGACTAGTAGGAAAAACTCATAGGCATTGGATCGGTGATGGATAATTATGCCGGATGATATTCATCATGCAACAGTTATAACACGGAGAGATATGTAACTAGCTCCAGTTCGTTGATATGTCTCAAACGTATCTATAATTTTTGATGGTTTCACGCTGTTATCTTGTCTTCTTTGGTTGTTTTATGTACCTTTTATATCTTTTTTGGGACTAACTTATTAATTCAGTACCAAGTGCCAGTTCCAGTTTTTTCCGTGTTTTTGACTCTTTTCAGATCTGATTTTGGAACGGAGTCCAAACGGAAGAAAAACCCTGGAATGATTTTTTCCCGAACGGAAGAAGACTAGGGGGCTTTTGGGCCAAGCCAGGTGGGCTCCAGGGAGCCCACAAGCCCCCACTCCGCCACCAGGGGGAGGCGGCAGTGGGCAGCCTTGTGGCCTCCCTGGCCGCCCCCTGACCTAGGTCTTTGGCCTATAAATTCCAAAATATTCCGCAAAAATCAGGGGAGCCTCGAAAATATTTCTCCGCCGCCGCAAGCTTCCGTTTCCGCAAGATCTCATCTGGAGACCCTTCCCGGCGCCCTGCCGGAGGGGACTTTGGAGTTGGAGGGCTTCTTCATCATCGTCATCGCCCCTCCAATGACTCGTGAGTAGTTCACTTCAGACCTACGGGTCCGTAGTTAGTAGCTAGATGGCTTCTTCTCTCTCTTGGATCTTCAATACAAAGTTCTCCATGATCTTCATGGAGATCTATCCGATGTAATCTTCTTTGGCGGTGTGTTTGTCGAGATCCGATGAATTGTGGATTTGTGATCAGATTATCTATGATATATATTTGAGTCTTTGCTGATTTCTTATATGCATGATTTGATATCCTTGTAAGTCTCTCCAAGTCTTGGGTTTTGTTTGGCCAACTAGATCTATGATTCTTGCAGTGGGAGAAGTGCTTGGTTTTGGGTTCTACCATGTGGTGACCTTTCCCAGTGACACTAGGGGCAGCAAGGCACACATCAAGTAGTTGCCATCAAGGGTAAAAAGATGGGGTTTTTATCATTGGTTTGAGATTATCCCTCTACATCATGTCATCTTGCTTAAGGCATTACTCTGTTCTTATGGACTTAATACACTAAATGCGTGGTGGATAGCGGTCGACGTGTGGAGTAATAGTAGTAGATGCACAAAGTATCGGTCTACTTGTTTCAGACGTGATGCCTATAGATATAATCATTGCATAGATATTGTCACGACTTTGCGCGGTTCTATCAATTGCTCGACAGTAATTTGTTCACCCACCGTCTACTTGCTTTCATGAGAGAAGCCACTAGTAAACACTACGGCCCCCGGGTCTATTCACATCCATCGTTTACACCTCCGCTTTTACTTTGCTTTGTTACTTTGTTGCTTTCAGTTCTCACTTGTCAAATAATCTATAAGGGATTGACAACCCCTTCATAGTGTTGGGTGCAAGCTTTTGTGTTTGTGCAGGATCTTGAGATACTCCTCCGCTGGATTGATACCTCGGTTCTCAAACTGAGGGAAATACTTACCGTCGCTGTGCTACATCACCCTTTCCGCTTTGAGGGAACACCAACGCAAGGATCCAAGGCCACGGGGGAAATCCTTTGTATACTTGCCTAGGAAGTCCCTTAAGGCGTAGCCGCAGCTGAAGGATTCCTGGTGCCGTCGACACAACTATTTCTGGCGTTGTTGCAAGGGATACACAACAAGCATCAGAAGTATTTCTGGCGCCGTTGCCGGGGAGGAGAAATCAAGATCTATCCAAGTAGGTCTCACAAACTCTTCTCTTGCATTTACTTTTGTTGCCAGTTGCCTCTCGTTTTCCTCTCCCCCACTTCACATTTGCCGTTTTCATTCGCCTCTCTCCTTCGCCGTTTTCTTTTGCCTTTTTGCTATCTTCTTTTGCCCGTTTCACTCTCTCTTCCTGCTCGTTTGTGTGTGAGATAGTCCATCAATGGCTAGAGCCACCACTCCAAACGACACCCCTGAAAATGAAGTTCTCATTTTCAGGCAGAATGAGGAAGAAAATTTGAAGGACGCTTGGTACAGGATTTGCAATGCTCAAAGTAGATCTACTCGTAAGCAATCCACTACCGTCCTCCTTCGCAGTTCCTATCTTGGAATTTCTCCTTGGAATAGGTATATCCATGATACCTTTGTAGGCGGGAACTTTTTGGGGAGCCATACTGTTGACTCCTATAGAGCTATCATTAATTTGGTAGGCTCACCCCGCTCAAGGTTAACAGAACTATCTTGACCTTGGAACACGTGATGCAAAGGCTTGACGCTATTGAAAACAAATTTGCCACAGTTGAACTTATTGAGGTTTTGGATAGAAAGATTCACAATCAAATTTCTCAGTATGGATCCAAAGTGGAAACTTTTTGAAAAATTTGAAGCAGAAGGAACTTATAGTTAATGATTCTTCCAGAATTGGCAAATTAGAAGATGTCATAACCAACTTGGGTTCCGCTTTTGCCGCTGTGCAAAATACTCCAAATCTCACCCTCAAAAAGACCGTCAACCCTGTTTTTGTTCCTAAAGCTAGTGGTGAGTCATCCAATAAAGATGAATATCTTAATATGATAAATGATCACGCTACTTATGGTTTGAGCACCAAAGGTGACTATACGTGATTCCATCACTTTCGCCTAGCTAAGGGCGTTAAACAAAAGCGCTTGTTGGGAGGCAACCCAACGAATCTATCCTTTTTATTTCTGTTTTGTGTTTTCCACACTTTCATAATTCTGTTATGATTGTGTTTTTTGTGTTTCTTTTTGCGTTTGTGCCAAGCAAAACCGTTATGATTAGTCTTTGGGATGATCGTTTGGTCATGCTGGAAAAGACAGAAACTTTCTGCTCACGAAAAGAATTTTCATTTTCCTTCTGTAAGAGCTTTTGAGTTGATTCTTTTTTCTGATGATTTCTACACAAATTCTTCAGACTTTCGTAATTTTTCAGAAGTTTTGAAGTACCAGAGGTATACAAAATATACAGATTGCTACAGACTGGTCTGCTGTTAACAGATTCTGTTTTTTTGTTGTGTTGGTTGCTTATTTTGATGAAACTATGGATAGTATCGGGGGGTATTAGCCATGGAAGATTGAAAGTACAGTAACCCAGCATCAGCACAAGTAGAATTTAAGTTTGCTACAGTACCTAAGGAAGTGGTGGTTTGCTTTCTTGTACTAATGTTATCACGAGTTTCTGTTTAAGTTTCGTGTTGTGAAGTTTTCAAGTTTTGGGTGAAGTTCTTATGGACAAAGAGATAAAGAGTGGCAAGAGATCAAGCTTGGGGATGACCAAGGCACCCCAAGAGATTCAAGGATGCCGTAAAAGCCTAAGCTTGGGGATGCCCCGGGAAGGCATCCCCTCTCTCGTCTTCAATCCATCGGTAACGTTACTTGGGGCTATATTTTTATTCACCACATGTTATGTGTTTTTGCTTGGAGTGTCTTGTATCATAGGAGTCTTTTATTTTGTTGTGTAACAATCATCCTTGCTACACACCTAGAGAGAGAGACATGCACACACCGTGATTTTGTCGAGCTTCACTTATATCTTTTGGTAGACAATTCAGCTCACATGTGCTTCACTTATATCTTTTGAGCTAGATACTTTTGCTCTATGTGCTTCACTTATATCTTTTAGAGAGCAGCGGTGCGTGGCTTGGTAGTTGATCTATGCTTTGAAAGTAGTCTCAAAAGGGGTAGTTATCCAAAGGGATACGAAAACTTCCACCTTCATGTGCATTGAATAGTTAGAGAAGTTTGATTCATCTCAATTAGTTTTGAGTTGTGGTTATGGTAATATTGAAGTCATGCTAGTAAGGTGTTGTGGATCTAGAAATACTTGTGTTGAAGTTAGTGATTCCCGTAGCATGCACGTATGGTGAGCCGCTATGTGATGAAATCTGAGCATGATTAGTATATTGATTGTCATCCTTTGCGTGGCGGTCGGGGTCGCGCGATGGTTTATACCTACAAACCCTTCCCCTAGGAGTATGCGTTGAATGCTTTGTTTCGATTACTAATAAATTTTTTGCAACAAGTATATGACTTCTTCATGACTAATGTTGAGTCCATGGTTTAGATGCACTTTCACCTTCCACCATCACTATCTTCTTAGTGTCGTGCAACTTTGGTCGGTGCACAAAACCCACTATTAGCCTCCCTCAGAACAGCCACCATACCTACCTACTATGGCTTTTTCAAAGTCATTCCGAGATATATTGCCATTCAACTACCACCATGACATGTGCCACCACGTCTGCATTCCCATTGCATGATCGTAAGATAGCTAGCATGATGTTTCCATTGACGTCTATGCCATGCTAGATCATTGACACGATACACTACCAAAGGCATTCCATATAGAGTCATTGTTACTCTAAGTTTTGAGTTGAAAGTGTGATGATCATCATTAATGGAGCATTGTCCCATGTGAGGAAATAAAAGATGCCAAAGAAGCCCACCAAAAAAAAAGAGGCCAAAGATCCCACCAAAAAATGAGAGAAAAAGAGAGAAGGGACAATGCTACCACTTTTTCCACACTTGTGCATATTAAGCACCATGATCTTCATGATTGAGAGTCTCTCGTTTTGTCACCACCATATAGCTAGTGGGAAATTTTCATTATATAACTTGGCTTGTATATTCCAATGATAGGCTTCCTCAAAATTTCCTTAGGTCTTCGTGAGCAAGCAAGTTGGATGCACACCCACTAGTTTTTCCTTAAGAGCTTTCACATACTCGTAGCTCTAGTGCATCAATTGTATGGCAACCCCTACTCATTCACATTGATATCTATCGATGAGCATCTCCACAGCTCATTGATATGCCTAGTTAATGTGACTATCTTCTCCTTTTTGTCTTGCAACCTCCACTACATTCCACACCATCTATAGTGCTATAACCATGGCTCACTCTCATGTACTGTGTGAGAGTTGAAAAGGTTTGAGAAAGTAAAGGTGTGAAACAATTACTTGGCCAATACCGGGGTTGTGCATGATTTAAATTCGTTGTGCAATGATGATAGAGCATAGCCAGACTATATGTTTGTAGCGATAACTTTCTTTTGGCCTTGTTATTTTGAAAGTGCATGATTACTTTGCTAGTTTGCTTGAATTATTATTGTTTCCACGTCAATAGCAAACTATTGTTTTCAAAACAATGGATCTGAACATTCATGTCACATAACAGGAATTACAAAGGACACCTATGCTAGGTAGCATGAATGCATCAAAAATTCATTCTTATCACTTCCCTACTCGAGGACGAGCAGGAGTTAAGCTTGGGGATGCTTGATACGTCTCAAATGTATCTATAATTTTTGATGGTTTCACGCTGTTATCTTGTTTTCTTTGGTTGTTTTATGTACCTTTTATATCTTTTTTGGGACTAACTTATTAATTCAGTGCCAAGTGCCAGTTCCTGTTTTTTCGTGTTTTTGACTCTTTTCAGATCTGATTTTGGAACGGAGTCCAAACGGAAGAAAAACCCCCGAAATGATTTTTTCCCGAATGGAAGAAGACCAGGGGGCTTTTGGGCCAAGCCAGGTGGGCTCCAGGGAGCCCACAAGCCCCCACTCCGCCACCAGGGGGAGGCGGTGGTGGGCAGGCTTGTGGCCTCCCTGGCCGGCCCCTGACCTAGGTCTTTGGCCTATTAATTCCCAAATATTCCGCAAAAAATCAGGGGAGCCTCGAAAATATTTCTCCGCCGCCGCAAGCTTCCGTTTCCGCAAGATCTCATCTGGAGACCCTTCCCGGCGCCCTGCCGGAGGGGACTTTGGAGTTGGAGGGCTTCTTCATCATCGTCATCGCCCCTCCAATGACTCGTGAGTAGTTCACTTCAGACCTACGGGTCCGTAGTTAGTAGATAGATGTCTTGTTCTCTCTCTTGGATCTTCAATACAAAGTTCTCCATGATCTTCATGGAGATCTATCCGATGTAATCTTCTTTGGCGGTGTGTTTGTCGAGATCCGATGAATTGTGGATTTGTGATCAGATTATCTATGATATATATTTGAGTCTTTGCTGATTTCTTATATGCATGATTTGATATCCTTGTAAGTCTCTCCGAGTCTTGGGTTTTGTTTGGCCAACTAGATCTATGATTCTTGCAATGGGAGAAGTGCTTGGTTTTGGGTTCTGCCATGTGGTGACATTTCCGAGTGACAGTAGGGGTAGCAAGGCACACATCAAGTAGTTGCCATCAAGGGTAAAAAGATGGGGTTTTTATCATTGGTTTGAGATTATCCCTCTACATCATGTCATCTTGCTTAAGGCGTTACTCTGTTCTTATGGACTTAATACAGTAGATGCATGCTGGATAGCGGTCGACGTGTGGAGTAATAGTAGTAGATGCAGAAAGTATCGGCTTACTTGTTTCGGACGTGATGCCTATAGATATAATCATTGCATAGATATCGTCATGACTTTGCGCGGTTCTATCAGTTGCTCGACAGTAATTTTTTCACCCACCGTCTACTTGCTTTCATGAGAGAAGCCACTAGTAAACACTACGGCCCGCGGGTCTATTCACATCCATCGTTTACACCTCCGCTTTTACTTTGCTTTGTTACTTTGTTGCTTTCAGTTCTCACTTGGCAAACAATCTATAAGGGATTGACAACCCCTTCATAGCATTGGGTGCAAGCTTTTGTGTTTGTGCAAGATCTTGAGATACTCCTCCGCCGGATTGATACCTTGGTTCTCAAACTGAGGGAAATACTTACCGTCGCTGTGCTACATCACCCTTTCTGCTTCGAGGGAACACCAACGCAAGGCTCCAAGGCCACGGGGGAAATCCTTTGCATACTTGCCTAGGAAGTCCCTTAAGGCATAGCCGCAGCTGAAGGATTCCTGGTGCCGTCGACACAACTATTTCTAGCGCCGTTGCAAGGGATACACAACAAACATCATTCGTCAATGTAATGTAGGCATGTATTTCGTATGTAGTCATACGTGCTTAGGGAAAAGAACTTGCATGACATCTATTGTCCATCCCTCCCGTGGCAGCGGGGTCCTAATGGAAACTACGGGATATTAAGGTTCTCCTTTTAATAGAGAACCGGAACAAAGCATTAGTACTTAGTGAATACATGAACTCCTCATACTATGGTCATCTCCGAGAGTGGTTCCGGCTATTGTCACTCCGGGGTTGTCGGGTCATAACACATAGTAGGTGACTACAACTTGCAAGATAGGATCAAGAACACACATATATTGACGAGAATATAATAGGTTCAGATCTAAAATCATGGCACTCGGGCCCTAGTGACAAGCATTAAGCATGGCAAAGTAGTAGCAGCATCAATCTCAGAACATAGTGGATACTAGGGATCAATCCCCATCAAAATTAACTCAATTACATTATAGATCTCATCCAACCCATCACCGTCCAGCAGGCCTACGATGAGATTACTCACGAACGGTAAAGAGCATCATGGAATTGACGATGAAGGAAGGTTGGTGATGACGATGGCGACGATCTCCCCTCTCCGGAGCCCAAAACGGACTCCAGATCTGCCTTCGAGAGGAAGAACATTTGGTGGCGGTGCCTCCGTATCGTAAAATGCGATGAACTCTCCTCCTTGATCTTTTTCGGATGGAAGGGACTAAATAGAGCTGGAATTGGAGGCGGTGGAGCTCCGTGGGCCCCACAAGCCTGCTAGGCGCGACCATGGGGGTCGCGCCTGGTGTGCTTGTGGGTTCCACGCTCCACTTCTCCGGTTGATTCTTGCGCCAGTATTTTTTATATATTCCACAAAAGATCCTCGTATATTTCCAGGTCATTCCGAGAACTTTTATTTATGCGTAAAAACAACACCATGGCAATTCTGTTGAAAACAGTGTTAGTCCGGGTTAGTTCCATCCAAATCATGCAAATTAGATTCCAAAACAAGGACAAAAGAGTTTGGAAATGTAGATACGACGGAGACGTATCAACTGCCCCAAGCTTAAAGCCTTGCTTGTCCTCAAGCAATTCAGTTGACAAACTGAAAGAGACAAAAGAAAAACTTTTACTAACTCTGTTTGATCTTGTTGTTGCAATTATGTCTAACTCATATTCAGATTTTCAGCAAGATCACAAGCAAACCACATAAGCAAATGACATCTAGGTCTCATGATAAACTCATATCAATGGCGTAATCAACTAGCGAGCAATAATAATGAGTTTCAAACATCAACACTTCAATCAAAACAATCATGAAGCAATATGAACATATGGTATCTCGCTAGTTCTTTCTGAGACCGCAAAACATAAATGAAGAGCACCTTCAAAGACCAAGGGCTGACTGAACATTGTAATTCTTGGCAAAGAAGATCCAATCACAGTCATACTCAATCACAATTAAAAGCAAAGCATAAAAATGACAGAGGTGCTCTCTAATTGGTGCTTTTAGCAAGAAGAGGATGACTCAAGAGAAACATAAATAGATAGGCCCTTTGCAGAGAGAGGCATTGATTTGCAGAGGTGCGAGAGCTCAAGCTTTTAAAATAGAGATAAATAATTTTGGGTGGCATGCTTTCATTGTCAACGCGATGACCAAGAGTTTTCACCATCTTCCATGCTACACATACTATAGGCGGTTCCCAAACAGAAAAGTTAAGTTTTGACTCCCCCACCACCGACCAATCACACTCCACGACTAGCCGAATATTCGGGTGCCGTCCATACCAACAACAATCCAGGGGGAGTTTTGTTTGCAATTATCTTTTCGATTTGAGCATGGAACTGGGCATTCCAATTACCGGCCCCTTTTCGTTAGTGATAGTGAATAAACACATATCGAGGATAACACGCCTAGCATGGAAGATACTGATTGCCCCTTGTCACCACATGAGCGGTTCGGGCATGCAAAACAGATTATTTCTTGAAGGTTTAGAGAGTGGCACATGCAAATTTACTTGGAACGGCAGGTAGATACCGCATATAGGTAGGTATGGTGGACTCATATGGAACAACTTTGGGTTTATGGAAGTGGATGCACAAGCAGTATTCCCGCTTAGTACAAGTGAAGGCTAGCAAAAGACTGGGAAGCGACCAACTAGAGAGTGACAACAGTCATCAATATGCATTGAGATTAACTAACATTGAGTGCAAGCATGAGTAGGACATAAATCACCATGAACATGAATATCATAGAGGCTATGTTGATTTTGTTTCAACTACATGCGTGAACATGTGCCAAGTCAAGCCACTTGAATCATTCAAAGGAGGATACCATCCTATCATACTACATCATAATCATCTCAAAATTCATGTTGGCATCCAAGACAAACCATTATAAGCTCCTAGCTAATTAAGCATGGCATCATAAACTATGATCTCTAAGTTGTCATTGCAAACATGTTTCTCTCACAACAAAGCTGAATCAGGAACGATGAGCTAGTCATATTTACAAAAACAAAATAGATCGAGTTCATACCAGCTTTTCCAGGCTCAGTCACTTCATCATATATCGTCATTATTGCCTTTCACTTGCACAACAAAATGATGTGAACAATAATAAGAGTGTTCGTGCATTGGACTACACTGGAATCTGCAAGCAACCACAAAGGAGAAGACAAAGTAATATGGCTCTTTGACAGATAAACAGATATGCATGGCGAGAGCCACTAAACATTGTAACCATGGTCTTCTACCTTGACCCAAAGAAAAAGAAAACTATTTACACGGGAAAGCTCCCAACAAACAAAATAATAACGAGAAATATTTTTGGGTTTTCTCAAACTAGACAAACACACGAGAAGAAAGCGAGAAAAATAAATAAACTAGCATGGATGATACAGTGGCAAAGTGTGAACACCAACTAATAAAGTGAAAGTGTGAGCAAGAATATAAAGTCGGTGAGAAACACGTACTCCCCCAAGCTTAGGCTTTTGGCCTAAGTTGGTCTACTCCCAAGGATGGTCCGGGCGATACCCAAAATCATAATGGGGGTTGTACGGGAGTGCTGCAGCTACCGCCTGAATAGCTGCCTCACGGAGGCGAGCAGCCTTTGCCTCCCTCTCATACTCCTCTGCCTCTCCTCTGGTTATGTAATATCTCCGTTTTACCTGAAAGTCAAAGAAGCAGGAGCATGAAGGGTAATATGGAAAACACGCGGTCGGTTAAATATTAACCGGTATAGGAGGGATTCCTTATCCCTCTCAAGGAAATGATAGCGTGTCATAGCGGCGCGATCAAGGAAAGTTCTATGGAGCGGGGGATCTCCTTCGCAGATAGGTACTCCAAGAAAATTTGCTATGCAAGTGGCATAGATCCCACCATAGAAATCCCCTTCATTAGCATTATTATTCAGCCTCCTTGCTATTATAGCTCCCATGTTGAAACTTCTATCACCCGTTACTGCGCTCTTAAGAATACTAAGGTCAGGTGCGCAGAGGTGACAATGCTCAATCTTGCCGTTAATGCATCTACCTATGAAGAGGGCAAAGTAATGCAAGACAGGAAAATGAATGCTCCCCATGGTAGCCTACGTAATATCTCTAGTTTCTCCAACAGTTATACTAGAGAAAAAAATCTCTAACCAAAGATTTAGGAGGATCATTGAGACTACCCCAATGAGGTATCTTGCAAATTCTATTGAAATCTTCTAAATCCATGGTATACGATTAGTCATAGAGATCAAACAATACAGATGTGTCACGGCTAGCTGAAAATTTGAATCTACGATCAAAAGAGGCAGTGAGAGTAGTATACTGTTCACATTTATCGGAGATGAATTCTTCAAGTCCAACATTGCGAACAAGTGTATCAAACTCGTCTTTGAAACCTGCATCAATCATGAATTCATCAGAAGGCCATTCACATGGTTGTACCTGTGTGTTCCTCTGTTGGTAAGGATCAGGCTCCCAAATCGCGAGACGGGGACCCTTGTTGCTTGAGGAACCACCATGATAGTTTCTCCTGAAAATCTTCCTTTTTTGAAATTTTCACTGACTCAAAGGAAAAGTGAACAAGGCCCAACGAAACTCATAGCAACTACTCCGACAAGTGCCTAGAGGCCATATCACGCATGAAAACTTCTTGGGACCAGCTAAAAATAGCATGCAAAGCTCAAGAACAGGGTCACCAAGGCAGCAAAAATACGCAAAAAACAAGGCACTAGAGCAAAAACTAATTGGACCAATGGAGGAGTCACATACCAAGAAGCAATTTCCCCAAAACAGTTTGGTGAATGGGGCTTTGCACAAGGAGATTGAAAATCGCAGCAAAAGAGCAAGAACACGTGTTTGAGCTGCAAAACGATTTTTTCTGGAGGTAGGAGAAGGAGATGGGAGCTGGAATAAGTGGAGGGGGGGCACGTGGGCCCCACAAGCCTGGTAGGCGCGGCCAAGGGGTGCCCGCGCCTCCAGGGCTTGTGGCCCACTGGTGCATGATGCGTCTCCAACGTATCTATTATTTTTGATGGTTTCATGCTATTATCTTGTCAAACTTTGGATGTTTTGCATGCTTTTTATTTATTTTCTGGGACTAACTTATTAACGTAGTGCCAAGTGTCAGCTCCTGTTTATTTCCATGTTTTTGACCCCTTTCAGAGGAGATTTTGAAACGGGGTCTAAACGGAAGAAAAACCCCGAAAAGATATTTTTTGGAATGAAAGAAGATCGGAGAACTTGGGAGCCAAGCGAGAGGAGCGCTAGGGGCCCCACAAGCCCCCACCCCACGGCCAGGGGGCATGCCATCCAGGCTTGTGGGCCCCCTGGAGGTCCCCTGACCTAGGTCTTGCGCCTATATATTCCCAAATATTCCCAAAAAAAATCAAGAGACGATCGCAATCACTTTTCCGCCGCCGCAAGCTTCTGTCTCCGCAAGATCCCATCTGGGGCACGTCCTGGTGCCCTGCCGGAGGGGGATTCGGACACGGAGGGCTTCTCCATCAACACCATGACTTCTCCGATGATGCGTGAGTAGTTCACCATAGACATACGGGTCCATAGCTAGTAACTAGATGGCTTCTTCTCTCTCTTGGATCTTCAATACAAAGTTCTCCATGATCTTCATGGATATCTATCCGATGTAATCTTCTTTTGTGGTGTGTTTGTCGAGATCCGATGAATTGTGGATTTATGATCATATTATCTATGAATCTTATTTGAGCTTCCTCTGATCTCTCTTATGCATGATTTCATATCCTTGTAATTCTCTTCGAGTTGTGGGTTTTGTCTGGCCAACTAGATCTATGATTCTTGCAATGGGAGAAGTGCTTGGTTTTGGGTTCATACCGTGCGATGACCTCACCCAGTGACAGAAGGGGTAGCGAGGCACGCATCGTGTTGTTGCCATCAAGGGTAAAAAGATGGGGTTTTCATCATTGGTTTGAGATTATCCCTCTACATCATGTCATCTTGCTTAAAGCGTTACTCTGTTCGTCATGAACTCAATACACTAGATGCATGCTGGATAGCGGTCGATGTGTGGAGTAATAGTAGTAGATGCAGAAATTATCGGTCTACTTGTCTTGGATGTGATGCCTATATGCATGATCATTGCCTTAGATATCGTCATGACTTTGCGCGGTTCTATCAATTGCTCGACAGTAATTTGTTCACCCACCGTGAGATTTGCTATTATGAGAGAAGCCTCTAGTGAACACTATGGCCCCCAGGGTCTACTCCACACCATATTTTCAGCCTTACACTTTTCACTTCGTTCCTCTTTCCGCCTTCAGATCTCACTTTGCAAACAACCGTGAAGGGATTGACAACCCCTTTGAAGCGTTGGGTGCAAGCTTGTTTGTGTTTGCGCAGGTACTTTGGACTTGACGAGGCCCTCCTTCTGGATCGATACCTTGGTTCTCAAACTCAGGGAAATACTTACTGCTCCTGTGTTGCATCACCCTTTCCTCTTCAAGGGAAAAACCGACGCAAACCAGAGAAGTAACAAGAAGAATTCCTAAGAGTCAGGGAAGGACTTTTGTTGCGTAGCAGTGCATCCCCTCACTAGCTCTCCGTCTCAGAATTTTTCAAAAATTCCAGAAAAAATCATACTTGATTTTCACGGCATTCGGAGAACTTTTATTTTCGGGACACTTTTCTATGGGACGCAAAAAGCAGAAAACAGGAGAAACTAAAGCTAAATCTATCATTTTTCTTCCAAGCAACCGAAGGTGAAAGCTTGGAACACAGGGTTATGACTCCTCAATTCAACCATCCCAAGGTCATCGAAAGAAATATGTCAATGAGGTTGATCAAGTCTCCTTGACAAACTTTTTCGAATCGCATAAAAAGGAACGGAGAATTTTCGAATAGTCACTAGGTTACCTCAATGGGGATGTGAATATCCCCAACAAGCAAATCATATTTCATCTTGACAGTAGGTATAGGGCATTCAAAGCTCCCAATAAGAATCGATGAAGTTTTTTCAATAGCATTGATGCAATGTACTCGATATTGTTTCTTTGGAAAGTGCACCGTATGCTCATTACCATTGACATGGAAAGTCACATTGCCTTTGTTGCAATCAATAACAGCCCCTACAGTGTTTAAAAAGGGTCTTCCATGGATGACCGCCATGGCATCATCCTCGGGAATATCCAGAATAACAAAGTCTGTTAAGATAGTGACATTAGCAACCACAACAGGCACATCCTCTCAAATGCCAATAGGGAAAGCAGTTAATTTTTCGGCCATTTGCTGAGAGATTTCAGTGGGTGTCGACTTATCCAGTTCAAGTCTACGAAAAAGAGAGAGGGGCATAACACTAACACCGGCTCCAAGATCGCATAAAGCAGTTCTAACGTAGTTGCCTTTAACGGAGCAAGGTATAGTGGGCACTCTGGGATCACCTAGTTTCTTAGGAGTTCCACCCTTGAAGTTATAATTAGCAAGCATGGTGGAAATCTCAACCTCAGGTATCCTCCTCTTATTAGTCACAATATCCTTCATGTACTTAGCATACGGAGACATTTTGAGCATATCTGTCACACGCATTTGCAGAAAGACAGGTCTAATCATTTCAACAAATCGCTCAAAATCCTCATCGTCCTTTTTCTAGGATGGTTTAGGAGGAAAGGGCATGGGTTTCTGAACCCATGGTTCACTTTCTTTAGCATGCTTCCTAGCAACAAAGTCATTCTTATTGTATCTCTTATTGTTAGGTTGTGGGTTATCAAGATCAACTGGTTCAATCTCCACATCTTTATCATTGCTAGGTTGAGCATCAACATGAACATCACTATCGATATTATCATTAGGCTCATGTTCATCACCAGATTGTATTTCGGCATCAGAAACAGAGACATCATTTGGACTCTCGGGTGTAATAGCATTAGGGTTGCTAGCATGCAAGTTCCTATCATCTTTCTTTTTTATTTCTAGGATGAGTAGGTGCATGAGTGCTAACTCCTTGAGAATCTTGCTCAATTCTCTTAGGATGACCCTCGGGATACAAAGGTTCCTGGGTCATTCTACCGCCTCTAGTGACGACTCTAACATAATTGTCATTCAACTCATTGAGCAAGTAATTATGAGCCTTAAATACTTGTTCTGCCTGAGTAATAACCATAGAGGCATGTTTACTCAGGAGCTTAAGATCATTGACGTTTCTGTCCACACAAGCACTTAAATGACTAAGCATATGAGCATTCTGTTCCAATTGTCTGCTAACATAATCATTGAAACTTTCTTGTTTGGCAACAAAGTTATCAAATTCATCCAGGCATAAGCTAGCAGGTTTATCAAAAGTAATATCACTCTCGTTGAATCTACGAAGAGAATTTACTTCTACTACCTGTATCGGGTTATCAAGACCATGGATCTCTTCGATAGGTGGTAGATTTTTGACATCTTCAGATTTAATGCCTTTTCTTTCATAGATTTCTTAGCTTCTTGCATATCTTCAGGACTGAGGAATAGGATACCTCTTTTCTTCGGAGTTGGCTTCAAAGGAGGTTCGGGAATAGTCCAAGCATTCTCATTGCACAAGATATCATTCAATAGGATCTCAGCTTGTTCTACATTCTTTCCCTGAGAAGACAACCAACACAACTATATAGGTGGTCCTTAGAAGCATCGGTTAGTCCATTATAGAAGATATCAAGTATTTCATTCTTCTCAAGAGCATGATCAAGCAAAGCATTCAGTAGCTGGACGAGCCTCCCCCAAGCTTGTGGGAGACTCTCTTCTTCAACTTGCGCAAAGTTGTATATTTCCTGCAAGGCAGCTTGCTTCTTATGGGCAGGGAAATATTTTTCAGAGAAGTAGTAGATCATATCCTGGGGGCTACGCACACAACCAGAGCCAAGAGAAGTGAACCAGGACTTAGCATCATCCTTTAGCAAGAAAGGAAACAACTTAAGGATATAGTAGTGGCGGATCTTTTCCTTACTCGTGAATAGGGTGGCTATATCGTGTAGTTTGGTAAGATGGGCTACAACCGTTTCAGACTCATAACCATGAAAAGGATCAGATTCGACCAAAGTGATTAACTCAGGGTCGACAGAAAATTCATAATACTTACCGGTCACAAAGATAGGCGAAGTAGCAAACTTCGGGTCGTATTTCATCCTAGCGTTCAAAGATTTTTATTTCCACTTGCGCAGTAAATTATCAACATCATAGCTATCCTTACAAGCAAGAAAGTCCTCAGCTATCTCTCCCTCCATAACATAACCCTCAGGCATATCAAGCAATTCATATCTAGGAGAGCTAGTTCTAAGAGGCGAAATAGCAGATTCTACTTCAATAATCTCAGCAGTTTCAGAAGTATCATCACATCTAGCAGCAACTCTAGCAATTTGTGCATCAAGGAATGCACATAGTGGCAAAGCAGTATCAAGCAAAACATCATCACAAGCATCATGGATAGCAGAAGTAGCATCATCAAGCACAAGCAACACATCAAAATTTCTAGCAGGAGTTGGTGTAGCAAACTTACTCATAACTGAAGGTGAATCAAGTGCAGAGCTAGATGGCAGTTCCTTACCTGTCCTTGTAGTTGAGGTCAAGACTTTAGTTTTTGGATCTTTCGGATTCCTCATAGTGATCAGCAGACATAAATCCCAAGTGACTCGGAGAATAGAGCTATGCCTCCCCGGCAACGGCGCCAGAAAATAGTCTTGATAACCCACAAGTATAGGGGATCGCAACAGTTTTTTAGGGTAGAGTATTCAACCCAAATTTGTTGATTTGACACAAGGGGAAGCCAAAGAATATTCTCAAGTATTAGCAGTTGAGTTGTCAATTCAACCACACCTGAAAGACTTGTATCTGCAGCAAAGTATCAGTAGCAGAGTAGTGTCATAGCAACAGTAGCAACGGTAATAGTAGCAGCAGTGACAACAGTAGTGGCAGAGTAACAGTAGCAGCAGTGACAGCAGTAGCAACAGAGTAACAGTAGCAGCAGTGACAACAGTAGCAACAGAGTAACAGTAGAAAGGACCAGTAGGAAAAACTCGTAGGCATTGGATCGGTGATGGATAATTATGCTGGATGATATTCATCAAGCAACAGTTATAACACGGAGAGATATGTAACTAGCTCCAGTTTGTCAATGTAATGTAGGCATGTATTCCGTGTGTAGTCATACGTGCTTAGGGAAAAGAACTTGCATGATATCTATTGTCCATCCCTCCCGTGGCAGCGGGGTCCTAATGGAAACTACGGGAAAGTAAGGTTCTCCTTTTAATAGAGAACCGGAACAAAGCATTAGCACTTAGTGAATACATGAACTCCTCATACTATAGTCATCTCCGGGAGTGGTTCCGGCTATTGTCACTCCGGTGTTGCCGAGTCATAACACATAGTAGGTGACTAGAACTTGCAAGATAGGATCAAGAACACACATATATTGACGAGAACATAATAGGTTGAGATCTGAAATCATGGCACTTGGGCCCTGGTGACAAGCATTAAGCATGGCAAAGTAGTAGCAACATCAATCTCAGAACATAGTGGATACTAGGGATCAATCCCCATGAAAACTAACTTGATTACATGATAGATCTCATCCAACCCATCACCGTCCACCAAGCCTACGATGAGATTACTCACGAACAGTGAAGAGCATCATGGAATTGGCGATGAAGGAAGGTTGGTGATGACGATGGCGACGATCTCCTCTCTTTGGAGCCCAGAGCAGACTCCAGATCTGCCTTCCAGAGGAAGAAGAGGTGGTGGTGGCGCCTCCGTATCGTAAAACGCGATGAACTCTCCTCGATTTTTTTTCGGATGGAAGGGACAAAATAGAGCTAGAATTGGAGGCGGTGGAGCTCCGTGGGCCCCACAAGCCCTAGGCGCGGCCAGGGGGCGCGCGTGGTGGGCTTGTGGGTTCCACGCTCCACTTCTGTGGTTGATCCTTGCGCCAGTATTTTTTATATATTCAACAAAAAATCCTCGTAAATTTCCATGTCACTCCGAGAACTTTTATTTCTGCGCAAAAACAACACCATGGCAATTCTGCTGAAAACAGCGTTAGTCCGGGTTAGTTCCATTCAAATCATGCAAATTAGAGTCCAAAACAAGGACAAAAGAGTTTGGAAAAGTAGATACGACGAGGCGTATCACTCTACTTCATAGTTCTTCCTCTAGATCGGATTTTTGCGGTGCTTCGGCGAATCCCTGCAGGAATAAGATCATCACCACCACTGGCGCACCGTCACGGTGCCGGAGAACTCATCTACTTCCGTGTCTCTCTTGCTGGATGAAGAAGGCGGAGATCATCATGGAGCTGTACGTGTGTTGAATGAGGAGGTGCCGTCAATTCGGTACTAGATCGGGACGGATCGTGGGACGGCGGCGATTTGGATCGCGAAGACGTTCCACTACATCAACCACGTTTCTTAATGCTTCACGCTTAGTGATCTACAAGGGTATGTAGATCCAATCTCTCTCTCGTAGATGATCATCACCATGATAGATCTTCGTGTGCGTAGGAAAACTTTTGTTTCCCGTGCAACGTTCCCCAACACCATGTGCTTTATGTCTTGTAGTAGTTTCACATTTGGTTTACAAAGTAAAATCTATTGAAGTTTGACAATCACTGTATTGGTCATATGAGCAATTCATGATTGATTAGTATAAGAAAGAGAACTTTCACATACAAATATATTATCTTGGTCATCTTTTATGATTGTGAATACCCATTAATTAGTTTCAACTTGATCAAATAGTTTAAGTTGTACATGGAATAAAATGTAATGGTTATGTTTGGGTATATTTGCATAGAAGTTATATTGTTATGGATCCTCCAACATGTGTTGCTTGTTTAGAACCTTTTGCTAGCCAAAACTTCATACTAAGTAGAGTTACTACTTGTGCATAGAAATCCTTGATCCAAGTTTCTTCCATGAGAGTACACCATAACTACCTATATATGGTATTCCACTGCCATTCCAAGTAATTTTTCACATGACACCTCTAAACATTCAAATAAACATATGTTTTGTGTGCCCGTACCTCTCATGGAGCAACGGGCGGTCATTATATTCCATGCTAAGCGAGTTATTCTCAAGATGAGTGTTTATTCACTTGTCATTGCACAAGAGAGGCTGGTAAAAAGGATGTCGAGTCCTACATAATACAAGAATCAATAAACAAGAACCCCCTAGAAAATTGATTGTTTGGAGGGCACCCGTGGATACGACTAGCCATGGAATGTGACTGAATGGTTGACGGGGGGGGTAAAATTTCAATTATGTTTGGGAACCGCCAATAATTTGATTAACATGGAAGATATCTATATCCCTTGTTATGACATTGACAGGAAAGGCAATCACCCAAAATTTCATATTCATCTCTACTATAAAACAATGAGCTCTGCACCTGTGAATCCATGCTTCCCTGTGAGAAGGGACAATCTATTTACTTTCATGTTACTTGCTTTTCATGCTAGGCCAACTTCCTATTCCAACCTCAGTCTATTAGTTGACAAGAACCATGCGGTGGGGAAATATCCAAACATATATATCCACTCAAATATATTTGATCATGATTTATTATTGTTGAGAATTATCTTTGCGGTAAATATGTTGGGAGGCGAAACATTAAGTCCCTATCTTTCTCTATGTTCGATGGATGTTAATTGTTCTAAAAATATGCTTTGAGTATTAGCACTCATAGAAGACTATATTATAATTGAGTATGTGGAGCTCTTACTTAGACTTGATGATGCATTGAAATTGTTTGATGACTAAGAACATATAATGTTGAGTTTCAAGAGAATGCATTGTTTGAACCATGTCATGTGAATTAATTTCTACTCAACCATGATGATTTTTATGAAAAAACTGTTGGTTATGATGCTAGAAAAAGTGATTGGGATTATCATTTATCAGACTTATAAACTAAGCTAGCATTCACACTTCATAAATTATTTCTTTTATCATTTACCTACTCGAGGACGAGTAGGAATTAAGCTTGGGAATGCTGATACATCTCCAAGGTATTGATAAATTATGAAGTATCCGTGGCATGTTTGCCCATGTTTACATAACTTTTATATGGTTTTCATGCACTTTATATGATTTATTTAGAACTAACCTGGACTAACGTTGTTTTCGGCAGAATTACCATGGTGTTGTTTTTGTGGAGAAAATGAAATTTCTCGGAATGACCCAAAACTTTTTTATAAATTTTTTCTCGAGGAAATAAGAAATAGTGGAGCAAAGAACCACCCGAGGGGAGCCACATGTGGGCCACAAGCCAACAGGGAGCCCCCTAGGCCGCACCCTGATGGCTTGTGGGGCTCACGTGACTCCGTTTGGCGTGATTTCAATGCTGGAAAATCCTATATATACCAGAATCCCTGAAAGTAAAGAGAAAACTTCCGATGTGCCACCGCAACTCTCTGTATCGATGAAAAACCTACCTAGAGCCTTTCTAGTACCCTGTCGGAGTGGGGAAATCATCTTCGGTGGCCATCTTGATGTATGTGTTCAATCTCTCTCTCTCTCTATCTATCTATCTATCTCTCTCTCTCTCTCTCATGTGTTCTTGAGATGGCATGATCTTGATGTATCATGGGCCTTGTTAATCTAGTTGGATCATATGATGTTATTCCCTTGCTACCTTGTCGTTATGAATTGAGTATTTTCCTTTAAGATCTCGTTATGTTGGGTTGTATATTTTTGTTTGAGAACACGTGATGTATGTCATGCATGCGGATACTCGTAGTGGCATTGGGGTATTCAAGTGATTCACTTGATATATGTTATGGCATCAACTCGCGGATTTCGATGACCTTGGGGATCTATGCATAGGGGTTGATTGCACGTTTTCATACTATGTTGTCCAATAGAAATCTTGGGGTGCTCTTTTAAGTTCTTTGTGTTGGATTAAATATGATAGATCTGAAATTATTTGATGCATGTTGCATAATTTACCCATAGATACTTTAGGTGACATTGGAGCATCTAGGTGACATTAGGGTTGATTGATATGTGTCAAGGGTGTTATTCTAGTACGAACTCTAGGGTCGTTTGTGACACTTACAGGAATATCTCAAAAGATTGATCACAAAGAATAACTTTGAGGTGGTTCTACTACCTACACCAATTTCATCTTATTGTTCTCCGCTAGATAGAAACTTTGGAGTGATTAGTTGTTGCACATTGATGGATGATCCTATGATTCTACTATGTTAGCATTGTTGAGAGATTGCGCTAGTGAAAGTATGAACCCTAGGCCTTATTTCCAAGCATTTATACAATGTTTTCCTCGCTGTTTTACACTTGCTACCTTGCTTTTTATATATTTTCAGACTATAAAAGGCTATATCTACTATCTATACTACACGTGTATCACCATCTCTTCGCCGAACTAGTGCACCTATACAATTTTGCCATTGTATTGGGTGTGTCGGAGACACAAGAGATTTTTGTATTTGAATTGCAAGGTTGTTTGGGAGAGACCATGTTCATCCTACACCTCCCACAGATTAATTAACTTTAGGTCATCCACTTGAGGGAAAATTTCTAGTGTCCTACAAAACTCTGCGCTTGGAGGCCCAACATAGTGTACAAGAATAAAGTTGTGTAGTAGACATCAGCCACGAAAGAAATATCTTTTAAATGGTTATCTAAACATTGACATGATTAATTAGCTAAACTGTTCGTACTGTAATTCTGAATATTTCACATACAACACATGGAAAGTCGATGTATATGCTTTTAGGCACCTATATTAGTCCATCTAGATGAGGTTGCTTTGTAAGAATCCGAGCCGATTGATTCTGGTGTGAACATACTCAAGGCACTTTGCTGTGAAGATTGTTTATCCTAGCTTTATTTTCAGCTACTAAAAATTCAGCGAGGAACATTTGCTCTCTTATAAATTGGTATTTCATGGAGTAGCATTCTTGATCCATGGCAAAATCAGCTTCTCTTGAAAATTTCTGAACATTATCAAGGTATCTTGCAAGTATGGTGAGAAAACATGATGGATGACCTACTAATCAAGCAATATTTTTTTAGTGAATTGTAATACATCATATACTATCGTCATAGTTAAGAGGCATTGTCTTAGTTCACTCTTAATTTGATGTATCTGGTTTTTTACTACTGATTGTGTCACATATATACATGACTAGTTTCCTTGTCTACATGATGTGACCCTTACATTATATTTGTGTTCCATAGCATGGAGGTGGCCAAGTTTTTGTATCTATTCAAGGATTAATTGAAAGCTTGAAGGATAAATGTTGTTCATGTGGAATCATTCTTGTTGCAAATGAGGCGAGTGCATCACGCCATCTAAGTCATTGTGGGCTCGAACATGACATAAAAACAGCGGTTAGTTGAATTTTGAATGAAACATCCATTCCAGATATAGGAAATGAGTAAATATAAGCAGCAACTGCTCAAATAGAGTAGACTGTGTTTCAATGCTGGAATACTATCTCTATAAGTAAATACACAGAAGTAACTTGACACAACATGTCTTAATCCATTGTCTACCTCTCGTAATTTAGTCACGTTGTTTCATCTAGACCTTCTATAAAACTCAACCGATTAGGATCCAAAAGGCTTGCTTCCCTGCTGCCAATAAGGAACGCTTACTTGATTCACATTATACATGGATGTATCGTTGTATTTATGATTTAAATGTTTCCCTGCACTTTATCCTTTTTCGGAACTGGTACTCATCATTTCCAGTGCTTTTGATTCTCCCTTTATCTCTCTCTTGCAGCCAGCAAGCTAGATCATAGACAGTCTGTTTTCAGGGAAGCTGAGTCCCCTGAAGAAAGACCGTTGCGCTGCGTTTCGTCGGATTAAGATGACATCATTCAAACAACAGCGTGCATTTGAAATGAGTCCAGAAATATAGTTCTTGTCAAGAACATTAAATAATTCTTGTCAAGGAAAGCCTGGAGCACCATGATGGTCCAACGGCAAGCAGAGTTTTGAATGGCATGTATCTGCCATGACTTGTATCCACCTGCGCTGCGTGGAGGCTAATGCTTGTGTTTTCATCATTTTTACAAATATGGGATCTGATGTCAAAGCACCTGTAATGGTGATATGATGTACAGGTGTCTATATTCGAAGAAGACCAAGGGCTAAATTGTATACATATATATATATATGTATATATGTATATGTGTGTGTGTGTGTGTGTGTGTGTGTGTGTGTGTGTGTGTGTGTGTGTTATAATATGCGCATGCATATATGACCCCTCTCAAAATTCTATGATATATGATTGGTCCTACGAGAAATCCTATGATATATGCATAACGTGTACGGTATGTTCTAAATGAAAAAGAATTAAATGGAAAACAGAAAATGAAAAGCAAAAATAAACAATAAACCCGAAAACCCAAAATCACCAAAGCCTGTAGTCCCGGTTGGTGTTACCAACCGGGACTAAAGATCCTGGCCACGCCACACACACTGTCAACCACGTGGAAAGGTATTAGTCCCGGTTCGTAGCAAACTGGGACTAAAGTGCGGGGGTCTTTAGTCCCAAGTTAATAGTCCCGGATGGTAAACCGGGACTATAGGCCCATAGCAACCAGGACTATAGCCCCGTTTTCCACTAGTGGTGATAGCTTATCTCGGATTGGTTGCCGAACTCGGAGCCGGATACCCATTCACCAACATGAGCTTGATGTCTTCTTCTTGAGCTGCTCTTGGTGTACTTGTCCTTCTTCTCCGATTCCTTGCTTCTCCGGGAGGGTCTTTGTTCATAACGATCTTCTCTAGTCCTTATCTCTCTTCGAGGTGACTCTTCTCTTGAGCTTCATCTTCTAGGCGACTCTTCTCTTCATTTGTGGGGAGCCAAGCACTCATTGGAATAGTGTCCGGGATTTCCACAATTGTAGCAGTTTCTGTTAGGACTAGATGAACGCTTTTATTCATATCTTGAAGTGGAGCTTCTTTCTTTGCCTCTACTCTTGTAAAACTTGTTGAATTTCCTGACCATGAGGCTGATCTCTTCATTGGTGAGGAGGTTTCATTTGAAGTAGCAGGAGTATCACTTGAAGCTTTGTAAGCACCGCTTGACTTGTTGTGCGGCTCTTCTTTCTCCTTGAGTGACATTTCATGAGCGACAATCCTTCCAATGACTTCCGTTGGGTTGAGATCCTCGTAGTTTGGCATCATTTGTACCAATGTGCACACAGTGTTCTACTTTCCATCCAAGCCACTAAGTAACTTCTTGATGATTAATTTGTCGGTCATCTCTTCGCTTCCTAAGCCGGCAATCTAATTTGTGATTAGAGAAAGCCTAGAGTACATCTCAACGACTCCTTCACCATCCTTCATCTTGAACTTGTCAAGTTACTTCTGTAGCACATCCAACTTAGATTCCTTGACGGATTTGGTACCCTCGTGCATATCAAACAAAGTATCCCAAATTTCCTTCGCATTCTCAAGACGGCTGATTTTATTGAATTCTTCGGGGCACGGGTAGTTGAATAAAATGTCGCATGCTTGAGCATTGTATTGCAACATCTTCAATTCTTCCGCTATCGCATCGTGATCCGGTTCCCTTCCATCACCGAAGAAATCACCTTGCACACCAACACGAACAACAGACCAAACGACTGGGTTATGACCAAGAATATGCATTTTCATCTTATGATTCCAACTAGCAAAGTTTGTACCATCATAATATGGACCTCTACGATGGTAATTTCCCTCGTTTGATGCCATACTCTCCTAGGTTGTGAAACCAATGCAATGGAGACCAAAGCTCGCATACCACTTGTAGGATCCGAAGTATGTCTAGAGCGGGGATTAGACTACTTGACCAAATAAAAACTTAGCCTTCTCCCAGTTTTGATTGTGGGCCAGTTTTAGCATTTGTAGCTAGTTAAGAACACCCTACACATGCATATCTGAGAGTATAGCAGTGGAAATTAATGACATGCAAATGTAAGTAGATGGTAAGGAAGGAAGATCAAACGCAAAGGTTGGCACGACGATTTTTGGCGTGGTTCCGATAGGTGGTGCTATCGTATGTTCACGTTAGTGGAGACTTCAACCCACGAAGGGTAACGGCTACGAGAGTCCACGAAGGGCTCCACCCACAAGGGATCCACGAAGAAGTGACCTTGTCTATTCTACCATGGCTTATGTTCACACAGCACTAGCCTCACTCGGGGTAGATCTTCACGAAGTAGGCGATTTCCTTGCCCTTACAAACTTCTTGGTTCAACTCCACAACACAGAGTAGGAGGCTCCCAAGCGACACCTAACCAATCTAGGAGGCACGACCCTCCAAAAGGTAATAGATGCGGTAGTATGATGAACTCCTTTCTCTTGTTCTTCAAAATATAGTCTCCTCAACACTCAATCACTCTCTCACAGATTTGGTATGGGTAGAAGAGATTGATTGGGTGGAAAGCAACTTGGGGAGGCTACAGATCAAGTTTCAAATGGATGGATTGGAGTATCTTGATCTCAACACATGAGCAGTTGGCTCTCTTTCTTGGAAAAATGGATATCGCAAGTGTGTGTGTTTTCTGAGTGCTTCCTCTATGAATGAGAGGTTATGGATGGGTATATATAGGCATCTCCAAAAACACAACCGTTACAACATTATTGCCCAACTCGGTGAAACCGAAGTGATTCTCAGAGGCACCGATTTGCACAAAATGTGGCAACTTTCGAATTCTCGGTGAGACCGATATAGAAATCTTGGTGGCACTGATATGGTGACCTAGGGAAGTTTCCAAATCTCAGAAATTCCGATTCTTGAAATTGACATACCAGAGAGTTGGTCACTGTTTTTGGTGGCACCAAAGTGGAAGTTGGTGGTACCGAGATTCTAGGGTTGGGCAAAGGTTTTGTTTGTGGAAAATCAGTAGGGCCGAGTGGAAATTTGTGGTGGCACCGGTTTTGATATTTAGGCTTTGGACAGAGAATGTTTTGGGGAAACGGCTGGATATTTTTGGTGGCTATCTCTAAGCACTTGAGCAACCAATTCCTCATAGATACATCACCTCCTTTTAATAGTATTGGCTTTCCTATGGTCTCAAATGTGGTTTCTCATAAATATAAAATGTAGATTATTCTTGCTTGAAGCTTGGCCAATCCTATTCCTTTCCTTGCATCAATGGGTTTCTCCTCACAATACTTTAGCCAATGCATCTTTGAAATTTTCTAAAATATACTCCGATAGAATCATTAGTTCAATGACACATGTGTTGTTATAATTTACCAAAACCACCTTAAGGAGCAATTGTGCTTTCATTGTGTCCATGGATATGTTGTTATTTGTCCATGGATTATGTTGTAATATTTGTCCATGGGTTATGTCCAGGGGTTCATGGTGTCTTGGAGTCAACGGAACAACCAAAACCCATCATCTAGGGTTTATGGTGTCTCGGGTAGACAAAATCACCGAAACCCACAATCTAGGGTTTAGGGAGCCTCGGGGTCGATGGAACCACCGAAACCCACCATATAGGTTTTAGGGTGCCTTTGAGTCGACGAAACCACCGAAACCCATCATGTAGGGTTTAGGGTGTCTTGGGGTCGACGGAATTAATAAAACCCACCATCTAGGGTTTAGGGTGCCTCGGGGTCGAGGGAACTACCGAAACCCACCATTACGGTTCAGGGTACCTCGGGGTCAACACAACCACCGAAACCCACCATCTAGGATTTAGGGTGTCTCGGGGTCGAGGAACTACCGAAACCCAGCATTTAGTGGTTAGGGTGCCTCACAACTCATAAATCATCTAATAATAGCTCACAACTCACAACTCACGAATCATACCAAGTAACAACTCACAAGTCATAGAAACTAACAAATCACAAATCGTGCCAACAAACAAATCAGTGATCCATCTACCATAGAATCTATTATGTTTCATCCATCTTCCAAAGCATGTTTCCTGGCAATTTACGTAGTTCAACATATTAGAACCATTGTTCACAAATACATATTGGAATTCAAATGGTTGCATTCATCCTTTGCGCACCAAGGATGGATAACATAAATACTAGATACATACACAGCCAAAGTTCACAATTAGTAAAACCATACATTACACAACCATAGTTAACTAGGTCATTACACAACCATACTTTCCCAAAAGGTCAGTAATGCCTAGTGATCTTCATGAATATCCTGTTCATTCCTCTAACATGTCCTATATCCCCTTGATTTTCTGCTTCAGCTTTTCCTCTCCTTTCATGAGCTCAACAACAATCAGCTTTAACTGGACCCTCTCCTCACAAAGCTTTTCCTTTCCCTTTAGCATATCAACAACCTGAAGCTCCAGCTCTAGTTTCTCATGGGTGAGCTTCTCCCCAGACTTTTTGAGCTCTCCATTCTAGAACTCAAATTTCATCCTAGCTTTAGTCAGCACTTCTTTCTCTTTCATGTGTTTCAACTTCAAGTTCTGGATGATAGTGGCTTGAGCTCTTGTCATGTTCACTAGGAGTTGATACTTCTCCTGGAGCTTCTGGATGATGTGTCTCTTTCTTGTTCATCTATGCCTTCATATAAGACACAACTTCATTCCTCTTTTCTTATGCGCTGCTCATCTTAGTTTGCAAATAACTGAAATTCAGCACCCCGTCCTCCTCGAACTTCATAAGTTCATGAACATCTTGCGCCAACTTGTCATAGTTGCCCTCTAGAGTTTTTCTCTGTTCTGTGAGATGGTGAATCATGAGAGCACTTTCAAGACTAGTCACCTTGCAACTCTTGATATCTTCATACATTGACCAGAACTTCAACAATGCATTCACAGTTCCGACCTTCGTGGAAAAATAACAAATGAAAAAATGAGTAAATTGATATCACTATATTCATTTGCATTCATATATTTATTTTCATTCTAATACAAGAGAAAATTGATAGCATTTTATTTATTTTTCACTCATATATCACTAACATATATCACTAAGTAAAAGAGAAGAGTACCCACAACTTATTTAGCAATAACAAACCCACAGCTTATTTAGCAATAACAAACACATAACTTATTTTCATTCATATATCACTAACATAATAATAGAAACCGAATACATAATAAGTAAAGTAACATGATACAACAGAAACATTATTAAATCCATTCAACTAAATATTTAGCAAAGCGCAGATTACATAATAAGTAAAGCAGCCTATTTAGCAAAGTAACACTCCATTGAACTAAATGTTTATCATCACTACAATGTTAAATCCCACTCAATTTGACCATAAACATCACTGAATCAAACTTAGTTGCATGGATGAAACTTATAGGCTCTACACATGCTAAGAACCTTCTTCCTGTGTGTGTTCCTTCAAATGCAACAAGCCTCTGTGATGCATTGCCGTGCTTCTCACATAACACCATCATATCTAGCTCAAGTCCTTTGTAATCCGGGTCCTCAAGTGAAAATGGGACTTGCACAAGGTAATCAAAGTTTTTATCATATGCAGAGGACGATGAAGAAAGCAAGTCAAAGAAAATCACCAAATCAAAGACCAGCTAAACAGAAAAATCTCCAAAATCTCTAACCCTAACCCTAACCCTAGCTCGGATTAACTCACCTGGTTAAGCCCATCGGTGGAGGAGGTGGTGGAGTGCATGTACGGGATGCACGACTGGTCGTCGCTGCTTTCGTCCTCAAAAATCATGGTCGCAGCGGCGCGATGCTGCGGGCAGCAATCGGGACGCGGGCGGCGGCGAGGAGAAACGACCGAGGAAAGAAAGAATGGTGGGGTCGGGGAGGAGGGAGGCCGACTAGACCGGGCTAAGACCGATCGAGTCGGGCTAGTCCTAGTTAGCGCGCGGGCGATGGGTCCCTCTCACACCTGACAGATGGGCCCGACAGGTCAGTTTCGGCGTCTACGTATAAACACATGGTTTGGCTCTATTTGCAACAGCCCACCCCAGAGTTAATACTCACATGAAAAAATTATCAAACTTCATACCAATCTGCATGTTTTATCCTAATTATGATACTTTTTATGTAATTAACTCCGCAATCATAAACAAATAGTTCAATCTGAAGCGAGTGACAAAGCAGTGAGTCGGCTCGGAGACTCTACTGCTCTAGTAGAACGTACAGTATTTTCTTAACCCGAATTTAGTAAAACAGATTGGTAACTAACTACTCCATATATGGAAGCAGCCCATGGTTTTCATTCCATCACACACATCCGCCGGACTGACAGGACCACGACCAGTGAGATCGGGAGAGTGACGGTTCCGGAAGGAAGATCCCCTGCATGTACCATGCGTGCTTGCATGGAAATTCAGTCCTTCCTCCTACCATCTACTCTGTGAGCTGCCAGGTTCCGGGAACGTTCCGTGGAGCTCTTCTCCAAAGGTGCCCTAGTTTTTTAGAATTCACTGTCGCTCCGACCTCGGCGGCGCCCTCGTGCCAAAGCACGCCAGTGACAGAGCGTGACTGTGCAAGGAGTAGTAAGTTTCAGTAACCCGCTGCTTGCGGACGCAGAGAGGGAGTCAAGGGTCAACACAGAGTTTCCGTGTCGCTCCCACGCATCGCCCACGGCCGTAAATTTTCCACGCAGCGTGCGTCCTCTCGATGTGATGTGTCCCTGGCTTTGCCTTTGCTCCTCCATGAGACAATCACCACCAGGCCGCTGATCCCGAGCTCCTGCTTCTCGCCTCGCATTCGCACATGCGCAGGTGATGTCGGTCGGTCGATCGGGTCGGGTGTGCGCTCGTTCATACGGCGCCATCGACGCAATTGTAGACGGATGTCGGAGGTACGTACCTGCTGCGATGGACGACACGTTGCCGACCGTGTCGCTCTCTTGATGAATTGTAGGTAGTATCTACTACCCGGAGCACAGTTAGACAAAGCAGGTCAAGTAGGAAAGTGCTCTTCTATACCCGAGCTTAAATAAACTCTGATAAACAGTAAATTTGGAAAATATTTTAAAATAATTAAAAAATCTGATTTTTTACAGCAAAATTTGGTAAATGTTTTAGTAGCTTGTAAAATTTTAACACGAAATCATATTTTTTAAAGTCGTGGCAAAAAAAAGAAAATTAATGCTTCAAAATGGTTTTGAAAGTAGCAATTTTAGAGTTTCTATTTTTTTTTACCACGACTTGCAAAAATATGATTTCATGATCACATTTGACGAGCACTTAAAACATTTGTCATAGTTTGCTAAAAAAATCAGATTTTTTTTAAAAAAAATAATATTTTTTGAATTTACTGTTCACCCGAGCTCATATGAGCTCGGGTGAAAAAACATCACGTCAGGAGAGGACAATCTTTGAGCGCTATCCTTCGACAGCTCTTCTCCGCCGGCGACCTCGGTCGTCGATGGTGAGGAGGATCGCCGGATCGACGAGTGTGAATCTTTTTTAGTTTTTATAGTCTAGGTTTTTAGATTGTTCATCGTCTTGGCTTCGGCAGCGGCTATGACGACGCCGAATAATGATTATGCAGATTCTTTTCTGATGAGGCCATCGGTCCTATGGTTGGGGATGAATTTGGAAACCAGTCAGTTCAAGTAAGGATGGCGTGGCGGTGGTGGCATCCTCATGGTGGACATGTGTCCTCGGGCTCCGCCGTTGCGACGGCGTTTGCTTCAACGTCGGCGCAGAGCTTGAGAGGTAGTCCAGAAACGGATGCAGATTGTGGTCTGCATCGACGACATTTGGACGACGAAAGATGTGATGGGTTTATGATTTCTGGATGACAGATATGGTTTTCTACTTCAACGTCTTAGTGATGATGGGCAATTGTAGACGGTTATCGAATGTACATGCTGCGATGGCCGACACGTTGCCGACCGTGTCGCTCTCTTGGATGAATTGGAGCTAGTAGCTGCTACCCGACCGATTAATATATATAATCAAGGTAATTGCGCCAAGGGGCAACTTTCGGCATGCGTCATGCGTGACCCGTCGGGTCATAGGTTCGTACAGGGTTGCACGGCGCGGTGTTCGTGCCGAGACTTGACCCTTGAGAGCTGTGGATGGGTGGGTGAGGGACGCAATGGCAATCATCCGGTGGAGTGGTTATGCATGGAATTAGGAACCGGGGACAGGGACGTATTCTGGTCTCGTGAAAGAAAATGGACCGGACCCTAGCAATCCAGTCCAGCAACTTTAATCGTCACGAAACGAATTGGAGAGAGGGACGTAGTACTACTCTGGTCATCTCCTGGATTAAAAACTGATCTGGTTATTCTCTCTCAAAGAAGACCCCGCAAAAAAGAAAATCTCTCTAAAAAGGAACTGGTTATGCTCGAGAAGAGAACGACAGGTGACGTTTCTGGTGAAAAAGAGCCCCCCGCTTGTTCCACGCTAGGGCGACTCGGGCGACGCCCAAACCCTAGCCGCCCGAGGGCAAGCGCTCCCTCCTCCCTTCCGTTCGTCAACGCCGGGGAATTCCGCCGGGCTATGCCAGGGGCCTGATGACGGCAGAGGGGGACTCCCTCTCTCCCGCGTCTCATGGGTGGTGTCGGGCCCCTACACGCGTGGAGGCGCGACCGGTCTAACGGAGCGGCGACGATGGCTGCGGCGATGCGAGTGGTGGCCAGCCTTGGCTCGGACGACGACTGCTGCAAGCGTGTCGGGCAGCCCGGTTACGGGCGACGGCGTGCGGTGGCTGGCCCGGTTTGAGCGGCAGCAGTTGGCTATGCCGCGAAGGTGCGCAGTCTGGCTTCGGATCGGTGGCGACGTGGAGGGCTTGATGGACTGCTCGACGACACTTTCGTTTAGATCTGTTCAGGTCGGTGTAGCTCGCGGTGGTGGTCGTCTCCTTCGTCGGAAGAAGTCGTCTTAAGGCTGGATGGTCGGACCTCGAAATCCATCATCTAATCCCGATTGTGAGTCGGGGAGACATAGATACCGGTGAAAACCGAGGCGACGACAGGTGATGGCGGCGTTTTGCGTCGCTACCTTGACGAATGCATCGTCGTGTAACTATTCACTATTGTCGATCCAATCATGCTACTCCGAGGGAAACCCTAGGATCTGATTTTTCAGATCAGGCGATGGCGGTACTATAATGTCGTTTCTCTATTGGGAGTATCGTTTGTGGAGCAGTGCTAGAAGACAGAGGCATGAGGCGGAGCGACTTCGTCTTGAACGAAGATTCGATGGAGATGTCAAGTCATGTCTTGCCAACAGGTGCTGCGCTGTGTCATGCTTGTTCGATAGGTGCTACGAATGACAGATCTTTTAGAGTCCTCGCGTCAGGATGGACGAGCACAGGGTGGTGGCGCTATTGAGCGTTGTGATGGAGTCGATGAATGGACACGATGATGAGGATATCTCTCCTCAAGATGTGAGAGTGGTTCTATGATGATGGCGGCTTCTAAAATATGTGCATGTGGTGTACCCTTTAGATTTGCTACACTGGTGTTGGTTTCGGTATGTTATATGGCTGGATCGACGCGACATCGGCTTTAGATATGGGAAGGGAGAGTACTCCATATCATCGAGTTTGTAGATGTAAAAGGCTTCAGGTGACTTGATGCATGTTATTATCAGACCTTTGTTGAATAATTAATAAACGTGGCCGTATGCATCGATTGATGCAGAAGCCGGGGGGTCTTAACCTCCATTTAAAAAAAATCACTCTAAAAAGCCAAAACTGTTCAGGTACGATCCTCCCAGGCACACACAGCGATGCGGTGTGAAGTGGTAAAGCAAGAAACGACTTGCGGAGGCCATGATGTGTGGTAAATCTTTTTTGACGCTGCATGCGCCAATTAAAGTGCATTTTTCATAACCGGCGCGTGCAACGTTCGGTTATGGACCGGCCCAAGTAAGTTCCAACTGGAGGGAGGTTTTTCCGGTTTTTTGAAGCTTTTGCAAGCTTTTTAGATGGGTTTTTTCATTTAGGTTTTTTAGGACTGGTTTTTCTTTGGGTTTTCTCTTCTACGTTTTTTGCTTTTTTTTCTTTACTCTTTTTATTACTTTTTCATTTCCATTTTATATTTTATATAATCTTTTATTTTTCGAAAAAGCACAGCCTTTTTTTATGAAGAGTCCTTCAAATGAACAACTTTTCTCCAAATCAATGAACCTTTTTCAAAATTTTCCTATTTCTTATTAAAGTTCTATGAACTCTTTTGAATATTGACGAACTTTGTTCAACTTTTGATTAACTTTTATGAAATTTGATGAACTTTTTTTGAAATGGATGAATTTTTTTCAAAATTGATGACCTTTTTTAAGATTTGTGAATATTTTTCCAGTTCAACAAACTTCTTTAAAACATACATGGTTTTTTTATTTTTTATGTTTTTTTCAAATTTAGTGAACTTTTGAAAAAGATGTTATTTATTTTCAAATTTGGTGTTTTTTTAAATTATATGAGCATTTTTCAAACTTTATTAACTTTTTTCAAATTTGATGAACTATTTTTAAAATTCAATGATTTTTTGTCAAACTTTATGACTGTTTTTCAAATTGGATAAACTTGTTTTTTGTTTTTGTTTTTGTGAACTTTTTTCAAAATTAATGAACATTTTTCCAATTGGTAAACTTTTTTCAAGGATTTGATAACTTTTCATATTTTTGTGAACTAATTTTCATATTCGAGATATTATTTTAGATGGATGCTATTTTTTATTTGAAATAATAATTCAAAAGGCAACGGTTGACCAATTTGTCAACCGATCAACCACGACAACTTTATTTTTTTAGAAATTCAACGACTGATGTATCGGATCGAACAACCACCTTCTTATTGGGTCGGTCCTGCATAGGGCGCTGTAGGCGACAAGAGCGGGAACGGACACCCGCAGCGCCGTATAGGAGCACCCCGATATGTCATCTCGTCTGGGTGTTAAACCTGAGATTAGGCCCAGGCATTTTCGAGAGGGCACGAAACCGGGCCTATACAATACGGTTTATAAAGCGGGAGCTAATCGAGGACCGTTCCTTCATGATTCACTCAAGGATCATTTTGAGGCGCTGTCACTTACACGTTCTCACACGTCGTTACGTGTGGTGCTTGAGATATATTTTTTAGAATTTTTGTCGCACGGTCTATCGATTTTTTGTTTTTTTTCCTTTTGTTTTTTATATCGGTTGTTTTAACTTCTGGGCAATATTTAAAAAAACATTGCATGAAAAACGGGGTTTTCTTCTCGAGAGGCGTGATTTTGCCTTTATGAGAGGCGCAAATTTGCTGCTGTGAAAGACATGGTCGTGTCTCTCAGAAACAAAGAAAATGCGTTTTATTTTTTTCTTCATAGAAAGGCACGGTTTTGTTTTTGCGAGAGACACGGTCATATTTCTTAAATAACAAAAAAATGTATTTATTTTATTTTTATTCTTCGAAAGGCGTGAATTTGCTTTCGTGATCCGATCCTCGAAAAAGAAAAGAAATGCATAGTCATGGATTTTCTTCCGCGAAAGGCATAGTCATGCCACTTAGGAACAAAAAATGTGTTTTTTCCTCCTTGAGAGGCACGCTTTTGCTTTCGCGGGAGTCATGCCCGTGCCACTCGAAAAAAATGTGTTTTTTTTCTTTTACGAGGGACATGATTTTTTTTGTTTGGTTTTTTGGTGAAAAAAAGTTCGTCAAAACCTATTAACATGGGATATAATTTTGAATATCTCAATACAAAGAGTCCAACGATAGAAACAGTTCAGGACTTGGATCCACAGTTTAAACGATAAAACATTTTGAATAAATAGATCTACGAAAAAAGGAAAAAATGTTACATTACGACATGTGACACAACTTGTTACAACACGAGAAGGTGGAAGTGACTTTAGAAGATGTATATCTCAATTAGTGATTTAGTAAAAAAAGCATGATGCAACATGAATCAAAATGGGCCGGTCTAGCATGGCATGACAAAACACGCGGGGCTAGACCTGAAAGTTGAGAAATTCTTCTAAAAAAGCAGCTACTCATTTAGAAAAATAAATTTGAATTATTTTGTGTTTTAGATAAAATAATTTATACAACCATGAATGTTTATACTGTTTGAAATTTTTACAAATCTAAACACAATATTAATGGATTCCAAAATAATATTCATGAAATTGAAAAATATGTGCACAAATTTAGAGAAAATTCAAAACATTTAAAATCCACTGATTTACCAATAGTAAAAATATATCAAGCGTGTTTTCTAAATGCATTTACACAATGCGTTTTGGCACATGGAGCTATACCTAGGCATACGACAGGTCGGGCCGGGCTTAGGGGCAGGCCGAAAAAGCCCGGTGCTCAATACCCAATCCCGGGCCTGGCCCGGCCTAACCATCGGACCTAAATACTATGCTCAAGCCCGGCCCGAGCCCGACCCGATGGCATGATTAGGCTCGGACCTGCCCGAAATTTCCGGGGCGTCCGGACCGGGTTGTCCATGGCTAGTTATACATGATGCCCACAACAACCGATATATGAAATTAAATGGGTGGGGCCACCTACAGCGCCACACTCCCTATTTAGGGAAGCTTCATGTTTTTTTGGGTTGTTTGGTAAGGGTTTTCACCCTGGATTTTGTTTGCCTTTTTTCTTCTTATTTTTTTAGTTTTTTCCTTTCTTTACTTTTGGTCGTTGATTTTTTTATTTTGGAAAATAAAATAAAATTCGTGTAAACTTTCCCATTTGGTGATTTTTTTCATATTCCTGAACTATTTTGAAATATGATTTATAAATTCCTATCTATTTTTATTTTTATTTCTTCCCGTTTGGTGAACTTTAAATATTTTTATTTTTGTGGTTTGTTTAAATACATGATTTCTTCTCATAATATGGAACATTTTCATGATGTTGAGAACTTTTTTCTCAAATTCGTGAGCATATATTACATCCGTGACCCTTTTTGAAATTTAGTATCATAATTTTTAAAATCTAATAATTTTCAAATTCACAATCATTTTTTATAATTTTTGAAAAGTCAATGGTCAACATTACTTGTCAAAAGGTCAACGGGTGCGTGAGCTTCAATTGGCCAAGTTGGCGCACAAGGCACTGACTAGGAGGTCTCTTCTCTATGCCATCTTCTGTTTCCATCCTGTACATCCTGGCTTATATAGCCCGAAGACACCGAAAAAGCACAGCAGAGACCGGGCTCCAGTGAGTTCCGTATTTTTTTTTACCAAAATACTATTTCCACACACTGAAAAATATATCTGAAAAAGAGTATATACATAGATGTGTATTTGTAATACGCGCATATGAATTTTCACTAGCATTTATGCTCTCATGTAGCGTATAAAAAACAATAAATACACAAATTAAAATGGATTTATCTTTATTGTGTTTGGACCAGATATTTATAATTTTTATGTAGCATGCAAATAGCCGAATTACCTAATGAAACATTTTACATACTTAACTATCATGTATATGTATTTGTATAAATTTTTTAATATATTTTAAAGTTTTTAAGTATATACTGATTTTTTTGGATATACCAGGTTCACTCGAGCCCGATGTCCGCGATGTCGTTCTCCCGAAGACACAGACTGAATCAATACTGTGGGTTTGACCAAGCTGCCTCCGGACACATACTTTTTATTTTGGGAGTTGACCGACATGAGTAAAAATCGACAGTAACTGATGATGGTATTGAAGGTATCTCTCCATATGTGGTTTTGGTAATTGATGACAATTCCTATGGACTAATGGTTGCCTTAAGTTATATTTATAGGATTTGTCCATAGGCACTTCTTGAAGTGCATCTGTTGGGTTCAAGGAGTTTATATGACGACCAAGATGGTATTGAAGGTATTATCCAAAGAATGATCATAGAGACACAAGGTTGATCAAGATCGTCAGACAAAGAGTAAATCAAGATGATCAACACACAAAACGTACAAGATGTATCGAGAGGGATCAAGTGATCCCAGGTATGGTAAGCATTGTCCATTACGTGTTTGTGTACTAACCCATGGTCTTCGTGAGAGTTCTATGTGGGGGTTAGGTGTGTTTCCATGGGCTTGCGTCAAAAGGAAGATCTCATACAACCCATGAAGGATGACGTCAAGTGGTGATCGTCATCAAGATTGCGGTGTGCAAGTTCAAGTGGATCAGCACGAATATATCATGCTTGATGCTTGCCGTCCATTGTGGTGGAAATGGACTTGTTAAGATATGTTGAAGAGTGGCTCACCCATAGTGAGTATGGGGGAGCAATCAACTAGTCTTCATCAAGCCAACGCAATCAAGAAAGGTGGTCCATCTTGAGGAAGTCAAGATCATCATCATCTAGCTCAAGAGGACGAGGTGCAAGGTATAGGTTTGCCCTTGATAGGTTTTCTGTTTTAGGATAGATTGTTGTACTGTCAAGGGGGGCTCTCAAGTGAGTAGCTTGATCGTATCGTTCGTTGAGAGCTCAAACCATTTGAATCCTTGCATCATACTTCTTGGTTCTTGTTTAGTGTTTCTCTTTGTGAGTTTTAGTGCTTATGGTCATCTTCATGTCAAGCTCGAGTTCATCGAAAACGGAGTCCATATGCATCTTCTATGATGTTTTAGATGTTGGGAGTTTTTACCGGTCTTATTCGAAGAAGGGTTCTCACCATTTTCTCACTTGCTTCTTATTGATATTTCTATCAAGATTGTGTTATCCCATGTCGTTAGCTTTCCAACAAACTTGGTTTCGTTGAAATCGGAGTCCGTGTGCGAAAGTAGAGCAGATTCAGTATCCAGCGATAGTACCGCTCCTGGTGCCAGCGGTAGTACCGCTCGTGGTGAGAGTGGTAGTACCACTCCTGTAGCGGTAGTACCGCCCCCCGAGGTGTAGTACCGCCCTCGGAGCGGTAGTAATTTCTTACTACCGCTGCCTAGCGGTAGTACCACTCTTGGAGCGGGTGGGCGGTAGTACCGCTTCGGGACGGTAGTACCTCTCTCTGAGCGGTTGTTCTTCGTCGAACTTTTTGCAAAGACTTTCTCTAGAGGTAGTACCGCCAGGGCTGGAGGTAGTATCATTAGGGTCTAGCGGTAGTACCGCCAGGGTCTAGCGGTAGTACCGCCAGGGCTAGCGGTAGTACCGCTGTGCTCGGGCTGTAAGTGGGGGTAACGGTCTGATTTCTTCCCGCACTATATAAAGGGGGTCTTCTTCCCCCTTGGACTTATCTATCCGTTGATCTCATGTTCTTCCCCCATTGTTGACCTTCTTATAGCTTGCTAACTCTCAATCCCTCCAATGATTCTTGCTTGTTCTTGAGGAAAAAGAGAGAGGAGATGTAGATCCACATCTCCACCAATCACTTTCTCCTCTATGTGAGGGGAACCACTTGGATCTTGATCTTGGAGTTCTTTGTGATCTCCTTGTTCTTCCTCTCATATTTCTCAATAGCTTTTGTTTTTGTGGAGGTATTTGAGTGTGAGGGACTTTTCCACTTCGTGTGTTCTTGCCATTGCATTAGTTGCATCGGTTTGAGTTCTCCACGGTGATACGTGGAAGTGAAGTTTGAGAAGCTTATTACCTTTGGTACTTAGTACCCTAGATATTGTTCTTCGTGGATGCTTTGGCGTCCTAGAAGCTTGGTGGTGTCTCGGAGCTCAATCATTGTGGTGTAAAGCTCCGGGAAAGCGTCGGGGTCTCCAATTAGGTTGTGGAGATTGCCCCGAGCAATTTGTACGGGTACCGGTGACCGCCCCCAAGGTTTGCCATTTGTACGGGTTCGGTGACCGCCCTCAAGGATCCCTTAGTGGAATCACGACATCTTGCATTGTGCGAGGGCGTGAGGAGATTAGGGTGGCCTTAGTGGCATCTTGGGGAGCATTGTGCCTCCACATCGCTCCAACGGAGATTAGCATCCGCAAGGGTGTGAACTTTGGGATACATCATCGTCTCCGCGTGCCTCGGTTATCTCTTACCCAAACCCTTTACTTATGCACTTTACTTTGTGATAGCCATATTGTTTATTGTCATATATCTCACTATCACTTAGTTATTTATCTTGCTTAGCATAAGGAGTTGGTGCACATAGGTGAACCTAGTTGTTTTAGGTTTTATGCTTGACAAATTAAACGTTAGTTTTATTCCGCATTTGTTCAAGCCTAAACCGTAATTATTTTAAAGCGCCTATTTACCCCCCCTCTAGGCGACATCCACGTCCTTTCAATTGGTATCAGAGCTAGTTCTCTCTTTATTAGGTTTAACGACCTAGAGACTAAGGATGTCGACTAGGGGTTTAGGATTCATCGACACTCTTAGTTTCGATGGCACAAATTTTGATGTTTGGGTAATTCACATGCTTAATCACTTTCGGGTCTTGGACCCAAATTTAGAGCGAATTGTAGATATGTGTTTTTCTCCTCCAAAGTATTCTCAAAATATATCTTTAGAGGATGAGAAAAACTCTTATATCGATGCTCAAGCTTCTAATGTGCTTTTTGATGCTTTGAGCAATGTAGTTATATTCCAACTC
The DNA here is from genome assembly GCF_904849725.1 of Hordeum vulgare subsp. vulgare. NCBI lineage: Eukaryota > Viridiplantae > Streptophyta > Magnoliopsida > Poales > Poaceae > Hordeum > Hordeum vulgare. The sequence goes on along the minus strand of NC_058524.1, from coordinate 74,098,315 downwards.
ATGCCATTCCGGGATACTCATGAGTTGTGGACAAAGCTTCAAGATAAATATGGTACATCCAAGATTTGTGGGAATGATTATTCTCCCTCCACCTCCGGTCGTGTGGTCTTCTCAAATTCATCTACTTCACCTACATGTGGATTGCCACAAGGTAATGATATGGTGAGTAGTGGTGATCATTGCAATGATGATAGTGGGTTTATTGTTGATGATCCTTCATCACTATATTATTACAATGCTTCATCTTTGGGCATTAACACTTTGAGCACTCTAAATTTTTACATGCTTGTGTTGATAGTCCTTGCATATCATGTAAAAACTGCATGACTAAATCTCATGATGATATGCTTCCTATATCTTGTTTCCATGATAAAAATGTATATATTTCCTCGAGTTGTTGTGCTAACAATGTAGAGGAAATTCATCACTCCATGGAACAAGATGTGGCCTTGAATGATTCTTCAAGGGACCCTACATCATGTTGGGGAACGTCGCATGGGAAACAAAAATTTTCCTACGCGCACGAAGACCTATCATGGTGATGTCCATCTACGAGAGGGGATTTCCGATCTACTTACCCTTCTAGATCGCACAGCAGAAGCGTTAGTGAATGCGGTTGATGTAGTGGAACGTCCTCACGTCCCTCGATCCGCCCCGCGAACCGTCCCACGAACCGTCCCGCGATCCGTCCCACGATCTAGTGCCGAACGAACGGCACCTCCGCGTTCAGCACACGTACAGCTCGACGATGATCTCGGCCTTCTTGATCGAGCAAGAGAGACGGAGAGGTAGATGAGTTCTCCGGCAGCGTGACGGCGCTCCGGAGGTTGGTGGTGATCTAATCTCAGCAGGGCTCCACCCGAGCTCCGCAGAAACGCGATCTAGAGGTAAAACCGTGGAGGTATGTGGTCGGGCTGCCTTGAAAAAGTTGTCTCAAATCAGCCCTAATAGCTCCATATATATAGGAGGAGGGAGGGGAGGCTTGCCTTGAGTCTCAAGGAGCCCCAAGGGCTGCGCACCAAGGGGAGGAGGAGTCCTCCTCCAATCCTAGTCCAACTAGGATTGGAAGGTGGAGTCCTTCTCTCCCTTCCCACCTCCTTTTTTTTTCTTTTCTCTTTGATTTTCTATCTATGGAGCATAGGGCCTTCTTGGGCTGTCCCACCAGCCCACCAAGGGCTGGTGCACCACCCCCAAGGCCTATGGGCTTCCCCGGGGTGGGCTGCCCCCCCCGGTGAACACCCGGAACCCATTCGTCATTCCCGGTACATTCCCGGTAACTCCGAAAACCTTCCGGTAATCAAATGGGGTCATCCTATATATCAATCTTCGTTTCCGGACCATTCCGGAAACCCTCGTGATGTCCGTGATCTGATCCGGGACTCCGAACAACATTCGGTAATCAACCATATAACTCAAATATGCATAAAACAACGTCGAACCTTAAGTGTAGACCCTGCGGGCTCGAGAACTATGTAGACATAACCCGAGTGACTCCTCGGTCAATATCCAATAGCGGGACCTGGATGCCCATATTGGATCCCACATATTCTACGAAGATCTTATCGTTTGAACCTCAGTGCCAGGGATTCATATAATCACGTATGTCATTCCCTTTGTTCTTCGGTATGTTACTTGCCCGAGATTCGATCGTCAGTATCCGCATACCTATTTCAATCTCGTTTACCGGCAAGTAACATACCGAAGGACAAAGGGAATGACATACGGGATTATATGAATCCTTGGCACTGAGGTTCAAACGATAAGATCTTCGTAGAATATGTAGGATCCAATATGGGCATCCAGGTCTCGCTATTGGATATTGACCGAGGAGTCACTCGACTCATGTCTACATAGTTCTCGAGCCCGCAGGGTCTGCACACTTAAGGTTCGACGTTGTTTTATGCGTATTTGAGTTATATGCTTGGTTCCCGAATGTTGTTCGGAGTCCCGGATGAGATCACGGACGTCACGAGGGTATCCAGAATGGTCCGGAAATGAAGATTGATATATAGGATGACTTCATTTGGTTACCGGAAGGTTTTCGGGCATTACCGGTAATGTACCGGGAATGACGAATGGGTTCCGGATCTTCACCGGGAGGGGGGACCACCCACCCGGGAGGGCCCAAGGACCTTGGGGGTGGCGCACCAAGTAGGTGGGGTCAGCCCAAGGCTGTCTTGCGCAATAGAGAAAGAAAAACGAAAAGAAGAGAAAGAAAAAAAATGGAAAGGTGGGAAAGAAGAGAAGGACTCCACCTTCCAATCCTAGTTGGACTAGGATTGGGGCAGGACTCCTCCTCCCCTTGGTGGCGCAGCCCTTGGGGCTCCTTGAGCCTCAAGGCAAGCCTCCCCTCCCCTCCTCCTATATATATGGAGCTATTAGGGCTGATTTGAGACAACTTTTGCCACGGCAGCCCGACCACATACCTCCACGGTTTTTCCTCTATATCGCGTTTCTGCGGAGCTCGGGCGGAGCCCTGCTGAGATTAGATCACCACCAACCTCCGGAGCGCCGTCATGCTGCCGGAGAACTCATCTATCTCTCCGTCTCTCTTGCTGGATCAAGAAGGCCGAGATCATCGTCGAGCTGTACGTGTGCTGAACACGAAGGTGCCGTCCGTTCGGCACTAGATCGGAGCGGATCGTGGGATGGATCACGGGACGGTTCGTGGGACGGTTCGCGGGGTGGATCGAGGGACGTGAGGACGTTCCACTACATCAACAGCGTTTCTTAACGCTTCTGCTGTGCGATCTACAAGGGTACGTAGATCGGAAATCCCCTCTCGTAGATGGACATCACCATGATAGGTCTTCGTGCGCGTAGGAAATTTTTTGTTTCCCCAACAGTGGTATCAGAGCTAGGTTCATGCGTAGATGTCTTCTCGAGTAGAACACAAAAGTTTTTGTGGGCGGTGATGTGCGTTCTGCTTCCCTTCTTAGTCTTTTCTTGATTCCGCGGTATTGTTGGATCGAAGTGGCTCGGACCGACATTACTCGTACGCTTACGAGAGACTGATTTCATCGCTACGAGTAACTCCGTTGCTCAAAGATGACTAGCGAGTGTCGGTTTCTCCAACTTTAGTTGAATCGGATTTGACCGAGGAGGTCCTTGGATGAGGTTAAATAGCAATTCATATATCTCCGTTGTGGTGTTTGCGTAAGTAAGATGCGATCCTAATAGATACCCATGGTCACCATGTAAAACATGCAACAACAATTAGAGGACGTCTAACTTGTTTTTGCACGGTATGCTTGTCATGTGATATGGCCAACGATGTGATGTGATATATTGGATGTATGAGATGATCATGTTGTAATAGTTAATATCGACTTGCACGTCGATGGTACGGCAACCGGCAGGAGCCATAGGGTTGTCTTTAAACTAACGTTTGTGCTTGCACATGCGTTTACTATATTGCTAGGATGTAGCTTTAGTAGTAATAGCATGAGTAGCACGACAACCCCGATGGCGACACGTTGATGGAGATCATGATGATGGAGATCATGGTGTGATGCCGGTGACAAGAAGATCGTGCCGGTGCTTTGGTGATGGAGATCAAGAAGCACATGATGATGGCCATATCATGTCACTTATGAATTGCATGTGATGTTAATCCTTTATGCACCTTATCTTGCTTAGAACGACGGTAGCATTATGAGGTAATCTCTCACTAAAGTTTCAAGACGAAATTGTGTTCTCCCCGACTGTGCACCGTTGCGACAGTTCTTCGTTTTGAGACACCACGTGATGATCGGGTGTGATAGACTCAACGTTCACATACAACGGGTGCAAAACAGTTGCACACGCGGAACACTCGGGTTAAACTTGACGAGCCTAGCATGTGCAGACATGGCCTCGGAACACATGAGACCGAAAGGTCGAGCATGAATCATATAGTTGATATGATTAGCATAGAGATGCTTACCACTGAAACTATTCTCGACTCACGTGATGATCGGACTTGAGATAGTGGATTTGGATCAAGTACCACTCAAATGACTAGAGAGATGTACTTTTTGAGTGGGAGTTCTTAAGTAATATGATTAATTGAACTAATTGTCATGAAATAGTCTAATGGTCTTTGCGAATTACGATGTAGCTTGCGCTATAGCTCTACTGTTTTTATATGTTCCTAGAGAAAATTTAGTTGAAAGTTGATAGTAGCAGACTTTGCAGACTGAGTCTGTAAAGCCGAGGATTGTCCTCGTTGCTGCGTAGAAGGCTTATGTCCTTAATGCACCACTCGGTGTGCTGCACCTCGAGCGTCGTCTGTAGATGTTATGAAACATCCGACATACACGTTTCTGATGACTACACGATAGTTCAGTACAAAATACTTAATGGCTTAGAAGCAAGGCGCTGAAGACGTTTTGAAACGTCACGGAACATAAGAGATGTTCTAAAGAGATGAAATTGTGATTTCATGCTTGTGCCCTTGTTAAGAGGTATGAGACCTCCGACAAGATTCTTTGTCCACGAAGTAGAGGAGAAAAGCTCAATCATTGAGCGTGTGCTTAGATTATCTGAGTACAACAATCGCTTGAATCAAGTGGGAGTTGATCTTCCAGATAAGATAGTGATGGTTCTCCAAAGTCACTGCCACCAAGCTGCGAGAGCTTCGTGATGAACTATAACATATCAAGGATAGGTACAATGATCCTTGAGCGATTCGCGATGTTTGACACTGCGAAAGTAGAAATCAAGAAGGAGCATCAATAGTTGATGGTTAGTAAAACCACTAAGTTTCGAGAAAGGCAAGGGCTAGAAGGGATACTTCGTGAAACGGCAAAGCAGTTGATGCACTAATGAAGAGACCCCATATTAAACCCAAGCCCGGGACTAAGTGCTTTTGTTATGAGGGGAATGGTCACTGAGGCGGAGCAACTCTAGATACTTGGTAGATAAGAAGGCTGGCAAAAGTCGGAAGAAGTATATTTGATATACATGCTGTTGATGTGTACTTTACTAGTACTCCTAGTAGCACGAGGGTATTGGATACCGGTTCGGTTGCTAAGTGATTAGTAACACGAAATGAAAGCTACGACATAAACGGAGACTAGCTAAAGGCGAGGTAATGATACGTGTTGGAAGTGTTTCCAAGGTTGATATGATCAAACGTCGCACACTCCCTCTACCATCGGGATTGGTGTTAAACCTAAATAATTGTTATTTGGTGCTTGCGTTAAGCATGAACATGATTGGATTGTGTTTATTGCAATACGATTATTCATTTAAAGAGAATAATGGTTACTCTATTTGCTTGAATAATCACCTTCAATGGTTATTGAATCTCGATCGTAGTGTTACACATGTTCATGATATTGGTGCCAAAAGATACGAGGTAATGATGATAGTACTACTTACTTGTGGCACTGCCGCTTGAGTCATGTTGATATAAATTGCATGAAGAGGCTCCATGCTGATGGATCTTTATACTCACTTGATTTTGAATCACTAGTGACATGCAAATCATACCACATGAGCAAGGCCTTGTTTTCATTGAGATGAAACAAGATAGTAACTTGTTGGAAGTGATACATTTTGATGTATGCAGTCCAATAGGTGCTGAGGCACGCAGTGGATATCATTATGTTCTTACTTCAATGACGATTTGAGTAGATACAAGAGTATTTACTTAATGAATCACAAGTCTGAAATATTGAAAAGTTCAATTCTGTTTCAGGAGTGAAGTTCGTCGTAACAAGAGGATAAACTGTCTACGATATGATCATAGAAATGAATATCTGAGTTACGAGTTTCGGTACGCAGTTAAGACAATGTGGAAATTGTTTCGCAGTTCATGCCACCTGGAACATCATAGTGTGATGATGTGTCCGAACGTCATAGCCACACACTATTTGGTATGATGCATGCTATGATGTCTCTTATCGAATTACCACTATCGTTTATGGGTTATGCATTAGAGACAACCGCATTCACTTTAAATAGGGTACCGCGTATTTCCGTTGTGATGACACAGTATAGACTCAGGTTAGAGAAATCTAAAGTGTCGTTTCTTGAAAGTTTGGGGCTTCAACACTTATGTGAAAAAGTTTCAGTCTGATAAGCTCGAACCCAAAGCGGATAAATGCATCTTCATAGGATATCCAAAATAGTTGGGTACATCTCCTATCTCAGATTCGAAAGCAAAGTGTTTGTTTCTAGAAACGGATCCTTTCTCGAGGAAAGGTTTCTCTCGAAAGAATTGAGTGGGAGGGTTGTAAAACTTGATGAGGTTATTGAACCATCACTTCAACCAGTGTGTAGCAGGGCGCAGGAAGTTGTTCCTGTGGCGCCTACACCATTTGAAGTGAAAGGTGATGATGGTGATCATCGAGCATCGGATCAAGTTACTACAAGCCTCGTCGGTTGACAAGGTCGCGTACTACTACAGAGTGGTACGGTAACCCTTTCTTGGAGGTCATGTTGTTGAGCAACAGTGAACCTACGAGTTATGGAGAAAGCAATGGTGGGCCCGGATTCCGACAAATGGCTGGAAGCCATGAAATCCGAGAGTGGATCCATGTATGCAATCAAAGTGTAGACTTTGGAAGAACTACTTGATGGTCATAGGACTATTGAGTAAAGATAGATCTTTAAAAGGAAGACAGACGATGATGGTGATAAGTCACTATTAAGAAAAGCTCGACTTGTCGCAAAGATGTTTCCGACAAGATCAAATAGTTGACTATGATGAGACTTTCTCACTCGTAGCGATGCTAAAAGTCTGTTAGAATTATGTTAGTAGTTGCTGCATTATTTATGAAATATTGCACATAGGATGTCAAAACATTGTTTCCTCGACGGTTTCCTTGAGCAAACATTGTATGCGATACAACCAGGAGGTTTTGTCGATCCTAAAGATACTAGCAAGTATGCAAGCTCCAGCGATCCTTCAATGAACTGGTGCAAGCATCTCGGAGTTGGAATATACACTTTGATGAGATGATCAAAGATTTTTGGTTTGTACAAGGTTTATGAGAAACTTGTATTTCCAAAGAAGTGAGTGGGAGCACTATAGAATTTCTGATAAGTATATGTGGTTGACATATTGTGGATCAGAAGTAATGTAGAATTTCTATAAAGCATACAGGTTTGTTTGAAAGGAGTTTTCAAAGGAATACGTGGATTGCGCTACTTGAACGCTGAGCATCAAAGATCTATGGAGATAGATCGAAAGCGCTTAATAGAAGTTTCAACAAGATGCATGCCTTGACAAGTTTTTGAAGGAGTTCAAAATAGATCTGCAAAGAAGGAGTTTTTGGTTGCGTTGTGAGGTGTGAATTTGAGTAAGACTCAAAACCCGACCCCGACAGAATAAAGAGAATAGACGAAGGTCGTCTTCTATGCCTTGGCCATAGAATCTGAAGTATGCCATGCTGGGTACCGCACCTGATGTGTGCCTTGACTCAAAGTCTGTTGAGAGGTACAGAGAGTGATCCATGATTGGATCACTAGGAGCAGTCAAAATTTATCCTTAGTAACTGATGGACTAAGGAATTTTTCTCGATTATGGAGGTGGTTAAAAAGTTCGTCGTAAAGGGTTACATCGATGCAAGCTTTGACACGAATCCGAATAACTATGAGTAGTGAAACGGATTTGTATAGTAGAGTAGATATTTGGAGTATTTCCGAATAACACATAGTAGCAGCATCTATAAGATGACATAAAGATTTTTAAAGAACACACGGATCTGAAAGTTTCAGAACCGTTGACTAAAACCTCTCTCACGAGCAAGACGTGATCAGACCCCATAACTATATGGGTGTTGGATTCGTTGGAATCACATGGTGATGTGAACTAGATTATTGACTCTAGTGCAAGTGGGAGACTGTTGGAAATATGCCCTAGAGGCAATAATAAATTAGTTATTATTATATTTCTTTGTTCATGATAATCGTTTATTATCCATGCTATAATTGTATTGATTGGAAACACAATGCATGTGTGGATACATAGACAAAACACTGTCCCTAGTAAGCCTCTAGTTGACTAGTTCGTTGATCAAAGATGGCCAAGGTTTCCTGACCATAGGCAAGTGTTGTCACTTGATAACAGGATCACATCATTAGGAGAATCATGTGATGGACTAGACCCAAACTAATAGACGTAGCATGTTGATCGTGTCATTTTGTTGCTACTGTTTTCTGCGTGTCAAGTATTTGTTCCTATGACCATGAGATCATATAACTCACTGACACCGGAGGAATGCTTTGTGTGTATCAAACGTCGCAACGTAACTGGGTGACTATAAAGATGCTCTACAGGTATCTCCGAAGGTGTTCGTTGAGTTAGTATGGATCGAGACTGGGATTTGTCACTCCATGTGACGGAGAGGTATCTCGGGGCCCACTCGGTAATACAACATCACACACAAGCCTTGCAAGCAATGTGACTTAGCTTAAGTTGCGGGATCTTGTATTATGGAACGAGTAAAGAGACTTGTCGGTAAACGAGATTGAAATAGGTATGCGGATATTGACGGTCGAATCTCGGGCAAGTAATATACCGAAGGACAAAGGGAATGACATACGGGATTATATGAATCCTTGGCACTGAGGTTCAAACGATAAGATCTTCGTAGAATATGTTGGATCCAATATGGGCATCCAGGTCCCGCTATTGGATATTGACCGAGGAGTCACTCGGCTCATGTCTACATAGTTCTCGAGCCCGCAGGGTCTGCACACTTAAGGTTCGACGTTGTTTTATGCGTATTTGAGTTATATGGTTGGTTACCGAATGTTGTTCGGAGTCCCGGATGAGATCACAGACGTCACGAGGGTTTCCGGAATGGTCCGAAAATGAAGATTGATATATAGGATGACTTCATTTGGTTACGGGAAGGTTGTGACAAGCGTTGGTTCTTATTTTTTTTATTAGTAAGCTTGTGAACCCATTTTCTAGTATGTGTGTGTGGGAATGATATGTCTTGCACTTTGTTTCTCATTTCATCAAGACTATGTTGATGAGTAATGCTCATCCTTATCTTAGTCGTCTCAAGTGCTTTGCCATGACTCACACACATTATTTTGGTTGAGCCTATTCTTAAGTTGCTTCTTTTACATGTTGCTCAACCATTTGTTTTTTGCAAGTGGTATGCTTATTGTCTCATCTATATTCTTTCACTCGTTGTGTGTTTTTATTAATTTTGGGGGAGAAACGATCCTATTTTGTGCACTTGTATCAAATACAAAAATCTCTTATTAGTGCACAAATCATGGGGAGCTTCTCTAGTTTTGATAAAACACTCCGTTGCCTTTATCATAATATATTTTATTCATATGGTTCGAAGGACCATATGATTGTTTGTTCCATATGGTATCTTTTGATTGCTTGCCTCTATTTTTGTATATTCTTGTGGCTTACAATCCTTTTATTTGCAATCTTTGGGTCCTCGATATAGTTTGTTTCCCCCCAACTTCTTATCATTGTATATGTGTATTTCTCTGCACTCATTTGTTGAGAAGTACACACTTTTTGGAGGGCCACCTACTATATTGGCTTTATAAACTTTGTGTCCATTTTGGCAATCGATGCCAATGGGGGAGAAGTTTAGAGAGTTTAGTTTGGTTATGCTTAGAGGGTTTTGCTTTTATTGCATAAGCATTTACATTTTGTACGCATGCATTATTGCATTGCTTTGCATGTGTGTGCTTGGTTATGCTTATTTCCTTATATAAACTCTCGTTAAGTGGTTGTCATCAATTACCAAAATGGGGGAGATTGTTAGAGCATATCTCTCCATATGTGGTTTCGGTAATTGATGACAATTCCTATGGACTAATGGTTGCCTTAAGTTATATTTATAGGATTCGTCCATAGGCACTTCTTGAAGTCCATCTGTTGGGTTCAAGGAGTTTATATGATGACCAAGATGGTATTCAAGGTATTATCCAAAGAATGGTCATAGAGACACAAGGTTGATCAAGATCGTCAAACAAAGAGTAAATCAAGATGATCAACACACAAAGCGTACAAGATGTACCGAGAGGGATCAAGTGATCCCATGGTATGGTAAGCATTGTCCATTGCGTGTTTGTGTACTAACCCATGGTCTTCGTGAGAGTTCTATGTGGGGGTTAGGTGTGTTTCCATGGGCTTGCGTCAAAAGGAAGATCTCATACAACCCATGAAGGATGACGTCAAGTGGTGATCGTCATCAAGATTGCGGTGTGCAAGTTCAAGTGGATCATCACGAATATATCATGCTTGATGCTTTCCATCCATTGTGGTGGCAATGGACTTGTGAAGATATGCTGAAGAGTGGCTCACCCATAGTGAGTATGGGGGAGCAATCAACTAGTCTTCATCAAGCCAACACAATCAAGAAAGGTGGTCCATCTTGAGGAAGCCAAGCTCATCATCATCTAGCTCAAGAGGACGAGGTGCAAGGTATAGGTTTGCCCTTGATAGCTTTTCTGTTTTAGGATAGATTGTTGTACTGTCAAGGGGGGTTCTTAAGTGAGTAGCTTGATCGTATCGTTCGTTGAGAGCTCAAACCATTTGCATCCTTGCATCATACTTCTTGGTTCTTCTTTGGTGTTTCTCTTTGTGAGTTTTAGAGCTTATGGTCATCTTCATGACAAGCTCGAGTTCATCGAAAACGGAGTCCATATGCATCTTCTATGATGTTTTCGATGTTGGGAGTTTTTACCGGTCTTATTCGAAGAAGGGTTCTCACCATTTTATTATGGGCCTTTTCTCACTTGCTTCTTATTTATATTTCTATCAAAATTGTGTTAGCCATGTCGTTAGCTTTCCAACAAACTGGGTTTCGTTGAAATCGGAGTCCGTATGCGAAAGTTAGAGCAGATTCAGTATCCAGCGGTAGTACCGCTCCTGGTGCCAGCGGTAGTACCGCCCCCGGAGGTGTAGTACTGCCCCCGGAGTGGTAGTAATTTCATACTACCGCTCCCTAGCGGTAGTGCCACTCTAGGAGCGGTAGTACCGCTCCGGGTGGGAGGTAGTACCGCTTCGGGACGGTAGTACCTCTCTTTGAGCGGTTGTTCTTCACCGGACTTTTTGCGAAGACATTCTCTAGAGGTAGTACCGCCAGGGCTGGAGGTAGTACCGCGAGGGGCTAGCGGTAGTACCGCTAGGGGCTAGCGGTAGTACCGCCAGGGCTAGCGGTAGTAACGCTGTGCTCGGGCTGTAAGTGGGGGTAACGGTCTGATTTCTTCCCCCACTATATAAAGGGGGTCTTCTTCCCCCTTGGACTTATCTATCCATTGAGCTCATGTTCTTCGCCCATTGTTGACCTTCTTAGAGCTTGCTAACTCTCAATCCCTCCAATGATTCTTGCTTGTTCTTGAGGGAAAAGAGAGAGGAGATGTAGATCCACATCTCCACCAATCACTTTCTCCTCTATGTGAGGGGAACCACTTGGATCTTGATCTTGGAGTTCTTTGTGAGTTCCTTGTTCTTCCTCTCATATTTCTCCATAGCTTTTGTTGTTGTGGAGGGATTTGAGTGTGAGGGACTTGTCCACTTCGTGTGTTCTTGCCATTGCATTAGTTGCATCGGTTTGAGTTCTCCATGACGATACGTGGAAGTGAAGTTTGAGAAGCTTATTACCTTTGGTACTTAGTACCCTAGATACTGTTCTTAGTGGATGCTTTGGCGTCCTAGAAGCTTGGTGGTGTCTTGGAGCTCAATCATTGTGGTGTAAAGCTCCGGGCAATCGTCCGGGGTCTTCAATTAGGTTGTGGAGATTGCCCCGAGCAATTTGTACGGGTACCGGTGACCGCCCCCAAGGTTTGCCATTTGTACGGGTTCGGTGACCGTCCTCAAGGGTCCCTTAGTGGAATCACGGCATCTTGCATTGTGCGAGGGCGTGAGGAGATTACGGTGGCCTTAGTGGCATCTTGGGGAGCATTGTGCCTCCACACCGCTCCAACGGATATTAGCATCCGCAAGGGTGTGAACTTCGGGATACATCATCGTCTCCGCGTGCCTCGGTTATCTCTTACCCAAACCCTTTACTTATGCACTTTACTTTGTGATAGCCATATTGTTTATTTTCATATATCTCACTATCACTTAGTTATTTATCTTGCTTGCCATAAGGAGTTGGTGCACATAGGTGAGTCTAGTTGTTTCAGGTTTTGTGCTTGACAAATTAAACGTTAGTTTTTTTCCGCATTTGTTCAAGCCTAAACCGTAATTATTTAAAGCGTCTATTCACCCCCCTCTAGGCGATATCCATGTCCTTTCAACTAGTCAAAGGATACCCACAAGGGCCACTTTAGTTGGCTGAGAGCGTGTTGAGCCGCCCCTAGGATGTGCTTGGTTTGAGGACCGAAAGTCATGAAATGTCATGGTTCCATCCCAAAGTCATGGGTTTGTTCCGTCCTTGTGTTCAGTTGATGATAAAAAATGTCATGGGTTGGTTCCGTCCTGGTGTTTAGTTGGAGAGATGAAATAAGAAGAACATGATGCCACTCACCTCTTCGATATAAATGTTGAGATTACATCTCTGAACAAATAGAGTTCTTTGCATTTGACAAGCCTATAATTTAAATTTTCAGCAACATTTTCTTTCTATTTTTAACACATGCAAATAAAAATATATGAACATGAGTACATACCAAATATTTACAAAAAATAATCACGAAAACGAAAAATAACCACAAAAGAAAATCACGGAAACGAAAAAATAGCCACAAATGAAATAACCACGAAAACTTTTGTTCGGGTACGGGGGTGAGCGCGGTGAGAATTGCTTGGTTATCTTTTTTTTTTTGCTTTCATGGACGGATAACGAGTCGATTCCTCCAAATCGGTGAAATTACTTGGTGAAGCATCTGGAGGGAATATTCTCTGCATGCGGATGACCCAGTTCCGGTTCCTAACCCAACTAAACACGAGAACGACTGTTAGGGATGGAACCAACCCGTCCGATTCCACCTCACCCTGAAACCAAACACACCATAGGCTGACACGTGTTGGGTGCTTCTTCAGGGTTTTATTTTTATTTTTACTGCACAAGTTTTCAGATTTTAAATGTTTTTTTAGCTTCTCAGTTGTCACCTTTGGAGAAAAAAATAGTTTTATTGCGTGATTTTTTTGTGCTTCCATGAAAAACACATGTTTGATTTCCCTGGAACCATAGATTTGCATATGCGAGAAGTACAACTGTAAGTCATGTTTTTTCATGATTTCGCGAGGAGCTTAGTTGTGCTTCTTGGAAAGGAAAAATAAAATATTTTATTTTGCTTCCACGAGAAACACAGTTGTTCTTCTTAGAAATAAAAAAAATATGCACAAGAAGTGCATATTTGCTTCTCGTGGAGGCATAGATTTGCTTCCGCGGTAAGCACAACTGTGCGTCTTGGAAAGGGACAGAAAGTGCGTTTGTTTCTTTCACAAGAAGCATACATTTTCTTCTCTCGGAGGCACAAATAGGAAAAAGCCAAGAAAAAAACCGGTCTTAAAAACACCGGTATTTTTTCCTTCCGGTTATTTTCGTGAAAAAAAGTTCGACAAAACTTATTAACATGAAATATAGTTTCAAAGATCTAGACGTGAAAAATCCTACAATGAAGATGATTCGGTATTTGAAACACACGATTCAAGAGATAAAACATTTTAAATAAGTAAATCTATCAAAAAAAGGAAAAAAAACTCTTAGGTTCGATAAGTCATCTCCACCATTTGTTAGTGCTTGAGAAGATGGGAGTGGCCTTTGCAAAGGGGTACCCTTAGACTAGCCATAGTAAAATTAACATACTCCCTCCGTTCCTAAATATAAGTCTTTTTAAGAGATTTCACTAGGGGTCTGCATACGGAGCAAAATGAGTGAATCTATACTCTATAGTATGTCTATATGCATCCGAATGTAGTCCATTCGTGGAACCTCTAGAAAGACTTATATTTAGAAACGGAAGGAGTAGATAGTATAACATGCATGCCATATAAATAGAAAAGATGACGTGACAATCAATTAATAAGGAGAGAGACAAATAGAGTAACTTATATGTTACCGTCATCTAACATTTCCCAATGACAAAACGTGTTTATTAAATAATCAATGATATCTAGGTTATCATACCTACGATACTACTCCCTCCTTTTCGGTTTATAGGGTTCAAATCTGAAATCTCATCAACCAACGTGAATTATGAGTGGATGACACTAGTTCTAATTAGCCAATGAAATATTTCTCACATATTCAATTTTCAAGGCAATAAATATAGGATCCTCCCTTTCATTGGACTTGCATGGTGCATGTAGAAAAAGATGCATGCAACCATTAATTTTCTTTCTCTTATCTCTATGAATTAAATATGACGTGAGACTCAAAGCACTTAACTTAGTTATAGTTAAAATGAGCCTAATATAATGGAAATCTATTTTTTTTGAGATGAGCCATATAAACCAGAAAGGAGAGAGTGTACAATATGGAGGTAATAACATATATTAGTAATTATATATGCATGTTACTACTAGTTTAGTCACTCCCTAGTATGACTGCCCTTTGGTTCACAGGGTAAAAAAAACATAGGAATAGAAAAGTCATAAAAAATAAGATGACATGCATCTTAAATCCTATGAGTAGGAATAGAAAAGAAGATGCCCTTTGATTCACATCATAGGATTTTTCGTTAAGTCTGGGCTAATGTTTATTTTCCTATGAAATGTGAAGGATACGAAGAATCCTCCATAGAAATTTAATACTATTCCTACTAATCAAAGGGTTCTAAAGAATTTTCCCCGTAAAAATCCTATCACATAAAATTCCTCAAAACCTAAGGAGGCCTTAGCGATTTCGGTGAGAATCCGATCTATTACCAGCCCCAAAACATTGAATTGCCCAATTGACTCCGAAATCAAGCAAAAGTTTCTCTCCAAGAATCTCCTGAAATAGAAAGAGTTTCTTTTTGAGTTGGAAAATAGAAAGCTCTAGGTATGCAACTCTATCCACTGATTGATACCGAAAGCGCCTGCCCCCTTTGAGTGAACCCAACGTCTATACTCGACACCAAAGTACTTTAAGGCGAAGGAACTAAATAGATCCATTAAATTAAAGCGATATACTAAAAGGATTGCACATGAATATGATGTGGATTTATAGATGCCGTCACGAACCATGTGAGAAATTGTGCTACATCAATAGTAGAAACACAAGTCACAAATAATATACCTTTGAGTTTTGAGGCAAACATTAGAAACACTACTAGTACAAGTTCTTGAGTACAAAATCATAGGGTACTACATAGGGCATTCTTATTTTAATTGAGATGCTCTCGCTCTTACATCATATGCTGATAATAGAAATACGAGTACTAGGCATGGTGGCTCACTCGCTCCCTGAAGCGTTCCAGCAGCAAAAGGCACGCAAAATGCGCCTCAGAACATCGCCGCGGCGATGGTGGGGGCGGCGCGGAGGTTTCCTCTTGTTATCCACGCCCTCGTTGTTGCCGCCGGTGAAATACGCCTCCGTATGCATATATTATATATGGACTGTTAGCTAGCACAAGGAATATACTGAACTGGTTACTTGCTCCAAGAGTGATGGATGAGCTTATATAGGGGTTCAGAGTAACCGATATATAGTTAGAACATAATCGACGACCGAACAAATGCATTACCAAGGCAGTGCACTTTCGGCAGTATCGAAGCTCCAAGAGTTTAAGTGAGTGGGGCAGTAATCAGTCATGCACTACGGATAAGCTAAGGCCAGATGAACCCTGCATCCAAAGGTTTAGACTCCCATGGGAAGATAACGATGGATCTATTAGTTTGAGGATTAGTTGAGGTATGAGGTATCTATACCAAACATGGCATTACAAATGGGTCGAGGTGTGCAGAGATTATGGCATCTAATCTTCTCGTCAGAGACCATAACGCGCTGTGGCATCTAATGATCTGCGCTTTAGTCGCTGTACTGGTAAAGGTGGATTATTTAATACTTGTTGTGATTGCGGTATCTGCGGAAGAACATCAACTGCTTAAACTGGCCGGCCAGCTTGTAGTCTACGAGAACTTGCACTTTTGGGTTCAAGACTCCTTCCTTGTCGATGGAAGGATGGATGGGTGGCTCTGAATGTTTCTGTGGTGTATATAATGCCAATGTTTCCATTCGACGCTGAATAGTCTGGCTTGGCAACTGACCGTATATAGACGCTGATCTCCATTTTGCGAGGAAGGAATCATATATTGTTCAGATGGCACTTTTCGACAGAAAGTGTGTTTGGAACGATCGGGAGGAAAAGATAGGCAGTTAGTGATTTTGCAAAAAACAACATTGCTATGAAGACCCATGGTTGACCCTGACCGAGTCTACTAACTAATCTTGCGCAGCTCCAGGTGGACCCAGAATTTTGGGCTAAGGCAAATTTGAATTGTGGGCCAACTTTTTAATATGAATTATATGCAGAGGCCAGGTGTCTGTTCGTAGTATTTGAATCCTCTTGTTTCTTTATTTTAAGCTAGCTAATAAAATTCATTGTTTGTTAAATAAAAAAGATGAGCTTTTTTTGTCTAATCAAGCAACTATTCTAGGGTATCATTGGAAGGATGGAACACGAGCCCGCAGCGGACACACGGCTACTCCTAGTCCTACTTACGCGCTGCTGCCTTGTGGCAGCCTGCTACCGAGCCAGCCGTGCGAGCTGAGCAAACGTCCAACGTTGGACACTCTCCTCAACAAGGAACAGTGGACCGTCCCTCGACCACGAGTGAGATAGCCCATGAACCGTTGTCACGATTGACACAATAACCCCATAACTGAGGTGGAGAAACGTTCCGATGGACCCAACGATAAGATGTGAGTAAAAGCAACTTCAATGAGTCGATCCATTTCGTTCGTTGCTGTTTGTTTGGGTCGGCGCGGATACAAAAATCGACCCAACGCGTCGACCCAAACAGACGCGCGTCCGCTTGACGTCCGTCTGGCGACCCATTTCCGGCCTAATTTAGGCCAGATTTGCGTCGACGCGGACACGAGACGGACGCGCGCACGTCTACTCCTCTTCCCGGGCCCGCCGGTCGGTGATATCCACCGCCATTTCCTCTCAAAAACCCTCCCGTCCGTGTGCGCTCCCGCCCCACGCCCGCTCCTGCCCCGCGCCCGCCATGGATGGCGACCTTGACCTCGACCTCGACGCCGGCACCGGCCTGGCCTCCCTCGCCTCGTCCGACAAAGGCAAGCCTCGCGCCTCCCAGAAGGCCGCCGCGCCGAAGCCGAAGAAGGTGGCGACGGCCGAAAAACGGGCAAAGGAGTCGGCCAAGAAGAAGGACCGTGTGACGCCCTCAATTTAATCGTACGCTAATCATACACGCAAATGCATACGATCAAACTCAAGGACTTACGGGAAGATATCACAACACAACTCTAGACACAAATAAAACAATATCAGCTTCATATTACAAGCGAGGGGCGTCGAGGGCTAGAATACAAAAGCTCAATAAAAATACGAGTGAGCGGAAGCAACAATATCTGAGTACAGACATAAAACATGGGGGTGCCTTAGAGAAGGCTAGCACAAAAGATACAACGATCGAACGAGGCGAGGCCTCCTGCCTGGGAACCTCCTAACTACTCCTGGACTTCAGCGGCCTCCACGTAGTAGCAGGCACCGTCGGGGTAGCAGTCGTCGTCGGGGGGAACCTCCATCTCCTGGGCTCCATGATCTGGTCGCAGCAACGGATCAAGAGGGCAAAGGGGGAGCAAAGCAACGGTGAGCACTCATCCAAAGTACTCGCAAGTCTTACATCAGAACTATTCTAAGTATGCATCAGTATCAATGAAGGGGGTGGTTATATGTGGACTGACTGCAGCAATGCGAGAAATAGAGAGAGAAGACCTAGTCCTATCGAAGACTAGCATCTTCAGGGTCTTGCAGCAATAGACGAGAGTACAACAAGGTAACATAAATAATAGTCATATTGTTGCAGCAATATTAATATGAAGTCATGCCCAGAGATCCTCCCTCGACTCCCCACGAGGAAGCAATCCCGGGGCAACTAATTTCAGTTAAGTTACAGTTGTAGTTGTATAAGATCAGGGCATAACTCCAAGTCGTCCTGTAACCATGGACACGGCTATTCGAATAGATAAGTTCTTCCCTCGACGGGTGCACAACATATTCCCCGACGCGCTCGATAACACTCTGGCCGGACACACTTTTCTGGGTCCTGCCCGGCCTCGGAATATCGACACGTCGCAGCCCCACCTAAGCTCAGCAGAGAGGCCAGCCCGACGGTCTAACTCCTAAGCACAGAGGGTTCATGGGCCCACTTGCCCTCCGCGCTCCTGCACGATACGTGGGCGGCCGATGTCAGTCCTAGAACCCCTTAGTACAAGAGCGATGCATCTCGGGACCACTCGAGCGCGCCGCTCCATCGCTGACGTCTGAAGAGCTTCAGCTGATACCGTGACGTCGAGTACCCATAATTCTTCCCACGCAGACGGTTAGTGCGTAATAAGGCCTTCCAACCAACCCAGATCAAATACCCAAATCCATTATCATTTTAATTAGGCCATCCACACAAACACGCGGGAATCCACCCGTCGAACAACTAATCACCAATGATCCGAGTGACATGGTCGAGTAACTGTGTGGTTGTAACATCGGGGGGAATCCGTGGTATCACCCTTGTTGGATTCCGAACGATGTAACCGTCAAGGTGGACTTAGAGGAATCACCCTCGAGGGTCCCACACTTGAGGGGTTGCACGACCAAGGCATCGTCGAGAATGGTGAAAGAGGAATCATCCTAGATAACCATGACGGACTAGCTGTACTACAGAGATATCATCAGGAGTACTTCGCGAGGTGTCACCCTCGGTACCCGATATTATCTCTGTAGCGTCGCACAACTAAGGGGGTGTAAGTGCTGTGTCGGTTCTGGCTCGTCGATCAGGGATCGAGATCTGAAAACAAAGTGGGGCAACTGGACTACGGGGGGTCAGAGGGGAAGACTGCTGCACCTATACTAAACAGTTTAAAGGTGTAGTACTGAAAGTAGCAGTTCATCAAAAACAGGCTATGCATCAGATATAGGAGCTAACTACAACAGTAGCAAAATACTAATGCAAACATGAGGGAGAAAGAAATGGGCGATATAGGAATGATCAAGGGGGTTTGCTTGCCTTGATGCTCTGCGGCAAAGGGCTGGTCGGCAGGGTCGTAGATGTACCCAGCAGCAGCGTCAGTCTCGGGTCTACCGGTAAGAAGAGGGGGAGAAACAATAAATAATAGCAACAGGGACAACACTAAGCATGCCATGGCAATATGCAGGCTAGGCATGAGCTAACGCAGTAACATCCGTAATTGACGGGTCGGAAGAATATCAGATGATATTTCCTGGGTCTCTGGCTTCTACTTGTCAGATGGAAAACGATTGAAAAGTTCCATGTTCGCTATGCTAGGGACGCGTGATAGACGAATGGACCGTGTATCCGGGTTCGTCTCGTTCTGCTGATCAACTTTCATGTTGAAAATATTTTGATCTGACTTACGATTTATTTTATATTAATTTTTAAAGTTTTATTAATCATTTAGGAATTAAAAACAGATTTAACTAATTCAATTAAAAGCAATGATGACATCAGCATGATGTCATGCTGACATCTGCAGTTGACTGGTCAACTGACAAGTGGGTCCCGTGTGTCATAGGCACATGTTTTGAATTAGGTTTAATATTAATTAATCAGATTAATTAAGTGGGGGACCCATGTGTCATACTCTATAAGTTAATTATTTATTTATATCAACAGATTACTAATTTATCTATTTAATTAGTTAACTAATTAATTAAATAATATATAATTATTTACTTTATTAATATATATATATATTTCTTTTTCTTTTTTTCTTTTCTCTACATACATGCATACATACCCAATACATACATACATACATACACATATATATCATCTAATACATATTCCATTTCTTTCTTTTCTCTTACAATCATCTCCAACCTCCTTGACATCTCTCTCAACTCACACGAACCTAAACACAGAGAGAGAGAGGAGGCAAGGTCCACCTCCACCTCCATGAGCCCAACGGCGCCGGAACGCGGCGACAATCGCCGGAATGGAAACGAGAGAGGGAGGAGGAGAGGATGGTCGGGGCCCGGAGCTCACCGGCGTTGACGGGAGGGCCCGGTGTAGCCGGACTACACGAGGAGTCGGCGCGGTTCCGGCAAGGAGGAGTTCCCGGTGGTGGTGGCGACGTTGGAGGAGGATTCCCGAGCGAGATGAAGGCCGGGGCTGGCCGGATCCGGTACGGAGGCGCCAACACAAACCCGGTGCGGCCCGGTGCGGGGACAACACGGTGGCCAGGGCGATGGGGAGAGAAGGGGCGATGACGATCGAGGTCGCGCGGGGGGGGGGGGGGGGTGGGGTGTCCCGACTGGGAGGTCGCGGAGGGGCCGGGGGGGGGGGGGGGGTTCGGCCGGTGGTGCTTGTTGTGAGGGAAGTGGCGATGGTAGGAGAGGGCGCGCGAGGGAGAGGGAGGCCGGGGCGAGCGATCTAGGGGCACGCGCAGCGGCTCGGTGGTGAGCCGACGAGAGGAGGGGAGGCGCGTGCAGGATCTGGGGAGAGGCGGCGCGTGAGGGAGTAGGCGGCGAGGGGGAGGGCTAACGAGGGGGTTGGTGGGGTGACGAGGGGAGCCCCTCGTCCCTTTGTGGCGGCGGCAGGAGGGAGCGCTGGGCGCTAGGGTTTGCCCCCCTCGGGGTGGCCGGCTGGGCCAATTTGGCCCAGTTGGGCCAGGTACTTTCTTCTTCTTCTTCTTTTCTTTTTATTTTTTTACGTTTTTTATATATATATCTCCTTTTTTAATTATATAGGGATTGTATGAACTTTAAAATGCCCGATTCACTTTTAAAACTTATTAGGGAATTTTTAATAACTTTTTCGATAATTTTTGTTTTAAACATTATAAAACTTTTTTTTCGTTTGATTTATTTTTAAACTTCGGACTTTGACGCGGTTTCAACTAACGCGAGATCAACGATATAATTTATGATGACGTGGCATTCATTGCATAGATTCAGTGTAGCTTAATTACATCCAATACTGTAGCAAAAGCTCAGGATGTCACAACTCTCCCCTACTAATAAGAATTCTCGTCCCGAGAATTAAGAGGTAGCAGGAAAAAGCTCGGGGTATTCATCACGAAGACGATCCTCGCGTTCCCTAGTGGCTTCATCTTCATGTTGGGGAACGTCGCATGGGAAACAAAAAATTTCCTACGCGCACGAAGTCCTATCATGGTGATGTCCATGTACGAGAGGGGATTTCCGATCTACGTACCCTTGTAGATCGCATAGCAGAAGCGTTAAGAAACGCGGTTGATGTAGTGGAACGTCCTCACGTCCCTCGATCCGCCCCGCGAACCGTCCCACGAACCGTCCCGCGATCCGTCCCACGATCCGCTCCGATCTAGTGCCGAACGGACGGCACCTCCGTGTTCAGCACACGTACAGCTCGACGATGATCTCGTCCTTCTTGATCCAGCAAGAGAGACAGAGAGGTAGATGAGTTCTCTGGCAGCGTGACGGCGCTCCGGAGGTTTGTGGTGATCTAATCTTAGCAGGGCTCCGCCCGAGCTCGGTAGAAACGCGATCTAGAGGAAAAACCATGGAGGTATGTGGTCGGGCTGCCGTGGCAAAGTTATCTCAAATCAGCCCTAATACCTCAGTATATATAGGAGGGAGGGAGGGGAGGAGGCAGCGTGAAACCCTCAAGGTTTGGCCGAAATTTGAGGTGGAGGAGTCCTACTCCAATCCTACTTGGAGTAGGATTCCACCTTCCCACTTGGAAACTCTTTCCACCTTGTGTTTTTCCCTTCTCAAACCTTATGGGCCTTAGTGGGAACTTATTCCAACCCACTAGGGGCTGGTTTATCTTTTCCCATAGCCCATGAGACCCCTTGGGGTGTGACACCCCTCTCGATGGTCCCCGTCACCCCTCCCGGCACTCCCGGTACACTACCGATGAGCCCGAAACTTTTCCGGTAATGCCCGAAAACTTTCCGGTAACAAAATGAGGTCATCCTATATATCAATCTTCGTCTCTGGACCATTCCGGAAACTCTCGTGACGTCCGTGATCCCATCCGGGACTCCGAACAACATTCGGTAACCAACCATATAACTCAAATACGCATAAAACATCGTCGAACCTTAAGTGTGCAGACTCTGCGGGTTCGAGAACAATGTAGACATGACCCGAGGGACTCCTCGGTCAATATCCAATAGAGGGACCTGGATGCCCATATTGGATCCTACATATTCCGAAGATCTTTATCGGTTGAACCTCAGTGCCAAGGATTCATATAATCCCGTAAGTTATTCCCTTTGTCCTTCGGTATGTTACTTGCTCGAGATTCGATCGTCGGTATCCGCATACCTATTTCAATCTCGTTTACCGGCAAGTCTCTTTAATTATTCCGTAATACAAGATCCCGTGACTTACACTAAGTCACATTGCTTGCAAGGCTTGTGTGTGATGTTGTATTACCGAGTGGGCCCCGAGATACCTCTCCGTCACACGGAGTGACAAATCCCAGTCTCGATCCATACTAACTCAACGAACACCTTCGAAGATACCTGTAGAGCATCTTTATAGTCACCCAGTTACGTTGTGACGTTTGATACACACAAAGCATTCCTCCGGTGTCAGTGAGTTATATGATCTCATGGTCATAGGAACAAATACTTGACACGCAGAAAATAGTAGCAACAAAATGACACGATCAACATGCTACATCTATTAGTTTGGGTCTAGTCCATCACATGATTCTCCTAATGATGTGATCCCGTTATCAAGTGACAACACTTGCCTATGGTCAGGAAACCTTGACCATCTTTGATCTACGAGCTAGTCAACTAGAGGCTTACTAGGGATAGTGTTTTGTCTATGTATCCACAAATGCACTGTGTTTCCAACCAAGACAATTATAGCATGGATAATAAATGATTATCATGAACAAAGAAATATAATAATAACTAATTTATTATTGCATCTAGGGCATATTTCCAACAGTCTCCCACTTGCACTAGAGTCAATAATCTAGTTCACATCACCATGTGATTCCAACGAATCCAACACCCATATAGTTATGGGGTCTGATCACGTCTTGCTCGTGAGAGAGGTTTTAGTCAACGGTTCTGAAACTTTCAGATTCGTGTGTTCTTTACAAATCTTTATGTCATATTATAGATGCTGCTACCATGTGCTATTCGGAAATACTCCAAATATCTACTCTACTATACGAATCCGTTTCACTACTCATAGTTATTCGGATTAGTGTCAAAGCTTGCATTGACGTAACCCTTTACGACGATCTCTTTAACCACCTCCATAATCGAGAAAAGTTCCTTAGTCTATTTAGTTACTAAGGATAACTTTGACCGCTGATCAGTGATTCAATCCTGGATCACTCTGTGTACCTCTTAACAGACTTGCTGCAAGGCACACATCAGGTGCGGTACTCAGCATGGCATACTTTAGAGTCTACGGCTAAGGCATAGAAGACGACCTTCGTCTATTCTCTTTATTCTGCCGTGGTCGGGTTTTGAGTCTTACTCAAATTCACACCTTACAACACAGTCAAGAACTCCTTCTTTGCTGATCTATTTCTAATTACTTCAAAAACTTGTCAAGGCAGGCATCTTGTTGAAACTTCTATTAAGCGTTTTGATCTATCTCCATAGATCTTGATGCTGAACGTTCAAGTAGCTCCATCCAGGTATTCCTTTGAAAAACTCCTTTCAAACAACCTTTTATGCTTCATAGAAATTCTACATTACTTCTGATCATCAATATGTCAACCACATATACTTATCAGAAATTCTATAGTGCTCCCACTCACTTCTTTGGAAATACAAGTTTCTCATAAACCTTGTACAAACCCAAAATCTTTGATCATCTCATCAAAGTGTATATTCCAACTCCGAGATGCTTGCACCAGTCCAATGAAGGATCGCTGGAGCTTGCATACTTGTTAGTATCTTTAGGATCGACAATACCTCCTGGTTGTATCACATACAATGTTTGCTCAAGGAAACCGTCGAGGAAACAATGTTTTGTCTTCCTATGTGCAATATTTCACAAATAATGCAACAACTACTAACATAATTCCAACAGACTTTTAGCATCGCTAAGAGTGAGAAAGTCTTATCATAGTCAACTATTTGATCTTGTCAGAAACATCTTTGCGACAAGTCGAGCTTTTCTTAATAGTGACTTATCACCATCATCGTCTGTCTTCCTTACAAAGATCCATCTTTACTCAATAGTCTTACTACCATCAAGTAGTTCCTCCAAAGTCTACACTTCGTTTTATATATGGATCCTCTCTCGGATTTCATGGCCTCAGGTCATTTGTCGGAATCCGGGCCCACCATTACTTCTTCATAACTCGTAGGTTCACTGTTGCTCAACAACATGACCTCCAAGACAGGGTTACCGTACCACTCTGCATTAGTACGCGACCTTGTCGACCTACGAGGTTTGTAGTAACTTGATCCGAAGCTCAATGATCACCATCATCAGCTTCCACTTCAATTGGTGTAGGCGCCACAGGAACAACTTCCTGTGCCCTGCTACACACTAGTCGAAGTGATGGTTCAATAACCTCATCAAGTTCTATCACCCTCCCACTCAATTATTTCGAGAGAAACCTTTCCTCGAGAAAGGATCCGTTTCTAGAAACAAACACTTTGCTTTCGGATCTGAGATAGGAGATGTACCCAACTGTTTTGGATATCCTATAAAGATGCATTTATCCGTTTTGGGTTCGAGCTTATCAGACTGAAACTTTTTCACATAAGTGTCGAAGCCCCAAACTTTCAAGAAACGACAGTTTAGATTTCTCTAAACCTCAGTCTATACTGTGTCATCCCAACGTAAATACGCGGTGCCCTATTTATAGTGAATGCAGTTGTCTCTAATGCATAACCCATAAACGATAGTGGTAATTCGAAAGAGACATCATAGCATGCACCATACCAAATAGTGTGTGGTTATGACGTTTAGACACATCACCACACTATGATGTTCCAGGTGGCATGAACTGCGAAACAATTTCCACATTTTCTTAACTGCGTACCAAAACTCGTAACTCAGATATTCATTTCTATGATCATATCGTAGACAGTTTATCCTCTTGTTATGACGAACTTCACTCCGAAACAGAATTGAACTTTTCAATATTTCAGACTTGTGATTCATTAAGTAAATACTCTTGTATCTACTCAAATCATCATTGAAGTAAGAACATAATGATATCCACTGCGTGCCACAACACCCATTGGACTGCATACATCAAAATGTATCACTTCCAACAAGTTACTATCTTGTTTCATCTCAATGAAAACAAGGCCTTGCCCATGTGGTATGATTTGCATGTCACTAGTGATTCAAAATCAAGTGAGTATAAAGATCCATCAGCATGGAGCCTCTTCATGCAATTTATACCAACATGACTCAAGCGGCAGTGCCACAACTAAGTGGTACTATCATCATTACCTCGTATCTTTTGGCACCAATATCATGAACATGTGTAACACTATGATCGAGATTCAATAAACCATTGAAGGTGATTATTCAAGCAAATAGAGTAACCATTATTCTTTTAAATGAATAATTGTATTGCAATAAACACGATCCAATCATGTTCATGCTTAACGCAAGCACCAAATAAAAATTATTTCGGTTTAACACCAATCCCGATGGTAGAGGGAGCGTGCGACGTTTTGATCATATCAACCTTGGAAACACTTCCAACACGTATCGTCACCTCGCCTTTAGCTAGTCTCCGTTTATGTCGTAGCTATTATTTCGTGTTACTAATCACTTAGCAACCGAACCGGTATCCAATACCCTCGTGCTACTAGGAGTACTAGTAAAGTACACATCAACATCATGTATATCAAATATACTTCTTTCGACTTTTGCCAGCCTTCTTATCTACCAAGTATCTAGAGTTGCTCCGCCTCAGTGACCGTTCCCCTCATAACAGAAGCACTTAGTCCCGGGCTTGGGTTTAATCTGGGGTCTCTTCATTAGTGTAGCAACTGCTTTGCCGTTTCACAAAGTATCCCTTCTAGCCCTTGCCTTTCTCGAAACTTAGTGGTTTTACTAACCATCAACTATTGATGCTACTTCTTGATTTCTACTTTTGCAGTGTCAAACATCGCGAATCGCTCAAGGATCATTGTATCTATCCTTGATATGTTATAGTTCATCACGAAGCTCTCACAGCTTGGTGGCAGTGACTTTGGAGAACCATCACTATCTTATCAGGAAGATCAACTCCCACTTGATTCAAGCGATTGTCGTACTCAGATAATCTGAGCACACGCTCAACGATTGAGCTTTTATCCTTTACTTCGTGGACACATAATCTTGTCGGAGGTCTCATACCTCTTAACAAGGGCACAAGCATGAAATCACAATTTCATCTCTTTAGAACATCTCTTATGTTCCGTGACGTTTCAAAACGTCTTCCGCGCCTTGCTTCTAAGCCATTAAGTATTTTGTACCGAACTATCGTGTAGTCATCAGAAACGTGTATGTCGGATGTTCACAACATCTACAGACGACACTCGAGGTGCAAAACACCGAGTGGTGCATTAAGGACATAAGGCTTCTGCGCAGCAACGAGGACAGTCCTTGGTTTTACAGACTCAGTCTACAAAGTTTGCTACTATCAACTTTCAACTAAATTTTCTCTAGGAACATATAAAAACAGTAGAGGTATAGCGCAAGCTACATCGTAATTCGCAAAGACAATTAGACTATGTTCATGACAATTAG
Source organism: Hordeum vulgare subsp. vulgare (assembly GCF_904849725.1). NCBI lineage: Eukaryota > Viridiplantae > Streptophyta > Magnoliopsida > Poales > Poaceae > Hordeum > Hordeum vulgare. The sequence continues at coordinate 74,071,537 of NC_058524.1, read as the reverse complement.
TTCAATTAATCATATTACTTAAGAACTCCCACTCAAAAAGTACATCTCTCTAGTCATTTGAGTGGTACATGATCCAAATCCACTATCTCAAGTCCGATCATCACGTGAGTCGAGAATAGTTTCAGTGGTAAGCACCTCTATGCTAATCATATCAACTATACGATTAATGCTCGACCTTTCGGTCTCATGTGTTCCGAGGCCATGTCTGCACATGCTAGGCTTGTCAAGCTTAACCCGAGTGTTCCGCGTGTGCAACTATTTTGCACCCGTTGTATGTGAACGTTGAGTTCACACCTGATCATCACGTGGTGTCTCGAAACGAAGAACTGTCGCAACGGTGCACAGTCGGGGAGAACACAATTTCGTCTTGAAATTTTAGTGAGAGATTACCTCATAATGCTACCGTCGTTCTAAGAAAGATAAGGTGCATAAAGGATTAACATCACATGCAATTCATAAGTGACATGATATGGCCATCATCATGTGCTTCTTGATCTCCATCACCAAAGCACCGGCACGATCTTCTTGTCACCAGTGTCACACCATGATCTCCATCATCACGATCTCCATCAACGTGTCGCCATCGGGGTTGTCGTGCTACTCATGCTATTACTACTAAAGCTACATCCTAGCAATATAGTAAACGCATCTACAAGCACAAACGTTAGTTTAAAGACAACCCTATGGCTCCTGCCGATTGCCCTACCATCGACGTGCAAGTCGATATTAACTATTACAACATGATCATCTCATACATCCAATATATCACATCACAAACATACCCTGCAAAAACAAGTTAGACGTCCTCTAATTGTTGTTGCATGTTTTACGTGGTGACCATGGGTATCTAGTAGGATCGCATCTTACTTACGCAAACACCACAACAGAGATATATGAATTGCTATTTAACCTCATCCAAGGACCTCCTCGGTCAAATCTGATTCAACTAAAGTTGGAGAAACCGACACTCGCCGGTCATCTTTGACCAACGGTGTTACTCGTAGCGATGAAACCAGTCTCTCGTAAGCGTACGAGTAATGTCGGTCCGAGCCGCTTCGATCCAACAATACCGCGAAATCAAGAAAAGACTAAGGAGGGCAGCAAAACACACATCATCGCCCACAAGAAACTTTTGTGTTCTACTCGAGAAGACATCTACGCATCAACCTAGCTCATGATGCCACTGTTGGGGAACGTCACATGGGAAACAAAAATTTTCCTACGCGCACGAAGTCCTATCATGGTGATGTCCATCTACAAGAGGGGATTTCCGATCTACGTACCCTTGTAGATCGCACAGCAGTAGCGTTAAGAAACGCAGTTGATGTAGTGGAACGTCCTCACGTCCCTCGACCCGCCCCGCAAACCGTCCCACGAACCGTCCCGCGATCCGTCCCACGATCCGCTCCGATCTAGTGCCGAACGGACGGCACCTCCGCGTTCAGCACACGTACAACTCGACGATGATCTCGTCCTTCTTGATCCAGCAAGAGAGACAAAGAGGTAGATGAGTTCTCCGGCAGCGTGACGGCGCTCCGGAGGTTGGTGGTGATCTAATCTCAGCAGGGCTCCACCCGAGCTCCGTAGAAACGCGATCTAGAGGAAAAACCATGGAGGTATGTGGTCCGGCTGCCGTGGCAAAATTGTCTCAAATCAGCCCTAATACCTCAGTATATATAGGAGGGAGGGAGGGGAGGAGGCAGCCTGAAACCCTCAAGGTTTGGCCGAAATTTGAGGTGGAGGAGTCCTACTCCAATCCTACTTGGAGTAGGATTCCACCTTCCCACTTGGAAACTCTTTCCACCTTGTGTTTTTACCTTCTCAAACCTTATGGGCCTTAGTGGGAACTTATTCCAGCCCACGAGGGGCTGGTTTATCTCTTCCCATAGCCCATGAGACCCCTTGGGGCGTGACACCCCTCTCGATGGTCCCGGTCACCCCTCCCGGCACTCCCGGTACACTACCGATGAGCCCGAAACTTTTCCGGTAATGCCGGAAAACTTTCGGTAACCAAATGAGGTCATCCTATATATCAATCTTCGTCTCTGGACCATTCCAGAAACTCTCGTGACATCCGTGATCCCATCCGGGACTCCGAACAACATTCAGTAACCAACCATATAACTCAAATATGCATAAAACATCGTCGAACCTTTAGTGTGCAGACCCTGCGGGTTCGAGAACTATGTAGACATGACCCGAGGGACTCCTCGGTCAATATCCAATAGCGGGACCTGGATGCCCATATTGGATCCTACATATTCCGAAGATCTTATCGTTTGAACCTGAGTGCCAGGGATTCATATAATCACGTATGTCATTCCCTTTGTCCGTCGGTATGTTACTTGCCCGAGATTTGATCGTCGGTATTCGCATACCTTTTTCAATCTCGTTTACCGGCACATCTCCTTACTCGTTCTGTAATACAAGATCCCGCAACTTACACTAAGTTACATTGCTTGCAAGGCTTGTGTGTGATGTTGTATTACCGAGTGGGCCCCAAGATACCTCTCCGTCACACGAAGTGACAAATCCCAGTCTCGATCCATACTAACTCAACGAACACCTTCGGAGATACTTGTAGAGCATCTTTATAGTCACCCAGTTACGTTGCAACGTTTGATACACACAAAGCATTCCTCCGGTGTCAGTGAGTTATATGATCTCATGGTCATAGGAACAAATACTTGACACGCAGAAAACAGTAGCAACAAAATGACACGATCAACATGCTACGTCTATTAGTTTGGGTCTAGCCCATCACATGATTCTCCTAATGATGTGATCCCATTATCAAGTGACAACACTTGCCTATGGTCAGGAAACCTTGACCATCTTTGATCAACGAGCTAGTCAACTAGAGGCTTACTAGGGACAGTGTTTTGTCTATGTATCCACACATGCACTGTGTTTCCAATCAATACAATTATAGCATGGATAATAAACGATTATCATGAACAAAGAAATATAATAATAACTAATTTATTATTGCCTCTAGGGCATATTTCCAACACTTCAGAATGATTTGACCACTACACTTTAAGGAACTTGGTGACTTTGCGACGAGTTTGACGTTCAGCCTCGTCGAGAATGCGGAACGGATGCTCTTTATAGGAGATGTCTTGTTGCAGCTCAAGCATATCATGATCCACTGCTCCAATAGGATCCTTGAAGCAGCGGCGGAGCTGAGACACATGGAAAACATCGTGAACCCGAGAAAGGTTCGCCGGCAGTTCCAATTGATAAGCCACTATTCCACGCCTTTCGAGAACGGTGAAAGGACCAATATAGCGAGGAGCTAACTTGCTCTTGATTCCAAAACGGTGTGCACCTCTCATTGGTGTGACACGAAGATAAGCCTTTTCGCCAGGTTGATAGACCATATCTTGATGATGACGGTCATACTGACTCTTGTGACGAGACTAAGCAGCCTTCAGATTGTCATGAATAATGCGGACTTGATCTTCAACATGTTGGATAACATCTGGACCGAAGAGTGACCGGTACTTTGAACGGTGGCTCCGGAATTCCATACAAGCCAAGTGCAATGGATACTTTGGAGTCAAGGGTGTACAATAGAGTCAGATTTCAATCCTGTGGAACTTTGGGTTATGGGTTCACCATGTGGGCCAAGAATAGGCAGAGCGGCGACATCTTATACGGTCTTGGTAACAAGACATGTCAGAGGATAACCTGTCAGTTATGTTGGCAACAACATCGGTACTAAGGGAGGGGGACGAATATAACCATTTTCCTGCTCGTTGAAACGAGGCGGACCAATAGGCAAGGCCCTCGTCCACCGGCGACTACCAAAATGTTATCCACAATAGTAACAGGGTCTTACTGACAGAGTTGTACACCGAGGTTGTTACCTAAGCAGGGAATTAACACTGCTTACATAAGTTATGCCACAAGAAAGGTCAAACAAACCAATGGGAAGGAAAATGTGTTCACACACACAAGTTTTAGAGTATACCATTCCCGAGGGAAATAGAGTATCATATACATGGTAGGTCATCAAGTACCTAACCATCTTGATAAAAGTACAAGAAGAATCATGATGTCTACCCATACCATATGGTTTGGATAATTGATCAAGAACAATTTAGCATTGCGCTTCCAATGTTCCTGTTGAAATTTAAAGTACCACATCCGTGCTTCGGGGTAGCCTCGACATGGTCATCAAATAAAGGTTGGACTTATGGGTAAACAAAGAGGAACCATGAGGAACAACTTAGGAAATAAGTCATATAGTTTCCGCATGGAAGATGGCGAATCCTACATATGGGAGGATTTATAACAATAGGTCCTTCGGCCCGGTGTGCTAGACAAGACATCACCATACCGGGTTACATAAGACCAAAGTTATAATTATTGGGAAATGTTCCAACCATCATATCTGCCCCAGATTCAGATTTGTTGGTGTTAGGATACCTCAGACTCAAGATGCCTAAGAAGAAAAGATGAAGATGCAAGATTCTCATGATATGAGCTACACAAGTAACTCTTAAATCATGAGTTCGGTTGTAAGACATATGACACAACGTCAAGACATTCATGCACACGTGGAATTCTTACAACAGCATGCAACCGAGTTCTCATTTGGAAACCATCATCGAGGATAACAAGGCTCCATGTGTAAGTCTGGATTAGCTCTTATGAAGGAACTTCTTTTCCTTGATCAAATCAGTCAGTGGCTTGGCGTGCTAAGATAAGTTACATGAAGTGAAGATAACAAATCTTCAAAACATATAACACTTCGCACATGTGTGAATGATTTGGTATGATCCTAGAGGAAGCAAAACAAAACTTCCACATATTCACGGCGGAAAGAGTGCACATGAACTTTGGGAAATACACTTCTTCTACCCAACATATTCTTCATGAGCTAGGCACAAGGATAATGCTTTCAAGAGCTTCATCGTGGGACATGGAGAAGTTGATGGTGTGGCTGATGGGATCAACAACAACCCCTCAAGATTTTGACAGGGATGAATTTCCAAAATTTATTATATCAAGGAGATAGCATTTGTCAACTCAAATGGTATAATGTCGTATGATCGAGGGAACAACAACAATTAGACACAGTTTGAATGGTGCACTCGGAAATACGGATGGAGTAGCACAACCAATGTCAAAAATGATGAGTCAACACCCCAACGCAAAGAATGAAACAATCAGTTGTTAACCTCAATGCAATAAGGTTGCTAGAAGTATTGGAATCACACATCAGAGTTCACTGGTTGGTATTCCGGTTTGAAACAACACGGGAGCAAGAAATGAATGGTGATGGCGAGAAGTATTACTATATCAAGAATTCTTAAGACGTGTGCAATCCTCACGACATTCTTGGCATACCAGATAGTAATACTCCAAGGTAGAAGATAACATAAGCTGAATTAGCAAGGAACTCAAAGGACAACACAAAACACGATCAAGTTTGTGTGGGAGTGAAGGCAACAAGGTTTGTCGATGATAACACAAATCATCGAGGGGCAAGGATGGTATTTCTCATCATGCATCCGATCGGTGCCCTGGAAGAACTCAAAATGCTGATGATGATCACGACAAAATTGTTAAGAACTTCACGAAGATGTAATCAATCCGCGAAGACATCAAGCAAGGGAATGGTGAAGCTACAGGTTGCCGGAAACACAATTAAGACTGCTAGCTTAGAATTGAGATTGCCTTTCAGGACAACCAACATGATGTGGAAATCTCGATGCAAGCTTAACGCACATTTGGAATTGTGTTCCAGGGAGGAAGGGTATAGATAGCATGGTCGAGCTCCAACATGACGATGATTATGTAGCTTAACAGTTTGCAATGACATGATCGAGTACAAACTCGTAAACAAGGAAGATTACTAAAAATTGTTGAATCGCAATGCATACTCGATTCATTTATCGATGTACTCGCGTGTCCAACAACTCAAACACGAGGAAAATGGAATTAAAGAAAATATCATAGTTGATGAGGAGCTCACAACAAGTTATATAGCTCTGTGATATCCTCGAGCTACAAGGGACAATACTCGGAGATAGATCAACATTAAGGCTTGGACCGATGTATTGATCTGAAGAAGATAAGTACTTTAACTCGTCTGAGAAAGAAATCAAGGTAGGACAACATGGTCGGAACCATGGTTGCAAAGTACCAAACCACAGATACCAGATTAAACCACATAATGAATGATTAATGACACAAGAAGCTTCTATGGTAAGATCAACATCGTCTCCATGGGCATGAACACAAAGTTCAAGGTCGACTCCCACTTCATCAATGCATCACCTGCCATTTACTCCTCGCCTTTGATGAGGTTGTAGCTTTGAAAGGATATTCGGAAAAGCACCAGAAGAGTAAGACTCATAAATTTTTTTCGAGTCATATTGATTTAGGAAGGCATAGGTTCAACCCATCGGGGCATCTTAGGAACATATACCATACACTCCAAGAGTAATTAACACATGCTTCACAATAGAGCATGGCCAACAAAGGCATATGATACAACTCGTCAGAAGGAGAAGACACAATTTCCAATGGCATTATGCATCAGGGGAACAATACCACAAGAATTTTGGATGTAAGGGATGTCGTTGGATAATAACCCAACAATGGGTCTGGCAGTACCACAAAGGACCTGATGTGAGTATCGATACTCAATCAGAGGAAGATAGAATCCAAGGCATCGGATTTTAGAATATCTGAAAAAATATCGATACTTAATTACCAAAGGAATTAGGATCCCCAGGTTGGTGTACCATTATCAGATATTCCGATCAAATACAGGCTAGTTGAATGAACTTAGATGGACAACCAATCAAAGTTGAATTGCCGAGAACCAGCTCCGTTTGGAAGGACGTCTGACCCCGAAAGATAATTTATGAGTATCAACAGATGATTGTGCGCATTCACACAAAGGTAGAATCAATAAGATCACAGGAAAATCACAAAGGATTTTAATGAATGCTGCTAGACATATGGATTTAACCATAACACAAGCAGGTGAGAAAGGTAAAAAACAATAGGCTACTGGGATTCCGAAAGATCGAATAGTAATTCGAAGAACCTTCGATACACATGACAACTGATGACAGACGAATCCCTGATGACCCACAAGTATAGGGGATCTATCGTAGTCCTTTCGATAAGTAAGAGTGTCGAACCCAACGAGGAGCAGAAGGATCTCACAAGTGGTTTTCAACAAGGTAAAATCTGCAAGCACTGAAATTATCGGTAACAAGTAGTTGTGTGGTGAGATGATTCGTAGCAAGTAGCAAGTAACAAAAGTAACCATGGTGCACCAAAGTGGTCCAATCCCTTTTGTAGCAAGGGAGAAGCCTGGACAAAGTCTTATAGGAGGTAAAGCGCTCCCGAGGACACATGGGAAATTCTGTCAAGCTAGTTTTCATCATGCTCATATGATTCGCGTTCGTTACTTTGATAGTTTGATATGTGGGTGGACTGGCGCTTGGGTACTGCCCTTACTTGGACAAGCATCCCACTTATGATTAACCCCTCTTGCAAGCATCCGCAACTACGAAAGAAGAATTAAGACAAAGTCTAACCATAGCATTAAACTAGTGGATCCAAATCAGCCCCTTACGAAGCAACGCATAAACTAGGGTTTAAGCTTCTGTCACTCTAGCAACCCATCATCTACTTACTACTTCCCAATGCCTTCCTCTAGGCCCAAATAATGGTGAAGTGTTATTTAGTCGACGTTCACATAACAACACTAGAGGAAAAACAACATACAACACATCAAAATATCGAACGAATACCAAATGCACATGACTACTTATAGCATGACTTATCCCATGTCCTCAGGAACAAAAGTAACTACTCACAAAGCATAATCATAATCATGACCAGAGAGGTAATGAGTAGCATCAAAGATCTAAACATAAACTCTTCCAGCAAGTAATCCAACTAGCATCAACTACAAAGAGTAATTAACACTACTAGCAACCTTACAAGTACCAATCGGAGTCGCGACATGGAGATTGGTTACAAGTGATGAACTAGGGTTTGGAGATGAGATGGTGTTGATGAAGATGTTGATGGTTTCATGCTATTATCTTGTCAAACTTTGGATGTTTTGCATGCCTTTTATATATTTTTTGGGACTAACTTATTAACTCAGTGCCAAGAGCCAGTTCTTGTTTTTTCCATGTTTTTGACCCCTTTCAGAGGAGGATTTTGAACGGAGTCCAAATGGAATGAAACTGCCAAAAAGATTTTTTCCGGAACAGAAAAAGATCGGGAAGCTGGAGAATCAGGGAAGGGGGCCAGCAGGGACCCCACAAGCCCTCATGGCGCGGCCAGGGGGCCCGCGGCCCCCTGGCTTGTGGGCTCCCTGAGGGTCCGTTTCCCTAGGTTTTGCGCCTATATATTCCCTAAAATTCCATAAAAAATCAGGAGATCATCGAAAGTACTTTTCCGCCACCGCAAGCTTTTGTCTCCGCAAGATCCCATCTGGGGCACGTTCAGGTTCCCTGCCAGAGGGGGGATTCGGATACGAAGGGCTTCTTCATCAACACCATGACCTCTCTGATGATGCGTGAGTAGTTCACCATAGACCTACGGGTCCATAGCTAGTAACTAGACGGCTTCTTCTCTCTCTTGGATCTTCAATACAAAGTTCTCCATGATCTTCATGGAGATCTATCCGATGTAATCTTCTTTTGCGGTGTGTTTGTCGAGATCTGATGAATTGTGGATTTATGATCGGATTATCTATGAATCTTATTTGAGTTTCTGCTGATCTCTCTTATGCATGATTTCATATCCTTGTAATTCTCTTCGAGTTGTGGGTTTTGTTTGGCCAACTAGATCTATGATCCTTGCAATGGGAGAAGTGCTTGGTTTTGGGTTCATACCGTGCGGTGACCTCACCCAGTGACAAAAGGGGTAGCGAGGCACGCATCGTGTTGTTGCCATCAAGGGTAAAAAGATGGGGTTTTCATCATTGGTTTGAGATTAACCCTCTAAATCATGTCATCTTGCTTAAGGCATTACTCTGTTTGTCATGAACTCAATAGACTAGATGCATGCTGGATAGCGGTCGATGTGTGGAGTAATAGTAGTAGATGCAGAAAGTATCGGTCTACTTGTCACAGACGTGATGCCTATATGTATGATCATTGCCTTAGATATCGTCATGACTTTGCGTGGTTCTATCAATTGCTCGACAGTAATTTGTTCACCCACCGTGATATTTGCTATTTTGAGAGAAGCCTCTAGTGAACACTATGGCCCCCGAGTCTACCCCACACCATATTTTCAGCCTTACACTTTTTACTTCGTTGCACTTTCCGCCTTCTGATCTCACTTTGCAATCAATCTTGAAGGGATTGACAACCCCTTTATAGCGTTGGGTGCAAGCTCTTTTGTGTTTGCGCAGGTACTCTGGACTTTACGAGACTCTCAAACTGAGGGAAATACTTACTGCTCGTGTGCTGCATCACCCTTTCCTCTTCAAGGGAAAAACCGACGCAAAACAAGAGAAGTAGCAAGAATTATTCCTTGCGTTGCCAGGGAAGGACTTTTGTTGCCGTAGCAGAAGAATTTCTGGTGCCGTTGTTGGGGAGGATCAAGTCAAGAACTCATACAAGTAAGTGTCACAAATTCATCTCTTGCATTTACTTTTTTGCCTCTCGTTTTCCTCTCCCCCACTTCTGAAAAACAAAAAATTACAAAAATATTTGCCTTTTTCGTTTGCCTTTCCTTTGCTTGTGTGCTATGTGCCTCAATATGCTTGCATCTTCTCTTGCTGAAAATCTAGTGATATGGATCCTCACCCACTTGCTAATCTCTTTAAGAGATCCGCTTATGTGGAACCAATTGTTAGTGAGTTGAGTGCACTTGACTTTCTCTATGGAGTTTTGCTTGAGATGCGTGAATCTGAAAATCGTGATGAAGAAATTTATGAAATGATTCATGAGGGCTCCTTGAATGAAAAGCATGATTGCAATGATTTCATTATAAATTCTATTAATGACAATCATGCTAAAAATATGCAAAACCCTAAGCTTGGGGATGCTAGTTTTGCTATGTCCACTACTTGTTGCAATGATATTTGCAATAATATTGAAAGTGGGTTTGGAGAAGTCATGACTTTAGTTGATGATAATCCCACTATTTTTGAAGAGCGTCAACTTTGCATGCATGTGGATCATGAAAAGAATATCCTTTGTGATAGCTATTTTGTTGAATTTGATTATGATCCCACATGTAATTGCTATGAGAGAGGAAAATATTGTGGTAGAAACTTTCATGTTACCAAATTACCTCCCGTTATGTGGAGATTGCTATTGTATCTTTCTTCCTCCTTGCATGTGGCAACTATTGGTTGTCTTGAGAATCTGTTTTCCTATAAAATGCCTATGCATAGGAAGTATGTTAGACTTAGATGTGATTTTCACATGTTTTATGATGCTCTCTTCGTGTCCGATTGCTTTCTTTTATGTGAGCATCATTAAAATCCTTATGCCTAGCTAAGGGCGTTAAACAATAGCGCTTGTTGGGAGGCAACCCAATGAATTTATATTTTTATTTCTGTTTTTTTGCGTCCACACCATCATAATTCTGTTGTGATTGTGTTTTTTGTGTTTATTTTTGTGTTTGAGCCAAGTAAAACCTTTATGACTAGTCTTGGTGATGGTTGTTTGATCCTGATGGAAAAAGACAGAAACTTTTCGCTCATGAGATTATTTTTCATTTTTATTCATAAAGATCTTTTGAGTTATTCTTTTTGCTGCTGGTTGGTATGCCTTTTTCCCAGGCAGTCGTAATTGTTCCGAATTTTTGAGGTATGAGAAGTATACAAAGTATACATATTGCTACAGACTGGTCTGTTTTTGACAGATTCTGTTTTTGTTGAGTTGGTTGCTTGTTTTGATGAAACTATGGATAGTATCGGGGGGTACTAGCCATGGAAAAGTGAGAATACAGTAATCTAACACCAATATAAATAGAAATCAAGATTGCTACAGTACCTAAAGAGGTGTTAGTTTGTTTTCTTGTGCTAATGTTATCACGAGTTTCTGTTTAAGTTTTGTGTTGTGAAGTTTTCAAGTTTTGGGTGATGTTCTCATGGACAAAGAGATAAGGACTGGAAAGAGCTCAAGCTTGGGGATGCCCAAGGCATCCCAAGCCAAATTCAAGGACACCAAGAAGCCTAAGCTTGGGAATGGCCCGGGAAGGCATCCCCTCTTTCGTCTTCAATCCATCGGTAACATTACTTGGAGCTATATTTTTATTCACCACATGATATGTGTTTTGCTTGAAGCGTCTTGTATCGTAGGAGTCTTTTCTTTTTGTTGTGTCACAATCATCCTTGCTGCACACCTTTTTGAGATAGAGAGACATGTACTCATCGTGATTTTGCTAGAATGTTCATAGTGCTTCACTTATATCTTCTGAGCTAGATAATTTTGCTCTATGTGCTTCACTTATATCTTTTAGAGCACAGCGGCGCGTGACTTGGTAGTTGGATTATTCTATGAAAGTCGTCCCAAAGGTGATAGGTACCCAAAGAGGATACAAAACCTCCATCTTCATGTGCATTGAGTAGAAAGAGATTTTTGATTCCTCTCAATTAGTTTTGAGATGTGGATTCAGTAATATTAAGAGCTATGTTAGTAGGGTGTTGTAATTCTAGAAATACTAGTGTTGAAGTTAGCGATTCTCGCAGCATGCACGTATGGTGAACTGCTATGTTAGGAAGTCGGAGCATAATTGATCTATTGATTGTCATCCTTTGTGTTGAGGTCGGGATCGCGCGATGGTTAACACCTACCAACCCTTCCACTAGGAGTACGCGTTTAACACTTTGTTTTGATTACTAATAAAAACTTTTGCAACAAGTATGTGAGTTCTTCATGACTAATGTGAGTCCATGGTATAGATGCACTTTCACCTTTCACCATTGCTAGCCTCTCTAGTGCCGCGCAATTCTCGCCGGTACACAAACCCACCATATGCCTTCCTCAAAACAACCACCATACCTACCTACTATGGCATTTTCATAGCCATTCCGAGATATATTGCGATGCAACTCCCACCGTTCCATCTCATGACTTGTGCCTTCACTCTCATATTTCCATTGCATGATCGTAAGATAGCTAGCGAGATGTTTTCAACGTCATACGCCATGCTAGATCATTGCACATCCCGGTACACTGCCGGAGGCATTTCCTATAGAGTCATCATCGTTCTAAGCTTTGAGCTGTGAGTAAATAAAAGTGTGAAGATCATGATTATTAGAGCATTGTCCCATGTGAGGAAATAAAAAGGAAAAGAGCCCAAAGAGCCCAAATAAAAAAAGAGAAAAAGAGGCCCAAGTGCCCAAATAAAAAAAAGAGAGAAAAAGAGAGAAGGGACAATGATATTATCTTTTTCCACACTTGTGCTTCATAATAGCACCATGTTCTTCATGATTGAGAGATTCTTGCTTTGTCACTACCATATACTAGTGGGAACCTTCATTATATAGCTTCGCTTGTATATTCCAATGATGGGCTTCGTCAAAATTGCCCTAGGTCTTCGTGAGCAAGCAAGTTGGATGCACACCCACTAGTTCTCCTTTTGAGCTTTCACATACTTATAGCTCTAGTGCATCTCTTGTATGGCAATCCCTACTCATTCACATTGATATATATTGATGGGCATATCCATAGCCCTTTGATACGCCGAGTCAATGTGACCATCTCGTCCTTTTTTGTCTCACAACCACCACCACACTCTATTCCACCTATAGTGCTATATCCATGGCTCACGCTCATGTATTGCGTGATAGTTATAAAAGGTTGCGAAAGTAAGAGTGCGAAAACAATTACTTGGCCAATACTGGGGTTGTGCATAATTTACATTAGTTGTGTGAGGATGATGGAGCATAGCCAGACTATATGATTTTGTAGGGATAACTTTCCTTGGCCTTGTTATTTTGAAAGTTCATGATTACTTTGCTAGTTTGCTTGAAGTATTATTGTTTTCATGTCAATAGAAAACTATTGTTTTGAATCTTACGGATCTGAACATTCATTTCATGTGAAAGAAGTTGCAAAGGACAACTATGCTAGGTAGCATTCCACATCAAAAATTCAGTCTTTATCACTCCCCTACTCGAGGACGAGCAGGAGTTAAGCTTGGGGATGCTTGATACGTCTCCAACGTATCTATAATTTTTGATGGTTTCATGCTATTATCTTGTCAAACTTTGGATGTTTTCCATGCCTTTTATATATTTTTTGGGACTAACTTATTAACTCAGTACCAAGAGCCAGTTCGTGTTTTTTCCATGTTTTTAACCCCTTTCAGAGGAGGATTTTGAATAGAGTTCAAACAGAATGAAACTGCCAAAAAGATTTTTTCCGGAACAGAAAAAGATCGGGAAGCCGGAGAATCAGGCAGGGGGCCACCGGGGACCCCACAAGCCCTCATGGCGCGGCCAGGGGGGCCCGCGGCCCCTGGCTTGTGGCCTCCCTGAGGCTCCGTTGCCCTAGGTTTTGCGCCTATATATTCCCTAAAATTCCATAAAAAATAAGGAGATCATCGAAAGTACTTTTCCGCCACCGCAAGCTTCTGTCTCCGCAAGATCCCATCTGGGCACGTTATGGTGCCTTGTCGGAGGGGGGATTCGGATACGGAGGGCTTCTTCATCAACACCATGACCTCTCCGATGACGCGTGAGTAGTTCACCATAGACCTACCACTACTGGAATCCAGTTCTTTGCCGTCAGCCAGTTCTTTGCCATCTGCTGGCAGACGACAAAGAACCTCTTTGCCATCAGTTGACACAAGGCAGACGACAAAGGACTGACACATGGAAAAAATACTATTTGCCATGTGTCGGCCCTTTGCCGTCTGCCAGCGGACTGCAAAGAGACCCAGGGCAGACGGCAAAGAGGACGGGCGTGGGTCCCATGCCTGCCGTGTCCGACATCCGGGGGCCTTTGTCGTCTGCGGGCCTTTGTCGTCTGCCATGGGGCCCTTTGCCGTCGGGGGGCGAACGACAAAGGGGCCGCCCTATAACGGCCATTAACCCCCTCCTCCCTCAGTGTCTCTCTCTCCCCCCGGCCACTGTCTCGCTCACTGTCTCTCTCCACGGCGACCCCCTCCCCGCGAGAGCCCCTCCCCGCGGCGAGCCCCCCCGCGGCGAGCCCCTCCCCGCGGGAGCCCCTCCTCGCGGCGAGCCCCCCCGCAGCGATCCCCTCCCCGTGGCGAGCCCCCCCGCGGCGAGCCCCTCCCCGTGGCGAGCCCCCCGCGGCGAGCCCCTCCCCGCGTGGTCCCCTCCCCGCGGCGAGCCCCCTGCCACGCGCCCCTGTCCCCATGCCATCATCCACCGTCTACGCCGCCGCCCCTGCCGTCGTCCACCGCGGTGAGTTCTTCTTCTTTTTCTTAAAAAAAAAGTTAATTACTTTAGTTAGTTTATTAGGTTAGTTTTTTATTATATATAGGGTAATTTAGTTAGTTTATTTGGGTAGATTATTAGGCTAATTAGGTTAGTTAGTTAGGTTAGAAGAAAAAAAGAGGAAAAGAAGAAGGAAAAATGAAAAAGAAAAAAGGAAAAGAAGAAAATAATTAGAATAAGAACGAAAAGAAGAAGGAGAAGAAGAAGAAGAAGAGGAGGAGGAGGAGGAGGAGGAGGAGAAAAAAGAAGAAGAAGAAGAAGTACAAGAAGAAGAGGAGGAGGAGGAGGAGGAGAAAGAAGAAGAAGAAGAAGAAGAAGAAGAAGAAGAAGAAGAAGAAGAAGAAAAACGAATAGGAGGACAAAAAGAGGAGGGGGAGGAGGAGAAAAAAGAAGAAGAAAAAGAAGAAGAAGAAGAAGAAGAAGAAGGAAAGAAGAAGAAGAAAAAGAGGAGAGAGGAGAAGAAGAAAGAAGAGGAAAAGGGAACCCCGGCACCCCGGAACTGACCCTCGACCCCCGACCCCTGACGCCCGACGCCACTGACCCCCGACCATCGAACCCCGACGCCACTGACCCCCGACCCCCGATGCCACTGACCCCCGATGCCACTAACCCTCGACCCCCGACGCCACTGACCCTGACCCAGACCCTCGGCCCACGACTCCCGACCCCCGACGCTCGACGCCACCAACCCCCGACCCTCGACGCCACTGACACCCGACGTCACTGACCCTTGACCCCCGACACCACTGACCCCCCACAACCGACGCAACTAACCCCCCGACCCCCGATGCCACCAACACCCGACACCACCGACCCTCGACGGCACTGACTCCCGACGCCACTAAGCCCTGGCCCCCGACACCTCTTCTACCTTCTGTTGAACGAGAAGGTGCTTTTCGGCCTTCCAGAGGCCCACGAGGTCATAGTTTTGTAAATTATGAGTTAGATCACATATTTTCCGATTATGTTAATTATAAAAACATCGTATTTGTGTTGATCATGTGAATTTCAATGTGCAATTGTTCGACGACCTCCACGTGCGTTGGACGAGCTCCGCCCTTGCGTTTGTTGGTGAGCACAAATGACTTCTCCTCCTACCCCCTTAATTTGCTCTGTCCCGGTCTTTGTGCCGATGAAACTTGCTAGCTATAGGTTTCTTCAATCATGAGTATGCGTGACCAGTATGCGTCTCCCGTTCTAAAGGGCGACATCTATAAATATGCATTTCTTTGCATATTTATAACCGCCATCCTTTTGAATTGTCCAACATTATCCATGGACAGCCCGAGTATGTGTAGATTGGGTTTGTTTTCCCGTGTGCTGTGCTCCGGATCTGATGCGGAATTTCGTCAGTGCCTCCCCTGTTGTTCTCTGGGTACACATCCTCTCTGCTTATTGCCGAGACGTGTATCAGGAGAACAGCGGGGAGGTGCTGCCGAAATTCTGCGTCGCATCTGGAGCAGAGCATGGGAGAACGAACCCAATCTACACATACTCGGGTGGGAATAGGACCTATCTTTACCTATTAGCGTGTAGGTTGCATGGACGTAATAAAACTGACAAACTTGATTAGCGTATGAATATAGATGATGAATTATATATTTATTTCTTGTGCCCCCATAGGTAGCTAGGCAACATGAGTGATCGTGCTTGGATGTACACTGGTCACCCTAGTCAGAAAGACATGACCCATGAATGGTTAACAAAAACTAGGGGGTTTGTGAGAGCCACATTTGCAAATGGCCAGCAAAAAACATGGTGCCCCTGTCCCAACTGCGACAACTGGAAAAAGCGGACAGAGTTTGAAATGGGTAAACATCTGCAGAAGTGGGGTTTTACGCCTAATTATACGGTGTGGACTTTTCACGGTGAGTCTGACAAATGTGCCAGAGCTGAGGTGATTCGTCGTCGCACCGACGAGCATGGTACCGGGATTGAAGACATGGTGCAAGACTTTGATGATGCTCGGGATTCGGACGATGAGATGGAGGAATCTGCAAAGGCCTTCTATGAAATGTTGGAGTCTTCAAAACGTCCTCTCCACGAGCAGACTGATCTTTGTCAGCTCGATGCCATCGCCCAAGTAATGGCTCTGAAGGCTCAATTCAACCTAGGCAGAGAATGCTACGACGCGATGATGACGATATTTGGACGCTTTCTATCCAAAGGCCATGTACTGCCTGCAAACCTGTACTAGTCAGAGAAAATCCTCCGTGTACTTAAGATGCCCTATGAGAAGATACATGCCTGTGAGAATGGATGTGCCTTATTTAGGCTTGAGTATGCGGCCTTGAACTATTGCCCCATTTGCAATTCTTCCAGGTATATTGTGGTAGACAACGGCATGGGTGAGAAGAATCAGACCAAAATCCCCATTAGTGTTCTTCGGTATCTGCCAATCGTACCAAGACTTCAACGTCTTTTCATGGCCGAAGAGACGGCCAGACAGATGACATGGCACAAATTGGGCAAAAGAACCGAACTAGATGCGGATGGGAACAAGATGTTGGTACACACTTCAGATGGTTTTGCGTGGAGGCCCTTCGATGCATTACATTAGGATAAATCGGAAGATCCAAGGCAACCTTGAGTTGCCATCAGCATGGATGGGTTCAATGTGTATGGTATGACGGCAGCACAATATAGTTGTTGGCTTGTATTTGTCATTCCACTAAATTTGCCACCCGGAGAGATTATGAAAAGAAAGAACATTTACCTGACGTTGATAATTCCAGGGCCCAACTATCCGGGGAATAATATGAATGTGTACATGCAGCCGCTTTAGGATGAGTTGCAAGAAGCCTGGGATAATGGGATCAAGACCTACGATTCGGCTACCAAAACAAATTTCAAAATGCATGTGTGGTACATGTACTCGACGCATGATTATCCGGCGTTTGCGCTATTCGCTGGCTGGTGTGTGGATGGAAGGTTCCCGTGCACCACATGCAAGGCAGCTCTTTAGTTCCATTGGCTGCAGGCTGGTCGCAAGTATTCTTGCTTCGACATGCATAGACAATTCCTGGATCCTGACCATAAGTTCAGAAAAGACAAGAAGAATTTCATCAAAGGTAGAGTTGTCAAAAACACTGCACCAGCTGCGTTGACAGGCCAACATACCCTTGATTAGTTAAACGCTCTCGAGCCTGATCCTTTGCGTCCAGGATACTTCAAAGGGTATAATACGGAACACGCATGGACTCACAAGTCATGCTTATGGGATCTGCCTTACTTCAAAGACCTCCTTTGACCACACAACATTAACGTGATGCACACTGAAAAGAATATTGCGGAGGCCATTTTTGGTACATTGTTCGGCATAGAGGGGAAGTCAAAAGATAATCCTAAGGCTAGAATCGACCTGGAGGCTCTATGTGATAGACCGTTGCAAAACTTGCGACAACGGAAAGGAAAGAAAAGCATAGCGAAGCCAAAGGCATGGTTCAACCTTGAAAGGCCAGCTATGAGGGAAATTCTATTGTGGCTGAAAATGCGGTTGATGTTCCCCGATGGGTATGCTGCGAATATAAAGAGGGGAGCGAGTCTTGAGAAATTGAAAATATTTGGGCTAAAGAGTCATGATTTGCACATATGGATTGAGCGGGTAATGCTGGTGATGTTGTGTGGCTTTATCCCTGAGGATGAATGGCTAGTACTGGCAGAGCTGAGCTATTTCTTTCGTTCTCTTTGTGCAAAAGAACTATCGCCTGGCATGCTAGATGAAATGGAAGAGTTGGCACCGGAGTTGATCTACAAATTAGAAAAGATCTTTCCACCGGGCTTCTTTAATCCAATGCAACATTTGATTTTGCATCTCCCGACCGAGGCAAGAATGGGGGGGCCCGTTCAAAATCGATGGTGCTACTCAACTGAGAGGATGCAGAAGACGCTTCGAGCTAAGTGTAAAAATAAACGTAGAATTGAAGCATCGATGGCCGAGACATTCATTACTGAGGAGGCGGCAAACTTCGTGACATCACACTACGAAGCCAAAAATCATCATTTTCATAACCCGAAGCCTCGGTAAAATGATGGCGATCCAAAAAAAGTTCGATCCAACCTCAACCTATTCAAAGGTAAGCTCGCACCATCCGGTGCTTCGAAAGGGAAATCGTTGGATGTTGAAGAATGGCGGACCATTTCTTTGTATATCTTCACCAACCTAACAGAAGTGCGGCCGTACATCGAGTAAGTTCTCGGTAATTTATTGTTCCGCAACTTCTAATTGCTATGAACTACTCTTATTCCGGATATTTGATATAGTGGATACGTCGCCGAATTCTCTGATGGAGCGGTCATCGAAAAGGATCCCATCGAAGAGTATGAGCTTCTCGCAAAGCATGGAGGCGACTATCCCGGTTTCATCTCTTGGTTCAAACAAAGGGTAATTAATTACCATTAAGGGCCCACTTGATTTCTTGGTCTAATTTGCGGCTAATGCATCCATTCTTTCGTATTAAACTTGTAGGCTGATGCAGAGTCAATGGACGCCGAGTTGAGACAAGTCGCTAATGATTTTGACTATAAGGTCCGTTCATTTGACAAATACAACATCAACGGGTATCACTTTCGTACCTTTGGCAAAGAGCTATCTATGCCCATCCTAAAGACTACAAATTGTTTTGTCTCTGCTATCGGCGAAGGAGACACCGAGTATTATGGAGGAGTTGAAGCAATTTATGAACTTCTATCCTATGGTGAAAACTCACCGACCGTCGTAGTCTTCAAATGTTATTGGTTTGAGCCGAGGGAGACTAGAAGGACTCATGAACATATAGGACTAGTCGAAATCAACCAAAACACCCACTTAGATGTTCCCGATGTCTATATTACGGCTCAACAGGCGACACAAGTTTTCTATCTACCATGGGCCTGCCAAACTGATCCAAATCTCAAAGGTTGGGATGTCATTTATGAAGTGCCACCACATTTTAGACCACCTACCCTCAATGAAGAGGATTACGAACCTCACATTAACCTAGACACATATGAAGGAGAATTATTCCAAGAAACACGTATGTCCAAGAAACGTTTCAAGAACCGCTCTACTTCACCCCAGAACATTGAAGTAGACAGCGACAGTGAATTCGTCTTAACCCCTGAGCCCGAACAGGAAGAGCTGGAAGAAGAAGAGGTTACTGCTGCGGATG
Source organism: Hordeum vulgare subsp. vulgare (assembly GCF_904849725.1). Classification (NCBI taxonomy): domain Eukaryota; kingdom Viridiplantae; phylum Streptophyta; class Magnoliopsida; order Poales; family Poaceae; genus Hordeum; species Hordeum vulgare. Next base: position 74,051,971 of record NC_058524.1, on the reverse strand, counting down.
ACCTGTCACTTCTTGACCGATTACATAATGGTGGCCTTCCACATGTTCTTCATGATAGTGATGATGATGATGCATTTATTGATGGTAGTGAAGATCATGATGCATTTATTGACCCTGAAGTATATATAGATGAGCACGATTGTTATTAGTTCATGTCAGGTATTCAACTATTATACTAGATATAAATTTTGAGTTCATGTTAGGTATTCAATTTTTATTAGTCATGTTGGTATTTATGACGATGATACACTTAAATTATATACATTTTATTACTCATGTTGGTATTTATGTTGTACTAATTTCATTTACTCTTTGTCATGACAGGTGTTGAAAGATGGTGGGAAAGGGTCGAAAGCACTCCGCGGCTCCTTCTTCGTTGGCGGGTGATGGGATGGGTACTTCCATTCCTGCCTCGCCTCTTCGGAGAGCGTTGCTCTCTACTCTGCAAGGAGCGCCCCCATGATTGGAGGTCGTCCCCCCGCAAAGCCAAGAGGTACTAAAGGTACAAGTTGTATTCATGTTGGTATTTATGTTGTACTCATGTTGTATGCATATTAGTATTTATATACATTTTATTACTCATGTTGGTATTTATGTTGTACTAAAGGTACACGTGGCCGCGGGAGAGGTAGGGCGGTGGCTGCCACGCCTTCTGAGGTGGCGGCTACACGGTCTCCTCCACCACCCCAAGCTGATTCAGCTGAGCACAAGACTTCTAGGGTGGATTCGTCTGAGGTGGAGGCTACACGGTCTCTGGTTCACGAGCCTCGGGTCGACGAGCCTTTGACCCACGAGACTCGTGTCGCAGAAGCTTCATTCCAGGAGACTCCGGAGCAAAGCAGGGATGATGGTACGTCCCAAGAGACCCAGTGGGATACCTGGGCTGAGCCAAGTGGCCATGCTAGTAGCGACGAGGAGCTGGGTGAGGGGGCTACCGTCTACCAGCGTGGTAGTTCGGGGCTCCCGCTCGTGCCGGCGACCCCCGAGCAGAGGTGGTCGATTAGGCCAAATGGGGACAAGTAAGTTAATTTACTCTTATTTAACCTTTTGCCTTCGCGTTTTCTCAAATATCTAATGTTTTGGCTTTAATTTGTCATGCTGTAGGGGTTGGATTATTGCCAAGGGTGTCCGCAAGCCCAACAACGTCCTTGGTGTGCTTTGCCGTAAAAACTTCCCAGGGTTTGTTACGTTGCCCGGTCCGGAGCGAGAGGTAGGAATGACCTCGGAGCACTACTTGGGTGCCCCGGCCCCGCCGGAGGTGGAGATCGACGGTATTTTGTGCGACACGAGGGCGGACATGGTGATCCGAAAGTTCTGGGTAATTTCTCCTTCACACAATTATAAATCAACCATACTATTTATTGTACTAATCGGTGTTGTCTCGTTTGCAGACCTACTACAGGTGTGAGGAGGGATACGAGGAGGACGCGACAAAGGTTATCGAAACCGAATGTCGCCGCCTACTTCAAAACTTTTGGCACGAGGCTCGGGTGCAGGCTGTTCGAGACTACTATGCCATGCGGCGTATTAGGATTGACAAGGCGAAGTACCGTGATGCTAAGAAGGAGAAGGAGCATTACATGAAGGTAATTACATATTATTAAGGTTTTGTAGTTAGTTTCCTTGATTTGGTTCTTACGCGCTCAAATTTCTCTTTATTAACTTAGGTGCCCCCGAGATGGTGTGTGGATAAGATGGATTGTTGGGAGGCCTTGGTGGATCAGTGGTGCTCCGAAACGTTGGAGGCCAGCCACAACAACACCAAGGAGAGGCGTGGCAAAATGGTTGGCGTGCCACACCATCAAGGGAGCGTCAACTTAATCCAATTTGGCGAGAACTCGGTATGTGGTTTGCTTCATGCCACATGCAATTCATTCTTAGTGCTATCTTGAGCCCTTTACTAATACAATTTTCCTCTCTCTCTCTTTTAGGCGCGTCACAATAACACGAAGGTGCCACAGATGTACGACCTGTATGCGATGGCCCATACTGCCTCGTACAAGAAGGTCAAGGCATTCTGTGAGTCTGACCTCGAGCATCCAGAAAACTTCACCAACATCTCCTCCCACCACAAGCTCCTGAAGTACAGAGATCACGAGAAGGCGAGGAAAGGGGAGGACTTTAACCCGAGCGAGGGGCCTATTGATCCAGAGCTGGTGATGATAGCTGGCAACGGGAGGCACCATGGCTCGATCGCCATTGGAGACGGCCTTATACGTTGTCCTAGCACTCTCCGGCAGATAAAGGCACGCCAAACGATCTCTTGTCCGGAGATAACACGTCGTCCACGGCCAGTCGAGCTCGTCATCGAGGTTAGTTTAATTGACTCAACTATCTTTCCGCATTATGTTGTGCGTTGGAACCAATATGATTACATTGCTAACAATGAGTTGTGTTGCTGGTTGCTATTCAGAAAGAGAGAGAGGCAATGCAGGCGGCTATGGCGGAGAAGGATAAGGAAATTAGGGAGCTGGAGGAGAGGCCGACATCATTGGTGGAGGCGGAGAGGGCATGGAATGATGCGTCTAACAGGGCCATATACGAGCTCTTCGTGGTAAGTTTCTTCTTCATGTTATTTCAAATCTTGCATTTGAATGTCCGTTTCATTAATAAATACAAAGTTTGACTTGTCGAAATCAAATGTACAGTCTATGTGCGAGAAGAGCGGCCAAGTCCCTCCGCCTATGCCAGTCATTAACGTGGCGGGGATGGTGAGTTTCATTTCAGTGCAGTGATCTTAAGAGTGTCCTCATGCTAACTACACATTGCAAACGATGTTTGGTGCAAAATATCTCCCAAAACGCATCGCACGACCCTTCTACAGTCGAGCCTTCTCCAGGGCAGCCTTCTCCAGGTGAAACAAGCCAGAGCCACTGTGCTTCACAGTCGTGATGACGATAATGGTATGTTATTTCTAGTGTTTTAATAAAAAATAGCTAGACTTCCATCTAAATGACATAATTAGCTTAGTTAGCTCCAAAATGGCTATATTGGCTAATTATCCTACGAAATGACATAATTAGCTTAGTTAGCTCCAAAATGACCTATTTAATAAAAAAATGACCTATAGTTAGCTAAGTTCTCTCCTAAATGACATAATAAAGCTTATGTAGCTGCAATATGACCTATTCCCCCTAACTTAGGTATTAAATGGTCTATAATTAGCCTAGCTAGATCCAAAATGGCTTAATAAGCATAGTTTGCTCTGGAATGACCTATTTTACCCAAGTTAGCTCCGAGACGACCTATAGTTAGCTAGGGTTCCACCTAAATGACATAATTAGCTTAGTTAGCTCCTAAATGGTCTATTTAATAAAACATGACCTATACTTAGCTAATTATACTCGAAATGATATAATTAGCTCCAAAAAGGCATTCTTAGCTAATTTAGCCCGAAGAAGGGGGCACGAGGAGAAGAGAGAGGAAAAATGAAAGGAAGGAACAAGAAGAAGAAGAGAAGAAGAAGACGAGAAGGAGGAGGATAAGAAGAAGGAGAAGAAGGAGGAGAAGAAGGAGGAGAAGAAGGAGAAGGAGCTCCTCCTTCTCCTTCTTCTTCCTTCTTCTTCCTCCTTCTCCTTCTTCTTTTCTTCTTCTTCTCCTCTTCCTCTTCCTTCTCCTCCTCCTCCTCCTCCTTATTTTACTTCTTCTTCTCTTTCTCTTCTTCTACGTAGCTTAGACTCATCCAAGAAAGGCTAAATTGGCTAATTATCCTACGAAATGACATAATTAGCTTAGTTAGCTCCAAAATGACCTATCTAATAAAAAATGACCTATAGTTAGCTAAGTTCTCTCCTAAATGACATAATAAAGCTTACGTAGCTGCAATATGACCTATTCCCCCTAACTTAGGTATTAAATGGCCTATAATTAGCCTAGCTAGATCCAAAATGGCTTAATAAGCATAGTTTGCTCCGGAATGACCTATTTTACCCAAGTTAGCTCCGAGACGACCTATAGTTAGCTAGGGTTCCACCTAAATGACATAATTAGCTTAGTTAGCTCCTAAATGGTCTATTTAATAAAACATGACCTATACTTAGCTAATTATACTCGAAATGACATAATTAGCTCCGAAAAGGCATTCTTAGCTAATTTAGCCCGAAGAAGCGGGCACGAGGACAAGAGAGAGGAAAAATGAAAGGAAGGAAGAAGAAGAAGAAGAGAAGAAGAAGACGAGAAGGAGGAGGATAAGAAGAAGCAGAAAAAGGAGGAGAAGAAGGAGAAGGAGCTCCTCCTTCTCCTTCTTCTTCCTTCTTCCTCCTCCTTCTCCTTCTCCTTCTTCTTTTCTTCTTCTTCTCCTCTTCCTTCTCCTTCTCCTCCTCCTCCTCCTCCTCCTTCTTTTACTTCTTCTTCTCTTTCTCTTCTTCTACGTAGCTTAGACTCATCCAAGAAAGGCTAAATTGGCTAATTATCCTACGAAATGACATAATTAGCTTAGTTAGCTCCAAAATGACCTATCTAATAAAAAATGACCTATAGTTAGCTAAGTTCTCACCTAAATGACATAATAAGGCCTACGTAGCTGCAAGATGACCTATTCCCCCTAACTTAGGTATTAAATGGCCTATAATTAGCCTAGCTAGATGCAAAATGGCTTAATAAGCATAGTTTGCTCCAGAATGACCTATTTTACCCAAGTTAGCTCTGAAACGACCTATAGTTAGGTAGGGTTCCACCTAAATCGCATAATTAGTTTAGTTAGCTCCTAAATGGTCTATTTAATAAAACATGACCTATACTTAGCTAATTATCCTCGAAATGACATAATTAGCTCCAAAAAGGTATTCTTAGCCAATTTAGCCCGAAGAAGGGGACAAGAGGAGAAGAAAGAGGAAAAATGAAAGGAAGGAAAAAGAAGAAGAAGAGAAGAAGAAGAAGACGAGAAGGAGGAGGATAAGAAGAAGGAGAAGAAGGAGGAGAAGCAGGAGAAGGAGCTCCTCCTTCTCCTTCTTCTTCCTCCTTCTTCCTCCTTCTCCTTCTCCTTCTTCTTTTCTTCTTCTTCTCCTCTTCCTCCTCCTCCTCCTCCTCCTCCTCCTTCTTTTATGTCTTCCTCTCTTTCTCTTCTTCTACGTAGCTTAGAATCATCCAAGAAAGGCTAAATTGGCTAATTATCCTACGAAATGACATAATTAGCATAGTTAGCTCCAAAATGACCTATTTAATATCAAATGACCTATAGTTAGCTAAGTTCTCTCCTAAATGACATAATAAGGCTTACGTAGCTGCAAGATGACCTATTCCCCCTAACTTAGGTATTAAATGGCCTATAATTAGCCTAGCTAGATCCAAAATGGCTAAATAACCATATTTTCCTCCGGAATGACCTATTTTACCCAAGTTAGCACCGAAACAACCTATAGTTAGCTAGGGTTCCACCTAAATGACATAATTAGCTTAGTTAGCTCCTAAATGGTCTATTTAATAAAACATGACCTATACTTAGCTAATTATCCTCGAAATGACATAATTAGCTCCAAAAAGGCTTTCTTAGCTAATTTAGCCCGAAGAAGGGGACAAGGGGGGAAGAAAGAGGAAAAATGAAAGGAAGGAAGAAGAAGAAGAAGTGAAGAAGAAGAAGAGAAGGAGGACGATAAGAAGAAGGAGAAGAAGGAGGAGAAGCAGGAGAAGGAGCTCCTTCTCCTTCTTCCTCCTTCTGCTTCTCCTTCTTCTTTTCTTCTTCTTCTCCTCATCCTTCTCCTTCTCCTCCTCCTCCTCCTCCTCCTCCTTTTACTTCTTCTTCTCTTTATCTTCTTCTACGTAGCTTAGACTCATCCATGAAAGGCTAAATTGGCTAATTATCCTATGAAATGACATAATTAGCTTAGTTAGCTCCAAAGTGACCTATTTAATAAAAATTGACCTATAGTTAGCTAAGTTCTCTCCTAAATGACATAATAAGGCTTACGTAGCTGCAAGATGACCTATTCCCCCTAACTTAGGTATTAAATGGCCTATAATTAGCCTAGCTAGATCCAAAATGGCTTAATAAGCATAGTTTCTCCGGAATGAACTATTTTACCCAACTTAGCTCCGAAACGACCTATAGTTAGCTAGGGTTCCACCTAAATGACATAATTATCTTAGTTAGCTCCTAAATGGTCCATTTAATAAAACATGACCTATACTTAGCTAATTATCCTCGAAATGACATAATTAGCTCCAAAAAGGCATTCTTAGCCAATTTAGCCCGAAGAAGGGGACAAGAGGAGAAGAAAGAGGAAAAATGAAAGTAAGAAAGAAGAAGAAGAAGAGAAGAAGAAGAAGGAGAAGGAGGAGGATAAGAAGAAGGAGAAGAAGGAGGAGAAGAAGGAGAAGGCCTTCTTCCTCCTTTTCCTTCTCGTTCTTCTTTTCTTCTTCTTCTCCTCTTCCTTCTCCTTTTCCTCCTCCTCCTCCTCCTCCTTCTTTTACTACTTCTTCTCTTTCTCTTCTTCTACGTAGCTTAGACTCATCCAAGAAAGGCTAAATTAGCTAATTATCCTACGAAATGACATAATTACCTTAGTTAGCTCCGAAATGACCTATTTAATAAAAAATGACCTATAGTTAGCTATGTTCTCTACTAACTGACAATAAGAAGAAGGAGAAGAAGGAGGAGAAGCAGGAGAAGGAGCTCCTCTGTCTCCTTCTTCTTCCTCCTTCTTCCTCCTTCTCCTTCTCCTTCTTTTTTTCTTCTTCTTCTCCTCTTCATTCTCCTTCTCCTCCTCCTTCTCCTCCTCCTCCTCCTTCTTTTACTTCTTCCTCTCTTTCTCTTCTTCTACGTAGCTTAGACATATCCAAGAAAGGCTAAATTGGCTAATTATCCTATGAAATGACATAATGAGCTTAGTTAGCTCCGAAATGACCTATTTAATAAAAAATGACCTATAGTTAGCTAAGTTCTCTCCTAAATGACATAATAAGGCTTACGTAGCTGCAATATGACCTATTCCCCCTAACTTAGGTATTAAATGGCCTATAATTAGCCTAGTTAGATCCAAAATGGCTTAATAAGCATATTTTGCTCCGGAATGACCTATTTTACCCAAGTTAGCTCCGAAACAACCTATAGTTACCTAGTGTTCCACCTAAATGACATAATTAGCTTAGTTAGCTCCTAAATGGTCTATTTAATAAAACATGACATATACTTAGCTAAATATCCTCGAAATGACATAATTAGCTCCAAAAAGGCATTCTTAGCCAATTTAGCCCGAAGAAGGGGACAAGAGGAGAAGAAAGAGGAAAAATAAAACGAAGAAAGAAGAAGAAGAAGAAGAGAAGAAGAAGAAGGCGTAGGAGGAGGATAAGAAGAAGAAGAAGAAGGAGGATAAGAAGGAGAAGGAGTTCCTCCTTCTCCTTCTTCCTCCTTCTCCTTCTCCTTCTCCTTCTTCTTTTCTTCTTCTTCTCCTCTTCCTTCTCCTTTTCCTCCTCCTCCTCCTCCTCCTCCTTCTTTTACTTCTTCTTCTCTTTCTCTTCTTCTACGTAGCTTAGACTCATCCAAGAAAGGCTAAATTAGCTAATTATCCTACGAAATGACATAATTAGCTTAGTTAGCACAAAAATGACCTATTTAATAAAAATGACCTATAGTTAGCTAAGTTCTCTCCTAAATGACATAATAAGGCTTACGTAGCTGCAAGATGACCTATTCCCCCTAACTTAGGTATTAAATGGCCTATAATTAGCCTAGCTAGATCCAAAATGGCTTAATAAGCATAGTTTGCTCCGGAATGACCTATTTTACCCAAGTTAGCTCCGAAACGACCTATAGTTAGCTAGGGTTCCACCTAAATGACATAATTTGCTTAGTTAGCTCCTAAATGGTCTATTTAATAAAACATGACCTATACTTAGCTAATTATCCTCGAAATGACATAATTAGCTCCAAAAAGGCATTCTTAGCTAATTTAGCCCGAAGAAGGGGACAAGAGGAGAAGAAAGAGGAAAAATGAAAGGAAGGAAGAAGAAGAAGAAGAGAAGAAGAAGAAGAGAAGGAGGAGGATAAGAAGGAGAAGAAGGAGGAGAAGCAGGAGAAGGAGCTCCTCCTTCTCCTTCTTCCTCCTCCTTGTTCCTCCTTCTCCTTCTTCTTCTTCTTTTCTTCTTCTTCTCCTCTTCCTTATCCTTCTCCGCCTCCTCCTCCTCCTCCTCCTTCTTTTACTTCTTCTTGTCTTTCTCTTCTTCTACGTAGCTTAGACTCATCCAAGAAAGGCTAAATTGGCTAATTATCCTACGAAATGACATAATTAGCTTAGTTAGCTCCAAAATGACCTATCTAATAAAAAATGACCTATAGTTAGCTAAGTTCTCACCTAAATGACATAATAAGGCCTACGTAGCTGCAAGATGACCTATTCCCCCTAACTTAGGTATTAAATGGCCTAGAATTAGCCTAGCTAGATGCAAAATGGCTTAATAGGCATAGTTTGCTCCGGAATGACCTATTTTACCCAAGTTAGCTCCGAAACGACCTATAGTTAGCTAGGGTTCCACCTAAATGACATAATTAGCTTAGTTAGCTCCTAAATGGTCTATACTTAGTTAATTTCTCTCCAAAATAACCTATATACACTTCTTCATCTAGTATTATTCTTCTAACTTTCTTATTTGTCATTTTGCAGATTACATTCACTTCACGGGAAGCTTGGATTATATTGATGGAATGCTTGAAGATGATTTCTTGTACCATGGCTTGTATTGAAACTATTGTAGTATATGGATATATATGAAACTTTGTATGCATGTGGATGAAACTCGTGTAATATATGGTTTGGTACGGATGCAACTTGATAATATGTATGCACTATGGATGAGAGTTATTTTAATATGGTTATGAGTACGGAAAGAAATTTAATTATGTCAAATATATATATATATATATATATATATATATATATCCTGATTATTGTTAAAAATACTGGATATAATAAAAAATAAATTAAAAAGGGGCTGGTTCCCCCCTTTGCCGTCTGCCCCCACATGGCAAAGGGGGGATGGCAGACGGCAAAGAGGGGAGAGAGAGGGGCTTGGTTCCCCCCTTTGTCATTTGCCCCCACATGGCAAAGGGGGGAATCAACCCCCTCTCTCTCCCCTCTTTGCCGTCTGCCCCCACATGGCAAAGGGGGGAATCAGCCCCCTCTCTCTCCCCTCTTTGTCGTCTGCCCCCACATGGCAAAGGGGGGATGGCAGACGGCAAAGAGAGGAGGCCTGCCGTTAACACTTAACGGGGCCGTTGCAGTATGTGCCATCCCATTTAATTTGCCGTCTGCCTCGTCATGGCAAAGATTCTTTGCCGTCCGCTTTAAAAAAGCACACGACAAAGAACCTCTTCACCGGATTTTTTTGCCGTCTACTTTGCCGTCTGCTGACCGACGGCAAAGCCTTTGCCGTCCGTCGTTCCCCCCTTTGCCATATGCCATGGTAGACGGCAAATTTCTGAATTTCAGTAGTGTACGGGTCCATAGCTAGTAACTAGATGGCTTCTTCTCTCTCTTGGATCTTCAATACAAAGTTCTCCATGATCTTCATGGAGATCTATCCAATGTAATCTTCTTTTGCGGTGTGTTTGTCGAGATCCGATGAATTGTGGATTTATGATCAGATTATCTATGAATCTTATTTGAGTTTCTGCTGATCTCTCTTATGCATGATTTCATATCCTTGTAATTCTCTTCGAGTTGTGGGTTTTGTTTGGCCAACTAGATCTATGATCCTTGCAATGGGAGAAGTGCTTGGTTTTGGGTTCATACTGTGCGGTGACCTCACCCAATGACAGAAGGGGTAGCGAGGCACGCATCATGTTGTTGCCATTAAGGGTAAAAAGATGGGGTTTTCATCATTGGTTTGAGATTAGCCCTCTACATCATGTCATCTTGCTTAAGGCATTACTCTGTTCGTCATGAACTCAATACACTAGATGCATGCTGGATAGAGGTCGATGTGTGAAGTAATAGTAGTAGATGCAGAAAGTATCGGTCTACTTGTCTCAGACGTGATGCCTATATGTATGATCATTGCCTTAGATATCGTCATGACTTCGCGCGGTTCTATCAATTGCTCGACAGTAATTTGTTCACCCACTGTGATATTTGCTATTTTGAGAGAAGCCTCTAGCGAACACTATGGCCCCCGGTTCTACTCCACACCATATTTTCAGCCTTACACTTTTTTACTCAGTTGCACTTTCCGCCTTTAGATCTCACTTTGCAATCAATCTTGAAGGGATTGACAACCCCTTTATAGCATTGGGTGCAAGCTCTTTTGTGGTTGCGCAGGTACTCTGGACTTGACGAGATTCTCCTACTGGATTGATACGTTGGTTCTCAAACTGAGGGAATGTTGGAAATATGCCCTAGAGGCAATAATAAATTAGTTATTATTATATTTCTTTGTTCATGATAATCGTTTATTACCATGCTATAATTGTATTGAATGAAGACTTATATACATGTGTGGATACATAGACAAAACACTGTCCCTAGCAAGCCTCTAGTTGGCTAGCCAGTTGACCAAAGATAGTCAGGGTCTTCTGATTATATACAAGGTGTTGTTGCTTGATAACTGGATCACGTCATTAGAAGAATCACGTGATGGACTAGACCCAAACTAATAGACGTAGCATGTTGATCGTGTCATTTTGTTGCTACTGTTTTTGGCGTGTCAACTATTTGTTCCTATGACCATGAGATCATATAACTCACTGACACCGGAGGAATGCTTTGTGTGTATCAAACGTCGCAACGTAACTGGGTGACTATAAAGATGCTCTCAGGTATCTCCGAAGGTGTTCGTTGAGTTAGTATGGATCGAAACTGGGATTTGTCACTCCGTGTGACGGAGAGGTATCTCGGGGCCCACTCGGTAATACAACATCACACACAAGCCTTGCAAGCAATGTGACTTAGTGTAAGTTGCGGGATCTTGTATTACGGAACGAGTAAAGAGACTTGCCAGTAAACGAGATTGAAATAGGTATGCGGATACTGACGATCGAATCTCGGGCAAGTAACATACCGAAGGACAAAGGGAATGACATACGGGATTATATGAATCCTTGGCACTGAGGTTCAAATGATAAGATCTTCGTAGAATATGTGGGATCCAATATGGGCATCCAGGTCCCGCTATTGGATATTGACCGAGGAGTCACTCGGGTCATGTCTACATAGTTCTCGAACCCGCAGGGTCTGCATACTTTAGGTTCGATGTTGTTTTATGCGTATTTGAGTTATATGGTTGGTTACCGAATGTTGTTCGGAGTCCCGGATGAGATCACGTACGTCACGAGGGTTTCCGGAATGGTCCGGAAACGAAGATTGATATATAGGATGACTTCATTTGGTTACCGGAAGGTTTTCGGGCATTACCGGTAATGTACCAGGAATGACAAATGGGTTTCGGATCTTCACCGGGAGGGGGGACCACCCAGCCGGGAGGGCCCAAGGACTTTGGGGGTGGCGCACCAAGTAGGTGGGGTCAGCTCAAGGCTGTCTTGCACAAGAGAAGAAAGAAAAACCAAAAGAAGAGAAAAAAAGGAAAGGTGGGAAAGAAGAGAAGGACTCCACCTTCCAATCCTAGTTGGACTAGGATTGGAGGAGGACTCCTCCTCCCCTTGGTGGCACAGCCCTTGGGGCTCCTTGAGCCTCAAGGCAAGCCTCCCCTCCCCTCCTCCTATATATATGGAGCTATTAGGGCTGATTTGAGACAACTTTTGCCACGGCAGCCCGACCACATACCTCCACGGTTTTACCTCTAGATCGCGTTTCTGAGGAGCTCGGGCGGAGCCCTGCTGAGATTAGATCACCACCAACATCCGGAGTGCCATCATGCTGCCAGAGAACTCATCTACCTCTCCGTCTCTCTTGCTAGATCAAGAAGGCCGAGATCATCGTCGAGCTGTACGTGTGCTGAACGTGGAGGTGTCATCCGTTCGGCACTAGATCGGAGTGGATCGTGGGACGGATCGCGGGACGGTTCGTGGGACGGTTCGTGGGGCGGATCGAGGGACGTGAGGATGTTCCACTACATCAACCGCGTTCACTAACGCTTATGCTGTTCGATCTACAAGGGTACGTAGATAGGAAATCCCCTCTGGTAGATGGACATCACCATGATAGGTCTTCGTGCGTGTAGGAAATTTTTTGTTTCCCATGCTACGTTCGCCAACAGTGGCATCATGAGCTAGGTTCATGCTCAGATGTAATCTCGAGTAGAACACAAAAGTTTTTGTGGGCGGTGATGTGCGTTTTGCTGCCCTCCTTAGTCTTTTCTTTATTCCACGGTATTGTTGGATCGAAGCGGCTCGGACCGACATTACTCGTACGCTTACGAGAGACTGGTTTCATCGCTACGAGTAACTCCGTTGCTCAAAGATGACTGGCGAGTGTCGGTTTCTCCAAGTTTAGTTGAATCGGATTTGACCGAGGAGGTCCTTGGATGAGGTTAAATAGCAATTCATACATCTCCGTTGTGGTGTTTGCGTAAGTAAGATGCGATCCTACTAGATACCCATGGTCACCACGTAAAACATGCAACAACAATTAGAGGATGTCTAACTTGTTTTTGCAGGGTATGCTTGTGATGTGATATGGCCAACGATGTGATGTGATATATTGGATGTATGAGATGATCATGTTGTAATAGTCAATATCGACTTGCACGTCGATGGTACGGCAACCGGCAGGAGCCATATGGTTGTCTTTAAACTAACATTTGTGCTTGCAGATGCTTTTACTATATTGCTAGGACGTAGCTTTAGTAGTAATAGCATGAGTAGCACGACAACCCCGATGGCGACATGTTGATGAAGATCATGGTGTGACGCCGGTGACAAGAAGATCGTGCCGGTGCTTTGGTGATGGAGATCAAGAAGCACATGATGATGGCCATATCATGTCACTTATGAATTGCATGTGATGTTAATCCTTTATGCACCTTATCTTGCTTAGATCGACAGTAGCATTATGAGGTGATCTCTCACTAAAATTTCAAGACGAAATTGTGTTCTCCCCGACTGTGCACCGTTGCGACAGTTCTTCATTTCGAGACACCACGTGATGATCGGGTGTGATAGACTCAACGTTCACATACAACGGGTGCAAAACAGTTGCACACGCGGAACACTCGGGGTTAAGCTTGACGAGGCTGGCATGTGCATACATGGCCTCGGAACACATGAGACCGAAAGGTCGAGCATGAATCGTATAGTTGATATGATTAGCATAGAGATGCTTACCACTGAAACTATTCTCGACTCACGTGATGATCGGACTTGAGATAGTGGATTTGGATCATGTACCACTCAAATGACTAGAGAGATGTACTTTTTGAGTGGGAGTTCTTAAGTAATATGATTAATTGAACTAATTGTCATGAACATAGTCTAATGGTCTTTGCGAATTACGATGTAGCTTGCGCTATAGCTCTACTATTTTTATATGTTCCTAGAGAAAATTTAGTTGAAAGTTGATAGTAGCAAACTTTGCACAGGATTGTCCTCGTTGCTGCGCAGAAGGCTTATGCCCTTAATGCACCACTCGGTGTGCTGCACCTCGAGCGTCGTCTGTGGATGCTGTGAACATCCGACATACACGTTTCTGATGACTACACGATAGTTCAGAACAAAATACTTAATGGCTTAGAAGCAAGGCGTCAAAGACGTTTTGAAACGTCACGGAACATAAGAGAAGTTCTAAAGAGATGAAATTGTGATTTCATGCTTGTGCCCTTGTTAAGAGGTATGAGACCTCTGACAAGATTCTTTGTCCACAAAGTAAGGGAGAAAAGCTCAATCGTTGAGCGTGTGCTCAGATTATCTGAGTACGACAATCGCTTGAATCAAGTGGGAGTTCATCTTGCAGATGAGATAGTGATGGTTCTCCAAAGTCACTGCCACCAAGCTGTGAGAGCTTCGTGATGAACTATAACATATCAAGGATAGATACAATGATCCTTGAGCAATTCGCGATGTTTGACACTGCGAAAGTAGAAATCAAGAAGGAGCATCAATAGTTGATGGTTAGTAAAACCGCTAAGTTTCAAGAAAGGCAAGGGCTAGAAGGGATACTTCGTGAAACGGGAAAACAATTGCTGCACTAATGAAGAGACCCAAGATTAAACCCAAACCCGAGACTAAGTGCTTCTGTAATGAGGGAAACAGTCACCGAGGCGGAGCAACTCTAGATACTTGGTAGATAAGAACGCTGGCAAAAGTCGAAAGAAGTATATTTGATATACATGATGTTGATGTGTACTTTACTAGTACTCCTAGTAGCACGAGGGTATTGGATACCGGTTCGGTTGCTAAGTGATTAGTAACACGAAATGAAAGCTACGGCATAAACGGAGACTAACTAAAGGCGAGGTGACGATACGTGTTGGAAGTGTTTCCAAGGTTGATATGATCAAACGTCGCACGCTCCCTCTACCATCGGGATTGGTGTTAAACCTAAATAATTGTTATTTGCTGCTTGCGTTAAGCATGAACATGATTGGATCGTGTTTATTGCAATACAGTTATTCATTTAAAGAGAATAATGGTTACTCTATTTGGTTGAATAATCACCTTCAATGGTTTATTGAATCTCGATTGTAGTGTTACACATGTTCATGATATTGGTGCCAAAAGATACGAGGTAATGATGATAGTACCACTTACTTGTGGCACTGTCGCTTGAGTCATGTTGGTATAAATTGCATGAAGAGGCTCCATGCTGATGGATCTTTATACTCACTTGATTTTGAATCACTAGTGACATGCAAATCACACCACATGAGCAAGGCCTTGTTTTCATTGAGATGAAACAAGATAGTAACTTGTTGGAAGTGATACATTTTGATGTATGCAGTCCAATGGGTGCTGAGTCACGCAGTGGATGTCATTATGTTCTTACTTCAATGATGATTTGAGTAGATACAAGAGTATTTACTTAATGAATCACAAGTCTGAAATATTGAAAAGTTCAATTCTGTTTCGGAGTGAAGTTCGTCGTAACAAGAGGATAAACTGTCTACGATATGATCATAGAAATGAATATCTGAGTTACGAGTTTTGGTACGCAGTTAAGACAATGTGGAAATTGTTTCGCAGTTCATGCCACCTAGAACATCATAGTATGATGATGTGTCTGAATGTCATAGCCACGCACTATTTGGTATGGTGCATGCTATGATGTCTCTTATCGAATTACCACTATCGTTTATGGGTTATGCATTAGAGACAACCGCATTCACTTTAAATAGGGCACCGCGTATTTCCGTTGAGATGACACAGTATAGACTGAGGTTTAGAGAAATCTAAACTGTCGTTTCTTGAAAGTTTGGGGCTTCGACACTTGTGTGAAAAAGTTTCATTCTGATAAGCTCGAACCCAAAGCGGATAAATGCATCTTCATAGGATATCCAAAACAGTTGGGTACATCTCCTATCTCAGATCCGAAAGCAAAGTGTTTGTTTCTAGAAACGGATCCTTTCTCGAGGAAAGGTTTCTCTCGAAAGAATTGAGTGGGAGGGTGGTAGAACTTGATGAGGTTATTGAACCATCACTTCAACCAGTGTGTAGCAGGGCGCAGGAAGTTGTTCCTGTGGCGCCTACACCAATTGAAGTGAAAGCTGATGATGGTGATCATCAAGCATCGAATCAAGTTACTACGAATCTCGTAGGTTGACAAGGTCGCGTACTACTACAGAGTGGTACGGTAACCCTGTCTTGGAGGTCATGTTGTTGAGCAACAATGAACCTACGAGTTATGGAGAAAGCAATGGTGGGCCCGGATTCCGACAAATGGCTGGAGGCCATGAAATCCGAGAGAGGATCCATGTATGAAAACAAAGTGTAGACTTTGGAAGAACTACTTGACGGTCATAGGACTATTGAGTAAAGATGGATCTTTAAAAGGAAGACAAACGATGATGTTGATAAGTCACTATTAAGAAAAGCTCGACTTGTCGCAAAGATGTTTCCGACAAGATCAAACAGTTGACTATGAAGAGACTTTCTCACTCGTAGCGATGCTAAAATTCTGTTAGAATTATGTTAGTAGTTGATGCATTATTTATGAAATATTGCACATAGGATGTCAAAACATAGTTTCCTCGACGGTTTCCTTGAGAAAACATTGTATGTGATACAACCAGTAGGTTTTGTCGATCCTAAAGACACTAGCAAGTATGCAAGCTCCAGCGATCCTTCAATGGACTGGTGCAAGCATCTCGGAGTTGGAATATGCACTTTGATGAGATGATCAAAGATTTTGGGTTTGTACAAGGTTCATGAGAAACTTGTATTTCCAAAGAAGTGAGTGGGAGCACTATATAATTTCTGATAAGTATATGTGGTTGACATATTGTGGATCAGAAGTAATGTATAATTTCTGTAAAGCATACAAGGTTGTTTGAAAGAAGTTTTCAAAGGAATACCTGGATTACGCTACTTGAACGTTGAGCATCAAAGATCTATGGAAATAGATCGAAAGCGCTTGATAGAAGTTTCAACAAGATGCATGCCTTGACAAGTTTTTGAAGGAGTTCAAAATAGATCAGCAAAGAAGGAGTTCTTGGTTGCGTTGTAAGGTGTGACTTTGAGTAAGACTCAGCACCCGACCCCGGCAGAATAAAGAGAATAGACGAAGGTCGTCTTCTATGCCTTGGCCGTAGAATCTGAAGTATGCCATGCTGGGTACCGCACCTGATGTGTGCCTTGACTCAAAGTCTGTTGAGAGGTACAGAGAGTGATCCGTGATTGAATCACTAGCAGTGGTCAAAATTTATCCTTAGTAACTCATGGACTAGGGATATTTTCTTGATTATGGAGGTGGTTAAAGAGTTCGTCGTAAAGGGTTACGTCGATACAAGCTTTGACACTAATCCGAATAACTATGAGTAGTAAAATGGATTCGTATAGTAGAGTAGATAATTGGAGTATTTCCGAATAGCACATAGTAGCAACATCTATAAGATGACATAAATATTTGTAAAGAACACACGGATCTGAAAGTTTCAGAACCGTTGACTAAAACCTCTCTCACGAGCAAGACGTGATCTGACCCCATAATTATATGGGTGTTGGATTCGTTGGAATCACATGCTGATGTTAACTAGATTATTGACTCTAGTGCAAGTGGGAGACTGTTGGAAATATGCCCTCGAGGCAATAATAAATTAGTTATTATTATATTTCTTTGTTCATGATAATCGTTTATTATCCATGCTATAATTTTATTGAATGAAGACTTATATACATGTGTGGATACATAGACAAAACACTGTCCCTAGCAAGCCTCTAGTTGGCTAGCCAGTTGATCAAAGATAGTCAGGGTCTTCTGATTATATACAAGGTGTTGTTGCTTGATAACTGGATCACGGTATTAGAAGAATCACGTGATGGACTAGACCCAAACTAATAGATGTAGCATGTTGCTCTTGTCATTTTGTTGCTACTGTTTTCTGCGTGTCAAGTATTTGTTCCTGTGACCATGAGATCATATAATTCACTGACACCGGAGGAATTCTTTGTGTGTATCAAACGTCGCAACGAAACTGGGTGACTATAAAGATGCTCTAGAGGTATCTCCGAAGGTGTTCGTTGAGTTAGTATGGATCGAGACTGGGATTTGTCACTCCGTGTGACGGAGAGGTATCTCGGGGCCCACTCGATAATACAACATCACATACAATCCTTGCAAGCAATGTGACTTAGTGTAAGTTGTGGGATCTTGTATTACGGAACGAGTAAATAGACTTGCCGGTAAACGAGATTGAAATAGGTATGCGCATACTAACGATCGAATCTCGGGCAAGTAACATACCGAAGGACAAAGGGAATGACATACGGGATTATATGAATCCTTGGCACTGAGGTTCAAACGATAAGATCTTCGTAGAATATGTGGGATCCAATATGGGCATCTAGGTCCCGCTATTGGATATTGACAGAGGAGTCACTCGGGTCATGTCTACATAGTTCTCGAATCCGCAGGGTCTGCACACTTAAGGTACCGGAAATGACGATTGGGTTCCGGATCTTCACCGGGAGGGGGGACCACCCACTCGGGAGGGCCCAAGGACCTTGGGGGTGGCGCACCAAGTAGGTGGGGTCAGCTCAAGGCTGTCTTGCACAAGAGAAGAAAGAAAAACCAAAAGAAGAGAAAAAAAAGGAAAGGTGGGAAAGAAGAGAAGGACTCCACCTTCCAATCCTAGTTGGACTAGGATTGGAGGAGGACTCCTCCTCCCCTTGGTGGCGCAGCCCTTGGGGCTCCTTGAGCCTCAAGGCAAGCCTCCCCTCCCCTCCTTCTATATATATGGAGCTATTAGGGCTGATTTGAGAGAACTTTTGCCACGGTACCCCGACCACATATCTCCACGGTTTTACCTCTAGATCGCGTTTTTGCGGAGCTCGGGCGGAGCCCTGCTAAAGATTAGATCACCACCAACCTCTGGAGCGCCGTCACGCTGCCGGAGAACTCATCTACCTCTCCGTCTCTCTTGCTGGATCAAGAAGGCCGAGATCATCCTCGAGCTGTACGTGTGTTGAACGCAGAGGTGCCGTCCGTTCGGCACTAGATCGGAGCGGATCGTGGGACGGTTCGCGGGGCGGATCGAGGGACGTGAGGACATTCCACTACTTCAACCGCGTTCACTAACGCTTCTGCTGTGCGATCTACAAGGGTACGTAGATCGGAAATCCCCTCTCGTAGATGGACATCACCATGATAGGTCTTCGTGCGCGTAGGAAATTTTTTGTTTCCCATGCGACGTTCCCCAACAGGGAAATACTTACTACTCCTGTGCTGCATCACCCTTTCCTCTTCAAGGGAAAAATTGACGCACAACAAGAGAAGTAGCAAGAAGAATTCATGGCGTTGCCAGGGAAGGACTTTTGTTGCCGTAGGAGGATCGTCCTACCGGAGCTCTAGATAGGTTCTGCTCAAGTTCTGCCTCGTGGCGGCGGCGAATCCTCCGAAAAGCCTCCTTCTGATTTTTTTCGGGACGAAACCCTTCTTGTAGCAAAATAGGGGAGCTAGAGGGGTAAGTGGGAGCCCACAAGCCCCCTAGGCGCGGACAGGGGGCCCCGCGCCTATCAGGCTTGTGGCCTCCTGCTGGTGCCCCTCTGGTACTTCTTCGTCTGAGTATTTTTTATAAATCCCAAAAAAATCCTCGTTGATTTTCACGGCTTTTGGAGTTGCGCAGAATAGGTATCTCAAACTTGCTCCTTTTTCAGGCCAGAATTCCAGGTGGCGGCATTCTCCCTCTTCATGTTAATCTTGCAAAATAAGAGAGAAAAGGCATAAGTATTGTACCGTGAAGTGTAATAACAGCCCAAAACGCGATAAATATCAACATGAAAGCATGATGCAAAATGAACGTATCAACTCTCCCAAGCATAGACCTCTCTTGTCCTCAAGCGAAAGCCTAGATCAATAAACATGCCCACATGTTTAGGGAGAGAGGTGTCGACAAAACAAGATACGAACATGCAGGCATCATGATCATTGTCAGAACAGCAATACCATCATATCATCTCTTATGCTAAAGTGACAATTCCTTCTCAAAGTAAAGCATGGATCAAGAACCTTACCGAGAATTAACAACCAATAGCCTGTAGTCATTGAAGCAATTGCAATTAATCACAACATCGGAAAGAGTCAAATAAGAGCTTGTAAAGCAAATCCACATACTCAATTATCCTTTTGTCTTCTACAATTGCTACAACTCACGTGGTACTCATGATATCAAAGTTTCAGCTGAACACAGAGAATGATAGGGGCTTATAGTTTCGCCTCCCAACCACTTACCTCAAGGGTAAAGTCAACAATAATAATTCATGAAAACTTACTTCCAAGTTGACATATGAATATAGATCTTTCCCTAGCATATGACATTAGCCAAGACAAAGGCGAAATAAGGAACTGGTGTAGATCACCATGACTCTTTCAAGGGAAAAAAGTAAAGGTACAAGATAGGCCCTTCGCAGAGGGAAGTAGAGGTTGTCATGCACTTTTGAGGTTTGGATGTGTGTCCTCTTAGTGTGGAGGAACGTCACTTTATATTGCCTCCTCTGATAAAGAACTTTATTATACAGTCTGTCGCTTTTATGTCTTCCTCATCACAGGTTCATACAAAGCTTATTTTCCACACACTAATAGATCATACATATTTAGGGAGCAATTTTTATTGCTTGCACCGGTGACAACTTACTTGAGGGATCTTATTCAATCCATAGGTAGGTATGGTGGACTCTCATGGCAAAACTGGGTTGAAGGTTTATGGATGCACAAGTAGTATCTGTACTTAGCGCGGAAGTTTTGGATAATATGAGATGGAAGCAATCGTCACATGCTAAGGGATCTCTAATCATATAACATTGTTCATAACCAAGCAAACACAATTCATTATGTTGTCTTCCTTGTCCAACATCTACTTCTAAGCATGTAATAGTGTAGTGAGTGTTCACAATCATAGATGGTGTTAAAGATGATATATTTATATGTGAACCTCTCCTTCCTTATCACTTCCTATTAATTGCAACAATGACCAAGGTCTACGTTTGTCTACCCTCAACAAGTTTCTATCAACATTCTTTTTATATGTGAAGCCATCACTTCCCATAAGATCATTACATGATCTTTCATGCTTTTGTGTTGGGGAATGTCGCATGGGAAACAAAAAATTTCCTACATGCACGAAGACCTATCATGGTGATGTCCATCTACGAGAGGGGATTTCCGATCTACGTACCCTTGTAGATCGCACAGCAGAAGCGTTAGTGAACGCGGTTGATGTAGTGGAACGTCCTCACCTCCCTTGATCCGCCCCGCGAACCGTCCCACGAGCCGTCCCGCGATCCGTCCCACGATCCGCTCCGATCTAGTGCCGAACGGACGGCACCTCCGCGTTCAGCACACGTACAGCTCGACGATGATCTCGGCCTTCTTGATCCAGTAAGAGAGACAGAGAGGTAGATGAGTTCTCCGGCAGCGTTACGGCGCTCTGGAGGTTGGTGGTGATCTAATCCCAGCAGGGCTCCGCCCGAGCTCCGCAGAAACGCGATCTAGAGGTAAAACCGTGGAGGTATGTGGTCGGGCTGCCTTGAAAAAGTTGTCTCAAATCGGCCCTAATTGCTCCATATATATAGGAGGAGGGAGGGGAGGCTTGCCTTGAGGCTCAAGGTGCACCAAGGGCTGCGCCACCAAGGGGAGGAGGAGTCCTCCTCCAATCCTAGTCCAACTAGGATTGGAAGGTGGAGTCCTTCTCTCTTTTCCCACCTTTCCCTTTTTTTCTTTCTCTTCTTTTGGTTTTTC
Organism: Hordeum vulgare subsp. vulgare; assembly: GCF_904849725.1. Lineage (NCBI taxonomy): Eukaryota > Viridiplantae > Streptophyta > Magnoliopsida > Poales > Poaceae > Hordeum > Hordeum vulgare. Next base: position 74,030,699 of record NC_058524.1, on the reverse strand, counting down.
TTTCTCTTGCGCAAGACATCCTTGGGCTGAACCCACCTACTTGGTGCGCCACCCCGAAGGTCCTTGGGCCCTCCCGGGTGGGTGGTCCCCCCTCCCGGTGAAGATCAGGAACCCATTCGTCATTCCCGGTACATTACCGGTAATGCCCGAAAACCTTCCGGTAACCAAATGAAGTCATCCTATATATCAATTTTCGTTTCCGTACCATTCCGGAAACCCTCGTGACATACGTGATCTCATCCGGGACTCCGAACAACATTCGGTAACCAACCATATAACTCAAATACGCATAAAACAACGTCGAACCTTAAGTGTGCAGACCCTGCGGGTTCGAGAACTATGTAGACATGACCCGAGTGACTCCTCGGTCAATATCCAATAGAAAGGACCTGGATGCCCATATTGGATCCTACATATTCTACGAAGATCTTATCGTTTGAACATCAGTACCAAGGATTCATATAATCCTGTATGTCATTCCCTTTGTCCTTCGGTATGTTACTTGCCCGAGATTCGATCGTCAGTATCCGCATACCTATTTCAATCTCGTTGACCGGAAAGTCACTTTACTCGTTCCGTAATACAAGAACCCGCAACTTACACTAAGTCACATTGCTTGCAAGGCTTGTGTGTGATGTTGTATTACCGAGTGGGCCCCGAGATACCTCTCCGTCACACGGAGTGACAAATCCCAGTCTCGATCCATACTAACTCAACGAACACCTTCGGAGATACCTGTAGAGCATCTTTATAGTCACCCAGTTACGTTGCGACATTTGATACACACAAAGCATTCCTCCGGTGTCAGTGAGTTATATGATCTCATGGTCATAGGAACAAATACTTGACACATAGAAAACAGTAGCAACAAAATGACACGATCAACATGCTACGTCTATTAGTTTGGGTCTAGTCCATCACATGATTCTCCTAATGATGTGATCCCGTTATCAAGTGACAACACTTGCCTATGGTTGGGAAACCTTGACCATCTTTGATCAACGAGCTAGTCAACTAGAGGCTTACTAGGGACAGTGTTTTGTCTATGTATCCACACATGCACTGTGTTTCCAATCAATACAATTATAGCATGGATAATAAACGATTATCATGAACAAAGAAATATAATAATAACTAATTTATTATTGCCTCTAGGGCATATTTCCAACAGTCTCCCACTTGCACTAGAGTCAATAATCTAGTTCACATCACCATATGATTCCAACGAATCCAACACCCATATAGTCATGGGGTCTGATCACATCTTGCTCGTGAGTGCGGTTTTAGTCAACGGTTCTGAAACTTTCAGACCCGTGTGTTCTTTACAAATCTTTATGTCATCTTATAGATGCTGCTACTATGTGCTATTCGGAAATACTCCAAATATCTACTCTACTATACGAATCCGTTTCACTACTCATAGTTATTCGGATTAGTGTCAAAGCTTGCATTGACGTAACCCTTTACGACGAACTCTTTAACCACCTCCATAATCGAGAAAAATTCCTTAGTATATTTAGTTACTAAGGATAACTTTGACCGCTGATCAGTGATTCAATCATGTATCACTCTGTGTACCTCTTAACAGACTTGCTGCAAGGCACACATCAGGTGCGGTACTCAGCATGGCATACTTTAGAGTCTACGGCTAAGGCATAGAAGACGACCTTCGTCTATTCTCTTTATTCTGCCGTGGTCGGGTTTTGAGTCTTACTCAAATTCACACCTTACAACACAGTCAAGAACTCCTTCTTTGCTTATCTATTTCGAATTCCTTCAAAAACTTGTCAAGGCATGCATCTTGTTGAAACTTCTATTAAGCCTTTTGATCTATCTCCATAGATCTTGATGCTCAACGTTCAAGTAGCTCAATCCAGGTATTCCTTTGAAAAACTCCTTTCAAACAACCTTTTATGCTTCACATAAATTCTACATTACTTCTGATTATCAATATGTCAACCACATATACTTATCAGAAATTCTATAGTGCTCCCACTCACTTCTTTGAAAATACAAGTTTCTCATAAGCCTTGTACAAACCCAAAATCTTTGATCATCTCATCAAAGTGTATATCCAACTCCGAGATGCTTGCACCAGTCCATTGAAGCATCGCTGGAGCTTGCATACTTGCTAGTATCTTTAGGATCGACAAAACCTCCTGGTTCTATCACATATAATGTTTGCTCAAGGAAACCGTCGAGGAAACAATGTTTTGACATCCTATGTGCAATATTTCATAAATAATGCAGCAACTACTAACATAATTCTAACAAACTTTAAGCATCGCTACGAGTGAGAAAGTCTCATCATAGTCAACTGTTTGATCTTGTCGGAAACATCTTTGCGACAAGTCGAGCTTTTTTTAATAGTGACTTATCACCATCATTGTCTGTCTTCCTTTTCAAGATCCATCTTTACTCAATAGTCCTATGACCATCAAGTAGTTCTTCCAAAGTCTACACTTTGTTTTCATACATGGATCCTCTCTCGGATTTCATGGCCTCCAACCATTTGTCCGAATCCGGGCCCACCATTGCTTTCTCCATAACTCGTAGGTTCATTGTTGCTCAACAACATGACCTCCAAGACAGGGTTACCGTACCACTATGCAGTAGTACGCGACCTTGTCAACCTACGAGATTTGTAGTAACTTGATTCGATGCTCGATGATCACCATCATAAGCTGTCACTTCAATTGGTGTAGGCGCCACAGGAACAACTCCCTGCGCCCTGCTACACACTGGTTGAAGTGATGGTTCAATAACCTTATCAAGTTCTACCACCCTCCCACTCAATTCTTTCGAGAGAAACCTTTCCTCGAGAAAGGATCCGTTTCTAGAAACAAACACTTTGCTTTCGGATCTGAGACAGGAGATGTACCCAACTGTTTTGGATATCCTATGAAGATGCATTTATCCGCTTTGGGTTTGAGCTTATTCGACTGAAACTTTTTCCCACAAGTGTCGAAGCCCCAAACTTTCAAGAAACGACAGTTTAGATTTCTCTAAACCTCAGTCTATATTGTGTCATCTCAAGGAAATACGCGGTGCCCTATTTAAAGTGAATGCGGTTGTCTCTAATGCATAACCCATAAACGATAGTGGTAATTCGATAAGAGACATCATAGCACGCACCATACCAAATAGTTCGTGGCTATGACGTTCAGACACATCATCACACTATGATGTTCCAGGTGGCATGAACTGCGAAACAATTTCCACATTGTCTTAACTGCGTACCAAAACTCGTAACTCAGATATTCATTTCTATGATCATATCGTAGACAGTTTATCCTCTTGTTACGACGAACTTCACTCCTGAAACAGAATTGAACCTTTCAATATTTCAGACTTGTGATTCATTAAGTAAATACTCTTGTATCTTCTCAAATCGTCATTGAAGTAAGAACATAATGATATCCACTGCGTGCCTCAGCACCTATTGGACTGCATACATCAAAATGTATTACTTCCAACAAGTTACTATCTTGTTTCATCTCAATGAAAACAAGGCCCTGCTCATGTGGGATGATTTGCATGTCACTAGTGATTCAAAATCAAGTGAGTATAAAGATCCATCAGCATGGAGCCTCTTCATGCAATTTACACCAACATGACTCAAGCGGGAGTGCCACAAGTAAGTGGTACTATCATCATTACCTCGTATCTTTTGGCACCAATATTATGAACATGTGTAACACTACGATCGAGATTCAATAAACCATTGAAGGTGATTTATTCAAGCAAATAGAGTAACCATTATTCTCTTTAAATGAATAATCGTATTGCAATAAACACGATCCAATCATGTTCAAGCTTAACGCAAGTACCAAATAACAATTATTTAGGTTTAACACCAATCCCGATGGTAGATGGAGTGTGCGACGTTTGATCATATCAACCTTGGAAACACTTCCAACACGTATCGTCACCTCGCCTTTCGCTAGTCTCCGTTTATACCGTAGTTTTCATTTCATGTTACTAATCACTTAGCAACCGAACCGGTATCCAATACCCTCGTGCTACTAGGAGTACTAGTAAAGTACACATCAACATCATGTATATCAAATATACTTCTTTCGACTTTTGCCAGCCTTCTTATCTACCAAGTATCTAGAGTTGCTCCGCCTCAGTGACTGTTCCCCTCATTACAGAAGCACTTAGTCTCGGGTTTGGGTTTAATCTTGGGTCTCTTCATTAGTGCAGCAACTGTTTTTCCGTTTCACGAAGTATCCCTTCTAGCCCTTGCCTTTCTTGAAACTTAGTGGTTTTACTAACCATCAACTATTGATGCTCCTTCTTGATTTCTACTTTCGCAGTGTCAAACATCGCGAATCGCTCAAGGATAATTGTATCTATCCTTGATATGTTATAGTTCATCACGAAGCTCTCACAGCTTGGTGGCAGTGACTTTGGAGAACCATCACTATCTCATCTGGAAGATTAACTCCCACTTGATTCAAGCGATTGTCGTACTCAGACAATCTGAGCACATGCTCAACGATTGAGCTTTTCTCCTTTACTTTGTGGACAAAGAATCTTGTCAGAGGTCTCGTACCTCTTAACAAGGGCACAAGCATGAAATCACAATTTCATCTCTTTAGAACATCACTTATGTTCCGTGACGTTTCAAAACGTCTTCGGCGCCTTGCTTCTAAGCCATTAAGTATTTTGCACTGAACTATCGTGTAGTCATCAGAAACGTGTATGTCGGATGTTCACAGCATCCACAGACGACGCTCGAGGTGCAGCACACCGAGTGGTGCATTAAGGACATAAGCCTTCTGCGCAGCAACGAGGACAATACTCTGCAAAGTTTTCTACTATCAACTTCAACTAAATTTTCTCTAGGAACATATAAAAATAGTAGAGCTATAGCGCAAGCTATATTGTAATTCGCAAAGACCATTAGACTATGTTCATGACAATTAGTTCAATTAATCATATTACTTAAGAACTCCCACTCAAAAAGTACATCTCTCTAGTCATTTGAGTGGTACATGATCCAAATCCACTATATCAAGTCCGATCATCACGTGAGTCGAGAATAGTTTCAGTGGTAAGCATCTCTATGCTAATCATATCAACTATACGATTCATGCTCGACCTTTCGGTCTCATGTGTTCCGAGGCCATGTATGCACATGCCAGGCTCGTCAAGCTTAACCCAAGTGTTCCGCGTGTGCAACTGTTTTGCACCCGTTGTATGTGAACGTTGAGTCTATCACACCAGATCATCACGTGGTGTCTCGAAACGAAGAACTGTCGCAACGGTGCACAGTCGGGGAGAACGCAATTTCGTCTTGAAATTTAAGTGAGAGATCACCTCATAATGCTACCGTCGTTCTAAGCAAGATAAGGTGCATAAAGGAATAACATCACATGCAATTCATAAGTGACATGATATGGCCATCATGATGTGCTTCTTGATCTCCATCACCAAAGCACCGACACGATCTTCTTGTCACCGGCCTCACACCATGATCTCCATCAACATGTCGCCATCGGGGTTGTCGTGCTACTCATGCTATTACTACTAAAGCTACGTCCTAGCAATATAGTAAACGCATCTGCAAGCACAAATGTTAGTTTAAAGACAACCCTATGGCTCCTGCCGGTTGCCGTACCATCGACGTGCAACTCGATATTAACTATTACAACATGATCATCTCATACATCCAATATATCACATCACATTGTTGGCCATATCACATCACAAGCATACCCTGAAAAAACAAGTTAGACGTCCTCTAATTGTTGTTGCATGTTTTACGTGGTGACCATGGGTATCTAGTAGGATCGCATCTTACTTACGCAAACACCACAACGGAGATGTATGAATTGCTATTTAAACTCATCCAAGGACCTCCTCGGTCAAATCCGATTCAACTAAAGTTGGAGAAACCGACACTCGCCGGTCATCTTTGAGCAACGGAGTTACTCGTAGCGATGAAACCAGTCTCTCTTAAGCGTACGAGTAATGTCGGTCCGAGCCGCTTCGATCCAACAATACCGCGGAATCAAGAAAAGACTAAGGAGGGCAGCAAAACACACATCACCGCCCACAAAAACTTTTGTGTTCTACTCGAGATTACATCTGCGCATGAACCTAGCTCTGATACCACTGTTGGGGAACGTCGCATGGCAAACAAAAATTTTCCTACGCGCACGAAGATTTATCATGGTGATGTCCATCTACGAGAGGGGATTTCCGATCTACGTACCCTTGTAGATCACATAGCAGAAGCGTTAGTGAACGCGGTTGATGTAGTGGAACGTCCTCACGTCCCTCGATCCGCCCCGCGAACCGTCCCACGAACTGTCCCGCGATCCGTCCCACGATCTGCTCTGATCTAGTGCCGAACGGACGGCACCTCCGCGTTCAGCACACGTACAGCTCGACGATGATCTTGGCCTTCTTGATCCAGCAAGAGAGACGTAGAGGTAGATGAGTTCTCCGGCAGCGTGACGGCGCTCCGGAGGTTGGTGGTGATCTAATCTCAGCAGGGCTCCGCCCGAGCTCCGCAGAAACGCGATCTAGAGGTAAAACCGTGGAGGTATGTGGTCGGGCTGCCTTGAAAAAGTTGTCTCAAATCAGCCCTAATTGCTCCATATATATAGGAGGAGGGATGGCAGGCTTGTCTTGAGGCTCAAGGAGCCCCAAGGGCTGCGCCACCAAGGGGAGGAGGAGTCCTCCTCCAATCCTAGTCCAACTAGGATTGGAACGTGGAGTCCTTCTCTCTTTTCCCACCTTTCCTTTTTTTTCTTTCTCTTCTTCTGGTTTTTCTTTCTCTTGCGCAAGACAGCCTTGGGCTGACCCCACCTACTTGGTGCGCCACCCGCAAGGTCCTTGGGCCCTCCCGGGTGGGTGGTCTCCCCTCCCGGTGAAGATCAGTAACCCATTCGTCATTCCCGGTACATTACTCGTAATGCCCGAAAACCTTCCGGTAACCAAATGAAGTCATCCTATATATCAATCTTCGTTTCCGTACCATTCCGGAAACCCTCGTGACGTCCGTGATCTCATCCGGGATTCCGAACAACATTCGGTAACCAACCATATAACTCAAATACGCATAAAACAACGTCGAACCTTAAGTGTGCAGACCCTGCGGGTTCGAGAACTATGTAGACATGACCCGAGTGACTCCTCGGTCAATATCCAATAACGGGACCTGGATGCCCATATTGGATCCGACATATTCTACGAAGATCTTATCGTTTGAACCTCAGTGCCAAGGATTCATATAATCCCGTATGTCATTCCGTTTGTCCTTCGGTATGTTACTTGCCCGAGATTCGATCGTCAGTATCCGCATACCTATTTCAATCTCGTTTACCGGCAAGTCTCTTTACTCGTTCCGTAATACAAGATCCCACAACTTACACTAAGTCACATTGCTTGCAAGGCTTGTGTGTAATGTTGTATTACCGAGTGGGCCCCGAGATACCTCTCCGTCACACGGAGTGACAAATCCCAGTCTCGATCCATACTAACTCAACGAACACCTTCGGAGATACCTTTAGAGCATCTTTATAGTCACCCAGTTACGTTGCGACCTTTGATACACACAAAGCATTCCTCCGGTGTCAGTGAGTTATATGATCTCATGGTCATAGGAACAAATACTTGACACGCAGAAAACAGTAGCAACAAAATGACACGATCAACATGCTACGTCTATTAGTTTGGGTCTAGTCCATCACATGATTCTCCTAATGATGTGATCCCGTTATCAAGTGACAACACTTGCCTATGGTCAGGAAACCTTGACCATCTTTGATCAACGAGCTAGTCAACTAGAGGCTTACTAGGGACAGTGTTTTGTCTATGTATCCACACATGCACTATGTTTCCAATCAATACAATTATAGCATGGATAATAAACGATTATCATGAACAAAGAAATATAATAATAACTAATTTATTATTGCCTCTGGGGCATATTTCCAACATTTTGTTCTTTTCTCATTCTTTTGATCATCGCAAGAAGCAAGGCCCTGAACTAAGACACTCTTTATTATATGGCTCACGAGCTCGAATACATCGGGGTTGACACAAAGCAAAACTCAAGCGTAAAACACTAAGACCTTTAATCTACTAGAGAAGAATAAAACCGAAAAGGAACGAACTAAGAAAAGGTAAAGGCAAAAGATGTGATGGTGATACGATACCGGGGCAACTCCCCCAAGCTTGGCACAAGCCAAGGGGATTTCCCATACCCATGCTCAGTTGTCTTCCTTTGGAGGTGATGGTGATGGAGTTGTTTTGTGTTTTGATTCCAAGAGGGCCATCAATCTTTGATTTATACCTTGGAGATCTGTGATATGTTTCTCCAGGAAAACAACTTCACGAGTGAGATAAGTATTGCAAGCACGAGTTGTTTCACAAAACCTCAAGAGTTCAATCAAGGATGGAGACAGTAGGTGGAGGTAGGGTTGGAGGAAATCCACTTCTTCAACTTCTTCCTTGTTGAGCACAGATTGTACTTCGTCCCACGCCTGATTCTTCTCCCTAGTTTTGCCCTTGGTTTCGTGACTTCCACTCTTTTCAGATCAGCATCTACTTCTTCATGGACTTGAGGGAAATTGTTCTCCCCGACAGATTCCTGAGACGGCATCCTTGCTCTAAATCTGCGACAGAAAACGGGCTCGAAACGAAAACATAAGAAATTTGCGTGATACGAGGGTCAGACCCTTCGGGAGAATATATAATGATTTTGTTCCGACCAGAGGGAGTACTCCGCAAGAAAAGAGTCCGGGAGGCACACGAGGTGGTCGCAAGCCCCCTAGGCGCGGCCAGGGGGGTGGCCCGCGCCTGGCAGGCTTGTCGCCTCCCTGTACGCTTTCCGGACTACTTCCAATTTTTCTATTTTTCTAAATATACCAAAACGGAGAAAAATTCCTACTGGAAAAGTTTTGGAGTCTGTTTTCTTACCGAATCACATACCTCTTCGTTTTCGGAGTCTGAAACAGGCTGATAAATATCCCTTAGGTATTCTTCCGGAGTTATGGTATTGATAATATTGCTTTCAACATTTATGGGAGTACGTGAGATGTAATGCTTGATTCTCTGCCCATTTACCACTCTCAGAAAATTACCTTCCGTATTGTTGATCTTGATAGCACCGGAACGATATACTTCCTCAACAATGTAAGGACCTTCCCATTAGAGAGAAGCTTGCCTGCAAAAAATCTTAAACGAGAATTATATAGCAAGACATAATCACCTACATTGAACTCACGTTTCTGTATCCTTTTATCATGCCACCTCTTAACCTTTTCTTTGAACAACTTGGCATTTTCATATGCCTGAGTTCTCCATTCATCAAGCGAGCTAATGTCAAATAACCTCTTCTCACCAGCAAGTTTGAAATCAAAGTTGAGCTCTTTGATTGCCCAATAAGCTTTATGCTCTAGCTCAAGAGGTAAATGACATGCTTTACCGTACACCATTTTGTACGGAGACATGCCCATGGGATTCTTATAGGCAGTTCTATAAGCCCACAGTGCATCATCGAGCTTCTTAGACCAATTCTTTCTAGACCTATTGACAGTCTTTTGCAGAATTAGTTTACTCTCTCTATTGCTTAGCTCTACTTGACCACTGGACTGGGGGTGATAGGGAGACGCAATTCTATGGTCGACATCGTACTTAGCAAGCATTTTACGGAAAGCACCATGAATGAAATGTGAACCACCGTCGGCCATTAGATATCTAGGGACTCCAAATCTAGGGAAAATAACTTCTTTAAGCATCCTGATAGAGGTGTTGTGATCAGCACTACTAGTTGGGATAGCTTCTACCCACTTTGTGATGTAATCAACAACAACTAGGATATGAGTATACCCGTTGGATTTTGGAAAAGGTCCCATATAATCAAAGCCCCAAACATCAAATGGTTCAATGACAAGTGAATAATTCATAGGCATTTCCTAACGTTTACTGATATTACCTATTCTTTGACATTCATCACAAGGTAAGACAAACTTACGGGCATCCTTGAAGAGAGTGGGCCAATAGAAACATGATTGGAATACCTTGTGTGAAGTTCTATCTCCCGCATGGTGTCCTCCGTAGACCTCGGAGTGGCACTTCTGTAGGATATGTCCCTGTTCATGTTCAGGTACACAACGTCTAATCACACCATCTACTCCTTCCTTATAAAGGTGAGGATCATCCCAAAAGTAATGTCTCAAGTCAAAGAAGAATTTCATCTTTTGCTGGTATCAGAAACTAGGTGGTATATATTTGACAACGATATTATTTTCATAATCAGCATGCCACGGTGCACTACGTGAAGTATTGATGACATTCAGTTGCTCATCAGGAAAGCTATCATCAATAGGTTGTGGGTCATCAAGAACATTCTCCAACCTAGATAAGTTATCTGCTACGGGGTTATCAGCACCCTTCCTGTCGACAACGTGCAAATCAAATTCTTGTAGCAAGAGAACCCATTTGATAAGTCTAGGTTTAGCGTCTTTCTTCTCCTTGAGGTACTTAATAGCAGCATGATCAGTGTGAATAGTGACTTTGGAATCAACTATGTAAGATCTAAACTTTTCACATGCAAACACGAGTGCTAAAAATTCCTTTTCCGTAGTAGCATAGTTTCATTGGGCACTGTCTAGAGTTTTACTCGCGTAGTGAATAACATTCAACTTCTTGTCAACTCTTTGCCCTAGGACAGCACCAACACCATAATCACTGGCATCACACATGATTTCAAAAGGTAAGTTCCAATCAGGTGGTTGAACAATAGGTGCAGTTATCAAAGCCCTTTTAAGTATTTCGAAGGCTTCCTCACAATCATCGTAAAAAACAAAAGGAATATCCTTTTGCAAGAGATTGGTAAGAGGCCTAGAAATCTTAGAAAAGTCCTTAATGAACCTTCTATAGAAACCAGCATGACCAAGGAAACTTCTTATACCTTTGATATCTGTGGGGTATGGCATTTTCTCGATCGCATCAACCTTAGCCTTATCGACTTCAATACTCCCTCCGTTTCCGTTTATAAGTCCGGCACGTGTATTTAGGTCGTTAATTTGACTAACTTAATGAGAGGAATATATTATAAAAAATATATCATTAGAAACTTTAGATATTATATTTTCTACTCATATAATTTTTATGTTAAACAATATATTTTATATAAGTCAAATTGACGACCTAGGTATACGTGTGTGCCTTATAAACTGTGATGGAGGTAGTACCTCTTTCAGAAATTTTATGTCCTAAGACGATGCCTTCATTAACCATAAAGTGACACTTCTCCCAATTCAAGACAAGATTGGTATCTTTACATCTCTGCAAGACTCGATCAAGGTTGCTGAGGCAATCATCAAAAGAAGACCCGTAAACGGAGAAGTCATCCATGAAAACCTCAACAATCTTTTCACAAAAGTCAGAGAATATAGCCATCATACATCTTTGAAAGGTAGCAGGTGCATTACATAAGCCAAAAGGCATACGTCTATAAGCAAAGGTACCAAAAGGGCAGGTGAAAGTGGTTTTCTCCTGATCAACTTGTGCGACTGGTATTTGGGAGAAACCAGGATAACCGTCTAGAAAGCAGAAGTGTGTGTGTGTGTGTTTAGACAGTCTTTCTAGCATTTGGTCGATAAAAGGCAAAGGGTAATGATATTTCCTAGTGGCTTTATTCAATTTCCTAAAATTGATCACCATCCTATAGCGAGTAATAATCCTCTATGGAATCAATTCATCCTTATCATTAGTACCTCCCTTCTTAGGGACGCAATGGACCGGCGTCACCCAATCACTATGAGCAACATGATAGATAATACCTGCTTCTAGGAGCTTTAGTATTTCTTTTCTTACTACCTCTTTCATCTTAGGATTTAATCTCTGTTGATGATCATCAACTGGTTTGGAATTAGGATCAGTTTTAATCTTGTGCTGGCATAGAGTGGGACTAATTCCCTTAAGATCATCAAGAGTATATCCAATAGCAGCACGGTGCTTCCTGAGAGTTTTTAGTAACTTCTTTTCTTCATGCTCTGAGAGGCTAGCACTAATAATAACAGGATATATCTCTATTTCATCAAGATAAGCATACTTAAGAGTATCAGGCAACTGTTTAAGCTCGAACACAGGATCACCCTTTGGCGGGGGTGGATCCCCAAGCAGTTCAACAAGCAAATTATTCTTAAGGATAGGATGTTGTTCTAAGAGAACTCTATCTATCATCTCCCTTTCATCCATATGCATATCATTTTCATGCTCAAGCAAGTATTGCTCTAAAGAATCAGTAGGAGGCACAACTATAGAAGCTAGGGCAATAATTTCATCCTTACTAGGCAATTCCTTTTCATGAGGTTGTCTACTAAACTTGGAGAAATTGAACTCGTGTGACATACCTTCAAAGCCAACATTGACAGTTTGCTTCTCACAGTCAATATGAGCATTGAAAGTATTGAGAAAAGGTCTACCAAATATGACGGGACAAAAGCTATCTTGTGTGGTAGCAAGAACGAGGAAATCATCAGGATAGTTCGTTTTACCACACAAGACCTCAACATCCCTAACAATTCCCACAGGGCAGATAGTATCTCTATTGGCAAGCTGAATAGTGACATCAATAGGTTCTATTTCAACATGTGCAATCTCATCTTTGATCCTATCTTAACAGAAACAACAGGCGTTCCAACAACAGGCCTATGTTTGTCTCTAGCATGAGGTTTAGCAATTCTAGCAGCATCTTCACAGAAGTGAATATCATGGCTCTCAACATTGTCGGACAGAAGATCTTTGATAATAGCAATGCTAGGTTCAACTCTAATTTGCTCAGGGGGTGTAGGTGTTCTAATGTAGCCTCTATGTATTACAGTTGAAGCTTTAGAATGATCCTTTATCCTAAGAGGGAAAGGTGGTTTCTCAATGTAAGCATTGGGAACAATAGGATCATTATAGGCAATGAATCTCTCTTCAACTAGATTGGGTTTAACAACATTGACTTCTAAGGGAGGATGATATTTAAACCACTTCTCTTTGGGGAGATCAATATGAGCAGAAAATGATTCACACAATGAAGCTACTATCTCAGAGTCAAGTCCATACTTAGCGCTAAAATCACTAAAAGTATTTGTTTCAACAAATGATTTAACGCAATCAAACTTGAAATTCATACCTGACTCCTTACCTTCTTCAAGCTCCCAATCTTCAGAGTTGCGTTTAATTCTCTCCAATAAATTCCATTTGAAGTCAATATCTCTCTTCATAAAAGAACCGGTACAAGAAGTGTCAAGCATGGTGCGATCATCATGAGAAAGCCGGGCATAGAAGTTCTGAATGATGATTTCTCTCGAGAGCTCATGGTTGGGGCATGAACATAACATTGATTTAAGACTCCCCCAATATTGAGCGATGCTTTCTCTGTCACGAGGCCAAAAATTATAAATATAATTCCGATCACGATGTACTAGATGTATACGATAAAACTTTTGATGAAATTTTAATTTCAACCGATTGTAGTTCCATGATCCAGTATCACCACATAGCCTATACCATGTCGACGCCATATCCCTCAAAGATAAGGGAAATACCTTCTTCTTGACCTCATCCTCGGGCAAACCTGCAAGCTTAAATAAACCAAAAACTTCATCTACATAGATTAGATGAAAGTCTGGATGTGAAGTTCCATCTCCTGTAAAAGGATTAGCCAACAGTTTCTCAAGCATACCTGAAGGAAATTCATAGCAAATATTTTCAGTAGGTGCAGCAGGTTGAGGAGCAAATATTTGTGCTTCCGTTCGAGGTGAAGATACCCTGAACAAGCCCCTCAAAGGATTAGTTTCCATGGTAACAAGTGACAATAAATTTCAGCACACTATATGAATGTTTCCTTACCAATTTCCACTTACCAAAGGCGCTTCACTCCCCGGCAACGGCGCCAAAAAAGAGTCTTGATGACCCACAAGTATAGGGGATCTATCGTAGTCCTTTCGATAAGTAAGAGTGTCGAACCCAACGAGGAGCAGAAGGCTCTGACAAGTGGTTTTCAGCAAGGTAAAATCTGCAAGCACTGAAATTATCGGTAACAAGTAGTTGTGTGGTGAGATGATTCACAGAAAGTAGAAAGTAACGAAAGTAACCACGGTGCAGCAAAGTGGCCCAATCCCTTTTGTAGCAAGGGACAAGTCTGGACAAAGTCTAATAGTAGGTAAAATGCTCCCGAGGACACATGGGAAATTCTGTCAAGCTAGTTTTCATCATGTTCATATGATTTGCGTTTGTTACTTTGATAGTTTGATATGTGGGTGGACCGGCGCTTGGGTAATGCCCTTACTTGGAAAAGCATCCCACTTATGATTAACCCCTCTCGCAAGCATCCGCAACTACGAAAGAAGAATTAAGACAAAGTCTAACCATATCATTAAACTAGTGGATCCAAATCAGCCCCTTACGAAGCAATGCATAAACTAGGGTTTAAGCTTCTGTCACTCTAGCAACCCATCATCTACTTACTACTTCCCAATGCCTTCCTCTAGGCCCAAATAATGGTGAAGTGTTATGTAGTCGACGTTGCTACTGCAACAAAAGACCTTCCAACGGCGCCAGAAATAGGAGTGTTGCTTGATGCTCCTCAGCAACAGCACCAGGAATCCTTCTGCTACGGCTACGCCTTAAGGGACTTCCTAGGCACATATGCAAAGGATTTCCCCCATGGCCTTGGAGCCTTGCGTTGGTGTTTCCTCAAAGCGGAAAGGGTGATGTAGCACAACGGTGGTAAGTATTTCCCTCAGTTTGAGAACCAAGGTATCGATCCAGTGAAGGAGTATCACAAGAGCCTGCACAAACACAAAACGCTATGAAGGGGTTGTCAATCCCTTATAGATTGTTCACCAAGTGAGAACTGAAAGCAGCAAAGTAACACAACAAAGTAAAAGCGAAAGTGGAAACAATAGATGTGAATAGACCCGGGGGCCATAGTGTTTACTAGTGGCTTCTCTCATGAAAGCAAGTAGACGGTGGGTGATCAAATTACTGTCGAGCAATTGATAGAACCGCGCAAAGTCGTGACGATATCTATGGCAATGATTATATCGATAGGCATCACGTCCAAAACAAGTAGACCGATACTTTCTGCATCTACTACTATTACTACACACGTCGACCGCTATCCAGCATGCATCTAGTGTATTAAGTCCAAAAGAACAGAGTAACGCCTTAAGCAAGATGACATGATGTAGATGGCAATCTCATATCTACGACAGAGCCACCTTGTTACCCTTGATGGCAACCACACGATGTGTGCCTTGCTGCCCCTACTGTCACTGGGAAAGGTCACCACACGGTAAGAACCCAAAACCAAGCACTTCTCCCATTGCAAGTCATAGATCTAGTTGGCCAAACAAAACCCAAGACTCGGAGAGACTTACAAGGATATCAAATCATGCATATAAGAAATCAGCAAAGACTCAAATATATATCATACATAATCTGATGACAAATCCACAATTCATCAGATCTCGACAAACACATCGCCAAAGATGATTACATCGGATAGATCTCCATGAAGATCATGGAGAACTTTGTATTGAAGATCCAAGAGAGAGAAGAAGCCATCTAGCTAGTAACTACGGACCCGAAGGTCTGAAGTGAACTACTCACGAGTCATTGGAGGGGCGATGATGATGATGAAGAAGCCCTCCAACTCCAAAGTCCCCTCCGGCAGGGCGCCGACGGAAGGGTCTCCAGATGAGATCTTGCGGAAACGAAAGCTTGCGACGGCGGAAAAGTATTTTCATGGTGCCCTTGATTTTTTTTCCTGTTTTTTAGGGAATACATAGGCGCAAGATCTAGGTCAGGGGGGCACCAGGGAGGCCACAAGCCTGCCCACCGCCGCCTCCCCCTGGTGGCGGAGTGGGGGCTTGTGGGCTCCGTGTAGCCCTTCTGGCTTGGCCCACAGGCCCCCTGATCTTCTTTCGATCGGGAAAACATCATTTCGGGGATTTTATTCCGTTTGGACTCCGTTCCAAAATCAGATCTGAAAATAGCCAAAAACACAGAAAATACAGGAACTCGCACTTGGCACTGAGTTAATAAGTTAGTCCCAAAAAATATATAAAAGGTACATAAAACATCCAAAGATGACAAGATCAAAGCATGAAACCATCAAAAATTATAGATACGTTTGAGACGTATCAGACGTTCACATAACACCACTAGAGGAAAAACAACATACAACACATCAAAATATCGAACGAATACCAAATTCACATGACTACTTATAGCATGGCTTATCCCATGTCCTCATGAACAAAAGTAACTACTCACAAAGCATAATCATAATAATGACCAGAGAGCTAATGAGTAGCATCAAAGATCTGAACATAAACTCATGGCTTATCCCATGTCCTCAGGAACAAAAGTAACTACTCACAAAGCATAATCATAATCATGACCAGAGAGGTAATGAGTAGCATCAAAGATCTGAACATAAACTCATGGCTTATCCCACGTACTTAGGAACAAAAGTATCTACTCACAAAGCATAATCATAATCATGACTAGAGAGGTAATGAGTAGCATCAAAGATCTGAACATAAACTCTTCCACCAAGTAATCCAAATAGCATCAACTACAAAGAGTAATTAACACTACTAGCAACCTTACAAGTACAAATCGGAGTCGCGAGATGGAGATTGGTTACAAGTGATGAACTATGGTTTGGAGATGAGATGGTGCTGATGAAGATGTTGATGGTGATGAGTCCCCTCCGATGAGAGGAGTGTTGGTGATGATGATGGCGATGATTTCCCCCTCCGGGAGGGAAGTTTCCCTGGCAAGATCGTCCTGCCGGAGCTCTAGATTGGTTCTGCTCAAGTTCCGCCTCATGGCGGCGGCCAATCCTCCGAAAAGCCTCCTTCTGATTTTTTCAGGACGAAACCCTTCTTGTAGCAAAAGAGGGGAGCCAGAGGGCCAAGTGGGAGCCCACAAGCCCCCTAGGCGCGGCCAGGGGCCCCCCCGCCTAGCAGGCTTGTGGCCTCCTACTGGCGCCCCTCTGGTACTTTTTCGGCCCAATATTTTTTATAAATCCCCAAAAAAATCCTCATTGATTTTCGCGGCTTTTGGAGTTGCGCAGAATAAGTATCTCAAACTTGCTCCTTTTTCAGGCCAGAATTCCAGCTGCCGGCATTCTCCCTCTTCATGTTAACCTTGCAAAATAAGAGAGAAAAGGCATAAGTATTGTACCATGAAGTGTAATAACAGCCCAAAAAGCGATAAATATCAACATGAAAGCATGATGCAAAATGGACGTATCAATCCCCGATAAGATAATTCGTTGCCTCTCGTAAAACAAGAGCAATTTGAAAAGAAAGTATGGATGATATTTGTATGTAGTCATCCATAGTGGTTGACGGAGGAAGGGAAATCGTAAGAGCGATGGGCACAAGTTCTCGAGATAAATCAGCAAGTATCATCGGAGTCTTCTAACAGATCAAACCCTCGTCTAGAATACAGGGCTCTCCGGGAGGAAGTATTTACGAGAACCTAGAGTTAGAGTTAGTAAAATATTTAACCCTAAAGAGAAGAGAGAGTAGAACCCAGAGTATAGGAAAGGAGTAAAAGATACTAATAGCACCCGATTGAGATGTGGGCCCGTAGGACACAACATCAGTGTTAGTAAAGTTTTTCAAACACTAGACTCAACTTCGGCCAAGGAGTTGGAAAGGGGGCTACCTATAGGCAGTCGACTCTGATACCAACTTGTGACGCCCTCGATTTAATCGTACGCTAATCATACACGCAAATGCGTACGATCAAACTCAAGGACTCACGGGAAGATATCACAACACAACTCTAGACACAAATGAAATAATATCAGCTTCATATTACAAGCTAGGGGCCTCGAGGGCTAGAATACAAAAGCTCGATAAAAACACGAGTCAGCGGAAGCAACAATATCTGAGTACAGACATAAAACATGGGGTGCCTTAGAGAAGGCTAGCACAAAAGATACAACGATCGAACGAGGCGAGGCCTCGTGTCTGGGAACCTACTAATTACTCGTGGTCTTCAACGGCCTCCACGTAGTAGTAGGCATCGTCGGGGTAGCAGTCGTCGGCGGCGGGAACCTCCATCTCCTGGGCTCCATCATCTGGTCGCAGGAACGGATCAAGGGGGCAAATGGGGAGCAAAGCAATGGTGAGTACTCATCCAAAGTACTCGCAAGTCTTACATCAGAACTATACTAAGTATGCATCAGTATCAACAAAGGGGGAGGGAGGTGGTTATATGTAGACTGACTGCAGCAATGCGAGAAATAGAGAGAGAAGGCCTAGTCTATCAAAGACTAGCATCTTCAGGGTCTTGCAGCAATAGACGAGAGTAGAGCAAGGTAAGACAAATAATAGTCTTATTGTTGCAGCAATATTAATATGAAGTCACGCCCAGAGATCCTCCCTCGACTCCCCATGAGGAAGCAATCCCTCGGCAACTAATTCCAGTTAAGTAACATTTGTAGTTGTATAAGATCAGGGCACAACTCCAAGTCGTCCTGTAACCGTGGACACGACTATTTGAATAGATAAGTTCTTCCCCGTAGGGGTGCACAACATATTCCCCGACACGCTCAATAAAAGTCTGGCTGGACACACTTTTCTGGGTCCTGCCCGGCCTCGGAATATCGACATGTCGCAGCCCCACCTAAGCTCAGCAGAGAGGCCAGCCCACCGGTCTAGCTCCTAAGCACAGAGGGTTCATGGGCCCACTTGCCCTCCGCGCTCCTACACGATGCGTGGGCGGCCGATGTGAGTCCTAGCACACCTTAATACAAGAGCGATGCATCTTGGGACCACTCGGGCACGCGCCGCTCCATCGCTGACGTGTGAAGAGCTTCGGCTGATACCGCGATGTCGAGTACCCGTAATTCTTCCCAGCAGACGGTTAGTGCGTAATAAGGCCTTCCGACCAACCCAGATCAAATACCCAAATCCATTATCATTTGAATTAGGCCATCGACATAAACACGCGGGAATCCACCCGCCGAACAACTAATCACCAATGATCCCGGTGACATTGTCGAGTAACTGTGTGGTTGTAACATCGGGGGGAATCCGAGGTATCACCCTTGTTGGATTCAGAACGATATAACCGTCAAGGTGGACTTAGAGGAATCACCCTTGAGGCTCCCACACTTGAGGGGTTGCACGACAGAGGCATCGTCGAGAATGGTGAAAGAGGAATCACCCTCAATAACCACGACCGACTAGCTGTACTACAGAGATATCATCAGGAGTACTTCGCGAGGTGTCACCCTCGGTACCCGATATTATCTCTCTAGCATCGCACAACTAAGGGGGTGTAAGTGTTGTGCCATGCTACGGCAACAAAAGTCCTTCCCTAGCAACGCTAGGAATTCTTCTTGCTACTTCTCTTGTTTTGCGTCGGTTTTTCCCTTGAAGAGGAAAGGGTGATGCAGCACAGGAGCAGTAAGTATTTCCCTCAGTTTGAGAACCAAGGTATCAATCCAGTAGGAAAATCTCGTCAAGTCCAGAGTACCTATGCAAACACAAAAGAGCTTGGACCCAATGCTATAAAGGGGTTGTCAGGCCCTTCAAGATTGATTGCAAAGTGAGATCTAAAGGCGGAAAGTGTAAAAAAGTGAAAAGTGTAAGGCTGAAAATATGGTCTGGAGTAGACCCGGGGGCCATAGTGTTCACTAGAGGCTTCTCTAAAAATAGCAAATATCATGGTGGGTGAACAAATTACTGTCGAGCAATTGATAGAACCGCGCAAAGTCATGACGATATCTAAGGCAATGATCATACATATAGGCATCACGTCCGACACAAGTAGACCGATACTTTCTGCATCTACTACTATTACTCCACACATCGACCGCTATCCAGCATGCATCTAGTGTATTGAGTTCATGACGAACAGAGTAACACCTTAAGCAAGATAACATGATGTAAAGGGATAATCTCAAACCAATGATGAAAACCACATGTTTTTAACCTTGATGGAAACAACATGATGCGTGCCTTGCTACCCCTTCTTTCACTGGGTGAGGTCACCGCACGGTATGAACCCAAAACCAAGCACTTATCCCATTGCAAGAATCATAGATCTAGTTGGCCAAACAAAACCCACAACTCGAAGAGAATTACAAGGATATGAAATCATGCATAAGAGAGATTAGAAGAAACTCAAATAAGATTCATAGATAATCTTATCATAAATCCATAATTCATCAGATCTCGACAAACAGACCGCAAAAGAAGATTACATCGGTTAGATCTCCATGAAGATCATGGAGAACTTTGTATTGAAGATCCAAGAGAGAGAAGAAGCCATCTAGTTACTAGCTATGGACCCGTAGGTCTATGGTGAACTACTCACACATCATCGGAGAGGTCATGGTGTTGATGAAGAAGCCCTCCGTATCCGAATCCCCCCTCCGGCAGGGCACCAGAACGTGCCCTAGATGGGATCTTGCGGAGACAGAAGCTTGCGGCGGCGGAAAAGTACTTTCGATGATCTCCTGATTTTTTATAGAAGTTTAGGGAATATATAGGCACCAAACCTTGGGCAACGGAGCCTCACGGAGCCCACAAGCCAGGGGGCCGCGGGCCCCCTGGCTGCGCCATGAGGGCTTGCGGGGTCCCTGGTGGCCCCTGTCCTGATTCTCCGGCTTCCCGATGTATTTCGTTTTCGGAAAAAATATTTTTGGCAGTTTCATTCCGTTTGGACTCCGTTCAAAATCCTCCTCTGAAAGGGGTGAAAAACATGGGAAAAACAGGACCTGGCTCTTGGCACTGAGTTAATAAGTTAGTCCCAAATATTATATAAAAGGCATGCAAAACGTCCAAAGTTTGACAAGATAATAGCATGAAACCATAAAAAATTATAGATACGTTGGAGACGTATCAAGCATCCCCAAGCTTAACTCCTGCTCGTCCTCGAGTAGGGAAGTGATAAAGACTGAATTTTTGATGTGGAATGCTACCTAGCATAGTTGTCCTTTGCAACTTCTTTCACGTGACATGAATGCTCAGATCCGTAAGATTTGAAACAATAGTTTTCTATTGATATGAAAACAATAATACTTCAAGCTAACTAGCAAAGTAATCATGAACTTTCGAAATAACAAGGCCAAGGAAAGTTATCGCTACAAAATCATATAGTTTGGCTATGCTCCATCATCCTCACACAAGTAATGTAAATCATGCACAACCCCGGTATTGGCCAAGTAATTGTTTTCTCACTCTTACTTTCTCAAACCTTTTATAACTATCACACAATACATGAGCGCGAGCCATGGATATAACACTATAGGTGGAATAGAGTGTGGTGGTGGTTGTGAGACAAAAAGGAGGAGATGGTCACATTGACTCAGCGTATCAAAGAGCTATTGAGATGCCCATCAATAGATATCAATGTGAATGAGTAGGGATTGCCATACAAGAGATGCACTAGAGCTATAAGTATGTGAAAGCTCGAAAGGAGAACTAGTGGGTGTGCATCCAACTTGCTTGCTCACGAAGACCTAGGGCAATTTTGATGAAGCCCATCATTGGAATATACAAGCCAAGTTATATAATGAAGGTTCCCACTAGTATATGGTAGTGACAAAGCAAGAAGCTCTCAATCATGAAGAACATGGTGCTATTATGAAGCACAAGTGTGGAAAAAGATAGTAGCATTGTCCCTTCTCTCTTTTTTTTATTTGGGCACTTGGGCCTATTTTGTCTCTTTTCTTTTTTTATTTGGGCTCTTTGGCCTCTTTTTTTATTTCCTCACATGGGACAATGCTCTAATAATGATGATCATCACACTTTTATTTACTCATAGCTCAAAGCTTAGAACGATGATGACTCTATAGGAAATGCCTCCGGCAGTGTACCGGGATGTGCAACGATCTAGCATGGCGTATGTTGTTGAAAACATCTCGCTAGCTATCTTACGATCATTCAATGGCAATACGAGAGTGAAGGCACAAGTCATGAGACGGAACGGTGGGAGTTGCATGGCAATATCTCGGAATGGCTATGAAAAAGCCATAGTAGGTAGGTATGGTGGCTGTTTTGAGGAAGGCATATGGTGGGTTTATGTACCGGCGAGAATTGCGCGGCACTAGAGAGGCTAGCAAAGGTGAAAGTGCATCTATACCATGGACTCACATTAGTCATGAAGAACTCACATACTTGTTGTGAAAGTTTTTATTAGTAATCGAAACAAAGTGCTAAACGCATACTCCTAGGGGAAGGGTTGGTAGGTGTTAACCATCGCGCGATCCCGACCTCAACACAAAGTATGACAATCAATAGATCAATTATGTTATGACTTCCTAACATACCGGTTCACCATACGTGCATGCTACGGGAATCACTAACTTCAACACAAGTATTTCTAGATTCACAACACCCTACTAAACTAGCTCTTAATATTACCAAATCCACGTCTCAAAACTAATTGAGAGGAATCAAAACTTCTCTTTCTACTCAATGCACATGAAGATGGAGGTTTTTGTATCCTCTTTGGGTTCCTAACACCTTTGGGACTACTTCATAGCATGAGCCAACTACCAAGTCACGCACCGCCGTGCTCTAAAAGATATAAGTGAAGCACACAGAGCAAAATTATCTAGCTCAAAAGATATAAGTGAAGCACTATGAGCATTCTAGCAAAATCACGATGAGTGCATGTCTCTCTCTCTCAAAAATGTGTGCAGCAAGGATGATTGTGACACAATAAAAATAAAAGACTCCTACGATACAAGACGCTCCAAGCAAAACACATATCATGTGGTGAATAAAAATATAGCTCCAAGTAATGTTACCGATGGATTGAAGACGAAAGAGGGGATGCCTTCCCGGGGCATCCCCAAGCTTAGGCTTTTTGGTGTCCTTCAATATGGCTTGGGGTGCCTTGGGCATCCCCAAGCTTGAGCTCTTTCCACTCCTTATCTCTTTGTCCATGAGAACATCACCCAAAACTTGAAAACTTCACAACACAAAACTTAAACAGAAACTCGTGATAACATTAGCACAAGAAAACAAACTACCACCTCTTTTGGTACTATAGCAAACTTAAATTCTATCTATATTGGTGTTGGGCTACTGTATTCTCAGTTTTCCATGGCTAGTACCCCCCCCCCCCCCGATACTAACCATAGTTTCATCAAAACAAGCAACCAACTCAACAACAACAGAATCTGTCAAAAATAGACCAGTCTGTAGCAATCTGTATACTTCGTATACTTCTGGTACCTCAAAATTTCTGAAACAATAGGACTGCCTGGGCAAAAGGCATATCAACCAGCAGCAAAATGAATCAACTCAAAATCTCTTTCTGAATAAAAATGAAAAATCATCTCTTGAGCGAAAAGTTTCTGTCTTTTTCCAGCAGGATCAAACAACCATCACCAAGACTAGTCATAAAGGTTTTGCTTGGCTCAAACACAAAAATAAACACAAAAAACACAACCACAACAGAATCATGATGGTGTGGATTCAACAAAACATAAAGAAACAGATAAATTCATTGGGTTGCCTCCCAACAAGCGCTATTGTTTAACGCCCTTAGCTAGGCATAAAAGCGATAGAATCACGTATCATCGTCTTTGGTTCTCAAACCATAAGTGGACCTCATCATGGATTCATAAGGCAATATTATTTTCTTTCTAGGAAAGTGTTCCATTACCTTCCTTAAAGGAAATTGAAATCTAATATTCCCTTCCTTCATATCGATGATAGCACCGATAGTCCTTAGGAAAGGTCTACCAAGAATAATAGGGCATGTAGGATTGCAATCAATGTCAAGCACAATGAAATCCACGGGTACATAGTTCCTATTTGCAATAATAAGAACATCATTGATCCTTCCCATGGGTTTCTTGACAGTAGAATGAGCAAGATGCAAATTAAGAGAACACCCTTCAATCTCATTAAAACCCAGAACATCACATAAAGACTTTGGAATCGCGGAAACACTAGCACCCAAATCACACAAAGCATTGCATTCATAGTTTCTGATTTTGATTTTGATGGTAGGTTCCCACTCATCATGAAGCTTTCTAGGGATAGAGACTTCCAATTCAAGTTTCTCTTCAAGATATTTTATCATAGCTTCGACGATATGATCGGTAAAGGCCTTGTTTTGGCTATAAGCGTGTGGAGAGTTTTACATGGATTGCATCAAGGAAATGAATTCAATCAAGGATCAACTATCATAGTTGAATTCCTTGAAATCCAAAGTAGTAATTTCATTACTACTCAAAGTTTTAATATCTTCTACTCCACTTTCAATGCTTTTAGCATCAAGATAGATGGACTCCGGATCATTGGGGCACTTTTCAACCAAAGTGGATTCATATCCAGCCCCATAATCATTAGGTTTTTCACAAGAAAACAAAGATTCAATGGGAGTCACACCAAGCACTTTAAGATCTTCAAGATTCTTATCACGAGAACACGCCTTTTTAAGCCATTCATGTCTAGCACGAATTTGGGCGGTTCTTTCTTTGCTCTCAATCATGGAAACACGCATAGCTTTCAAAGTTTCATCCATATTGATCTTGGGAGGAGCACATCTAACTTTCAAAGCATCAACATCACTAAAAATTCTATCAACGCTCTTAGCCAAATTGTCAATTTTGAGTAGTTTTTCCTCTATGGACGCATTGAAAATCTTTTGTGAGTTGATGAACTCTTTGATATTACTCTCTAGATCAGAGGGTAATCTATTGTAATTTCCATGAGCATTGTTGTAGGAGTTGCCAAAGTTATTAGAGGAGTTACTAGGAAAAGGCCTAGGAACATAGTTTCCTCTAAAAGCATTTTCGTTGCCAAAATTATTCCTACCAACAAAATTAACGTCCAAGCTAGCATTGCTACTCTCAATCAAAGAGGACAAGGGCATATAAATAGGATCTAAAGGAGCACTTCTACTAGCAACCAAATTCATTAACTCATCCACCTTAGCACTCAACGGGTTAATTTCTTCTATAGCGTGTACCTTCTTACTAGTAGGTGACCTTTCAGTGTGCCACTGAGAGTAGTTCGTCATGATGTTGTCTAGGAGATTTATGGATTCCCCTAATGTGATTTCCATGAATGTTCCACCTGAGGCGGAGTCCAAGATATTTCTAGAAGCAAAATTCAAGCCAGCGTGGAAGATTTGTATAATCATCCAAAGACTCAAGCCATGAGCGGGACAATTTCTAATCATCAATTTCATTCTCTCCCAAGATTGGGCAACATGTTCATGATCCACTTGCTTGAAATTCATGATATCATTATGGAGAGAGATAATCTGAGCCGGCGGAAAATACTAGGATATATAAGCATCTTTGCACTTATCCCAAGAATCGATACTACTTTTGGGCAAAGAAGAAAACCAAGTTTTTGCGCGACCTCGCAACGAGAAAGGAAAAAGCTTCAATGTGATCACATAATTATCCACATCTCTCTTCTTTTGCATATCGCAAAGCTCAATGAAGGTATTCATATGGGATGCAACATCTTCACTCGGAAGGCCAGAGAATTGCTCTTTCATAACAAGATTCAGCAAATCGGCATTGATTTCGTATGACTCCGCACTAGTGGCGGGAGCAATCGAAGTACCAGTACAATCATTATTATTAGTATTCGAGAAGTCACAAAGTTTGGTGTTTTCATTCATGGTGACTTCGATGAGCAAGCAAGGACACAAGCGAACAAAGAGCAAGCGAGAAAAAGGGCGAACAAAAAGGTAAACGGAAAAGGCAAACGAAAAAGGCAAATTGTGAAGTGGGGGAGAGGAAAACGAGAGGCAACTGGCAAAGAAAGTAAATGCAAGAGATGAGTTTGCGACACCTACTTGGATGAGTTCTTGACTTGATCCTCCTCGGCAACGGCGCCAGAAATTCTTCTGCTATGGCAACAAAAGTCCTTCCCTGGCAACGCCAGGAATTCTTCATGCTACTTTTCTTGTTTTGCGTTGGTTTTTCCCTTAAAGAGGAAAGGGTGATGCAGCACAGGAGCAGTAAGTATTTCCCTCAGTTTGAGAACCAAGGTATCAATCCTGTAGGAGAATCTCGTCAAGTCCAGAGTACCTGCGCAAACACAAAAGAGCTTGCACCCAATGCTATAAAGGGGTTGTCAATCCCTTCAAGATTGATTGCAAAGTGAGATCTGAAGGCGGAAAGTGTAAAAAAGTGAAAAGTGTAAGGCTGAAAATATGATGTGCAGTAGACCCGGGGGCCATAGTGTTCACTAGAGGCTTCTCTCAGAATAGCAAATATCACGGTGGGTGAACAAATTACTGACGAGCAATTGATAGAACCGCGCAAAGTCATGACGATATCTAAGGCAATGATCATACATATAGGCATCACGCCAGAGACAAGTAGACCGATACTTTCTGCATACTACTATTACTCCACACATCGACCGTTATCCAGCATGCATCTAGTGTATTGAGTTCCTGACAAACAGAGTAAGGCCTTAAGAAAGATGACATGATGTAGAGGGATAATCTCAAACCAATGATGAAAATCCCATCTTTTTACCCTTGATAACAACAGCACGATGCTTGCCTCGCTACCCCTTCTGTCACTGGGTGAGGTCACCGCACGGTATGAACCCAAAACCAAGCACTTCTCCCATTTCAAGAATCATAGATCTAGTTGTCCAAACAAAACCCACAAGTCGAAGAGAATTACAAGGATATGAAATCATGCATAAGAGAGATCAAAAGAAACTCAAATAAGATTCATAGATAATCTGATCATAAATCCACAATTCATAGGATCTCGACAAACACACCGCAAAAGAAGATTACATCGGATAGATCTCCATGAAGATCATGGAGAACTTTGTATTGAAGATTCAAGAGAGAGAAGAAGCCATCTAGTTACTAGCTATGGACCCGTAGGTCTATGTTGAACTACTCACTCATCATTGGAGAGGTCATGGTGTTGATGAAGAAGACCTCCGTATCCGAATCCCCCCTCCGGGAGGGCACTAGAACGTGCCCCAGATGGGATCTTTCGGAGATAGAAGCTTGCGGCGGCGCAAAATTACTTTCGATGATCTCCTGCTTTTTCATGGAATTCTAGGGAATATATAGGCGCAAAACTTAGGGCAACGGAGTCTCAGGGAGCCTACAAGCCAGGGGGCCGCGGGCCCCCCTGGCCGCGCCATGAGGGCTTGTGGGGTCCCCGGTGGCCCCCTTCCCTGATTCTCTGGCTTGCCTATCTTTTTTTGTTCCGGAAAAAATCCTCCTCTGAAAGGGGTCAAAAACATGGGAAAAACAGGAACTGGCTCTTGGCACTGAGTTAATAAGTTTGTCCCAAAAAATATACAAAATGCATGCAAAACATCCAAAGTTTGACAAGATAATAGCATGAAACCATCAAAAATTATAGATACGTTGGAGATGTATCATGCCGGTTGTGGCTCGTCGATCAGGGATCGAGATATGAAAACAAAGCAGGGCAACTGGACTATGGGATCAGAGGGGAAGACTGCTCCACCTATACTAAACAGTTTAAAGGTGTAGGACTGAAAGTAGAAGTTCATAAAAAACAGGCTATGCATCAGATATAAGAGCCAACTACAACAGTAGCAAAATACTAATGCAAGCATGAGGGAGAAAGAAATGGGTGATATAGGAATGATCAAGGGGGTTTTCTTGCCTTGCTGCTCTACGACAAAGGGCTGGTCGGCAGGGTCGTAGATGTACCCGGCAGCAGCATCAGTCTCGTGATCTACCGGTAAGAAGAGGTGGGAGAAACAATAAAATAATAGCAACATTTGCAACACTAAGCATGACATGGCAATATGCAGGCTAGGCATGAGCTAACGCAGTAACATCCGTCATAGACGGGTCGGAAGAATATCTGATGATATTTCTCGGGTCTCTGACTACTACCGGTCAGACGGAAAACGATCGAAAAGTTCCATGTTTGCTATGCTAGGGACGCGTGACAGACGAATGGACCGTGTATCCGGGTACGTCTCGTTTTGTTGATCAACTTTCATGTTGAAAATATTTTGATCTGACTTACGGTTTATTTTATATTACTTTTAGAAGTTTTATTAATCATTTAGGAATTGAAAACAGATTTAACTAATTCAATTAAAAGCAATTATAGCATTAGCATGATGTCATGCTGACATCAGCAATTGACTGGTCAACTGACCAGTGGGTCCCGTGTGTCATAGGCACATGTTTTTAATTTGGTTTAATATTAATTAATCGGATTAATTTAGTGGGGCCCACGTGGCATACTCTAATAAGTTAATTATTTATTTATATCAACATATTACTAATTTATCTATTTAATTAGTTAACTAATTAATTAAATAATATATCTAATTATTTATTTATTTACTTTATAAATATTTATTTATTTATTTATTTATTTTTCTTTTTCTTTTCTCTACATACATGCACACATACCTAATACATACATACATACATACGCATATACGTCATCTAATACATATTTCATTTCTTTCTTTTCTCTTACAATCATCTCCAACCTCCTCGACATCTCTTTCAACTCACATGAACCTATACAGAGAGATAGAGAGGAGGCAAGGTCCACCTCCACCTCCACGAGCCCAACGGCGCCGGAACGAGGCGGCGATCGCCGGAATGGAAATGGGAGAGGGAGGAGGAGAGGATGGTCGGGGCCCAGAGCTCACCGGCGTTGACGGGAGGTCCCCGTGTAGCTGGAGTGCACGCGGACTCGGCGTGGTTCCGGCGAGGAGGAGTTCCCGGTGGTGGTGGCGACGTTGGAGGAGGAGTCCCGGCCAAGGTGAAGGCCGGGGCCGCCCGGATCCGGTCCGGAGGCGCCGGCACAGACCCGGTGCGGCCCGACGTGGGGACGATGCGGTGGCCAGGGGCAACGGGGAGAGAAGGGGCGACGGCGGTCGAGGTCGCGGGGGGGGGGGGGGGGGGTGTCCCGACGGGGAGGGCGCGGAGGGGTTCTACTGGTGGTGCTTGTTGCCAGGGAAGTGGTGACGGGAGGAGAGGGCGCGCGAGGGAGAGGGAGGCCGGGGCGAGCGACCCAGGGGGCGAGCGTAGGAGCTCGGTGGTGAGCCAATGAGAGGAGGGGAGGCGCCAGCGGGATCTGGGGAGAGGCGGCGCGTGAGGGAGTAGCTGGCGAGGGGGAGGGCTAACGAGGGGGTTGGTGGGGTGACGAGGGGAGCCCCTCGTCCCTTTCTGGCGGCGGCAGGAGGAAGCGCTCGGTGCTAGGGTTTGCCCCCCTTGGGGTGGCCGGCTGGGCCAATTTGGCCGAGTTGGGCCAGGGATTTTCTTCTTCTTCTTTTTCATTTTTTTCTTTATATATATATATAGCTTCTGTTTTAATTATATAGGGATTGTAATAACTTTAAAATGCCCAATTCACTTTTAAAACTTATTAGGGAATTTTTAATAACTTCCTTGACAATTTTTATTTTAAATATTATAAAACTTATTTTCTGTTTGATTTATTTTGAAACTTCGGACTTTGTCTCGGTTTCAACTAACACGAGATCAATGATATAATTTATGATGACGTGCCATTCATTGCATAGATTTACTGTAGCTTAATTACATCCAACACTGTACCAAAAGGTGAGGATGTCACAGACCGGAGGCACGCGGCGGGCGCGAGGGATGAAGCCATCACGGCGGCCGCCGCACAGCAGCAGGTCACCAACGCCCACGTCGCGACAACAACGAGGGAGGCGCTCTGCATGTTGGGGCTAAACCATAGCCAGCACGGCCTCGTCAACACCGTCGTGGCCGCCGCGGTCAGCACCGGCTCATCCGCCTTCCCTCGGACGCTGCTGCCCGACTCGCCCCGTGCGTCGGCTTGTAACTCGGTGCCCGGCTTCCACGTCTACCCACAGGCCTCCCGCCTCTCGGGGGAGTGCTCGCCCGAGGTGAGCGTGGTTGCGCCTTCCATGCCCGCGCCCACGACCATCGACCTCAACGCCACGCCGGTGACCGGTGGCTCGTCATCCGGAGGCGTGAGGAAACGAGCACAACCGACGCCAGCCAACCAGCTGCCGAACGCGCGCAACCTGTTCGACAGAATGCCGGCCGCCGGCGACGATGACTACATGCAAAACATGATGTTCGAGGGTGGTGCGTAGGCCGTAGGCCGCCTTCATGCGTGATCAGGTCGGCGTCGGCCTAGACCTGGACGGCTTCCCTCTTGACCATGAGTTCCTGGAGGACTACGGGCTAGAGGAAGAGGATGAGTGCGACATCAAATCGGAGCCTTGGTTTGAGGACGAGCTCGCCAACCAAGCGGACGGGACGGCACCGAAGCACAAGAGCAAGCGGACCAAGGCATACACGGCGGCCGAGAAACAAGCTTTTTTGCGAGTGTTGGAGAGAGATTGGGCAAGACCCCAAGACGGCCGCCGAACAAAAGCATTCAACCTTTTGGATTCGTACTCACCATGAGTTCCATGAGCGCAAGAAGTTTCCGCCGTATCAAATAGCAAGCACGCGTGGGTGGATGTCCATTTCAAAGCATTGGAGGGTGATCCAACAAGAGTGCAACAAGTTTTGTGCCAGTCTTGAGAGCGTCAAAGCTCGCCCCGTGAGCGGCATCGGCGTGCAAGACATGGTATGCTAGCAAGCCGCCCTCTTTTTTTGTCATCAAGTACATGCTTTTCGTTGTTCACTTGCATATCATTTTGCCAACATGCTTGCATGAAATACATTTTTGGCATTTCAAGCATTGCAGGCATTCAAGGTTCAACACAATGGAAAGTGCTGCAACCTCTCCCATTGCTTTAGGATGATCAAAGACGAGGATAAGTTCAAGGCGCAATATGCCGGCCTCAAGTCGCGTGGTGGGAAGCAAGCCGTGGAGGAGGTTGGGGACGGCGAGAAGGCTCGGCCGAGGGGGAAGACCAACTCCAAGAAGGAGGACAAGCGGGATGCAGCGTCGATCGCCTTGATCACAACCGTGGAGGGCATGATCACAGAGAAGGACTCAAGGGAGGAGAAGCGTCGACAAGAAAGGGAAGAGCAAATAAACACTTTCTTGGAGATCCAAAAGAGGAGGCTTGACATGGAGACAGAGAAACAAGCACGGATGCTTGAGATGGATGCGAAGAAGCAAGCCAAGATGCTAGAGATTGAGGCCACCAACGCCAAGACCAAGGTCAAAGAAGTGGCTCTCGCGAGCATGATGGCCGGGGTGGAGATCATGAAGGTGGCTCTCAACACTGTGTTGCCAAGGAAGAGGTCGTGGTTCGAGAAGATGTAGGCCGACATGCTCAAGTTCGAGGAGGAGTGATCTATGGTGGCGAGTACCATCTTTTTTGGATGCCTGCAGGTGTGCTGGCATGACCACGGGGCCGCGATAGCGTAGTCAAACTCAAGTCCCACCCTTTTTGTGTGTTGGCATGTGTGCCGGCCGACCGGCGAGTGCGCCAGCATGACTGTGGTGCTATTTTTTGAGGCCGACATTGTATGACGGCGCTCATATGGTGTTGGCATGAAACATGGCCGCTGGTATGGTGCTGGAATGAAACATGGCCGCTGGTATGATCGGTCGCGGGCCTTTTTTTAATATGTTGACTGCGGACATGAAATGGGTCGGCGCGTTGGGTGCACTGCCGACCCAAATAAAAAACAGGGCGGACGCCAGACGGACGGCCGACCCAAATGGAGAAAAAGCGGATGAAATCACCGTCCATTTTGTCGGCCCGTTGGAGTTGCTCTAAGATACTTAGAGAAACTACCCAAACGGACAGCGATTTCGTCCGCTTTTTGTCCGTTTGGGTCGGCCGTCCGTCCGGCGTCCGCCCTGTTTTAGACATGGGTCGGCAACGCGCCCAACGCGCCAACGGATATGTAGCGACTGGCCGGCTGGCCGCCCTATTTTGCATGACTTTCATAGTTTGAATAAAATAACATAATTTGGACCGTATAAAACAGCATAGTTATTACAAGTTGAATAAAAATAAAAATGTCTCACATAGTGCTCACATAGTTCTGCAAACGAATAAAAGAAGATAAATCTGTTGGTTGCCAACATGAGCCCACATATGCTCAACCAAATCATTTTGCAGTTGCACGTGAGTTTTCCAATCACACATGTCTTGATGAAATTGGTTGAACTGTTCAAACGTTGCCTCTCCTCCATGCTCAGGCACAACATTCTCACCCTGAAACTAAAATCCTTGATCGTACAAACGTTCCGGGCGCTCGTCTTCTACGATCATATTATGCATGATCACACAAGCAGTCATCACCTCCCACAGTTTCTGCGTGCTCGAGGTATTAGCAGGATACCGAATGATGCCCCAGCGAGATTGCAAAACACCAAAGGCACGCTCGACATCCTTCTGACCACCCTCTTTCTCTTGGAAAATCTTTTCCTCTTCTCTACGACGGGGTTGGGTATTGTCTTGTCAATAGTGGTCCACTGTGGATAGATACCATCACCCAGGTAGTATCCTTTGTCGTAGTTGTGGTCGTTGAAAGTAAAGTTCATCGGTGGGCGGTTGCCTTCGGCAAGCCTTGCAAACACCGGCGAGCGCTGAAGCACGTTAATATCATTGTGTGATCCGGCCATGCCAAAGAAAGAGTGCCAGATCCAGATATCTTCAGACACCACGACCTCTAGTATGATAGTGCAAGCCTTGACATGGCCTTTATACCGCCCTCGCCAAGCAGAAGGGTAGTTCTTCCAGTCCCAGTGCATGCATTCTATACTACCAAGCATCCCTGGGAAGCCCCTGCTAGCATTCATCACCAACAAACGGGTTGTATCTTCAGCAGTCCGCTCTCTCAAGTACTCAGGGCCAAACACAACAATAACAGCCTTGCAAAACTTATACAAGGACTCTAGGCAAGTAGACTCACTCATACGGACGTACTCATCAATGAGATCACCGAGCATTCCGTATGCAAGCATTCGGATGGCGGCGGTGCATTTCTGATAAGAGGAAAAACCTATCTTGCCAACGGCATCCTCTTTGCGCTCGAAATAGTCATCATAGCCGACTGCCCCCTCTCTAATACGGTTGAAAAGATGCCTACTCATACGGAAACGGCGGTGGAATTTTTGATGTTTGAACAACGGGTTTGTTGTATCAAAGTAGTCCTTCCAAAGAAGGAAATGCTCGTTCACTCGGTTGTGATTCAACGCCGGAAGGTGGCCTGGAATGGAGCCACGGAACAATGACCGCTGGCTGTTGAGGTGGTGATGGACCAACATAGCAGCCAATACTTCCTCCTTGTCATCGGACGATGAATCGACGGAGTCGCAAAGGAAATTCTGAAAAAAGAACTCGTCGGCAGAGTCCATTTTGTACCCTGGCAAACTGTCTAACAGCTTGCACGCGTCGAAGAAAGAGACGGCCGGCGAAGCGAGTCGCGACACGCATGGACCAGCTAGCTGCCCTGCCGGCGTCCGACGAGTGTGCCGTGATGGGGAACGTCGCATGGGAAACAAAAATTTTCCTACGCGCACGAAGACCTATCATGGTGATGTCCATCTACGAGAAGGGATATTCAATCTATGTACCCTTGTAGATCGCACAGCAGAAGCGTTAGTGAACGCGGTTGATGTAGTGGAACGTCCTCACGTCCCTCGATCCGCCCCGCGAACCGTCCCACGATCAGTCCCACGATCTAGTGCCGAACGGACGGCACCTCCGCGTTCAGCACACGTACAGCTCGACGATGATCTCGGCCTTCTTGATCCAGCAAGAGAGACGGAGAGGTAGATGAGTTCTCCGACAGCGTGACGGCGCTCCGGAGGTTGGTGGTGATCTAATCTCAGCAGGGCTCCGCCCGAGCTCCGCAGAAACGCGATCTAGAGGTAAAACCGTGGAGATATGTGGTCGGGCTGCCGTGGCCAAGTTTTCTCAAATCAGCCCTAAAACCTCGGTATATATAGGGGGAAGAGGGGGATCCTTGCCTTGGGGTCCAAGGACCCTCAAGGGGGTCGGCCGAGCCAAGGGGGGAGTCCCCCCCTTCCAAACCGAATCCAACTAGGTTTGGAAGGAGGAGTCCTTCCCCCTTTTCCCACCTCCTCTTTTTTTTCTCTTTGATTTTCTTCCTATGGCGCATAGGGCCTTCTTGGGATGTCCCACCAGCCCACTAAGGGCTGGTGCACCACCCCCAAGGCCTATGGGCTTCCCCGGGGTGGGTTCCTCCCCCCCCCCCCCGGTGAACACCCGGAACCCATTCGTCATTCCCGGTACATTCCCGGTAACTCCGAAAACCTTCCAGTAATCAAATGAGGTCATCCTATATATCAATCTTCGTTTCCGGACCATTCCGGAAACCCTCGTGACGTCCATGATCTCATCCGGGACTCCGAACAACATTCGGTAACCAACCATATAACTCAAATACGCATAAAACAACGTCGAACCTTAAGTGTGCAAACCCTACGGGTTCGAGAACTATGTAGACATGACCCGAGTGACTCCTCGGTCAATATCCAATAGCGGGACCTGGATGCCCATATTGGATCCCACATATTCTACGAAGATCTTATCATTTGAACCTCAGTGCCAAGGATTCATATAATCCCGTATGTCATTCCCTTTGTCCTTCGGTATGTTACTTGCCCGAGATTCGATCGTCAGTATCCGCATACCTATTTCAATCTCGTTTACCGGCAAGTCTCTTTACTCGTTCCGTAATACAAGATCCCGCAACTTACACTAAGTCACATTGCTTGCAAGGCATGTGTGTGATGTTGTATTACCGAGTGGACCCCGTGAAACCTCTCCGTCACACGGAGTGACAAATCCCAGTCTCGATCCATACTAACTCAACGAACACCTTTGGAGATACCTATAGAGCATCTTTATAGTCACGCAGTTACATTGCGACGTTTGATACACACAAAGCATTCCTCCGGTGTCAGTGAGTTATATGATCTCATGGTCATAGGAACAAATACTTGACACGCAGAAAACAGTAGCAACAAAATGACACGATCAATATGCTACGTCTATTAGTTTGGGTCTAGTCCATCACGTGATTCTCCTAATGACGTGATCCAATTATCAAGCAACAACACCTTGTTCATAATCAGAAGACCCTGACTATCTTTGATCAACTGGCTAGCCAACTAGAGGCTTGCTAGGGACAGTGTTTTGTCTATGTATCCACACATGTATATAAGTCTTCATTCAATACAATTATAGCATGGATAATAAACGATTATCTTGATACAGGAATTATAATAATAAATATATTTATTATTGCCTCTAGGGCATAATTCCAACAGTCTCCCACTTGCACTAGAGTCAATAATCTAGCTCTCACATCATCATGCGAATTACATTGCAATAAATCTAACACCCATACAGTTCTGGTGTTGATCATGCTTTGCCCGTGGAAGAGGTTTAGTCAGCGGGTCTGCTACATTCAGATCCGTGTGCACTTTGCATATATTTACGTCCTCCCCTTCGACGTAGTCGCGGATGAGGTTGAAGCGTCGTTTGATGTGTCTGGACTTCTTGTGAAACCGTGGTTCCTTTGCTAGGGCAATGGCACCCGTGTTGTCACAGAACAAGGTTATTGGATTCAGTGCGCTTGGCACTACTCCAAGATCCGTCATGAACTGCTTCATCCAGACACC
The DNA here is from genome assembly GCF_904849725.1 of Hordeum vulgare subsp. vulgare. Taxonomy (NCBI): domain Eukaryota; kingdom Viridiplantae; phylum Streptophyta; class Magnoliopsida; order Poales; family Poaceae; genus Hordeum; species Hordeum vulgare. The sequence continues at coordinate 73,995,121 of NC_058524.1, read as the reverse complement.
CTCCTTAGCCGCCTCCGAGGCAGCCATGTACTCCGCTTCACATGTAGAATCTGCTACGACGCTTTGCTTGGAACTGCACCAGCTTACCGCACCCCCATTAAGAATAAATATGTATCCGGTCTGCGACTTAGAGTCGTCCGGATCTGTGTCAAAGCTTGCATCGACGTAACCCTTTACGGCGAGCTCTTCGTCACCTCCATACACGAGAAACATCTCCTTAGTCCTTTTCAGGTACTTCAGGATATTCTTGACCACCGTCCACTGATCCACTCCTGGATTACTCTCGAACCTGCCTGCCATACTTATGGCCAAGCTAACGTTCGGTCTAGTGCACAGCATTGCATACATGATAGAACCTATGGTTGAAGCATAGGGGACGGTGCTCATATGCTCTCTATCCTCATCAGTTGCTGGGCACTGAGTCTTACTCAATCTCGGACCTTGTAAAACTGGCAAGAACCCTTTCTTGGACTGTTCCATTTTGAACCTCTTCAAAACTTTATCAAGGTATGTGCTTTGTGAAAGTCCTATCAGGCGTTTCGATCTATCCCTGTAGATCTTAATGCCTAGAATGTAAGCAGCTTCTCCTAGGTCCTTCATAGAGAAACTTTTATTCAAGTAATCCTTTATGCTCTCCAAAAACTCTACGTTGTTTCCAATCAGCAATATGCCATCCACATATAATATTAGAAACGCCACAGAGCTCCCACTCACTTTCTTGTAAATACAAGATTCTCCAACCACTTGTATAAACCCAAATGCTTTGATCACCTCATCAAAGCGTTTGTTCCAACTCCGAGATGCTTGCACCAGCCCATAAATGGATCGCTCGAGCTTGCACACCTTGTTAGCATTCTTAGGATCGACAAAACCTTCGGGTTGCATCATATACAACTCTTCCTTAAGGAAACCGTTAAGGAACGCCGTTTTGACATCCATCTGCCAGATTTCATAATCGAAAAATGCAGCTATTGCTAACATGATTCTGACGGACTTAAGCATCGCTATGGGTGAGAATGTCTCATCGTAGTCAACTCCTTGAACTTGTGAAAAACCCTTTGCGACAAGTCGAGCTTTATAAACGGTCACATTGCCGTCAGAGTCCGTCTTCTTCTTAAAGATCCATTTGTTCTGAATAGCCTTGCGGCCCTCAGGTAGTACTTCCAAAGTCCATACTTTGTTCTCATACATGGATCCTATCTCGGACTTCATGGCCTCTAGCCATTTGTTGGAATCTGGGCACACCATTGCTTCTTCATAATTTGCAGGTTCATTGTTGTCTAACAACATGATTGACATGACGGGATTACCGTACCACTCTGGAGCAGCACGTGGTATCGTCGACCTGCATGGTTCGACAGGAACTTGAACCGGAGTTTCATGATCATCATCATTAACTTCCTCCTCAACCGGCGTCGCAATGACAGAGGTTTCCCCTTGCCCTGCGCCACCATCTAGAGGGATGAGAGGTTCGACATCCTCATCAAGTTCTATCTTCCTCCCACTCAATTCTCTCGAGAGAAACTCCTTCTCGAGAAAAGCTCCGTTTTTAGCAACAAACACTTTGCCCTCGGATTTGAGATAGAAGGTGTACCCAACTGTCTCTTTTGGGTAACCTATGAAGATGCACTTTTCAGCTTTGGGTTCCAGCTTTTCAGGCTGAAGCTTTTTGACATAAGCATCACATCCCCAAACTTTAAGAAACGACAACTTTGGCCTTTTGCCATACCACAGTTCGTATGGTGTTGTCTCAACGGATTTTGATGGTGCCCTATTTAAAGTGAATGCAGTTGTTTCTAATGCATAACCCCAAAACGATAACGGCAAATCGGTAAGAGACATCATAGATCGCACCATCTCTAATAAAGTACGATTACGACGTTCGGACACACCATTACGCTGTGGTGTTCCAGGCGGTGTCAACTGTGAAACAATTCCACATTGTCTTAAGTGAGCACCAAACTCGAAACTCAGATATTCACCCCCACGATCAGACCGTAGGAACTTGATCTTCTTGTTACGGTGATTTTCAACTTCACTCTGAAATTGCTTGAACTTTTCAAATGTTTCAGACTTGTTCTTCATTAAGTAGACATAACCATATCTACTCAAATCGTCAGTGAAGGTGAGAAAATAACGATATCCGCCGCGTGCCTCTACGCTCATCGGACCGCACACATCGGTATGTATGATTTCCAACAAGTCACTTGCACGCTCCATTGTTCCGGAAAACGGAGTTTTAGTCATCTTGCCCATGAGGCATGGTTCGCACGTGTCAAGTAAATCAAAGTCAAGTGACTCCAAAAGTCCATCGGCATGGAGTTTCTTTATGCGCTTTACACCAATATGACCTAAGCGGCAGTGCCAAAAAAATATGGCGCTATCATTGTTAACTCTAACTGTTTTGGTCTCAATGTTATGTATGTGTGTATCACTATCAAGATTCAATATGAACAATCCTCTCACATTGGGTGCATGACCATAAAAGATGTTACTCATAGAAATAGAACAACCATTCTTCTCTGACTTAAAAGAGTAACCGTCTCGCAATAAACAAGATCCAGATATAATGTTCATGCTCAACGTAGGCACTAAATAACAATGATTCAAGTTCATAACTAATCCTGATGGTAACTGAAGTGAAACTGTGCCGACGGCGATTGCATCAACCTTGGAACCATTTCCTACGCGCATCGTCACTTCATCTTTCGCCAGCCTTCGTCTATTCCGCAGTTCCTGTTTCAAGTTGCAAATATGAGCAACAGAACCGGTATCGAATACCCAGGCACTACTACGAGAGCCGGTTAAGTACACATCAATAACATGTATATCAAATATACCTGATTTTTCTTTGGCCGCCTTCTTATCAGCCAGATACTTGGGGCAGTTGTGCTTCCAGTGACCCATACCCTTGCAATAGTAACACTCTGTTTCAGGCTTAGGTCCATCTTTGGGTTTATTCGTCGGATTAGCAACAGGCTTTCAGCTCTTCTTTGAATTACCCTTCTTGCCTTTGTCGTTTCTCTTGAAACTAGTGGTCTTATTCACCATCAACACTTGATGCTCTTTACGGAGTTCAGACTCTGCGACTTTCTGCATCGCAAACAACTCGTCGGGTGACTTGTTCATCCCTTGCATGTTGTAGTTCAACATAAAGCCTTTATAGCTTGGCGGCAGTGATTGAAGGATTTTGTCAGTGATAGCCTCTTGCGGGAGTTCAATCCCCAGCTCAGCTAGACGGTTTGAGTACCCAGACATTTTGAGCACATGTTCACTGACAGACGAGTTCTCCTCCATCTTGCAAGCATAGAATTTATCGGAGGTCTCATACCACTCGATCCGGGCGTTCTTCTAAAAGATGAACTTCAACTCCTGGAACATCTCAAATGCTCCATGACGCTCAAAGCAACGTTGAAGTCCCGGTTCTAAGCCATACAAGACTGCACATTGAACTACTGAGTAGTCCTCCTTACGTGTTAACCAAGCGTTCTTAACATCCTGGTCAGCCGTAGCGGGTGGTTCATCTCCTAGCGCAGCATTAAGGACATAATCCTTCTTCCCAGCTTGTAAGATTAGCTTAAGACTACGAGCCCAGTCTACAAAGTTGCTTCCATCATCTTTCAACTTAGCTTTCTCTAGGAACGTATTAAAATTCAGGGTGACTGTCGCGTGAGCCATGATCTACAACACAAATATATTCAAAGTGGACTTAGACTATGTTCAAGATAATTAGAGTTTAACTTAATCAAATTACTCGCTAAACTCCCACTCAAAAAGTACATCTCTCTAGTCATTTGAGTGGTTCATGATCCACTTACACTAGCTCAAGTCCGATCATCACGTGAGTTGAGTATAGTTTCAGCGGTAAGCATCCCTATGCTAATCATATCATCTATATGATTCATGATCGACCTTTTGGTCTCATGTGTTCCGAGGCCATGTCTGCACATGCTAGGCTCGTCAAGCTTAACCCGAGTGTTCCGCGTGTGCAACTGTTTTGCACCCGTTGTATGTGAACGTTGAGTCTATCACACCCGATCATCACGTGGTGTCTCGAAACGACGAACTGTAGCAACGGTGCACATTCGGGGAGAACACAATTTCATCTTGAAATTTTAGTGAGAGATCACCTTATAATGCTACCGTCGTTCTAAGCAAAATAAGGTGCATAAAAGGATTAACATCACATGCAATTCATAAGTGACATGATATGGCCATCATCACGTGCTCCTTGATCTCCATCACCAAAGCACCGGCACGATCTTCTTGTCACCGGCGCCACACCATGATCTCCATCAACGTGTCACCATCGGGGTTGTCGTGCTACTCATGCTATTACTACTAAAGCTACATCCTAGCAAAATAGTAAACACATCTGCAAGCACAAACGTTAGTTTAAAGACAACCCTATGGCTCTTGCCGGTTGCCGTACCATCGACGTGCAAGTCGATATTATCTATTACAACATGATCATCTCATACATCCAATATATCACATCACATCGTTGGCCATATCACATCACAAGCATACCCTGCAAAAACAAGTTAGACGTCCTCTAATTTTGTTGTTGCATGTTTTACGTGGTGACCATGGGTATCTAGTAGGATCGCATCTTACTTACGCAAACACCACAACGGAGATATATGAATTTCTATTTAACCTTATACAAGGACCTCCTCGGTCAAATCCAATTCAACTAAACTTGGAGAAACTGACACTTGCCAGTCATCTTTGAGCAACGGGGTTACTCGTAGCGATGAAACCAGTCTCTCGTAAGCGTACGAGTAATGTCGGTCCAAGCCACTTCAATCCAACAATACCGCGGAATCAAGAAAAGACTAAGGAGGGCAGCAAAACGCACATCACCGCCCACAAAAACTTTTGTGTTCTACTCAAGAAGACATCTACGCATGAACCTAGCTCATGATGCCACTGATGGGGAACGTTGCATGGGAAACAAAAAATTTCCTACGCGCAAGAAGACCTATCATGGTGATGTCCATCTACGAGAGGGGATATTCGATCTACGTACCCTTCTAGATCGCACAGCAGAAGCGTTAGTGAATGCGGTTGATGTAGTGGAACGTCCTCACGTCCCTCGATCCGCCCCGCGAACCGTCCCGCGATCAGTCCCACGATCTAGTGCCGAACGGACGGCACCTCCGCGTTCAGCACACGTACAGCTCGACGATGATCTCGGCCTTCTTGATCCAGCAAGAGAGACGGAGAGGTAGATGAGTTCTCCGGCAGCGTGACGGCGCTCCGGAGGTTGGTGGTGATCTAATCTCAGCAGGGCTCCGCCCGAGCTCCGCAGAAACGCGATCTAGAGGTAAAACCGTGGAGATATGTGGTCGGGCTGCCCTGGCCAAGTTTTCTCAAATCAGCCCTAAAACCTCCGTATATATAGGGGGAAGAGGGGGAGCCTTGCCTTGGGGTCCAAGGACCCTCAAGGGGGTCGGCCGAGCCAAGGGGGGGAGTCCCCCCTTCCAAACCGAATCCAACTAGGTTTGGAAGGAGGAGTCCTTCCCCCTTTTCCCACCTCCTCTTTTTTTTCTCTTTGATTTTCTTCCTATGGTGCATATGGCCTTCTTGGGCTGTCCCACCAGCCCACTAAGGGCTGGTGCGCCACCCCCAAGGCCTATGGACTTCCCCGGGGTGGGTTGCCCCCCCCCCCTCTGGTGAACACCAGGAACCCATTCGTCATTCCCGGTACATTCCCGGTAACTCTGAAAAACTTCCAGTAATCAAATGAGTTCATCCTATATATCAATCTTCGTTTCCGGACCATTCCGGAAACCCTCGTGACGTCCGTGATCTCATCCGGGACTCCGAACAACATTCGGTAACCAACCATATAACTCAAATACGCATAAAACAACGTTGAACCTTAATTGTGCAGACCCTGCGGGTTCGAGAACTATGTAGACATGACTCGAGTGACTCCTCGGTCAATATCCAATAGCGGGACCTGGATGCCCATATTGGATCCCACATATTCTACGAAGATCTTATCGTTTGAACCTCAGTGCCAAGGATTCATATAATCCCGTATGTCATTCCCTTTGTCCTTCGGTATGTTACTTGCCCGAGATTCGATCGTCAGTATCCGCATACCTATTTCAATCTCGTTTACCGGCAAGTCTCTTTACTCGTTCCGTAATACAAGATCCCGCAACTTACACTAAGTCACATTGCTTGCAAGGCTTGTGTGTGATGTTGTATTACCGACTGGGCCCCGTGATACCTCTCCGTCACACAGAGTGACAAATCCCAGTCTCGATCCATACTAACTCAATGAACACCTTCGGAGATACCTGTAGAGCATCTTTATAGTCACCCAGTTACATTGCGACGTTTGATACACACAAAGCATTCCTCCGGTGTCAGTGAGTTATATGATCTCATGGTCATAGGAACAAATACTTGACACGCAGAAAACAGTAGCAACAAAATGACACGATCAATATGCTACGTCTATTAGTTTGGGTCTAGTCCATCACGTGATTCTCCTAATGACGTGATCCAGTTATCAAGCAACAACACCTTGTTCATAATCAGAAGACCCTGACTATCTTTGATCAACTAGCTAGACAACTAGAGGCTTGCTAGGGACAGTGTTTTTTCTATGTATCCACACATGTATATAGGTCTTCATTCAATACAATTATAGCATGGATAATAAACGATTATCTTGATACAGGAATTATAATAATAAATATATTTATTATTGCCTCTAGGGCATAATTCCAACATGTCGGTGAGGATCTGACCGAGCGATGAGGCGACTTCTTGGTCGGGGCGGGCTGTATGGTGGGGGGAGTGGGAAGTAGTCATCTCCACGGCGGCAAGACGGCGGCGGCGGGTGACGTGGGAGTGGGCAGTGTTGCTAGGCGGATGTGGAAGCGCCAACGGCTGGTAGAGTTGCCGGAAAAAAGGGCGGCGGCATCGGTGACGAAGGAGGAGAGCGAGGGTTGGATGAGGGGAGGCCAATGTGCCACCAACCAGCGGGCCCAGGGGTAGAGAAGGCGAGCGTGCGCGCGTCCGTCGCGTGTTCGCGCCGACGCAAATCCAGCTCAAAAATGGGCCGGAAATGGGTCACCCACGGACGAAAACCGGACGCGCGTCCGTTTTGGTTGGCACGTTGGGACGCCTTTTGTGTCCAAGCCGACCCAAACGGACGGCGGTGGACGAAATGGGTCGCCCCATTGAACTTGCTCTTATGTGATTTGGGTGGCTGATATGTGTATCCTAGGAAAAGAGTTGGTGAGATCCTCGCCCTGTATGCGTTTGTGACGGGTCAATAGCTCCTACGCGACATCTTTGAGGTGAATTGGAAGGATTACAACGTCTTCCGTCTGAATTGCCTCGGTGCGACACTTCTAAGTGAGGAAATATCCCAGACATGACATGGCCCTTAATCTGAACTCATTTCCTCATTAGCTGTTAGGGGCTGGACCCACAACTTATCCACGTAAGCGCGGCCCCTACTTGGCAGTGCATCTAGTTACGGGCCCCACTTGTTAGTGCATCAAGTGTGTCCTCGTACCTGTCTGAACCTATGTTGCTCCCCCTCTTTGTTCCGGCGATGAGCCGGCGGCGGCGGTGGAGCTTTTGTTCTGGGTGACAGAAGCGGCGGAGCTTTCGTTCTTGGCGACGGCGATGGTTGTGGTGAGTGAACCCGGAACCCTGTCCTGTTCACCTCCGTGTCGACTTAGATCTCAACGCATCACCTTTGTTTCCCTCTGTTTTTGGTCGATTTGATCCATATTTGGGTGGGGAGGAGGGTGGCTAACTGCGATGGAGCCGCCAGAGACAACAACATCCTTTCCAACCTCTGCAATTTGTGCCACGTCTACTTCCGCTAGCTCACCTCACACTGCCCTGCCATTGACAAACAGGGGTGGTGGTGCTCGGAAGTTTGAATTGACTGCGGAATTTCTTCCTTCTAAGGCGAAGCTAGGCAATGGTAGCATGCGGGACATAGAGAGAGATACAATTGTGAAGTGGGAGATTGATTTTGCAGAGATTGATCCACAAGACCTACAGAGCATGGAAGAGAAGGCCGTGAAGAATATGGTGGAAAAAATTGGGGAGAGCATTTTTTGGGGTCCAGAGCAAGAGGTAGCATTGTTACGGTTTGATAATTGGAAAGGAGAGTATTTGAGAACTGAGGATGGTGAAGAGATGATTCATGGAATCGATCGACAAGATGGCTGGACAACAAACAGTCTATGTTTCATGCAGAGCTTCTTGATCTGAAATCAGATTCTCAGGTTGGATATGGCCCCTCAAAGTTAGCTTCACATATGGTAGATGATGATTGGGCTTCAGAGAGGCAGATAATGCCCATGTGTACTGGTGAAGTGACAGTATTACCTGAGGAGGTTGATGCAGAAGAGGGCTCTGATGGTGTTGCAAGGGTTGTTTCTGTTGATTGGAATTCAGTAGAATCAAATGACCCAACTGATTTAGTCATTGCACCAATGGATGACACTGAGATGGCCAAAAAATTTGGCATTCCAGTAGCTGATGAAGATAAGGAGGAGAAGGGTGGTGAATCTAGTATTCCTACTGATACTGATGCTACCAGAGATAGAACTGAAGATATGGATGGACAGCTGATGGAAGATGCTGCAGATGATGTAGATTATGCACATGATGATGAGTTGTTAATGTGTATGACAAGGAAAACCTTGTTATTGTAGTGGGAAAGTTGTTCCCAAACACGGATGAGTTTAGGATGTGTTTCAAGACTTATGCAGTCAAACATTAGTTTGATGCCAAGACTAAGTAGACTGATAGAAAGAAGTTTTATGAAAGATGTAGAGGTTTTGATGGAAGAGTCAAGCCTTGCAAGTGGTACATATCTGCTAGACGCCAACCTTATGGAAGTACAATTAGGGTGAATCAAATCCCACACCAACATACTTGTATTACAAGTTCACACAAAGTATCAACCATGACATCACAACTTTGGATTGCAGAAAAGATCACTCCTATTTTAACCAAGAAACCAAACAATACTGCAAAGAAACTTAAAGTAGACTTGGAAAAGCAATAACCCATTAAGGTGAAGTATAACACGATGTGGAAGGCAAAACAAAGGGCAATGAAAGAATTATATGGTGACTAGGCAAATACTTTTAGGATGCTTTATAGTTTAAAACCAGAGGTGGAGAAGAGGTCACCTCGTAGTGTTGTGGAGATAGATACCGAGGTAACAGAGGCTGGAAGAGTCCTTTTCTCTAAGTTTTTTATGGCTTTAAAGACTTGCATTGATGGCTTCAAGGCAGGGTGTCGTCCATATTTGAGCATAGACTCATCATTTTTGACTAGCAAGTGGAATGGTCAATTGGCAGCTTGCAATGCTTTGGATGGACACAACTGGATGTTCCATGTTGCTATTGTCTTGTTTCAGTCGGAGATAGAGGTCTCGTGGACATGGTTCATGATTGATACGTCCCAAACATATCTACAAATTCTGCTTGTTCCATGATCTTTTGGGTGACAATGTTATATGTTTTGCTACACTTTTATATCATTTTACACATATTTGTACTAACCTACTAACTCAGTGCACCCAGTGCCAGTTCATGTCTGCTGATGTCTTTTTTTGCAGGGGCTTTTACCCAATTTTCCGAAGCCCGAAAAATCCTGAGAAAAATATATAAAAAATCAGCGTACCAGAAGCTTCCAGATCACCGAAGATGGGTTAGAGGGGGCCATGGGCCGCCGAGGCGACCTGTGGGCGCGACCTACCCCCCGACCGCGCCAAGAGGACGCCTGGGTGGGTCCCACCTCCTCCGGTGCCCTCCCTTGGCCTATATTTACTCCTCCATGAGAAAACCCTTCCATCACATCCATAATCGCGAATTTCTCCATCGTTCCGCCGTCGCAGCGCTTCCGAGATCGCGAGAGTCAGGAGACCTCTTCCCGGCACCCTGCCGGAGGGATGATTGACCTCCGAGAGCTTCTCCACCGCCATGGACGCTTGCTGGACCTGTCGTGAGTAGTCCTCCTTGGACCATGGGTCCATGACCAGTAGCTATGTGATGTCTTCTCTCCGATCTTGTGCTTCAATGGTTAGTCCTTGCGAGCTGCCCTACATGATCAAGGCATCTATGTAATTCTCTTGCTATTGCTATGCTCGGTTTGTTGGGATCCGATGGATTATGAGATTATGTTCAGATTGTTATGAGTTATATATTTGATTATCCTTTTATATTATGCTCCTTAGTGATTCATGCATGTTCTCCGGTGCTATTTATTGCTTAGGTCGACTAGTAGATTATAACTCCAAGAGGGGGCGTTATGCATGATTGTGGGTTCATGCCCTTCGATCTCTAGCTTGAGTGACAGAAACATGAGACTAGGGGATGTGTTGTTGCCACCAGGGAGAAAACAACGGTCCTTGTGACCATGGTTGCAAGGATTTTTTACCTTACGCATAGTTCATTAATGCAGTAGTCTGTTGCTTTGAGTTTACACTTTGGGTGGGGATCGCAACTTAATACCGACAAGATGTTCTGGATAGATATATCAAGGTGGATGATTAGTAAGTAGATGCTAATGAATAAACGGTCTACTTGTCTTGGCATACTGCCCATTAATATTGAACCTCTAACTATCAAGTAGCATAATTAGCATTGCGGTGCGTTCATAATCCCGTCAATTGCCCAACTGTGATTTGTTTACCCAAGCATAGTTGTTTATCGTCTTTGGGAGAGAGACATCACTAGTGAACATCATGTGACTCCGATCCATATCACCATCATTGTTTACACCTACGTCATTTACCGTTTTCATTTACTTTTCCGTTGCAATCACTATCACTTTTCCCGCTTGTGTTTTGGTCCTTTGCAAACTACAAGGCCAGAGAGATTGACAACCTCTCTGTACTCGTTGGGAGCAAAGTTATTTGTTGTGTGTCTAGGTCCATGTCTTCTGCTAGCGCCAGGGTGGAAGACACCTACTTGTTGAGTCTAGGAGTCCTCTTGGTCCGATAAACCTTACAGTTTCCGTGTAAGGGAAAACTTGCAATTGACTACATCTCAACCTTCCACTTGGGGTAACCAACGAGGAGCCAGAAGTATATACATCATCTCGTCATCAAGCAAAGTTTTCTGGCACCGTTGCCGGGGACTCCAATCTTCAAGATAGGGGAGTTGCACGCTATCGTTTACCTTTGCTTTTAGTCTTGTTAGTTTGCCATGAGCTAGTTAGGCTTATGGAAAACTGCACTCCTAGTTCGCTGCTTGGGGAAGGCCACTTTGCCACACCCCTGGTAGAGAAGTCTCCTCCACCTACTGAATGTATCCCATTCAAAGTACCACTTGGGATAATTGAAATAATTAGGAATGATTGTTATGCAGGAGATGGAACAGTCAATCCTAGTATTCATTTGTTGAAACTTATATAACTTTGTGAGTTGTTCAAGATTTTAGGTTTGACAAGAGATGGAGTCATGAGGAAATTATTTGCTTTTTCACTGAAAGGAAAAGTATTGGAATGGTATAGGCTACTAGATGATTCTCACCTACGGGATTGGGAAGAGATTCAGTATCTCTTTCACTCCAGGTTTTATCCTCTTCATGAAGTCCATGTGGATCATGGGAATAATGCCTTATATGATAGTTATATTGTTGAGTTTATTCATGATCCCACTGAAAATTATTATGAGAATGGAACATATGCTTATAGATATTTCAATAATATCAAGTTCCCTCTCTTTATGTTGAAGGTTTTGAAGCTGCACTTGTTTTGCCTTCCTATGCTTATTGCTTTGTGCTTCAATGAATTATTCTATTGTAATATTCCCATGCAAAGGAAGCATGTTAGACTTAAATGTGTTTGGTATTTGCTTCTTGATGCTCTCTTTTGTTCTACAACTCTTATTCCTACGAGAGCATCATTAAAATCTTAAGCCTATCTTTATGGCTATAAAGAAAGAGCTCTAGGGAGACAACCCTTGTTATCTTTACTTTGAGTTTTTACGTTCAGTTTTAGTGGTCTTGATGCTTGTTACTACTGTAGCAACATCATTGTATCTTTATTTTTAAGCTTTGTGCCAAGTTTTAGCCTCCGATTACAAGAAAGTTAAAAGTTGTGACATGCTGTCCAGAAACAGATTTTGTATGCTTGATGGACAAATTCGCGACAAATCACCAGCTCATCTTTTTGATATGATTTTTTCGACAGCATGCTGTATATAATTTTCTTTCTGGCATCTGTTCTGAGTTTTTTTATTTGAGTTACAAAAGTGCTCCGAAAAAATTATTTACTACATGTTGTTCTGTTTTCACATATTCTGCCACGTTTTGCGTTTTCATCATTTTGCAAATATTAAGCTTGCTTTTCCTTTGCAAAACCGTTTGGCAATCATTAGACACAGTATATTTTCATGAAAATAATTATTTCCAGTAGGTAATAAATTATTTTATTAAGGGTACTAACCACTCTAATCAGCTTATGATGAGTTTCGTATGAAGGGAGTTTTCAAGTATGCGATGGGAGATTATGAAAGAAGATAGAGGAGTGTCAAGCGCTCAAGCTTGGGGATGCCCCCATGCACCCTAAGAAATATTCAAGAAGACTCAAGCGTCTAAGCTTGGGGATGCCCCCATGCATCCCTTTATCTATCAACAATCATCAGTTCATCCATCTCCATGCTATATATTTATCACTTCATATGTTATGTGCTATGCTTGGAGCGTCCCCCTCTTTACTTTTTAGTTTGTTTTAGTTTTACTTGCTGTTCATAACAAGTCGGAACCTAGCCTACCTTGTTTGGGAGAGAACCACGCTCCATTCCACCCTGCAATACAACATAGATTTTCATGCTTATCTTTTTTTGTGTTCTTTATCTTTCCATAGCTACTGTCATGCTTAGCTCTTAGTTTTCATGCTTATATTCTTAAGAGCTTTTATTTAGGTTGCTTTTGGAACTCTCTTGAGTTATCATGCTTATCTTGTTTAGAGAGTTGGCTTGTTGCACTGAGTTGTGTGTCTTGCATGAGTAGGTAATTGAGGTTGCTATTTAAGTATCACTAGTAGAAAAGAGGGATTTGGCCCACTTGATGAAATGCCATTAGTCCCGGTTCACTCACGAACCGGGACCCATGTGGGGATAGGTCCCGGTTCGTGAGGCCAGGGCACCGGCCGGGCCTCGTGGGCCATTTTTTCCTGGTTCGTTTGTCACCTTCGGTCCCGGTTCCAGACACGAACCGGGACCAATGTGCCTCGCTCCTGGCCCACAAGCAGTAGTCTCGGTTTGTGGCTGGAACCGGGATCTCAGGTTGTCCTTTGGTCTCAGTTCCACCCACAAACCGGGACCAACGGTTGGCCTACATATACCCCCGCGAGCAGAGCAGTGCACTGCTCTGTTTTTTCGGCCGGCCGTGGGAGAGCTTTGTGGTGCTCTAGCTCACCTCCTATGCACATGAGGTGTTCGATAAAATGCTCGAGCCACACTTAAGCTTTCTCCTTTAGAAGCTCCTTGTCCAAGCTCCATTTTCATCAAGATTTGTGTAGTTTTTAATACACTTTGATATATAACACAGGCATATGAACCGTCAATGGATGTACGGTGACCGACGCACCTCCGAGTATATTAATGGCCTGCATAATTTTCTTGAAGCGGCTAAGGCAAACAAGCGGAATGGTTTTATGCATTGTCCATGTACTGTTTGTGGGAATACGAAGGAATTGTCCAACTATAAAACCCTTCACTTCCACCTGCTTCAGAAGGGTTTTATGCCACACTATAATGTTTGGACCAAGCACGAAGAAAGATTGGTTTTGATGGAAGACAACATAGAAGAAGAGGATGATGACAACTACCCGCCCCCTGAATAAGGTGATGCTACAATGGGGGAAGCTGAAGATCAAGAGGAACCACATGATGTCCCCGATGATGATCTTCGTCGGGTCATTGTTGATGCACATAGAGAATGCGAAAGTGAAAGGGAGAAGTTGAAGTTCGATCGCATGTTAGAGGATCACAAAAAAGGGTTGTATCCAAATTGCGAAGATGACAACACAAAGCTCGGTACCACACTGGAATTGCTGCAATGGAAGGAAGACAAAGGTGTATCTGACAAGGCATTTAGTTCGCTACTGAAATTAATGAAGAAGAAGCTTCCAAAGGATAACAAATTGCCCGACAGTACGTACGAAGCGAAGAAGGTTCTATGCCCTCTAGGATGGGAGGTGCAGAAGATACATGCATACCCTAATGACTGCATCGTCTACCGCGGTGCGTACGAGGATTTGAAGCATGCCCGGTATGCGGCGCATTGCGGTATAAGATCAGAAGAGATGACCCTGGTGATGTTGAGGGCGAGCGCACCGGGAAGATGGTTCCTGCCAAGGTGATGTGGTATGCTCCTATAATACCACGGTTGAAAGGTCTGTTCAGAAACAAAAGGCATCCTGAGTTGATGCAATGGCACATAAAATACCGTAAGAAAGACGTGATTATGACACAACTGCTTCCGGTTGCATTAAGGGGGCTTCTACCCGAAAACGTTCGATTAGCCATTGTGAAGCTATGTGCATTCCTCAATGCAATCTCTCAGAAGGTGATCGATCCAGCAATTCTGCCAAGGTTAAGGAGTGATTTGGTGCAATGTCTTGTTAGTTTTGAGCTGGTGTTCGCACCATCCTTCTACAATATCATGACGCACTTCCTAGTTCATCTAGTCGACGAGATTGTCGTTCTGGGCCCTGTATTTCTACACAATATGTTTCCCTTTGAGAGGTTCATCGGAGTCTTAAAGAAATATGTTTGTAACCGCGCTAAGCCAGAATGAAGCATCTCCATGGGCCATCAAATAGAGGATGTCATTGGATTTTGTGTTGACTTCATTCCTGACCTTAAGAAGATTGGTCTCCTTCAATTGTGGCATGAGGGGAGACTGACTCGAAAAGGCACACTAGGAGCAGAGTCAATAATGTGTACGGACGGGCATTCTTGGTCTCAAGCACACTACACAGTTCTACAGAATTCTACCTTGTTGACCCCGTATGTCGATGAACACAAGAATATTCTGAGCTCCATACACCCGGAGCAGTGTGACGACTAGATTACGTTTGAACACATCAGGACTTTCAGCAGTTGGTTGCAAAAATGTCTCATGTGTGACAACACTGTTTCTGATGAGATGTACTCGTTGGCCAGGGGACCATCTTCAACTGTATTGACTTAACAAGGGTACGAGATAAATGGGAATACATTTTACACGATCACCCAAGATCAAAATAGCACCAACCAAAACAGCGGTGTCCGCTTTGATGCAGCAACCGAGAGGGGAAAGGACACATATTATGGTTACATAGTGGACATATGGGAACTTGACTATGGACATGATTTGAAGGTCCCTTTGTTTCATTGCAAATGGGTCAATCTGTCAGGAGGCAGGGTACAAATAGACCCACAGTACGGAATGACAAAAGTGAATCTGAACAATCTTGTGCATGTAGAGGAACCATTCGTCCTAGCCAATGATGTGGCACAGGTTTTCTATATGAATGACATGTCTACCAAACCGAGAAAAAGAAAATATAAGGAAGCGAATACATCATACGATGAGCCAAAGCGCCACATAGTTCTTTCAGGAAAAAGAGACATCGTGGGATTGGAGGGCAAGACAGACATGTCTGAAAATTATGAAAAGTTTCATGAAATTCCTCCCTTCAAAGTCAAGGCTGACCCAAGCACACTGTTAAACGATGAAGATTATCCATGGTTACGGTGCAATAAGCAAGGAACACAAGTGAAGAAAAAGTGAAGAAATGAAATGCCCTTTGTAACAGATGAGTTTTCGTATGGAATCCTCATACTTCGAAAGAGATTGTCCGTTTTGTACACGAAGTGCATCCAGTTTTTGCAGCAACCCTCTCAACTTTGTAGCACATGTTATGTGGGTGAAATGATGATACCATGCCAACTTTCAACGTTTTCAAAGTTCATTTGTAGTGCTTTTCAATTTAAGAGTCATTTAGCTCAAAAAAATCAGTAAAATGCATGAAAAATACCAAATGAAGTCAGAAATAGTTAAAAATTGATGATGTGTATTTGAATGGTGCATTTTGAACACACAAAAAGTCTGGAGTTCAAATAAGTTCAAAAAAATGTAATCCCTTTGTAACACATGAGTTTTCGTATGAAACCCTAATACTTTGAAAGAGATTGTCCGTTTTGTAAACAAAGTGCATCCAGTTTTTTCCGCAACTCTCTCAACTTTTTAGCACATGCTATGTGGGTGAAATGATGATACCATGCCAACTTTCAACCTTTTCAGAGTTCATTTGTAGTGCTTTTCAATTTAAGGGCCATTTAGCTCAAAAAAATCACTAAATGCATGAAAAATACCAAGTGAAGTCCGAAATAGTTAAAAATTCATGATGTGTCTTTAAATGGTGCATTTTGAACACACAAAAAGTTTGGAGTTCAAATAAGTTCAAAAAAATGAAACCCTTTGTAACAAATGAGTTTTTGTATGAAACCGTGATCTTCGAAAGAGATTGTCCGTTTTGTACACGAAGTGCATCTAGTTTTTGCCGCAACCCTCTCAACTTTTTAGCACATGCTATGTGGGTGAAATGATGTTACCATGCCAACTTTCAACATTTTCAGAGTTAAGTTGTAGTGCTTTTCAATTTTAGGGTCATTTAGCTCAAAAAAATCAGTAAATGCATGAAAAATACCAAATTAAGTCATAAATAGTTGAAAATTGATGATGTGTCTTTGAATAGTGCATTTTGAACACACAAAAAGTCTATAGTTCAAATAAGTTCAAAAAAATGAAATCCCTTTGTAACAGATGAGTTTTCGTATGAAACCCTAATACTTCGAAAGAGATTGTCTATTTTGTACACGATATGCATCCAGTTTTTGCCACAACCCTCTCAACTTTTTAGCATATGCTATGTGCGTCAAATGATTATACCATACCAACTTTCAACATTTTCAGAGTTCATTTGTAGTGCTTTTCGATTTAAGGGTCATTTAGCTCAAAACAAAAATCAGTAAATGTATGAAAAATATCAAATGGACCGACGGACCTTTTGACCCTGTTCTAGCCACCAACCTGTACGAAAGTACTCTTCTTCCCGCCCTTTTGGGCCAGCGGAAGTGTGGCTTTGGTCCCGGTTGGTGCCACAAACCGAAACCAAAGGTTTCACATATATCGCGGGAGTTGTCGAAATTGACATTTAGTCCCGGTTGGTGTAACAACCCGGGACTAAAGGTGTGCTTTGGTCCCGGTTTGAGCCAAAAAACGGAACAAAGGTGTTTGTATATTGCGGGAGTTGTCGAAATTTCCACCAACTTCCATTCCCCCCATTCTCTCTTCGTCGCCGTCGCACTCGAGCCCGTCGCCGCCGGCCCGCGCCTCCTCCACGAGCCCATCGTCGCCGTCGCCGTCGCTCACGAGCCCGTCGTCGCCCCGAGCCCATCATTGTCTCCATCGCCCCAGAGCCCATCGTCGTCGCCGTCGTCCCCGAGCTCATCATCGTGGACGTCGTCCCCGAGCCCATCGTCGTTGCCATCGCCCCTGATCCCATCGCCGTCGTCATCACCCCCGAGCCCATCGTTGTCATTGTCGTCGCCCGTCGCCGCCCATCGTCGCCCTCGCCGTCGTTGTCGTAGCCCCCGAGCCTATTGTCGTCGTCGTTGTCGCCCGTCGTCGTTCCGAAGCCCGCCTTCATCGCCCGTCGATGCACCGGTAGCACGTCCATCGATCTCTCCATCTCCCTATTTGCGAATCCATGTGTGTGAAAAGACGTAGTCTATTTGAGAATCCATGTGTGTGTATTACAGTCATATTAGAATATGTCGGGTACATTTTTGAACTCCCCAATGTGACACAAGTTATAAAAGTTATAAAAATATTTAGATTAGATTCAGTTTCAATAGCAAATAAAGTTATTAAAATTATAAAAATATTTAGATTAGACTAAGCTACAAATTAAGTTTTTATGTTAATATTTGGGATTATGTATAAAGGGCTTCCCCACTTTGTAATATTTGCAGAAACAATGGATATTCCAAGAGACATGGAAAAATAAGAAATTTTGGGGGATATAATCCACGGCGACGGTAGTAATGTCGAATTTTTGCTCAACGACATTGGTGACTGCCGAATCCCGAAGGAAGGACATTATCATGATAGCTTCAGTGATCGAACAATGGAGGAGGAAGGACATTATCATGATGGCTTGGGTGACTACCGAATCCCGAAGGAAGGAGACCATGATGACGGCTCCGGTGACCGAACGGAGGAGGGATCTATGGAAAAGTCCGGATCGAGCCAAACTTCTGTAACGAGACGAGGCCCGAGGAGAAGGTTGGGCAAGGATCAGAAGTTCACGATCACAGAACTGTCGAACGATGGCCAACCGATTGAACCCAAGCGGACCAGGGATGCATTTTCTGCTCAGTGCGGAGCTATTGTCAGGGACAATATCCCGATCACCATCAAGCAATGGAATAAGCCTAAGGGCGACAACGTCCGTGAAGGTGATTATGTCACCGATAGGCTGAAAGATGATCTTTGGACCACGTTGAAGGAAAATTTCACCCTACCGCTAGAGGAGGATCCGAATAAGCCAGTTATAGAGCCACTGGTCAAGGCGTGTGCTCTTAAGAAGATGGAAGAACTATTCAGGAGGTGGAAGAAAGAGTTGAAATCAAAGTATGTCGACCAAAGGAAGACTCGAGAATTCGTCGACCGATTTGAGAAGATTAGAGATCACTGGCTCGCATTTGTGGCCTACAAGTCATCGGACAAGAGTAAGGAAATGTCAGAGAGAAACAAGAACAATGTTGCAAAGAAGCAGTATACGTTGGAAATATGCCCTAGAGGCAATGATAAATAGTTATTATTATATTTCGTGTTTAGAGATAATCATTTATTATCCATGCTATAATTGTATTGAATGAAAACATAGATACATGTGTGGATACATAGACAAAACAATGTCCCTAGCAAGCCTCTAGTTTGCTAGCCAGTTGATCAATGATAGTCATGGTTTTCTCGCTATATGCAAGTGTTGTCACTTGATAACTGGATCACATCATTAGGAGAATCATGTGATGGACTAGACCCAAACTATGAACGTAGCATATTGATCGTGTCGTTTTATTGCTATTGTTTTCTGCGTGTCAAGTATTTGTTCCTATGACCATGAGATCATATAACTCACTGGCACCGGAGGAATACCTTGTGTGCATCAAACGTCGCAACGTAACTGGGTGACTATAAAGGTGCTCTACAGGTATCTCCGAAGGTGTCCTTTGAGTTAGTATGGATCAAGACTGGGATTTGTCACTCCATGTGAAGGAGAGGTATCTCGGGGCCCACTCGGTAATACAACATCACACACAAGCCTTGCAAGCAATATGACTAAGTGTAAGTCATGGGGATCTTGTATTACGGAACGATTAAAGAGACTTGCCGGTAACGAGGTTGAAATAGGTATGCGGATACCAACGATCGAATCTCGGGCAAGTAACATACCGAAGGACAAAGGGAATGACATACGACATTATATGAATCCTTGGCACTGAGGTTCAACCGATAAGATCTTCGGAGAATATGTAGGATCCAATATGGGCATCCAGGTCCCGTTGTTGGATATTGACCGAGGAGTGCCTCGAGGCATGTCTATATAGTTCTCGAACCAGCAGGGTCTGCACACTTAAGGTTCGATGATGTTTTAGTATAGTTGAGTTATATGTGTGGTTACCGAATGTTGTTCGGATTCCCGGATGAGATCACGGACGTCACGAGGGTTGCCGGAATGGTCCACAAACGAGGATTGATATATAGGATGGTTTCATTTGGTTACCGGAAAGTTTCTAGCAATTCCGACAGTGTACCGGGAGTGACGAATGGGTTCCAGGAGTTCACCGGGAGGGGCCCACCCACCCGGGAATGAGCCCAAGGTCATAGGGTGGTGCCACAAGTCCTTAGTGGGCCGGTGGAGTCAGCCCAAGGGGCCCATGGCGCCCTTAAAGAAATTCCAAAAGAAAAGAAAAAGAAAAAGAGAAATTGGGAGGTGGGAAGGAAGAGGAGGACTCCTCCTTCCCCAAACCGAATTGGAGGAGGAGTCCTCCTCCTCCCTGGCCGGCGCACCCCTTGCCGGCTTGGCCCTCAAGGCAAGCCTCCTTCCCCTCCCTCCTATATATAGTGGTGTTTTAGGGCTGATTTGACAGAACTTTTGCCACGTGCAACTCAACCCTAGACCACATAGTTTTACCTCTAGATTGGATTTCTGCGGAGCTCAGACGGAGCCCTGCAGGAGTAGATCATTGATAACCCACAAGTATAGGGGATCGCAACAGTTTTCGAGGGTAGAGTATTCAACCCAAATTTGTTGATTCGACACAAGGGGAAGCCAAAGAATATTCTCGAGTGTTAGCAGTTGAGTTGTCATTTCAACCACACCTGAAAGTCTTAGTATCTGCAGCAAAGTTTCAGTAGCAAAGTAGTGTGATAGTAACAGTAGCAGCAGTAACAGTAGCATTAGTGACAGCAACAGTAGTGACAGAAGTAGCGGTAAAGTAACGTAGCAAGGACCATTAGGAAAAACTCGTAGGCATTGGATCGATGATGGATAATTATGTCGGATGACATTCATCATGTAACAGTTATGACATGGGGAGATATGTGACTAGCTCCAGTTCGTCAATGTAATGTAGTCATGCATTTCGTATTTAGTCATACATGCTTATGAAAAAGAACTTGCATGACATCTATTGTCCATCCCTCCCGTGGCAGCGGGGTCCTAATGGAAACTAAGGGATATTAAGGTCTCCTTTTAATAGAGAACTGGAACAGAGAATTAGCACTTAGTGAATACATGAACTCCTCATACTATGGTCATCTCCGTGAGTGGTACCGGCTATTGTCACTCCGGGGTTGCCGGGTCATAACACATAGTAGGTGACTACAACTTGCAAGATAGGATCAAGAACACACATATATTGATGAAAACATAATAGGTTCAGATCTGAAATCATGGCACTCGGGCCCTAGTGACAAGCATTAAGCATAGCAAAGTAGTAGCAAGAACATAGCGGATACTAGGGATCAAACCCCATCAAAACTAACTCGATTACATGATAGATCTCATCCAACCCATCATCGTCTAGCAAGCCTACGATGAGATTACTCACGAACGATGAAGAGCATCATGGAATTGGCGATGAAGGATGGTTGGTGATGATGACGGTGTCGATTCCCCCTCTCCGGAGCCCAGAACGGACTCTAGATCTGTCCTCCAGAGGAAGAACAGGTGGTGGCGGCGGCTCCGTATCGTAAAACGCGATGAACTCTTCTCCTTGATTTTTTCCGGGCGAGAGAGAATATATAGAGCTGGAATTGGAGGCGGCAGAGCCACGAGGGGCTCACAAGCTTGCCAGGTGCGACGAGGGGGGTGCGCCTCCTGGGCTTGTTGGCTCCTAGCTCCGTCCCTCCAGGTAATTCTTGCGCCATTATTTTTTATATATTCCACAAAAAATCCTTGTAAATTTCCAGGTCATTCCGAGAACTTTTATTTGTGCGCAAAAACAACACCATGGCAATTCTGCTGAAAACAACGTCAGTCCGGGTTAGTTCCATTCAGTTCATGCAAATTAGAGTCCAAAACAAGGGCAAAAGAGTTTGGAAAAGTAGATACGATGGACACGTATCAACTCCCCCAAGCTTAAAGCCTTGCTTGTCCTCAAGCAATTGAGTTGACAAACTGAAAGAGACAAAAGAAAAACTTTTAGGCCTTAGTGGTGCCGCACCAGCCCTTAGTGGGCTGGTGGGCAAGCCCAAGAAGGCCCCTGCGCAGGATAAGGAAAAATCAAAGAGAAAAGAAAAAAAGGGGGAAGTGGGAAGGAAGGGAAGGACTCCACCTTCCAATCCTAGTTGGACTAGGATTGGAGGAGGATTCGTCCTTCCCCCCCCCCCCCTTCGGCCGACACCCTTGGGGCTCCTTGAGCCTCAAGGCAAGGCCCCTCCCCTCCCACCTATATATACGGAGGTATTAGCGATGATTTCGGACAACTTTGCCATGGCAGCCCGACCACATACCTCCACGGTTTTTCCTCTAGATCGCGTTTCTGCGGAGCTCGGGCGGAGCCCTGCTGAGATTAGATCACCACCAACCTCCGGAGCGCCGTCACGCTGCCGGAGAACTCATCTATCTCTCCATCTCTCTTGCTGGATCAAGAAGGCCGAGATCATCGTCGAGCTGTACGTGTGCTGAACGCGGAGGTGTCGTCCGTTCGGCACTAGATCGAAGCGGATCGTGGGACGGATCGCGGGACGGTTCGCGGGGCGGATCGAGGGACGGGAGGACGTTCCACTACATCAACCGCGTTTATTAACGCTTCTGCTGTGCGATCTACAAGGGTACGTAGATCTGAAATCCCCCTCGTAGATGGAAATCACCATGATAGGTCTTCGTGCCCGTAGGAAATTTTTTGTTTCCCATGCTACGTTCCCCAACATATACATCATACACTCCGGCAAGACTAGGGTCTTATCTCTATGGAGAGCCCTGAACCTGGGTACATCGTGCGTTCCATGCTTGTACCAACCTCGTTCCCAGCGCCCTCCTTTGTCCCTTCGGTTCTCATCGACTTTAGCCTACCTATGGCATATGTTGTGAGTATTCACCGACAATTATGTAATATGTACCGTTATTTTAAAACTTCCAATGTCTGCCATGTCAACTATGTGGAAACTGACCAAGATGATTGTCTTTTATAGCTTATACTATGCTCTGAACTGAAATAAGTTTGCCCACACAAATATGGGACAAAAGTGCACAATTGTATGAAATGCAAGTATTACTTTATGAATAGTGCCTTTGGGCTTGCGGTATGTTTCTGAATATATGGAATAGAAAACATAAGAACGCAAGGGAAGAATAGCTCCTACCAATGAATATATACTAAATAATTATGAGTTATCATTTTTATACAAAATTGCTACTGCATCTTCATTTTGATCTCACTATCTCTATGTATTATTTGCTTAAGTTCAGTAGTAAGTGTTAGTCAAAAGGCTATGTTCTGATCTTGTACGTGCAAGGCTTATAGTGTACTTTAATTGCTTCATTATGAAACATATAAGAGGTAGTATAATATACCAGTCATTAAATTTGTAATATAAATTAACCTGTTTCCTCATTGCGTCTTGCTCCTTGCAGATCTCCTTTGGATGAGATGGAAGGACAGAGAGGAGCTGGTCATTTCAGTAGTAATGTGCCATTTCTGTTTGTTCAGTAATGGTGTGTGCAGTCTACTAAATTTTGGCTACAAAAGGTACTAAATCTTTCATATTTTATAATTATTAATAACCTGACATTCTGTATAATGACTGTTTCTATATTTCACAGATTAAAGTAACTATCTCAGTGTACCATAGGCTTAATTTGCTTATAATGACCATTTCTGTATTTCTTTTTGTTGACAACCATCTAAGAGAAACTAATCTTGACATGACATTGTAGTAACATTCTGTTCTGTTGTAAACATAATCAAGTGTCAGAAATTCCGTAATACCTTATCAAGGTCATTTGCATCTTTGCACAAGCCTTCGGCTAGCGACCTCATCTTTGAATCATCCGTTGATTTAACTATTCCTTGAAAAAAAATATCAGCCTCAATTGATCACCCATGATATTGACTATGTCCATTGATGACTTTTTTCTCACTATGTCCATTGATGACTTTTTCTCATCTTTAGTTATCACCTGTTTACTCCACGACATTAATCACAATTAGATTTAATATATTCTTTTCTACAACCTATCAAATGTATGAATAAATGAAACAATGTATATTATTGTCTGTATGACCACAATACTCCCACTTTTCAAAATACAACTTGGGTAGCATCAGAACACTTTGTATCCATTTAAAATATACATTTTGGAACATTTTTTATGCGTTTTATTTATATATTTTAAAGATTTATATGTATAGTGGTTTGATTTCAATTGAACAATGTTTGAGACTAGCATTGCACGTACAAGCTTACTACTACGTCTGTATCATAATATATATTATGACGTTTTAGCAGCTCAACATTTTAGCAGCTTAAATGTAATCTGCTCAAACGTCATATATTATGATACGGAAGGAGTAGTAGATAACAAAAAGATAATCTACGAGACCCTTAGCTTAAAACTGAGCCGCCAACACACACACACACAACATACCCAGGCAAAGGAAGTTTTTCATCGGTTAATTTCGACGCACACAAGTCACCGCTGAGGTAAAACAAAACAATTGACAACTGATCCGTTCCAAACTTTTGATCCAAATCACGATGCTAACATTTAACTCTGCATAGCGGGCAGGTAGTGTTGAACTTCAACCATGGGTCGATACAGTCCCGATGGAACACGTGCTGGCAGGTCGGCACCTCGCTGCAAATCGCGTCACGCCAGCTTCTAGACCCCCCCCCCCCCCCCCCCGGCCCTCCATCTCCATGGAGTACGGGAAGCACCCCAGCTTCACCACCGGTGCCGCCGGCCGC
Organism: Hordeum vulgare subsp. vulgare; assembly: GCF_904849725.1. Taxonomy (NCBI): domain Eukaryota; kingdom Viridiplantae; phylum Streptophyta; class Magnoliopsida; order Poales; family Poaceae; genus Hordeum; species Hordeum vulgare. The sequence continues at coordinate 73,970,579 of NC_058524.1, read as the reverse complement.
CTGCGCTCCACCATCGCCCGTGCATGTGCCGCCACCCGCGCGGCCCTTTGGCCTGCGACCACGTTGTCTTCGTCTGAGTCTCCGCAGCAGTGTGTGCAGAAAATGTATACGAAAATCAGACCGTTTATATGCAGAATTAAACTGCAGCATGCCATTGGATTAGGTGTCGTATGAAAATCGTATGCTAAGTGTCGTACGTACGTACGACACAGGATGTACGATTTGCGTACTACAGTTCAGATCAGACCGTTTATATGCAGAATTAAACTGCAGCATGCCATTGGATTAGGTGTCGTATGAAAATCGTATGCTAAGTGTATACAGTAATTCCGGTGCAGAAAATGTATACGAAAATCAGACCGTTTATATGCAGAATTAAACTGCAGCATGCCATTGGATTAGGTGTCGTATAAAAATCGTATGCTAAGTGTCGTACGTACGTACGACACAGAATGTACGATTTGCGTACTACAGTTCAGATCAGACCGTTTATATGCAGAATTAAACTGCAGCATGCCATTGGATTAGGTGTCGTATGAAAATCGTATGCTAAGTGTCGTACGTACAGTAATTCCGTAATAAAAAGAGACCTGCTATGCGTACGACACAGGATGACCGATTGACTAGTTAACTACGCATATAACTAGTACTGCTAAGACTAAAATAAATAGAAACGGGATAAACAAGTTATACCCTTCGATCGGCCAATTGGTCGCAACAGCAGCAGTGGCGGCGGCAGCATCCTCGACCGCCTTCTTGTCGGCTTCGGCCTTCTCTCGGGCGAGACGGTCAACGTCGGCTGGTGAAGACATGGCGATGATAGAGACGACGCAGGCATAGATGAAGCAGACGAACGGAGGCAAGCACTCGCATAGTCGCTCCCAAAAACCTAATCGCCCCTCTCCAGTACAGGATCCGAAGAGGCGGGGTTTCGGAGGCCTACTCTCTAGTCGACGTGTACGTGTTGAACAGAACGAAATCGCCGACGGCAGCAACAACAAAAGGAACGAGCGCGTGGAGGCAGATGTGATGTGATCTCGTGATGGCTAGGGTTGACAGGAGCCTCGCTTATGTAGGCGCGGACGGATGGAGACACGTGGGCTGGACCCACGTCCGAGTCGGTAACAGCCCACGATCCTACGCCTCAGATCGTCGCACGTCCGTTATGTATTCTCCGTTCCTGACCGGCAACACTAGTGGAAAACGGGCATTTGGCCGGGACCCTTTAGTCCCGGCCTGCCTCTGGGCCGGGACTAAAGGCCCGGCCACGTCGCCCCAATTCTCAATGCCTCCCTCGAGGCTTTAGTCCCGGCCCGTAAGGAGCCTTTAGTCCCAGTTCGTGTCCCAAACCGGGACTAAAGGGCTACGCGGTGGGCAGCCCGCATGTGCGCCACCTTTAGTCCCGGTTCGTGTCCCAAACCGGGACTAAAGGTCTGACACGTGGCCTGCCGTAGTGGTGGCAACCGTTGGTATCCCTCTTCAGTCCCGGTTGGTGGCTCAACCCAGGACTAAAGGCCCAAACGGTTTGCATCCCGCTTCCCAAAACCACAACCGAAGCAGAGTCTCTGTCGCGTCGCCCTTTCTCTGTTCTTCTTCCTCTCTCGCTCTAGCTCTGTTCTTCCCCTCTCTTCTTCCCTTCTCTTCTTCCACCATGCCAACTCGCTTTGGAGAGGTGCTCGCACATGGCAAGACCAAGCTCGATGTCGTGTACACGAACGAGAGCAGGGAGGTGCCGCATTTTCTTAGACAGTTGAAGGAATGGCTTGACGCCGCAGTGGATCATGAGAAGTTCTTGGGGCTTGATCTGGAGTACACGGCCGGTCAACGCGGTGTTGCCATCATCCAACTATGTTTCAAACACCATGTCTTGATCTTCCAATGGGCTAGGTAAGTTTTGAGGCTTTCTTTGATCCAAGGTAATGACATTGTAAGTTTATTTGTTTCAATCATAGTTGGTTCCCTTCAAAAAGTTGTAGTGAAACAATTTTGATTAGTTGAAGGGGAACACAATCTGATTGGAATAGTGTTCCATAATCTGAAAAATCGTATTAGAATCAACTAGTGTTTAATATATTCCATTGGAATCATAGTTGGTTCGCTTCAAATAGTTGTAGTGAAACAAATTTTATTAGTTGAAGGGAACACAATCTGATTGGAATAGTGTTCCACAATCTGAAAAATCTGATTGGTTCAATATGTTCCATTGAAATCATAGTTGTAGTGATACAATTTTGTGCGGTGTTCTTTGATCCAAGGTTATGAAAATTGCATATAGCTAGTGATCTCTCTAGGTTCCATTGGATAGCAATATGATATGTCATAGTCATGAAAATTGCATATAGCTAGTGATCTCTCTAGGTTCCATTGGATAGCTATAGTGATCTCTCTAGGTTCCATTGGATAGCTATAGTGATCTCTCTAGGTTCCATTGGATAGCAATATGCAATATGTCTAGCTTATTGAATATTTGCAAAACCGTGGGAGAATATATATATATATATATATATATATATATATATATATATATATATATATATATATATATATATATATATATATATATATGTCATAGTTAATTTACGGTTTCTTGATCAATTCGTAGGATATGAAAATTGCATAGGATAGCAATATGTTCTATTTGAATCCTAAAGATAATTTTCTCTTTAGTTCTAGTGAAACATGTTTCCTTATTGCAGCAGTATGTAACATTTATTCCATTTTAATTTGTTTCTGTTGCAGTAGTGACAAGCATTGTCCAGAACTCATGGACTTCCTTCGCAGCGGCATCACTTTTGCTACCATTGACATAACGAACGACAAGCTGAATATGAGGTACAGCTTCGGTATTGAGATACCAACTGGTTGCCTCATTGATCTCCAAACGGTATTCAGGCTTCGACATGTCAGGACTTCGATGGCTCATATGGCAGTTGCCTTGATCGACGAGGAGTATGGTAATATGAAGACCAATTTCCCAAAGTCTCAGCACAAACTTTGGGAGAAGGCCCCACTTGATCGTATCAACATTGAGTATGCAACAAAAGAAGCATACGTTTCATACGAGTTGTACCGCAAGATTCGAGTCGTCAACTATGGCCAGCGTCACCTCGAATAAGGTGGACATTCTGATTCAGACGATTCAGACGAGTAGTGTTCTCAACGTCGAACACTTGTATATATATATCTATGATAGCTATTATTATGTACTGTTTGGACTAGTATCATGTACTGCTTGGACCAATTTATATATGTCTAGTTTCTGTTTGTGCCATTATAGTTTCCAAATTTGAATGGTTTAGCCCTTTCTAACATCATTTGCTATTTTTGAATTGTTTAGCCCTTTCTAACTTCATGGTATCATGCATTTCGACCACATATATATACAAAAAGTCTTCAGTTCAAATAAGTTCAAAAAATTAAATCCCTTTTGTAACAGATCTGTTTTTGATTAAAACAGTCATTTAAAAATGAAAGACCATTAGTCCCACGTGACGTGCAGCGGAACCACGTGGCATGCAGCGGAACCACGTGGCGTGCCGCGGAACCACTTTTGTTGTGGGGGTCGCTTTTCCTTCTTCTCCTTGTGCTAGATATTTGTTATGCATTAGGGAAAGAAGGAATAGCGACCATCATCGACGGTCAAAAAATCAGGTGGGGGAGTGTCCACCATACATGAGAGAAGAAGAATGCCGACTGTTGTTGTGGGGGTTGCTTCTCCTTCTTCTCTTTTTGCTAGATATTTGTTATGCACTAGGGGAAGAAGGAGTAGCGACCATCATCGACGGTCGAAAAATCAGGTGAGGGAGTGTCCACCATACATGAGAGAAGAAGAATGTCGACTGTTGCTGTGGGGGGGTCGTTTCTCCTTCTTCTCCTTGTGCTAGATATTGGTTATGCACTAGGGGAAGTAGGAGTAGCGGCCATCATCGACGGTTGAAAAATCAGGTGAGCTAGTGTCCACCATATATGAGAGAAGAAGAATGTCGTCTCTTATTGTGGGGTCGCTTCTACTTCCAAAGAGATTGTCCATTTTGTACACGAAGTGCATCCAGTTTTTAACGTAACCCTCTCAACTTTCTCGCGCATGCTATGTGGGTGAAATGATGATAGCATGCCAACTTTCAACATTTTCAGAGTTCATTTGTAGTGCTTTTCAATTTCAGGGTCAACTAGCTCAAAAAAAAATAAGTAAATGCACGAAGAATACCAAATGAAGTAAGAAATTGTTGAAATTTTGTGATGTGCCTTTGAATGGTGCATTTTGAACACAAAAAAATTATGGAGTTCAAATAAGTTCAAAAAAAATGAAATCCCTTTGTAAGAGATGAGTTCTCATTCGAAACCCTCATACTTCGAGAGAGATTGTCCGTTTTGTACACGAAGTGCATCCAGTTTTTGTCGTAGCCCTCTCAACTTTTTAACACATGCTATGTGGGTGAAATGATGATAGCATGCCAACTTTCAACATTTTCAGAGTTCATTTGTAGTGCTTTTCAATTTCAGGGTCAAGTAGCTCAATAAAAATAAGTTAATACTTTGGATAGTCAAAATAATTACTTTTGAAAATAGAAAATAGTTTTGCATTATTTATTCAATTTCAAACACTTTTCATTATCATAGTTTTGTCAAATTCTCAAATATGCAAAAAGAATTTTAATAAACATAGTTTTTAATTGAAAATAACAAAATAGTTAATAGTTTGGATAGTCAAAATAATTACTTTTGAAAATAGAAAATAGTTTTGCATTATTTATTCAATTTCAAACACTTTTAATTATCATAGTTTTGTCAAATTCTCAAATATGCAAAAACAATTTTGATAAACATAGTTTTTAATTGAAAATAGCAAAATAGTTAATAGTTTGGATAGTCAAAATAATTACTTTTGAAAATAGAAAATAGTTTTGAAATATTTATTCAATTTCAAACACTTTTCATTATCATAGTTTTCTCAAATTCTCAAATATGCAAAAAGAATTTTAATAAACATAGTTTTTAATTGAAAATAACAAAATAGTTAATAGTTTAGATAGTCAAAATAATTACTTTTGAAAATAGGAAATAGTTTTGAATTATTTATTCAATTTCAAACACTTTTCATTATCATAGTTTTGTCAAATTCTCAAATATGCAAAAAGAATTTTTAATAAACATAGTTTTTAATTGAAAATAACAAAATAGATAATAGTTTGAATAGTCAAAATAATTAATTTTGAAAATAGAAAAAATTGAAACTATATGAGAATTTATAGAGAAAATTTAACCTAAATTCAAAGTGAACTCACTTTGAATTCAGGTTGAATTTTCTCCATAATTTCGAATATAGTTTCAATTTTCAGTGAGTTTAGGCCCGTAAGCCTGCTTTAGAGAGGAGCTCGATGGAGAAGCTGCGACGGGGCTTATAAACAAGTGTTAGTCCCCCTCGCTGGGCGAGGTGGGACTAAACTTATCGTGCAGCCGAGGAGGGGCTTTAGTCCCGGGTGGAGCCACGACCCGGGACTAAAGCCCCTCGCCTGCCGCCTGCCGAGGAGGGGCTTTAGTCCCGGTGCGTGGCTCCAACCGGGACTAAAGACCCCCTTTAGTCCCGGTTGGAGCTCCGCACCGGGACTAAAGGCCCCTGCTTCCCGCCTTCTGGTCTGCCCGAAAAGAGGCCTTTAGTCCCGGGTCGTGGCTCCACCCGGGACTAAAGGGGGTCTTTAGTCCCGGTTCGAGCCACGAACTGGGACTAAAGATCCACCTATATAAGCGGGAGTTAGAAAAATTCCAACCCAAATCGTTCGTTTCTCTTCTTCTTCCTCTCGTTCTCCTGCCCGGCGCGGCACACCGACGACCTCGACGACGTCGTCAGGCTGCCCGCCGTCCTCCTCGCCACCGCCTGCCATCCTCCTCGTCGTCGCCGTCGTCCTCCTCGCCACCGCCGTCCTCCTCGCCGTGCGCCGCCCTCCTCCTCGCGCGCCGCCGTCCTCCTCGCCGCACGCCGTCGACACCTCCGGCCGGTAAGCCCCCCGCCCCCTCCTCCCCAACACTTCGGCCAGTAGAAGAAAAGAAGAAAAAGGAGAAGAAAAGAAGAAGGAGAAGAAAAGAAGAAAAAGGAGAAGAAAGGAAGAAAAAGGAGAAGAAAGGAAGAAAAAGGAGAAGAAAAGAAGAAAAAGGGAAGGAGAAGAAAAGAGGAAAAAGGAGAAGAAAAGAAGAAAAAGGAGAAGAAAGGAAGAAAAAGGAGAAGAAAGGAAGAAAAAGGGAAGAAAAGAAGAAAAAGATTTTTTTTTTGTCATTTAATTCCTATTGTTATTAGGTTTGTGCTAGATTATTAGGGTTAGTAATATTTAGAATTAGGAAAAAGGAAAATAAGAAGAGGAGGAGAAGAAAAGAAGAAAAAGGAGAATAAGAAGAGGAGGAGAGGAGAAGAAGAGGAAAATAGAAGAAGAGGAGAAGTAGAAGAAGAGAAAAAATTAGAAGAGGAGGAGAGGAGAAGTAGAAGAAAAGAAGAGGAGAAGTAGTAGAAGAAGAGGAGAAGTAGAAGTAGAAGAAGAAGTAGAAGAAGAGGAGAAATAGAAGAAGAGGAAAAATTACTTTAGGGTTACAAGAAGAAGAAATATTTTTTTGTCATTTAATTTTGCTATTGTATAGTGTATATGCTTAAGTTTTAATAGTGTTTCTTAGATTATTGCTTAATTTTGCTATTGTATATGCTTAAGTGTTAATAGTTTAATTTTGCTATTGTATATGCTTAAGTGTTAATAGTTTATTTTTAGCAAGAAAATTAATAGAACTAGTTTATTTTTTAGTTCATTTTACGATGCCTATCCCGCATCCTCGTCGTCGACTCGGCGGAAGACACCTGCTTGATCAGAGGGGCCCTGTCCGGGACTGGGCTCCGCCCGGCTGGTATTGGGAGGTGCTACCTTCCGGGGGGCGTAGGTTGGTGAGGAGCCAGCCCGTCGTTGACCCGATCCTTGTTTGGTGGCGGTCGCGTGGGCCAGTGAGGGTGCCGAGGCTTCCGGACACCACGTAGGTGGTACGTCACCGTCTCAGCGAGGAGGATGAGCACGTCCGTCGCTACATGGTTGCGTTGGAGGGCAGGTTCAAGCATACCTGGCAGGTTCTTCGGGGATCTCACTAGATCTATGATCATGTGATGGTTCCTTCTCTTTGGGTGTCCACCGCCCGCGCCGATACCCGTCGGGCGCTACGGTTCTAGATGTATCAGTGATGCTATATGTATTATAGTATTCGAGGAGTATTAGTGATAATATTCGACGATGTACGGACAAAAGAGATGATGTATTTGCTTATAATTGAATGCATGCTAATTTGAATACTACTTTATTTTACGATTTGGTTTTGCTTATTGAATGCTCAAATTGGAAAAGTACTCCTACTTTGAATACTATGCAGAAATCTAGGAGTCCCGGGTGGAGCCACGACCCGAGACTAAAGTTGTTTTGGAACGGAGTTCCTGATAGAATAATTCTTTTTTGGTACAAAGGTTAAGAGAATCTGTTAGACATATTTTAGAGTTTAGGTTCTAGCCAAGACCCAGGACTAAAGGTCCTCCTATATAAAACGACACTTCGAATTTTCCAACCCCTCTTATATAGTTTGTTAGTTTATTAGTTAATCAAATGTCCGTTTTTTGCAAAACTATGGATCCACATATCAGGAACCTCGAAGAGGAAGAACTTCTCGAAGATATAATCAAAGACGGCCCCGACGTTGAACCAGCTGAATCTCCGTCGTCATATCTAAACCCCTCCGGATATGGAATGGAGGTCGACCGACAAGAAGATGAAGCCGATGGGGCAGGAGATAGGTCCAATGACGGAGAAGGTGATAGCTCCACTGATGGAGAAGCCGGTGGAGAAGCCGGTGAAGAAATAATAAAGTCCGGCAAGGTATACATATGAAGTTCGACAATCACTTGTAATATGTGAAAAATATTGGAGATAGCTCTATATTGTATAAATATACATTCATTTGACGAATGTTTCTCCCTCTTAGGCCTCCACATCGAGCAAAGCTACGAAACGAGGCCCGACTAGAAAGTTGGATGCACGGACGCATTACACCTTTGAGGTGATATTGCCTACGGGCGAACCCAAGCTTCCTAAGAATGCTGCTGACACATTCAAGAAGCAATGTGGAGTTCTCGTTAGGGATCACGTCCCGATCAGCGTTCGGGAGTGGAACAAGCGCAAAGGGGCAGCCGATAGTGACTATGTCGCCGAAAGGTACAAAGATAATCTTTTGAATGATCTCATGTCACATTTCAACCTGCCAGAATGTGAGAATGAAGACGCCACAGACAAACTGAGGGCCAAAGTCAAGCAGTGGACTCTAAAGAAGATGGCCGAACTGTTCCGTAGCTGGAAGAAGAAGCTATGGAAAAACTATCTGAAGACAAAGAAAGTGCCACTATTCGAGGAGTATCTAGCCAAGCAGGCGAATCACTGGAAGGCATTTCAAGAGTACAAGGAGTTAGAAGATGCCCAGGCATTATCAGAAAAGAACAAGATAAATGCCGACAAGAAGAAATATCACCACAAGCTGGGGCCAGGGGGCTATGAGACTGCCATCCCAAAGTGGGATAAGAAAGAGCAAGATCTGCTAGCTAAAGGCATCGTACCTGAACCACTCCGTGATAAGTGAGAATTGAGAGCAAGAAATAGGTTCCTTGCGCATGGTGGTTCGTACGACGAAGAAACAGGGGACCTCATCTGCAGTGACGGTCTTAGGATACCCAGGGAGAATTGGAAAAGGATAGTGAAAGAAATTAAGGAGGGAAAAAAGAAAGTTCACTTCAGATAGAGAGAAAGATTTGCTCACACTGGTCCTCGGCAATGACGAACATGGAGGACGAACGCGAGGCTTCGGTCCTTCTTACCCGTGGTGGCTTGGGTTTGCCAGAGACCAAGACACTTACGGAAGCCGAGAGAGAGCAAAGAAGCGGTAGCAGGATGAGGAGAATGACAAGTTCAACCAGTTGCTTGCCAGGATTAATGAGCAACAGAAGCAGATTGATGAGCTTAGAGGAGTAGCGCACCAGGAAGATCTTGCATTTGATATTACCGGCGCCCCATCTAAGCAGAAAAGCAGCGTGGCTAAATCTGAGGCCCCGCCCGACGATGCACGAAGAATGATAGAGGGCGGTCCCGGCTACCCCGTGGATGGAATCAAGGAGTCAACATCATGTGAGCTCCATCAGAAATTCAAGAACATATCCATGAAGGTGGCCGTCGGACAAGCTTTACCTTCTGGCCCTGATGCACGCTGGCATGGCCGTGAGATTCCAACTGGCTTTGCTAAAGTCGGGGTGGATGAAATCATGGCGGGGTTTCATGATATGGAGCTCGACATAGCTGGACCCGAAGATGAGAGGACACTCGGAGAAGTACTGGGTGGAGTCATCCTATGGGACAAGAACTACATCAAGCTTCAAGGCTCGGCCCCAAGGACAACACCGCCTCCGAGTCATCGCAGGTCACCTACACCTCCATTACCTCCAAGCCCTCCACATGACGTCGGCCAGCACAACACGAGTCCATCTCGATCACCGCCGCCGGACTTGGGTCGTCCGTCTCCGGCGCCGCCTGCTCCGGATACTAAGCGGAAGCATGCCAGCAAGAACGCTCCGCCGACGATTTCTAAGCGACGGAGCCCCCCAAAGTGCAAACGGTCGCCCCTCCCAAAGGTACCTCATGCCAATCTTCCTATCAGACCTTATGATCGTACCCCTGAGGAAAATGCCAGGATAGCAAAGGAACATCATGATGCGCAGATGAAAAAGAAGGAACCCGAGCCCCGCCCGGAATACACCAAGAAGCAAATAGCATTTGCAAAATACTTCACGACCCTTCCATCACAGTATGACTTACACCATAAGCCTGATGACTATACACACACATTACAGAAGGAAGTGAAAAAGAGCAGATCACGTGCAAGTGCAAGTGGGAGCAAATCAAGTTCAACTACAAGCAAGAAAAATTCAGACGTTCCTCAACTCGGACAGCAGGCCAAACAGTCGATCCCACCCCTCAGGGTGTTAACCGAGAATGTCCCCCCTCCGGTGTAGGGGCAAGATTTCGAATTAGCAAAGAAGTGGGCGGCTGAATGGGGTATCCCGGTTGAAGACATTCTGGCTTCCCAAGACGACAGGTTACCCGAGGTTGTGGTAGCCCCTAAGCCACAGTTTGTCATGGGAGCGCATTTGGTCAGCAAAGATGATCTCCCAACAAATATGTGTTACTTGCATACATGGAACTTAACTGAATCAAAGAATGGGAGAACGATGATCGTGGTGAGTGTCCCACGGGAGTACTACGGCCGCCCCGAAGAAATCCATATTGACTTTGATGAACTCTTCCAGATGTACAATGGCGACGCCCTCGACAAATCGCTTATGAGTTGCTATTGTCTGTAAGTTTTTCAATTCGTTGTCTACATATAACTTGTTTAGTTATTTCAATTCGTTGTCTATATATAACTTGTACTCTATTATGCAGAATGAAGATTCTGGATTGTAAAAGTAGGAACATCCTAAATATTGGGTTTATTGACCCAGATAAAATACATATAGCGACGCTAACTGATAAACCCAAGGAGACGGAGGAAAACCTTCTAAGGTTTCTAACAGATCAAAATTTCGGTGACCACATACTGTTTCCATACAACTTCAGGCGAGGCTCTTTACTCTGTTGTGTCCATTCACTTATAAGTGTAATTGATAAGTTACTGACACACACACATATATATACATGTGGAGCTTCCATTGGATTCTGTTGGACATTCAAATTGATAGCCTTCGACCCATTATCAAGACCCTTGGAACAGTTCCAAAGCCTGCAGGACATGCTCCAAGGGTAATTTCAATCATTCTTGCGCTCTATCAGTCTCTTTCGATGATTTTCTGATATATCAATTAATGAAAAACTTAGCAAATCATTATCCTTGTCGGGCAGGGTTTGGAAGCGGTTCAAGTGCGTGACTCCCGGTATCGAGCCTGAGAAGCTGACCTTTAGAGCGGCTCAGGTAAGTAGTAGTATGATATACTTCTATTTTCAATACATTTATGATGCTAGATTATTATTTTGATTATATATATTCTATTCTCGTAAAGTGCGACCAACAGCCACGGGGAACGCATCTATGCGGATACTATGTTTGCGAGACCATTCGCACGTTTACCTCTGAGCACAAGGATCACAGATTCGACGTAAGCAATGAACATTCACACCTCTATTTTTACCCGTCATTCTTTGTTATCATGATTGATATTCATATTTATCTCCTCTTCTTATATAGTACACGGCCATGAGGACGAAGGTCCTACCAGAGCAACGCGCGATTGCTGTTGCAAAGGAGCTTGCGACCTTTCTGAGGACGGAAGCTATAGATGACAAAGGACGATTTAGTCTAGCTAGGGGCCATTACTGATGTTCGTCCATGTAATCGAATAGACGGGCTTTAGTCCCGATAATTCAGATCTCCATATAATTGTATATATATGCTCGCTTGTAAGATAAGTTAATCTTATATATATATATGCATAATTATTTCTATTTAAATTATATGAAAACTAATTCCCGAACACCAAACGAGGCATCACGTTAATCTCCCAAACACCTAAACCCTAAAACCCTAAAACCCAAAAATAATTTCATTAAAAAAAACCAAAAATAAACAAAATCTGAAACTCTTTAGTCCCGGTCCGTGTAACGAACCGGGACTAAAGGGCCTGCCCCTGGGGCGCTACGAGGCGCCCACGTGGAGCACCTTTAGTCCCGGCTTGGAACAGGGCCGGGACTAAAGGTTAGGCCTTTAGTCCCGCCCCTTTAGTCCCGCTTGGTGAACCGGGACTAAAGCCCCTTACGGACCGGGACTAAAGGCCCCGTCCCCACTAGTGCAAAACAAGCACGTAGGTATGAACTCGGCTCGGCTCATTCCCGCAACCCACGGCGCGGCGCGACGGAGGAGTGCGCGAGGGCCTCTTCTCCTCTCATGCTCCAATAGCATGTAGAAGAGAGACCCTTATAAAGAGGTCCAACACCTTCTCCACTAGCAGGGTGGGACTAAACTTCCCACCACCCCTTGTCATGCCACCACCTACATGGGCCCTTAGAGATTTTCTCAAAGTGTCTCATGGGCCCTAAGCCCAACTCAGATTTCAACAATCTCCCACTAGATCTCAAGGGCACATTATGTTCTTTCATTCCAGTCAATGTTTTGATATACCAACATTTCAGTGAAGACCTGTTAAGGTTCAGCTTCACGTAGAGCAAGTAGCTACACTCCTTCACAACTGAGCAGTGGACTATGCCTTGAATTGTCAATTTGGCGTAAAGAAGTTTCACCACAAGTCTTACTAGTACTAGGCTGTCGAAGGCTGACCCCTCAGGTGGAGCATATTAGTCATACTCCTTGCCTATTCATGAGCTTACTAGAGATCACCCCAATCTCATAGACTGTGACCAGCAGTCGGGCTCATATAGGCGTGTTCCTCCAAAGATCGCTTTGTAGGATAGCATCTTGCTTACACATAAGCTTTAGAACACATTAAGACAGTAGTCATCCTACCATACTGTATCCGAGAGTATTGCATCTCCAACGGAGTGGGTTAGTAAAGTTACTCTATTCAGTTCACCACTCGCTTGTTTTTCCAGGTCCTACCTCACGGGATCTCCGATCATATAGGTTGGGTTACTACCATGGAAACTCATGTGGGTCTCATACCCATCTCCCTCGATGCACTATCTATCACAACACGTGATAGCCCTTTAGTAAAGGGACCTGCCAGATTCTTAGCCGTTTGGATGTAATCCAACGCTATCACTCTGGAATTTCTCAAACGTCGGATAGACTTCAATCTCATTCTTATATGTTTGTTGGACTTCATGTTGTCCTTTGAACTCTTTACTTTGACAATAACTGTCTGATTATCACAGTTCATAAGGATAGTTGGAACCGGGTTCTCAACCACACACAAGTACATCAAAAGATCTCGAAGAAATTCTGCTTCGACACGAGATGGGTCTAATGTTGTTAATTCTGCTTCATTACCGGTCTCGTTAAGATCGTTTGCTTGCAAGGCTTCTATTAAACAACACCACCTCCAAGGGTAAACATATACCTAGTAGTGGCCTTCATCTCATCAGCATCATAGATCCAATTCGCATCACTATACCCTTCAAGTACCGACGGGTATCCCGTATTGTGAAGTCCGTGATTCATAGTACCTTTTAGATAGCGCATAATTCTTTCGACAACACAGCAATGAACATCACCCGGATTGGCAACAAACATGCTCAGTTTGCTCACAACAAACGCGATGTCAGGACTCGTTGCGCTAGCTAGATACATAAGTACCAATAATTTGAGAGAATCTCAATTGATCTTTAGTTGTGCCTTTTAACTTTCTTATCAGTGCACTAGGACCATATGATGCTTGATAAATTTTGCACTCCAAATATCCAAAGTGACTCCAAATCTTCTCAACATAGTGGGATTGCAGAAGTGTAATCCCACACTCATCATCTCTCAAAAGCTTGATGTTCAAGATAACATCAGCCACCCCAAGGTCCTTCATCTCAAAGTACTGAGACATAAAAGACTTAACCTCCTTAATCACTTTGAGGTTGGTTCCAAATATCAGTATGTCATCAACATACAAGCACAGTATAACTCCTTCGCCCCCACCGTGGTGATAGTATACACATTTGTCAGCTTCATTAACAACGAAGCCAACAGATGTCAAAGTTGTATTAAACTTCTCATGCCATTTCTTAGGTGCTTGTCGGATGCCATATAAATATTTCAACAACTTACAAACTTTTTCTTCCTGGCCATCTATCACAAAGCCATCTGGTTGTTGCATATAAATTTCCTCGTTTAGCTCTCCGTTGAGGAAAGCCGTCTTAACGTCCATTTTATGAACGAGAAGACCATGTGAGGTCGCCAATGAGAGTAGTACTCGAATGGTGGTCAGTCTGGCCAGAGCTAAATAAGTGTCAAATAAAGCTTCTTCTTCTTTCTGGGCATAGCCCTTGGCCACAAGCCAAGCCTTGTACTTTTCAATTGTACCATTGGGTCTAAGCTTGTTTTTGAACACCCACTTACATCCTAATGGTTTGCAACCATAGGGACGATCAGTAATTTTCCATGTCCCATTAGCCATGACGGAATCCATCTCGCTACAGACCGCATCTTTCAAGTAGTCAGTATCTGGAGATGCATAAGCTTCTGAAATAGAAATGGGATTATGATCCACAAGGTATACGAAGAAATCATCACTAAAGGTCTTTGCGGTCCTTTGTCTCTTGCCCCTACCAAGGGTTTCCTCGTCATCCTCCTTAGGATTTTCATCATGTGTTTGTTCATAATATTCCATAGGAATGGCAGGCTCAGGAGTCTCCTTAGATTCCTTTCTAGAAGTGCTTTGCATATCTCCCATGGGAAAAATATTCTCAAAGAATGTAGCATTTTTAGACTCCATAATCTTACCGACCTTCACGTCACGTACCTCATATTTCACTACTAGAAATCTATAGCCAACGGTATTCTTAGCGTAGCCCAAATTAAAACAATCCACGGTCTTTACTCCAAGCTTACTCTTTTTAGGGATCGGCACATTGACTTGCCAAGAAACCCCAAGTACGTAAGTACAAGAGTGTCGTCCTTCTCGTTGACCACTCCTCATAGGGAGTGACCTCATTATATTTTGTAGGAACCTTATCAGGAAATGCCACGAAGTCAATATAGCCTCCCCCCACCATGCCTTGGATAAACCTGGTGTATCTAACATGGAGTTAACCAAATCAGTTATTGTATGGTTTTTCCGCTCAGCAACCCCGTTTGACTGGGGTGAATAGGGAGGCGTCCTCTCATGAATAATGTGATATTCCGCACAAAAAGAATCAAACTCATTTGAGAAGTACTCTCCACCACGATCAGACGAGACCCATTTAATTTTCTTTTAAAGTTGATTCTCAACTTCTACCTTATAGATTTTAATGTAGTGTAGAGCCTCATCTTTAGTATTTAAGAGATACACATAGGAATATCTAGTGGAATCATCTATCAATGCCATGAATTATTTCTTTCCACCTTTAGTCAGCACACCATTCATCTCACAAAGATCAGCATGTATGAGTTCTAGCGGCTCCAAGTGTCTCTCCTCTACAGCCTTGTGAGGCTTACGAGTTTGCTTTCCTTGCACACACGAATGGCACATAGGACCTTTCGCTAAAGTGAAAATTGGCATTAAATTCAGTTTTGCTAGCCACGTCATTACAACAAAACTAATGTGAAAAAGACGTGAATGCCAAACTTCAGATTCATTAACACTCGAATGAATATTGTTCACGACTTTATTACAAAAATCTGCAAGGGAAAGGCGGAACAGACCTCCGCATTCATAAACGTTTCCAATGAATAGTCCATATTTCGTAACAACTACTTTATTAGACTCGAAGACCAACTTATTGTTGGAAATATGCCCTAGAGGCAATAACAAATTGGTTATTATAATATTTACTTGTTCATGATAATTATTTATTATCCATGCTAGAATTGTATTGATTGGAAACTCAAATACATGTGTGGCTACATAGACAACACACTATCCCTAGTGAGCCTCTAGTTGACTAGCTCGTTGATCAAAGATGGTCAAGGTTTCCTGGCCATAGACAAGTGTTGTCACTTGATAACGAGATCACATCATTAGGAGAATGATGTGATGGAGAAGACCCAAACTATAAGCATAGCATATGATCGTGTAAGTTTATTGCTACTGTTTTCTACATGTCAATGTATGTGTTCCTGTGACCATGAGATCATGCAACTCCCGGACACCGGAGGAATACCTTGTGTGTATCAAACGTCGCAATGTTACTGGGTGACTATAAAGGTGCTCTACACGTATCTTCGAAGGTGTCTGTTGGGTTGGCATGGATCAAGACCGGGATTTGGCACTTCGTGTGACGGAGAGGTATCTTGGGGCCCACGCGGTAATACAACATCACAACAAGCCTTGCAAGCAATGTGACTAAGGAGTTAATCATGTGATCTTGTATTACGGAACGAGTAAAGAGGCTTGCTCGTAACGAGCTTGAACTAGGTATGGAGATACCGACGATCGAATCTCTAGTAAGTAACATACCGATGGACAAAGGGAACAACATGCGGGATTAACTGAATCCTTGACATAGAGGTTCAACCAATAGAGATATTTGTAGAATATGTAGGAGACAATATGGACATCCAGGTCCCGCTATTGCTTATTTACCGGAGAAAGTATCAAGTCATGTCTACATAGTTCTCGAACCCGCAGGGTCTGCACACTTAAGGTTCGGTGACGTTTTGCTATAGTTGAGTTATAGGTGTTGGTTACCGAAAGTTGTTCCGAGTCCCAGATGAGATCCCGTACGTCACGAGGAGCTCCAGAATGTTCCGGATGTAAAGATTGATATATAGGAAAGTGGTTTTTGAACTCCGGAAATGTTTCGGACATTTCCGATAGTTTACCGGGAGTGACAAATGGGTTCCAGGGGTCAACCAGGTGGGCCCACCGACCCCAAAGGGTCTCATGGGCTGTGGGAGGACATGCACCAGCACTTAGTGGGGAAGGGAGTTGGGAAGTAAAGAAACCTAAGTGGGGAAGGGAGGAATCCTACTGGGAGTAGGATTGGAGGTGGACTCTTCCACCTCCTCCACTTCGGTCGAACCCTTTGAGGGTTTTTTGGCTGCCTCCTCACCTCCCTCCCTCCTATATATACTAGAGGTTTTAGAGGTGAGGGATAACCCTAATTTCCATGTTCTCCCTCTACTTCATCTAAATCATGTTCTCCTCTAGTCTAGTTCGGCGGTGCTTAGGCGAAGCCATGCCGGAATAGTTCCACCACCACCACCACAACGCCGTCGTGCTGGAGAACTCATCTACCTCTCCGCCCCTCTTGCTGGATCAACAAGGCGGCGATCATCATTGAGCTAAATGTGTGCTGAACGCGGAGGTGCCGTCCGTTCGGCACTAGATTGGGAAGCATCGTGATGGGATCGCGGGACGGATCGTGATGAGATCGTGGGACGGACTGCGATTTGGATCGCGAAGATGTTCCACTACATCAACCGCGTTATATACGCTTCCGCTTAGCTACCTACAAGGGTATGTATATTCACTCTCCCCTCTCGTAGATGATCATCACCATGGATATGTATTGCGTGTGCGTAGGAAATTTTTGTTTCACATGCAACGTTCCCCAACAGTGGCATCATGAGCTAGGTTCATGCGTAGATGATATCTCGAGTAGAACACAAAAGAGTTTGTGGGCGTTGATGTTCAATTTGCTGCCCTCCTTAGTATTTTCTTGATTCGACGGCATTGTTGGATTGAAGCGGCCCGAACCAACTTTACTCGTACGCTTACGAGAGACCAGTTTCATCGACTGACATGCAACTTGTGGTATAAAGATGACTGGCGGGTGTCTGTTTCTTAAAATTAGTTGAATCGGATTTGACCGAGGTGGTCCATGGAGAAGGTTAAGTAGAAATTTGCACATCATCATTGTGGCTTTGCGTAAGTAAGATGCAATCATACTAAATACCCATAGCAGCCACGTAAAACATGCAATAACAAATTATGGACATCTAACTTGTTTTTGCAGGGTATGCTTGTGATGTGATATGGCCAATGACATGATATGATATATTGGATGTATGAGATGATCATGTTGTAATAGTTAAATATCAACTTGCATGTCGATGCTACGGCAACCGGCAGGAGCCATGGGGTTGTCTTTAATTATTTTTACGCTTGGAGATGCTTTGCTTTATCGCTAGTAGTAGCTTTAGTAGAAACATAATAGTTAGCGCGATAACCTCGATGGAAACACAATGATGGAGATCATGGTGTGGTGCCGGTAACGATGGAGATCATGCCGGTGCTTTGGTGATGGAGATCAAGAAGCACAAGTTCATGGCCATATCATGTCACTTATGATTTGCATGTGATGTTAATCCTTTTATGCATCTTGTTTTGCTTAGTATGACAGTAGCATTATAAGGTGATCCCTCACTAATATTTCATGATAAAATTGTGTTCTCCCCGACTATGCACCATTGCGATAGTTCGTTGTTTTGAGACACCATGTGATGATCGGGTGTGATAGACTCAATGCTCACATACAACGGGTGCAAAACAGTTGCACACGCGGAACCCTCGGAACAGACATGGCCTCGGAACGCAAGAGATCTAAAGGTCGAGCATGAATCATATAGTTGATATGATCAACATGGAGATGTTCACCATTGAAGCTAAACTCAACTCACGTGATGATCGGACTTGAGTTAGTGAATTTGTTTCATGCGACACTCGAATGACTAGAGGGATGTCAATTTGAGTGGGACTTCTTAAGTAATATGATTAATTGAACTCATTATCATGAACGTAGTCAAAAGGTCTTTGCAAATTATGTTGTAGCTTGCACTGTAGCTCTAGTGTTTTAGATATGTTCCTAGAGAAAATTTAGTTGAAAGTTGCTAGTAGCAATTATGCGGACTGGGTCCGTAAACTGAGGATTGTCCTCATTGCCGCGCAAAATGCTTATGTCCTTAATGCACCACTCTGTGTGCTAAACCTCGAGTGTCATCTATGGATTTTGCGAACATCTGACATACACGTTTTTTATGACTACGTGATAGTTCTGTGCATAATTCTTAACGGCTTAGAATTGAGGCGTCGAAGACGTTTTGAATGTCACCGAACACATGTGATGTTCCAAGAGATGAAATTGGGATTTCATGCTCGTGCCCTTGTTGAGAGGTATGAGACCTCCGACAATATTCTTTGTCTACAAAGTAAGGGAGAAAAGCTCAATCGTTGAGCATGTGCTCAGAATGTTTGAGTACTACAATCACTTGAATCAAGTGGGAGTTGATCTTCCAGAAAAGATAGTGATTGACATAGTTCTCCAAAGTCACTGCCACCAAGCTATAGATCTTCGTGATGAACAATAATATATCAGGGAATGATAAGATGATCCTTGAGTTATTCGCGATGTTTGACACCGCGAAATTAGAAATCAAGTAGGAGCATCAATTGTTGATGGTTAGTAAAACCAATGGTTTCAAGAAGGGCAAGGGCAAGAAGGGATACTTCATGAAACAGCAAACTAGTTGTTGTTCTAGTTAAGAAACCCAAGGTTGAACCAAAACCCGAAACTAAGTGCTTCTGTAATGAGGGGAATGGTCACTGAAGCGGAACTACCCTAGATACTTTGTAGATGAGAAGGCTGGCAAAGTCGACAAAAGTATATTGGATACACATGATATTGATGTGTACTTTACTATTACTCCTAGTAGCACGAGGGTATTAGATACCGGTTCGGTTGCTAAGTGTCAGTAGCTCGAGCTACAGTATAAACTGAGACTAGGTAAAGGCGAGATAACGATATGTGTTGGAAGTGTCTCCAAAGTTGATGTGATCAAACATCGCACGCTCCCTCTACCATCGGGATTAGTGTTAAACCTAAATATTTATTATTTCGTGTTTGCGTTGATCATAGACATGATTAGATTGTGTTTATTGCAATACGATTATTAATTTCAAGAGAATAATGGTTATTCCTTTTACTTGAATATTACCTTCAATGGTCCTGCACCTAAAATGAATGGTTTATTGAATCTCGATCGTAGTGATACACATGTTCATAGTATTGATGCCAAAAGATACAAAGTAGTAATGATAGTACCACTACTTTTGGCACTGCCACTTGAGTCATATTGGTATAAAACGCATGGAGAAGCTCCATACTGATGGATCATTGGACTCACTCATTTTTGAAACGTTTGAGACATGTGAACCATGTCTATTGGTATAAACGCATGAAGAAACTCCATGCATATGGATCATTTGGACTCACTTGATTTTGAATCACTTGAGACATGCAAAGCATACCACATAGGCAAGATGACTGAAAGCCTCGTTTTCTAGTGAGATGGAACAAGAAAGTAACTTGTTGGAAGTAATACATTTTGATGTGTGTAGTCCAATGAGTGCTGAGGCATGCAGTGGACATCGTTATGTTCTTACTTCACAGATGATTTGAGTAGATACTAGTATATTTACTTGATGAAACACAAGTCTGAATTATTGAAAGGTTCAAGTAATTTCAGAGTGAACTTGTAGATCGTCATGACAAGAGGATAAAATGTCTACGATATGATCATAGAGATGAATATGTGAGTTGCGAGCTTGGTACACATTTAAGACAATGTGGAAATTCTTTCACAACTAATGCCACCTGGAACACCATGGTGTGATGGTGTGTCCGAACGTCATAGCCGAGCCCTATTGGATATGGTGCATACTATGATGTCTCTTATCGAATTACCACTATCGTTTGGGTTAGGCATTAGAAACAACCGCATTCACTTTAAATAGGGCATCATGTAATTCCATTGAGATGACACCGTATGAACTATGTTTTGGAGAAACCTAAGCTGTCGTTTATTAAAAGTTTGGGGCTGCAACGCTTATGTGAAAAAGTTTCAGCATGCCAAGCTCAAACCAAAATCAGATAAATGCATCTTCATAGGACACCCAAAACAGTTGGGTATACCTCCTATCTCAGATCTGGAATCAAAGTGTTTGTTTCTAGAAACGGCTCCTTTCTCAAGAAAAGTTTGTCTTGAATGAATTGAGTGGGAGGATGGTGGAACTTGATGAGGTTACTGAACCGTCACCTCAACCAGTGTGTACAAGGGCGTAGAAAGTTGTTCTTGTGGCGCCTACACCAATTGAAGTGGAAGCAAATGATAGTGATCATGAAACTTCGGATCAACTTACTACAAAGCCTCGTAGGTCGACAAGGTCACGTACTGCTACAGAGTGGTACGGTAACCCTGTCTTGGAGGTCATGTTGTTGGACAACAATATAACTAACCTACGATCTATGGAGAAGCGATGGTGGGCCTGGATTTCAACAAATGGCCGGAGGCCATGAAATCCGAGAGGGGATCCATGTATGAAAACAAAGTGTAGACTTTGGAAGAACTACTTGATGGTCGTAAGACTGTTAAGTACAGATGGATCTTAAAGAGGAAGACACACGATGATGGTGAATAGTCACCATTAAGAAAGTTCGCCTTGTCGCAAAGATGTTTTCAACAAGTTCAAAGAGTTGACTATGATGATACTTTCTCACTCATAGCGATGCTAATAGTCTGTTGGAATTATGTTAGCAGTTGCTGCATTATTTATGAAATCTTGCAGATAGGATGTCAGAACATTGTTTCCTTGACGGTTTCCTTGAGGAAAGGTTTTGTCAATCCTAAGGATGCTAACAAGTATGCAAGCTCCAGCGATCCTTCTATGGACTGGAGCAAGCATCTCAGAGTTGGAATATATGCTTTGATGAGATGATCAAAGTTTTTGGGTTTATACAAGGTTTGTGAGAAACTTGTATTTCCAAAGAAGTGAGTGGGAGCACTATAGAATTTCTGATGAGTATTTGTGGTTGACATATTGTTGATCGGAAACAATATATAATTTTTGGAAAGCATAAAGGGTTGTTCGAAAGGAGTTTTTCAAAGGAAAACCTGGATTAAGCTACTTGAACATTGAGCATCAAGATCTATAGAGATAGATTAGATGCTTAATAAAACTTTCATTGAAATGCATTCCTTGACATGGTTTTGAAGGAGTTCAAAATAGATCGGCAAAGAAGGAGTTCTTGGCTGTGTTGTAAGGTGTGAATTTGAGCAAGACTCAAAAGCTCGACCACGATAGAAGAAAGAGAAAAGACGAATGTCGTCCCCTAGGCCTTAGCCGTAGCCTCTAAAGTATGCCATGCTATGTACCGCACCTGATGTGTGCCTTGCCATGAGTTTGTCAAGGGGTACAAAGAGTGATCCAGGATTGAATCACTGAACAACGGTCAAAGTTACCCTTAGTAACTAGTGAACTAAATAATTTTTCTCGATTATGTAGGTGATTAAAGAGTTCGTCGTAAAGGGTTACGTCGATGCAAGCTTTGACACTAATCCGAATAACTCTGAGTAGTAAACCGGATTCGTATGGTGGAGCAGTCATTTGGAATAGTTCCAAATGGCGCGTGGTAGCAGCATCTATAGGATCACATAGAGATTTGTAAATCACACACATATCTAAAAGGTTCAAACCCGTTGACTAAAACCTCACTCACAAGCAAGACATGATCGAACCCCAGAACTGTATGGGTGTTAGATTCATTGCAATCACCTAGTGATGTGGCCTAGATGATTGACTCTAGTGCAAGTGGGAGACTGTTGGAAATATGCCCTAGAGGTAATAATAAATTGGTTATTATTATATTTCCTTCTTCATGATAATCATTTATTATCCATGCTAGAATTTTATTGATTCGGAACTCAAATACATGTGTGGATACATAGACAACACACTATCCCTAGTGAGCCTCTAGTTGACTAGCTCGTTGATCAAAGATGGTCAAGGTTTCCTGGCCATAGACAAGTGTTGTCACTTGATAACGGGATCGCATCATTAGGAGAATAATGTGATGGACAAGACCCAAACTATAAACGTAGCATATGATCGTGTCAGTTTATTCCTACTGTTTTTTGTATGTCAATGTATGTGTTCCTATGACCATGAGATCATGCAACTCCCGGACACCGTAGGAATACCTTGTGTGTATCAAACGTCATAACGTTACTGGGTGACTATAAAGGTGCTCTAAAGGTATCTCTGAAGGTGCCTGTTGGGTTGGCATGGATCAAGACTGGGATTTGTCACTCCGTGTGACGGAGAGGTATCTCGGGGCCCACTCGGTAATACAACATCACAACAAGCCTTGCAAGCAAAGTGACTAAGGAGTTAGTCACGGGATCTTGTATTACGGAATGCATAAAGAGGCTTGCCGGTAACGAGATTGAACTAGGTATGGAGATACCGACGATCGAATCTCTGGCAAGTAACATACCGAAGGACAAAGGGAACAACATACGGGATTAACTAAATCCTTGACATAGAGGTTCAAATGATAGAGATCTTCGTAGAATATGTAGGAGCTAATATGGACATCCAGGTCTCGCTATTGGTTATTGACCGTAGAAAGTCTCAGGTCATGTCTACATAGTTCTCGAACCCGCAAGGTCTGCACAGTTAAGGTTCGGTGACGTTTCAGTATAGTTGAGTTACAGGTGTTGGTAACCGAAAGTTGTTAGGAGTCCCGGATGAGATCCCGAATGTCATGAGGAGCTCCGGAATGGTCTGGAGGTAAAGATTGATATATAGGAAAGTGGTTTTTGAACTCCGAAAAAGTTTCGGGCATTTCCGGTAGTGTACTAGGAGTGACTAATGGGTTCCGGGGGTCCACCAGGTGGGCCCACCCACCCCAAAGGGTCTCATGGGCTGTGGGAGGACGTGGACCAGCCCTTAGTGGGCTGGCCGAATCCCCCACCAAAGCTGAAGGCGGATTGGAGGTGGGAAGGAAAGAAACCTAAGTGGGGAAGGGAGGAATCTTACTAGGAGTAGGATTGGAGGTGGACTCTTCCACTTTCTCCACTTCGGCCGAACCCTTTGTGGGCTTTTTGGCTGCCTCCTCCCGTCCCTCCCTCCTATATATACTAGAGGTTTTAGAGTTGAGGGCTAACCCTAATTGCCAAGTGCTCCCTCTACTTCATCTAGATCGTTTTCTCCTCTAGTCTAGTTCGGCGGTGCTTAGGCGAAGCCGTGCCGGAATAGTTCCACCACTACCACCACCACGCCGTCGTGATGGAGAATTCATCTACCTCTCCGCCCCTCTTGCTAGATCAAGTAGGCGGGGATCGTCATCGAGCTGTATGTGTGCTGAACGCGGAGGTGTCGTCTGTTCAGCACTAGATCGAGAAGGATCGTGATGGGATCGCGGGACGGATCGTGATGAGATCGCGGGACGGGCTTCAATTTGGATCGCGGAGATGTTCCACTACATCAACCGTGTTATATACGCTTCCACTTAGCGATCTACAAGGGTATGTAGATTCACTCTCCCCTCTCGTAGATGATCATCACCATGGATAGGTATTGTGTGTGTGTAGGAAAATTTTGTTTCCCATCCAACGTTCCCCAACACTTAAACCCTTCTCTACACATAAGGGAGCCACTAACGAGGTTCTTCTTGATGGCGGGGATATGCTGCACGTTCTTCAGTTGCACGATCCTTCCTGAAGTAAACTTCAGATCTACCGTGCCAACACCAAGAACAGAAGCACTCACGCCATTCCCCATCAATACGGACCCTCGATCTGTGACCTAGTAAGAAGAGAACAATGAGATGTCAGCACACACATGAATATTTCCACATGTGTCCACCCACTAGTCGGTAGATTGACAAACCGAAAATACAGTAAAGAAATTACCGTACCTAGATGCACCACTTTCATTCTTGCTCACAATCATATTGGTAGACTTGGAGTCCTGTCCTGGCTTCTTGTACTTGTTTGGGCACTTATTGACCCAATGTTCCTCAGAACCACAATTGAAGCAGCCATCTCCCATCTTGTTCTTCTTGAGGTCTTCTTACCCTTCTTCTTAAAGTCGGTATTATATTGGACAGAATTATTTCCCTTGGGCTTGTGGGAATTGAAGTTCCTCTTGTGTACCTTTGCTCTCGAGTTCTGTTCAACATTCAGATTCCTAATGATATCCTTTATTGAGAATTCACACCTCTGATGTTTCAGAGTGGTAGCAAAGTACCTCCAAGAATTAGGGCGCTTAGCGATTATACACATCGCAAAAAAAATCTCGGTAAATCGCACTTAAGAACCTCAAGTTCTTTAGCAATGCATATTACCTCATGAGCTTGTTCCAATACAGAACGGTTCTCAACCATTTTGTAATCATGGAACATCTCCATAACATACATCTCGCTCCTAGCATCGGTGGACCCAAATTTAGATTTGAGCGCCTCTCACAAGTATTTGGCAACCCACACATGTAAATATGCGTCAACCATCTTATCTCCAATCACGCTCAGAACTGCTCCAAGAAAGTAGACGGTAGCCTCCGTGAACGCCTTCTCCTATTCAGGAGTGATCGTTCCCATAGGAGTAACACCGGCTACCCAGAACTTGTTCATAGTCGTGAGCCATAAGGTGGTTTTGGTCTACCAACGCTTAAAATATGTACCAGTAAACTTATCCGGTTTCAGTAAACCACTACTCAAAAATTTCCTCCACACATTAGGTTTTTGGATTGTTAAGTAAATAAACAATTTTTCAATTAGACTAATCCACAAAACAATTAGTACGATGACATTGACTAGATTAATGACATATTGATTACGGATCAGACTAGCATGTACTACACATATAGTAGAAACATATACGCATATAGCTAGTACTACTTATAACCAAAATAAATAGGAGCAGGATAAACGAGTTATACCATACGATTGGCCAGTTGGCCGCAACAAAAGAAGTGGCGGAGATAGCATCCTCGATCGCCTTCTTGTCGGCTTCGGCCTTCTCTCGGACGAGACGGTCGACGTCAGCTGGTGAATACATGGCGATGACGAGGGCGAAGCAAACGTAGATGAAGCAGATAAACAGAGGCGAGCAGTCGCGTAGTCGCTCCCCAAAAACCTAATCACCCCTCTCCCGTGCAGCATCCACAGAGTCGCTGTTTTGGAGGCCTACTTTCCCGCCGACCGTGTATGCGGTCAAAGGGACAGAATTGTCGGCGACAGCAGCAACAAAAGGAACAAGGACGTGGAGGAAGATGTGATGTGATCTCGTGATAGCTAGGGTTGGCAGGAGCCTCGCTTATGTAGGCGCGGGCGGGTGGAGAACGCGGGCTGGACCCACATCTGAGTCGGTAATAGCCCAGGATCCGATGCCTCAGATCGTGGCGCATCCGTTACGTATTCTCCGATCCTGACCAACAAAAATAAGCGCGTAGGTATGAGCACGTCTCGGCTCATTCCCGTAACCCGTGGCGTGGCACGACGAGGCGTGATGTGGCGAGGCAGACGATGGAGGAGGAGTGCGTGAGGGCCTCTTCTCTACTCATGCTCCAATAGCATGTAGAAGAGAGACCCTTATAAAGGGGTCCAACTCCTTCTTCAATAGCGGGGTGGGACTAAACTTCCCACCACACACTACTAGGGAAAACCTTATAGGAGGACCTAAGTAGTAGCGCTGGAAAACATAAAACACTGTTGCTAATTAGTAGTAGCGCTGCTCCTGTTAAACACTACCACTAAAACCTTAGCAGTAGTGCTGGATATATATCCAGCGCTACTGTTAAAGGAGGCCCAACGAGGTGCACAGACGGTAGCGTTAGTAGCAGCGCGCGCTTGTGTAAAGCGCTACTGATAAGTTGAATAGCAGTAGCGTTGTCCTTAAACGAGCGCTGCTGATATGTATATCTTCTCCACCTTATCCAATCGGCCGCCCCTCCTACTCCCCTCTCCACTCGAATTCACTCTCCCCCCGCACCCTCCGTCGTCCGCCGTAGCCGTTGTTCCCATCGCTCGTCGTCCGCCGCCGCCGCCGTTCCCGTCGCCCGCTGCCAGTTGCCGCCGCTCCTGGTTCTCCTCCTCCCTCCTCCCTCCTCCTCCTCTCTCCTCCCTCCTCCCACCCCCCGTCACTTTAGTTCATCAATGTCGCTCTTGTATATGTGAAATAGTATCTTTTTCCTTTCAACTTTTTCTATGGGAAAGCAGTATCAATGTCGTTCGAGTTCATCAATGTCGTTAAGAATCATATTAATGTCCATTTTGTGTGGTTTCTCGATGTAGTATTATAAAAAAGTATCCTTCGGATTACAACTTACGAGCATATTTGTTGGTCTTTGTGAAAACATGTTGGGCTCTTTTTCTCTAATGCTGAAAGGATCCAATATAACATCTCTAATACATATATCTAGCAATGCTTCACTTTTTAGCGACAAGTAGTTTATTTCCTTGTGCTACATTATATTTCAATATAAGTATAATGTAGTTTTTTTACTGTTTTAGTAAGTGTTTATTAGAAATAGTTTATTTAGTGAGTGTTTAATAGAAAGAGTTTAATCGGTGAGGGAGTGTCCACCATATATGAGAGAAGAAGAATGCCGACTGTTGTCGTGGTGGTCGCTTCTCGTCCTTCTCCTTTTCTAGATATTTGTTATGCACTAGGGGAAGTAGGAGTAGCGACCATTATCGATGGTCGAAAAATCGGCGAGGGAGTGTCCACCATATATGACGGAAGAAGAATGTTGACTGTTGTCGTGGGGGTCGCTTATCTTCCTTCTCTTTGTGCTAGATATTTGTTATGCACTAGGGGAAGTAGGAGTAGCTACCATCATCGTCGGTCGAAAAATCGGTGAGGGAGTGTCCACCATACATGAGAGAAGAGTGTCCATCATATGTCGTTTAAAGTTCCTCAACCATATTTATTAAGTAATTTATGTTGTTTATTTAAAAATATTTGACAACTAATTTCTATTGACAACTTATTTTTATCCCCTCTCGGCGATTCTCATTCTCCTAGGGTTAGCACCGCCGCCTCCGGCCACCTTCGACGTCGCCCCTGGCCACCTCCGACCCTGCCCCCGCACGGTACTACCACGCTCTCGCTCCCCTCTAGTTCATACTACCTCAAACATGCAAACATGCACAATCAATATTTACAGTTGATATAAAAAAGGTGGGCAAGTAGTACATTGAACTATGTTGTTGACTAGAGGATAATGCTTATGCATCCATGAATCAAGAAGAAAATCTTGTGTTTGGGTTTGGGTTTGGGTTGCCTACATGAGCGTTTATCCCCTAAACATGAGCTAATTAGTTTTTTTCATATGAACTTGGTTAATTTGTCATATGATGTTGTCGTGTTCTCTTGAGATAGCCTATGTCATATTTGGTTAATTTGTCATATGATGTTGCCATGTCATATTTGGTTTAAACATTAAACAATAAGAATTTTTTTCTCAGAGGAATTTGTCTCGGCTTTGACAATGCCCGGCCCGCATCCTCATCGTCGAGTGGTCGTCGAGAGCCTGCTGGATAGGCGCCATGTCCGGGAGTGGGCTCCGCCGGGCCGGCACTGGGAGGTGCTATCTTCCCGGGGGCGCACCTTGGTGCGGAATCCGGGTCTCATCGTTGACCTGGAGCTTCTTTGGTGGCGGTCGCGTGGGACATTATCGGTGACTAGGGAGCCGCCCCCATGGAGGTGGTACGTCGTCATGTCAGGGAGGATGACGAGCACGTCTGTCGCTACATGGTTGCGTTGGATGCCAGGTTCTCCAATACATGGCAGGTTCTCCACGGACATCAACCGAGCTATGATCCAGTGATGGTTCCTTATCTTTGGGTTGCCACCGCCTGCACCGTGATACGTCAACTGGATTATTATTAATGATATTTTTATATGAGTATGAGTTATATGAGTATGAGCTATATGAGTATGAGTTATATGAGTATGAGCTATATGAGTATGATTTATATGAGTATAAGTTATATGAGTATGAGCTGAGTATGAGTTGTATGAGTATGAGTTATATGAATATGAGTTATATGAGTTGTTAAATGAGTATGAGTTATATGAGTTAAATGAGTATGAGCTACCGATAATCCGATCCCCATGTTGTTGATATAGATGATGATGATGCAAATATTGTCGATGATGATGATGATGATGATGCTAAATACGTAAAGCTTGAATATACTCTGAATATTCTAAATACTACTAATATTGTCGATGATGATGCATTCTGAATATTCTGAATACTGCTAATATTGTCGATGATGATGATGCATTCTGATGATGCAAATATGTGAAAGCAGTAAAAGTGAGCAGTAGCGTTGGAAAATATTAGCAGTAGCGCGGCTTAGCAGTAGCGCTTTCTATGAGCAAGCGTTACTACTAAAGTTACCAGTGGCGCTGCCCATACCGGCGCTACTACTAGTTTTTAGCTGTAGCGCGATAGTAGTAGCGCTTGGACCAGCGCTACTGCTATGCATATATACAATGCTACTACTAGGGTTTTCCCTAGTAGTGACCCCTTGTCATGCCACCACCTACATGGGCCCTTAGAGATTTTCCAAAACTATCTCATGAGCCCTAAGACCATCTCAGATTTCAATAGGTTGTAGCAAATTCCATCGATCATTGTAGCAAAAACTGACTATGGTTAGCGAAATGGACTCATTGTCGTCGCGGGTTGGAGCAAGACAAGAAGCTTTGAAGTTTTATTTCAATGCCGGTGGTATCTTTTGTGACAGTCGGTTACTACTTTTTGTTTGTCGTCCATGGTGTCCATCTCTACGATTGAAACTTCTTTCACTGTCGGATGAACCTTTTTTGGTCGCTAGATGAAAAAAAATCCGTTAGCTGTGGTAACTTTTCTTGGCTATCCTTAGCTTCCGTCGTATATGGGTTGAAACTTTTTTCATAGCCGGTTTAATCTGTTTTCGTCATCGGTTTGTAGCTTTTTTGGTCTTTAGTTCAGCACTGGGCATCTTCCCCCTGAAGCACGATTTTTGTTGCAAATGTCAGGAGCATCAGACAAGAATGTGTCATTGGGGATGAGCGGTGGCGAGCACGCCGAAGAGCTTTGGTCATTGTCATCAAATCTACAATGGTGTCCATATGGAGCTGCAACCGCAGGGTCAAAGTTGTCAGAATCGTGACTCAAGTCTTAGAATCTTATGATCTTAAGATCCAAACTAGCCCCTCTGATTCTATGATTTTTCTCATAGAATGTAAGTTTCTACGATCATGATAGTTATGATTCTACGATTCACGATCCTTGCAACGGAGCTCCGACCCAATTCAGATTCGCGATTCTGACAACTTTGGCAGGGTCGGTGTCGCTGTCAAAACCGGTCGATCTCGAGTAGAGGGTCCGAACTGTGGATCTAGGGTCGATGGGTAACAATACATGATAGGGACAGTGACCCAGGTTCGGGCCTTCTTGATGGAGATAAAACCATACGTCCTGCTCTTGTTGTTATTGATGAAGTAGTACAAAGTACATGGTTGATCTACTACGATATCGATGTCGTCTTCTAAACCCTAACTATAATGAGCTTTATGTACCCTACGAGCTATGAACCCTAGCTTATATAGACGCTAGGGGTGTCAAGATTTACAGAAGGCCGGTTACAATAGAATAGGAATATGTCGATGCCTATATCTCCTTGGCTTGCATGCCAAGTCTTCGCAAGAGTCCATCTAGAATACAACACTTCTGTCAAGGGTTGAACTACTCAGAAAAGCCTAGACCATACAGATAGGTAAGCGGCCCAAGGACCCCCTAATCCTGGACTCCCTCAGTAGCCCCTGAACTAGCCTCCAATACCAAAATCATCCTCCATAGTTGACGTCATGGGATACAGGCTTGTGGGGTGAGTTCCTTCTTTATTCTTCTATCGAAGATAGCTCAGCTCCTTGACGATTCCTTCCCTTTTAAACATGAAATCAAATACATAGATTTTTATACGTGGGCCTTACCATTTTAATAACAGGAGGCATCCTTCTCAAATCGAAAGACCATAGTTTTTTTGAACAAGCAGCTCGAGACCTTTTTATTTTGCATGTCCCATCATGGAGATCGTGCCCCCCTTATTAGGGACATGGTTTATGACTCGGGCCTATACCTTCCACCCATAATCGTTATTTTATCGGGAGTGGGGGGTTTACGGTATGGCAGTGAGGTCTTTGGTATTCTAGCAAGTCATGAAAGGTTTAAACGGTCACCTAGGCCTCCTCCCAATGTCAGATCTCGCTTTCCATCGCCGTTACCCTTTCTCCAAGCTCCATCGCTCTAGTCACTCCTTCTCCTCCCAAGATTTTGAACCCTTTCTCTAGTCTAGCAATGGCCAACAATGGTTTGAAGGGCAAATGGGAGGTCTCCTCCGTCTTCAAAAAAGACATCTTGGAGCTGAAGAGATGTGGTTGCCTCCCGGGAGACCTAGCCCACTATGCCCCGAAGGAGAACCAAGCTATACACACCCCAAGGGATAGGGGAAGAGTGGTTTTCATCCCTCATTTCATTATAGGTTTGAGCTTTCCCCTTCACCCTTTCATTCGTGGGATCATGTTATGGTCTCGACTTCCACGTCCTCCCCCCGAACTCCATTACCCATCTCTCTGCCTTCATCACGGTCTGCGAGGCTTTCTTGCGGGTCCAACCCCACTTGCATGACATCTTTTGTCCTACCCTCCCATGGCAGCAGGGTCCTAATAGAAACTAAGGGACATTAAGGCCTCCTTTTAATAGAGAACCGGACCAAAGCATTAGCACTTAGTGAATACATGCACTCCTCAAACTACGGTAATCATCGGAAAGACTACCAGTTATTGTCACCCTGGGGGATGCAGATCATAACTCGTAATAGGTGTCTATAACTTGCAAGATAGGATCAAGAACACATATATATATATATATATATATATTCATGAAAACATAATAGATTCAGATCTGAAATCATGACACTCAGGCCCTAGTGACAAGCATTAAGCATAGAAAAGTCATAGCAACATCAAACTTAGAACATGATTGGAAGAAAATGAGCCACTTTACTCAACTTGTCGATGACGACGAAGATAGCATCATTACCCTTCTTGGACTTTGGAAACCCGGTGACGAAATCCATCTCAATGTGATCGAACTTCCACTCGGGAATCGGCAGTGGATGCAAAAGACATGTTGGACGTTGATGTTCTGCTTTCACCCTTCGACATACATCACATTCATTTACGAACTGAGCAATGTCACGCTTCATACGAGTCCACCAGAAGGTCTGCTTCAAGTCATGGTACATTTTGGAGCTTCCAGGATGAATAGAGAGCAGAGAGTTATGAGCTTCTTCCATGATTACCTTCCTGAGATCACCTTTCGGGACGACAAGGCGATCCTCGAAAAACAGCGTGTCTCTAGCATCGATAGTGAAGCACTTATACTTGGGAAGACTCTTTCCCACGCCAATCTTAACCTTCTTCACCATAGCGTCAAGAAGCTGTGCTGCTCGGACCTGATCTTCCAAGGTAGGAGAGATCTGAAGGTTTGTAAGAAATCCCTGAGGTACTAGCTGAAGGTTGAGCTTCCTGGAAGACTCACAAAGACCAGGCTGGAGAGGTTGCAGAATCAGATTGTTGCAATATGCCTTCCTGCTCAAAGCATCCGCTACAACATAGCTTTGCCTGGCGTGTACTCAACACACGGATTAAAATCCTGGAGCATTTCCACCCAACGTGTTTGCCGAAGATTCAAGTTAGGCTGAGTGAAGATGTACTTGAGACTCTTGTGATCGGTGAAAACTTCAACCTTACGTTCCAACAAGAGGTGTCTCCAAGTCATTAGAGCGTGTATCACAGCTGCTAGCTCAAGATCATGCACAGGATAGTTCTTCTCCGCTGGCTTCAACTGCCTGGAGGTATAAGCAACCACCTTCTTATCTTGCATCAGGACTGCACCAAGACCCTGGAGAGAAGCGTCGTACAAGACCTGGTAAGGCTTGGAATCATCCGGAGGGACCAAGACTGGAGTGGAGGTAAGCTTCTCTTTGAGTGTATCGAAGGCCAGTTGACACTCTGGAGACCAAGCATATTTAACACCCTTCTGAAGAAGACTTGAGAGCGGCTTGGCGATCTTGGAGAAGTTCTCAACGAACCTTCTGCAATATCCAGCAAGCCCGAGAAAGCTTCGAAGCTGCTTCACATTCTGTGGAGGCTCCCATTCAACAATGGCCTGAACCTTGGACGGATCAACTTTAATGCCCTCAGCAGAGATAATGTGCCCAAGATAAACCACCTCTTTCAGCCAGAACTCGCACTTGGAAAAGTTGGCATACAGCTTGTACTCTCTCAGCTTATCAAGCACCAATCTGAGATGTTCTTCATGTTCTTCCTCAGTTTTAGAAAAGACCAGAATGTCGCCGAGATAGAGCAAAACAAAGTCATTCTTGAACGGAGAGAATATGTAGTTCATCAATCGACAGAATGTCGGAGGAGCATTTGCCAGACCAAAAGACATGACCGTATACTCATACGAGCCAAAACTAGTCCTGAAGGCAGTCTTCGGAATATCTTCCTCGCGAATGCGAATTTGATGATAGCCCATTCTAAGATCAAGTTTGGAGAAGACCTTAGCACCTTTCAACTGTTCGAACAACTCAGTTATGTTCGGAAGTGGATATTTGTTCCTGATTGTCTTCTTATTCAATGGATGGTAATCGACACATAGCCGGTCTGTGCCATCCTTCTTCTTGACAAACAGAACGCCACAGCCCCACGGAGACGAGCTCGGTCTGATCAAACCCAAACGCTCCTGCTCATCGAGTTGCCTCTTAAGTTCCTTCAATTCTTCTGGACCCAGCTTGTACGGCCATTTGCACACTGGCTCTGTGCCTGGCTCAAGCTCAATGACAAACTCAACTTCACGATGCGGAGGCATGCCTGGCAGCTCTTCAGGAAACACATCTTCATATTCGCAGACCACTGGGACTTGCGAAATAGGATTGATCTCATCCTTTTCATTCAAAGAGAACAGACGGATTGTATCATCGCGCGTCGCGGATATAATCACGTCTTCCGACGAGTGGGTAAGCTTCACTTCTTTGGCTTCACAATCAATTGACGCCTTGTTCATGGCCAGCCAGTCCATACCAAGAATCAAGTCGATGTCGGAATTGCCCAAGACAATAGGAGACGCCAGAAAAGCATAAGCACCCATCTTGACAGAAACATCCGGGACGAACAAATGAGAGCTCGTCCGGATACCCGGAGACACAACTTGCAATGACTTGGGAAGGAACTCGGTCTCAATATTATTACCAAATGCAAAGGGGTATGATATGAAGGAATCCGAAGCACCGGAATCGAATAACACTTTAGCAGGAATATCATTGACGAGGAGGTTACCCATGATCACATCTGACGAGTTCTCTGCCTCAGATGCGTTCACCATGTTGACTCGAGATGATCTGGGGTTAAACTTGACAAGAGCATTGCTTGGAGGTTTGCCTGGAGGAGGAGGCGGCAGTCGGAGCTGAGAAGTACACTTGTTGGCATAGTGACCCTTCTGCCCACACTTGTGACAAGTGACATCTGCTGGCTGGCGGTACTAAGTGTGAGGAGGCCCTTGCTTCTGATGCTGGTATCTCTGCTGGAAGACAGGGTTGAGTGGGTTGGAAGAACCACGACTTATGTTGCTTCTGAACCACATGAGTCGAGGAAGAGATGCAATCTTTGAAGCGCTTCTTAGAATTCTCCACCCTGAGCAAGGCTGCCTCTGCTCTAACAGCTAGGTTGTAGAACTTGTCGAACTCCTCAGGATCGTGCAAGGCAAGAGCTAACTGCAAATCTTCTTTCAAGCCACCTTTGAACTGATAAATCTTGCTATTCTGATCCGGGATATCCTGCAGCGCGTAACGGGCCAGCTCGTGGAACTCAACGTTGTACTTGCACACGGAATTGCCACCCTGCTTCAAACGCCTGAACTTCTCATGCATCTCCTCTACAAAGCTAGAAGGGATGTAGTGGGACCTGAAGTCACGACAGAACTCATCCCAAGAAATCACCCTGGCGCCTCTGGAGTCCTTCAGCTGCTGCCACCATATAGAAGCATGCCCCTTCAACTGGAACGTTGCAAACTTGACATAATCCTCCGGACGCACATTGCCACACTCGAAATGTTTGTTCATATCACGGATCCAATCGTCTGCATCAAATGGCTGGTCGCATGAAGTGAACGTCTTTGGCTGGTTCGACAAGAACTGACTCAGACTCGCAAACTGATTGCCACCATGCTGAAAATTGCCTTGTTGTTGGTTGGCTCTCTCTTGCAGCAACTGTAGCAGCATCTGGGTGTTTGCATTAGTAGCAGCCATCACCGCTTGCCAGGCCTCTGCAGAAGGAGGCGGCGGCGGCGGAGGGTTCTCCGGAGGAGGATGTGGAAGCGGCATATCCTCACGCCCTGGGTTCTGACGAGTCGGTGGAGCCATCCTGAAGACGGACAGCATATTAGCCCACAACATAACTTAAAGATATTGCTGAATCAAAAGAAAGGAATAAGCAATTGCACTCGAACAAAATAGTAAGAATGCTTCCTCAAAGTGACGGATAACAAAATTCCGATTAAGAACACTGCAAACAAGTATGAGCTAGAACTGCTCGGAACAAACATATGATTGAGATCTCCCCAATCTCGATCATGCATCTATAGGAAGATAGTCCTATAAGATACTACTTGATATCCCACCTATGAATTCCTGAAATAACTGGTCATGCAATCTGGTACACGGATACAAGGAGTAATATCACACAACTCCTATACTAACCCGTCACCTGTATCACATCCGTCAACACACAACCAGCATCTCGGACCTTCATCTACAACAGATCCTCGTGATCACAACGATACCAAGTGTGGTAGTACCCCCGAAAAATCTGCACCAGTACTGGGGACATCGGGGTTATCTCGCCACTACTAGTATTGAAGCAATTACGAACATCCTTCGTTCTTAGATACTCAGAAATCTAAATGATGGCGATGTGCGCAAGAGTCCCCTGGAGCTCAACTCCCCGGAAGAAACTCAAAGCAGACAGGAGGCACCGAGACAGGACTCCGTCACATAGAAATCATATAGATTTCACAAATACCTGCGTGATCCTAAAAAATTTTGAGCGAGAAGAGGAGTAGAATTAAAGATTTCCTAAGACGGGAACCTCACCAGAGCATGGAAGAGGAGAAAAAAGAATCCTACTCTCCGATATAACTAAGACTCAAAACATTTTCTAGACTCGACTCGGCCAAGTAAGATCACACAAAGGCTCCTATGGTCGTAAGGCTCTGATTACCAACTTGTAACGACCAATATGCGGTCCTTTCCGATCTGGGGATCGAGGCCCCGAATTGGAAAGGAGCGCATCTAAGCGTCTCGCAAACAGGTAACACAGCACATACATAATAATAATAAAGAGACAATCATGGGTTCAATTGCCTTCTCATAAATATAACAGAGTACATCACACATACAATCAAATTAGTTCCGCTACGGACTACAAACAAGAGAAACATGGCTATGCTACCCTGCCTGCAGGCCCACGATCACGACCACGCCTCAATCTTCTGGATAGTTCACGTGCAGGCGGTCGGTCTCCTCATCGTACTGCCACACCAGTTGCGTGCCATCGGGATCACCTGTCTCTGGGGTACCTAAACCTGTTGGTGTTGTGGAGGAATCCGTGAGCCACGGGGACTCAGCAATCTAAGACCTTGGTGCCAGAACTAGTCAAGTTATTAGGTTGGATAGGGGAGAATGTTTAAGGTTGCAGCATCCTAAGCTTGATATGGTGGCTAACTTACGTAGAACATTTATGAAGGTGGACTATACTAGTGGTCGAGAATACTTGATCACTAAGTGATCGTGAACACCTACCTACGTCAATCATAACCCCACCGTGTTCCCGATCGACGAGAGCTCTTCGAGGGGACAGTCACGGTTATGCACACGGTTGGCAATTTTATTAGCTTTTGTTTAAGTTATCTAATACCGGATGTTAACAAAATATTCCAAGTTGCCCCATAACCGCGGGCCCGACTTTCTGAAAGATTAAACCCTGCAGGGGTGCTCCAACTAGTCCATCACAAACGTAGACGGGCCGCAAAGTAATCCTCTATCACGAATCTCGTGATCTCGTCGTATTCCTTAGAGGAAAACCTCAACTCTGGGGGAACCAAAGCTTCACCGGGATTCCTATACGCAAGATATATCGCTAAGGTAAGACAAGACTAGCACGACCACCCGACGTGTCGACGACCCTGATAAGAGCCGCGTATCTCAGTCTCAGGACACGCCGGATGGAACTAGCTACACGTGCCAAACCTCAAGTTTCCTTGTGGTGGCCCCGCAGGCAGACCAGTTTGGACCAACACTCATGAGGAGCACTGGCCCGGGTTGTTGATTAAAGATCCTCAGGGTGATCATTCCCTATGCAGATTATTATTAAGTGATTAGCAAATTAACACCAATGTTGGGTCCTGCCGGACAAGTCTTAACACTACGCGATTTATCAAGGGGGTCCCCATAACAACCCCGAACGTGTTAGGAGCGATCAATATGGAATCAAACACCGGTAGCCGGTAACTATGGCGGCAATAACGGAACAAAGAACCCGGCAAAAGTCTAGGCCTTCCGTTATTTACCAAGTATATAGGTGCATTAATTAAATAACATAATTTAAGATAATGATATCAAGCTCATGTTATCACATGGGACAAGGCACCTGCATCTAGCAACGCTAACATTAGTAGCTGAGCAAAGCCTACTTAGCCATTCAAGTTTGCTAGGAAGGGACATGTGTTTGGTTTCATGGCATATCAAGAGGCAAATATTTCAGTGGTAGGAAGCGAGCATATGACAAGGAAACATAATCTAGCATAACAATTCCAGAGATGGAATCAAGGTCATATCATCTTGCCTGTGATATCCTCGGCTTGGAATGGTTCTTAATCGTCCTGCACGTACTCTCCTGACTCCACGTATTCGTTCTCCGATCCCAGTGCTATCCAACATAATAATAACATCCAATGAACAACAGCACCTCAAGATGCAACAATCACATGATGCATGAGATGAATATGAGCATGCATCACTATTTCTATCACTAGCACAAGCATAAGGAGTAAATACATGTTCCTGGACAGAACTTCATTCTAACCTATTTTTACATGCATGAGAATGACATGATCAGATGCGTCTCGAGAAAACGGTGCAAAAGCATATAAAGAACATTACAATCGGAGCTACGGATCAACGGGAATCAACGAAACAAGATATGAAGCCCTACGTGTCAAAATCATCACCACACACTCAAATGGCACAACTATGGTATTTCCAGGTTGCCAATCCATTAAACAAACCAACATGGATGGGGTGGAGCAAAGAAGAACACCACAACATCAACTAAGCA
The DNA here is from genome assembly GCF_904849725.1 of Hordeum vulgare subsp. vulgare. Taxonomy (NCBI): domain Eukaryota; kingdom Viridiplantae; phylum Streptophyta; class Magnoliopsida; order Poales; family Poaceae; genus Hordeum; species Hordeum vulgare. The sequence goes on along the minus strand of NC_058524.1, from coordinate 73,932,650 downwards.
CTCACAAACATCAAAACGACAAAACTACACAATCTGCCATAAACTGCATCATAGCACTTTGTGAGCTACATGCAAAGCACCTACAGCCACCCAAACATGACAAATAATATATGTGTCTGTAGCTAGTCAAGAATACTACAAGAACAAGCAAGAATCACACAAAAAGGAATTAAACACAGGAAGTTACAAGGCTGTGAACTTGCCCAAAAACATCAGTTTTCAGGGACTTAGTGAAAATTCCAGATTCTCACTTTCTGTTCATGCTCTGAAGCATTTTGACAGCAGCCAAAACAATACCTACTGGACTCCAAATTAAATGAAATTTTACAGGGAGATAGAAAAACATATCAGGTCCAACTTTCTAGTTCAAAGCTAAGGCTAGTTCACAACACCTTGACCAGCACAACCTCATCAACAGGAGAAGAAAATATAAACAGATTCTCAGACTTAGTGAAAATCTCAGACTTTCACTAATCTGGAATTTCAGCCACATGCCTACTTTGAGTGGGCATAACTTGCACATATGAAATCCTAATCATGAGATGAAACCAACAAGATGTAGAGTGGGTCACCCTCTACTAGAAAAACCAAGAAACAATCACAAAGGCTCACCACAACTCATGGAACCAAGCTCCAAACATAGAAGAAAATGAAAATATGTCATCTCCATAAAATGTTCCAATGGCAAAACTGAGTTCACCAATGGATTACTTGGGAGATTCTACCCCAAAAACATATGTAATATGCATACACTTGTTTGGAGCAAGTGGCCACAAACTAGGAAGGAAAAACTACATAGATTCCTACAAATTGAATAGTGCAACATTTCATGTGACTATCACTAGAACAACTACTACATAGATATGCTCATGTGCACAAAGAAAATAGTGACATGAGGGTTTGAATCCCATGTTTGTGTCATGCACGACAACATCACAAGCACTACTTTGAGTAGATCACCCCCACACTCACACATGATGCCCTCTCTCATATGAACATGAGGAGGGGTGCACAAGTGTTGCCAATGGGGCTGTTTCACCACACACACATATCATCACCACAACTCATCACAAGCACTTAATTCTAAGAACAACATGAAGGGGACCTGCTATACAAGAAAACATGGAAGTATCACATCACTAATTAACACTCCTACTAGGAACCACATGTTGTGTGCACTACTGACACACACAACACCTCAACACAACACACACCTCACCTACTCCACCATGCACACATGCCTACTTGCAATTAAACCACCAACACATACTAGCAAGATCACATACTGTCACGCCCAAGATGCGACCCTATCCTCAATTTGACACGAAGGCCTTGTCAGGGATAGAAGCGCATCTCGTCGTGTCGCAAGAATGGATATCGTTACAAGTACATGTACTGAAAAGAAAAGATATATAAAGAATTGGCTTACACTCGCCACAAGCTACATCAGAGTCAGATCATTACATTACATAAACATCAAGAGTAAGAGCAGGGTCTGACTACGGACGAAAACAAATGAGAAAAATAAGAACGACGTCCATCCTTGCTATCCCAGGCTGTCGGCCTGGAACCCATCCTAGATCGATGAAGAAGAAGAAGAAGCAACTCCAAATGAACAATCAACGCGCTCGCGTCAAGTAACCTTTACTTGTACCTGCAACTGGTGTTGTAGTAATCTGTGAGCCACAGGGGACTCAGCAATCTCATTTCCAAAGGTATCAAGACTAGCAAAGCTTAATGGGTGAGGCATGGTTAAGTGGTGAGGTTGCAGCAGCGGCTAAGCATATATTTGGTGACTAAACTTACGAGTACAAGAATTAGAGGGGGAAGATCTACGCATAACGGACGTGACTACTGATGATCAAATGAATGATCCTGAACACATACCTACGTCAGACATAACCCCACCGTGTCCTCAATCGGAGAAAGAACTCACGAAAGAGACAGTCACGGTTACGCACACAGTTGGCATATTTTAATTACGTTAACTTCGAGTTATCTAGAACCAGTGTTAAACAAAGCTTCCACGTTGCCACATAACCGCGGGCACGGCTTTCCGAAAAGATTTAACCCTACAAGGGTGCTCCAACTAGTCCATCACAAATTACCACAAGCCGCATAGAAATCCTTAATCACGAAGCTCGCGATCTCGTCGGATTCCCTAGTGGAAAACCTCAACTCTGAGATTACCCAAAGCATCACCGGAATCCCGATGCACAAGATATCTCGTCAAAGGTAAAACTAATCCAGCAAGGCCGCCCGACGTGTCGACGTACCCGATAGGAGCCGCGTATCTCGTTCTCAGGACACGACGGATGGAACTAGCTACGAGTGCCAAACCTCGAGTTTCCTCGCGGTGGCCCCGCAGGCAGACCGTTTGGGACCAACACCATTAGCACTGCCCCCCCCCCCTGTTTATGTAAAATTACTCCTCGGGTAGCGCTAACTCCCTATGCATTACAGTATTAACAAAAATTATTATGTTGGGCAAATGTAAAACCAATGTTGGGCCTTGCCAGATCAGCTTTAATCTGAAACGAATTATCAGGGGGGGGTCCCCATAACAACCCCGATCGTGTTAGGAGCGCTCATTTATGGAACATAACACCGGTAGCCGAAACTAAGGGGGCAAAGGTGGAACAAAACACCAGGCTAGAAAGGCCGAGCCTTCCACCTTTTACCAAGTATATAGGTGCATTAAAATTAAATAGCATTAATATGGTGATATGACAAGGAACCCATGTTTTCACATGGAAGCAACTGCACCTGCAACTAGCAACGCTAACAACAAGGGTAAGCAAGCGGTAACATAGCCAATCAGTGGTTTGCTAGGTTGAACAGTTGAAGGTTTCATGGCATTGTTGAGAGGTTGATATTTAACATGTGGTACGCAACGAGACATAAACGATAGAAGCGTTAAAACTAGCATGGCAATGATAGTAATGGTATCTGGGGAAATGGTCATCTTGCCTGAGATCCCGCTTGGAAGAAGAATGCCTCCGTGAAGCAGACGAACCGACATAGTCGAACGGGTCCTCACAATCTGACACGCTTGCGAAACTCTAACGAGACGAAGCAAACCGGAAACAAGTATCAACACACGGAATTCACCACACGATGCAACAACACAAATGATGCATGAGCATCTGAATACATGCAAGTCACGGCATGACAAATCACACAATCAAACACTACACATTAAGTGAAGTTCAATATGCAACGAGTTGCATATCGACGAAACTCCACGTTTAATTATTAGTTCACTCCCGTTTAATAACACGACAATATTAAAATGTTGTTAACATGGCAAGCGGTGAAGCACAAATTAAACTACCTATCTAGGCATTTTAAATGAGGTCGGAAATGCCATATAGCACCTCCGAGACGACCTCACAAGTTAATTAACAATTCTGTCCAGATCTGAATTAACACATTTAATTAGTTTTTAAACAGCAAAACAAATAGGTTCACGTGATTCTACGCGTCATGACAAGCAATCTACACATAAAGAACATCTCCAACGGAGCTACGGGTCAAAAGTTACAAGCACCGCAAGATATGATGGCATGAATGCAATATGTGTGCAACGACGGTCACGAGCACTTCAAAACATACAAACAGAAAGAGAACATGAAACTGCACGAGATTCTAAGCAAGTTTCATGTAGGACACGATCAAATCGGAGCTACGGTTCAACAACTACGAGCAAAACAAGAAATCACCCCAATCTGTCAAAATCAGCCACATAGCATTTTCTACGCCCCACATCTACGAGCTACACAACTCCGATATAATCAACCAAGGCATGACACAAAAGAGGGCAAGAGGCACTACAACATACAACCAACAACAACTAGCAGGGCATCATGGATCACAAGGGAAAGAAGTCACAAAATGGCATCTCACGCACTATTTCAGACTTAGTGAAAATTACACCTCATGAAAGTGCAGTTTTCGATCTGAAGCAATATTGACAGCAGAAAAACCTATAGCTACAAGACTCCAAATGGCATGAAACTTTACAGCATGCTAGAGAAACACAAGGGGTACAAATAACTCCATTGGACCAACCTCAAAAGAGCTACAGATCACAAGATACAAGCAAGACAAGACTGCAACAAAATATAACAGATTCCAGACTTAGAAATATTTCAGCTCCTCCAAATCAGCACTATTTCTAACAACTTGAGAGCAAGCAAACCACACCTAAACATGCATTTCTATTGCAACTAAAAATACCAGGGGCTAGTCTAAACATCCAAGAACAACTCCCTAGTTGACAACTCCGTCAAACGAAGAACGGATTAAATCCTACGAATTAAACAAAAGGGCATCACGGCAAAATATCTCGCGAACTAACTTGCTCAAAAGCTAAAACTAATTGCACAAAAAATCCAATGGATTTTTCTACCCCGGAAACATATAAAATATGTGGGGTTTGCAACACCAAATAATGCCGCACCTAAATGCGAGAAAAAATAACCTATACGCGGGAAAATAAATTAGCGGCAATTCCCTACATGCAAAAATACAAGTGGCCGCTCTAAAGTACATGGAAAAATGGTGTACTTTAGAAAAATGGTCCCTAGAGCATGAACATTTAATCTAAGGCATTCGGGCAAACTGGACACGCGCGAAAAATAAACTACGGGCAAAGCATATTAGGACAGCACGCTAAAATTAGGCGTTAGGCACGCTAAACGACGTCAAACACATATGCATGATTTAAATCGTATTCTATGCGCAAAACTACCCCAAAACCGTATACTACACGTCTCGTTCCGTCTAACGGAATAAAAGTTACGGGCGTTCTAATATTACGATATTTTCCTGAAATAAAACTAAATCGAAAATAACCTAAATTAATTACCGGGCCGAAGCTAAGGCGCAGAATAACTAGATCTCGCTACGGGCGACGAAAAGCTCACCTTGGGGGCCTCTTGGGCCGTCGGTTGGGGGAGGAGGCCGAGTGGGTCGGCTGTGGGAGCGCCTTGGACTGGGCCGAGGCCGGTCCTGAGGCGGTGTGGTGCTGCTGGGCCTCGCACGGGGGAGGAGTTGTGGAGGCCGAGGGCGGCCTTGGCCCACGCGGCAGCAGGCCGGCTGCGGGGCGCTGGAGGCCCAGGCGAGGGTAGCTGGTTGCTCGTCTCCTCGTCATGCTCCTCGAGCACGAGGACTCCAGCACCGAGGAGGGGCGGCGGCGCATCCCTAGAGGGACTCCGGCAGGGCGAGGAACGCGGAGATGGCCAGAAAGGGCACATCGGGACGAGGGCTGTCGGATCTGATGGGGAAGGCCGAGGGGCGGCGGCGCCGGATGTTGGGGCGGCGGCCCATGGAGCGGAGGTGGCCAGAGGTGGCCGGCTGCAGCTCCTCTCGCGGTGCAGGGAACGGGACCGACGGCGAGGTATTGCGGGAGGCACCCGGGCGGCGCGGGCAGGCGGGGCAGGCTGCTACCAGCAGCGACGACACTCTGGATCGGGAGCTCCTCTCCCGATCTGGAGCTCGAGGCCGAGGGCTGCGGGAGCAGAACGGCGGCGGCGCGATGCGGGCTCGGGCAGGCCCCGGATGGGCTTCGCGGGCCCGGCGGCTGGAAGGAGGAGAGAGGTTGGTAAGGTTTCGGGGGTAGGCACGGATTTCGAGGCACGAGAGAGGGGGCTGCCTAAATTAAGCACGGGGCCTATATATAGACAAACGAGGGGGCTAGGTTATCCGGAATCGCGTTCCGGATCCAACCGCGGGGTCGGATTCGGACGATTCCGAATGCAAGTATGGGTACGCGGCCGTGTAGAGGGGATATCCGAAGACGAGAGGGAGAACGAACGGCGCGGCAATGATTTTTAAAACACCGACAGACGTCCGACGGTAGACCGAAGACAGTGCCGCTACGGACGACCGTTCGGGTACTAGACGAACTCCGATCGCGACGAAATTCGACAGGCGGTCTAGCTATAACTAATCACGACCGCATGCCAAGTTTCACCTCGAGCAGAGAAAGTTTTCAACACACTTTTAAAACAGGGTTTGACGATGCCTCGAGCGCGTGCGTGTGCGGTCGGGCTCAGAACGGACAACGACCCGAACCGGCAACTAACAACGGATGCAAGTTTGGAAACTGGCGGCACGGAGATGCCGATGCAATGCAAATGATGCGCATGATGCGATGATGATGCGACAAAAGAAAATAGACAAACGACGAAAACAGAATAGAAGGGGAATCTTCTGGAACGTCGGCATCGGGCTGTCACAACTCTCCTACACTACAAGAGGATCTCGCCCCCAGATCCAAGAATGAAAGGGGGAGAGGATGAGAAAGAACAAGAGGTAAAAACTTAGTCGCTTCTTTGACAAACGAGTGAAACCAACGATCCTTGAAGGTTGCAAGGCGATGAGGAATGAAATGAGAAAGAAGCAAGAATTCACGGAAAATTTCGGCAACACTTTGATAGGAAAATGGGACAAAAAATTCGAAAAGGTAGGATAATTAGACAATATACATATCAAACAACTAAATAGAACAAGAGAACACCATGATCTTGATAGAACACCAAGATAGACCCAAAAGAGCGACATCACAAAGCCTCCGGAACAAGAGAATATGAACTAGCTCATACGGAAGAAGAGAATGAAGAAAAGAATGACAACTATCATCACAACAGAATTGAAGAGCCTTCGGACAAAGAATTGACGTAGTAGTTGGAAAACCAACAACGAAGAAGAAGATAGTAGTGGGCTTATGAAAATCATCTCACGTTTATGAGGTGACAACCATCCACTAAAAGAAACAAGCACAGATTGGGAGAAACAAGATATGAACAATTTCTTACACCAAGAGGATACATTGAGAACTTGGATTAATGACAAGCACCATGATAGGAACAATCCATAAGAAAAGCTTTAGGTGAAATCCAAACCAAATTAGCTCAATGAAGAAACCATGGGTTGAAAATATCTCATGATCATAGAATTGGTGGGTTTAACTATCTCATTCTTGAAAGGAAATCTCTTCGAAACTCCTACACTAACAAGAATGCTATAATACCACCTCAAAGGATAAAGGAAGAACAATTGCACATATAAATGCAAGAGAAAGGATACTCGAGGTTCTCCAACAAGAATCTTGAAGAACACTTTGAGAATGAATTGATATGATGATGAACCGCCATGAAGGACCTCCGTATGAATGATGCAACGATAAGAAGGTAGAAAAGAATAAGATTATGACCTTGCCAAGATTAAGATGAAGCCTCACAAAGAGATACTTGAGAAAACTTGGAACTCCGGAAAAGAAAGATAAAAACACTTGAGAAAAGGAATTGATATCAAGATCCACTCCGGAAGAAGAATTAAGATCATTTGATGAAACAAGAATAAGAATTATGTTATGCTAATCCTTCATCAAGCATAATTGATGACAAGCAACGGATCTAGCATACAACTTATTCTTCTTGAAAAGATTGAGGAGAGATATGAGCACAAACTAGAAGAAGTCTTGAAGGAGACACCGGTGAGAATTTAAATAATGAGGCAACCATGAATGAATGGAGATACATGAGAACGAAGAGATCATGATCCACCTGAGATAAAACTTAAACAAGACACCGGATAATCGAGAGACGAATGAAGAGACAACAGTTGAGAAGAATTAGAGAACGAAAGCTGAAAGCTGAGAACGAAGAATCTTCTAAAATGATGGCCTTCGGAGGAACGAGAATGAAAATACAGAAATGCACCGGATAGCAAGAAAGGGATTACTCATGATAGAAACAATTGAAGATGATAGCACCAAGCTGAAATGACGAATATCCAAGAGAATAGGCCAAGATTGAGAGAAACACTCCTTCGAATTTGCAAGCTGAGAATGATGACGAGGAACACACCAAGAATTAATGAGACACTCCGGAATAATGAAGAGTGAAAGGTTGAGCCAAATATGAGAATTAATTCCAAAAGGTCTTGAAGAAGGGATATGACTGATGAAATTCATACTTACGTCACAGTTGAAAAGATATAGAGGTCTCTGGGAAAGATTATAAAAGCCAGATAAGATCGTGGGAAAGAACATGTGGGTTATGGGCCCACTCAAAGAAATCACCGTTAAAAAGATTGCTTAGAAGAGAGATATTGCACCGGTATGAATAGAACTAGATAAGGTTGAGAACCTCGAAATAATTAAAAGAATTGAAAACACGAAACTTCTGAGATATCTTCAACACTCTGGATAGAAAGAGAGAGGAATGAATAACAAGATAGGCTCATAAGAATTCCCAACATAGGAAAGAATTACAAGGATAATTAGGATATGATGAACACGGACAACTGAATTAAATTCACCGGTAAGGATGACAAGAATGAACAAATATGACACGAACCTTCTGAGAATCTTCACAATGAATCACCGGGTAAGAGAGAAAAGAACAGACAGTGGAAGCACAATGAAAAGAAAACTCTTGGATGAAAATTGAATCACTAAGAAAAAGGGTGGGAGGGTGGGGAAAAACAAAGACAACTTGGGCTAGATGAGATGAACTCCGGAATAAAATGAGAGAATGATCTTGCAAAAAATTAGATAAGATTGAATTCAGTTGAAGAGAAGCACACCGGTTGAATGGAATTGATACGATGACTCCGGTTGAAAGGAATCGATAAGACAATTGATAGAGCAAAAGAATTAATACTCTCATAAAATATGAGAACACCACTTAGGAAATATCTGAAACACCACTTGACATCGAAGCAACTTGAATTACCATATTCCAACAAAACAAAGGGTGAGGCTTATGAAACAAGCCAGAACAAACTCATGAGAAAGATTTCGTCCGATATTTTCGTGGACAAGAATCCACTAGATGTCGAACCCCAACCTAACATCATGCATTTGTTGGAAGATTGTCCTATAAGCAACTACTAGAATTCCCACCTATGAATTCCCGAAATATCTGGTCATGCAATCTGGTACACGGATACAAGGAGTAATATCACACAACTCCTATACTAACCCGTCACTTGTATCACATCCGTCAACACACAACCAGAATCTCGGACCTTCATCTACAACAGACCCTCGTGATCACAACGATACAAAGTATGGCAGTACTCTCGAACAATCTGCACCAGTACTGGGGACATCGGGGTTATCTCGCCACTACTAGTATTGAAGCAATTACGAACATCCTTCGTTCTGAGATACTAAGAAATCTGAATGATAACGATGTGCTCGAGAATCCCCTGGAGCTCAAATTCCCTGAGACTTAGAGCAGATAGGAGGCACCAAGACAGAACTCCGTCACATCGGCATCATATAGATTCCAAAAATATCCGCGTGATCCTAAAAAAAATTTGAGTGAGAAGAGGAGTAGAATTAAATTATTACGTCAAGATTCCTCACCAGAGCATAGAAGAGGAGAAAAAAGAATGCTACTCTCTGATATATAACTAGACTCAAAGTAGTTTTTCACTAGACTCGACTCGGCCAAGTTCGATCAATCAAGGGGGCTCCTAAGTCGGTACGGCTCTGATGCCAACTTGTCACGCCCAAGATGCGACCCTATCCTCAATTTGACACGAAGGCCTCGTCAGGGATAGAAGCGCATCTCGTCGTGTCGCAAGAATGGATATCGTTACAAGTACATGTACTGAAAAGAAGAGATATATAAAGAATTGGCTTACACTCGCCACAAGCTACATCAGAGTCAGATCAGTACATTACATAAACATCAAGAGTAAGAGCAGGGTCCGACTACGGACAAAAACAAAGGAGAAAAATAAGAACGACGTCCATCCTTGCTATCCCAGGCTGCTGGCCTGGAACCCATCCTAGATCGATGAAGAAGAAGAAGCAGAAGAAGAAACAACTCCAAATGAACAATCAACGCGCTCGCGTCAAGTAACCTTTACCTGTACCTGCAACTGGTGTTGTAGTAATCTGTGAGCCACAGGGGACTCAGCAATCTCATTTCCAAAGGTATCAAGACTAGCAAAGCTTAATGGGTGAGGCATGGTTAAGTGGTGAGGTTGCAGCAGCGGCTAAGCATATATTTGGTGACTAAACTTACGAGTACAAGAATTAGAGGGGGAAGATCTACGCATAACGGACGTGACTACTGATGATCAAATGAATGATCCTGAACACATACCTACGTCAGACATAACCCCACCGTGTCCTCGATCGGAGAAAGAACTCACGAAAGAGACAGTCACGGTTACGCACACAGTTGGCATATTTTAATTACGTTAACTTCAAGTTATCTAGAACCAGTGTTAAACAAAGCTTCCACGTTGCCACATAACCGCGGGCACGGCTTTCCGAAAAGATTTAACCCTACAGGGGTGCTCCAACTAGTCCATCACAAATTACCACAAGCCGCATAGAAATCCTCAATCACGAAGCCTCGCGATCTCGTCGGATTCCCTAGTGGAAAACCTCAACTCTGAGATTACCCAAAGCATCACCGGAATCCCGATGCACAAGATATCTCGTCAAAGGTAAAACTAATCCAGCAAGGCCGCCCGACGTGTCGACGTACCCGATAGGAGCCGCGTATCTCGTTCTCAGGACACGACGGATGGAACTAGCTACGAGTGCCAAACCTCGAGTTTCCTCGCGGTGGCCCCGCAGGCAGACCATTTGGGACCAACACCATCAGCACTGCCCCCCCCCTGTTTATGTAAAATTACTCCTCGGGTAGCGCTAACTCCCTATGCATTACAGTATTAACAAAAATTATTATGTTGGGCAAATGTAAAACCAATGTTGGGCCTTGCCAGATCAGCTTTAATCTGAAACGAATTATTAGGGGGGTCCCCATAACAACCCCGATCGTGTTAGGAGCGCTCATTTATGGAACATAACACCAGTAGCCGAAATTAAGGGGGCAAAGGTGGAACAAAACACAAGGCTAGAAAGGCCGAGCCTTCCACATTTTACCAAGTATATAGGTGCATTAAAATTAAATAGCATTAATATGGTGATATGACAAGGAACGCATGTTTTCACATGGAAGCAACTGCACCTGCAACTAGCAACGCTAACAACAAGGGTAAGCAAGCGGTAACATAGCCAATCAGTGGTTTGCTAGGTTGAACAGTTGAAGGTTTCATGGCATTGTTGAGAGGCTGATATTTAACATGTGGTAGGCAACGAGACATAAACGATAGAAGTGTTAAAACTAGCATGGCAATGATAGTAATGGTATCTGGGGAAATGGTCATCTTGCCTGAGATCCCGCTTGGAAGAAGAATGCCTCCGCGAAGCAGACGAACCGACGTAGTCGAACGGGTCCTCACAATCCAACACGCTTGCGGAACTCTAACGAGACGAAGAAAACCAGAAACAAGTATCAACACACGGAATTCACCACACGATGCAACAACACAAATGATGCATGAGCAGCTGAATACATGCAAGTCACGGCATGACAAATCACACAATCAAACACTACACATTAAGTGAAGTTCAATATGCAACGAGTTGCATATCGACGAAACTCCACGTTTAATTATTAGTTCACTCCCGTTTAATAACACGACAATATTAAAATGTTGTTAACATGGCAAGTGGTGAAGCAAAAACTAAACTACCTATCTAGGCATTTTAAATGAGGTCGGAAATACCATATAGCACCTCCGAGACGACCTCACAAGTTAATTAACAATTCTGTCCAGATCTGAATTAACACATTTAATTAGTTGTTAAACAGCAAAACAAATAGGTTCACGTGATTCTATGCGTCATGACAAGCAATCTACACATAAAGAACATCTCCAACGGAGCTACGGGTCAAAAGTTACAAGCACCGCAAGATATGATGGCATGAATGCAATATGTGTGCAACGACGGTCACGAGCACTTCAAAACATACAAACAGCAAGAGAACATGAAACTGCACGAGATTCTAAGCAAGTTTCATGTAGGACACGATCAAATCGGAGCTACGGTTCAACAACTACGAGCAAAACAAGAAATCACCCCAATCTGTCAAAATCAGCCACATAGCATTTTCTACGCCCACATCTACGAGCTACACAACTCCGATATAATCAACCAAGGCATGACACGAAAGAGGGCAAGAAGTACTACAACATACAACCAACAACAACTAGCAGGGCATCATGGATCACAAGGGAAAGAAGTCACAAATTGGCATCTCACACACTATTTCAGACTTAGTGAAAATTACACCTCATGAAAGTGCAGTTTTCGATATGAAGCAATATTGAAAGCAGCAAAATCTATAGCTACAGGACTCCAAATGGCATGAAAATTTACAGCATGCTAGAGAAACACAAGGGGTACAAATAAGTCCATTGGACCAACCTCAAAAGAGCTACAGATCACAAGATACAAGCAAGACAAGACAGCAACAAAATATAACAGATTCCAGACTTAGAAATATTTCAGCTCCTCCAAATCAGCACTATTTCTAACAACTTGAGAGCAAGCAAACCACACCTAAACATGCATTTCTATTGCAACTAAAAATACCAGGGGCTAGCCTAAACATCCAAGAACAACTCCCTAGTTGACAACTCCGTCAAACGAAGAACGGATTAAATCCTACGAATTAAACAAAAGGGCATCACGGCAAAATATCTCGCAAACTAACTTGCTCAAAAGCTAAAACTAATTGCACAGAAAAATCCAATGGATTTTTCTACCCCGGAAACATATAAAATATGTGGGGTTTGCAACACCAAATAATGCCGCACCTAAATGCGAGAAAAAATAACATATACGCGGGAAAATAAATTAGCGGCAATTCCCTACACGCAAAAATACGAGTGGCCGCTCTAAAGTACATGGAAAAATGGTCCCTAGAGCATGAACATTTAATCTAAGGCATTTGGGCAAACCGGACACGCGCGAAAAATAAACTACGGGCAAAGCATATTAGGACAGCACGCTTAAATTAGGCGTTAGGCATGCTAAACGACGTCAAACACATATGCATGATTTCAATTCGTATTCTATGCGCAAAACTACCCCAAAACCGTATACTACACGTCTCGTTCCGTCTAACGGAATAAAAGTTACGGGCGTTCTAATATTACGATATTTTCCTGAAATAAAACTAAATCGAAAATAACCTAAATTAATTACCGGGCCGAAGCTAAGGCGCAAAATAACTAGATCTCGCTACGGGCGACGAAAAGCTCACCTTGGGGGCCTCTTGGGCCGTCGGTTGGGGGAGGAGGCCAAGTGGGCCGGCTGTGGGAGCGCCTTGGACTGGGCCGAGGCCGGTCCTGAGGCGGTGGGGTGCTGCTGGGCCTCGCACGGGGGAGGAGTTGTGGAGGCCGAGGGGGCCCTTGGCCCACGCGGCAGCAGGCCGGCTGCGGGGCGCTGGAGGCCCAGGCGAGGGTCGCTGGTTGCTCGTCTCCTCATCGTGCTCCTCGAGCACGAGGACTCCAGCATCGAGGAGGGGCGGCGGCGCATCCCTAGAGGGACTCCGGCGGGGCGAGGAACCCGGAGATGGCCGGAAAGGGCAGATCGGGACGAGGGCTGTCAGATCTGATGGGGAAGGCCGAGGGGCGGCGGCGCCGGATGTTGGGGCGGCGGCCCATGGCGCGGAGGTGGCCGGAGGTGGCCGGCTACAGCTCCTCTCGCGGTGCAGGGAACGGGACCGATGGCGAGGTGTTGCAGGAGGCACCCGGGCGGCGCGGGCAGGCGGGGCAGGCTGCTACCAGCAGCGACGACGCTCTGGATCGGGAGCTCCTCTCCCGATCTGGAGCTCGAGGCCGAGGGCTGCGGGAGCAGAACGGCGGCGGCGCGACGCGGGCTCGGGCGGGCCCCGGATGGGCTTCGCGGGCCCGGCGACTGGAGGGAGGAGAGAGGCTGGCTAGGGTTTCGGGGTAGGCACGGATTTCGAGGCAGGAGAGAGGGGGCTGCCTAAATTAAGCACGGGGCCTATATATAGACAAACGAGGGGGCTAGGTTATCCGGAATCGCGTTCCGGATCCAACCGCGGGGTCGGATTCGGATGATTCTGAACGCGGGTATGGGTACGTGGCCGTGTAGAGGGGATATCCGGAGACGAGAGGGAGAACGGACGGCGCGGCAAGGATTTTTAAAACACCGACAGACGTCCGACGGTAGACCGAAGACAGTGCCGCTACGGACGACCGTTCGGGTACCAGACAAACTCTGATCGCGATGAAATTCGACAGGCGGTCTAGCTATAACTAATCACGACCGCATGCCAAGTTTCACCTCGAGCAGAGAAAGTTTTCAACGCACTTTTAAAACAGGGTTTGACGATGCCTCGGGCGCGTGCGTGTGCGGTCGGGCTCAGAACGGACAACAACGCGAACCGGCAACTAACAACGGATGCAAGTTTGGAAACTGGCGCCACGGAGATGCCGATGCAATGCAGATGATGCGCATGATGCGATGATGATGCGACAAAAGAAAATAGACAAACGACGAAAACGAAATAGAAGGGGAATCTTCTGGAACGTCAGCATCGGGCTGTCACACATACACACACACACATAATAAGCTTGCAAGTATAGAAACCCCACACAAGGTTACTACCTAGTAACCCTACACCCACATCATATACCAACACTATCTAGCATATACACCAAGCACCTCATGCTCATCTTATAGGAAGGAAAAATATTCCCCCATGGTGCAAGTGCACCACAGCTCCAACACTCATGACAAAGGGGAAATCACAAGAAGCAAAAAAAAAGGACAGGAAAAAATATAACAAGAGGTGTCACGATTCGAACCCTGTACCTCCTGGCGTTTACTCTGCATCTCTACCACTCTGCTAGGCAGCCAGCGCTCGACAAATCAGGCTAACACAGCAAGGTGAGCTTCCCTGCTGCAGCAATCTACTGTTGCCCGAAATATAATGCAAAAAAGGGGGGAGAGATCTCCTGGGACTCGAACCCACAACCTCTCGAGAACAAACACTTGCTGTTACCACTGCACTACGATATGAACGACTGACATAACAGGGAACTGAAACAAGGTAACTAGCACCTGATGCCATGCCCTGCTCTGCACCAGCGAGCCGGCGACAGAGAGATCGCTGGTGCTGGTCTATCTACGGCTACTACGTCAACGAGGGGATTCAACCTAGCCTCAGCGCTGCTGCCACGAGGGGGAGGAATCCCCTCTCTTGCACCCATGCAACCAAACGCATGAAAATAGAACCCACAACGCACTGGACCGATCTACCTACGGAGCAGAGAAACTCCGGCGATCTACAGGCCGAGCCTAGCGAGGAGGAAGGAGGGAGGAGAGATGCCTCACCTAGGGAAGGAAGGGAAGAATCCACCCCGCTTGAAGGAGTAGCCGGAGGGGAAGAAGACACGTCGGAACTCTGCTACCGATGAAGTAGAGGAAGACGACGGAGAACTCCGGGGCCGAGGCGATGGCGAGCTCCTGGCCGTTGTTGAGGTTGCTCCTCGACCTCAACGATGGAGGGAATGGGGCGCGGGGAGCCTCCCCGAGCTCCTGGACATGGCGGCGGCGCCGAACGCCTATGGGAACGGGGGAAGACGCCGGCGAGGCTTCCCTTCTCTCTCTGCTACTCCTACAGAAACTTACCGGTGGGGGAAGGAAGGGAGATGGGGATGGAGAGTGGTGGCGGCGCATATGGGGAGAGAGGGAAACCCTAGGGCAGTTGGGCACGGACGCCCACGCTTTATGGGGCGGCCTCGATGGCTGTGCCTGACGGCGGCACGCCCTCTCTCTCTCTGCTGACCAGACGGAAAGGTTGTCGAGGAAGAAACGTCGTCTATAGACGAGGGCGGTCGTAGGACTGGGCCACCGCGCGAGGAAGGGAGGAAACTGGGCCACGCTGCGCAGGAGTAAGCCCACCAGAGCGCCACTTAAGAGAAAAACAATTCCCTCGTGCTTTTCTTTTAACAGCAAGTACCAGAGAAGAAAGAAATGTACAAGGAAAACTACAAGAGCAAAAAATAAAGCTAGCACATCCCTGGTCATGACAATTCATGACCTATTTGAATAAAATGCAACATGAATATATGGGGCAAATTAATATTTACAAAACAACCATTGTTTGACCTGTTTTGTAATTATTTGCACCTCTTGCACCCCTCCTTAAAACGGCATCTATACTTCACAAATCCACCACAAACAAGAGCTAAAATAGGAACATTTTAAAAACAGAAAAGGAAGAAGTTAATCTTGACATAGAAGAAATAGAAAGGGAGTGAAGGTGGTTTGTTTTGAAATCTAAGCACTTGCTATCTCATGCTTCACTCCACACAAGTCACACATCACATGCACTTCATCACAAAGCATCACATGAAATCACAAGGCCCCACACTAAGACAAGGCTAGGTATAGATGCAAGCAAAGGTAAGCAAAACAAGGCATGGTAAGAATGGTATGGCATGGATGCATGCATGCAAAAGGAGAAATACAAGGTTACACATGAAATCATACATGTATAGATAGCTCTCATGACAATGTCAAGGTGGTCCCACATGGAAGGTTACAAAAAGGGAAAGTTTTACATTGGGGCACTACACTATCATTATCAACTTTGCATCTTTTGGTATTCACACTATGAATATGTGTAACATCACGATCAAGATTCATCAAGAATAAACCATTCACCAGCGGAGCATGACCATAAAACATATCACTCATATAAATAGAACAACCATTATTCTCTGACTTAAATGAGTAGCCGTCTCGCATTAAGCAAGACCCTGATACAATGTTCATGCTCAAAGCTGGAACTAAATAACAATTATTAAGGTTTAAAACTAATCCCGAAGGTAGATGTAGAGGCAGCGTGCCGACGGCGATCACATCGACCTTAGAGCCATTCCCGACGCGCATCGTCACCTCGTCCTTGGCCAGTCTCCGCTTATTCCGCAGTTCCTGCTTTGAGTTGCAAATGTGAGCAACAAAACCGGTATCAAATACCCAGGATCTACTACGAGCACTGGTAAGGTACACATCAATAACATGTATATCATATATACATTTAACGTTGTCGGCCTTCTTGTCCGCTAAGTACTTGGGGCAGTTCCACTTCCAGTGACCTTTTCCCTTGCAGTAGAAGCACTCAGTCTCAGGCTTGGGTCCATTCTTTTTCTTCTTCCCGGTATCTGGCTTACCGGGCGCGGCAACGGCTTTGCCATCTTTCTTGAAGTTCTTCTTACCCTTGCCCTTCTTGAAACTGGTGGTCTTGTTGACCATCAACACTTGATACTCTTTCTTGATTTCTACTTCTGCAGATTTCAGCATCGAGTACAACTCGGGAATGGTCTTCTCCATCCCTTGCATGTTGTAGTTCAGCACATAACCCTTGTAGCTTAGTGGGAGAGACTGGAGGATTCTGTCAATTACAGCGTCATCCGGAAGTTCGACTCCAAGCGAAGTCAGACGACCGTGTAACCCAGACATTCTGAGTATATGCTCACTAACAGAACTGTTCTCCTCCATCTTACAACTAAAGAACTTATCGGAGACTTCATATCCCTCGACACGGGCATGAGCTTGAAAAACTAGTTTCAGCTCTTGGAACATCTCATATGCTCCATGTTGCTCAAAACGCCTTTGGAGCTCCGTTTCCAAACTGTATAACATGCCACACCTAACCAGAGAGTAGTCATCATTCCGCGTCTGCCAGACGTTCTGAATGTCCTAGGCTGCTGCGGGAGCAGGAGGGTCACCTAGCGGCGCATTAAGGACATAGGCCTTTTTAGCTGCTTCGGGGATGAGCTTCAAGTTGCGGACCCAGTCCGCATAGTTGCTACCATAATCTTTCAGCTTGTTTTTCTCTAGGAATGCGTTGAAATTGAGGTTGACAAGTGTGTTGGCCATTGGATCTACAATATTTGTAAAGACAACTTTTAGACTAAGTTCATGACAATTAAGTGCATTTAATCAAATTACATATGAACTCCCACTTAAATCGACATCCCTCTAGTCATCTAAGTGATACATGATCCATGTTGACCAACCCGTGTCCGATCATCACGTGAGACGGACTATCGTCATGGTGAGCAACTTCATGCTGATCGTATTCAACCATACGACTCATGTTTGACCTTTCAGTCTCTTGTATTCGAGGTCATGTTTGTACAGGCTAAGCTCGTCGAGTCAACCTAAGTGTTTCGCGTGTGTAAATCTGGCTTACACACGTTGTATGTGAACGTTAGAATCTATCACACCCGATCATCACGTGGTGCTTCGAGACAACGGTCCTTTGCAACGGTGCACACTTAGGGGAATACGTTCTCGAAATTTTTATGAGGGATCATCTTATTATGCTACCGTCCTTCTAAGCAATAAGATGAAAAACATGATAAACATCACATGCAATCATATAGTGACATGATATGGCCATTATCATCTTTGCTCTTTCGATCTCCATCTTCGGGCATCGCATGATCATCATTGTCACCGGTGTGACACCATGATCTCCATCGTCGTGTCTCCATGAAGTCGGTCACGCCAACTACTACTACTAGTACTACTATAGCTAACCGTTAGCAATGAAGTAAAAGTAGTAAACACATGGCGTTGCATCTCATACAATAAATTAAGACAACTCCTATGGCTCCTGCCGGTTGTCATACTCATCGACATGCAAGTCGTGAATCCTATTACAAGAACATGATCATATCATACATCACACATGTAACATCACAACCGTTGGCCATATCACATCACATGTCAAACCCTGCAAAAACAAGTTAGACGTCCTCTAATTGTTGTTGCAAGTTTTACGTGGCTGATTTGGGTTTCTACCAAGAACGCATTCTTACCTACGTGACATCCACAACGATGATATGCCAAAGCTATTTACCCTTCATAAGGACCCTTTTCCTCAAATCCAATCCGACTAGAGTGGGAGAGACACACACCCACTAGCCACCTTATGCACCTAGTGCATGCTGGTCGGTGGAACCTGTCTCACGTAAGCGTACATGTAAGGTCGGTCCGGGCTGCTTCATCCCACAATACCACCCGAAAAGAATAAGACTAGTAGCGGCAAGCAATTGACATAATCATCGCCCACAACCTTTTGTGTTCTACTCATGCATAGAATCTACGCATAGAAAACCTGTCTCTGATGCCACTGTTGGGTAACGTAGCATAAATTCAAAATTTTCCTAGGTAACTACAATTTGCAAGATCGGATCTAAAACACACATATATTGGTGACAACATAATAATTTCAGATCTGAAATCATGGCACTCGGGCCCTAGTGACAAGCATTAAGCATGGCAAAGTAGTAGCAACATCAAATCTCAGAACATAGTGGATACTAGGGATCAATCCCCGTCAAAACTAACTCGATTACATGATAGATCTCATCCTACTCATCACCGTCCAGCGAGCCTACGAATAGATTACTCATGAACGACGAAGAGCTTCATGGAATTGGAGAGGGAAGAAGGTTGATGATGACGATGGCAACGATTTCCCCTCTCCGGAGCCCAAGATGGACTCCAGATCTGCCCTCCAGATGAAGAACAGGTGGTGGCGGCACCTCCGTATCGAAAACGCGACGAAAACTTCTCTTTTTATTTTTTCTGGGACAAAAGACAACTTATAGAGCTGGAGTTGGGGGCGGCAGAGGCATGTGGGCCCCACAAGCCTGCCCACCGCCACCAAGGGGTGGTGACGGAGCACGGGCTTGTGGCCCACTGGCCCACCCCCCTCAGGTGTATTCTGGCGCAGCTATTTTTGATACTTTCCAAAACTGCTCCCCGTAAATTTTCAGGACGTTTGGAGAACTTTGATTTCTGCACAAAAATAACACCAAGGCAATTCTGCTGAAAACAGCGTTAGTCCATGTTAGTTCCATTCAAATCATGCAAATTATAGTCAAAAACAAGGGCAAAAGAGTTTGGAAAAGTATATACGTTGGAGGCGTATCAGCAGCATCTATAAGATGACATAAAGATTTGTAAAGCACACACGGATCTGAAAGATTCAGAACCGTTGACTAAAACCTCTCTCACGAGCAAGACGTGATCAAACCCCAGAACTGTATGGGTGTTGGATTCGTTAAAATCACATGGTGATGTGAACTAGATTATTGACTCTAGTGCAAGTGGGAGACTGTTGGAAATATGCCCTAGAGGCAATAATAAATTAGTTATTATTATATTTCTTTGTTCATGATAATCGTTTATTATCCATGCTATAATTGTATTGATTGGAAACACAAATACATGTGTGGATACATAGACAAAACATTGTCCCTAGTAAGCCTTTAGTTGACTAGCTCGTTGATCAAAGATGGTCAAGGTTTCCTGACCATAGACAACTGTTGTCACTTGATAATGGGATCACATCATTAGAAGAATCATGTGATGGACAAGACCCAAACTATGAACGTAGCATGTGATCGTGTCATTTTATTGCTATTGTTTTCTGCGTGTCAAGTATTCGTTCCTATGACCATGAGATCATGTAACTCACTGACACCGGAGGAATACCTTGTGTGTATCAAATGTCACAACGTAATTGAGTGACTATAAAGGTGCCCTACAGGTATCTCCAAAGGTGACCGTTGAGTTAGCATGGATCAAGACTAGGATTTATCACTCCATGTGACGGAGAGGTATCTCGGGGCCCACTCGGTAATACAACATCACACACAAGCCTTGCAAGCAATGTGACTCAAGTGTGAGTCACGGGATCTTGTATTACGGAACGAGTAAAGAGACTTGCCGGTAACGATATTGAAATAGGTATAGGGATACCGACGATCAAATCTCGGGCAAGTAACATACCGAAGGACAAAGGGAATGATATACGGGACTATATGAATCCTTGGCACAGAGGTTCAATCGATAAGATCTTCGTAGAATATGTAGGATCCAATATGGGCACCCAGGTCCCGCTATTGGATATTGACCGACAATTTTCTTGGGTCATGTCTGCATAGTTCTCGAACCCGCAGGGTCTGCACACTTAAGGTTCGATGATGTTTTAGTATAGTTGAGTTACATGTGTTGGTGACCGAAGGTTGTTCGGAGTCCCGGATGAGATCACGGACATCACGAGGGTTTCCTAAATGGTCCTTAAACGAAGATTGATATATAGGAAGTTGGTGTTTGGATTCCGAAAAGTTTTTGGGCATTGCAGGCAGTGTACCGGGAGTGACGAATGGGTTCTGGGGGCCCACTGGGTGGGCCCATCACGCCCCAAGGGGTCCACGTGGGTTTATGGGATGTAAAATAAGGTATAATGGGCTGACAAAGTCATCCAAGGAAAGCCCATGAGGAAAAAGTGGAAAATCCAAAAGAGGTGGGAAAATAAGGAAGGAGTCCTAATCCAAGTGGGATTGGAGTAGGACTCCTCCCTCCCACTTCGGCCGACCCAAGGAACGCCTCCTTTGGCCGGCACCCTAGGGATTTGCCCCACCCCTTGGCTCCTCCTATATATACTAGAGGCTAGAGGTTTAGGGTTGTTTTGAGACAGAACTTTGCCACATGCAACTCAAACCTACACCTCGTAGTTCTTCCTCTAGATTAGATTTCTGTGGAGCTCGGGCGGAGCCCTGCAGGAATAGATCATCACCAACACCGGCGCACCGTCACGCTTCCGGAGAACTCATCTACTTCTCCGTCTCTCTTGCTGGATCAAGAAGGCTGAGATCGTCATCGAGCTATACGTGTGCTGAACGCGGAGGTGTCGTCTGATAACCCACAAGTATAGGGGATCAATCGTAGTCCTTTCGATAAGTAAGAGTGTCGAACCCAACGAGGAGCAGAAGGATCTGACAAGTGGTTTTCAGCAAGGTAAAATCTGCACGCACTGAAATTGTCGGTAACAAGTGATTGTGTGGTGAGATGATTCGTAGCAAGCAACGAGTAACAAAAGTAGCAACAGTGCAGGAAAGTGGCCCAATCCCTTTTGTAGCAAGGGACAAGCCTGAACAAAGTCTTATAGGAGGAAAAACGCTCCCGAGGACTATCTGTCATGCTAGTTTCATCATGGTCATATGATTCGCCTTCGTTACTTTGATAGTTTGATATGTGGGTGGACCAGCGCTTGGGTACTGCCCTTACTTGGACAAGCATCCCACTTATGATTAACCCCTCTCGCAAGCATCCGCAACTACGAAAGAAGAATTAAGACAAAGTCTAACCATAGCATTAAACTAGTGGATCCAAATCAGCCCCTTACGAAGCAACGCATAAACTAGGGTTTAAGCTTCTATCACTCTGGCAACCCATCATCTACTTACTACTTCCCAATGCCTTCCTCTAGGCCCAAATAATGGTGAAGTGTTATGTAGTCAACGTTCACATAACACCACTAGAGGAAAAACAACATACAACATATCAAATTACCGAACGAATACCAAATTCACATGACTACTATTAGCATGACTTATCCCATGTCCTGAGGAACAAAAGTAACTACTCACAAAGCATAATCATATTCATGACCAGAGAGGTAATGAGTAGCATCAAGGATCTGAACATAAACTCTTCCACCAAGTAATCCAACTAGCATCAACTACAAAGAGTAATTAACACTACTAGCAACCTTACAAGTACCAATCGGAGTCGCGAGGCGGAGATTGGTTACAAGTGATGAACTAGGGTTTGAACATGAGATGGTGCTAATGAAGATGTTGATGGTGACGACTCCCCTCCGATGAGAGGAGTGTTGGTGATGACGATGGCGATGATTTCCCCCTCCGGGAGGGAAGTTCCTCGGCAGGATCGTCCTGCCGGAGCTCTAGATTGGTTCTGCTTAAGTTCCGCCTCGTGGCGGCGGCGAATCCACGAAAAAGCTCCTCCTTGATTTTTTTTCCAGACGAAACCCTTCATATAGCAGAAGAGGGGGCAAGTGGGCCAGCAGGCTGCCCATAAGCCCTCATGGCGCGGCCTGGGGGGTGGCCGCGCCGTGTAGGCTTGTGGCCAACCCCTGGCGCCCCTCTGGCACTTCTTCGGCCCAATATTTTTTATAAATCCGGAAAAAAATTCTCGTTGATTTTACGGCATTTGGAGTTGCGCAGAATAGGTATCTCAAACTTGCTCCACTTTCAGGCCAAAATTCCAGCTGTCGGCATTCTCCCTCTTCATGTAAACCTTGTAAAATAAGAGAGAAAAGGCATAAGAATTGTACCGTGAAGTGAAATAACAGCCCAAGAAGAGATAAATAACAACATGAAAACTTGATGCAAAATGGACGTATCAACTCCCCCAAGCTTAGACCTCGCTTGTCCTCAAGTGAAAGCCTAGCTGAATAAATATGTCCACATGTGTAGGGAGAGAGGTGTCGACAAAACAAGATACAAACATGCATGCATCATGATCATGATTAGAACAGCAATACCAACATATAATCTCTCATGCTAAAGTGATAATTCCTTCACAAAGTAAAGCATGGATCAAGAACCTTACCGAGAAGTAACAACCGATAGCCTTTAGTCATTGAAGCAATTGCAATTTATCACAACATCAGAAATAGTCAAATAAGAGCTTGTAAAGCAAATCCACATACTCAATCATTCTTTTGTTCTCTACAATTGCTACAACTCACGTGGTACTCATGAGATCAAAGTTTCAGCTGGACACAGAGAAAGATAGGGGCTTACAGTTTTGCCTCCCAACTGCTTACCTCAAGGGTAATGTCAACAATAATAAGTCATGAATACTTAGCTCCAAGTTGACATATGAATATAGATCTTTCCCAACCATATGACGTTAGCCAAGATAAAGGCGAGATAAGGAATTGGTGAAGATCACCATGACTCTTTCAAGGGCAAAAAGTAAAGGTACAAGATAGGCCCTTCGCAGAGGGAAGCAGAGGTTGTCATGCGCTTTTGAGGTTTGGATGTGTGTCCTCTTAGTGCGGTGGAACGTCACTTTATATTGCCTCCTGTGATAAAGAACTTTATTATGCAGTCTGTCGCTTTTATGTCTTCCTCATCACAGGTTCGTATAAAGCTTATTTTCCACACACTAATAGATCATACATATTAGAGAGCAATTTTTATGGCTTGCACCGATGACAACTTACTTGAGGGATCTTATTCAATCCATAGGTAGGTATGGTGGACTCACATGGCAAAATTGGGTTCATGGTTTATGGATGCACAAGTAGTATCTCTACTTAGTGCGGGAGGTTTGGCTAATGTGAGGTGGAAGCCATCGTCACGTGCTAAGGGATCTCTAATCATATAACATTGTTCGGAGCCAAGCAAACACAATTCATTATGCTGTCTTCCTTGTCCAACATCTACTTCTAGGCATGCAATAGTTTGGTGAGTGTTCACAATCATAGATGGTGTCAGAGATGATATATTTATATGTGAACCTCTCCTTCTTTATCACTTCCTATTAATTGCAACAATGACCAAGGTCTACGTTTTCCTACCCTCAACAAGTTTCAATCCTCATTCTTTTTATATGTGAAGCCATCACTTCCCATAGGATCATTACATGATCTTTCATGCTTTTGTTCTATTCTCACTCCTTTGATCATGGCAAGAGGAAAAGCCCTTCAACTAAGACACTCTTTATTATATAGCTCACGAGCTCGAATACATCGGGGGTGACACAAAGCAAAACTCAAGACTAAAACACTAAGACTTTTAATCTACTAGAGAAAAGAGAAAACTGAAAAGGAAAACTAAAACAAAGGTAAAGGCAAAAGATGTGATGGTGATACGATACCGGGGCAACTCCCCCAAGCTTGGCACAAGCCAAGGGGATTGCCCATACCAATGCTCAGTTGTCTTCCTTTGGTGGTGATGGTGGAGTTGTTGCAACATGAGTTTGATCCTCCGTCTTCCAAGGCATAGGTGCTCCATCATGGAAAGATGAACGAGTCTCCGGAATCCTCAAATCTGCAGCCAACCGTATTGATTTAAATCTATACTCATACTCACAGTTTTGGTTCTACAGGTCATAGATCTAGGCCTGGAGTTGATCAATCCTGTCATAGAGCCTAGAGAGATGCTTCCCAATGTCATTGGCATCAACCATGTGCTTGTTGGTGAACTCCGTGATCATCATGTGGTTGGCGTTAAGTCCATGCTCCACCATCCCTTGGCACTTGAAGACTTGTTGCTCCATTGCTTCGAGCCTCGTCTCCACATTTCCAGTCTTCTTAGGCCCCTCAACATCAAGGATGTGCAACATCCCCTCACGCATCTCAATAGATTGAGGGTGTTGCAGCACTCCCGTGAGGTAGGGATTGATGACCTTCTCGAAGATCTTGTCCTTCGGAGCTTTTGGGGAAGTCATAGCGATCTAGATCTGCAACAGAAACAGGCTCGAAACGAAAAACAGAGGAAATCTGTGTGATGCAGGGGTCAGACCAAACGGGAATATATATAATGATTTTTTAGACCAGAAGGAGTACCCTACACGAAAACGGAGTCCGAGAGGCGTACGAGGTGGCCACAAGCCCTCACGACACGGCCAGGGGGTGGGCCCGTGCCATGCAGGCTTGTCGCCTCCTCGCGCACTTTCCGGACTACTTCCAATTTTTTTTATTTTTTTAAATAATCCAAAACGGAGAAAATTTCCTACTCAGAAAGTTTTGGACTCTGTTTTCTTACCGAATCACATACCTCTTCGTTTTCGGAGTCTGAAACAGGCTGATAAATATCCCTTAGGTATTCTTCCGGAGTTATGGTATTGATAATATTGCTTTCAACATTTATGGGAGTACCTGAGATATAATGCTTGATTCTCTGCCCATTTACCGCTCTCGGACAATTACCTTCCGTGTTGTTGATCTTGATAGCACCGAAACGATATACTTCCTCAACAACATAGGTACCTTCCCATTTAGAGAGAAGCTTGCCTGCAAAGAATCTTAAACGAGAGTTATATAGCAAGACATAATCACCTACATTGAACTCACGCTTTTGTATCCTCTTATCATGCCACCTCTTAACCTTCTCTTTGAACAGCTTGGCATTCTCATATGCCTGAGTTCTCCACTCATCAAGCGAGCTAATATCAAATAACCTCTTCTCACCGGCAAGTTTGAAATCAAAGTTGAGCTCTTTGATTGCCCAATAAGCTTTATGCTCTAGATCAAGAGGTAAATGACATGCTTTACCGTACACCATTTTGTACGGAGACATGCCCATGGGATTCTTATAGGCAGTTCTATAAGTCCACAGTGCATCATCGAGCTTCTTAGACCAATTCTTTCTAGACCTGTTGACAGTCTTTTGCAGAATCAGTTTAATCTCTCTATTACTTAGCTCTACTTGACCACTGGACTGAGGGTGATAGGGAGACGCAATTCTATGGTTGACATCGTACTTAGCAAGCATTTTACGGAAAGCACCATGAATGAAGTGTGAACCACCGTCGGTCATTAGATATCTAGGGACTCCAAATCTAGGGAAGATAACTTCTTTCAGCATCCTGATAGAGCTGTTGTGATCAACACTACTAGTGGGGATATCTTCTACCCACTTAGTGACGTAATCAACAGCAACTAGGATATGAGTATACCCGTTGGATTTTGGAAAAGGTCCCATATAATCAAAGCCCCAGACATCAAATGGTTCAATGACAAGTGAATAGTTCATAGGCATTTCCTAACGTTTGCTAATATTACCTATTCTTTGACATTCGTCATAAGACAAGACAAACTTACGGGCATCCTTGAAGAGAGTGGGCCAATAGAAACCTGATTGCAATACCTTGTGTGCAGTTCTATGTCCCGCATGGTGTCCTCCGTAGGCCTCGGAGTGACACTTCTGTAGGATCTATCCCTGTTCATGTTTAGGTACACAACGTCTAATAACACCATCTACTCCTTCCTTATAAAGATGAGGATCATCCCAAAAGTAATGTCTCAAGTCAAAGAAGAATTTCTTCTTTTGTTGGTATGTGAAACTAGGTGGTATATATTTGGCAACGATATAGTTTGCATAATCAGCATACCACGATGCACTACATGAATCATTGATGACATTTAATTGCTCATCGGGAAAGCTGTCATCAATAGGTTGTGGGTCATCAAGAACGTTCTCCAACCTAGACAAATTATCTGCTACTGGGTTATCAGCACCCTTTCTGTCGACAACGTGCAAATCAAATTCTTGTAGCAAGAGAACCCATCTGATAAGTCTAGGTTTAGCGTCCTTCTTCTCCATGAGGTACTTAATAGCAGCATGATCAGTGTGAATCGTGACTTTGGAATCAACTATGTAAGACCTGAACTTTTCACATGCAAACACGACTGCTAAAAATTCCTTCTCAATAGTAGCATAGTTTCTCTCGGCACTGTCTAGAGTTTTACTAGCGTAGTGAATAACATTCAACTTCTTATCAACTCTTTGCCCTAGGACAGCACCAACATCATAATCGCTAGCATCACACATGATTTCAAAAGGTAAGTTCCAATCAGGTGGTTGAACAATAGGTGCAGTTATCAAAGCCCTCTTAAGTATTTCGAAGGCTTCCTCACAATCATCGTCAAAAACAAAAGGAATATCCTTTTGCAAGAGATTGGTAAGAGGCCTAGTCTTAGAGAAGTCTTTAATGAACCTTCTATAGAAACCAGCATGACCAAGGAAACTTCTTATACCTTTGATATCTGTGGGGTATGGCATTTTCTTGATTGCATCAACCTTAGCCTTATCAACTTCAATACCTCTTTCAGAAATTTTATGTCCTAAGACGATGCCTTCATTAACCATAAAGTGGCACTTCTCCCAATTCAAGACAAGATTGGTGTCTTTACATCTCTGTAAGACTCGATCAAGGTTGCTGAGCCAATCATCAAAGAAGACCCGTAAACGGAAAAGTCATCCATGAAAACCTCGACAATCTTTTCACAAAAGTCAGAGAATATAGCCATCATACATCTTTGAAAGGTGGCAGGTGCATTACACAAGCCAAAAGGCATACATCTATAAGCAAAGGTACCGAAAGGGCAGGTGAAAGTGGTTTTCTCCTGATCAGATTGTGCAACTGGTATTTGGGAGAAACCAGAATAACCGTCTAGAAAGCAGAAGTGTGTGTGTTTAGACAGCCTTTCTAGCATTTGGTCGATAAAAGGCAGAGGGTAATGATCTTTCCTAGTGGCTTTATTCAATTTACTAAAATCGATCACCATCCTATAGCCAGTAATAATCCTCTGTGGGATCAATTCATCCTTATCATTAGGGACAACGGTAATGCCTCCCTTCTTAGGGACGCAATGCACCGGCCTCACCCAATCACTATGAGCAATAGGATAAATGATACCCGCTTCCAGGAGCTTTAGTATTTCTTTTCTTACTACTTCTTTCATCTTAGGATTCAATCTCCTTTGATGATCAGCAACTGGTTTGAAATCAGGATCAGTTTTAATCTTGTGCTGGCATAAAGTGGGACTAATGCCCTTAAGATAATCAAGAGTATATCCTATAGCAGCACGGTGCTTCCTCGGAGCTTTTAGTAACTTCTTTTCTTCATGCTCTGAGAGGCTAGCACTAATTATAACAGGATATATCTCTTTCATCAAGATAGGCGTACTTAAGAGTATTAGGCAACTGTTTAAGCTTGAACATAGGATCACCCTTTGGTGGGGGTGGATCCCCAAGCAGTTCAACAGGCAAGTTATTCTTAAGGATAGGATATTGTTCTAAGACAACTCTATCTATCTCATACCTTTCATCCATATGCATATCATTTTCATGCTCAAGCAAGTACTGCTCTAAGGGATCAGTAGGAGGCACGACAATAGAAGCTAAGGCAATAGTTTCATTCTTACTAGGCAACTCCTTTTCATGAGGTTGTCTACCAAACTTGGAGAAATTGAACTCGTGTGACACACCTTCAAAGCCAATAGTGACAGTTTGCTTCTCACAATCAATATGAGCATTGACAGTATTGAGGAAGGATCTGCCAAATATGATGGGACAAAAGCTATCTTGTGCAGTAGCAAGAACGAGGAAATCAGCAGGATATTTTGTTTAACCACATAAGACTTCAACATCTCTAACAATTCCCAGAGGGCAGATAGTATCTCTATTGGCAAGCTGAATAGTGACATCAATAGGCTCTATCTCAACAGGTGCAATCTCATCTTTGATTTCATCGTATAAGGATTGAGGTATTGCACTAACACTAGCACCCACGTCACATAAACCATGATAACAATGATCTCCTATCTTAACAGAAACCACAGGCATGCCAACAACAGGCCTATGTTTGTCTCTAGCGTGAGGTTTAGCAATTCTAGCAGCATCTTCACAGAAGTGAATATTATGTCCCTCAACATCGTCGGACAGAAGATCTTTGATAATAGCAATGCTAGGTTCAACTCTAATTTTCTCAGGGGGTGTAGGTGTTCTAATATAGCCTCTACGTATTACAGTTGAAGCTTTAGAATGATCCTTTATCCTAACAGGGAAAGGTGGTTTCTCAATGTAAGCACTGGGAACCACAGGATCATTATAGGCAATGACTTTCTCTTCAACTGGAGTGGGTTTAACTATATTGACTTCTAAAGGAGGATGATATTTAAACCACTTCTCTTTGGGGAGATCAATATGAGCAGCAAATGATTCACACAATGAAGCTACTATCTCAGAGTCAAGTCCATACTTATCGCTAAAGTCACAAAAAGTATTTGTCTCGACAAAGGATTTAACGCAATCAAACGTGAAATTCATACCTGACTCCTTACCTTCTTCAAGATCTCAGTCTTTAGAGTTGCGTTTAATTCTCTCCAATAAATTCCATTCGAAGTCAATATCTCTCTTCATAAAAGAACCGGGACAAGAAGTATCAAGCATGATGCGATCATCATGAGAAAGCCGAGCATAGAAGTTCTGAATGATAATTTCTCTCGAGAGCTCATGATTGGGGCATGAATATAGCATTGATTAAAGCCTCCCCCAAGCTTGAGCGATGCTTTCTCTGTCACGAGGCCAAAAAATTTAAATATAGTTTCGATCACGATGTACTAAATGCATAGGATAAAACTTTTGATGAAATTCCAATTTCAATCGATTGTAGTCCCATGATCCAGTGTCATCACATAGCCTATACCATGTCAACGCCTTATCCTTAAAAGATAAAGGAAAGACCTTCTTCTTGACCTCATGCTCGGGCACACCTGCAAGCTTAAATAAACCACAAACTTCATCTACATAGATTAGATGCAAGTCTGGATGTGATGTTCCATCTCCTGTAAAAGGATTAGCCAGCAGTTTCTCAAGCATACCCGAAGGAAATTCAAAGCAAATATTTTCAGTAGGTGCAGCAGGTTGAGGAGCAACTCTTTGTGCTTTCGTTCGAGGTGAATATACCCCGAACAAGCCCCTCAAAGGATTAGTATCCATAGTGACATGTGACAATAAATTTCAGCATACTATATGAATGTTTCCTTACCAAGTTCCACTTACCAAAGGCGCTTCACTCCCCGGCAACGGCGCCAGAAAAGATTCTTGATGACCCACAAGTATAGGGGATCAATCGTAGTCCTTTCGATAAGTAAGAGTGTCGAACCCAACGAGGAGCAGAAGGATCTGACAAGTGGTTTTCAGCAAGGTAAAATCTGCACGCACTGAAATTGTCGGTAACAAGTGATTGTGTGGTGAGATGATTCGTAGCAAGCAACAAGTAACAAAAGTAGCAACGGTGCAGCAAAGTGGCCCAATCCCTTTTGTAGCAAGGGACAAGCCTGAAAAGTCTTATAGGAGGAAAAACACTCCCGAGGAAACACGGGAATTTCTGTCATGCTAGTTTCATCATATTCATATGATTCGCGTTCGTTACTTTGATAGTTTGATATGTGGGTGGACCAGCGCTTGGGTACTGCCCTTACTTGGACAAGCATCCCACTTATGATTAACCCCTCTCGCAAGCATCCGCAACTACGAAAGAAGAATTAAGACAAAGTCTAACCATAGCATTAAACTAGTGGATCCAAATCAGCCCCTTACGAAGCAACACATAAACTAGGGTTTAAGCTTCTGTCACTCTAGCAACCCATCATCTACTTACTACTTCCCAATGCCTTCCTCTAGGCCCAAATAATGGTGAAGTGTTATGTAGTCGACGTTCACATAACACCACTAGAGGAAAAACAACATACAACATATCAAATTACCGAACGAATACCAAATTCACATGACTACTATTAGCATGACTTATCCCATGTCCTCGGGAACAAAAGTAACTACTCACAAAGCATAATCATATTCATGACCAGAGAGGTAATGAGTACCATCAAGGATCTGAACATAAACTCTTCCACCAAGTAATCCAACTAGCATCAACTACAAAGAGTAATCAACACTACTAGCAACCTTACAAGTACCAATCGGAGTCGCGAGACGGTGATTGGTTACAAGTGATGACTAGGGTTTGAAGATGAGATGGTGCTGATGAAGATGTTGATGGTGACGAGTCCCCTCCGATGAGAGGAGTGTTGGTGATGACGATGGCGATGATTTCCCCCTCCGGGAGGGAAGTTTCCGCGGCAGGATCGTCCTGCCGGAGCTCTAGATTGGTTTTGCTCAAGTTCTGCCTCGTGGCGGCGGCGAATCCATGAAAAAGCTCCTCTTGATTTTTTTTCCAGATGGAACCCTTCATATAGCAGAAGAGGGGGGCAAGTGGGCCAGCAGGCTGCCCACAAGCCCTCATAACGCGGCCTGGGGGGTGGCCGCACCGTGCAGGCTTGTGGCCAACCCGTGGCGCCCCTCTGGCACTTCTTTGGCCCGGTATTTTTTATAAATCCGGAAAAAAATCCTCGTTGTTTTTTACGCGTTTGAAGTTGCGCGGAATAGGTATCTCAAACTTGCTCCACTTTCAGGCCAGAATTCCAGCTGCCGGCATTCTCCCTCTTCATGTAAACCTTGTAAAGTAAGAGAGAAAAGGCATAAGAATTGTACCGTGAAGTGAAATAATAGCCCAAGAAGAGATAAATAACAACATGAAAACATGATGCAAAATGGACGTATCATCGTTTGTTCGGCGCTAGATCGGGATGAATCGTGGGACGGATCGCGAGACGGTTCGTGCGATGGATCGTGGGACGGATCGAGGGACGGATCGTGAAGACGTACCACTACATCAACCGCGTTTCTTAACGCTTCCCGCTGAGCTATGTACAAGGGTATGTGGATCTAATCTCCTCTCATAGATGAACATCACCATGATAGGTCTTCGTGTGCATAGGAAATTTTTTGTTTCCCATGCAACGTTCCCCAATAGAAAGTTGGCATGGTATCATCATTTCACCCACATAGCATTTTGTGTTTGCGCCAAGTAAGACCTTTGGGATGGTCTACGGTGTTTACAGTTTAATTTTGCTGAAAAAATAGAAACTTTCGACCTCAGTCTAGGAATTTTTTTAATTCACTGGAACGTTCTTTTGATCTCAATTTTTTACACAAGATTCATATACAATTTATCAAGATTGTCTTAATTTTTCATAATTTTTGGAGTTACATAAGTATTCGAATTATACAAATTACTTCCAACTATTCTGTTTTGGACAGATTCTATTTTCTTTGTGTTGTTTGCTTATATCGATGTATCTATGGGTTGTATCAGGGGGTATGAACCATGGAGAAGTTTGAATACAGTTATCATTACACCAATATGAATAAAGAATTAGTTCACAACAATACCTAAAGTGGTGATGAATAAAGAAAGGGCTAAATAACCATTCAAATTTGGAAACTCTATATAATGGCACAAACAGAAACTAGATATATATAAATTGGTCCAAGCGGTACATAATAATACATGCAAGCAATACGTAATAATAGCTAGCATATATATATACAGGTGTTCACCGTTCTGAACACTACTCGTCTGAATCTGAATCTGCATCAGAATGTCCCAAAGCTCGTTCTTCGAGGTGACGCTGGCCATATCTTGCGGTACAACTCGTATGCAACGTATGCATCTTTTGTTGCATACTCAAGGTTGATAGGGTCAGGTGGGGTCTTCCCCCACTTCTTGTGCTGAGCCTTCGGGAAAGCCTTCTTCATATCATGGTACTCCTCGTCGATCAACGTGACAGCCATATCGGCCATCGAAGTCCTCGGATAATCAAGCTGGAATAGGCCTTGGAGATCAATGTGGCACGCAACTGGTATCTCAATACCAAATCTGCGCCTCATATTTGTCATGTCGTTCGTTATGTCAACGCTAGTGAAACGTATGCCGCTGCAAAGGAAGTCCATGAGTTCTGGACATTGCTTGTCACTACTGCAACATCAACAAATTAAAATGAAACAAATGTTACATATTGCTGCAACAAGGAAAAATGTTTCAATACAATTAAAGAGAAATTTATCATAATGATTCAAATGGAACATATTGCTATTCTATGCAATTTTAATATCCTATGAATTGATCTTTATAGGATTCCAATATTGTAACATATTGCTATCTGATGCAATTTTCATAGCCTTCGATCAGAGAAAGCCTATGTTGTAATATATCCAATGAAACCTAGGGAGATCAATATATGCTATCCAATGGAACCTAGGGAGATCAATATATCCAATGTTGTAACACATATTGCTATCCTATGCAATTTTCATATTGCTATCAAATGGTACATATAAAGAAACTCCATATTGCTATCAAATGGACCCTAGAGAAGATCAATACATGCAATTTTCATAACCTTGGATCAAATAAAGACACCAAACTTACCTCGCCCATTGGAAGATCAAGACATGTTGTTTGAAACACAGCTGGATGACAGGCAACACCTTGATGGTTGGGCGTGAACTCCAGATCAAGCCCCAAAAACGCCTCATGCTCCGGCGCGGCGTCAAGCCACTCCCGGAACCGTGACAAAAAATTTGGCACCACCCTGCTCTCGTTCGTGTACCCGCACGTGAGCCAGGTCGTGCCATGTGCGCGCACCTCTCCACTAGATATGTCATGGTGGAAGAAGCATGGAAGAAGAGAGGGGAAGAAGAAGAACAGAGGAGAGGAGAAGAACAGAGAATGACGAGAGACTCTGCTTCGGTTGCAGTTTTCATCACTGGAAACGAAGCGGGAGGGCGAACCATTTGGACCTTTAGTCCTGGGTTGGACGACAAACCGACACTAAAGGGGTGATTCGAAGGGCCGCCACCCCGGGTTAATCCACCAACCGGGACTAAAGGTCCATACGAATGGTTGCACGAACGCCCGCCACCACACATTAGTCCCGGTTTGATCCACCAACCAGGACTAAAGGGGATACGAACAGTTGTCGGCCTATTAGTCCCGGTTCTTGACTGGAACCGAGACAAAAGGGGTGAGATAAACCGGGACCAATGTCCCATGATGCCCGGCCGGCACCCTGGCATCACAAACCGGGACCAATGTCACCATAGATCCCGGTTCGTATGTGAACGGAGACTAATAGGATTTCAGGACCTGGACCAAAGCCCTCTTTTCTACTAGTGGCAACTACTCTTGGTACCGTTTCCTCGTAGGGTTATGAAAAGAGACAACTCTGGCTTAGCACTTATATAAGTTGGAGCACTCAGAGTGACCTAAAACCATGTTAGCATATGGCTCTGCTCACATAAATCTTAGTCATCAAGCCCCCGACGCCCATCCTAGAGGAGATCCAGGTCACCGCCACCACCGACAAGCACTTGATGCACCTAGTGCTCTTCCTCGCGGCCGTCGATGTTCTGGTCATCATCACACACAAGCTACACCAACATTGTCTCGCCAAGAACACCCCGATCGACGAGTCCAACGACAATGCCCCGATCACGGCCGACTCAACGTATGCCACCGTCGCTCAGATCCAGTCCAGAGGTAATGCCCCGACCGCGGCCGACTAAACGTTGCCACCGTCGCTTTGGTCGAGTCCGACACATCGGAGTTATGGTTTGCGTTCTTCATGGTTGTGATGGCTATTCTTATTATTCGAGTCCGACATATCCGACTTATGGTTCTCATTCTTCATGGTTGGTATGGCTATTCTTATCGGCTAGTTTGTACGGACTTCTATTCTCGAGCTTACTTTCAACAATTATCGAACAATGTGTAGTAATTATTAGGAAATGCTACTACTATCTGCGAACTTACCATTTTACTACCGATTGGAAGTAAATAATGGTGTGCTAATTAAAATAAAATAAAATTATACCAAATGTTTATCAAAAATGATTATATCATACTAAGGTAGTCCATTAATGATTTTAATATCAATTATTTAGTGACAAAGGTAATCACATAACAATGTTGTGTATTAATTATGTCATTTTTATCATATTTAAATTTGTTACTAAAAAATGAACTATATGTGTGAAATTTTAATTTTATGTTTTAACAAAATTTGTGCTTAAATAAAAGCTGAAAATGGCATAAATTATATGGTGCATTTGTGTATATTTTATGTGTATATACATGTGACGGTATATACTTTAATATGATTAAATATTATTATTGAGATCTCTAAAAGTGTATTGTCTAACTAATATCATTCGTGGTTTATACTTTATTATTATCTAAACATATTTACAGAACCTCCTAGAATATGAATCGAACCACTTTCAATAAAGCATGTTACATTCAGTAATAAATTGGAAAAATGTGGGTAGCAGGCTAACTAATAATTTGGTTTTTGGTATAAAATGCTTGTGCAAAAAAAACACTCTAAAAAACCGAAAACATGTGCGAAAAAAATAAAAAATAAATAAAATACGAAGGGAACATTCAGAACGCGACACGTGGTGACGGCTGAAAACGCGTCAAGTGTCGGTTTTCGAGAATGATAGCTAGGAGGCTTCTAAAGGAGTATTCACTAACTAGTTGCTCTCGAGCTTTTATTGGACGCTCCACTCCACGGCCGCCGGGAACGGTCCTGTGTTTCATGGGAGTTTTTATTGGACGCTCTTTGCGTCCAACAGCGGCCGGCCCATTAACACTAAACAAAGGATAGCACAGCTTCAAAAATATAACTGAAACGGACGAGGCTCTGCTAGGATTAGAATTCGCGAATTTTGAGTCCTGAACGAGTTGCTGTAGGCACTCGATCTGTCGGGTGCTACTTATAATAAAAGCGTGATTTTTGAAGATATCGCCTAAGCGACACATTTAATAGAATGCTTACAATTTTTTGATTTTTTCTGAAACTTTTCAGAAACAATTAAATCTATTTTTTTCTAAAATGACAATGAATTCTGTATTCCATACTTTTTTATTCTGAATGTTTTTGATAAGTTGAACAAATTTTCAAACCACAAACATTTTTTGAAATCCATGAACATTTTATTAATTCATGAACATCTTCTGAATTTATCAACATGTGTTGAACAATGACAACATTATTTTTGAAAGCACGAGCTGATTTATAAAAATAGGAACATATTTATTAACTCTAAACAAATTTTGAAAATAGAGAACAAAAATTGGAAGTGGGAACATTTACTGAAATCACAAACATTTTCTGAATTTGCAAACAAGTTGGAATATTTGAAATTAAAAGTTGGAACATTTTCCGATTTCTAGAAAATGAGAACATTTTAAAATTTCAAAATCTATATATTTTCAATGAAGCTAACAAAGTATTCGAATTCTAAACCTTTTCGGAGTTTCGGAAAAAATATATTAAAATGGGAATATTTATCTAAAATATCTACAAAATCTACAAAATGCAAACATTTTGAAATTTCTGAACATTTATAAAAAAATCAGGAAAAAATCATTGAATAAAAATGTGGAAAATTTTGTTTTGAATTTCAGAACAAATTGTAATAACACGAATAAATTTCAAATTCGTGAACAATATTATAAAATAGTGAACATTTTTAGAATATGTTTCGAAGCATGAACGTTTTTCAATTTTGTGAACAAAAATGTGAAAACGGGAACATTTTTAATTTCCCAAAAATGTAGGAATTTGTGAACAAAAGATTATAACGTGGATACTTTCAGCATTTTTGCAAATTTGTCGAAAAAGTAAACTTGAAAAATAAAATGAAAAAAAAACAAAACAAAAAAAACAAAAAGAAGGAAAAAATAAATAAAATAAAAAAGGTTCGGGAACCAAAAGCAAAAAAAATGGTTAGAACCTTCCAGAAGGTTCACAAAACGAAAGATCGAATCTCTCCCTGATAATAAAGCAAATACGGTTTCTGGTCGTCCGTCTTAAAAATTACCCTAAAGTTTTCATAAATTACCCATCATGTCACCGGTAAGTAATAAAAACGTTTCATAAAGCAAAAAATCTTCGACTGGGCCGGCCCATGTAAAAACGTCTTATGTTACGCTCTGCACGCTGAGAGAATATCCAACACACCCTATGGGCCGGCCCATGCACAGGCACCTGCTTTTAGTTCCATTTATTTATTTATTTTCAGTTTTGTTTTACTTTTTTATTTGAAATAATTTAGAACTTCAAATAATCTTTAAAATTTTAATAAACTGAAAATTATAAATCAACATATTTCAAAAATTAAAATGTTTGTGACTTCAAAAACTGTTCGGAGTTTTGTAAAAAATACTCGCATATACAATAAAATGTTTGCAATTTTAGAAAATATTTGTACAATAAGAAAAGTCCATGATCTCAAATACAATTCCATGTATTAAAAATTGTTAAAGGCATTTAACAAAATGCTTTCTAATTCAAAATATGTTAATGCATTTTAAAAATGTCTTAATATATTAAAAATAGCTAATTCCTGTTTTGATAGTTTCTTTTTTTTATTTAAAATTTTCCGTTCCATTTTTTTATTTATAATTTAAATAATTTAGAATTACAAAAACTTTTGCATACTAAAAAATAGGAATTTTAAATTAAAATGCTGACGAATTTTTATTTTGAATTAAAAATAGGATTCAAAAAAAGCGCCGGATTTTTATATTTGTTTCGCAAATTCCAAAACAATTTCCATGAATTTAATAAATATATTACTGATTTATAAAAATGTTTGTTTATTCAGAAAACTTCATGCGTTTCAAAAAATGTTTGTGAATTTAAAATAAAATCCTCCAACATCCAAAATTATGTTCGTCTTTTCTTGAATTGATCGCCAATTCAAAATAAAATATTTAAACCCGTTCGAAATATAAATAATATTCATGATTTTTAGTAAATGTTTGTAAATTGTAAAAAATGTTCTTGATTTTAAAATTGTTCCCATATTTATAAAATTGTTCACAAAAGATCTAATGTATATACTTAAACATTAATGCTTCTAAGTCTATGTGACAATATACCTGTGTGAATTTTGAAGAATTAACTGTTGGATGCATCGCATTATTATTTTACGTTTTCTAAAAAAAATCTTGAATTTCAGAATAAATCTTTGAGTTACCAAGATTTTTGAAAATGTAAAGATTGCTTCAACTTGTGAATAAATTTAAAATAAAAATCTTTTTCTTGCATTTGTGTACCAAATTTCTAAATCAAGCGATGATATGTGAACATAATGTGTTCATCATCATTGAAGATTATGTTTTTTTACCATGGCAACGCACGGGCCATTTTGCTAGTATCTTCTAAACGGGTCTGCCCCTCTTGATGGATCGGCTGTGCGGGGACTCGACATTTTGAGGCAGAATGCGGTAAATAAGGTATTCCGTGTTTCACTACTTGTTTTGTGTCTGCTAGGCGGCCGTCGGACGATTTCACCATTGACCGTTGGATCCTGTAGTAGCTTTGCAAAGTCAGACATCTATCCACATCCACGGAGCCCAGCATCGCTCAGCTTTTTTTTTCCTCTCGCTCATGAGGATTCAGCTCTGGCTCTCTCCTGGCTCATGGATGCCCATGCTGCGTGGCATGTCTCTCACGCTGCAAACGATCAGGTCGTTGACTAAGCAAACCTTGTAACATGTTTTGAGAAAAAAAAAGAGGCAAAGTTTAGCACAATATTAGTGTATACAACATGGTTATAAGAATTTTTCTATTGCATGTCAAAGACAATACTAAATAATTGAGTATATATATGCAACAAACTAATTCATTGTGACAAAAAAATGTTCAAAAAATGGCTGCAACGTATTCAAACAATAATAAGCTGCCTTTCAAAGTCGCCCGATGTGACCGATATAGCACATTATAGCCGTATGCTCTCTTGCCAGTAACCCCGCTCCGACGTGACAACATCATGCAAACACCGAGTCTCCCTTCTTGCAGCGTCGCTCGGTTCTGACTCACGGCAGCCATACTATCATCACTCTCAACCACACCATATCGCCTCTTTCTCTACATGAGAAGAAGTGCCGCTCCGTCACAAACATCGTCGATCAACCCATATTTGTCCCGCTGACATTCGTCACAATATTAGGACCACTTGCGACAAAAATGCCTGCCACCGACATTTACAAACCTATTGTGTGTAAGTATTATTTATGTAATTAAGTCTCTAGCTCTTTTTCATTATTGCATGTGTAATTATCCTTGTTGTATTATGCAGATTGAAGATCCTCGAATGCAAAAGAGGACAAATATATGACATTGGGTTCATTAACCCAGATACCGTAAATGCACATAACATATGTAATACACCAAGGCTACAGAGAACAACTTGCTAACTACGTTACTTCGACAACATGACAGAAGGGAAAAACTATTTCCTTACAACTTCGGGTAAGTGTTACTAGTTGTCTTCTGCACATTATGTTTCGCTTACTCGAGGTTAAGTGTAATTGATATGTTATGTGTGCGCAGGTTTTACTTTATTCAGCTAATCATTAGGCTTGACGAGGGAGTAATAATTGTCTTGGACTCGCTATGTAAAGACCCTACGGAGTTACTGAAATGCTCCACAGGTAGGTTCAATCATTATATATCACACCATATCGACAACTTTCTTTCATTTCCTGATATCAAGTAATCAATTTCTTTATCATGAAGGGTTTGGAAAAAGTTCATCAAGAAAGTTAAAGGGTGAATGGAATAAGGAGCTGCAATTTACCTTCTGCAAAGTAAGTAGTACTAGCTAGTTTCGCGCATCTTGATTTTCATTCATTCTAGTTTCAATACCATTATCATGCTTGATTATTATTTTGATTGAACTCTATTCTCGTAAAGTACTGCTTGAGACAGGAATCCGGGACTAATTTATATGAATTCTTCGTTTGTGAGTGGATTCACGAGACGACCGCTTAGAACGGCAGATGTTTTAAAGAACTTGATATACGTAAACAATATTCACATTTTTATTTTATTACCATCAACTGTGTTGAGTTTCATTCATATATATATATTTTATTCTTCATGCAGGTAATCTTACAACTGTTTCATAAATAAATTACATTTGGAATACCAATAGTTAGATTTATATTGATTCATTACATAAAATTAGATGTAAAAAATTTAAAAATATAGGTCCCAAGGCCAGAAAAATTGTATTTCATGTATATTTTACGCTATGTTTTTATGTTTGTAATTTTACGTGACATCAAATATTTTTTATGTGACTATAAATTTTCTTATGGTCTCTTTTTATGTATGAAATAAGAAAAAAAATATGAAACATAAAATTACGGTACATTAATACCCCCTTTAAATTAGATCAAGCGGAAGCGGGAAGAACTCCTACCAAATGATCACATACGAGCAATTTAAGAGGAATTGGCGGGATTCTTTGTTGAACATGTTATACCATCAGACGTGGAATGTCATCAAGATTTCCTTACCGATTTTGGTGGACTATAGATATTAGTTAGGGATTGCAAGAGATATTATACATTGTATATATGCATGATCGTGTACTATATGTAGTAGCGTCGAGCTTATTCGACCAAGCACAGAGAAAGAGAGGTCACTTCTCTCTATATATGTTCATGACGATGTTGTGTAATTAATGATTCCTTCATTTACTTACTAGCTAGCGTCGAGTTCTTTTTATATGTAGTAGATATCGTCGACCAAGCAGGGAGAAATTAAGAGAGATCGCTTCTCTCTATATGCAGTAGCTAGCTAATTAACACAATATGAAACCCCTAATAAAACCCTCCAAAAGCCCTACCCCCCATTTGAAAAAACAAAAAACCCAGTGCCTGCGAGCTGCTGACAAGTGGTTGTCTTTGGGTCCCGATTGGTGTTACCCACCGGGACTAACGGTCCTCCTGCCTGGGCGCCCCGCAGCAGCCACGTGGAGATCCTTTGGGCCTGGTTTGTAAACCAACCGAGAGTAAAGGTTTGGGCCTTTAGTCCCGATTGTTTTCTTCCGGTTGGAGAACCGGGACTAAAGCCCCTCTGGAACATCGACTAAATCCCTGTTTTCTACTAGTGTATGGTCATGGTACTGTGAGAACAAATCAGAATGATGTCGATCTGGATGAATTTCAGTACATTGAGGTGCTAGTGATTGCCACTCAAACATGGTGAGTTGAGTGAATTGGCTGGCCGGATATATAGGTTTTAATACTACAACCCACACCGTGGGTGTTCATGCATTATTGACCGGGTCTCGTTCAAATATTTTCTTTTATTTGAAGGAAATAGAGTGGGTGCGTTGGTTATAAGCTTGACAGAGTAGGGCATGTAATCCTCTAGCCTTAGTGCTCCCCGTCATGGAGCAGGTTAGTACACGTAAAGCCAAGGTTGGTTATGATTATGGCGAGAGCAATGAAGGGATGCATGATTTAATGTTAAATTATGCGTCCTATCTTAGACATGATGTTTACAAGACATGACTATCTAATTATGTCTCTAATAATAAAGACTTGACTATCTAATTATGCATGAGACATATGTCTATTCTATGTATGTACAAATGACTACCTAATTATGTATGATACATAACACTTATGCTATGACAACACGTGCTTAGATAGAACATAATGCTCCCACAACAAGACATTACAAGCAAATAATAGAAAATTCATCTGAATTAAAACGGTACACCTGAACTTACAAAATACACTTTAACAACTACATGATGGCATCATCGTCATCCTTCATCGATGTGAAGCTCTTTCCCTTTGTTGATGTGGAGCTCTTGCCCTTCGTTGATGCAGAGCTCTAACCCTTCAACGATGCAATACTCTTGGCCTTGGTGCTCAGCACGAAGTCCTGATTGGACTTAGAGTCCCTACCTTCTTTGCCAAGCTTCAAGGAGCAGGCCACCAATGGGGTAGAGAGCCCCTGTGCCACTACTCGGCCCACTGTTCCCACAGTCCAGCCTAGTGGACTAACTTCCTGGTAGTCACCCCCTGGTGTTATGCACCGTCATTTTTGGGTCCTTTAGACGCGGTGTGTGTGGGCCTTGGCGCTGATGGTGTTAGCAAGTAATATAATGTTTAATATATATGGTTGGTAAGATAACCTAATCTTAAAATATACCCCTTTCTTTCCTGAATATAAGTTTTTTTAGAGATTCCACTACATATTACATAGGGATGTGTATATGCATATTTTAGAGTGTAAATTCACTCATTTTACTCTATGTAGTCCATAGTGAAAT
This sequence comes from Hordeum vulgare subsp. vulgare, assembly GCF_904849725.1. Taxonomy (NCBI): domain Eukaryota; kingdom Viridiplantae; phylum Streptophyta; class Magnoliopsida; order Poales; family Poaceae; genus Hordeum; species Hordeum vulgare. Next base: position 73,890,329 of record NC_058524.1, on the reverse strand, counting down.
CTCTTCTAAGACTTTTATTTAGGAACGAAGGGAGTACATTTTAACTACTGCGTTTTGTTTTAAATTCATGAACATTTTTTTCAATTTTTAAAGAATTTTTCGATTAGAGAACATTTTCAGATCCATGAAGTTTTTTTGAATTAAAAATAGTGTTTTAGTTTGCAAAAAACAATCTTTAACTCTAGGGAAATTTTTGAATTCATGAACATTTTTTAAAATCATGATTTTTCTTGGAATCACGATTTTCAAATCGGTAAAGAATTACACTTTTTTTAGTTTAAGAGAACCTTTTGAATTAAGAATTATATTTACAATTACTGAACATTTTTCAAATTTCTGATTATTTATTTAATATTATTTTGGGAAGATATAAATATAAATAAATTAAAAGAAAAGCGGTCGAAGTAGAGAAAAGGGATCAGAAAAGAAAAGCGGTCGAAGTAGAGAAAAGAAGACCATGCGGGGGAGCCTCTCCCGCATCGCATCGCATCACCCCCTTTGCATCGCTGTCCATGACGACGCAGTACGCACCAAAGGTGTACTCGGATTTCCTTCTCCTGGCCGAGCCGACGGCGACTCGGTGAGCTGCTCTACTCTTTCTACACGGAGACGGATAGGCCTGTGCCTAAATATATATATACACACGCCCCACAGCCTCGTGGCAGATCGATCGAATAGAATCGGGCCTTGGAACAATGTCAGCGTGGTCAGGCCTCGCCTTCGTTGTGGCCTCGGCCGTCACGGGCAGCGCCGTCACCCTGGCGGCGTCGGCGTTCTATGACCTCTACCTCCAGCGCTCACACGCCTTCGACATCATGCCCTCGGATCTGTCTCCCGGCAGCCGGTACATCTACACCCGCACCCAGAGCAACGACAAGGCGGAGCGGGCCATCACCACCTGCAGCGTCCTCAGCGCCTTGGACGCCGACAGGGCTGATCCGGTCGTCGGCCGCGACGACGAGATCGACCGCGTCGTCTGCATCCTCTGCCGCCGCACCAAGAACTGCGCCGCCCTCGTTGGCCCTGCGGGGGTCGGCAAGACGGCCATCGTCGAGGGCCTCGCGCAGCGCATCGCCACCGGGAACGTCCCCGACGCCCTTGCCGGAGCACGCATCCTGGAGCTCGACATGGGAGCGGTGGTTGCCGGGACAATATGGCGCGGCATGTTCGAGGAGCGCTTGAAAGACGCCATCAAGCACGCCGAGGAGGCGGGAGGCAAGGTGATCCTCTTCATTGATGAGTTGCACATGATTGTTGGCGCCGGCGATAAAGGAGGCCCCATGGACGCTGCCAATATCCTCAAGCCAGCATTAGCCCGCGGTCGCATCCGTTGTGTGGGTGCTACTACTTCCGAAGAGTATCACAGGTATATCCAGAGGGACGCTGCGCTTGAGCGCCGGTTCCAGAAGGTTGTTGTCGAGGAGCCAAACGTGCAGGCAACCATTGCCATCCTAAGAGGGCTGAAACAGCGGTACCAAGAGCACCATGGCTTGAAAATCCACGACGATGCTCTTGTTGCTGCAGCACAGCTCGCCGGCCGCTACATTACTGGTTTGTTACTCAAGTCTTCACAAAAATTTAAAAAATGATAATTCAGTTTACTGTTGTTTTAATTGCAACTTGTCAATCAGTGTATGTATGTTGAAGGCGATTGATTGATTTTGTGTGTTCTCAGGTCGCCAGTTTCCTGACAAGGCGATTGATTTGATGGACGAGGCATGCTCTACCGCAAAGGTGCATTTTGACAAGCAGAAAGTGGAGAACAGTATAATTGGCTCTATATTTGCACCGAAGGAGTTAACTGTTAGCCCAGATCATGTCGCACAGGTAAATCATAATCATATATGTGAATAGTTTCTGTTGTTACCAATAGTATGTATCTTTCATATTTGAAATGTTATTTGAAGGTTGTCAGTCGATGCACTAGAATCCCTCTCACCACACTTGGTCAAGAAGAGAAGGAGAAGCTAGTCCACCTAGCGAAAAAATTGCATGAGCGAGTTGTCGGTCAGGATGAAGCCGTCAATTTGGTTGCTCAAGCTGTGCTACGTTCTAGGATTGGTTTTGGTCAATCTAGCCGACCGATAGGTTCATTCCTCTTTTTGGGGCCGCTTGGTGTTGGAAAAACAGAACTCGTAAAAGCCCTCGCCGAGAGGATATTTGACAATGAGAAGGCATTGATCCGCTTTGATATGTCGGAATATGCTGAGAGTGGGTCTGTGGCACGCCTCATTGGGGGACCTCGAAGGTTTGACTCTCCCACTTCCTGCACATGTTTTATTCCTTCTTGACACTAATCCATTTGACTTTCTAAAGTTATGAAGAAGATGGACAACTTACCGAGAAAGTCAAGAGGTGTCCATATAGTGTTGTCCTTCTCAACCAGGTGGATAAGGCAGATCCCTCATTATTCAAGGTTTTTATCCAACTCCTAGATGATGGTGCGTTGACCGATGGCAAAGGAGAGGTGGTAGATTTTAAAAACACTATCATCATTATGACCTCAACTCTAGGAGCAGAGCACCTAGCAACGAGAATGGCCGTAGAAAACGCAGTCAAAGTTGGACGGCATCTTCTTATGGAGCAGGTCTGTAATATCAGAGTGTCCTTTTTACAGGTCTTAATAGATGCCTGCTAATTGTCATATGCACTTGTTCTTGCAGGTTCAGAAACGCTTCAAGCCTGAACTTATTGACAGACTGAGTGAGGTTGTGATATTTGAGCCGCTTTCACATGGCGAACTGAAGGAAATAGTGAAAATCCAGATGAAGGATGTCATTGCCACAGTAGCTAACAAGGGTGTCTCTCTATTTATAACTGATGCCGCGCTGGATGTCATTTGGTCGGAATCATACCACCTGGTAAGTGGCGCAAGGCCCATCAGGAGATGGGTGGAGAAGAATGTGATGACAGTTCTTTCAAACATGCTGCTCGATCGAGAAGCTTGTGAAGGCTCGACGGTCTCCATCGATGCTCCAGATATTAACAGGGGGCTGAGGTTCCATGTACTGAAGAAGCAGGGGAGCATAGATCCATAAAGCCAGCAATGAGTTCTGCCGTGGCCACTCCATAGCAGCATCTGACGAAAACAGTGGATGTATATAGATTGTTAGTGATTTATGATGGGTATTTTACTTAGCTTTTTTAACAAGATGGTAGTACACAAATATACAAACATGTCCATGTTGATCAAGGTTATTGAGCTATACTATTGCAATGAGTGAGTTTTGCCAGTCCATGCTCTGTGTGTAGTACACACACAAATATATATCGAGGTTGATCAAGGTTACTTAGTACACTGTCACATTTAGTTAGTTGCATTTACTATATTCTTACTTGCTTTTCGTAAACTGTCTGCCTTTTGGGGGTTGTCATAAGCAGGGCCAAGCGGATTTTTTTTTCTAGGACTATTGTATCGGCTATTTATGTATGTGCACAATGAAGTGTTCCTGCATGGGCACTATTTTAGGACCGCAAAATACTACCAGTGTGACAGATGATAGAATTTTTGTTTGTGTAATTTATGTGCACTGATATTATTGTCGGATAAAACGGACTTCACAGCTTGGCATGACTCTTTCGTGCTGCCGGATGTCCTCCATCTCCAAAGAATTGTATAACTGACAATTGCCTTGTTGTTTTAAGTTAATGCCGGATTGTGTTTAGTCTTGTTGTGTCTTACAGGTTTACTCCATGCATCACCGTGGAGAATTATGTTGTACATCAATGCCTACTTCACATAATTAAGGACAGTAAAACCGGGCACCTTTCCTGCCCTCCTAGACCATCAAGGTTTCTGACCGTTAGATATCAGTTCTGGATCGTTGCTGGCCATCGGATGACTTAATTTCATGTGGGTTGTGTGTCCTTGGGAGGCTATTCCGAAGGAAAAACCGATGGCCTCTCGTTGATTGGGCCAGGCAGCCCATCTAGCGGTTGGGGAAAGCACAACCCACCAAGGAGCCTGTGAGGTCGCTCCAGGTAAGAAGACGGACATCGAAGGGGCAGCGATCCATCTCCCTTCCTCCTCCGCTTTGCAGCCTCTTCGCGAAGGTTGAAACAGAGAGGGGCTCCGTTCTTAGATCGGTGGCGTCGAGGGGTTCAATACTCCACTGTTAGGCCACCTAGGAATCATGGAAGGACCCGTCACCTCCATCGATGTTGACCACAATCGGGAGGTCCCACTGCGATCTGACTGTTCGGCGGTGGCAGCGACCCTAGAACCCTAGGCGGGCCGACGAGCAGTCGCTCAAGACAAACCTTATTGTTCATTAATCTGCAGGTGCACCCCCTCCCAGCCTCCCTCCTTAAGACCATGTTCGTTTCTAGGAGTTTGATTCCATACCTGCGGGGTTTCAATTTCTAATCCATGTATAATCTTCCTTTGAAAATTTGTTCGATTATGTGAGGGATCAAAGTGAATATGACAGTGACAATGCTAACTGCAATAACCCATGGCTAGCAATTTGAAAGTGTGCGGTGATTTTTGCAAGAAAAGAAAATATATTTTGTCATGTCAACAGTCTGCATCTATAGGTGAAGTCAATGGTCTGGAGCATTTAAACATGTGAGGATGACAAGTTATGTTTAAGCATTCAGCCACCAAGTTGTGGTCTCCAACGATTATTGCAACTACTTAGATACAAATCTAGGTAATATAACATATGCGGTTCACTTACACATGTTTGTTCCTCTATACTACATATTCAATTAAACGTATTTGAATTTTATCTGAAGAGAGTAGAGCAGGTGTTGCAGGTTTTACTGATTAGTGATTAGATGTTCTCTCTGAAAATATCTCAGACAACTATTTGAGACATTGGCCTTTATTGAAGGTGCCATGGTGTTTTCTCTCTAGAAATATCTCAACCCACTATTTGAGACATTGGCCTTTATTAATAAAGGTGTCATGGTCTTTTCAAGAAATTTGAATCTTGGAGATATGTACAAATGTTGTCTTCGACTATTGCCAGGTGCATGCTTGTTTCTACCATTTGACGATTACAATTACTAAATGCATCAAACTTGTTGTAAGATGAACTTTTGGATAATAGGACACGTATAGGAATTATGAAGTGTGTTTTGACGCATACATCAAAGGAAATAGCGATGCCTAATTTGTTTTGAATATTATTTTTATTAGTTCATAACTAAGCATACCTTTTTTAATAGTAAGATAAGAAATTTGTAACTAATCCACCACTTCATACTGAAGTTTCTTGTTGTCGGTATTGCTCCTTGTCCTCGATCATACCATTTAATTGAGTAGTGTGTAGTCCATTTGCTCTGATGAAGAGACACAAGCATATTCTCTTATAAATTATAAGTTTGCATTGCAACTAAGAATAAGACCATCATTAGTAAATTTCTTCCAGGATTGACATTATGCATGACCATACATTTGTGATCCAACTATCATTGGATGACTAAAATATGTTTAGCACTCAAAGATTTGTTGTTTCATTGTATCACATAGTTTGTCAAGTTATGCCTGTATTTTTGGTTCCTCGTCCCTGTGGCATGCGATAAAGCTCTAGCTCAAATCCTCCCCGAACTGTCGTGGGGAAATTTATGCAGCCATGCTCATATCTGTACACCGTTGAAGGGTTTTCTAGGTGTGCTTCAGCAATATGCGCACTATTGCCCAATATGTGAACATCGCTTCATTATGTTAATTAATGTCACGCCAAAGAATGTTTAACGTACATGTAGTCTTATTAAAGGAAAATGATGACTAGACCGACTGTCAATCATACATACGAAACACAAGGTGGATCAAACTATCTTATCAGTTATAAGTACTTATAAATTTCCGCAATTGCGATTATTTTTTGAAAATTCTGATTATTTTATCATCACAATGGACGGGCGCAGCAACGCACGCCATCAATGATCTAGTCTGAGTTTAGAATGCATTCAAGGGGACAAGGAGACCCGAGGAAGGTAGAAAGTGGTTAGTGAGTCCCCTCAATTTATCTCCTTGTAAGGACCACTGCCTCGACTCAGTATGAAGAACAGGAATGAATTTGTGGTACCTTCTACCATTATATCCTTGAGGTGGACGGTTTTAGTATTTGCACCCCCAGCTTTCAGCCCAATCATCCTTGACTGCTGCTAATGATTTCTCTTTTTTTTTTGATCTTATTGTCAAATTATAGGGAATCGTTTTCAGTCGGAGCGTCAGCTGAAACGTCCCACTGGACGCGCAAGGCACGTTGGATCTATTGCGATCCAAAGACCCCCTCAACGTCACATGGATACCTTCTTAGTTTTTTTTCAGCTGCCCACCGATTGCTACAAGGGGATTCATTTGCTACAATCGCTCATGGGGTCGACTCCATTTCGAACAACAGGGGCGGCGACGACGTTCTCCAACGATCTATGGCTTCGCTGGAAGGTAACCCCTTTCGTTCTCCCCGATTTCCCCCTCTCCCCTCATTCTCGCTAGGGTTTCGCGGTGTGTCGTCGATCAGGCTGCAGAGGAGCGGCGGAGGCTCGGAGGGGGACGCGGTGGTGGGCGCTACCTTCTTTCCCCGCGGCCACACCTTCTTCCACGCATGCGCCCGCGAGGTCCTAGCGCTGATGTGGACCGATGCTTCACCACCAGCCTTCCCAGTTCATTCGGCGAGCGACAACCTGGCACCAAACAACATCAGTCCAACAGTTTCTTTCCTTTCCTTTCCTTTCCTCCCCGATTCCCAGTGACGGACGGACGGGCAGGACCGACGGGAGGCATCTCAACGCTCGCTCCACCGCCACCGCCACTCTGCTCCTCCTCCTACCCCGCCAATCGCCATGGAGGAAGCCAAGGGTAAGCTCTGCCGCCCTGCATCAGTTATTACCTTGTGGGGTCAGATTGTTTAGTACTCTGCTCAATTCAGCACGACAAGTTCAACTGTCCAAGGATCTGGAAGAAGTCGGTCCTGCGCTTGTTAAATCTGGAGATCCTGTAGTTCCGGACAAATAGTAGAGCAGAGCAGGCCATACACGAGGGCTAAAGAAAAAAAAGAAAAAGTCCATTTTAAACTCTAAATTCATAGAGGTTCGGCAAATCAAACCCTCAAGTCCAAATCCCTGTCGTTTGCACTCTGAACTATATGGTCCGGGTCTAAATCGAACCCTGAGACACAAAAATACTCACGTGAGAAATGTCAATCGGGATTCGGCTGGCTGATGGGCCAGGGAGCGCGTTGGGTCGGCCCATTTTTTTTTCTTAGACTGTTAAAAAAAGACTGCCGCATGGTCTAAAAAAATAAAAATAAAAAAGTGAACACCAAAAATTTATAAAAGCGAAAAAGTTAATAAAAAAAGGCTGCCCTTTTTCAAAAAATAAAAATAAATATAAAAAATAGAATGAAAATTAATATTTTAAAAAAGAGTAAAAAAGAAAAAAAACATACATGACAATAATGCTAGACTTAAATATTATAAAAATAGTACATGCCATTTCAAAATATATTTAAGTATTATAAAAATAGTATGTGCCATTAAAAAAAATAAAAATATTATAAAAATAGTACATGATATTATAAAATGTATTTAAATATTACAAAAATAGTACGTGGCATTAAAAAATGTATTTAAATATTATAAAAATAGTACGTGGTATTTTAAATTATATTTAAATATTATAAAAATAGTACGTGGCATTACAAAATATATTTAAAAATTATAAAAATAGTACGTGACATTTTAAATATATTTAAATATTATAAAAATAGTACGTGGTATTTTAAAAATATATTTAAATATTATAAAAATAGTATGTGGCATTACAAAAATATATTTAAATATTATAATAATAGTACATGGTATTTCAAAATATAGTTAAATATTATAAAAATAGTACGTGACATTACAAAATATATTTAAATATTATAAAAATAGTACGTGACATTTTAAAATATATTCAAATATTATAAAAATAGTACGTGGCATTACAAAATATATTTAAATATTAAAAAATAGTACGGGGCATTTTAAAATATATTTAAAAATTATAAAAATACTACGTGGCTTTTTAAATTATATTTAAATATTATAAAAATAGTACATGACATTTTGAAATATATTTAAATATTATAAAAATAGTACGTGCCATTTTAAAATATATTTAAATATTATAAAAATAGTATGTGGCATTACAAAATATATTTTAATATTATAAAAATGTTACGTGGTATTTTAAAATATTTTGAAGTCCGAGAGTGAGATGGGCTTGCCTGACCTGTCCTGCACAATCTTGCTGAATTCATGTGGATCTTGTTTGTTTATCGAAAAATGATTGAAAACAGTCGGATGATTTATTTGCCGGTCAGCCGCGTTTGGCGCCGTCCGATACTACGTGATCCTCTGTGTCCCACGCGAAGGTAGCCCATCCATCGTCGAGTTCCTGACCTATTGTAACTAGCATCGCCGTGGTTGTCTGTATTTCAAAACAACCCTTTCAACACGTAGTTCACACAAAGTGCTTTGCCAGGTAGCTACAAGTGATGGCACATATACTAAGAGGGTGCTTGGATATGTTTTAGTCCCATGACTAAAAGTAATGAGACTAAAACTTGCTAGCCTCACCCATGCTTGGATCCAAATACTAAAAAGACTAAAATCAAGTTAATGAGCATTTATTATCCTTCAAACCCTCCAATTCAGAACTTGCATGAGGAGTTAAATGAGGAGAGAGAGGACTAATGCACATTTTAGTAGGGGTATCCCTGACTAAAAGATTTTAGCCTCAAGACTAGTTTTAGCCTCTCTTTAGTCAGGGGTGCTTGGAACTTTAGCCTCTTAAAGAGATTAGTTTTAGTCAAACTAGTTTTAGTCTCTTGGATCCAAGCACCCTCTAACACATCACTCGTACTAGCATCCTTGACGACGCCGTTGCCATTGTACCATCATCGAAACAGTGGGGTCATTATCGTTGCATCGCCGTCGCAACACTGTCGCGACCGTGAAACATGCCGACGTAGCAACGTGGATGCAGTCGGGCTTCCTTCGTAGTATTGTGGTAGGTGTCGAAGCACGACAACACAACATTGCTCTAAATTTTTTAGAGCATCTTGTCGTCGCATCGCCACGGGCGTCAAAGCACACCATGGGCATTGGAAGCATGTCGTTACGCCATCATCATGGCCGTCGCAGCACGCCTCATACCATCACCGCGTTCGTTGACACAGACCACGGGAGTTAGAAGCATGTCGTCGCGCCGTCGAAGCATGTTGTGATAGAATCATCGTGGACGTCGAAGCACACCACAGGCGTTAGAAGCATGTCATTGTGCCATTGTTGTGGCCGTCGCAGCGCGCCTCATACCATCACCACCGTCATCGAAGCACACCACAAACCTTAGAAGCAAGTTGTCGCGTCATCGTGATCGTCGTAGCATCACCGGGACCATCGAAGCACACCACGTGTGTTAGAAGCATGTCACTGCGCCATTGTGTGGTCATCGCAGCACGCCTCATACCATCACCACGACGGGTGTTTGAAGAATGTCGTCACGCCATCGCGACCGTCGTAGCATCACCGCGATCGCTGAAGCACATCACGGGCGTTACAAGCATGTTGTTGTGCTATTCCGTGGTCGTCCCAACACGCCTCATACCATCACCGCGGCCGTCGAAGCACACCACGTGCATTAGAAGCATGTTGTCACGGTCATCGTAGCATGCCTCGTACCATCATTGCGGCCGTCACGGTCACTGAAACACACCACGACTGTTCAAAGCATGTTGTCGTACCAATGGCATGACCATTGAAGCACACCACGGGTGTTCGAAGCATGTGGTCGTGCCAACGCCGCGGCACATCACGGGTGTTCAAAGCATGTAGCCGTGCCAACGTCGCGACTGTTGAAGCACACCACGGGTGTTCGAAGCATGTCGTCGTGCTAATGCCGTGACCGTTGAAGCAAAACACAAGTGTTCGAAGCATGTCATCATGCCAATGCCGTGACCGTTGAAGCACACCATGGGTGTTCGAAAGCATGCCGTCGTGCCAACGCCGCGGTCGTTGAATTACAACATGGGTGTTTGAAGCATGTCGCCATGCTAATGTCGCATCCGTAGAGGCACACCATGGGTGTTCGAAGCATGTTGTCGTGCCAACACCGTCGTTGTCACAACATTATCAAAGCAGCTAGGGTGCGACCGTTGCATCATCGTGACCGTTGAAGCACACCACAGGTGTTCGAACCATGTCGCCGTACCAACACCGCGGCCGTTGAAGCACAACACGGGTGTTCGAAGCATGTCACCGTGCCAATGCCGCGACCGTTAAAGCACAACACGGGTGTTCGAAGCATGTCGTCGTGCCAATGCCGTGACCATTGAAGCAAATCATGGGTGTTCGAAGCATGTCGTTGTACCAACGCCATGGCCGTTGAATTACACCATGGGTGTTTGAATCATGTCCCCGTACCAACACCGTGGCCGTTGAAGCACAACACGGGTGTTCGAAGCATGTTGCCCTGCCAATGCCGCGGCCGTTGAAGCACAACACGGGTGTTCGAAGCATGTCGTCGTGCCAATGTCGTGACCATTGAAGCAAATCATGGGTGATCGAAGCATGTCGTTGTACCAACGCCATGGCCGTTGAATTACACCATGGGTGTTTGAAGCATGTCGCCATGCCAACGCCGTGGCCCTTGAAGCACACCACGGGTGTTCGAAGCATGTCGTCGTGCCAACGTCGTCGTTGTCGTAACATCATCAAAGCAGCGAGGGTGCGGCCGCTGCATCATCGTGATCGTTGAAGCACACCACAGGTGTTCGAACCATGTCGCCGTACCAACGCCGCGGCCGTTGAAGCACAACTCGGGTGTTCGAAGCATGATGCCGTGCCAATGCCGTGACCATTGAAGAAAATCATGGGTGTTCGAAGCATGTCGTTGTACCAACGCCATGGCCGTTGAATTACACCATGGGTGTTTGAAGCATGTCGACATGCCAACGCCGTGGCCCTTGAAGCACACCACGGGTGTTCAAAGCATGTTGACGCGCCAACGTCCCCGTTGTCGTAACATCATCAAAGTAGCCAGGGTGCGGCCGCTGCATCATCGTGACCGTTGAAGCACACCACTGGTGTTTGAAGCATGTCGATGTGACAACGCCGTGGTTGTCGCAACATCATCGAAGATTGAACCCACTATAATGCACCTCTCTCACTTAAGATAAACCAATCTAGTTGGCAAAACTAAACTGGTAGATCGGAGACAATTACAAAGATATAATGATCATGCAAATAAAAATCAAATAGTAATTCAGAGACAAATGAATTCTTTTTCATGAATAATTTGAACATAAACACACAATACATCAGATCTCAACAATCAGGCCGCACAAAATGATTACATAAGATAAATCACCGCGAGAATCACAGTGATCTTGGCAATGAAGAACATAAAGAGAGTGAGAGTCATCTAGATACTAGCTATGGTAAAAACAAACCCTCACTGATTTCTTTGTCTATGTGTTCTCGAGGCTAATTTTGATTCACTTTACATATTCTTACTGCAGAACTGAAGGTGTGAGAAGAAATATTCTTTCTATTACCAATAGATCACATACACATCTGTTTCTAATTTTTTGATATGAGTATCTACGGAAGAATTATTATTTAATCTATGATACGTTTTAATAAGCACACTAATAGGCCACCTTTCTCAAAAGCGCGCACACACACTAGTAGGCCACCTTGCTAGTTTGGATGAAAATGGATATAAAAAATAAGGCCACACGCACTAGTAGGCCACCTTGCTAGTTTAAATGAAAATGGATATAAAAAAATAAGGCCATCTTGTGGTCAGGGTAATTTTTCCATGTGGCCCGCATCATACCCTCCCTATTTACAAAGGCCAACGGGGAGGGAGGGCAATCTCGCGCTCCCTCTCCCCTCCGCTCTTTGGCTCATACCACGCAGGCCCGCCCGCCTCCACGCGACTTGACGCCGGCCACCACGCGACCTATTGCTCGGGCATACCAAACTCTCGCATGTCGTCTAAATATGAAATACTGTTATCAAAATCACCAAGCGGTGACGGATCATGTGTAATCTCATGACAGTTGTCTGCAAAGATAACATAGTTACCATCTTCCTCCACAATGGATGGTGTTGTTTCGTACAAATGGGTGCCGGACCCGCAAATTGGCTACCACGTGAGACGGTGAGAGCTGATTCATGTTTGTGTTCTACGCAAGAATACGACGAACTACTGTCACCTCGCCAATTCTATTTTTAATTAAGATGGAAACTAGGTGCATGTTCGATTTCTCTCCACTCTGTCAACTACGCTTCCGGAGCGGAGCAGGCTACAACGTATTTTGGCAGAGCGGCTCAAACCGAGCTCCACAGCTCCACGGAGTGGAGTGGATGGGAGAGATTCCGAACAGGGCCTAGATCTAAGAGAACTTGTTTGTTACCTCACTAAACATGGCATAAATTGAAAAATAACAAGGTTTTACTAACCACTCTACATGTCACCTAACGCACGACACAACTAATTCCTTTAGTACACTAGGCCAAATCGAAAAGGTTTGGCTGTTGATTGTCCCAGGAAACCGCAGCCTCCGTACACATTTCATGCCGCCTGAACTGTTTACGGTGCTGATGACGGGTCGGGGCCACCTTAGGGTGGGCGGACAGCCGTACCGCCGACCAACCGGCGAGGCGGAGGTTGTCATCGAAACCGTTGTCAAGCAGTGCCTGATAGCGTGTCGACGTGATAGATTTGTGGAAATGAGGAGAGGGAGGAGTCCACCAGCGCCTGGGAGGAACAAAACACAAGGAAAACGAGGATTAAGGCCAACCCACAAAAGCCAGTAAGGCATGCCACTGGCCTGTTACAGAGAGCCCGGTAAGGTTAGACCGTCCAACTATAATATCAGACATACTGACTCGTTTGAACACAACATCCAACGGCTATATACTTGCGGACCGTCGACACCATTGATTCACCACAGCAACAACAGAACCATGGGATCATGTTCGGAGAAAGGAAAAGGGGGTTTGGATGTACTAGCAGGACCCCGTAGCAGCACCTTCCTACCATCAGATGTTAGAATAATCCGAGGCTTTTCGTCGATCTTTCGAGGACCAAGCAATCATATGAGCACGACATCAAGATTTGTTAAGGAGGTTCACGAATATGGCTACATCTTCGGAGCCTAACTATGGACGTTTCTCTCCATGACACCACTACAATACCGCACCCCCGGTCACCCGGGCGTCGGCACACGCCGTCGGCTCCCCGTACGCCTGTACTATTATGTTGACATAAGTTACATCGTGTGTCTACCCTTTCATTATATAAGAGGCCTAGGGGTACGCTTGTCCTAATAGGACACAACTCCTACCCTCTCTACACACAGTCCAACCTCAAGTCCAACCGTAACATATCCACCTTGGCGAATTTTATCTGCCATCTTAAATTCGTCGATATGTCGAACCTTCATGTATATTGGACTTGAGATACGTCATGAGCATCGTTGCTACTCCCAGATTTCATGTTACTCCACCTACAACTGTAGTCCCTTCTCGTCTTCATCACAGTAAACACTAGAGCAAAATTAAGTTCCTCATTACTCTACTTTGTGCTCCCAACTTCCGAGTTCCGTTCAACGTCATCACACACCGATCAATGTCCGTGTGAAAATGAAAAATTCACATATTGGAAATCACATATACGAGTTACCTGAACTCAACATCCTCGCTCTTTCTTGACCATCTCTCTGAAACTTGAAGAAATTTCATTGTCGTCCTGTGTCACCCTCAGTAAAATTCACACGTGTCTCATCCTTTTCCCGGATAGTCTCTAACATGTCTCACAGCTATAGCACTCCACCCTCTTCTGCATTTGTCATCCGCACTTTGCCATGTGTATTGGACACCATAGAATATACGTCCATGTACTCTCTTTGATTTTGACAATTTTAGACTTCCCGTCACTTTCCCAGATTCTCCATGGTCACCCCCCGTCCATCAACTAGCATCGATAAACCCGGTCACCAACTTGAAACTAGTACTCGTCAACACTGCTTCAGCACCCATGCACACGTTGTACGACCACATGTCTCACTATTAGTGCCTTGGTATGTCATTGTGTCTCGTGCTTACCGCACGCCTCACCGCTATCACCGCGAGCCTCTGCTGTCCTGGTCGAGTCTCTACGCCTACAGACCCACACAACTCAAACCCCTGCTGCAGAGAACCACCGATCAACTCCAATCGGTGTCGAGTACCACACCTCCATCAGACCATTGGCCCCCAGTCCGATCGATGTGTCTCTCGCTTTCCTGCTGAAATAGGCTTCGATTCTCCGATATCTTACACTGTAGCCCCTCTATCATCACAGAACGAAGTCTTCCGCTATACTCTAACTCCACCTTCAACATGACTCCATGGTGGTTGTACCTGCCACCCGGGCCCGCGCCCTATCGATTTCAAGATCTCTCATGTGTACAGTGCCTCGAATCAACCCTGCGTCATTGTCTTATCGAAGCCGCACAAGCTCTCAGGCCCGTACCACGTGTTTTCACGCCCGAGAAGTCGAACACCATCATCATGTCACGAAGCGCTCCAGACTCCTCCGAGCCATATACGCAAATCGCCAACCTGCTATCCTCCTGATACAACCCGCCGTGCAATTAGGAATGCATCACAAAATAAAATTACTTCCATGGGAGCTCCCATGGCTGCATCACATGCGTCCCTCCATACCTCTCAATGTTCTTTTCTGTCTTATTGCTCTTCATTGCCACGCCAATACCATTTTTTTTATTCTTTTAGAAAAGGAGGATATACCCCCGGCCTCTGCATCTAGACGATGCATAATTATTCACAGAGACCATACAAAATAATACATCAGTTAGCCTGAAGCCATCATCTAGGCAACACATGTTGCTACTCCTATTCCTTGATGAAGGTGTGCTGAATATCCGGGCCAAATACCAAACAGATATCGCACCAAATCCTAACATCTATAGTCTGATGCTCCAGCCCAGCCACCACTGAGACTGGATCCCAGCGGTCCGGCGCGGAGGCCGCCTCCACCATCTACCACCATACCCTCTCTAGGGCTAGAACAAACGCATCATCCTTGCGAGGTCTGCCGTCGACACCACCACAGTGCCAGACAGCGCCACCATCCTGCACGTATCCGCCTACACGTGCCTGTCGACGAACCACCGCAGCGCCATGCCGCCGGGCTACACCGTAGGGCTCACGGTAGATCAAACATGACTCCTCCTCTTGTCCCGTCCACCCAGCACGTACTCCAAAACGATGCCCTCAAGAGGGAAAACGACATCGAAGATGCCATCATCGTCCGACCGGTAGATCCAGATCTAAGGTTTCCCTCGGAGCATCACAAGTGTGGTGCCACGACCTGCAACAACGATGCCATGGGCTGGTAACGACGTCCTAGACGCCGCCATCGTCCGCCATGACCGAGGTCGGCGCGGTTTTCTCCGGAAGTCGCGTCCCCCCGATCTCATGGCTGGATGGAACCGAGGGAGGCACGTCATGTATACGAAGACCGCCGTCGGCATGCCGGCAGGGGCCTCCAGCCGCCCCACACCGATCCTCCTCACGTGTGACAGCCCGATGCCGGCGTTCTAGAAGCTTCCCCTCTATTTCCGTTTTCGTCGTGTGGCTTATTTTATTTGTTGCATCATCATCGCATCATGCGCATCATCTGCACTGCATCGGCATCTTCGTTGCCGCCAATTTTTTCAAACTTGCATTCGTTAGTAGTTGCCGGTTCTCGTCGTCGTCCGTTCTGAGTCCGACCGCACACGCACGCGCCCGCGGCACCGTCGAAGCCCTGTTTTAAAGTGTGTTTAAAACTCTCTTTGATCGAGGTGAAACTTGGCACGCGGTCGCGATTAGATATAGCTAGGCCGCCTGTCGAATTTTGTCGCGATCGGAGACCGACTGGTACCCGAACGGTCGACCGTAGCGGCACCGTCTTCGGTTATTCGTCGGGCGTCTGTCCGTGTTTTTAAATTCGTGCCGCGCCGCCCGTTCTCCCTCTCGTCTCCGGATGTCTACATAACACGGCCGCGTACCCTTACCCGCGTTCGGAATCGTCCGAATCCGACCCCGCGGTTGGATCCGGATCGCGATTCCGGTCAACCGAGCCCCCGGTTTGCCTATATATAGACCCCTTCTAATTTTCGGACAGCCTCCCCCTAAACCTGCCTCGTTTTCCGCGCCCGAAACCCTAGCCGCGCCGCCCCACTCTCCCTCCTCCAGCCGCCGGCCCGCTAGGCCCGCGCGCGGCCCGCCCGAGCCCATCTCGGCCCGAGCCGCCGCCGCCCCGGTCTGCCCCGTTCTGCCCGAGCTCCTCCCGGCGCCGCCCACGCTCCCCAAGCCCCGCCGCCAGCAAGATCTCGCCGCCGGCCCTCTCCTGTTCGGCTCGCCGCGCCTGCCCGGAGCCACTGCCGGCCGGTGCGCCCCCTCGCCGCTGCCGCCTCTCCTCCGCCGGCCTCGAGCGGTAGCCTCCATGGAGACCCGCCGCCGGCTGCCGGTGCCCCGCTGTCCCCGGGATCTGGCCGGGATCGAGCCTCGGCCTTGTTCCGCTGGTGCCTCGCCACCCGTCTCCGGTGCCCGCCTCCTCGCCGGGATCGCCGCCACCGCCACCCTGGTTCCCGCTCGGGAGGAGCCGACGGGAACCGCCCCGCTCCCGCAGCCGCGTGTGGCCGCTCGGCTGGGCCCCGAGCCGGCCCAGCGACGCGCCCCAGCGCCTCGGCCCAGCTGCCCAGCTCGCCAACGCCTCCTCAGCCCAGCTCATCCCTCCGCTTGGGCCTTGGCCCGCGAAGGTGAGGACCTTCCCCCCGCCTGAGCATCCTTTTATCTATTTTGCGCCTGTTCGGCCCATTAGGTATTTTAGGTGTTTTTCGGAATTGTTTTTATATTCCAGAAAATAGGTATATCTTAGAACGTCCGTAGATTTTAAACCGTAAGTCGGAACGACGCGTTTTATATAGGCTTTTGGTGTAGAATTTCGTGTAGGATACGAATTTGAAATTTGCATATTTGTTTGAGCTAGTTCAACGTGTCAAATGCACTGTTTACCATGCTGTCCTATTAGGTTAGTGCCCGTTTTTATTTCTCGTGCGTGTCCGGACGGACCGTATGACGTAGGATAAATGTCCATGCTCTAGGGAGCTATTTTCCATGCATTTTAGAGCGGTCAATTGTATTTTTACGTGTAGGGTTTTGCCGGTAGTTTATTTTCCCGTTTAGAGGTTTTATCTCGCTTTATTGTGTGGCTTTATTTTGCGTTGCAAACCCCGCTTATTTTATATGTTTTCGGGGTAGAAAAATCCCATGGATTTTTCTGTGCAATTAGTTTTAGCTTTTGAGGAAGTTAGTTTGCGAGATATTTTGTCGTGAAGCCCTTTTGTTTAATTCGTAGGATTTATTTCGTACCTCGTTTGAATTAGTTGTCAACTAGAGAGTTGATCTTGGGTGTTTTGTTTAGGCCCTGGTATTTTTAGTTGCAATAGAAATGCATGTTTAGGTGTTGTTTGACTGCCCTCAAGTTGCTTGAATAGTGCTGTTTTAGAGGAGCTGAAATATTTCTAAGTCTGGATTCTGCTATATTTTGTTGCTGTCTTGTCTGGCTTGCATCTTTAGATCTGTAGCTCTTTTGAGGTTGGTCCAATGGAGTTAGTTGTTCCCCTTGTGTTTCCTTAGCATGCTGTAAAGTTTCATGCCATTTGGAGTCCTGTAGCTATAGGTTTTGCTGCTGCCAATATTGCTTCAGGCTGAAAACTGCACTTTCAGGAGGTGATAATTTCACTAGGTCTGAAATAGTGCGTGAGATGCCATTTTGTGTCTTCTTTTCCTAGTGCTCCTTGCTGCCATGCTAGTAGTTGTTAGTTGTTTGTAGTAGTGCGTCTTGTCATCTTTCATGCCATGCCTTGCTCGAGCTCTTCGGAGTTGTGTAGCCGAAGTTGTGAGTCGTAGAAAGTGCTATGTGGCTGTTTTTGGCAGATTGTAGTCATTTCTTGTTTTGCTCGTAGTTTTCGAACCGTAGCTCCGATTTGATCGTGTCCTACATGAAACTTGCTTAGAATCTCGTGTAGTTTCATTTTCTCGTGCTGTTTGTATGTGTTGAAGTGCTCGTAGCCGTCGTTGCTCACATATTGCATTCATGCCATCATATCTTGCGATGCTTGTAACTTTTGATCCGTAGCTCCGTTGGAGATGTTCTTTATGTGTAGATTGCTTTCCTTGACGCGTAGAAACACGTGAACCTATTTGTTTTGCTGTTTAACAACCAATTAAATGCATTTATTCAGATCTGGACAGAATTGTAAATTAACATGTGAGGTCGTCTCGGAGATGCTATATGACTTTTCCGACCTCATTTAAAATGCCTAGATAGGTAGTTTAATTTCCGCTTCACCTCTTGCATGTTTGACAACATTAATATTGCCGGGTATCTAATCGGGATAGAACTAACTAATAAACGTGGAGTTTCGTCAATATGCAACTCGTGCATATTGAACTTCACTTAATGTGTAGTGTTTGATTGTGTGATTTGTCATGCCGTGACTTGCATGTAATCAGTAGCTCATGCATCATATGTGTTGTGCATCGTGTGATGAATACCGTGTGTTGATGCTTGTTTCCGTTTCCTCCGTATCGATAGAGTTCCGCAAGCGTGTCGGATGTGAGGACCCGTTCGACTACGACGGTTCGTCTGCTTCACGGAGGCATTCTTCTTCCAAGCGGGATCTCAGGCAAGATGATCATTTCCCCAGATACCATTACTATCATTGCCATGCTAGTTTATCGCTTCTGTCGATTACGTCTCGTTGCCTACCACCTGTTAAAGTCAGCCTCTCAACAATGCCATGTTCACCATCAACCTGTTCGGCCTAGCAAACCACTGATTGGCTATGTTACTGCTTGCTTAACCCTGTGTAGCGTTGCTAGTTGCAGGTGCAGATGCTTCCATGCAAAGCATGGGTTCCTTGTTATATCACCATATTAAATACTATTTAATTTAATGCACCTATATACTTGGAAAAGGTGGAAGGCTCGGCCTTTCTAGCCTGGTGTTTTGTTCCACCTTTGCCCCTTTTAGTTACCGGCTACCGGTGTTATGTTCCATAAATGAGCGCTCCTAACACGATCGGGGTCGTTATGGGGACCCCCTTGATAATTCGTTTTAGATTAAAGCTGGTCTGGCAAGGCCCAACTTTGGTACTACATTTGCCTAAACACCTAATAAATTGCATAGGGACTTTCCGGACCCCGAGGATAATTTAATCAACCCCCGGGCCAGTGCTCCTCATGAGTGTTGGTCCCACCTGAGGGCGCCCCTCTGGTCACCCGGAGGTTTAGCGATCCCGACGTCTAGCTCATCCGCCGTGTCCTGAGAACGAGGTACGCGACTCCTATCGGGATCGTCGACACGTCGGGCGGCCTTGCTGGATTAGTTTTACCTTTGACGAGATATCTTGTGCATCGGGATTCCGGTGATGCTTTGGGTAATCTCAGAGTTGAGGTTTACCATTAGGGAATCCGACGAGATCGCGAGCTTCGTGATTGAGGATTTCTATGCGGCTTGTGGTAATTTGTGATGGACTAGTTGGAGCACCCCTGCAGGGTTAAATCTTTCGGAAAGCCGTGCCCGCGGTTATGTGGCAACGTGGAAGCTTTGTGTAACACTGGTTCTAGATAACTTAAAGTTAATTAATTAAAAATATGCCAACTGTGTGCGTAACCGTGACTGTCTCTTTCGTGAGTTCCTTCTCCGATCGAGAACACGGTGGGGTTATGACTGACGTAGGTAGGTGTTCAGGATCATTCATTTGATCATCAGTAGTTCACGTCCGTTATGCGTAGATCTTCCCCCTCTTATTTCTTGTACTCGTAAGTTAGCCACCAAATATATGCTTAGTCGCTGCTGCAACCTCACCACTTAACCTTGCCTCACCTAACAAGCTTTGCTAGTCTTGATACCTTTGGAAATGAGATTGCTGAGTCCCCTGTGGCTCACAGATTACTACAACACCAGTTGCAGGTACAGGTAAAGGTTACTTGATGCGAGCGCGTTGATTGTTCATTGGGAGTTGCTTCTTCTTCTTCTTCTTCATCGATCTAGGATGGGTTCCAGGCCGGCAGCCTGGGATAGCAAGGATGGACGTCGTTCTTCTTTTGTCGTTTGTTTTTCGTCCGTAGTCGGACCCTGCTCTTACTCTTGATGATTATGTAATGTACTGATGTGACTCTGATGTAGCTTGTGGCGAGTGTAAGCCAACCCTCTTTATATATCTCTCCTTTTCAGTACATGTACTTGTAACGATATCCATTCTTGCGACACGACGAGATGCGCTTCTATCCCTGACGAGGCCCCCGTGCCAAATTGAGGATAGGGTCGCATCTGGGCGTGACAAGTTGGTATCAGAGCAAGGACCGACCTAGGAGCCCCCTTGATTTATCGAACTTGGCCGAGTCGAGTCTAGTGAAAAACTATTTGAGTCTTAGTTATATATTGGAGAGTAGGATTCTTTTTTCTCCTCTTCTATGCTCTGGAGAGGAATCTTGACGTAATAATTTATTCTACTCCTTTTCTCATTCAAAAAAATTAGGATCACGCGGATATTTTTGGAATCTATATGATGCCGATGTGACGGAGTTCTGTCTTGGTGCCTCCTGTCTGATTTGATCTTCTTCCAGGGAGTTGAGCTCCAGGGGATTCTTGAGCACATCGTTATCATTCAGATTTCTTGGTATCTAAGAACGAAGGGTGTTCGTAATTGCTTCAATACTAGTGGTGGCGAGATAACCCCGATGTCCCTAGTACTGGTGCAGATTGTTCGGGAGTACTGCCATGCTTTGTATCGTTGTGATCACGAGGGTCTGTTGTAGATGAAGGTCCGAGATTCTGGTCGTGTGTTGACGGATGTGATACAAGTGACGGGTTAGTATAGGAGATGTGTGATATTACTCCTTGTATCTGTGTACCAGATTGCATGACCAGTTATTTCAGGAATTCATAGGTGGGAATTCAAGTAGTTTCTTATAGGACAATCTTCCAACAAATGCATGATGTTAGGTTGGGGTCCGACATCTAGTGGATTCGTTTGTTCACGGTCGACTTACAGCGGTACACGTTGTGTCTTAAAGAGTCCTTGTAGCTTGCTACGACTCGGGGACGCTTCGTATGTCAGGTGCACTGCCTTGCACTTGATGGCTTGTGTAAATCGTGCCCGTGCGATCCTGTCCACGAAAATATCGGACGAAGTCTTTCTCATGAGTTTGTTCTGGCTAATTGCAAGCCGCACCCTTTGTTTTGTTGGAATATGGTAATTCAAGTTGCTTCGATGTCAAGTGGTGATTTCAGATCTTTTCTAAGCAGTGTTCTCATGTTCATATGAGAGTGTTAATCCTTTTGCTCAATCAATTGTCATATCAATTTCGGCCACCGGAGTCGTCATGTTAATTCTTTTCCAACCGGTGGGTTTCTCTCCAAGTGGATTCAATCCTCTCCAATTTTGTAAGATCGTTCTCTCATTTCATCCGGAGTTCATCTCATCTGTCCCATGTCGTCTTTGTTTTTCCCCACCCTCCCGCCCTTTTTCTTTGGTGATTGGATTTCATCCAAGCGCATTAATTTCATTGTGCTTCCGCTATCTCTTCTTCCTTTCGTAGCCGGTGATTCACCGTGAGGATTCTCAGGATCTTCATGTTCATCCTTATTCATTCTTGTCATCTTTTCCGGTGAATTCAATTCAGTTGTCCGTGCTCATCATATCCTTTTTCGTCCTTGTAATTCTTCCTATGTTGGAGATTCGTTTCAGCCTATCTTGTTTATTCAGTTATCGCTATTCCATCCGGAGTGTTGAAGTTATCTCAGATTTCTTGTTTTCAATTCTTTCTTTATTTCGAGGTTCTCAACCTCATCTAGTTTTTCTTATTCCGGTGCAATATCTCTCGTTCTAGCTATTGTTTCAACAGTGTTTTTCTTTGAGTGGGCCCATAACCCACAGGTTCTTCCCAGGATCTTTCCTGGCTCTTTTAATCTTTTCCCGGAGATCATTAATTATTTTCAACTATGATGTAAGTATGATTTTCATCAGTCATATTCCTTCTTCAAGATCAATTTGAATTAATTCTCATAATGGTTCAACCTTGCATTCTTCTTATTCCGGAGCGTCTCAGCTATTCTTGGTGTTGTTCCTCGTCATCGTTCTCAGCTTGCAATTCGAAGGGGTGTTTTTCTCAAATCTTGGTTCATTCTTTTGGAGAGTTGTCATTTCAGTCTGGTGCCATCATCTTAGTTGTTCCAATCATGAATATCCCTACTTGCTATCCGGTGCAGTTCTGAGTTGTTTTTATTTCTCGTTCCTCCGAAGGCCATCATTTTAGAAGATTCTTCGCTCTCAGCTTTCAGCTTTCGTTCTCTAATTCTTCGCAATTGTTGTCTCTTCGTTCGTCTCTCAATTATTCCGGTGCCTAGTGCTAGTTTTTCTCTCAGGTGGCTCATGATCTCTTCATTCTCATGTATCTCCATTGATTCATGGTGTTTCCATTCAATTGTGAATTCTTACCGGTGCTTCCTTCAATTATGCATCAAGTGGTGCTTATCTCTCTATCTCTTCAAGATTCTTTCAAGAGGAATAAGTTGTATGCTAAATCCGTTGCTTGTCATCAATTCAACTTGATGAAGGATAAGCATAACATAAGCCTTATTCTTGTTCATAGTAATCTGTTTCCTTCGTCCGGAGTGGCTCATAGTTTCAATTCTTTTCTTAGGCGCTTATCTTTCTTTTCCGGAGTTCCAAGTTCTTTTAAGTATCTCCTTGTGAGGCTTCATCTAAATCTTGGCAAGGCTTCAATCTTTTCTTTTCTACCTTCATGTCCTTGCATCATTCATTTGTATACGGAGGTCCTCTTGGTGGTTCATCAAGGTTTCAATTCATTCTCAAAGTGTTCTTCAAGATTCTTGTTGCAGAACCTTAAGTATCCGTTCTCTTGCATTTCTAAGTGCATTTGTTCTTCCTTTATTTTTTTGAGGTGGTATTATAGCCTTCTTGTTAGTGTAGGAGACTTGAAGAGTTTTCCTCTCAAGAATGAGATAATTAAATCCACCAATTCTATGATCATGAGATATTTCAACCCATGGTTTCTTCATTGAGCTATCTAGGTTTGGACTTCACCTATAGCTTTTCCTATGGATTGTGCTATCATGGTGCTTGTCATTAATCCCAGTTCTCAACGTATCCTCTTGGTGTAAGAGATTGTTCATATCTTGTTTCTCCCAATCAATCCTTGTTTCTTTTAGTGGGTGGTTGTCACCTCATAGTTGTTGAGATGATTTTCATAAGCCCACTACTATCTTCTTCTTTTCATTGTTGTTTTTCCAACAACTTCGTGCAATTCTTCTTGCAAGGATGCTTGTCAAGTTCATTGGAGTTAGTAGTTGTCATTCTTTTCTTCATACTCTTCTTCCGTATGAGCTAGTTTCTGTTCTCTTGTTCCGAAGGCAGTGTGAGATTGCTCTTTTGGGTCAATCTGGTTGTTCTATCAAGATCATGGTGTTCTCTTGCTCTATTTACTTGTTTGTGGTGAATATTGTCTATTTCTTCCACCTTTTCGAATCTTTTGTCCCATTTTCCTACTGAAGTGCTGCCGAAATTTTCCGTGAATTCTTGCTCGTCTCTCATATCAGTCCTCATCTATTTGCAACCTTCAAGGATCGTTGGTTTCACTCGTTTGTCAAAGAAGCGACTAAATTGTTACCTCTTGCTATCTCATCCTCTCCCCCTTTCATTCTTGGATCTCGGGGCGAGATCCTCTTGTAGTGTACGAGAGTTGTGACAGCCCGATGCCGACGTTCTAGGAGCTTCCCCTCTATTTCCGTTTTCGTCATGTGGCTTATTTTATTTGTTGCGTCATCATGCGCATCATCTGTACTGCATCGGCATCTTCGTTGCCGCCAATTTTTCAAACTTGCATTCGTTAGTAGTTGCCGGTTCTCGTCGTCGACCGTTCTGAGTCCGACCGCACACGCACGCGCCCGCGGCACCGTCGAAGCCCTGTTTTAAAGTGTGTTTAAAACTCTCTTTGATCGAGGTGAAACTTGGCACGCGGTCGCGATTAGATATAGCTAGGCCGCCTGTCGAATTTTGTCGCGATCGGAGACCGACTGGTACCCGAACGGTCGACCGTAGCGGCACCGTCTTCGGTTATTCGTCGGGCGTCTGTCCGTGTTTTTAAATTCGTGCCGCGCCGCCCGTTCTCCCTCTCGTCTCCGGATGTCTACATAACACGGCCGCGTACCCTTACCCGCGTTCGGAATCGTCCGAATCCGACCCCGCGGTTGGATCCGGATCGCGATTCCGGTCAACCGAGCCCCCGGTTTGCCTATATATAGACCCCTTCTAATTTTCGGACAGCCTCCCCCTAAACCTGCCTCGTTTTCCGCGCCCGAAACCCTAGCCGCGCCGCCCCACTCTCCCTCCTCCAGCCGCCGGCCCGCTAGGCCCGCGCGCGGCCCGCCCGAGCCCATCTCGGCCCGAGCCGCCGCTGCCCCGGTCTGCCCCGTTCTGCCCGAGCTCCTCCCGGCGCCGCCCACGCTCCCCAAGCCCCGCCGCCAGCAAGATCTCGCCGCCGGCCCTCTCCTGTTCGGCTCGCCGCGCCTGCCCGGAGCCACTGCCGGCCGGTGCGCCCCCTCGCCGCTGCCGCCTCTCCTCCGCCGGCCTCGAGCGGTAGCCTCCATGGAGACCCGCCGCCGGCTGCCGGTGCCCCGCTGTCCCCGGGATCTGGCCGGGATCGAGCCTCGGCCTTGTTCCGCTGGTGCCTCGCCACCCGTCTCCGGTGCCCGCCTCCTCGCCGGGATCGCCGCCGCCGCCGCCCTGGTTTCCGCTCGGGAGGAGCCGACGAGAACCGCCCCGCTCCCGCAGCCGCGTGTGGCCGCTCGGCTGGGCCCCGAGCCGGCCCAGCGACGCGCCCCAGCGCCTCGGCCCAGCTGCCCAGCTGGCCAACGCCTCCTCAGCCCAGCTCATCCCTCCGCTTGGGCCTTGGCCCGCGAAGGTGAGGACCTTCCCCCCCCCCCCCCCGCCTGAGCATCCTTTTATCTATTTTGCGCTTGTTCGGCCCATTAGGTATTTTAGGTGTTTTTCAGAATTGTTTTTATATTCCAGAAAATAGGTATATCTTAGAACGTCCGTAGATTTTAAACCGTAAGTCGGAACGACGCGTTTTATATAGGCTTTTGGTGTAGAATTTCGTGTAGGATACGAATTTGAAATTTGCATATTTGTTTGAGCTAGTTCAACATGTCAAATGCACTGTTTACCGTGCTGTCCTATTAGGTTAGTGCCCGTTTTTATTTCTCGTGCGTGTCCGGACGGACCGTATGACGTAGGATAAATGTCCATGCTCTAGGGAGCTATTTTCCATGCATTTTAGAGCGGTCAATTGTATTTTTACGTGTAGGGTTTTGCCGGTAGTTTATTTTCCCGTTTAGAGGTTTTATCTCGCTTTATTGTGTGGCTTTATTTTGCGTTGCAAACCCCGCTTATTTTATATGTTTTCGGGATAGAAAAATCCCATGGATTTTTCTGTGCAATTAGTTTTAGCTTTTGAGGAAGTTAGTTTGTGAGATATTTTGTCGTGAAGCCCTTTTGTTTAATTCGTAGGATTTATTCCGTGCCTCGTTTGAATTAGTTGTCAACTAGAGAGTTGATCTTGGGTGTTTTGTTTAGGCCCTGGTATTTTTAGTTGCAATAGAAATGCATGTTTAGGTGTTGTTTGACTGCCCTCAAGTTGCTTGAATAGTGCTGTTTTAGAGGAGCTGAAATATTTCTAAGTCTGGATTCTGCTATATTTTGTTGTTGTCTTGTCTGGCTTGCATATTTAGATCTGTAGCTCTTTTGAGGTTGGTCCAATGGAGTTAGTTGTTCCCCTTGTGTTTCTTTAGCATGCTGTAAAGTTTCATGCCATTTGGAGTCCTGTAGCTATAGGTTTTGCTGCTGCCAATATTGCTTCAGGCTGAAAACTGCACTTTCAGGAGGTGATAATTTCACTAGGTCTGAAATAGTGCGTGAGATGCCATTTTGTGTCTTCTTTTCCTAGTGCTCCTTGCTGCCATGCTAGTAGTTGTTAGTTGTTTGTAGTAGTGCGTCTTGTCCTCTTTCATGCCATGCCTTGCTCGAGCTCTTCGGAGTTGTGTAGCCGAAGTTGTGAGTCGTAGAAAGTGCTATGTGGTTGTTTTTGGCAGATTGTAGTCATTTCTTGTTTTGCTCGTAGTTTTCGAACCGTAGCTCCGATTTGATCGTGTCCTACATGAAACTTGCTTAGAATCTCGTGTAGTTTCATTTTCTCGTGCTGTTTGTATGTGTTGAAGTGCTCGTAGCCGTCGTTGCTCACATATTGCATTCATGCCATCATATCTTGCGATGCTTGTAACTTTTGATCCGTAGCTCCGTTGGAGATGTTCTTTATGTGTAGATTGCTTGCCTTGACGCGTAGAAACACGTGAACCTATTTGTTTTGCTGTTTAACAACCAATTAAATGCATTTATTCAGATCTGGACAGAATTGTAAATTAACATGTGAGGTCGTCTCGGAGATGCTATATGACTTTTCCGACCTCATTTAAAATGCCTAGATAGGTAGTTTAATTTCCGCTTCACCTCTTGCATGTTTGACAACATTAATATTGCCGGGTATCTAATCGGGATAGAACTAACTAATAAACGTGGAGTTTCGTCAATATGCAACTCGTGCATATTGAACTTCACTTAATGTGTAGTGTTTGATTGTGTGATTTGTCATGCCGTGACTTGCATGTAATCAGTAGCTCATGCATCATATGTGTTGTGCATCGTGTGATGAATACCGTGTGTTGATGCTTGTTTCCGTTTCCTCCGTATCGATAGAGTTCCGCAAGCGTGTCGGATGTGAGGACCCGTTCGACTACGACGGTTCGTCTGCTTCACGGAGGCATTCTTCTTCCAAGCGGGATCTCAGGCAAGATGATCATTTCCCCAGATACCATTACTATCATTGCCATGCTAGTTTATCGCTTCTGTCGATTACGTCTCGTTGCCTACCACCTGTTAAAGTCAGCCTCTCAACAATGCCATGTTCACCATCAACCTGTTCGGCCTAGCAAACCACTGATTGGCTATGTTACTGCTTGCTTAACCCTGTGTAGCGTTGCTAGTTGCAGGTGCAGATGCTTCCATGCAAAGCATGGGTTCCTTGTTATATCACCATATTAAATACTATTTAATTTAATGCACCTATATACTTGAAAAAGGTGGAAGGCTCGATCTTTCTAGCCTGGTGTTTTGTTCCACCTTTGCCCCTTTTAGTTACCGGCTACCGGTGTTATGTTCCATAAATGAGCGCTCCTAACACGATCGGGGTCGTTATGGGGACCCCCTTGATAATTCGTTTTAGATTAAAGCTGGTCTGGCAAGGCCCAACTTTGGTACTACATTTGCCTAAACACCTAATAAATTGCATAGGGACTTTCCGAACCCCGAGGATAATTTAATCAACCCCCGGGCCAGTGCTCCTCATGAGTGTTGGTCCCACCTGAGGGCGCCCCTCTGGTCACCCGGAGGTTTAGCGATCCCGACGTCTAGCTCATCCGCCGTGTCCTGAGAACGAGGTACGCGACTCCTATCGGGATCGTCGACACGTCGGGCGGCCTTGCTGGATTAGTTTTACCTTTGACGAGATATCTTGTGCATCGGGATTCCGGTGATGCTTTGGGTAATCTCAGAGTTGAGGTTTACCATTAGGGAATCCGACGAGATCGCGAGCTTCGTGATTGAGGATTTCTATGCGGCTTGTGGTAATTTGTGATGGACTAGTTGGAGCACCCCTGCAGGGTTAAATCTTTCGGAAAGCCGTGCCCGCGGTTATGTGGCAACGTGGAAGCTTTGTGTAACACTGGTTCTAGATAACTTAAAGTTAATTAATTAAAAATATGCCAACTGTGTGCGTAACCGTGACTGTCTCTTTCGTGAGTTCCTTCTCCGATCGAGAACACGGTGGGGTTATGACTGACGTAGGTAGGTGTTCAGGATCATTCATTTGATCATCAGTAGTTCACGTCCGTTATGCGTAGATCTTCCCCCTCTTATTTCTTGTACTCGTAAGTTAGCCACCAAATATATGCTTAGTCGCTGCTGCAACCTCACCACTTAACCTTGCCTCACCTAACAAGCTTTGCTAGTCTTGATACCTTTGGAAATGAGATTGCTGAGTCCCCTGTGGCTCACAGATTACTACAACACCAGTTGCAGGTACAGGTAAAGGTTACTTGATGCGAGCGCGTTGATTGTTCATTGGGAGTTGCTTCTTCTTCTTCTTCTTCATCGATCTAGGATGGGTTCCAGGCCGGCAGCCTGGGATAGCAAGGATGGACGTCGTTCTTCTTTTGTCGTTTGTTTTTCGTCCGTAGTCGGACCCTGCTCTTACTCTTGATGATTATGTAATGTACTGATGTGACTCTGATGTAGCTTGTGGCGAGTGTAAGCCAACCCTCTTTATATATCTCTCTTTTTCAGTACATGTACTTGTAACGATATCCATTCTTGCGACACGACGAGATGCGCTTCTATCCCTGACGAGGCCCCCGTGCCAAATTGAGGATAGGGTCGCATCTGGGCGTGACAAGTTGGTATCAGAGCAAGGACCGACCTAGGAGCCCCCTTGATTTATCGAACTTGGCCGAGTCGAGTCTAGTGAAAAACTATTTGAGTCTTAGTTATATATTGGAGAGTAGGATTCTTTTTTCTCCTCTTCTATGCTCTGGAGAGGAATCTTGACGTAATAATTTATTCTACTCCTTTTCTCATTCAAAAAAATTAGGATCACGCGGATATTTTTGGAATCTATATGATGCCGATGTGACGGAGTTCTGTCTTGGTGCCTCCTGTCTGATTTGATCTTCTTCCAGGGAGTTGAGCTCCAGGGGATTCTTGAGCACATCGTTATCATTCAGATTTCTTGGTATCTAAGAACGAAGGGTGTTCGTAATTGCTTCAATACTAGTGGTGGCGAGATAACCCCGATGTCCCTAGTACTGGTGCAGATTGTTCGGGAGTACTGCCATGCTTTGTATCGTTGTGATCACGAGGGTCTGTTGTAGATGAAGGTCCGAGATTCTGGTCGTGTGTTGACGGATGTGATACAAGTGACGGGTTAGTATAGGAGATGTGTGATATTACTCCTTGTATCTGTGTACCAGATTGCATGACCAGTTATTTCAGGAATTCATAGGTGGGAATTCAAGTAGTTTCTTATAGGACAATCTTCCAACAAATGCATGATGTTAGGTTGGGGTCCGACATCTAGTGGATTCGTTTGTTCACGGTCGACTTACAGCGGTACACGTTGTGTCTTAAAGAGTCCTTGTAGCTTGCTACGACTCGGGGACGCTTCGTATGTCAGGTGCACTGCCTTGCACTTGATGGCTTGTGTAAATCGTGCCCGTGCGATCCTGTCCACGAAAATATCGGACGAAGTCTTTCTCATGAGTTTGTTCTGGCTAATTGCAAGCCGCACCCTTTGTTTTGTTGGAATATGGTAATTCAAGTTGCTTCGATGTCAAGTGGTGATTTCAGATCTTTTCTAAGCAGTGTTCTCATGTTCATATGAGAGTGTTAATCCTTTTGCTCAATCAATTGTCATATCAATTTCGGCCACCGGAGTCGTCATGTTAATTCTTTTCCAACCGGTGGGTTTCTCTCCAAGTGGATTCAATCCTCTCCAATTTTGTAAGATCGTTCTCTCATTTCATCCGGAGTTCATCTCATCTGTCCCATGTCGTCTTTGTTTTTCCCCACCCTCCCGCCCTTTTTCTTTGGTGATTGGATTTCATCCAAGCGCATTAATTTCATTGTGCTTCCGCTATCTCTTCTTCCTTTCGTAGCCGGTGATTCACCGTGAGGATTCTCAGGATCTTCATGTTCATCCTTATTCATTCTTGTCATCTTTTCCGGTGAATTCAATTCAGTTGTCCGTGCTCATCATATCCTTTTTCGTCCTTGTAATTCTTCCTATGTTGGAGATTCGTTTCAGCCTATCTTGTTTATTCAGTTATCGCTATTCCATCCGGAGTGTTGAAGTTATCTCAGATTTCTTGTTTTCAATTCTTTCTTTATTTCGAGGTTCTCAACCTCATCTAGTTTTTCTTATTCCGGTGCAATATCTCTCGTTCTAGCTATTGTTTCAACAGTGTTTTTCTTTGAGTGGGCCCATAACCCACAGGTTCTTCCCAGGATCTTTCCTGGCTCTTTTAATCTTTTCCCGGAGATCATTAATTATTTTCAACTATGATGTAAGTATGATTTTCATCAGTCATATTCCTTCTTCAAGATCAATTTGAATTAATTCTCATAATGGTTCAACCTTGCATTCTTCTTATTCCGGAGCGTCTCAGCTATTCTTGGTGTTGTTCCTCGTCATCGTTCTCAGCTTGCAATTCGAAGGGGTGTTTTTCTCAAATCTTGGTTCATTCTTTTGGAGAGTTGTCATTTCAGTCTGGTGCCATCATCTTAGTTGTTCCAATCATGAATATCCCTACTTGCTATCCGGTGCAGTTCTGAGTTGTTTTTATTTCTCGTTCCTCCGAAGGCCATCATTTTAGAAGATTCTTCGCTCTCAGCTTTCAGCTTTCGTTCTCTAATTCTTCGCAATTGTTGTCTCTTCGTTCGTCTCTCAATTATTCCGGTGCCTAGTGCTAGTTTTTCTCTCAGGTGGCTCATGATCTCTTCATTCTCATGTATCTCCATTGATTCATGGTGTTTCCATTCAATTGTGAATTCTTACCGGTGCTTCCTTCAATTATGCATCAAGTGGTGCTTATCTCTCTATCTCTTCAAGATTCTTTCAAGAGGAATAAGTTGTATGCTAAATCCGTTGCTTGTCATCAATTCAACTTGATGAAGGATAAGCATAACATAAGCCTTATTCTTGTTCATAGTAATCTGTTTCCTTCGTCCGGAGTGGCTCATAGTTTCAATTCTTTTCTTAGGCGCTTATCTTTCTTTTCCGGAGTTCCAAGTTCTTTTAAGTATCTCCTTGTGAGGCTTCATCTAAATCTTGGCAAGGCTTCAATCTTTTCTTTTCTACCTTCATGTCCTTGCATCATTCATTTGTATACGGAGGTCCTCTTGGTGGTTCATCAAGGTTTCAATTCATTCTCAAAGTGTTCTTCAAGATTCTTGTTGCAGAACCTTAAGTATCCGTTCTCTTGCATTTCTAAGTGCATTTGTTCTTCCTTTATTTTT
The DNA here is from genome assembly GCF_904849725.1 of Hordeum vulgare subsp. vulgare. NCBI lineage: Eukaryota > Viridiplantae > Streptophyta > Magnoliopsida > Poales > Poaceae > Hordeum > Hordeum vulgare. Next base: position 73,859,055 of record NC_058524.1, on the reverse strand, counting down.
TTGAGGTGGTATTATAGCCTTCTTGTTAGTGTAGGAGACTTGAAGAGTTTTCCTCTCAAGAATGAGATAATTAAATCCACCAATTCTATGATCATGAGATATTTCAACCCATGGTTTCTTCATTGAGCTATCTAGGTTTGGACTTCACCTATAGCTTTTCCTATGGATTGTGCTATCATGGTGCTTGTCATTAATCCCAGTTCTCAACGTATCCTCTTGGTGTAAGAGATTGTTCATATCTTGTTTCTCCCAATCAATCCTTGTTTCTTTTAGTGGGTGGTTGTCACCTCATAGTTGTTGAGATGATTTTCATAAGCCCACTACTATCTTCTTCTTTTCATTGTTGTTTTTCCAACAACTTCGTGCAATTCTTCTTGCAAGGATGCTTGTCAAGTTCATTGGAGTTAGTAGTTGTCATTCTTTTCTTCATACTCTTCTTCCGTATGAGCTAGTTTCTGTTCTCTTGTTCCGAAGGCAGTGTGAGATTGCTCTTTTGGGTCAATCTGGTTGTTCTATCAAGATCATGGTGTTCTCTTGCTCTATTTACTTGTTTGTGGTGAATATTGTCTATTTCTTCCACCTTTTCGAATCTTTTGTCCCATTTTCCTACTGAAGTGCTGCCGAAATTTTCCGTGAATTCTTGCTCGTCTCTCATATCAGTCCTCATCTATTTGCAACCTTCAAGGATCGTTGGTTTCACTCGTTTGTCAAAGAAGCGACTAAATTGTTACCTCTTGCTATCTCATCCTCTCCCCCTTTCATTCTTGGATCTCGGGGCGAGATCCTCTTGTAGTGTACGAGAGTTGTGACAGCCCGATGCCGACGTTCTAGGAGCTTCCCCTCTATTTCCGTTTTCGTCATGTGGCTTATTTTATTTGTTGCGTCATCATGCGCATCATCTGCACTGCATCGGCATCTTCGTTGCCGCCAATTTTTCAAACTTGCATTCGTTAGTAGTTGCCGGTTCTCGTCGTCGACCGTTCTGAGTCCGACCGCACACGCACGCGCCCGCGGCACCGTCGAAGCCCTGTTTTAAAGTGTGTTTAAAACTCTCTTTGATCGAGGTGAAACTTGGCACGCGGTCGCGATTAGATATAGCTAGGCCGCCTGTCGAATTTTGTCGCGATCGGAGACCGACTGGTACCCGAACGGTCGACCGTAGCGGCACCGTCTTCGGTTATTCGTCGGGCGTCTGTCCGTGTTTTTAAATTCGTGCCGCGCCGCCCGTTCTCCCTCTCGTCTCCGGATGTCTACATAACACGGCCGCGTACCCTTACCCGCGTTCGGAATCGTCCGAATCCGACCCCGCGGTTGGATCCGGATCGCGATTCCGGTCAACCGAGCCCCCGGTTTGCCTATATATAGACCCCTTCTAATTTTCGGACAGCCTCCCCCTAAACCTGCCTCGTTTTCCGCGCCCGAAACCCTAGCCGCGCCGCCCCACTCTCCCTCCTCCAGCCGCCGGCCCGCTAGGCCCGCGCGCGGCCCGCCCGAGCCCATCTCGGCCCGAGCCGCCGCTGCCCCGGTCTGCCCCGTTCTGCCCGAGCTCCTCCCGGCGCCGCCCACGCTCCCCAAGCCCCGCCGCCAGCAAGATCTCGCCGCCGGCCCTCTCCTGTTCGGCTCGCCGCGCCTGCCCGGAGCCACTGCCGGCCGGTGCGCCCCCTCGCCGCTGCCGCCTCTCCTCCGCCGGCCTCGAGCGGTAGCCTCCATGGAGACCCGCCGCCGGCTGCCGGTGCCCCGCTGTCCCCGGGATCTGGCCGGGATCGAGCCTCGGCCTTGTTCCGCTGGTGCCTCGCCACCCGTCTCCGGTGCCCGCCTCCTCGCCGGGATCGCCGCCGCCGCCGCCCTGGTTTCCGCTCGGGAGGAGCCGACGAGAACCGCCCCGCTCCCGCAGCCGCGTGTGGCCGCTCGGCTGGGCCCCGAGCCGGCCCAGCGACGCGCCCCAGCGCCTCGGCCCAGCTGCCCAGCTGGCCAACGCCTCCTCAGCCCAGCTCATCCCTCCGCTTGGGCCTTGGCCCGCGAAGGTGAGGACCTTCCCCCCCCCCCCCCCGCCTGAGCATCCTTTTATCTATTTTGCGCTTGTTCGGCCCATTAGGTATTTTAGGTGTTTTTCAGAATTGTTTTTATATTCCAGAAAATAGGTATATCTTAGAACGTCCGTAGATTTTAAACCGTAAGTCGGAACGACGCGTTTTATATAGGCTTTTGGTGTAGAATTTCGTGTAGGATACGAATTTGAAATTTGCATATTTGTTTGAGCTAGTTCAACATGTCAAATGCACTGTTTACCGTGCTGTCCTATTAGGTTAGTGCCCGTTTTTATTTCTCGTGCGTGTCCGGACGGACCGTATGACGTAGGATAAATGTCCATGCTCTAGGGAGCTATTTTCCATGCATTTTAGAGCGGTCAATTGTATTTTTACGTGTAGGGTTTTGCCGGTAGTTTATTTTCCCGTTTAGAGGTTTTATCTCGCTTTATTGTGTGGCTTTATTTTGCGTTGCAAACCCCGCTTATTTTATATGTTTTCGGGATAGAAAAATCCCATGGATTTTTCTGTGCAATTAGTTTTAGCTTTTGAGGAAGTTAGTTTGTGAGATATTTTGTCGTGAAGCCCTTTTGTTTAATTCGTAGGATTTATTCCGTGCCTCGTTTGAATTAGTTGTCAACTAGAGAGTTGATCTTGGGTGTTTTGTTTAGGCCCTGGTATTTTTAGTTGCAATAGAAATGCATGTTTAGGTGTTGTTTGACTGCCCTCAAGTTGCTTGAATAGTGCTGTTTTAGAGGAGCTGAAATATTTCTAAGTCTGGATTCTGCTATATTTTGTTGTTGTCTTGTCTGGCTTGCATATTTAGATCTGTAGCTCTTTTGAGGTTGGTCCAATGGAGTTAGTTGTTCCCCTTGTGTTTCTTTAGCATGCTGTAAAGTTTCATGCCATTTGGAGTCCTGTAGCTATAGGTTTTGCTGCTGCCAATATTGCTTCAGGCTGAAAACTGCACTTTCAGGAGGTGATAATTTCACTAGGTCTGAAATAGTGCGTGAGATGCCATTTTGTGTCTTCTTTTCCTAGTGCTCCTTGCTGCCATGCTAGTAGTTGTTAGTTGTTTGTAGTAGTGCGTCTTGTCCTCTTTCATGCCATGCCTTGCTCGAGCTCTTCGGAGTTGTGTAGCCGAAGTTGTGAGTCGTAGAAAGTGCTATGTGGTTGTTTTTGGCAGATTGTAGTCATTTCTTGTTTTGCTCGTAGTTTTCGAACCGTAGCTCCGATTTGATCGTGTCCTACATGAAACTTGCTTAGAATCTCGTGTAGTTTCATTTTCTCGTGCTGTTTGTATGTGTTGAAGTGCTCGTAGCCGTCGTTGCTCACATATTGCATTCATGCCATCATATCTTGCGATGCTTGTAACTTTTGATCCGTAGCTCCGTTGGAGATGTTCTTTATGTGTAGATTGCTTTCCTTGACGCGTAGAAACACGTGAACCTATTTGTTTTGCTGTTTAACAACCAATTAAATGCATTTATTCAGATCTGGACAGAATTGTAAATTAACATGTGAGGTCGTCTCGGAGATGCTATATGACTTTTCCGACCTCATTTAAAATGCCTAGATAGGTAGTTTAATTTCCGCTTCACCTCTTGCATGTTTGACAACATTAATATTGCCGGGTATCTAATCGGGATAGAACTAACTAATAAACGTGGAGTTTCGTCAATATGCAACTCGTGCATATTGAACTTCACTTAATGTGTAGTGTTTGATTGTGTGATTTGTCATGCCGTGACTTGCATGTAATCAGTAGCTCATGCATCATATGTATTGTGCATCGTGTGATGAATACCGTGTGTTGATGCTTGTTTCCGTTTCCTCCGTATCGATAGAGTTCCGCAAGCGTGTCGGATGTGAGGACCCGTTCGACTACGACGGTTCGTCTGCTTCACGGAGGCATTCTTCTTCCAAGCGGGATCTCAGGCAAGATGATCATTTCCCCAGATACCATTACTATCATTGCCATGCTAGTTTATCGCTTCTGTCGATTACGTCTCGTTGCCTACCACCTGTTAAAGTCAGCCTCTCAACAATGCCATGTTCACCATCAACCTGTTCGGCCTAGCAAACCACTGATTGGCTATGTTACTGCTTGCTTAACCCTGTGTAGCGTTGCTAGTTGCAGGTGCAGATGCTTCCATGCAAAGCATGGGTTCCTTGTTATATCACCATATTAAATACTATTTAATTTAATGCACCTATATACTTGAAAAAGGTGGAAGGCTCGATCTTTCTAGCCTGGTGTTTTGTTCCACCTTTGCCCCTTTTAGTTACCGGCTACCGGTGTTATGTTCCATAAATGAGCGCTCCTAACACGATCGGGGTCGTTATGGGGACCCCCTTGATAATTCGTTTTAGATTAAAGCTGGTCTGGCAAGGCCCAACTTTGGTACTACATTTGCCTAAACACCTAATAAATTGCATAGGGACTTTCCGAACCCCGAGGATAATTTAATCAACCCCCGGGCCAGTGCTCCTCATGAGTGTTGGTCCCACCTGAGGGCGCCCCTCTGGTCACCCGGAGGTTTAGCGATCCCGATGTCTAGCTCATCCGCCGTGTCCTGAGAACGAGGTACGCGACTCCTATCGGGATCGTCGACACGTCGGGCGGCCTTGCTGGATTAGTTTTACCTTTGACGAGATATCTTGTGCATCGGGATTCCGGTGATGCTTTGGGTAATCTCAGAGTTGAGGTTTACCATTAGGGAATCCGACGAGATCGCGAGCTTCGTGATTGAGGATTTCTATGCGGCTTGTGGTAATTTGTGATGGACTAGTTGGAGCACCCCTGCAGGGTTAAATCTTTCGGAAAGCCGTGCCCGCGGTTATGTGGCAACGTGGAAGCTTTGTGTAACACTGGTTCTAGATAACTTAAAGTTAATTAATTAAAAATATGCCAACTGTGTGCGTAACCGTGACTGTCTCTTTCGTGAGTTCCTTCTCCGATCGAGAACACGGTGGGGTTATGACTGACGTAGGTAGGTGTTCAGGATCATTCATTTGATCATCAGTAGTTCACGTCCGTTATGCGTAGATCTTCCCCCTCTTATTTCTTGCACTCGTAAGTTAGCCACCAAATATATGCTTAGTCGCTGCTGCAACCTCACCACTTAACCTTGCCTCACCTAACAAGCTTTGCTACTCTTGATACCTTTGGAAATGAGATTGCTGAGTCCCCTGTGGCTCACAGATTACTACAACACCAGTTGCAGGTACAGGTAAAGGTTACTTGATGCGAGCGCGTTGATTGTTCATTGGGAGTTGCTTCTTCTTCTTCTTCTTCATCGATCTAGGATGGGTTCCAGGCCGGCAGCCTGGGATAGCAAGGATGGACGTCGTTCTTCTTTTGTCGTTTGTTTTTCGTCCGTAGTCGGACCCTGCTCTTACTCTTGATGATTATGTAATGTACTGATGTGACTCTGATGTAGCTTGTGGCGAGTGTAAGCCAACCCTCTTTATATATCTCTCCTTTTCAGTACATGTACTTGTAACGATATCCATTCTTGCGACACGACGAGATGCGCTTCTATCCCTGACGAGGCCCCCGTGCCAAATTGAGGATAGGATAGGCCCCCGTGCATAACCTCCACGTCCCATCACAGCTCCATCTCTCCAAGAGCCTCGTCCAGCGGCGAGTACTAGTGTCGCTACACACCACCGTACCTTGCCCAGTTCATGTGGGACTTTGCGGCCATCCGCTTGGTAAGTGGTAACCTAGTCCTATTTGCGGTGTCGAGGCTTCCCACAGAGCGGACGGGATATCGGGTTGGTCCAGGTAGCGAGGGTGCCGTGCCTGGTTTTGAGTTTCACCCGGTTTTTTCGGTTTTGAGAAACTTCTACAAGGTTTTTGAACCTTTTTTTTCATTTTTCTGTTTTTTTCTGTTTCTATTTCAAAATTGTTCTGGATTTTGAAAAAATGTTCCAGAATTTCAAAAAATATTCTGGAATTTGAAAAAATGTTCCGGATTTTGCAAAAATGTTTCGGAATTTGAAAAAATGTTCCGGAATTTTAAAAAAATTCCAGAATTGAAAAAATGTTCCGGAATTTGAGAAATGTTATGGAATTTTAAAATATATTTCAGAATTTTAAAAAATGTTTCGAAATTTGAAAAAATGTTCAGGAATTTGAAAATATGTTCCGAAATTAGAAAGATGTTCCGGAATTTGAAAAAATATTCCAAAAAAATGTTCCTATTTTTAAAATAGTTCATGTTTTAAAAAATACTTTAAGAAATTCAACGTTTGTACATTTTGATAAAAAAATAAAAAAGTGAAAACGGAAAGAAAAACGACCCAAAAAAGAAAACAAAACGAGCAGAAAAGGAAAAAAAAAACTACAGTCCTGATGCACCTACTGGGTCGGCCCAGTCGAGGGTCGCCCTGTGCGAAGCCCCGACTGGTTTCCGCATTGAGCGGCGATTAGGAGCTCCCGGAAACGATCCGTACGTGAAATAAAGTGCGCTCCACCTTTAAATCTTCTGAATTGATCTCTGGGCCGCTGCCCAATGAATCGTACGCGAGTCTTTGCACTATTGATCACGCTGTTGTCGCCACGTTGCTTTCGATCTCGCCAATATGCTTTCAAATCCCATGGATCCAATGAATTTCCGTCGACTTAATTTCCCGAGATTGCTCCCAAGTTCCCGTCGCATGAGAGCAAGTACAATAGAGCTGAGTGAGCTGGCTATAAGGAATAAATTAATATATTTTTGTTTAGTTAGAGGAAAGAGAAGAGGAGAGAGAAGGTAAGCGGGCTCTTAGCTAAGAGCCAGCTCTAGCACGTGCTCCTAGGCATTTTGTGAGTATGAAAGGTGGACCATATAATAAAGAAGTAGTACATTTTTGCAATGAACTATTGTACATGTTGGCTATAAGATGGGTTGTAGATGACATGACAATGGCTTATAGCCAGCAGCTGGCTATACTATTGTACTTGCTCTGACACACCATGGATGGAACCTATTTTATTGCTACATCCCGGCTCACCTCTAGATCGATGATCCCAAACCTCCCAACAATCTAGCTCATGATATCACTTGTTAGAATAATCCGAGGCTCTCCGTCGATCTTTTAAGGACCAAGCAATCACAGGAGCACGGCACCGAGATTTGTTAATGAGGTTCACCGATATGGCTACACCACCGGGGCCTGACTACGGGCGCTCCTCCCCATGACACCGCTACAATACCGCACTCTCACCCGCCCCGGGCGCCGGCACACACACCACCGACCCCCCGCGTGCATGTGCTATTATATTGACATAAGTTACATCGTGTGTCTACCCTTTCATTATATAAAAGGCTTAGGGGTACGGATGTCCTAATAGGACACGACTCCTACCCTCTCTACACACAGTCTAAACTTAAGTCCAACTATAACCTATCTTGTACAAATAATACTTAACACAATTCTAACGCCAGATATGCCACATGTAGTGCACTGTTGTTGCGGTTAAGGATGACAATTTTACCTGTGGGTATGGGTACCCACGGGTAACGTACAAACATGGGCCGGGTACGAGCACACTTACACACCCATGGGTAGCACATATACCTTACCCGTTAATTAATGGGTATGATATGTGTATAGCCTTGTACTCGTAGGTATACCCATATCCTGTCCGCTTATGAAATATTGTTAAATTATCATCAATTAATTATCGATTTTTATGTGACTCGTCTACTCCTATTCACTTACGAGTATATTATTATTTCTAAATTTTGATGGTGGTTATGTACTCATCTACCTGTTATATAGCCAAGATAATTTATTTTTTGTCAATTATGCTTTCAATGAGTGTAAAATTATGAACAACTTACGTACTATTTTGTTCTATCCGCTGGGTATCCAATGCATATGGGTCCCAGCAGGTATGGGTATGGTAAATTTTCATACCCATGGGTACAGGTATGGATAGAATTTTATACCCACTAACGTTTTAACAATTCCTAAAATAGTATCGGCTAGCTTCACAAACTAAACATAGTATACCAAATTCACAAAAGAGAAGTAGCAACTTCACATGCATCTAGCTATCCCCCTCTCGGCACTAACTACTTTCCTTTAAGGACTAACTTAAGCTCATGGAGCTTATTCCTATTCATCTGCCCCTCCATGATGTAATGTGCTTTCTCCGTCTTCAGTTGAGTCTTCTCCTTCTTCAGGACTTGTATTTCCTTCTTGAGCTCACTTATCTCGAGGTTCAGTGAGTTGACCTCACGTTCTAAATTTAAAATCTTGTAGTAGACAATGTCGTTGTTGTCGATAATCTTGTCCTTCTCCTTCTTCAGGGAGCCATTCAACTCCTACAGGGCCTTCATGGTAGACTGGCGTGACGCGATCAGCTCGTGATTGAGCACATCCACGTCACGTGTCTCCTGCACAACGGGTGCTGGAGAAGGCGGACCAGATGGTACGTATGACTGGCAATGGTTTCAAATCATCAACAATTAATTAGTGGTTAAATATATGGATGTTTGCAATGATAACTGATGCATGTTTTTTGTAACTGTAATTACCTGGTTGATGCTCACGTTGCCTTTCTCTCAGCCATAACCAGACCAATGGTCAGAGGAGCCTATCCACAAACTAGAATCTACCATGCTACCAAATACATAAACATGCGACAAATTAAGTGTGCTCATATATATGCTACCAAACACATATGAAAAACTAATTATAACTATGCTCATGACCAATATATATATATAGGGTCACGCTATTCGTCACCCTGGATGATGAATAGTTATTCTTCACCCCCTCTATTTTCACATCAATACACCGTTATTTTACGTTTCTGAAATTTTAATCTTATCTCATACGTAAAAAGAGACCGTAAAAAACTACATAGTCACCGTAAAAAATATTTTATGTCACGTAAAATTACAAACATAAAAACATAATGTAAATTATACATAAAATGTGATTTTTCTGGTCTTATGACCTATACTTTTGTTTTCTTATGTCAATTTTTTCGTAGTGAATCAATATAAACGTATGTATTTGCATTTCAAATTTAATTTATTTATGAAATGGTCGTAAACATACCTCGGGTGAGGAATAATTTAATCTGCACCCTGGGTGATAAATAGAGTTTATATATATATATATATATATATATATATATATATATATATATATATATATATATATATATATTCAACCAAATAGTATATCCCAAAAAATAAAGTTGTAAAGTGATTATATATTCCTTCAAACTGAAGTATAGTATATTGTATGTCGCCGAAAAAAGGTATATACACCAATAGTAGTATGGACTATATACACCAAGAGTAGTATGGAGTATGCCCACAAGAAAAAGGAGTAGTATGGAGTATATGGAAAAAATGTATAGTGTACTTAACAAAGTAAAATCTGTAGTATGTCAATAGTCAAGACAAGGATCGAGTACGCCAATGGAATTAAAAAGTGATCATATGTAAAGTAATAGTATTATGTCGGTGTACACCCCTCAAATTTCTCAAGCACTGTCACATGCATGCATATAGTACGTATAATAGATGAAGGGAATATGTAGATTACAAGAAATTAAAGGGTATTTGTAAGAAAAGTAGTATTATGCAGTATAATAAGCAAGGTAGTATCTAGTATGTAGTTTTATCTCCTGCTACAACAAAGGTACGGAGCCAACATATGGCTGTTTGATTTGACTTGAGGTAGTTATATAGGATAAGCCTGGCCATATAAATCGGGAAGGTGCAGTCGCATACTTGACCGGGTAGAGAAAATCAAGGTGGTTTCAAAAACCTGATCCTTTAATCAACTTCCACACATGGATGACATCCGACGGTAGTAAGGGTGGTGGTAACTACCACTAAGTGGTAGGATCTATTTTTCATATATATATATATAGATTATTCGTCACCCATGGTGGATAATAGGTTATTCTTCACCCGAGGTAATCTTATGAGATTTTCATAAATAAATTACATTTAATATACAAATAGTTACATTCATATTAACCCACTATGTAAATTTTGGCATATATTTTTTAAATATAGGCTGTAAGACAAGAAAATATGCATTTTATGTATATTTTACACTATGTTTTTACGTTTGTAGTTTTACGTAACAAAAATATTTTTTACGGTGATTATATATTTTCTTACGGTCTCTTTTTACGTATGGAATAAGAAAAAAATTTACGTAATGTAAAATTACGATGCATTGATGTTAAAATGGAGGGTCGCGCTATTCGTCACCCTGGGTGAGGAATAGTTATTCTTCACCCCCTCTATTTTTACATCAACACACTGTAATTTTACGTTTCTGAAATTTTAATCTTATCTCATACGTAAAAATAGACCGTAAAAAAAATACATAGCCACCGTAAAAAATATTTTATATCACGTAAAATTACAAACATAAAAACATAGTGTAAATTATTCATAAAATGTGATTTTTCTGGTTTTGTGACCTATATTTTTGTTTTCTTATGTCTAATTTTTCGTAGTGAATCAATATAAACGTATCTATTTGCATTTCAAATTTAATTTACTTATGAAACGGCCGTAAAATTACCTCGGGTGAGGAATAATTTAATCAGCACCCTGGGTGATATATATATATATATATATATATATATATATATATATATATATATATATGCCCAACTTGGGTGTAGATGCACTATGTAATTAAACTTAAGAAGCAGCAGCAACATGAGTATGTCTCAAGAATTCAGTGATGCTAGCATTTGTCATTGTGCTGCCCCTCGGCTCTTTTCTGGATGTTGTTTATGAATATGAACGTCAGTTTTTTAAAACGTTGGCCACTGACATGGGTGAAAGTATGGTTTATGTGTGTTTAGCTATTGTAGTTGTCATGATGGGTAATTTCATTTCATTATGTCTATAATGATTTTGAAAAAACATGCAAGTGGAAAAATAGTGGTCATAATTGAATCATTCCAAAAAGGATAGACTGAAAAAAAAGTATGTAGTAACTTCTACAACCTTCATGTGCCTAAACGAACACAATTAGGATAATATGAAAAATATACACATCGAAGATCCATTTATCTCCTAGGAGGAAATATACAGAGAGGAAGGAATGACATCCACAACAAAGATCCATTTGTCTCCTAGAAGGAAATATACCTACTACCATCGGGCAACTAACACTAGCCCTAAGCAAATGAGAGAGGGAGGGGGCGCCGGACTTACCGCGGAGGTGCTCTGGGGCGTCGGGCGGAGGCGGCGGCGGCGGTGGGCGTAGGCGGCGGCGACATCTGGCGGAGGCGGAGGTGGCAGCAATGTCTGGTGGAGGAGGACGAAAAGGACTATATTTTTTTTACTATGCGTCGACCGGGAGCGGTTAAAACCGAATAGTGTTGGGGTAGGCTTAATTGGCCTAACATGCCACACTGGGCCTAATTTGGCAATGCGAGCACTAAGCAAATAGCTATGGCATACGAATAGGGCCTACGTCCGCACTATTTGAAAACATCAATTATGACGTTGTTGAGAAATGGCGCGCCACAAACAAGAGTTGTGGCTTTGCCATTTCTCCACTAGTGGGCAAAGATCCAGCGAGGAAGTGGTGACCTGTACCTTCTCCTCAATGCATTTTTAATATGGTTTTTAGGTGATGATGAACTATGTCCTGCGAACTCAATGATCTTTTGGGTAATGATGGATGTTCGTTTGCCGCAAATCTTGTTTTCGTTTGCTTTCGATTTTATTGTCTGATGTTTGATCACGTAGATTATTTCGACGTGCATGTGTAGTATAGATATAAGAGCATCTGCAATCGGACCTCTAAAACCCGGCTCAAACGTCCGGACAGCCTGCCCGGTCACTGGCCGGTCATAAAAATCGATCCAGACGGACCCCTCATATTCATCTCAAACGTCCGGACTGACCGACACCCCTCAAATCCATCTCAAAATGGGGACGCGCCTGGTCATGCCCGGTCAATCCGACACACAGAACGGGACCCCATCTCAGACCATTTTTTCTCTTTTTTTATTTATTCTTTTCTTTCTCTCTCATCTTCTTCATCAATCACGTGCAAGTGAACGGATATATGAGAAAAAAAATGAGAATTACGGCTGTCCGGACAAAAAAGTAAGGGTTCAAAACGGACACGCCCAGTCATTCCGCGGGCGTTTAAGGGGCCGGATTCATAAGTTTTGTAAATGCTCTAAGGCGTCGATATGAGATACTTGGATGTGGAGAGGAAAATTTAAAACGTGATCGATCAATGTCCGTGGGTGTTTGAGGGGCCAGATTTATAAGGTCTTACTGTAAATGCCTTTAGTGGACGACATAAAATCCTCTACGGGTCATTTAGTAAAAAAATAGAACAGGTTTCACCGTCTATTGCTGCACTGCAACGCACCGTCAACCCGGATAGCTTTCACAAACAAACAGACTGCGACTGAGCTTCCCTGACGTAACAGCAGGTGCCTTTGGGCCACTGACAAGTGGGTCGAATTGCCGGCTGGCCCGCATGTCATTGACCCAAAGGAATGGGCAGTTAGGACACCGAAGCAACGTTCGCAGGCGACCTTACCAATCAGCGGGGCTATTTATAAAGATGCCGGAGAGCCATCTCGCGCTCGCCCTCCCCTCCTCCGCTCTTCGACTCATCCCGCCCGCCGCGCCCCGCCCCGCCTCCACGCGACTTGACGCCGGCCACCGCGCGACCTACCTGACGCGGCCTGCCTCGCCACCCGCCGCTCCCCACGAGAGCCGAGGCGGCCTGCTTCAGCGCCCGCCGCGGCGCCGCCCCCGACGCGATCCGACGCGCGGCCGCCTTCAACGCCCGCCTCTCCCCAGGTCCGTCCCCCAGCTCTGCTCCCCCTCTTTCCCGAGCAGCTCGAACCGTAAACCCTCGCCGCCGTGGTGGAATGCCACCGGCGGCGGAATCCGCTGGGGCAGGCGCTGGTTTTCCTCGGGGTTGTAGAAGGGGGCGACGGGCTCGGTAGATACGAGAGTCGAGGGCTCGTTGGGAAACGGGGTTGTGGTTTCCTGGATGATTCGTTTAGGATGTACCAGAAGCGGGCTTTGTGAATCTTGGATACGAAACGGCGTTGTATGCATCTTGGATGATGCGGGTTTGGATCAATTGGTTTCCATGTACCAAGAACGGGATTATGAATCTTGGATATCGGGGTTTTGGATGTAGCAAGAAATAGCGTTGTGGATATTGGATTATGGGGGTTTGGATCAATTGGTTTCCATGTACCAAGAACGGGATTATGAATCTTGGATATCGGGGTTTTGGATGTAGCAAGAAATAGCGTTGTGGATATTGGATTATGGGGGTTTGGATCAATTGGTTTCCATGTACCAAGAACGGGATTATGAATCTTGGATATCGGGGTTTTGGATGTAGCAAAAAATAGCGTTGTGGATATTGGATTATGGGGGTTTGGATCAATTGGTTTCCATGTACCAAGAACGGGATTATGAATCTTGGATATCGGGGTTTTGGATGTAGCAAGAAATAGCGTTGTGGATATTGGATTATGGGGGTTTGGATCAATTGGTTTCCATGTACCAAGAACGGGGACTACCGCATTAGTTAATTGGAATCGTTCTTAACGTTGTCTGTTATACTGTTTGTGGTGAAATTCATCAGCACCTCTCCTTGTCTTTTACAGGGCGTGATGGCCGTCCAGGTGCAGCGGCTATGGAGGTGGGCGTGCGTCCCAAGCTAAGAGGCTGATGGCGCCGCGGCCACAGAAGGACGAATGGCAATGGCTGCGGGGCGCGGCCACCAACAAGAGTAAATTCATCTTCCTCTACGAGAAGCTGAGCACGGGTGGCCGGCTCCTCAGCCACCACGGCCGATCCAGCCCGAGGCCCCGGAGCCCGAGTTACAGTTTGTTTTCTTGGAGCCTTGCCTCGTGCCCGAGCTGGCATACGACACCCCGACCCCGACTCCCATGGATGACAGCGCGTCCCTGCCGGGGGGCTTCAAGACGCTCACAGTGTCAGGCCTGCTTGGCATTGCAGCCGTCTTCTTCTGCCTGGCAGGCCTCCTCCGCGCCAAGGCCAAGGAGGAGCGGGCAGCGCGCAGGAGGCTGCGGTATCTCCAGTGAGGGTGGCGCACGGTCGCCGCTACCGGGATGCTCCCACCACCGCCACCCCTCATTGTCGCATAGACCACACACGCCCATGAATACGTGTCCTCGTAGTAAAGATTTGCCCTACCGTATCCGTGCTGTTACTTTTACATTCAGTACGTGAACTGTTACGCTCGGTATTTCTACTGCAAAGACAGTTGTGGTACACGCTTCTTATACATTCCCAAAGTTTTGTCAGTTCATACCAAAAATACTGGGCTTAGTATTAATCTTCAGTTTGTTCAACTGCAGTGGCAGCTTTTGCATTTTGTTCCACATAACATGATTCTGGATGTCATATGCTTACAACTTGTTCATTTCTGCAATTTTTCCCTACTTTTCAAACAAAACTTTCTGCGTCTCTGTACCCGAGCCCTGATTTCTGAGATGACCATCTCCAAAGCAGCAGGAGGGTCCTCTCCCAGGGTCAAGGTGAACTCATCTAAGTCAGGGAGCTTCTAGATTTTGCTCAAGGCGCTCTCTTGGATGTTGCAGGTGTCGTCACATTCCGGTCCAGGGTTCGACGCTTGTTATGCTTTATAGTTAGAGATTGAGTAGCCGCTCTGCACGCGAAAATCATGCATAACACTTCCAGATAGGAACCCACAAGCCCCAATCGCTGCCCGACCCTTCGCTCATCTGACTAGGCCCCTCTTCAGGATTCTTGATCTGCAAACCCAGCTTATAGGCACTGCCAACAGTGAAGAGATCATTCTTTTCTGGGTGTCAAGAGACATAATCATCCACTTCTCTTGCAGGGATCTTAATTTTACAAGTTTCATCGGCAACAAAACCAAAGAAAAGCTGGTTTGAATCGATTTTCCCAACCTTTGACCTGTTTGGTCCCAGTACAGCCTTGAAATCATACTCTGCCAGCCCTGCCTAGTCTATCCAGTTCTGCTGTTCCTCCACTGACTGTAATTTTTCCAAACTGTGGCGGGCCAAAGTGGAGTCCAAATGCAAATTCTTTCGATGGCTGTGGCCGCGCGGAGAGAATTTTAACCAATGACAACTTGGCCAAACATGGACGGCCTTGCAGCCTTTGTGATCAGGAACCTAAGACACTTCCATCTCATCCTTGGCTGCCCTTTTGCATGCGGAGTCTGGCAAGAAATGGCTGCATGGCTTAATGCTCCGCGGCTTGATAACTTGGTGCAGCTGGATACGACTTTGCCTCCAAGCTAAATGCACAGCAGCTCTCGGCTGCGATTTACACTGGATGGTGCATTTGGAAGGACCACAATCATCGGATTTTTCAAATGCAGTCAATTTCCACTACCAAATCAAAGAAGTTCTCTGGCAGGCCAGGTTATGCTCTGATTGGCCATTTCTCTATGAAAACATGCATACCTTTTAATTTAAGCCTTTTTTCTGGTGCTCTGACACATTCCTTCTGTACATACTTGTAATGTTAGTTTGTAAGCTTCTCCCTCCTTAATGAACATGCACAGTGCTGCCATTTCCTAAAAACAAACCTTCTTCACAATGTAATCCAGTTGGTCAAGTCGTGTAACTCTCAGACCCAGCAAGATCAATTAAGTTCTGACAAAAATATATAGAGTTCAAATAATAAGAACATGCACAGACCATAAATTCTACTCCCTCAGAGGGGAATATAGGTCTGGCATGGGAATTTAGGTCATCGAAATAACTAGCAAAACATGTATAATATGCCATACAAATATGCTTAGAAAGTTCATTCGACAATGAATCTAGAGAAATTTTTATGGCATACAACACAAGTTTCGCTAGTCAAACCGAGGACCTAAAACCCATGCCCAACTTGTATTCACATCCGGAGGGAGTACCAAGTTGCTGAATTGTAAAAAAATAGACTACAAGTAAGATGATTGAAATAGTATGCAATTATAAGCATATTAGGAATTACCAACTGGCACAAGCTGGTTTCTTCCTCTTCAGTTTCACCAAAGGGGCTGCTCTCGATGTCTATTAATTGGTCTGCAGGCATGAAACACTGTAAGTTTAATAATTCAACCTGAACTGAAACTATATTAACTGGCTACATGAACCAACTTCTCAATGGAAGAAACAGCAGAGTATAAAATTCAGTAAACTAATATGTGAAACAAGAGTTTAAGATCAGAGCTCTCTATAAGGGAGGCGTGGCTAGCTTGACATCCTAGACGGCACTGAGCTACAGCAGTCGGCAGCTTTAATCAAATTTGCCAACACTGTCGCCTCCCCTGTCTCCACTCTTCTGTCCCTCACCAGTGACAGTCGCGGCTGCAAAGCTGTCCGCCGGTCTCCCGACAATGGACAAGGTCCACCTGCTCCTGCTCAAGAAAAGCGGCACACGAGCTGAATATATCATCTCTAAGGAAGATGGCCTCAAGAAATACCGACATTTGTAGAAGAAACATGGGCCTTGTCGGTGGCACTGTGCTTTGAGGCAACGGCGGCTGAGCCCTGGTGGTGTGGGCGGCCGGTCTGGGCTCTCGTGGATGGCTGACTCCTCGTTGCTCCTCATGATTTTCCATCCGTCTCCAATAAATTAGACCTTTGCGGCTTCATGCGATGCTTCTGACCGTCAGCTCTTTGTGAGAATCTATGGATAGACCTTAGAAAGGCATGCAGGTTCCATGCGATGCTTCTGACCGTCAGCTCTTTGCGGCTTGTACTCAGATTCAGGTTGGAAACAGGATGGCACAATGATCATTGTTCCCTTTGTGATCAAGAAATGGAGTCTGCTGCACATCTGGCATTGGTCTGCCCTTTTGCAAAGACCTATCTGGTTTGCATTCGACTCCTTGAATCCTGGCCATCTGAGACCGCTCTCAGCTCTTGGTCCATCTGTGAATGGTAGAGAAAAGCTGCTCATGAATCAAGACATGAAAAAAAAACAGAGCAGGCGGATGATAATCATGTCGGCATATGTTGTGTGGCATCTGTGGAAAGAGCGTAATCGTAGAGGGTTTGATAAGAAGGAAGCCTCGTCTGATGAGGCAGTGTCTCTCATCCGTGCAGATCTTCAGTCGCAGATGGTGGTTTTCAGGGAGTTTTTTTTTTCGAGAATGGGCTTTCAGGGAGTAGCTGCCTGAGTGGTTGTTTTCTTTCCTTTTCGTTTCATCCCAGCTGTTTTCAGCTTGTAAAGATTTCCCACTTCTTTAATGAAAAGGCAGAGCTCCTGCCATTGTCTGTAAAAGAAAAGGGAACAATTGACATACTTATGCAGACTAAGTAAGCACTAGCTACTTTGGCAGTCCGCTGGATGCCAACATTACAGCCAACAGAAATGTTCAGTTGGATCCAACAGAAATGTTCAGTTGGATCCAACAGATCTGTGCTCTGCCAGACGCAATAGCATCAGTAATTCAGTGCAAGGTTAATGTGATCCAAGGGTACAAAGATACAACAATCAATGAATTGCCAAAGAATTGGGTACACACACACAGTCACGGATGGTCAAAGACGGAGATACACAAATAGTACATGCATTCACCAGCAAAGACACTTTTACTGTAGTAGGTTTAAATTTTGGCACAAAAATCACAAAGACATACTTGGAAATGAAGCAATCTCCATGAAAGTGAGGAAAATCCGCCTTGGATGCAATTGGTCATAATGTGGGAAAAGGAGCAGATTTTATCTATGTAAAGCAAATACCTTCTCCAGATGCTATAAGAGTGTGTGTGTGCAGCCGCAGGTGATATAACCTCTTCTACAATCCTTTCACATAAGTACCCTAAATGAATAGGAAGAAAGAGGGTACAATTATTAGTGGCTGATAAGGAAAGACTGATTTCAGAAAAAGCGTGAACAGATACTAAACATAATGATGAGTGATTTTCAGAAAAGTTTATTCCAATTTAGTACTATTTGTTACCATTTTAGGCTTGTTTCTGAGCAAGCCTTTCTACATCAGGTTTATCATAATCAGGAGTACATGGCATGGGAGTCCTGGTCATATATGTCTTATCATATAAGGATAAGAAACAAACGGTTCCTATAAGGTAAGCAAAACTATGTATTTGAAGCTCCAATCTAGAGTGAATAATTTGACTTCGTGTTGCAAATCAGCAGCAATCAAATACATAGCTTGACAAGATATGTCATATTGCCTCATTATAAATTTCAACATATGAGCCCCGCAGAAGAAACTCTTGTCCAGAGGTCAAGATAAAAAATAATGAAGAGCTGTGAGCCTAATCTTTTTAATAGTCTATGGACAAGAACATATGAAGATATTATATCTTGAATAATGCGGAACATATCCTTCCTACCAACTATGTCCCGCTAAAGATGTTGGCCCAGTCCCGACGCCAAGTACTTTCCGGAGACGCACAATGACCGACGACGAACGACGATGCCTAACAAAGCTTTCTCATGGCTGACACACCCTAGTACAAAGCTAGCCTTGTCCCTCATCGATCTCTTCTGGACGTGTGTACTAGTACCACGTGATGGACTAGTACTTCTAGCCGGGACACCAACGCTGCACGTACAATCACGCGATCGATCTCTACTTTGATCGATTCCGCACTAGCAGCATACGCGAATACTTGACTCGATTTGGATGGCTACAGGCTGTGTCGAGCATGACACAAGCCTGCTGTATTTCTTGTTGCTTTCCACGGTGGTGTGATTTACAAGCCGGGTACACAAGTATAAATAGAACAAGCTAGTCAACTAATACTACTCAGTGACTAATTCTAGCCCTACTCGGATACATACATGTACCCTGAACCAGACACACAGCAGCCATTAAGTGAGAGATTAGTCGTGATTAACTCCAATAAAAGATATTCCTAGGGGTATAAAAGTAGGATCCTGGCAACCAACTATACCTCCCAAGTACAAAGTTTAGAAATGTTTGGACCTTCACTTGAAGCATAATGATATCATTTAATAACAATAAATTATAGGCAGTTGTTAATTTGTAGTGACCTAATAATAAAGTTTGTAATATACAACCATATTCATGATGATCCAAGGTTCTGATATTTTAGCATATCAAATTTTTTTGATGCACAATTTCAACAAAGTAAAAGAACAAAAGTGGCAGTCAAGGCAGCAACACCACATATGTTAAGTTCATTGTTTTTAAGGCGTCCCGCCTTAGAGGCTTAGGCAGGAAGGCGCAGTGCCGAAGAATTTTGCCCGCCTTAGGCGCTTAGTCATGGCCTAGTCAAGGACATTATACCAGCACAAAAACATTGGTTAAGTAACATAATTATAATTCTCTCTGGAGAAAGAAGTGATCCTGCACACAAGTTGGTTTAGGAAAAGAACACTGACCAAGCGATTAAATGCTGCTAGCAGAAAATTCCGAGGCAGCAAAACTTTTGTTTCTGTCCGCTTTTCCTTAGTGTTTTTTTAAAAGAAAAAGAAAACATTCCATTAGTCCTCCACTGACCATGTCCTATTCCTTTCAAAGAAGCAACATTGCTCTTAAGCCTAATCTTTGCCGCACGTGGCCGGTGCTAAACTGAGAGTGAAGCTTGGGATTAGATGTTGTTTTCCAAGTTTTTCACCAAATATACGAAATAATCTCTAAGCAACGAAAATCAGAGCAATTTGCACCTCAATATCTCCGACTCAATTAGTACGTACGTATTAAAATTGATGAGGTTTAGAGACATTCCTAATTCGGATTTAGGTACAGTCACGGCTCTAATAAAAATGGTAGCTTTCATAGAAATTGCAGAGGCGGGACGGAGTGAAGATCATACCTCACGCGGATGAGGACGAAGCTGGCGGATGGCGGAGCACACGCGCGCCGTCGCATCGCCCCCATCCCGTCCTCGCTCGGGCAGGCGTAGAAGGTGAGTGAGGCATCCCCTCATCCGTGTGCCGTGGCTGGCCGCCGGACAGCTCGCGGATTCCGTAGGTGCCATCGCCTAATTAGGAAAGAGTGACGGGACTGCTCTGGGTAGAGAGGCGCATGCGGCCACCGGCCGTTGCCGGCCGCCGGACCGCCCGTCGATTTAGATGGTGCCATCGCCATAAGGCTTTCTTGGGGGAAGAAAGCGGGGCCTGGTGGGTGGGGACGGGGGGATGGGGCGTGGCGGACGACGGAGGGACGAAGGTGAGAGACACTTGTGGCCCCCCTCGTCGCGGTCCTTTTTTTTTTTAAAGAAGAAACCATATATCTACTAGTAGAGTGCCCGTGCGTTGCCACGAGCTCTTATAATATTTTATGAGTAATGCATGTTATTTTTTACATGTAAAGACTATGAGCTCAACTACAAATTAACGACATGTAAATTCATTACAATAATAATAAAAGTCCACTTCACTTGCCATGTAAATTCATAATAAAAAAATCAAATTGACGACATGTTCATGTAACTAATTGAGCGATGGTCAAACTAAATCCATTACAAATTATTAAGATCTACTTGATGCACTTAATAAATTCTCGCACAATATGAGGAAGGTTGTCTTTAGCTTCATTTCCACGATGTTTGAGCAAGTATAATAAAAAAATGTTTCCTCAACTCATACTCATCATGCACAATAAATATATGTAGTTAGCACAAATATTTCATGTTGGATATCTTAAAAACATGTAATGGACAATACCCATCTTGCAAATCGGCTTGACCAGTTCTTTACCGTTTCACGAAAGCATAAAATGAAAAACAAGATAGCCAGACACATCCTTGCAATTTCCTAAATTAATACTATATAAAATAAAATGATAACATAAATAAATGTTTATGCTATGAATTCATTACCTGTCTGTGGTCGTTGGAATACCAGACGGAAATAAACGTTGCCATTTAGATATATCTGAATTCCAGCCGGGTTGCTTTATTTCGAGTGCATCTTTGAATTCCCTCGCAAAACTTTTTAACTTCACTACATGCCTCAAGATTTTATTCTCCAACGCTGTGATGTGTGAATAGGGTCCATAATGCATACACGGCGTGCCTCTATGTCGATGACATACAAGATGTATAAGCCGATGTATGCATACGGAAGATAAATCTACATGTGGTAACAATTAGGAGCAATAATAAGCCATGACAATAATAGACAAAATACAATACTTACCATGTTGCACGATGAGATGTTGATGTCCATCCCAGGCCAACCATCAAACAATGATCCCAACGTCTGAATAGTTTCCTTCGCGCAAAACTTCTGACCTCGTGTTGACTCTAGCATAATGGACTGGGTACAAAATAATTATTGTTTCACCATGTTGATACTAATGGCACTGACAAAGAATATGTCAACTTACAGAAAAGCGCATATCCATGTAGTGTATAGGAGGGTCTGTAAACAATACTCCCTCATCACATGCAAGTATACGCACGGCAATGTTGAAGCAATCATTGTCCATACTTTGCTCCGTGTTAAGTATGCCTTGAATTTTTTTGAGAGTTAAGGACATCGGAGCAGGTATCGAGGTTCGGACCCATTCCCTCCTGCAAAATGGATGGTAAGAAGAATAATAAAATATACTTTTATATTACATAATTATAAATATAAACGATTCTTACTCCAAAGATTGAGCATCATCGATCGACATGATGCAGTTGCATAGCCCGGCAAGTAAATCACGTTGATCAGTGGGCATGGTGGGGATTGGGGTAGGACGTTTGTGTTTGATTTTGTCTAGTGGATTATCCGGGATTTCAACATCGGAATTAGGTAAGACAACTTCATCGTCATATTGGTTGTAAAACGGGCATCCTTTTAGCTTATTCAGTTCTGAATCAAGCAAAATAACAACTAATTTTTGTCGGAAGTGTTTCATGTCCTCCTGAAAATGTTACAAAAAATCATATTTGATATAATATATTGATTTTTTTAATGGGATACTGTATGAAAATGAATACATGGGTGAACTCATCAGATAGTGCATCTTTGGTCCAATATTCCATATAATTTAACATGAATAGTCCACATGATGTGCTATAACATTATATAGAATAATGCTTTAGAATATGATCCAGAAGAATCAAATAATCTTGTATCAACTAATATATATAATATGTTATTTTACTATAAATATTTTTCCACTACATGATATCTTTGTGTTCATGAGTACCAAAAATAATAATTTTTAGTTTGTGTCGAACGCTTACCCATCCGTTTGTGTTGCCTCCTCAAAATGTTCTACAACCTTCCATTTTGTAACATTTAGATCAAGCCACTTATGATCTCTGTTGAAGTTTGAACTCTGTTCTCCAAGTTTTAGACGCTTCTCAAGTCCTAGTAACTGTATTATATGTGAAAAAAAACATTAGGGATTAAGACAATCAAAACTTATGTCAAAAGGATCAAGAATAATAGATAGTTACCGTACTGGCAAGTTCACTCCGTTTTTCCTTCGCACCAAGTGAGTCTAGTACTTGAATTTTATGTTTTTTGGCATTGACGACTGCTAGATACCAATGGTACCTTGGGATGTTAACCGGAATGAATAGCTGGTGTAAACATCATATAAGTTGCATGCATAATTAGATATAAATTACAATAAAAATGGATTAATTTAAAACAATACATAATTATATGAATGTATATTGAGGCGAGACTAACCATATCTTGTTGTAGATAAGTATTAACATTTTGTACGATGTGACGGTATTTTGATGGGCATATGTCTTTTTTCTCCGTCTTCTTTCATCTGCCCAGATACAAAGGTACTAATAATATGTACCTTTTCACCCATCCTTTCTCGTAGATGGTCATGAGCAAGCATACAATATATATAAGCATTTATCACCTGTAATTCCAAGTTTAGAATTTATTACGGTAATAGATATTATACATGGTTCATATTAATTAGTAATTCCAACGTGATGCAATTGGCCTTACACCGTCGTGCAAGAACATATCATCTCTCATAAGGCATTCTAAATCATCATTTGATAACAATGCATCTCCAATGTCCACGAACTTGGTTTTTTTGGGAGCAGACATGATTGATTCGATGACTGTAATATCTCTACGGGTACAAACATAGTCTGACGTTGCGTAACAACAATGCACCAAATTAGTATAAAATATGAGCCAAAATACTTGAATAAAAAACATTGTGAAGAAGGAAATATCGATAATTACACTGACAAATACCTTGTGTGGTAATATTCAAATTGGCATTACTTTTTGGTTTTTTATGAGATATCATCAGTTCCACGTCATTGTTTTGTAAAGAAATTGGTCGATTCTCGACCCCTTTTAGATATGCCGCATCAGAAGCCATGTCGATGGATTCTTTTTGTGCATCTCCAAAATCCATATCTATGTCTCCTATATTCTGAAAATATTAATATAAAATAATAAATCTTTTGTATTATCATGAGTAACATACATACGAAAAAGGATTAACTATATGCACCTCTTCTCGTGATGCTTCAGTCTGGTCCATCATCGTTACATCAGTAGAACCCATCACTTTCTATCTCCAATGAAATATAAACGATATTTTATATTGCATCATATAAACATATTATATAATAAAACTGAAACTAACACAACTGTTTTATTTTGTAGAAACAAACAACGCTTTTCCATATTATTAAAAATACATTGCATTTCTATTTCAGCAAACAACCAACTATAATGTTCATATTTAAATAAGCAGTCTTGAAATTTCTTAAATCATTTAAATATATTTATATAGGCTAAGCGATACAACATAAACCAAGTATATTCGGCTTATTCTTTCAAAATTGTGTTTTTTTGTTGATACTATGAATATATCTAATAAGTATAAAAATTGATTTGTATGATCCAACTATAATATATATGTTTTTTAAACAACTTTTAATATATATATTTTTCGTAGAGTTTTTTAGGCATTTTTCCTTTTTAAAACATTTTAAGCATTTTTGATATAGCTAAGTTGAAAATTGGCTATCCAGACGGCCCAACCTTGACCCAGTATACCGCACGGCCCAACCAGCCCGATCTCCCTGAACCTCACTCTCTCCATTTGTCTAAACAAACTCACTCTCTCAGTTTCCAATCGAAGTCTATCCACTCCTTGCCTCACTCAACCCACTCCACTCCCTTCGTCTCCCACCACCGTCCCCTCTCATCCCTTACCCTCCACCCATTCGCCGGCGGCCAGATGCGGACACACCCGACCCCTCCCCTCCCCTACCCTCCAATACTCTCCCCCACGGTGGCGCCGGCAGCGACAGAGAGGTCTCCATGATTTCCATCTTCCTCCTTCTACTCTGTCGGTGGAGGCCGGTCGATTTCCATGGACTGGCTTCTAGATCCAACCGCCCCTCGTCTCCCTTCCCCTCCAGTCCTCTCCCCCACGGTGGCGCCGGCAGCGACAGAGAGGTATCCGTGATTTCCCTCCTCCTTCTACTTTGTCGGTGAAGCACGGTCGATTTCCATGGCCTGGCTTCTAGATCCAACCGCCCCTCGTCTCCCTTCCCCTCCAATCCTCTCCCCCACGGTGGCGCCGGCAGCAACAGAGAGGTATCCATGATTTCCCTCCTCCTCCTTCTACTTTGTCGGTGAAGCACGGTCGATTTCCATGGCCTGGCTTCTAGATCCAACCGCCCCTCGTCTCCCTTCCCCTCCAGTCCTCTCCCCCAAGGTCGCGTCGGTAGCGACGGAGAGGTATTCGTGATTTCCCTGCTCCTCCTTCTACTCTACCGGTGGAGGCCAGTCGATTTACATGGCCTGGCTTCTAGATACATCCGCCCCTCGTCTCCCCTCCCCTCCAATCCTCTCCCCCACGATGGCGCCGGCGGCAACGGAGAGGTCGCCGTCATTTCCCTCCTCCTCCTTCTACTCTACCAATGGAGGTCGATCGATTTCCATGACCTGGATTCTAGATCCACTCGTGTCTCACGTGCTTGATTACGTGCCCGTGTCACTACCACGACCACCACGTCTCTCTTGCAGCCGTCAACTCTGCCCACTGGAGGCCGAGCGCACATGGACTCCAAGCCCGAAGCCCACACGGCAGTCGTGCCGCCGTTGGCGTACCCTCGCATGTCCCCGGAGGACCTCGCGCGGCCACCGCCGCCGCCGGTCGTGGCGCCCGCGGGCTCCAACCCCTACGTGTTGTCCTCACCGTCATCCAGAGCGCCTGCCATTAGTAAGTCACCTACCACTGCTAGGCCATGCGTATATCTTGCTGTCCTTGTCTCTGCAGCCTCATAAATTTTGTTCAGAGGCTGAATTCGATATGGTCAGTATTTGTGCTGATGGTTATGAATTGTTTGGGGATTTGTTGCCGCAGGCATCAAGGAGAATCTGATGGAGATGTTCATCCGAAGGTCATCGACATGCTGCTAAATATCTCCTCCTCATGGTTTGTATTCCTCCCCCTCCGTTGAAATTGCCTTCTTCCTTTCCCTGCTGATTGTTCCCACCACCGCCTTACTCATTAGTCACCGAGATCCAAGTTAATGTATATATTTGTGATAGTTGGCACCTTGTAATATTATTATTTCTAATGAGGCTACTTGGGAATACATATTTTTTTGACCTGCCTTGGGAATACATATTGTGAGCTATAGCCCACCTAATAGGTTTGCTTGGTTAGGTTTTGATTAGCTGGCAGTATCTCCACTGCCATTCTTCATTTGCAATTTGATAGTGTACCTGAACCAGATGATCCTAATCTAATAAATATTCAACTTCTATAAAAGTGAAAGATCTAGGAAAGTTCATACATAGAGGAACTCGACTTCTTGATGCTCCTTGATTATGCAATGTACTCCGCCTCAATTTACCATCCAGCCTTGTCTCTTTTGATCCTTTGCTATATGTGATGGGTGAAGGGAGACCAAGGAGGGGGAAGAAGGATGACAGAGGAGGTTACCTATATAGGTAGGCAATGCGGAGGGCCACTGGGTAGCACATCCTGGCGTATTCAAATTCTACCATATATTCTTGTATGTCGTATCTTTTCCCTTTTTCCAACGATTTCACAACAGTTAATAAATTTGATTCTTGTATGGTGTAGATTTATTTCCTTTTTCCATTGATTGCACACCTGTTAATAAATTAGGAAGATGTCAACAAATCTGAACTTACTATAGAATCAAATTATCATAATTAAATAAAGAACGTCTCATTAATTCCATACATACTAACATATCCCTACTCCTAAAGTGGTATATATAAAGGTGAAATATTTCAGAATTATTTTGACAAATTCCATTCATACTTACGGTATGTAGGTGATATATTTCAGAGTTATTTACTGAGTGAGCTATCTCTTTGGGTCCTTTCAAATTGAAGCTCAAATTTGTTGGCATTTTCAGGTGTCAAGCAATTATCATGTCTAATTTATACATGGTTCAAATATATAATTGCGTGATCTAGCTATATGGTTCTCAATTGTTTGCTCTTGCATTAGCTATAAACCCTACACACTATGGATTCATTAGAAGCAAAGCTGGTAGATAACTACTTACTATATTCTGTGTCGTGTAGAAAAATAATTTATGTATGCTAAGTATGCTACAATGAAGTGTGAATGCAAGATTTATCGTAACTGTGTCTTTCTATATTTTTTTCTTTAATCTCTAATCATTGTTCATACTTTATTACTACAGGAATGGAAGATATATTATCACAGAAAATAAACCGCTCCAACCTGATGCTCCATGGTGTTGTCATGATACATTTGAGTCTGGATGCCTCCATTGGTTAGTAATTCCCCTAATATTAATAATTGCCTGTAATTTGTAAATCAACGGTACTTTAAGTAAGCTGACTGGTTGTTCTTTTGCTTTATCATCTCAATATAGTGATTGTAACCTATTTGGGTGGTCTGCAATGTGGCCTTGTACTTGTACATTTCAAGGTATATAATACCGATGCTTGTTACACTAATATGTCACATAGTGAATGGTGCCTGCGCCTTTCTCACCCATGTCTCTCTATACATATTTCTTCACTGGTTAGTGACCATCTAATCAATATAACCTGTATGATCTGTACATGCTAGCTAGAGCACAACATATTTTCGTGGACGGGGGAGAGTAGAGATGCATAGTTAAAACAAAATTTGCAAGTTCTTGTGGCATTATATTCCAATTTTTAATCATTATATTCCAGATTTACTTTTGGCATTTGTAGTTGTGATGTGCAGTGGATAGGCATAAGGGAAAGAGCAACATGGACAAGCAAGTGTTAGACTAAAGAACAATGAGAACCAACTGAGTTTTTGCTTTTCTTTTCTGGATGCACTTTTAAGTTGCATGGACTGAGCACACACATAGTTTATTTACTTCTTCCATCGTGTAGCTAGAGGAGCGCAAACTTAGTCATCCCCCCTCTCATATGCGCACTTGTCATCGAGTACATGTGTGTCTCTCCCGTTCTCACCGTTGACTCCCTTTACTGTAAGGGTGTTCATCATTTTGGTAATTGGAGTGAAAGATATCTAATCTCTAATATGAGGTTGTAAGATTTACTTTGGTATAGGGGTGATATAAGGGGTCTCGTTAGGTCACCTTTTTTCTTCTCGCTGCTGTTCGGTCACCGAGTGGAAGTTTCCGTGGACGTTTGAGCAGGATTTGAGGGGACCGGCTATAGGTGCTCTAAGATTATTGTGTTTCATAGTATGATATGTGTTAGCTGATTATATAGAAAAGATGTGTGTTAGCTTAGTCGGCATTGTTCTTGGTTAACTCAGTTAGTAACATCTTATTTTTTTTTCTCGAAAGCCAGTGGCAACGCACGGGCGTTCAATTTTCTGTGATAACTATTTTTTAAATTTATCAATTCATTTTACATAGTGAAATTGTCCCTAATTATTCCCTGTTGTAATGAAGTGTTTTTTTGTTTGGTTTGGATAGATAGTATTATCTTTGAAAATATGCCATGATCTTAGTGCATTACTAAAGTAAGAAGTGGCTACAGAGGATGCCAACCATGTCATAGTCAAACGGGTAGGTTATTTAGTAACTTAGTTCTGCTCTCATTCAATTTCAAGCATATGAATTCTACTCTGTTTATACTCTGCCAAGTTATCTCAAACATATGATTTTACTTTGGTACAGGTTGATTCTATAACTGGATGCATATGCTTAAATCATAAGATAAGTAGTAGAAGGACAAGTTGTATTTATCGAGATTTCTATTATTCTTTATTTTACATGTTAAAGCATAGACCTTCTTTCTCAGGTTTCAAATTTCTCAATCCATACTCCCATGCATATATCAATTTTTAACTTGTTATTCGGTAGCCTCACACTTGTCCATTTTCTCTCTCTATCATTAGTATTAAACTTCATACATAATACCTTATATTCTTAGGTTATAACATGGTGTTGGGTTAGCTTGATCCAGTTGCTGTTATAGATAATTAGATAATCTAATGGTACTTCTCAAAGTTTTGTCTCGTAATAGTGGTAATAGATAAGTAAAAAACATGCTTCATACATAGAACACAAAATATTGCCTGATCACGATTGGCTTATTAAAAGAATATGTATCTCCTTTATAGTAGCTTAATAATAAATTTCTTCCTCCTCCCTGTTGGTTGATAAATGTTCGTATCATCTTCTACTTTATGTAGTCAAGAATAAAACACATTTTCATTTAATTTGGTTATTCCATTCAGGTCAACGTAAAAGTGAACAATCACGTAGTTGGGAATATCATGATCCTGATATAGATTTTGGATCATGTGCAAACATGTGAAGATACTTCAAGATTAAAGGCAATGCAAGGTACATGATTTACAACCATCATATTTTTAAGTTCAATATTCCGTAGCTTGTATGGGTTGATTTTCGACAAAGTAAACCTTGTATCATATACCAGTGTGTGTATGGATGGAGTTATACGATACGAATCAATATAGGATGCGAGCCACAATACCAGTGTGTGTACACCGACAGCTGGCTGCTCTTGTAGAATCATGTGAACCTGGCATGGTCCAATCCAAAATGAATACGGTTTATGAGTACTACCAAACTGGTTTGGTATAACACCAACCCAATAAAAATTATAGGTAATACAAAGCTAGTGGATGCAAATACCAATAGCTTCTAAAACATCATACATAGACCAAGACTTGATATTTAGAGTTTTAAATATATCAGTAAAACAAAATGAATAGATAACCAAATATATCAACTAATTATTCGTATTGCCAAATAGATAATTGTGAAGCAGACACCTAAAAAAGATGTATTAGAAATTTATTTGCGGCATTTTTAGACCCATCAGTCCATAGTCAGTCCGTTATGACCCTCAAGGCTTCTCTAATTTCAGCCGGGATGTTTCCAGCTGCTTCATTATGTTTGATCGTCAGCATCTGGATCATGAGTTGCTTCCTGAGCTGTATTGAATCCTATAAAAGATGCAAAGAAAACATAATGGAATAAATGGCTCGAAAATAAATTGCACACTAAACCTATTTATTATGTACTTACGTCTGTTTTACACCTCATCGACGCCGTTGTACCAGTCTGGTGGGCCATCTTTTGTAGCACTTGAAAAGTGGAGTCTTTGCTGTTAAAAACTGTATATATTAAAAACTATATAAGTGTGCTCATACTGTAAGCGATCTGCTTTAGTATATTACCGTCTGGCAGTACAAGATATGCCATCAGCAGGCCATTCCATGAGTTGGGTATTCCAATCAGGAATCCTCATATGGAACACATTGTTGAATTCTTCCTTCAACATTGTGATTTCCTTCATCAACTCACTGTTATGAAAATTAATTCCACACCTATAGATGTCGATGGCTGGATCAAAATGGACAAACCTCCCACGCTCCATATTGACCACAAGTAGTGCGTAGTTTGAATCCACACAAGTAAATGGTAGTAGATACTGTGGAAGATGCAGTAGATAGACACATGATAACTGCTAATATAAGAATAAAATTAAATTTTAAGATATGAATTACCAACAGTCTCTTACAATTGTAGAGTTGAACACATCATATTTAGGAAACGGCTCGACAATAACATTGTCAATCAGAGCCGTGGTGCGGGGTCCTTGCTCCGTCCAAGAGTGTCTCAGAGCCCGTGCCTGAGAATGGAACCGCAGGTCAAAAAAATGTTTCTTTCCAAACATCCTTGTGCCTGCAGTGGTCTCCACTTCAGCGCTGGCGAGTTTACGAACTGCGATATTGAAGCAATCAGGATGAACTTGTCCATGAAGACAAATTGTTTCTCGGATGACCCGTAGGCTGATCTCGATATGGTATGGTCGTGCGCTTCTTATCCATATTGTGCTACCAAAAATAAGCAGAACAACTTTTAATAAAAAAACTTTCACATATCTCTGCATCACCATTAGGATATTGTAACGAACTTATTTTGAAAATATAACTTTATCCAAAAATATGATAATCGTGAATAAATAAAGACGATTGATTAAAAGAAAAGATAAGTGAAAAAGTTGCTTCCATTGAAAATCTGCTAAATAATGTGTGATAATCTGGTAGCTGTTTTTTTAATGTAACAATCTATTAGCTGTCTAAAAAAAACATGGCCACATGTATCACAGATAAAAAATGTACTGTTCTATATTAGGGTACCACAAATAAATCCAAACAATGTTAGCCAATAGGAGAAAATAAACATTCATTAATAATTTGGTGGATGAACAAACATTACACTGTTTTATACCAAAGTTAGCTTAATGATAATAACATGAAAATAACAGAATTATATAAGTTTTGCTTTTTGAATTCCCCATACCTACAATATAGATATACTTTGTTATTTACGAAAGAAGTATATTTGGTATGAAAATTTTTCTTCATCAATATTTGTTTGGCGATAGGGGTGTGTCCAGCTTGGCTTATTTTGCTTATTGCTTTGATCTGGTTGTTACAACGCGCGCTTACAGAAGTATATATAGCACACAACTAAACACATACTTATGGATAACAGCTGTGAGCTGGACACATCTAAAATATCGTGGTTAATTCAAACAACCGAATGATTCAACTCACAAAAACAGAACATATATTTAGCCTGTTGCGTAGAGAGTAATACAACATGGTCTACAACAAAACATGGAGAAAAGATAACTTACTTTAATGCCTCATCTTCTTGGGCGTCTATGATCCATTGAAATATGTAGTCGACAGCATCTTCTACGGCATGCACGTTGTATGCAACCGCTAGTGGGGCAGGCAATGCCTCGTGCATTTGGAGCTGAACATCCATTGGTGCGTGGACAACCTCCTGGGGTGCCGACACACCCTCCATTGGTGAAAATATAGTGGTGTGTGCTCAGAAATTTGTGAGGACAGAGCTGGGCGTTGAAATAGGATCCGAACGGATATTATATGAATGGTTGTGATCCTGATTGACACATAACTTGGAATCGAAATTTATTTGCCTTCCAAATAATAAACAAACTACTGATTGACCTTACCTTAATATCTAGAGGCATTAAGTATGTCTACGGTAATTGATATCCTTCCTGACATAGATGTTGGGCCAACAATTAATGACATACCACGCAAGTTTCTTTCCTTTTTATCTTCATCGTGATACTCTGCCTTCAAAATAATGAATGCAGTGTAATCAAAACCATAGTTTGATTCCAAGTATAAAAGATTTTCATCCTCATCGTGATACTCTGCCTTCCGCAAAAATTGGTTCCGAAATATTGCATGCCCAAAACACCTACTACACACAGATTTGTTTAATTGAATATCATACATTTATTACACCTGTTTAGGATGTCTCTTATCGTTAACTTATGAGTCGACACACGTTTAAGAGATAAATCGGCTTATCGTCCGATTTATCGATTTTATCGGTCGATCATTTATAGGCAAGTTTTTTATCTCAGATTTTCCCAACCGAAATATTGAATGCACAAAACACCTACCACACAAAGATTTTTTTATTGAATATCATACATTTTTATTACATAAGATTATATTACATAAGATAAGACATGAAGACACTTGGCAACGAGATGCCTAACTCACAATTTCGATTGACTTTTTACATCAATGACGAAATGTGCTAATGAGTACACGAAGATAATTCTAGAGTCCATTGTTCCTAGCCATGACAATATTGTTGACGTAGGCACGTGTTTCGTCAAGTGTCATGAGACTGGCTTCATGGATATCTACAAATAAAAATAAGCGTTAGTGATAATAATGACATAGTATTGTACAAGAAAATATAAAGACAAAAAATTGAAATAGTACGCAAAACCTGCCTTGTAGATGATGACCCTCATGATCAATATTAGGAGAATAGTTTGCAAGCATTGACGCCTCCGATTAAACTGTATGTAAGTAATTGGTATTTTTTCGAACTGATTTTCGCTGTGTCGCAAATGGTAAAATTGACGGCCAACGTGCTCGTCATATATGCGTAGGAAAATTATTTGACTTCTACAGACAAAAACAAATTTTAGTTTATGTTTGCAACAATTAACTCAAAAAGCATATGTAAATCTCATATTACAAACGACTCTCACCGAAAGTTCATGAGGCCAATTTCGAGCAAAGGGACATGTCTATCGTATATTGGATCCCATAGAGTTTGTATCTTACTAACATAGGCAACAATAGCAATAACATCTGCGAAGATTTAATCAGAATGAGACCTTGAGTTCTATAAAAAAATATGCAAGAACAAAGATAAAAAATGCACCAGTTATGCGTTTGTCTTGTAGTGAGTAGATGGCCCCAAATTGTGGGAATCACAATGGACAAATTGTCGTTGATATTCCGTGGGCCGAAATCATAACCACAGTCCTACTATCTAGTGTCATGATAAACTCCAGGTCTAGATACAAGAAATGTACAACTGCCATTTCCGTGGGGTTAAATCCTACACGAGTGAATTCATAGGACATGTCGGTTTGAAGAATGGTGTTGAAACGAACAACTTGATTGTTGAATGCAATGGCTTCCATTTTTGTCCCCTAAAGCAATATACGAATCATCAACATAATTAGCAAATAAAACCGTTTATCAAATGCGTACAACAAAATATATGCTATGAAATAGTGATGAGCAATGCCTTACTTCCTGATCCAGTAGTATGCATTGAAGGTATATGTTTCCCATGGAATTCTCTTTGATTTGTGCCTTCCATTGGACCATTGCATGAATGGTCCAACAATTCTGGTATATGTGCTCCATCTGGACGCGACGAAATGTCAAGTTCCTGTGTATAGAATAAAACTCATGAATGACAAACAAAATTCAGCGGTGATGGCAAACTGACATACAAGCAGCTCAATTTTTTCATGCGTGTTAATTGGGGGGGGGGGGGTGATGGGACGAGGGATGACAGGAAATGGTGGCGACACCATCACTCTCCTTGAGGTCGTCAACGTGTATGAGATTACCATAATCGTGGAGGAGAGGGTGTCAAAGAGGAGATGATCCTATGTACAATGATGGAGACTTATATATATAGTGGTGATGGGCATTTTTGGAAGCCTAAAGGACTGCGGGAAAATTCTGTATATATAGAAGTTGCAGATTATATCAAAATATTGATGCATGCGTTGTTTTGTATAGATGATTATGCACCAAAATTGCTATAGGACTTTCCAGTTGTACATCAATGAATGATTTGTATAGATGGAAGCACTAGATTGTATCATTAATTGCATGTTTTAATTAATATCCTTTCTAAATATCATGATAAAATATCTCAGGGCCATCCACAATACCATGTGATAAGCAATCAACAGAGTCTATCATTAATTGCGTGTTTTATAATGAATGCGATATCTCTTTCCAAGTGTAGAAGATTTACTTTTTATGGTACCAGATTCAAACATTTAAAGATTTATTATTCACCTTTAAAAAATAGTTATAGCAGACACTTGAAAATTTATTCAAGCTCCATGAATAACTTGTGATTGTTTCGTCGGCGGTGCACACATTGATATATGCTAATGAAGTCGCTTTGTTGCTTCAATATCCTCTTTGAATTCAAGATTTGGTTCAGCAGTGCACACATTTTTGTCCTTCTACCTGTATGAGATTAATCAGTAATTGATTAGTATTTTCTGTTGCTTTGCAAGGAATTTCTGTAGCTTGGCGTTTTCTTGGCATCTGTCTATGCTTTTGGCTGGTCTTATCAGAAGGAATTAATGATTTTTCCATGTGGGAGATCATGCTTACGGTAAGTTGTCTGGCTACAATTTCTCTATTCATACTTCGTTAGAGAATTAAAATCATTTGTTCTTGATAGTGTATCTCATCGGTCTCGTTCATCTGTCAGACTATTGCACTCATTAGTGTATTATGCATAATTGATATATAGAATTGTCCAACATTTTGGGAATGGAATTATTGCATTGTATTCCACTGATGCAAACATTTGGAATTAGCCTATGTTCATGTAACTAAAATACAGTAATCAATGAACCCAAAGCTGCAAGCGATGTTTACCAATATTGTGGTGGAAATCTGAAATGAGTGGTGTACTGTATTTTAGTTTACAGGTTAATTTGCTGAAGTAACATATCTGACCCATCTTCACGAAACAAGGAAAATAAAATTGATAACCTATCAGGCAATGAAGACTGCATGGCCAATCTCTGTGTTCTGCACGCAGGATGAGCATCATAAACTGTTATTCTTGCCTTAAGAGTATTTTTCATTTAATAAGATGCTCACATATATTTCTATGAATAATTAAATATCACAGTTTATTCATGTTATTAAGGGACAAAGTATTTTAAGCAGATACAAAATGCTAACCTACTTTCACAAAACTTTGTCCGCTGCAGATGATTGGACTGGATACCACAATCCTCTTTTATATTGCTTGTACGGAAGATTCAAGGCATAAGAGGTTCACACATTCACAAGTTATACATCATTGAAGTTACCTGAGGTAAGGTTGGTCACTCCCAGTCAGTTTCCTTCTCACAACCTGATTACTGTTATATCTTATATGCCTTTGACTTCTTAGTTTACCTCCTTCAATGAATTGCTGAGAATGCTAATCGTAACATATTATACATAACATAAGAAATGCATAAAAAACAGTACCGTGAACACCATGGTATAATAGGAAGTACAATTTGCACATGCTACAATAGACTCTTCCTTTGAACATTCTCCTTCAGAACATTTTTTTCTCATGCTCTGGTACTATGAGGTTTTTTGTGGTAAAAACTGTAGGTGTTGAGGTACTGAAATAATACTTCAGTATGAAATTTGATCTTTACTCGTTATGAGATGCCTGAACATGGTGCAAAATCAGTTTGATGTGCATGCTTGGGTTAAACACATGCGCAACCTAAGTTATTAGTTTCTTGTGATAAATTATCTATAAGCAAATAACAATTACTGTTGGCTCTATGAGGTTACTCCTCCATTGGGTTCATTACAGAAAAGTCATTTTCGGGAGAAGATATATGCATGGATGCTATAACGATGTAACTTTTCTACACAGGTCACACCTTCTCCCTCTCCCTAGTGCATTGGCACTCTTTCGCTTTGACTCGACCATTTTCTGAATTATATGCTCAACTAGAACTATTTAATCACAATTGATAACTTCTTAATCATGAAAGTTAGTGCAGCAGCATACACATTAAATAATTATTGATTTTTTTTCATGAAATCTAAATGCAACGACTTCCCGGTGAAAATAAAACGGAAAGGAGAAATAAAAGAAAAGCACAGAAACATTAAACGCGCAGATTGATTACCGTGTGGGTTAATGTAATGTCGGCATCTTCTCAGTAGAGTAACATCAATTCTTTCAGCTTCAGGTAGTCCTCTTATTGCACAAGACATTCACATAGTGGTGTTTCTAATTATATGGCATGGAATACAATGTTCACATGCAAACATATCCTCAAAAACACATTATGCAAGAACCATAGTGATAGTTTAAGTAACATCACCTTCAAATAGATTAGTTTATTTCACTAAATGAATTCCATCAACAACAACGGTACTAACAATTCCAAGCAAACGCAATTTACCTTATCATTAGTTTAAGAGGGTAATAAACGGGGTACATACGATAGGTGTGCATGTCATTCACAACGGCTACAACATGTTAAGCACTTTCACATGATGATACCCAAGCAAGATACTTAAGTTCGATAAGTGTAAACTTCAGCTTGTAAGGACTTCCTTGTAGACGATATTCTTCAACGTCCTTTGTAAGCATAGCGTGGGTCTTTTTTGCTTCTTTGATTTATTGGTCTGTTTCTTTCCCTTGTCCTTCTCCTTCTTAATGAGGATCTTTATGTTTCTCTTCGCGGCGGCTCGAGACAGCGTGACATAAAGTTGACCATGAGAGAACACCGGGTTAGGTAGGTACACGCCGACAATCGGGATGGTCTGTCCTTGCGCCTTGTTAATTGTCATAGCAAAGCTAAGCCTTAAAGGAAATTGCTTCCTCTTGAACTTGAATGGAAACATGTCGTTGTCAGATGGGCATAGGGGTATCCGAGGAAGGAATACCCTCCTACCAGCATGTTATCCAATCATGATTTCTGCATCAATGGCGTTCCTCTCGAAACCTCGAACAACAAGCCTCGTGCCATTACATAGTCCATTAGCCGGATCAATGTTCCTCAAAAGTATGACAGGGCAGTTCAGCTTCAATTTGAGTGCATGTGGAGGAAGACCGTTGGGGGTCAATCCGTTCAGGAACTCAGGAGTGTAGTAGCCATACGGGTCGTCCTCTGCACTATCAAAGCTATGGTATATTACTTCTTCACCCTTAAAACGATTTATCATGCGTATGTTTATCTTGTCAATATTGTCGTTTGTGGTGGAGAGGATTGCACGACAAGTCATGTAATTGGGATCAGACATGTTTTCATCTAGACCAGGAAACACATGGTCAATCAACTTCTCTATGTCGTTCATCTCGCCTGTAGAGGGCACACAAATATCTTCAGGAAGCTGTATGTTGCCATGATCGTCAGCTTCCTCGGTGCCATTGCCTACCCTAAGCAAGTAATCCGCAAACCATGTGACATTATGAGCCCTCATGTTGGTGACGAGCCTTAGCTGTCGCATACCCTTCCAGAGGTGAGAACTTCGAAGGGTTGCATCGATTATCTGACCCCGGGACCCCCTTCTGACGACCGGCAGCACCTGCCTGAAGTCGCCGCTGAAAACAACTGTCTTTCCTTCGAAGGGTCGGTCCCTTCTTCCCATGATGTCGCGCATGCTATTGTCAAGTGCCTCAACCGCCTGTCGCTTAGTCGTGGTGGCCTCATCCCATAGTATCAACGAAGCCATCCTTAGTAGCTTTGCGGTCCCACTCTGCTTGGCGAAGCTGCATGAGGCACCATCATCGCAACTTAATGGGATCTTGAACCTCGAGTGGGCAGTCCTTCCTCCAGGCATGATAGAAGCAACGACGCCAGAAGTCGCGGTAGCGATAGCGATGTTGCCCTTGCTCCGAACCTTGGCGAGTAGCGCCCTGTACAAAAAGGTCTTCCCTGTACCTCCTGGGCCATCAACAAAGAATACACCTCCATCACTGCGGTCAACTGCTGCTAGTATCTCGTCGTATGCAACCCTCTGCTCCAAGTTTAGTGACGAAGCAAATTTTGTGTCGTTCACGTCAAACTCGACGGTGGACTCCTCAATCACCTCTCTTGCCTCGCCATCGGTCGGGTCGAACTCATCGTCAATGCACGGAAGAGCGAAGTCTACAATGTCTTTCCCCATGGACTGCAACATACCTCTAATATCCAACAACACCATCTGCTCCACCTCATTTGTACACTTGTGTGCTCGACGATAGTCATCAGACATAGGCTCAAAGTGCCTATCCCATAAACCGCGCACATCGCCCGGCTCGCAATGCACCAAGATTGTTGTGAAAAGCCTCCTGAGCGAACAAGGCATCGCCACTGCTCCGCCTCAGTAAGACAATCGTCAAGCGTGTTGTCTGCCTCAATGAGTCCCAACCTCTCTGCAGCCTCACGAAAGCTACCACATAGAATGCCATCCACCGTGAGCATGTCTTCGAAGGATGTCTTGCCCGCGACATGGTTTAGTATTACACGCAAATGGTATCGCTCCCCCTCGGCTGGATTGGCAGACACGATCCGCCATATTTGATAACGTTCCACCCATGGCTTCCAATACTTTGTTCTCTGCCATGTGAAGCTCCCAGGAAAATCCTTGTATAATATATGCCTAGCCCACGGGTAGTCTTGGTTAGCCTTGAAATACTCCGTCAACATGGATTTTGAAGCACTCTCAAAGGCGAGGACATTGGTCAAGTCAGCTTGCTCATTGAATGCCACCCTGTGCATATTCGGAGGATGAAGAGGCAACTGTAGGACAGACGGGGAGTTCCCCCATAAGGAGAAGCCAAATATTCTCCACATGGCCTCCGGAGGAGTAACCCACCTCGCGTCGACATATCTTTTGATCTCATCAATGATTCCATCAGCGTCCGGCTGGTCGATGCTGAAAGAAGCCCTATCGTGGCCCTTGTATATGTACTTGTAGAGGTATTTGACGGCCTTTATGCTCGAGCAGACCTCGACGTTGATGTGGCAATTGAACATTCGCAAAAGGTAAGGGTTATAAGGCACTACCCACCTGTTGTCCAACATTTTACCCCGGACCTTAGCCCTATGCCCGTCGTCTCTACGTCGATAAACTGGGTATGAGTCCTTGCCCTGTGCCGTGTTTTCATTGAATGCCCGAGGGTATCTGCACTTGCACTCGTTTTGTTGCATGCACACATTATTGGGGTTTAGAGCACCGCATGGACCATGCATCATATGTTTGACCACCAAGGCATAGAGTTCTGGATACTTATGCTTGTCCGGGAGCTCAGCGGAAATGACTCGGTCGTACTGCTCCGGGATGACGAGCTTATATGATGCATCCATGATCAACAGAAAGTGTGCGTGGGGGAGGCCTCTTTTTTGGAACTCGACTACGTATACATACGCAACAACAACACCCAGGATATGCTTCTTGAACAACAACTCTTTCATAGCCTCTAGCTTGCCATAAAACACGCGAGCCACAAGGTCAGGTCGGTCCTGTGCTGTCTGACCAGGAAGCAGCTCGTTTGGTATCTCTTCCCATTTAGGGTTGCAGGTCATGGTCAAGAAGATGTCAGGCTTCCCGTATGTATGGACAATTGACATTGCATCCATATGCCTCCGTTTCATGCCGCAGTCGCCACCAGGGTACGTTCCAGGGAGCACTATCCTTACTCCGACAACGCTCGCTCGTGTCTCCCCAGAAGTGATAGCATCAACAACTCCTTTATAAAGGTTGGCACGGATCTTTGTTTGGTTCTTTCTGTACCATCTCAACCTACAACTCTCTATCTTGATGTACATGTCGACCCCCCATTGCTGGAGCAATCGTGCTCCACAAAGTATGGGATTGAATATAGCAGTTCGTGTCTGCACCCTGTAACAGTAGTAGTCTCTCACGGACACGCATAACCTGCTATTCCCCTCTGCAACAGGTAATGTAGCAACTTTAGTTAGTATACATATGAGCCTTATATTATTTTCATAATAACATAATAAAGAAAAGGGCTACCTGCATCCTCCTCATTATCATGCCACCTTCTTGGTTGCTGTACAACCTCCCAAGGGACATTACGTTTAGGCAGTTTTGGATGCCAACCGAGCTCTCCCCAAGGGTAGAATAGGGGATAGGACAACGGGTCGTAAGAGCCATCAGTGACACCTATACTATGCCTCTGATTATCATTACCGCAAAGTGTAATGCTACGATCAAACCTTTTCGCTAGGTCGGCGCCCTCGACCCAGATTGCAGCTACCTCTGATGATACTGTTGGAATTATGCCCTAGAGGCAATAATAAATATAGTTATTATTATAATTCCTGTATCAAGATAATCGTTTATTATCCATGCTATAATTGTATCGAATGAAGACTTATATACATGTGTGGATACATAGACAAAACACTGTCCCTTGCAAGCCTCTAGTTGGCTAGCCAGTTGATCAAAGATAGTCAGGGTCTTCTGACTATGTACAAGGTGTTGTTGCTTGATAACTGGATCACGTCATTAGGAGAATCACGTGATGGACTAGACCCAAATTAATAGACGTAGCATGTTGATCGTGTCATTTTGTTGCTACTGTTTTCTGCGTGTCAAGTATTTGTTCCTATGACCATGAGATCATATAACTCACTGACACCGGAGGAATGCTTTGTGTGTATCAAACGTCGCAACGTAACTGGGTGCCTATAAAGATGCTCTACAGGTATCTCCGAAGGTGTTCATTGAGTTAGTATGGATCGAGACTGGGATTTGTCACTCCGTGTGACGCAAAGGTATCTTGGGGCCCACTCGGTAATACAACATCACACACAAGCCTTGCAAGCAATGTAACTTAGTGTAAGTTGCGGGATCTTGTATTACGGAACGAGTAAAGAGACTTGCCGGTAAACGAGATTGAAATAGGTATGCGGATACTCACGATCGAATCTCGGGCAAGTAACATACCGAAGGACGAAGGGAATGACATACGGGATTATATGAATCCCTGGCACTGAGGTTCAAACGATAAGATCTTCGTAGAATATGTGGGATCCAATATGGGCATCCAGGTCCCGCTATTGGATATTGACCGAGGAGTCACTCGGGTCATGTCGACATAGTTCTCGAACCCGCAGGGTCTGCACACTTAAGGTTCGACGTTGTTTTATGCGTATTTGAGTTATATGGTTGGTTACCGAATGTTGTTCGGACTCCCGGAGAAAATCACGGACGTCACGAGGGTTTCCGAAATGGTCCGGAAACAAAGATTGATATTTAGGATGACCTCATTTGATTACCGGAAGGTTTTCGGAGTTACCGGGAATGACGAATGGGTTCCGGATGTTCACTGGGGGGGGGAGCCCACCCCTGGGAAGCCCATAGGCCTTGGGGCTGGCGCACCAGCCCTTGGTGGGCTGGTGGGACAGCCCAAGAAGGCCCTATGCGCCATAGATAGAAAATCAAAGAGAAAAGAAAAAAAAGGGGTGGGAAGGGAGAGAAGGACTCCACCTTCTAATCCTAGTTGGACTAGGATTGGAGGAGGACTCCTCCTCCCCTTGGTGCGCAGCCCTTGGGGCTCCTTGAGCCTCAAGGCAAGCCTCCCCTCCCTCCTCCTATATATATGGAGCTATTAGGGCTGATTTGAAACAACTTTTTCAAGGCAGCCCGACCACATACCTCCACGGTTTTACCTCTAGATCGCGTTTCTGCGGAGCTCGGGCGGAGCCCTGCTGAGATTAGATCACCACCAACCTCCGGAGCGCCATCACCCTGCCGGAGAACTCATCTACCTCTCCGTCTCTCTTGCTGGATCAAGAAGGCCGAGATCATCGTCGAGCTGTACGTGTGCTGAACGCGGAGGTGCCGTCCGTTCGGCACTAGATCGTGGGACGGATCGCGGGACGGTTCGTGGGACGGTTCGCGGGGTGGATCGAGGGACGTGAGGACGTTCCACTACATGAACTGCGTTTACTAACGCTTCTGCTATGTGATCTACAAGGGTATGTAGATCGGAAATCTCCTCTCGTAGATGGACATCACCATGATAGGTCTTCGTGCGCGTAGGAAATTTTTTGTTTCCCATGCGACGTTCCCCAACAGTGGCATCATGAGCTAGGTTCATGCGTAGATGTAATCTCAAGTAGAACAAAAAAGTTTTTGTGGGCGGTGATGTGTGTCTTGCTGCCCTCCTTAGTCTTTTCTTGATTCCGCGGTATTGTTGGATTGAAGCGGCTTGGACCGACATTACTCGTACGCTTACGAGAGACTGGTTTCATCGCTACGAGTAACTCCGTTATTCAAAGATGACTGGCAAGTGTCGGTTTCTCCAACTTTAGTTGAATCGGATTTGACCGAGGAGGTCCTTGGATAAGGTTAAATAGCAATTCATATATCTCCGTTGTGGTGTTTGCGTAAGTAAGGTGCGATCCTACTAGATACCCATGGTCACCACGTAAAACATGCAACAGCAAATTAGAGGACGTCTAACTTGTTTTTGCAGGGTATGCTTGTGATGTGATATGGCCAACGATGTGATGTGATATATTGGATGTATGAGATGATCATGTTGTAATAGATAATATCGACTTGCACATCGATGGTACGGCAACCGGCAGGAGCCATAGGGTTGTCTTTAAACTAACGTTTGTGCTTGCAGATGCGTTTACTATTTTGCTAGGATGTAGTTTTAGTAGTAATAGCATGAGTAACACGACAATCCCGATGGCGACACGTTGATGGAGATCATGGTGTGGCACCAATGACAAGAAGATCGTGCCGGTGCTTTGGTGATGGAGATCAAGGAGCACGTGATGATGGCCATATCATGTCACTTATGAATTGCATGTGATGTTAATCCTTTTATGCACCTTATTTTGCTTAGAACGACGGTAGCATTGTGAGGTGATCTCTCACTAAAATTTCAAGACGAAATTGTGTTCTCCCCGACTGTGCACTGTTGCTACAGTTCGTCGTTTCGAGACACCACGTGATGATCGGGTGTGATAGACTCAACGTTCACATACAATGGGTGCAAAACAGTTGCACACGCGGAACACTCGGGTTAAGCTTGACGAGCCTAGCATGTACAGACATGGCCTCGGAACACATGAGACTGAAAGGTCGATCATGAATCATATAGTTGATATGATTAGCATAGGGATGCTTACCACTGAAACTATACTCAACTCACGTGATGATCGGACTTGAGCTAGTGTAAGTGGGTCATGAACCACTCAAATGACTAGAGAGATGTACTTTTTGAGTGGGAGTTTAGCAAGCAATTTGATTAAGTTAAACTCTAAATTATCTTGAACATAGTCTAAGTCCACTTTGAATATATTTGTGTTGTAGATCATGGCTCACGCAACAGTCACCCTGAATTTTAATACGTTCCTAGAGAAAGCTAAGTTGAAAGATGATGGAAGCAACTTTGTAGACTGGGCTCGTAATCTTAAGTTGATCCTACAAGCTGGGAAGAAGTATTATGTCCTTAATGCTACGCTAGGAGATGAACCACCCGCTACGGCTGACCAAGATGTTAAGAACGCTTGGTTAACACGTAAGGAGGACTACTCAGTAGTTCAATGTGCAGTCTTGTATGGCTTAGAGCCGGGACTTCAACGTCGCTTTGAGCGTCATGGAGCATATGGGATGTTCCAGGAGTTGAATTTTATCTTTCAGAAGAACGCCCGGATCGAGAGGTATGAGATCTCCGATAAATTCTATGCTTGCGAGATGGAGGAGAATTCGTCTGTCAGTGAACATGTGCTCAAAATGTCTGGGTACTCAAACCGTCTAGCTGATCTGGGGATTGAACTCCCGCAAGAGGCTATCACTGACAGAATTCTTCAATCACTGCCGCCAAGCTATAAGGGCTTTGTGTTGAACTACAACATGCAAGGGATGAACAAGTCACCCGGCGAGTTGTTTGCGATGCTGAAAGTCGCAGAGTCTGAACTCCGTAAAGAGCATCAAGTGTTGATGGTGAATAAGACCACTAGTTTCAAGAAAAATGGCAAAGGGAAGAAGGTTAATTCAAAGAGGAGCAGCAAGCCTGTTGCCAATCCGACAAAGAAACCCAAAGCTGGACCTAAGCCTGAAACAGAGTGCTACTATTGCAAGGGTATGGGTCACTGGAAGCGCAACTGCTCCAAGTATCTGGCTGATAAGAAGGCGGCCAAAGAAAAATCAGGTATATTTGATATACATGTTATTGATGTGTACTTAACCGGCTCTCGTAGTAGTGCCTGGGTATTCGATACCTGTTCTGTTGCTCATATTTGCAACTCGAAACAGGAACTCCGGAATAGGCGAAGGCTGGCAAAAGATGAAGTGATGATGCGCGTAGGAAATGATTCCAAGGTTGATGCAATCGCCGTCGGCATAGTTTCACTTCAGTTACCATCAGGATTAGTTATGAACTTGAATAATTGTTATTTAGTGCCTGCGTTGAGCATGAACATTATATCTAGATCTTGTTTATTGCGAGACGGTTACTCTTTTAAGTCAGAGAATAATGGTTGTTCTATTTCTATGAGTAACATATTTTATGGTCATGCACCCAATGTGAAAGGATTCTTCATATTGAATCTTGATAGTGATAATACACATATACATAACATTGAGACCAAAATAGCTAGAGTTAACAATGATAGCACCATGTTTTTGTGGCACTGCCGCTTAGGTCATATTGGTGTAAAGCGCATGAAGAAACTCCATACCGATGGACTTTTGGA
This sequence comes from Hordeum vulgare subsp. vulgare, assembly GCF_904849725.1. Taxonomy (NCBI): domain Eukaryota; kingdom Viridiplantae; phylum Streptophyta; class Magnoliopsida; order Poales; family Poaceae; genus Hordeum; species Hordeum vulgare. Next base: position 73,814,793 of record NC_058524.1, on the reverse strand, counting down.
TTCACTTGACTTTGATTCACTTGACACGTGCGAACCATGCCTCATGGGCAAGATGACTAAAACTCCGTTCTCCGGAACAATGGAGCGTGCCAGTGACTTGTTGGAAATCATACATACCGATGTGTGCGGTCCGATGAGCGTGGAGGCACGCGGCGGATATCGTTATTTTCTCACCTTCACTGACGATTTGAGTAGATATGGTTATGTCTACTTAATGAAGCACAAGTCTGAAACATTTGAAAAGTTCAAGCAATTTCAGAGTGAAGTTGAAAATCATCGTAACAAGAAGATCAAGTTCCTACGGTCTGATCGTGGGGGTGAATATCTGAGTTTCGAGTTTGGTCCTCACTTAAGACAATGTGGAATTGTTTCACAGTTGACACCGTCTGGAACACCACAGTGTAATGGTGTGTCCGAACGTCATAATCGTACTTTATTAGAGATGGTGCGATCTATGATGTCTCTTACCGATTTGCCGTTATCGTTTTGGGGTTATGCATTAGACACAGCTGCATTCACTTTAAATAGGGCACCATCAAAATCCGTTGAGACGACACCATACGAACTGTGGTATGGCAAAAGGCCAAAGTTGTCGTTTCTTAAAGTTTGGGGATGTGATGCTTATGTCAAAAAGCTTCAGCCTGAAAAGCTGGAACCCAAAGCGGAAAAGTGCATCTTCATAGGTTACCCAAAAGAGACAGTTGGGTACACCTTCTATCTCAAATCCGAGGGCAAAGTGTTTGTTGCTAAAAACGGAGCTTTTCTCGAGAAGGAGTTTCTCTCGAGAGAATTGAGTGGGAGGAAGATAGGACTTGATGAGGTTGTCGAACCTCTCATCCCTCTGGATGGTGGCGCAGGGCAAGGGGAAACCCCTGTCGTTGCGACGCCGGTTGAGGAGGAAGTTAATGATGATGATCATGAAACTCCGGTTCAAGTTCTTATCGAACCACGCAGGTCGACGAGACCACGTGCTTCTCCAGGGTGGTACGGTAATCCCGTTTTATCAATCATGTTGTTAGACAACAATGAACCTACAAATTGTGAAGAAGCAATGGTGGGCCCAGATTCCAACAAATGGCTGGAGGCCATGAAGTCCGAGATAGGATCCATGTATAAAACAAAGTGTGGACTTTGGAAGTACTACCCGAGGGCCGCAAGGCTATTCAGAACAAATGGATCCTTAAGAAGAAGACGGACGCTGACGGCAATGTGACCGTTTATAAAGCTCGACTTGTGGCAAAGGGTTTTTCACAAGTTCAAGGAGTTGACTACGATGAGACATTCTCACCCGTAGCGATGCTTAAGTCCGTCAGAATCATGTTAGCAATAGCTGCATTTTTCGATTATGAAATCTGGCAGATGGATGTCAAAACGGCGTTCCTTAACGGTTTCCTTAAGGAAGAGTTGTATATGATGCAACCCGAAGGTTTTGTCGATCCTAAAAATGCTAACAAGGTATGCAAGCTCCAGCGATCCATTTATGGACTGGTGCAAGCATCTCAGAGTTGGAATAAATGCTTTGATGAGGTGATCAAAGCATTTGGGTTTATATAAGTGGTTGGAGAATCTTGTATTTACAAGAAAGTGAGTGGGAGCTCTGTGGCGTTTCTAATATTATATGTGGATAACATATTGCTGATTGGAAACAACGTAGAGTTTTTGGAGAGCATAAAGGATTACTTGAATAAAAGTTTCTCTATGAAGGACCTAGGAGAAGCTGCTTACATTCTAGGCATTAAGATCTACAGGGATAGATCGAAACGCCTGATAGGACTTTCACAAAGCACATACCTTGATAAAGTTTTGAAGAGGTTCAAAATGGAACAGTCCAAGAAAGGGTTCTTGCCAGTTTTACAAGGTACGAGATTGAGTAAGACTCAGTGCCCAACAACTGATAAAGATAGAGAGCATATGAGCACCGCCCCCTATGCTTCAGCCATAGGATCTATCATGTATGCAATGTTGTGCACTAGACCGGACGTTAGCCTGGCCATAAGTATGGCAGGCAGGTTCCAGAGTAATCCAGGAGTGGATCACTGGACGGCGGTCAAGAATATCCTGAAGTACCTGAAAAGGACTAAGGAGATGTTTCTCGTGTATGGAGGTGACGAAGAGCTCGCCGTAAAGGGTTATGTCGATGCAAGCTTTGACACAGATCCGGACGACTCTAAGTCGCAGACCGGATACATATTTATTCTTAATGAGGGTGCGGTAAGCTGGTGCAGTTCCAAGCAAAGCGTCGTAGCTGATTCTACATGTGAAGCGGAGTACATGGCTGCCTCGGAGGGGGCTAAGGAGGGTGTCTGGATGAAGCAGTTCATGACGGATCTTGGAGTGGTGCCAAGCACACTGAATCCAATAACCTTGTTCTGTGACAACACGGGTTCCATTGCCTTAGCAAAGGAACCACGGTTTCACAAGAAGACTAGACACATCAAACGACGCTTCAACCTCATCCGCGACTACGTCGAAGGGAGGACGTAAATATATGCAAAGTGCACACGGATCTGAATGTAGCAGACCCGCTGACTAAACCTCTTCCACGGGCAAAGCATGATCAACACCAGAACTGTATGGGTGTTAGATTTATTACAATGTAATTCGCATGGTGATGTGAGGGCTAGATTATTGACTCTACTGCAAGTGGGAGACTGTTGGAATTATGCCCTAGAGGCAATAATAAATATAGTTATTATTATAATTCCTGTATCAAGATAATCGTTTATTATCCATGCTATAATTGTATTGAATGAAGACTTATATACATGTGTGGATACATAGACAAAACACTGTCCCTAGCAAGCCTCTAGTTGGCTAGCCAGTTGATCAAAGATAGTCAGGGTCTTCTGACTATGTACAAGGTGTTGTTGCTTGATAACTAGATCATGTCATTAGGAGAATCACATGATGGACTAGACCCAAACTAATATACGTAGCATGTTGATCGTGTCATTTTGTTGCTACCGTTTTCTGCGTGTCAAGTATTTGTTCCTATGACCATGAGATCATATAACTCACTGACACCGGAGGAATGCTTTGTGTGTATCAAACGTCGCAACGTAACTGGGTGACTATAAAAATGCTCTACAGGTATCTCCGAAGGTGTTCGTTGAGTTAGTATGGATCGAGACTGGGATTTGTCACTCCATGTGACGCAGAGGTATCTTGGGGCTCACTCGGTAATACAACATCACGAACAAGCCTTGCAAGCAATGTAATTTAGTGTAAGTTGCGGGATCTTGTATTACGGAACGAGTAAAGAGACTTGCCGGTAAACGAGATTGAGATAGGTATGCGGATACTCACGATCGAATCTCGGGCAAGTAACATACCGAAGGACGAAGGGAATGACATACGAGATTATATGAATCCCTGGCACTGAGGTTCAAACGATAAGATCTTCGTAGAATATGTGGGATCCAATATGGGCATCCAGGTCCCGCTATTGGATATTGACCGAGGAGTCACTCGGGTCATGTCTACATAGTTCTCGAACCCGCAGGGTCTGCACACTTAAGGTTCGACATTGTTTTATGCGTATTTGAGTTATATGGTTGGTTACCGAATGTTGTTCGGAGTCCTGGATGAGATCACGGATGTCACGAGGGTTTTCGGAATGGTCCGGAAACGAAGATTGATATATAGGATGACCTCATTTGATTACCGGAAGGTTTTCGGAGTTACCGGGAATGACGAATGGGTTCCAGATGTTCACCGGGGGGGGGGGGGGGGGGGGCAGCCCACCCCGGGGAAGCCCATAGGCCTTGGGGGTGGCGCACCAGCCCTTGGTGGGCTGGTGGGACAGCCCAAGAAGGCCCTATGCGCCATAGATAGAAAATCAAAGAGAAAATAAAAAAAAGGGGTGGGAAGGGAGAGAAGGACTCCACCTTCCAATCCTAGTTGGACTAGGATTGGAGGAGGACTCCTCCTCCCCTTGGTGCGCAGCCCTTGGGGCTCCTTGAGCCTCAAGGCAAGCCTCCCCTCCCTCCTCCTCCTATATATGGAGCTATTGGGGCTGATTTGAAACAACGTTTTCAAGGCAGCCCGACGACATACCTCCACGGTTTTACCTCTAGATCGCGTTTCTGCGGAGCTCGGGCGGAGCCCTGCTGAGATTAGATCACCACCAACCTCCGGAGCACCGTCATGCTACCGGAGAACTCATCTACCTCTCCGTCTCTCTTGCTGGATCAAGAAGGCCGAGATCATCGTCGAGCTGTACGTGTGCTGAACGCGGAGGTGCCGTCCGTTCGGCACTAGATTGTGGGACGGATCGTGGGACGGTTCGTGGGACGGTTCGCGGGGTGGATCGAGGGACGTGAGGACGTTCCACTACATCAACCGCGTTTACTAACGCTTCTGCTGTGCGATCTACAAGGGTACGTAGATCGAAAATCCCCTCTCGTAGATGGACATCACCATGATAGGTCTTCGTGCGCGTAGGAATTTTTTTGTTTCCCATGCGACGTTCCCCAACAGATACTGGCCTATTATATCTCCGTTGGTCAAGCCTCTGGTCGGTGTTGAGGTCTATCCTGTAATCATCGAGGTGATCCTTGTGTGCACCCAAAGTCCTAAATTGTTGTGAGTACGGGTTTGCACGGAGTATGTCCACTAACACCTTGACGACATTCTTGTCCAATTGCTTGGTGGAAGCCTTGCGATGGGTCAGGTTTGGGTCGTCGTCATAGAAGTACAACTGGAGATGTTCTGGATGTGAGCTTGGCCCGAAGGAATGCACGTTGTGGTAGATGGTGCCGTACGCCCGAAAAGTGTACACACCAGACTTCATGTTTGTGTAGTTTTCATCGAGGTTGACGCCAAGGGTTGTGAATGCAAAGTGTCCATTAAAGAATCGTATGTTTTCCCGAAAGTGTCTAGAGTCTGCATCCATGCTGGACCAAAGCCTCATTAGCTCGGGGATGGGATCTGGTTCCTTGAGCTCAATCTTCCCATTGCGATAACAGAAACTGTCGGTCTCAGACTCAAACTTCTTGGCCTTGCAGTGGTCGCAGTTCTTGGCGTGCTTCAGGATGTGTGTTCTATCTGGGAGGTTTGAGTAGACAAAGTCGAACGGATCAATGTCGATAGACTCAGTGCTAGACATGTTCATGACTTCATCTCCATCATGGCTATCATCATCGGATCCTATTTGCATTTGTTCAAACACCGCACTCCGAGCAGCATAAACAAATATTTCAAATAAGTCAAACTATCTCCTAATTCACCATAGACGATACCTTGTGAGCCAAACAGATAATACTCATCATCCATGAAGGCGGATGATATCGTATCATCGTCCACGATGGTGCTTATGAATGCCCCCATATCTTCTGCAACATCGTAGAGATAGTAAGCAAAAGAGGGTAAAGCGAAATTTTGTTCTAAAGATTGTGACAATAACAAATTTTTACCATCGGTTCCGACGGTGTAAGACGGGATGGTCATTGATGGGGCGGAATCAGCTCGAGCCAGAACATCTGGCCGTGGCATTGCGATAGATTCTATGGATGGTGTGTTTTTCATTCGATGGTAATTTCCTTTGTCTTTGCACTTGACTGCACCTTCTCATTGGAAGTCATAATTTTTTGGTGCTCCATGCGTGTCTCTCGTTGCTTCTGATTTTGTTCTTGAACATTGATTGTGCCCTCTTCCCGTTTCTTCTGTTTACCAGCTCGTCTCCTTGCGTTATCCTGCTCCTTCTGCTCGATTGTTAATTTAGAATTGCGTTCTTTATCATAAGTCCTCTTGGCTAAGGTTTTGTCACAAATGCCATCATATTGTGAACTTGAAGGAGGCAAAGTTTCATCATCAGGCAATAATGATGCAATGTTGTAGTTAGTAGGGTTTGCTGATTCAACATCACTGGTGTTATTGAACACAACTTCTGGTGTAATGGAAGAATGTTGAATATGGCGAGCTAGATATTTCTCATGAATGTCATCACATGTGAGTGTGTTTGAAGGACGAAACGCTGCATCATCAATTGACAAGGATGTATAGCTGGAGCTAATTGGGTTGTCTGGTTCAACAATAATATGTCATCATTCATCTCAATTCATTTTTCAAATATAATGAAGAAAGGGCCATATAGTCAAAGTACGCTAAATCATTGTCAGGAAACATATAGCATGGTATAACATTACCTGTTACCGTAAGGGGTGTCAGATTTTCATCATTTTTTAGTGTTGCTGAAGAACGCGATGCTGCATCAAGTGAGATGACATGTTCATCAATTCATTATTTACAAGATATAGAGCGGGCGACATTTAACTATTTAACTATAAATTTGGGACTTCGGAAGTAAATAGATGTTAGTACAATCTTACTTGACATCGTATGGAGAGTAAGTTTTTCATCTTCGATAAACATTTCTCTTTTCTTCCTATAAGAAGCCCGTCTTTTTGCATTTATCTGCTCCCTTTTTTCGACAGTCAAGTTTTTATTGCATCACGTGGACGTATTAGCCTAATTTCTTTGGTGTTATCCAAGACAACTCCTGTTGTCATGTTTCAACAAGAATATGTCATCATACTTGGAAAATACATTATTCAAGTGCAATGCTACATCATTAGGATGAAACATAAAATAGTTAACAACGCTACCTGATATAGTAAGGGGAGGCACATTTTCATAAGGATTGAGCATAGTTGATAATGACAACGCTGCATCGTCATGTGAGGATGATGTAACACCGCAGCTAGCTGGGTTGGATGGTTATACAATACAATGAAAACATATTTAAAAAATAATGACATTGCATAAATCATTACGATATTCACAAACATATCACAATCTTACTTGTCATCGTATGTGGAGCAAGATTTTCATCTGCTATAAGCATATCTCTTTTCTTCCGATAAGAAGCCCGCCTCTTTGCGTTTATCTGCTCTCTTTGTTCGTCCGTCAATTTTTTTTGAGCCCAACTGGAGGTATCTGCCTTGTTTCCTTGGTGTTATTCAAGACAGCTTCTTGTGTCATATTAGTTGGGTTAGCTAATTGAACAAAGGAAACAATCCATCTTACTAAAAAGACAGTACCCATGTACAATGCTAACTCATTAGGTTGAAACTTAAAATAGATAAGAAGGCTACCTGATATCGTAAGGGGATCCACACTTTCATCTTGATTAAGGGTACATGATAATGACAACGATGCATCATAACAAGCTTGCATCTTTGAGATTATAAGCTTATTTTTTTGTCATTCAACATTTCATTGCGTCCAATTGGCAGTGTCTGCCTTGTTTGTTTAATATTTTCCATGTCATCTCCTGGTGTCATACGAAAAATAACGCATGTAGTACTATCATAAAGATGAAACATAAATTTTTATCGTCCATCAACAACCTACATAAGAAAACCCATAGCTTGTTTTCAAAAAGTGTACCTCGTATCACATGGCAAGGTTGATGAACATTCGTGATATCATTAAAGAGGCCTGCGACATGAGAGTTAGCATTCCAGAATAAGGCAACACATTTTCATACTAAAAAGAACGACGAAACATATCACAATCTTACCTGTCGTCGTTTGCTGAGTTGTCTTCTCGTCTGGGTTAAGCATATCTTTTTTCTTCCGATAAGAAGCCCGCCTCTTTGCGTTTATATGATCCCTTTGTTCGTCAGTCAATGTGTTTTTGCGGCCAATTGGAGGTATTTGTCTTGTTTCTTTGCTATTATTCAAGACAGCTCCTCCTCTCATGTTAGTTGGGGTGGCTATTTCAGCAAGAGATACTCCATCATCCTCAAAAACACATTATGCAAGAACTATGCTAACTAATTATGATGCTACATAAAATAAATAACAACCCTACCTGATATAGTAAGGGGAACCACATTTTCATCATGATTAAATGTAGTTGACGAAGCCACATTTGAATCATAAGAAGCTTGCATTTTTGCATTTACATACTCCCATTGATTGCCACTCAATATTTCATTGTTTCCATTTGCATATGTGTTGCTTTTTGAATTCCCCATGCCTACAATATAGATATATATTGTTATTTAGGAAATCATTATATTTGGCATCTTTACATTTTCTAGCTCGGATAAGACCTGTAGCTAAATCTTTTTGAACAGCTTAACTTCACAGCATAGCATATACCTGTAGCTACATCTGAAACTTTGTCATCTTCAGTAGCCTTGCTTTTTGAATTCCCCATACCTACAATGAATGGGCAGCCCTATCAGATCCATCATTTTGCATGACTATGAACTGTAAACTGAATCAGATCCATGAGGTTCAGAACAGTGGTAAAAGCTACATATTTAACTTTTAGGCAACGATTAAATAACTACAAAATTAGCTCGGATGAGACCACAAAGGCCCTTCATTAGGCGATATAAAATGTGAAAGTTGATTCAAATGAACATCTGAACTTTATAGCGAAACAAATACCTGGTCCAGTAGAGCATTCATTGTCATCATTGCATCTACGGCTATGCCATTTGCATTGTATTCATCAACATTTGCCACATCTATATTAATTTGATCAGCATCGTCATCATTAGTATGCATGACTTGATCTATAAAATCATCTGTTCCATTTGGCAGCATAAGAAGCTTGCAACTGCCAGTTTAGGAGTAGAAATACTAACATATATGTAGCAAGTTGTTAGAGAATTCCCACCATTATTTTTTTGTTATTTGTAGTTTTATGTTGTTTACTATTCATCTTCATGATATTTCTAATGAATATTATGTGATAGTTGTAGGCAACGAATAAATAACTACAAAATTAGCTTGGATGAGACCACAAAGGCTCTAGATCATATGTTGAGCAGGTTGCAGGGAGATTGTCCACCACATCTACATTCGGGGATTCCTCTCATAAGGCCATAGGCCCATTCCTCGTCAAGTTAATCGGTAATCACACCCGATACTAATCATTCCCACACATCAGTAAAGTTGAACTGCAAAAATATTTGCTAACTTGTAGTCAGCTGTAATACTTCTATGCTGTTCATTGTCCTTATTTGAGTCTTGATTCATTAGGTATCTCCAATTCTTGATGGGAATCAGACTGATGCTGATTCACACACTGCAGGGGAGGAAGTTGCTTCAAGGCTGTTGAATAGGCAACAAAGGTAACTGCATTTTCCCATGTGTTACTAAATATTTTTGCTGATTGGAAAATGACTATTATATTTCTTATCGCCATGCATTGCAAAATATACCTCTACCAGTGGTTCAGTTTTCCTTCATTTCTAATATGTACAAGTTATGTTCAGCATTCACCCTCCTCCTGCCTTTGGTTCATCTACAAACCTTGACGCCCTTGCTCTTGAAGCCAGCAAGTCGCAAGGCCAAGATCAGGATAGCACATCGGATAATGTTCGATCTCTCTACACGTAAGGCTTTGCTAGTTACCTTTGCCTCTGTTTTATCATCATACATTTTTTTGAGCAAAGCCTCATACAACATTATTCTTATTAAATAATTATGTCACTTGATAGTTAACATTATTACAGGTAGCTGAGAAATTCTAATTATTGCATTTTCGCGTTTTATAAGTGCTATTTTTTGTGCCGAGGACAATAATTTGCTTGTATTTGATTGCCATACAGACCCATGCATGAAATCACCTTCTCTACCATTGACAAACCAAAGCTTCTCAGCGAGGTAAACAAGGTTCTATGTACATTTGTGGATTTTATTCGGGATATCTATCTGTATAATCCTAGATTTTTTAACAATATAATTCATCGTATCCAACTTGAATAAATACCAGTTCGCTGAATATGTGTGTTTCATCTATTTGTTTAGTGATGCCATGTTTGAATCAAGTTTAGGATCTTAGGCGGCATAAATTATGAAAGTTGATTCCAATGCATACACCTGTAGGTAAATCTTTTTGAACAACTCAAGTTCATAGCGTAGCATATACCTATAGCTACATCTGAAACTTTGTCATATTTAGTAGCCTTGCCTTTTGAATTCCCCATACCTACAATGAATGGGCAGCTCAATCAGATCCATGAGGGTAAATCTTTTTGCATGACTATGAACTGTAAACTGAATAAGATCCATGAGGTTCTGAACAGTGCTAAAAGCTACATATTTAACTTGTAGGCAACGATTAAATAACTACAAAATTAGTTCGGATGAGACCACAAAGCCCCATTCATTAGGCGATTTAAAATGTGAAAGTTGATTCAAATGAATACACTTGTAGGTACATTTTTTTTGAACAGCTTATAACTTCATAGCATAGCATATACCTGTAGCTACATCTGAAACTTTGTCACCTTCAATAGCCTTGCTTTTTGAATTCCCCATACCTACAATGAATGCATGCTTATGAGCTGTAAACTCAATCAGATCAGTGTTGCCTGCTAAAAAGCTACAGATTTAGGAAGCTTTCTCCTTGTAGTTGTTTTTTCTATGAAAACCATTTTGAAAACAACATCTCTACTCATAAAGGAAGACTTCATTTGTTCTATGCAGAGTACAGTTTGAAGAGACGAAGAAATTTCCAGATGCACGCGCGCTCGTAAAACGTCTATATGTAGTGCCAGGCAGATTTGAGGCATATCTCTCTGTATGAAATTTTGTAGATCCGACACCATATGTAGATCTGGCTCAGATGTATTCGGACAAAGGACGTACATAGGGCTGTACAAATACCTAGAGAAAATATGAGATATACCTATAGAAAATCTGGCAGATTTGAGACGACGTCGGTTGATCAAGTACGGCTGCTGCTACGACGGCGATCAAGTACGCCGTCGGTGACGGCGGCACCGGTTGATGACGGTGGCGGTTGATGGTTGGCGGCGGTTGACGGCGGCGCTGGTTCACGAGGCGACGATTGACGACGGCGGCGGTAGTTGACGATGGAGGCGGTTGATGACGGTGGCGGCAGTTGACGACGAAGGCGGTTGACGACGGCGGCGATCAGAGGCGATGATGACGGCGGCGGCATAGGGTAGTGATGTGCGGGGGGTAGGATGACGGTAGGGCGCAATCTCACGTACGGGGCTGTTTTGATGTTATGCGTTTTTTTCCTTGTGAGCGTTGGGAGACGAAAAATAACCAGAGGTGGACGAAAAATAACCAGGTAGAGGTGGACGAAAATTAACCGGTGACGAAAATAGACCGGTGAGATCCGGCTACCAAATGCCCCTTTATTAGTAGAGATTTATAAAAATAACAACATATAACCTATATGGCTTTTTTCTAAAACAGTTTGGAGAGACAGCGCACAAAAATTTTACATCATCATTCTCAAAGAATTTAGCCGCCATCAACGCCGAAGGGTTCGTCGAAGGAGAGAAACATAGGCCTCCAACTTGCGTTATGAACCTGTGAACAGACGCCGTCACAAGTGGCAACACACATGTCGATGTCGATCGTCGGTCGAAGAAATACTTCACACATCTTGAATCGCGGTCTTGAAGGTCTCGACTGATAGAACCGTCGAAAAACTTCAAAAGCGACAACTATCTTCCATCGCCAAATCTTCATGTGAACTATCATTTGGAGAAGACCGGCATTGCAACGGCGGCTTACTGAGGTTTGGTATCATTATGCCGTTGGATCGATTTGTACCTTAGTTGCAGTTATGATCGCATTTGTTGTTGCATTTAAATTTAATAGTTTCAATGTATGTTCTAATTAGATGGTCTAGAAAGCTATATGTTGTTCAATAATGAGAACTATGTAAGAACGTTATGTATTTATTTTGGTCAGTACTGTACTTTGGCTTTAATGTGATGATGAATTTCTATTAATTTAATCACTTCTCTATTCATGAAATGTTGTAATGGTTTTTAATACACTTTATTATATAAAGCACACAGATGAACCGATAATGGATGTACGGTGACCGACGCACCTCCGAATATATTAAGGGCCTGCATAATTTTCTCGAAACGGCTGATGCAAACAAGCAGAATGGTTTTATGCATTGTCCATGTACTGTGTGTGGGAATACGAAGGAATTCTACGACTATAAAACGCTTCACTTCCACTTGCTTCAGAAGGGTTTTATGCCACACTATAATGTTTGGACCAAGCACGGAGAAAGAGGGGTTATGATGAAAGACAACGTAGAAGAAGAGGATGATGACAACTACCCGCCCCCTGAATACGGTGGTGCTGCAATGGGGGAAGCTGAAGATCAAGAGGAACCAGACGATGTGCCCGATGATGATCTTCGTCGGGTCATTGTTGATGCACATAGAGAATACGAAAGTGAAAGGGAGAAGTTGAAGTTCGATCGCATGTTAGACGATCACAAAAAAGGGTTGTACCCAAATTGCAAAGATGACAACACAAAGCTTGGTACCACACTGGAATTGCTGCAACGGAAGGCAGACAATGGTTTATCTGACAAGGGATTTAGTTCGCTACTGAAATTAATGAAGAAGAAGCTTCCACAGGATAACTAATTGCTCGGCAGTACGTATGAAGCAAAGAAGGTTCTATTCCCTCTAGGATTGGAGGTGCACAAGATACATGCATGCCCTAATGACTGCATCCTCTACTGCGGTGCATAGGAGGATTTGAACGCATGTCCGGTATGCGGGGCATTGCGGTATAAGATCAGAAGAGATGACCCTAGTGATGTTGAGGGCCAGCGCACCAGGAAGATGGTTCCTGCCAAGGTGATGTGGTATGCTCCTATAATACGACGGTTGAAACGTCTGTTCAGAAACAAAAAGCATGCCGGGTTGATGCAATGGCACATAAAAGACTGTAAGAAAGACGCGAAGTCGAGAGCACCCGCTGATGGGTCACAGTGGAGAAAGATCGAGAGAAAGTGGAGCGACTTTACACGCGGCCCAAGAAACATATGGTTTGGTTTAAGTGCAGATGACGTTAATCCTTTTGGGGAGCACAGCATCAAGCATAGCACATGGCATGTGACTCTATGTATGTATAACCTTCCTCCTTGGTTGTGCATGAAGCAAAAGTTCATTATGATGCCAGTGCTCATCCAGGGCCCTAGGCAACCCGGCAATGACATTGATGTGTACCTAAGGCCATTAGTTGATGAACTTTTACAGCTATGAAATGGAAATGGTGTACGTGTGTGGGATGAGAACGAATAGGAGGAATTTGACCTACATGGGTTGTTGTTTGTAACCATCAACGATTGGCCTGCTCTCAGTAACCTTTTAGGACAGATAAACAAGGGATACAACACGTGCACACACTGTTTGTGTGACACCGACAATATATATTTGGACAAATGTAGGAAGAATGTGTACCTGGGGCATCATCGATTTCTTCCGACCAACCATCAATGTCAAAAGAAAGGAAAGCATTTCAAAGGTGAGGCATATCACCGGAAGAAGCCCGCCCTCCGTACTGGTGATCACATACTTGATATGGTCAATGATTTACAAGTACTTTTTGGAAAGGGTCCTGGCGGACTATCTGTTCCGAATGACGATGCGGGACACACACCCATGTGGAAGAAGAAACCTATATTTTGGGACCTACCCTATTGGAAAGACCTAGAGGTCCGCTCTACAATCGACGTGATGCACGTGACGAAGAATCTTTGCGTGAACCTGCTAGGCTTCTTGGGAGTGTATGGGAAGACAAAAGATACACCGGAGGCACGGGAGGAACATCAACGTGTGCATGAAAAAGACGACATGCATCCAAAGAAGTATGAAGGTCCTGCCAGCTACGCTCTTACCAAAGAAGAGAAGGAAATCTTCTTTGAATGCCTGCTTAGTATGAAGGTACCGCCTGGCTTCTCGTCGAATATAAAGGGAATAATAAATATGGCAGAGAAAAAGTTTCAGAAACTAAAGTCTCATGACTGTCACGTGATTATGACGCAACTGCTTCCGGTTGCATTGAGGGGGCTTCTACCGAAAAACGTTAGATTAGCCATTGTGAAGCTATGTGCATTCCTCAATGCAATCTCTCAGAAGGTGATCGATCCAGTAATCCTGCCAAGGTTAAGGAGTGATTTGGTGCAAAGTCTTGTTAGTTTCAACCTAGTGTTCCCACCATCCTTCTTCAATATCATGACGCACGTCCTAGTTCATCTAGTCGACGAAATTGTCATTCTGGCCCTGTATTTCTACACAATATGTTCCCCTTTGAGAGGTTCATGAGAGTCTTAAAGAAATATGTTCGTAACCTTGCTAGGACAGAAGGAAGCATCTCCATGGGCCATCAAACAGAGGATTGCTACTACGACAACAGACCTTCCCTGGCAACGGCGCCAGGAATCCTGCTGCTACGGCTATGCCTATAGGGACTTCCTTAGCAAATATGCAAAGGATTTCCCCGCGGCCTTGGAGCCTTGCGTTGGTGTTCCCTTGAAGAGGAAAGGGTGATGTAGCATAGCGGCGGTAAGTATTTTCCTCAGTTTGAGAACCAAGGTATCAATCCAGTAGGAGGAGAGTTCAAGTACCTGCACAAACACAAAGAACTTGCACCCAACACTATGAAGGGGTTGTCAATCCCTTATAGATTGTTTGCAAAGTGAGAACTAAAAGCAAAGAGTAAACAAAGCAAAGTAAACGTGAAAGTGGAAACGATAGTTGAGAATAGACCCGGGGGCCGTAGTGTTCACTAGTGGCTTCTCTCATGAAAGCAAGTAGACGGTGGGTGAACGAATTACTGTCGAGCAATTGATAGAACCGCGCAAAGTCGTGACGTTATCTAAGGCAATGATTATATCTATAGGCATCACGTCCAAAACAAGTAGACCGATACTTTCTACATCTACTACTATTACTCCACACGTCGACCGCTATCCAGCACGCATCTAGTGTATTAAGTCCAAAAGAACAGAGTAACGCCTTAGGCAAGATGACATGATGTAGATGGACAATCTCATATCTACGATAAAAGCCCATCTTGTTACCCTTGATGGCAACAACATGATGCGTGCCTTGTTGCCCCTTCTGTCACTCGGAAAGGTCACCACACGGTATGAACCTAAAACCAAGCACTTCTCCCATTGTAAGAACCATAGATCTAGTTGGCCAAACAAAACCCAAGACTCAGAGAGACTTACAAGGATATCAAATCATGCATATAAGAAATCAGCAAAGACTCAAATATAATTCATAGATAATCTGATCACAAATCCACAATTCATCGGATCTTGACAAACACACCGCCAAAGAGGATTACATCAGATAGATCTCCATGAAGATCATGGAGAACTTTGTATTGAAGATCCAAGAGAGAGAAGAAGCCATCTAGCTACTAACTACGGACCCATAGGTCTGAAGTAGACTACTCACGAGTCATTGGAGAGCCGATGATGTTGATGTAGAAGCCCTCCAACTCCAAAGTCCCCTTCGGCAGGGCACCGGGAAGGGTCTCGAGATGAGATCTCGTGGAAACGGAAGCTTGCGGCGGCTAAAAAGTGTTTTCGTGGATGCCCTGATTTTTTTTGGATTTTTAGGGAATTTATAGGCCAAAGAGCTAGGGCAGGGGAGCGCCAGGAAGGCCACAAGCTTGGTTGCCGCGGCCCCCCCCTCGCCGCGGCAACAGGGCTTGTGGGCTCCCTGTGGGCCCCGTGCCTTGGCCCTCAAGTCTCCCGATCTTCTATTCTGGAAAAAATTATTTCAGGGATTTTATTCCGTTTGGACTCCGTTCCAAAATCAGATCTGGAAAGTGTCAAAAACACAGAAAAAACAGGAACTGGCACTTGGCACTGGATTAATAAGTTAGTCCCAAAAAATATATAAAAGGTAAACAAAACATCCAAAGTTGACAAGATAACAGCGTGAAACCATCAAAAATTATAGATACGTTTGAGACGTATCAAACATCCCCAAGCTTAACTCCTGCTGTTCCTCGAGTAGGGAAGTGATAAAGAATTAATTTTTGATGCTTTCATGCTACCTAGCATAGATGTCCTTTGTAACTCCTCTTATGTGACGTGAATGTTCAGATCCATTAGATTCAAAACAATAGTTTGCTATTGACGTGGAGACAATAATAATTCAAGCAAACTAGCAAGGTAATCATGAACTTTCAAAATAATAAGGCCAAAGGAAAGTAATCCCTACAAAATCATATAGTCTGGCTATGCTCTATCATCCTTCCACAACGAATTTAAATCATGAACAACCCCGGTATTGGCCAAGTAATTGTTTTCACGCCTTTACTTTCTCAAACTTTTTCAACTCTCACGCAATACACGAGCGTGAGCCATGGTTTTAGCACTATAAGTGGTGTGGAGTGTGGTGGAGGTTGCAAGGTAAACAAGGAGAAGATGGTCACATTGACTAGGCATATTAATGAGCTACGGAGATGCTCATCAATAGATATCAACGTGAATGAGTAGGGATTGCCATACAAATGATGCACTAGAGCTAAGAGTATGTGAAAGCTCTTAAAGAAAACTAGTGGGTGTGCATCCAACTTGCTTGCTCACGAAGACCTAAGGCAATTTTGAGGAAGCCTATCATTGGAATGTAAAAGCCAAGTTATATAATGAAAATTTCCCACTAGCTATATTGTGGTGATGATACGTCTCCGCCGAATCTATAATTTTTGATTGTTTCATGCCAATATTCTACAACTTTCATATACTTTTGGCAACTTTTTATACTATTTTTGGGACTAACATATTGATCCAGTGCTCAGTGCCAGTTCCTGTTTGTTGCATGTTTTTTGTTTCGCAGAATATCCATACCAAACGAAGTCCAAACGTAATAAAAACTTACGGGGATGTTTTAGGAATATTTATGATTTTTGGGAAGAAGAATCAACGCGAGGCGATGCACGGAGGGCCCACAAGCCCTGTAGCCGCCACTAGGAGGTACGACGGCGGCTGGCAGGCTTATGGCCACTCCTTAAGGCGGTTGGAGCCCTTCTTTCGCTGCAATAAAGATAATATCCGGAAGAAAATAGTGTTAAAATTTTAGCCCAATCGGAGTTACACATCTCCGGGAATTTAAGAAACGGTGAAACGCAGAATCTGGGAGCGCAGAAACAGAAGGACACACAGAGAGAGAGATTCAATCTAGGAGGGGCTCTCGCCCCTCCGCTGCCATGGAGACCATGGACCAGAGGGGAAACCCTTCTTCCATCTAGGGAGGAGGTCAAGGAAGAAGAAGAAGGAGGGGGCTCTCTCCCCCTCTCTCCCGGCGGCGCCGGAACGCCGCCCGGGACATCATTGTGTGACGGCGATCTACACCAATGCCTCCGTCATCTTCACCAACACCTCCGTCATCTTCACCAACATCTCCATCATCTTCCCCCATCTATATTCAGCGGTTCACTGATACGTCTCAAACGTATCTATAATTTTTGATGGTTTCACGTTGTTATCTTGTCATCTTTGGATGTGTTATGTACCTTTTATATCTTGTTTGGGACTAACTTATTAATTCAGTGCCAAGTGCGAGTTCCTGTTTTTTCTGTGTTGTTGACTCTTTTCAGATCTGATTTTGGAACGGAGTCCAAACGGAATAAAAACCCCGAAATGATTTTTTCCCGAACGGAAGAAGATCGGGGGGCCTCTGGGCCAAGCGAGGTGGGCTCGAGGGAGCCCACAAGCTCCCACTCCGCCACGAGGGGGGAGGCGGCGGTGTCAGGGCTTGTGGCCTCCCTGGCCGCCCCCTGACCTAGATCCTTGGCCTATATATTCCCAAATATTCAGCAAAAAATCAGGGGAGCCTCGAAAATACTTTTCGGCCGCCGCAAGCTTCCATTTCCGCGAGATCTCATCTGGAGACCCTTCCCGGCGCCCTGCCGGAGGGGACTTTGGAGTTGGAGGGCTTCTTCATCATCATCATCGCCCCTCCAATGACTCATGAGTAGTTCACTTCAGACCTACGGGTCCGTAGTTAGTAGCTAGATGGCTTCCTCTCTCTTGGATCTTCAATACAAAGATCTCCATGATCTTCATGGAGATCTATCCGATGTAATCTTCCTTGGCGGTGTGTTTGTCGAGATCCGATGAATTGTGGATTTGTGATCAGATTATCTATGATATATATTTGAGTCTTTGCTGATTTCTTATATGCATGATTTGATATCCTTGTAAGTCTCTCCGAGTATTGGGTTTTGTTTGGCCAACTAGATCTATGATTCTTGCAATGGGAGAAGTGCTTGGTTTTGGGTTCTACCATGTGGTGACCTTTCCCAGTGACAGTAGGGGCAGCAAGGCACACATCAAATAGTTGCCATCAAGGGTAAAAAGATGGGGTTTTCATCATTGGTTTGAGATTATCCCTCTACATCATGTCATCTTGCTTAAGGCGTTACTCTGTTCTTTTGGACTTAATACACTAGATGCATGCTGGATAGCGGTCGATGTGTGGAGTAATAGTAGTAGATGCAGAAAGTATCGGTCTACTTGTTTTGGACATGATGCCTATATATAATCATTCCCATAGATATCGTCATGACTTTACGCGGTTCTATCAATTGCTCGACAGTAATTTGTTCACCCGCCATCTACTTGCTTTCATGAGAGAAGCCACTAGTAAACACTACGTGTTGGGGAACGTCGCATGGGAAACAAAATTTTCCTACGCGCACGAAGACCTATCATGGTGATGTCCATCTACGAGAGGGGATATTCGATCTACGTACCCTTGTAGACCGCACAGCAGAAGTGTTAGTGAACATGGTTGATGTAGTGGAACGTCCTCACATCCCTCGATCCGCCCCGCGAACCATCCCGCGATCAGTCCCACGATCTAGTGCCGAACGGACGGCACCTCCGCGTTCAGCACACGTACAACTGGACGATGATCTCGGCCTTCTTGATCCAGCAAGAGAGACGGAGAGGTAGATGAGTTCTCCGGCAGCGTGACGGTGCTCCGGAGGTTGGTGGTGATCTAATCTCAGCAGGGCTCCGCCCAAGCTCCGCAGAAACGCGATCTAGAGGTAAAACCGTGGAGATATGTGGTCGGGCTGCCGTGGCAAAGTTGTGTCAAATCAGCCCTAAAACCTCCGTATATATAGGGGGAAGAGGGGGAGCCTTGCCTTGGGGTCCAAGGACCCCCAAGGGGGTCGGCCGAGCCAAGGGGGGGAGTCCTCCCCTTCCAAACCGAATCCAACTAGGTTTGGAAGGAGGAGTCCTTCCCATTTTTCCCACCTCCTTTTTTTCTTTCCTTTTCTCTTTGATTTTCTTCCTATGGCGCATAGGGCCTTCTTGGGCTGTCCCACCAGCCCACTAAGGGTTGGTGCGCCACCCCCAAGGCCTATGGGCTTCCCCGGGGTGGGTTGCCCCCCCGGTGAACACCCGGAACCCATTCGTCATTCCCGGTACATTCCCGGTAACTCCGAAAACCTTCCGGTAATCAAATGAGGTCATCCTATATATCAATCTTTGTTTCCGGACCATTCCGGAAACCCTCGTGACGTCCGTGATCTCATCCGGGACTCTGAACAACATTCGGTAACCAACCATATAACTCAAATACACATAAAACAATGTCGACCCTTAAGTGTGCAGACCCTGCGGGTTCGAGAACTATGTAGACATGACCCGAGTGACTCCTCGGTAAATATCCAATAGCAGAACCTGGATGCCCATATTGGATCCTACATATTATACGAAGATCTTATCGTTTGAACCTCAGTGCCAAGGATTCATATAATCCCGTATGTCATTCCCTTTGTCCTTCGGTATGTTACTTGCCCGAGATTCGATCGTCAGTATCTGCATACCTATTTCAATCTCGTTTACCGGCAAGTCTCTTTACTCGTTCCGTAATACAAGATCCCGCAACTTACATTAAGTCACATTGCTTGCAAGGCTTGTGTGTGATGTTGTATTACCGAGTGGGCCCCGAGATACCTCTCCGTCACATGGAGTGACAAAACCCAGTCTCGATCCATACTAACTCAACGAACACCTTCGGAGATACCTGTAGAGCATCTTTATAGTCACCCAGTTACGTTGCGACATTTGATACACACAAAGCATTCCTCCGGTGTCAGTGAGTTATATGATCTCATGGTCATAGGAACAAATACTTGACACGTAGAAAACAGTAGCAACAAAATGACACGATCAACATGCTAGTCTATTAGTTTGGGTCTAGTACATCACATGATTCTCCTAATGATGTGATCCCGTTATCAAGTGACAACACTTGCCTATGGTCAGGAAACCTTGACCATCTTTGATCAACGAGCTAGTCAACTAGAGGCTTACTAGGGATAGTGTTTTGTCTATGTATCCACACATGCACTGTGTTTCCAATCAATACAATTATAGCATGGATAATAAACGATTATCATGAACAAAGAAATATAATAATAACTAATTTATTATTGCCTCTAGGGCATATTTCCAACACTACGGCCCCCGGGCCTATTCACATCCATCGTTTACACCTCCGCTTTTACTTTGCTTTGTTACTTTGTTGCTTTCAGTTCTCACTTGGCAAACAATCTATAAGGGATTGACAACCCCTTCATAGCATTGGGAGCAAGCTTTTGTGTTTGTGTAGGATCTTGAGATACTCCTCCACTGGATTGATACCTTGGTTCTCAAACTGAGGGAAATACTTACCACCGCTACGCTACATCACCCTTTCCACTTCGAGGGAACACCAACGCAAGGCTCCAAGGCCACGGGGTAAATCCTTTGCATACGTGCCTAGGAAGTCCCTTAAGGCGTAGCCGCAGTAGAAAGATCAATTCAAGTATTCTCCCGTCAACGTGCCTATTTCTAGCATTCACTCTCCCGCAACCCGCTGTACCCTCTACTTGAACATGGTGCTTTATGCTACATATTATTATCCAATGATGTGTTGCTATCCTATGATGTCTGAGTAGATTATCGTTGTCCTATTGGTGATTGATGAATTGCTATGGTTGGTTTAATTTGCTTGTGGTTATGTTGCTGTCCTTTGGTGCCCATCATATGATAGCGCGCGTGGATCACACCATAGGGTAAGTTGTATGTTGATAGGACTATGTATTGGCAGGCTAGAGTGACAGAAGATTCAAACCTAGCATAGAAATTGATGCATATGGGATTGAAGGGGGACCAATATATCTTATTGCTATGGTTGGGGTTTACCTTAATGAACGTTAGTAGTTGCCGATGCTTGCTAATAGTTCCAAATATAAGTGCACAGAATTCCAAGTAAGGGATGACATGCTAGCAGAGGCCTCTCCCACATAATACTTGCTATCGATCTAGTAACGTAGTCAATTGCTTAGGGACAATTCCGCAACTCCTACCACCACTTTCCACACTCGTTAGACTAACGTATTTTCTTCTTTTTCTAACCAGCCCCTAGTTTTATTTACATGTTCTTTACTTTCTTTCAAGCCTATCCTATCACTCCTACAAAGTACTTCTAGTTTCATACTTGTTCTAGGTAAAGCGAACGTAAAGTGTGCGTAGAGTTGTATCGGTGGTCGATAGAACTTGAGGGAATATTTGTCCTACCTTTAGCTCCTCGTTGGGTTTGACACTCTTACTTATCAAGAAAGGCTACAATTGATCCCCTATACTTGTGGGTTACCAGGTGACAAAACGAGAGACTCTCAATCATGAAGATCATGGTGCTTAATATGCACAAGTGTGGAAAGGTGGTAGCATTGTCCCTTCTCTCTTTTTCTCTCATTTTTTTGGTGGGCTCTTTGGCCTCTTTTTTTTGGTGGGAATCTTTGGCCTCTTTTATTTCCTCACATGGGATAATGCTCCATCAATGATGATCATCACACTTACAACTCAAAACTTAGAGCAATGATGACTCTATATGGAATGCCTTCGGTAGTATATCGTGACAATGATCTAGCATGGCATAGACATCAATGGAAACATCATGCTAGCTATCTTATGATCATGCAATGGCAATGTAGAAGTGGTGGCACATGTCATGGTGGTAGTCGTATGGCAATATATCTCGGAATAGCTTTGAAATAGCCATAGTAGGTAGATATGGTGGCTGTTTTGAGGGAGGCTATATGGGTGGTTGTGTGCACCGGCGAAAATTGCATGGCACTAAAGAAGATAGTGATGGTGGAAGGTGAAAGTGCATCTAAACCATGGACTCAACATTAGTCATGAAGAACTCATATACTTGTTGCAAAAGATTTATTAGTAATCGAAACAAAGCATTCAACGCATACTCCTAGGGGAAGGGTTGGTAGGTATAAACCATCGCGCGATCCCGACCGCCACACAAAGGATGACAATCAATAGACTAATCATGCTCAGACTTCATCACATAGCGGTTCACCATACGTGCATGCTACGGGAATCAGTAACTTCAACACAAGTATTTCTAGATCCACAACACCTTACTAGTATAACTTCAATATTACCACAACAACAGCTCAAAACTAATTGAGATGAATCAAACTTCTCTAACTATTCAATGCACATGAAGGCGAAAGTTTTCATATCCCTTTGGATAACTACCCCTTTTGAGACTACTTTCATAGCATAGATCAACTACCAAGCCACGCACCACCGTGCTCTAAAAGATATAAGTGAAGCACATAGAGCAAAAGCAACTAGCTCAAAAGATATAAGTGAAGCATATGTGAGCTGAATTGTCTAACCAAAGGATATAAGTGAAGCTCGACAAAATCACGGTGAGTGCATGTCTCTATCTCTAGGTGTGCAGCAAGGATGATTGTGACAAAACAAAAATAAAATACTCCTACGATACAAGACGTTCCAAGCAAAACACATAACATGTGGTGAATAAAAATATAGCCCCAAGTAACGTTACCGATGGATTGAAGACGAAAGAGGGGATGCCTTCCCGGGGCATCCCCAAGCTTAGGCTTTTACGGCATCCTTGAATCAACTTGGGGTGCCTTGGGAATCCCCAAGCTTGAGCTCTTGCCACTCTTTATCTTTTTGTCCATAAGAACTTCACCCAAAACTTGAAAACTTCACAACACGAAACTTAAACAAAAACTCATGATAACATTAGTATAAGAAAGCAAACCACCACTTCCTTAGGTACTGTAGCAAACTTAAATTCTACTTATGTTGATGTTGGGTTACTGTATTTTCAATCTTCCATGGCTAATAACCCCCGATACTATCCATAGTTTCATCAAAATAAGCAACCAACTCAACAAAAACAGAATCTGTTAACAGGAGACCAGTCTGTAGCAATCTGTATACTTCGTATACTTCTGGTACTTAAAACATTCTGACAAATTACGACAGTCTGAATAATTTGCATAGAAATCAGCAGCAAAAAGAATCAACTCAAAATCTCTTACAGAAAAAAACAAAAATTCTTTTCATGAGCAGAAAGTTTCTGTCTTTTCCAGCATGACCAAACGATCATCCCCAAGACTAATCATAACGGTTTTGCTTGGCACAAACGCAAAAAGAAACACAAAAAACACAATCATAACAGAATTATGAAAGTGTGGAAAACACAAAACATAAATAAAATGGATAGATTCGTTGGATTGCCTCCCCACAAGCGCTATTGTTTAACACCCTTAGCTAGGCATAAGGTGATGGAATCTATACCTATACTAATTAGAGACTCCCAAGAAATTACCACGTTAATTAGAAATTACTAACCGTAGATCTGGTGGGACCGAGTTATTATGGTGTAGATGTAATGCTATATAGTAGGACCGAATGATTACCACTATTAGGCCCTAATACGGTGGTGGGACCTCCAATCTCGGCAACAATAAAAAAAACTCAATTGACCCTCTACTCTACGTTCCTTCATCTCCTCGTTAAAATAATATCTCTTCCTATCCTCACGACATGGAATCTTCATTACCCTTCTCCCCCAGGAACCAATCCATTAAACAAAAGCAAGCAAGTTTGGCCGTGGATATATTGTGCTGATCAACGAGTTATTGCATCAAAGACTGTTTACCACTCCAAGTCAGGTTTGTTTCCTGATTTGTAAATTCAGATCTCTTCCTCTCCCCATGGCATGGAATCTCCATTGTCTCTCCCCGTAAAAACATATTCCATCGACTCTTAGAAACTGAACCAAGCAAGTTGGGGCATGGATCCGTTTGGCTGATCAATGAATTATTTCATCAGAGTCTATTTTCCTTCCGGATCAGGTCCGTTTCCACACAGGATTTCTTCTAGATTCGTTTTCTTGCCCGTTTGTAGTTGAATCTACTACAAGTTTTTCCTTTTGATTTGGTTTCGGGTTCAAAGAAATTTGTTCTCTCCAAGGATTTAATCTCAAACCTTCTCACTTGCAACTCTTGGATCCAGAATCTCTCTCACGTATTCCTCACAAAGCATATAACAGCCACAGTTTTTCCACCATTGTTAATGGTGCCAACGTTGCCGGCACTTACATTGGTGCTTTTGCTCGTGGATAACACATCACAGTATCACACGGACGTCCATGTCGATGGTCGATGCATACTGATGGATCCTTCAGAAAGGTTGGAACATACAAAACTATCTTATCTCTCAGGTTTGAGCAAAACTGTGCCCATCCAGTTAGCTTATAAATTAAAGAATGTTGAAACAAATCAACATCAAGGAGCCTCATGTTTGTTTGCAACATGATCGCTGGTCTTGGTTCTTCCACTCGGCGCCATGGTTGTTGATGGTCGATGCAGACTGATGGGTTCGCCGCTAGGCGCCATTGATTTATCTGCTCGACTGTTGCTATCACACAACGGAGGTAAGGGAAATGTCTTCGCGCCCATTTTATTAAGCAATTATTTCTTTCATTGGTTACATCAAAATATGTTGTACCAACTTTAAGTTAGCACATGCCATTACTATTGCTAACCAAGAGCATTTTCACGTTTTGTGTGTGCAATTTAAGGTTCAAAGCAATAGCGTATGTTATGCTAAATGTGATTAGCCATGAGAAGGATTCCTGGAAACTGAGTGTTGCCGTACTTAGATTCTCATATTAGATGAAGAGCGACCATCCACACAAGGTTGCAAAATATATTATTTACAAGATATATTATATATTTTTTCTTTGTTACAACTATAATTAGAACAAGTACAAGCATTAATAATTTAGTACTTGACTAAATGTAATGCGGTGCAGACATGGTAACGTTTTCTATTTTATATTGTTATATGGTGCTAAGATTTTAACTGTGAGAGAATGGCTTTGGAGATTTTGGCATGTTCGTGTGCATGCAAAGCAAAGGTAGATGATGCGCAACGAATGCATCTGCTCCTTCTTCTTAGATGGATATAGGAATCACTGACGTTGTTTTGTATATTTAACAGATATAAATAACTTAAAACAGTCTTGGATCATGACAACATTGCTTGGATCATAGACTAATATAACTTTGAGGACATTTTTTGTTCTTTTTGAAGTGAAATAACCAGTTTTTGAAACCAGTTAAGGCGTGAGGTGCATGCATGAATGCATCCTGATTATTTTTTGTTTCATATTTGTAGTAATTACAGGGGAACCAATGACAACCCAATGGGATACTCTACGTATCTGGTTCTTGGTCAGATACAAATGATGTAATCATGGTACAAAAACTATGTCATCTAAAATTCAGATGTACACCGTGCTTTTTTTTATATAAAACTTTGAACACATAAAGAGGATGTGATACCCCCCCCCCATGGTACAGTAAGCATACGAACAAGATTGTAATGCACTGTTCATTATAACAACATTATTCGTGTCATAGACTATATAATTTTCAAACAAATATTACAAAAACATGCAGATATTCCAGAAACTATAGTTCTGAACTTTTCAGTTTTTTAAGTGGAAATAATACTCAAATATAAAATAACATTCCATATAATTTAAAATTACACTGAACAGGGGATACAAACATACATATAGCAACTTATTGGCATCAAATAAATTAGGAAGGAACAAGACATGGTGGATTAATCTTTTCGTGTTGACCACGTTGTGGAGGCTTCACTAGCTATGACCTAATTATGGCCAATTTATATATGAAACATATAATGTATATCAATATATCAAAAACTCAATCAATATATGGTACATAGTGGACAAAAGGAAGAATATAGAAGTACTTTATATACTAGCCCGTGCGTTCGCACGGGTTGACGATTAGTCACGTATAGTTATCCTTGGTGCCCAAACCATAAGTAGCCCTCATCATAGATTCGTAAGGCAATCTTATTTTCTTTCTAGGAAAATGCTCCATGCCCTTATTTAGGGGAAATTGAAATCTAATATTCCCTTCCTTCATATCGATGATAGCACCAATAGTCCTTAGGAAAGGTCTACCAAGAATAATGGGACATGATGGATTGCAATCTATGTCAAGTACAATGAAATCCACGGGTACATAGTTCTTATTTGCAACAATAAGAACATCATCGATCCTTCCCATGGGTTTCTTGACAGTAGAATCCGCAAGATGCAAATTAAGAGAACACTCTTCAATCTCATGAAAACCAAGAATATCACATAATGACTTTGGAATCGCGGAAACAATAGCACCCAAATCACACAAAGCATTGCATTCATAGTTTTTGATCTTGACTTTGATAGTAGGTTCCCACTCATCATGAAGTTTTCTAGGTATAGAGACTTCTAATTCGAGCTTCTCTTCAAGAGATTTCATCATAGCATCTACGATATGTGCGGTAAAGGCTTTGCTTTGAGTATAAGCATGTTGAGAGTTTGCAATGGATTGCATCAAGGAAATGCATTCAAACAAGGAGCAACTATCATAATTGAATTCCTTGAAATCCAAAGTGGGAGTTTCATTACTACCCAAATTTTTGATTTCTTCTACTCCACTCTCCACACCTTTATCATCAAGATAGGTGGGCTCCGAATCATTGGGGCGTTTTTCAACCAAAGTGGATTCATATCCAGCCCCTTCATCAATAGGTTTGACACACGAAAACAAAGATTCAAGAGGAGTCACACCAAGAACTTTAAGATCTTCGTGATTTGCATCACTAGAACGCACCCTTTTAAACCATTCATGCCTAGCGCGAATTTGGGCGGTTCTTTCTTTCTTCTCATTCATGGAGACACGCATAGCTTTTAAAGTTTCATCCAAGTTGACCTTGGGAGGAGCACATCCAACTTTCAAAGCATCAATATCACAAGACATCCTATCAACGCTCATAGCCAAATCATCAATTTTGAGTAGTTTTTCCTCTACGGACGCATTGAAAATATTTTGAGAGTTGATGAACTCTTTGATATTACTCTCTAAATCAGAGGGTAATTTGTTGTGATTTCCATAAGTGTTGTCGTAGGAATTGCCATAATCGTTAGAGGAGTTACTAGGAAAAGGCCTAGGAACATAGTTTCCTCTAAAAGCATTGTTGTTGCCAAAATTATTCCTACCAACAAAATTAACGTCCAAACTAGCGTTGCTACTCTAAATCAAGGAAGATAGTGGCATGTAATTAGGATCTAAAGGAGCATTTCTACTAGAAACCAAATTCATCAACTCGTCCATCTTAGCACTAAGCGAGTTAATTTCTTCTATAGCGTGTACCTTTTTGCTAGCAGGTGACCTTTCAGTGTGCCACTGAGAGTAGTTAGTCATGATATTGTCTAGGAGTTTTGTAGCGTCTCCTAACGTGATTTCCAAGAATGTTCCACCTGAGGCGGAGTCCAAGATATTGCGAGAAGTGAAATTCAAACCAGTGTAAAAGATTTGTATAATCATCCACAAACTCAAGCCATGAGCGGGACAATTTCTAATCATTAACTTCATCCTCTCCTAAGATTGTGCAACGTGTTCATGATCAAGCTGCTTGAAATTCATGATATCGTTACATAGGGAGATAATCTTAGCCGGCATAAAATACTTGGATATGTAAGCATCTTTGCCCTTATCCCAAGAATCGATACTATTTTTAGGAAAAGAAGAAAACCAAGATTTTGCGCGATCTCGCAACGAGAAAGGAAAAAGCTTCACCTTAATCATGTCATTATCCACATCTCTTTTCTTTTGCATATCGCAAAGCTCAATGAAGGTATTGAGATGGGATGCGACATCTTCACTAGGAAGGCCAAAAAATTGCTCTTTCATAACAAGATTCAGTAAAGCTGCGTTGATTTCATACGATTCCGCACTAGTGGCGGGAGCAATCGGAGTACTAATAAAATCATTATTATTGGTACTCGAGAAGTCGCAAAGTTTGGTGTTTTCAGCCATGATGACTTCAACAAACCAACAAGAACACAAGCAAGCAAGAAAACTGGCAAAGGAAAACGGCAAAGGGCAAAGGGAAACGGCAAAAAGGCAAAAGGAAACGGCAAAGGAGAAAGGCAAATGAAAACGGCAAATGTGAAGTGGGGGAGAGGAAAACGAGAGGCAACTGGCAAAAGAGGTAAATGCAAGAGATGAGTTTGTGACACCTACTTGGATAGATCTCCTCCCCGGCAACGGCGCTAGAAATCCTTCTTCTACTGCGACAACAGACCTTCCCTGGCAACGGCGCCAGGAATCCTGCTGCTACGGCTACTCCTATAGGGACTTCCTTAGCCTTACGTTGGTGTTCCCTTGAAGAGGAAAGGGCGATGTAGCACAGCGGCGGTAAGTATTTCCCTCAGTTTGAGAACCAAGGTATCAATCCAGTAGGAGGAGAGTTCAAGTACCTGCACAAACACAAAAAGCTTGCACCCAACGCTATGAAGGGGTTGTCAATCCCTTATAGATTGTTTGCAAAGTGAGAACTGAAAGCAAAGAGTAAACAAAGCAAAGTAAACATGAAAGTGGAAACGATAGTTGTGAATAGACCCGGGGGCCGTAGTGTTCACTAGTGGCTTCTCTCATGAAAGCAAGTAGACGGTGGGTGAACGAATTACTGTCGAGAAATTGATAGAACCGCGCAAAGTCGTGACGTTATCTAAGGCAATGATTGTATCTATATACATCACGTCCAAAACAAGTAGACCGATACTTTCTGCATCTACTACTATTACTTCACACGTCGACCGCTATCCAGCATGCATCTAGTGTATTAAGTCCAAAAGAACAGAGTAACGCCTTAAGCAAGATGACATGATGTAGATGGACAATCTCATATCTATGATAAAAGCCCATCTTGTTACTCTTGATGGCAACAACACGATGCGTGCCTTGCTGCCCCTTCTGTCACTGGGAAAGGTCACCACACGGTATGAACCCAAAACCAAGCACTTCTCCCATTGCAAGAATCATAGATCTAGTTGGCCAAACAAAACCCAAGACTCGGAGAGACTTACAAGGATATCAAATCATGCATATAAGAAATCAACAAAGACTCAAATATAATTCATAGATAATCTGATCACAAATCCACAATTCATCGGATCTCGACAAACACACCACCAAAGAGGATTACATCAGATAGATCTCCATGAAGATCATGGAGAACTCTGTATTGAAGATCCAAGAGAGAGAAGAAGCCATCTAGCTACTAACTACGAACCCGTAGGTCTGAAGTAGACTACTCACGAGTCATTGGAGAGGCGATGATGTTGATGTAGAAGCCCTCCAACTCCAAAGTCCCCTCTGGCAGGGCACCGGGAAGGGTCTCCAGATGAGATCTCGCGGAAACAGAAGCTTGCGGCGGCGGAAAAGTGTTTTCGTGGATGCCCTGATTTTTTCTGGATTTTTAGGGAATTTATAGGCCAAAGAGCTAGGGCAGGGGAGCGCCAGGGAGGCCACAAGCTTGGTTTCCGCGCCCCCCTGGCCGTGGCAATAGGGCTTGTGGGCTCCCTGTGGCCCCCCTGCCTTGGTCCTCAAGTCTCCCGATCTTCCGTTCTGGAAAAAATTATTTCGGGGATTTTATTCCGTTTGGACTCCGTTCCAAAATCAGATCTGAAAAGAGTCAAAAACACAGAAAAAACATGAACTGGCACTTGGCACTGGATTAATAAGTTAGTCCCAAAAAAGATATAAAAGGTAAACAAAACATCCAAAGTTGACAAGATAACAACGTGAAACCATCAAAAGTTATAGATACGTTTGAGACGTATCAAGGATGTTATTGGGTTTTGTGTTGACTTCATTCCTGACCTTAAGAAGATTGGTCTCCCTCAATGGCGGTATGAGGGGAGACTGACTGGAAAAGGCACGCTAGGAGCGGACTCAATAATATGTACGGACGAGCATTCTTGGTCTCAAGCACACTACATAGTTCTACAGAATTCTACCTTGGTGACCCCGTATGTCGATGGACACAAGAATATTATGAGCTCCAAACTCCCGGAGCAGTGTGACGACTGGATTACATTTGAACACATCAGGACTTTCGGCAGTTGGTTGCCAAAACGTCTCATGTGTGACAACACTATTTCTGATGAGTTGTACTCGTTGGCCAGGGGACCATCTTCGACTGTATTGACTGACCAAGGGTACGAGATAAATGGGAATACATTTTACACGATCACCCAAGAACAAAAGAGCACCAACCAAAACAGCGGTGCCCACTTTGATGCAGCAACCAAGAGGGGAAAGGACATATATTATGGTTACATAGTGGACATATGGGAACTTGACTATGGACATGATTTCAAGGTCCCTTTGCTTGAGTGCAAATGGATCAATCTATCACGAGGCGGGGTACAGATAGACCCACAGTACGGAATGACAACAGTGGATCTGAACAATCTTGGGCACGCAGAGGAACCATTCGTCCTAGCCAATGATGTGGCGCAGGTTTTCTATGTGAAGGACGTGTCTGCCAAACCGAGAAAAAGAAAATATAAGGAAGTGAATACATCATGTGATGAGCCAAAGCGCCACATAGTTCTTTCAGGACAAAGAGTCATCGTGGGATTGTAGGGCAAGATAGACATGTCTGAAGATTATGAAAAGTTTCATGAAATTCCTCCCTTCAAAGTCAAGGCTGACCCAAGCACCCTGTTAAATGATGAAGATTATCCATGGCTACGGCGCAATAAGCAAAAAACACAAGCGAAGAAATGGAATGCCCTTTGTAACAGATGAGTTTTCGTATGAAACCCTGATACATCGAAAGAGATTGTCCGTTTTGTACATGATACGTCCCAAAGGTATCTATAATTTTTACTTGTTCCATGATCTTTTGGGTGACATTGTTATATGTTTTGCTACACTTTTATATCATTTTACACATATTTGGACTAACCTACTAACTCACTGCACCCAGTACCAGTTTCTGTCTGCTGATGTCTTTTTTGCAGGGGCTTTTACCAATTTTCCGAAGCCTGAAAAAATCCAGAAAAATATATAAAAAAATCGGCGAAACAGAAGCTTCGGGATCATCGAAGGAGGTACAGAGGGGGGCCAGGGGCCTCCCAGGCGGCCTGCTGGCGCGACCAGGCCCTAGGCCGCGCTAGGAGGTCACCTAGGTGGGTCCCACCTCCTCCGGTGCCCTCCTTTGGCCTATATATAGAGATCCGCAAGGAAACCCTCACACACTTTCTGGAATCGTGAATTTATCCATCCTTCCGCCGCCGCAACGCTTCCGAGATCGGGAGCTTCAGGAGACCTCTTCCCGTCACTCAGCCGGAGGGAGGATTAATATCCGGGAGCTTCTCCACCGCCATGGACGCTTTCCGGACGTGCCATGAGTAGTCCTCCTTGCACCATGAGTTCATGACCAGTAGCTATGTGATGTCTTCTCTCCAATCTTGTGCCTCAATGGTTAGTCCTTGTGAGCTGCCCTACATGATCAAGACATCTATGTAGTTCTCTTGCTATTGCTATGCTCGGTTTGTTGGGATCCTATGGATTATGAGATTATGTTCAGATTGTTATGAGTTA
Source organism: Hordeum vulgare subsp. vulgare (assembly GCF_904849725.1). Classification (NCBI taxonomy): domain Eukaryota; kingdom Viridiplantae; phylum Streptophyta; class Magnoliopsida; order Poales; family Poaceae; genus Hordeum; species Hordeum vulgare. Next base: position 73,783,189 of record NC_058524.1, on the reverse strand, counting down.
TATATTTGATTATCCTTTTATATTATGTTACTTAGTGATTCTTGAATGTTTTCCGTTGCTTTTTATTGCTTTGGCCAAGTAGTAGATCGTAACTCCAAGAGGGAGCATTATGCATGATTGCGGGTTAGGGCCCCTCGATGTCTAGCTTGAGTGACAGAAACATGAGACTAGGGGATGTGCTTGTTGCCACTAGGGAGAAAACAATGGTGCTTGTGACCACGGTTGCAAGGATTGTTTACCTTACACATAGTTCGTTAATGCAGTTGTCTGTTGCTTTGAGTTTACACTTTGGGTGGGGCTCACAACTTAATACCGGAGAGATGTTCTGGATAGATATCTTAAGGTGGATGATTAGTAAGTAGATGCTGATGAATAAACGGTCTACTTGTCTTGGCGTATTGCCCATTACTATTGAACCTCTAACTATCAAGGAGCATAATTAGCATTGCGGTGCGATCATAATTCTGTCAATTGCCCAACTGTGATTTGTTTACCCTAGCATAGTTGTTTATCGTCTTTCGGGAGAGAGACATCACTAGTGAACATCATGTGACTCCGGTCCATATCACCATCATTGTTTACACCTCCATAATTTACCGCTTTCATTTACTTTTCCGTTGCAATCACTATTACCTTCCCGCTTGTGTTTTGATCCTTTGCAAACTACAAGGCCGGAGAGATTGACAACCTCTCTGTACTCGTTGGGAGAAAAGTTATTTGTTGTTTGTGTAGGTCCACGTCTTCTGCTAGCGCCAGGGTGGAAGACACCTACTTGTTGATCCTAGGAGTCCTACTGGTTGGATAAACCTTACAGTTTCTATGTGACGGAAATTTGATGCTGGCTACATCTGCACCTTCCACTTGGGGTATCCAACGAGGGGCGAGAAGTATATACATCATCTCGTCATCAAGCGAATTTCTGGCGCCGTTGCCGGGGACTCCACTCTTCAAGATAGGGGAGTTGCATGCTATCTTTTACCTTTGCTTTTTTAGTCTTGTTAGTTTGCTTTCTAGTTTTTGATTTAGAGTCCTATACCAAAAACCACAAAAAATTCAGTTACTTTGCTCTGGCTTGTTGCCGCTGCTATGGGTTCCACTGAGAACACCAAGTTGTGTGACTTCACTAGTCACAACAACAATGACTTTATCTGCACTCCTATTGCTGCTCCTGCCACTGAGGCCACGTCCTATGAGATTAAACTTGCTTTACTGAACCTTGTTATGAAAGATCAATTCTCCGGTGCTGGAGATGCTGCTGCTTTGCACTTGAACAATTTTGTTTTGCTCTGTGATATGCAAAAATATAAAGAAGTAGATGGTGATATTGTTAAACTTAAGCTTTTTTCCTTTCTCCTTGAGAGGAGGAGCTAAAGTGTGGCTTCAATCTTTGCCTAGGAATAGCATAGATTCTTGGGATAAGTGCAAAGATGCTTTTATTGGGAAGTATTACCCGCCTGCTAAGATTATCCAGTTGAGGAGTAACATTATGAGTTTTAGGCAACTGGATAATGAACATGTTGCTCAAGTTTGGGAACGTATGAAATCTCTTGTCAAGAATTGCCCTACTCATGGTTTGACTACTTGGATGGTTATCCAAACTTTCTATGCAAGATTGAACTTTACCTCGTGGAATCTGTTAGACTCGTCCGCGGGAGGAACCTTTATGTCAACTACACTTGATGCTGCCACAAAGCTATTGGATAAGATGATGAAAAATTATTCTCAATGGCACACCGAAAGAGCTCCAATAGGTAGGGAGGTAAGCTCTGTTGAGGAGATCTCCTCCTTTAATGATAATGTTGACATGATTATGACTCTACTCACTAAGCAAGCTCGTATTGATCCTCATGATGTTCCTTTAAATTCTTTGGTTCCTCAAGAGAGAGAGCAAGTGGATGTTAATTTTATTTCTAGGAACAACTTCAACAACAATGCTTATAGGAGTAATTTTGGTAGCAATCCTAGACCGTTCCCATCCAACAACCATGGGAACAATAACAATCATCCTAGCACCAAAAACTCCACTTCTGAATTAGAGAGCATGCTTAAGGATTTTATCACTTCTCAAAAAGCCTTCAACAAGAGTGTAGAAGAGAAACTAGAGAAATTAGATAGTCTCTCTTTGAAGGTGGACAACATAGCTCATGATGTAGAGATGCTTAAAATTATAACTTCCCACTTGAGGAAAGGAACACCACACCCATGAATGCTATCAAAGTCAAAATTAAAGAGAACATAAGAATGCTAGCCAAAATTAAAGAGAGATGGGCTAGAGAAAAGGTAGAGTAAGAGAGAATTAAGAGCCTTCCTACACACACTACCATTGCTACTATACAAGTTGTTGAGGATCTCAAAACTTTTAGCACCCATCGCACTCCTAGTCCAAGTGGACCTATTAATGGTGATGCTAATACCTCAACTATAGGACAAGAAGGTCCTATCACTACTGAAATTCAGAAATTTGCCGTCTGCCAAGGCGGACGGCAAAGGGGGCAACCACGGACGGCAAAGGCTTTGCCGTCTGCCCCCTCATGGCAAAGTAGACGGTAAAAAAAAATCCGGTGAAGAGGCTCTTTGCCGTCAGCTTTCACACCACGGACGGCAAAGAATCTTTGCCATGAGTGGACAGACGGCAAAATAGATGGGACGACATATATGGTAACGTCCCCGTTAAGTGTTAACGGCAGGCCTCCTCTCTTTGCCGTCTTCCTTACCCCCTTTGCCATGTGGGGGCAACCGGCAAAGAGGGGAGAGAGGGGGGGGGGCAGATTCCCCCTTTGCCGTCTGCCTTCCCCCCTTTGCCATGTGGGGGCAGACGGCAAAGAGGGGAGAGAGAGGGGCAGATTCCCCCTTTGCCATGAGCCTTCCCCCCTTTGCCATGTGTTGGCAGACGGCAAAGAGGGGAGAGAGAGGGGGCAGATTCCCCCTTTGCCATGTGCCTTCCCCCCTTTGCCATGTGGGGCAGACGGCAAAGAGGGGAGAGAGAGGGGGCAGATTACCCCTTTGCCATGTGCCTTCCCCCCTTTGCCATGTGTTGGCACACGGCAAAGAGGGGATAGAGAGGGGGCAGATTACCCCTTTGCCACGTGCCTTCCCCCCTTTGCCATGTGTTGGCACACGACAAAGAGGGGATAGAGAGGGGGCAGATTCCCCCTTTGCCATGTGCCTTCCCCCCTTTGTCATGTGTTGGCACACGACAAAGAGGGGAGAGAGAGGGGGCAGATCCCCCCCTTGCCATGTGCCTTCCCCCTTTTGCCATGTGTTGGCACACGACAAAGAGGGGAACCAGCCCCTTATTTATTTATTTTTTGTTATATCCAGCATTTTTAACAATAATCAGGATATATATATATATATTTGACATAAATAAATTTCTTTCCGTACTCATAACCATATTAAAATAACTCTCATCCATAATGCATACATATTATGCAAGTTACATCCGTACCAAACCATATATTACACCAGTTTCATCCACGTGCATACAAAGTTTCATATATTCATATACTACAATAGTTTCAATACAACCCATGGTACAAGAAATCATCTTCAAGCATTCCATCAACCAAGCTTCCCGTGAAGTGAAGGTAATCTGCAAAATGACAAATAAGAAAGTTAGAAAAATAATACTAGATGAAGTAGTGTATATATAGGTTATTTCGGAGAGAAATTAGCTAAGTATAGACCATTTAGGAGCTAACTAAGCTAATTATGTCATTTAGGTGGAACCCTAGCTAACTATAGGAGAAGAGAAAGAGAAGAAGAAGTAAAAGAAGGAGGAGGAGGAGGAGGAGGAGGAGAAGGAGAAGGAAGAGGAGAAGAAGAAGTAAAAGGAGGAGGAGGAGGAGGAGGAGGAGGAGAAGGAGAAGGAAGAGGAGAGGAAGAAGAAAAGAAGAAGGAGAAGGAGGAGAAGAAGAAGAAGGAGAAGGAGGAAGAAGGAGGAAGAAGAAGGAGAAGGAGAAGGAGGAGCTCCTTCTCCTTCTCCTCCTTCTTCTCCTTCTTCTTCTCCTCCTCCCTCTCCTCCTTCTTCTTCTCATTTTTCCTCTTCCTTCCTTTCATTTTTCCTCTTTTTCTCTTCTTGTCCCCTTCTTCGGGCTAAATTGGCTAAGAATGCCTTTTTGGAGCTAATTATGTCATTTCGAGGATAATTAGCTAAGTATAGGTCACTTTTTTATTAAATAGGCCATTTTGGAGCTAACTAAGCTAATTATGTCATTTCGTAGGATAATTAGCCAATTTAGCCTTTCTTGGATGAGTCTAAGCTACGTAGAAGAAGAGATAGAGAAGAAGAAGTAAAAGAAGGAGGAGGAGGAGGAGGAGAAGAAGAAGGAAGAGGAGAAGAAGAAGAAAAGAAGACGGAGAAGGAGGAGAAGAAGGAGAAGGAGAAGGAGGAAGAAGGAGGAAGAAGAAGGAGAAGGAGGAGCTCCTTCTCCTTCTCCTTCTTCTTCTCCCCCTCCCTCTCCTCCTTCTTCTTCTTCTCATTTTTCCTCTTCCTTCCTTTCATTTTTCCTCTTTTTCTCTTCTTGTTCCCTTCTTCGGGCTAAATTGGCTAAGAATGCCTTTTTGGAGCTAATTATGTCATTTCGAGGATAATTAGCTAAGTATAGGTCATTTTTTATTAAATAGGCCATTTTGGAGCTAACTAAGCTAATTATGTCATTTCGTAGGCTAATTAGCCAATTTAGCCTTTCTTGGATGAGTCTAAGCTACGTAGAAGAAGAGATAGAGAAGAAGAAGTAAAAGAAGGAGGTGGAGGAGGAGGAGAAGAAGAAGGAAGAGGAGAAGAAGAAGAAAAGAAGAAGGAGAAGGAGGAGAAGAAGGAGAAGGAGGAAGAAGGAGGAAGAAGAAGGAGAAGGAGGAGCTCCTTCTCCTTCTCCTCCTTCTTCTCCTTCTTCTTCTCCCCCTCCGTCTCCTCCTTCTTCTTCTTCTCATTTTTCCTCTTCCTTCCTTTCATTTTTCCTCTTTTTCTCTTCTTGTCCCCTTCTTCGGGCTAAAGTGGCTAAGAATGCCTTTTTGGAGCTAATTATGTCATTTCGAGGATAATTAGCTAAGTATAGGTCATTTTTTATTAAATAGGCCATTTTGGAGCTAACTAAGCTAATTATGTCATTTCATAGGATAATTAGCCAATTTAGCCTTTCTTGGATGAGTCTAAGCTACGTAGAATAAGAGATAGAGAAGAAGAAGTAAAAGAAGGAGGAGGAGGAGGAGGAGAAGAAGAAGGAAGAGGAGAAGAAGAAGAAAAGAAGAAGAAGAAGGAGGAGAAGAAGCAGAAGGAGAAGGAGGAAGAAGGAGGAAGAAGAAGGAGAAGGAGGAGCTCCTTCTCCTTCTCCTCCTTCTTCTCCTTCTTCTTCTCCCCCTCCGTCTCCTCCTTCTTCTCCTTCTTCTTCTCCCCCTCCCTCTCCTCCTTCTTCTTCTCATTTTTCATCTTCCTTCCTTTCATTTTTCCTCTTTTTCTCTTCTTGTCCCCTTCTTCGGGCTAAATTGGCTAAGAATGCCTTTTTGGAGCTAATTATGTCATTTCGAGGATAATTAGCTAAGTATAGGTCATTTTTTTTTAAATAGGCCATTTTGGAGCTAACTAAGCTAATTATGTCATTTCGTAGGATAATTAGCCAATTTAGCCTTTCTTGGATGAGTCTAAGCTACGTAGAAGAAGAGATAGAGAAGAAGAAGTAAAAGAAGGAGGAGGAGGAGGAGGAGAAGAAGGAAGAGGAGAAGAAGAAGAAAAGAAGAAGGAGAAGGAGAAGGAGGAAGAAGGAGGAAGAAGAAGGAGAAGGAGGAGCTCCTTCTCCTTCTCCTCCTTCTTCTCCTTCTTCTTCTCCCCCTCCCTCTCCTCCTTCTTCTTCTTCTCATTTTTCCTCTTCCTTCCTTTCATTTTTCCTCTTTTTCTCTTCTTGTCCCCTTCTTCGGGCTAAATTGGCTAAGAATGCCTTTTTGGAGCTAATTATGTCATTTCGAGGATAATTAGCTAAGTATAGGTCATTTTTATTAAATAGGCCATTTTGGAGCTAACTAAGCTAATTATGTCATTTCGTAGGATAATTAGCCAATTTAGCCTTTCTTGGATGAGTCTAAGCTACGTAGAAGAAGAGATAGAGAAGAAGAAGTAAAAGAAGGAGGAGGAGGAGGAGGAGAAGAAGAAGGAAGAGGATAAGAAGAAGAAAAGAAGAAGGAGAAGGAGGAGAAGAAGGAGAAGGAGAAGGAGGAAGAAGGAGGAAGAAGAAGGAGAAGGAGGAGCTCCTTCTCCTTCTCCTCCTTCTTCTCCTTCTTATTCTCCCCCTCCCTCTCCTCCTTCTTCTTCTTCTCATTTTTCCTCTTCCTTCCTTTCATTTTTCCTATTTTTCTCTTCTTGTCCCCTTCTTCGGGCTAAATTGGCTAAGAATGCCTTTTTGGAGCTAATTATGTCATTTCGAGGATAATTAGCTAAGTATAGGTCATTTTTTATTAAATAGGCCATTTTGGAGCTAACTAAGCTAATTATGTCATTTCGTAGGATAATTAGCCAATTTAGCCTTTCTTGGATGAGTCTAAGCTACGTAGAAGAAGAGATAGAGAAGAAGTAAAAGAAGGAGGAGGAGGAGGAGGAGAAGAAGAAGGAAGAGGAGAAGAAGAAGAAAAGAAGAAGGAGAAGGAGGAGAAGAAGGAGAAGGAGAAGGAGGAAGAAGGAGGAAGAAGAAGGAGAAGGAGGAGCTCCTTCTCCTTCTCCTCCTTCTTCTCCTTCTTCTTCTCCCCCTCCCTCTCCTCCTTCTTCTTCTTCTCATTTTTCCTCTTCCTTCCTTTCATTTTTCCTCTTTTTCTCTTCTTGTCCCCTTCTTCGGGCTAAATTGGCTAAGAATGCCTTTTCGGAGCTAAGTATGTCATTTCGAGGATAATTAGCTAAGTATAGGTCATTTTTTATTAAATAGGCCATTTTGGAGCTAACTAAGCTAATTATGTCATTTCGTAGGATAATTAGCTAATTTAGCCTTTCTTGGATGAGTCTAAGCTACGTAGAAGAAGAGATAGAGAAGAAGAAGTAAAAGAAGGAGGAGGAGGAGGAGGAGAAGAAGAAGGAAGAGGAGAAGAAGAAGAAAAGAAGAAGGAGAAGGAGGAGAAGAAGGAGAAGGAGAAGGAGGAAGAAGGAGGAAGAAGAAGGAGAAGGAGGAAGAAGGAGGAAGAAGAAGGAGAAGGAAGAAGTAAAAGAAGGAGGAGGAGGAGGAGGAGGAGAAGGAAGAGGGGAAGAAGAAGAAAAGAAGAAGGAGAAGGAGAAGGAGGAAGAAGAAGGAATTATGTCATTAGATGGAAGTCTAGCTATTTTGGAGCTAAGAAAGCTAATTATGTCATTAGATGGAAGTCTAGCTATTTTTGGGCTAACTAAGCTAATTATGTCATTAGATGGAAGTCTAGCTATTTTGGAGCTAACTAAGCTAATTATGTCATTAGATGGAAGTCTAGCTACTTTTGAGCTAACTAAGCTAATTATGTCATTAGATGGAAGTCTAGCTATTTTGGAGCTAACTAAGCTAATTATGTCATTAGATGGAAGTCTAGCTATTTTTTATTATAACACTAGAAATAACATACCTAAGTTAGGGTGAAGCACGGTGGGTCTGGCTTGTTTCACCTGAAGAAGGCTGCCCTGGAGAAGGCTCGACTGTAGAAGGGTCGTGCGATGCGTTTCGGGACATATTCTGCACCAAACATCGTTTGCAATGTGTAGTTAGCATGAGGACACTCTTAAGATCACTCCACTGAAATGAAACTCACCGTCCCCGCCACGTTAATGACTGGCATCGGCGGAGGGACTTGGCCATTCTTCTCGCACATAGACTGTACATTTGGTTTCGACAAGTCAAACTTTTAATTTATTAATGAAACGGACATTCAAATGCAAGATTTGAAATAACATGAAGAAGAAACTTACCACGAAGAGCTCGTATATGGCCCTGGTAGACGCTTCATTCCGTGCCCTCTCCACCTCCACCAATGCAGTCGTCCTCTCCTCCAGAGCCCTAATTTCCTTATCCTACTCCGCCATAGCCGCCTGCATTGCCTCTCTCTCTTTGTGAATAGCAGCCTTCAACACAACTCATTGTTAGCAATGTAATCATATTGGTTCCAACGCACAACATAATGCGGAAAGATAGTTGAGTCCATTAAACTAACCTCGATGGCGAGCTCGACTGGCCGTGGACGACGTGTTATCTCCGGACAAGAGCTCGTTTGGCGTGCCTTTATCTGCCAGAGAGTGCTAGGACAACGTATAAGGCCGTCTCCAATGGCGATTGAGCCATGGGGCCTCCCGTTGCCAGCTATCATCACCAGCTCTGGATCAATAGGCCCCTCGCTCGAGTTAAAGTCCTCCCCTTTCCTCGCCTTCCCGTGATCTCTGTACTTCACGAGCTTGTCGTGGGAGGAGATGTTGGTGAAGTTTTCTGGATGCTCGAGGTCAGACTCAGAGAATGCCTTGACCTTCTTGTACGAGGCAGTATGGGCCATCGCATACAGGTCGTACATCTGTGGCGCCTCTGTCTTATTGTGACGCGCCTAAAAGAGAGAGAGCGGAAAATTGTATTGGTAAAGGGCTCAAGATAGCATTAAGAATGAATTGCATGAGGCATGAAGCAAACCACATACCCAGTTCTCGCCAAATTGGATTAAGTTGACGCTCCCTTGATGGTGTGGCACGCCAACCATTTTGCCACGCCTCTCCTTGGCGTTGTTGTGGCTGGTCTCCCACGTTTCGGAGCACCACTGATCCACCAAGGCCTCCCAACAATCCATCTTATCCACACACCATCTCGGGGGCACCTAAGTTAATAAAGAGAAATTTGAGTGCGTAAGAACCAAATCAAGGAAACTAACTACAAAGCCTTAATAATATGTAATTACCTTCATGTAATGCTCCTTCTCCATCTTAGCATCACGGCACTTCGCCTTATCAATCCTAATACGCCGCGTGGCATAGTAGTCTCGAACAGCCTGCACCCGAGCCTCGTGCCGAAAGTTTTGAAGTAGGCGGCGACATTCGGTTTCGATAACCTTTGCCGCGTCGTCCTCGTATCCCTCCTCACACCTGTAGAAGGTCTGCAAACGAGACAACACCGATTAGTACAATAAATAGCTATGGTTAATTTAGAATTGTGTGAAAGAGAAATTACCCAGAACTTTCGGATCACCATGTCCGCCCTCGTGTCACACAAAACACCGTCGATCTCCACCTCCGGCGGGGCCGGGGCACCCATGTAGTGCTCCCAGGTCATTCCTACCTCTCGCTCCCGACCGGGCAACGTAACAAACCCTGGGAAGTTTTGACGGCAAAGAACACCAAGGACGCTGTTGAGCTTGCGGACACCCTTGGCAACAATCCAACCCCTACAGTATGACAAATTAAAGCCAAAACATTAGATATTTGAGAAAACGCGAAGGCAAAAGGTTAAATAAGAGTAAATTAACTTACTTGTCCCCATTTGGCCTAATCGACCACCTCTGCTCGGGGGTCGCTGGCACGAGCGGGAGCCCCGAACTACCACGCTGGTAGACGGTATCCCCCTCACCCAGCTCCTCGTCGCTACCAGCATGGCCAGTTGGCTCAGGCCAGGTATCCCACTGGGTCTCTTGGGACGTACCCTCATCCCTGCTGTGCTCCGCAGTCGTCTGGAAGGAAGCCTCTGGGACACGAGTCTCGTGGGTCGAAGGCTCATCGACCTGAGGCTCGTCGACCCGAGGCTCGTGAACCGGAGACCGTGTAGCCTCCACCTCAGACGAATCCATCCTAGAAGTCCTCCTGTGCTGAGGTGAATCAGCTTGGGGTGGTGGCGGAGACCGTGTAGCCCTACCTCTCCCGCGACCACGTGTACCTTTAGTACAACATAAATACCAACATGAGTAATAAAATGTATATAAATACCAATATGCATACAACATGAGTACAACTTGAATACCAACATGAATACAACGTGTACCTTTAGTGCCTCTCGGCTTCGCGGGTGGTCGACCTCCTCTCACGGGGGGCGCTCCTTGCATAGTAGAGAGCAACACTCTCCGAAGAGGCGAGGCAGGAATGGAAGTACCCATCCCATCACCCGCCGACGAAGAAGCAGCCGCGGCGTGCTTTCGACCCTTTCCCACCATCTTTCAACAACTGTCATGACAAAGAGTAAATGAAATTAGTACAACATAAATACAAACATGACTAATAAAAATTGAATACCTAACATGAACTCAAAATTTATATATAGTATAATAGTTGAATACCTGACATGAACTAATAACAATCGTCCTCGTCTATATATGCTTCGGGGTCAATAAATGCATCATGATCATCACTATCATCAATAAATGCATCATCATCATCACTATCTAGAAGAACATGTGGAAGGCCACCATTATGTAATCGGTCAAGAAGTGACAGGTCATCCGCAGCAGTAACCTCTTCTTCTTCCAACTCTTCCTGTTCGGGCTCAGGGGTTAAGACGGATTCACTGTCGCTGTCTACTTCAATGTTCTGGGGTGAAGTAGAGCGGTTCTTGAAACGTTTCTTGGACATACATGTTTCTTGGAAGAATTCTCCTTCATATGTGTATGGGTTAATGTGAGGTTCGTAATCCTCTTCATTGAGGGTAGGTGGTCTAAAATGTGGTGGCACTTCATAAACGACATCCCAACCTTTGAGATTTGGATCAGTTTGGCAGGCCCACGGTAGATAGAAAACTTGTGTCGCCTGTTGAGCCGTAATATAGACATCGGGAACATCTAAGTGGGTGATTTCGACTAGTCCTATATGTTCATGAGTCCTTCTAGTCTCCCTCGGCTCAAACCAATAACATTTGAAGACTACGACGGTCGGTGGGTTTTCACCATAGAATAGAAGTTCATAAATTGCTTCAACTCTTCCATAATACTCGGTGTCTCCTTCGCCGATAGCAGAGACAGAACAATTTGTAGTCTTTAGGTCGGGCATAGATAGCTCTTTGCCAAAGGTACGAAAGTGATACCCGTTGATGTTGTATTTGTCAAATGAACGGACCTTATAGTCAAAACCATTAGCGACTTGTCTCAACTCGGCGTCCATAGACTCTGCATCAGCCTACAAGTTTAATACGAAAGAATGGATGCATTAGCCGCAAATTAGACCAATAAATCAAATGGGCCCTTAATGGTAATTAATTACCCTTTGTTTGAACCAAGAGATGAAACCAGGATAGTCACCTCCATGCTTTGCGAGAAGCTCATACTCTTCGACGGAATCCTTTTCGATGACCGCTCCATCCGAGAATTCGGCGACGTATCGACTATATCAAATATCCGGGAATAAGAGTAGTTCAAAGCAATTAGAAGTTGCGGAACAATAAATTACCGAGAACTTACTCGATGTACGGCCGCACTTCTGTTAGGTTGGTGAAGATATACAATAAATGGTCCGCCATTCTTCGACATCCAACGATTTCCCTTTCGAAGCACCGGATGGTGCGAGCTTACCTTTGAATAGGCTGAGGTTGGATCGAACTTTTTCTCGATCGCCATCATTGTACCGAGGCTTCGGGTTATGCAAATGATGATTTTTGGCTTCGTAGTGTGCTGTCACGAAGTTTGCCCCCTCCTCAGTAATGAATGCCTCGGCCATCGATGCTTCAATTCTACGTTTATTTTTACACTTAGCTCGAAGCGTCTTCTGCATCCTCTCAGTTGAGTAGCACCATCGATTTTGAACGGGCCCCCCATTCTTGCCTCGGTTGGGAGATGCAAAATCAAATGTTGCATTGGATTAAAGAAGCCCGATGGAAAGATATTTTCTAATTTGCACACCAACTCCGGCGCCAACTCTTCCATTTCATCTAGCACGCCAGGCGATAGTTCTTTCGCACAAAGAGAACGGAAGAAATAGCTCAGCTCTGCCAGTACTAGCCATTCATCCTCAGGGATAAAGCCACGCAACATCACCGGCATTACCCGCTCAATCCATATGTGCCAATCATGACTCTTGAGCCCAAATATTTTCAATTTCTCAAGACTCGCTCCCCTCTTTAGATTCGCAGCATACCCATCGGGGAACATCAACCGCATTTTCACCCACAATAGCATTTCCCTCATAGCTGGCCTTTCAAGATTGAACCATGCCTTTGGCTTCGCTATGCTTTGCTTTCCTTTCCGTTGTCGCAAGTTTTGCAACGGTCTATCACATAGAGCCTCCAGGTCGATTCTAGCCTTAGGATTATCTTTTGACTTCCCCTCTATGCCGAACAATGTACCAAAAATGGCCTCTGCAATATTCTTTTCAGTGTGCATCACGTCAATGTTGTGTGGACAAAGGAGGTCTTTGAAGTAAGGGAGATCCCATAAGCATGACTTGTGAGTCCAGGCGTGTTCCGTATTATACCCTTTGAAGTATCCTGGATGCAAAGGATCGGGCTCGAGAGCGTTTAACTGATCAAGGGTCTGTTGGCCTGTCAACGCAGCTGGTGCAGTGTTTTTGACAACTCTACCTTTGATGAAATTCTTCTTGTCTTTTCTGAACTTATGGTCAGGATCCAGGAATTGTCTATGCATGTCGAAGCAAGAATACTTGCGACCAGCCTGCAGCCAACGGAACTGAAGAGCTGCCTTGCATGTGGTGCACGGGAATCTTCCATGCACACACCAGCCAGCGAATAGCGCAAACGCCGGATAATCATGCGTCGAGTACATGTACCACACATGCATTTTGAAATTTGTTTTGGTAGCCGCGTCGTAGGTCTTGATCCCATTATCCCAGGCTTCTTGGAACTCATCCTTAAGCAGCTGCATGTACACATTCATATTCTTCCCCGGATAGTTGGGCCCTGGAATTATCAACGTCAGGAAAATGTTCTTTCTTTTCATAATCTCTCCGGGTGGCAAATTTAGTGGAATGACAAATACAGGCCAACAACTGTATTGTGCTGCCGTCATACCATACACATTGAACCCATCCGTGCTAATGGCAACTCTAGGTTGCCTTGGATCTTCCGATTTATCCTTATGTAATGCATCGAAGTGCCTCCACGCAAAACCATCTAAAGTGTGTACCGGCATCTTGTTCCCATCCGCATCTAGTTCGGTTCTTTTGCCCAATTTGTGCCATGTCATCTGTCTGGCCGTCTCTTCGACCATGAAAAGACGTTGAAGTCTTGGTATGATTGGCAGATATCGAAGAAAACTAATGGGGATTTTGGTCTGATTCTTCTCACCCATGCCGTTGTCTACCATAATATACCTGGAAGAATTGCAAATGGGGCAATAGTTCAAGGCCGCATACTCAAGCCTAAATAAGGCACATCCATTCTCACAGGCATGTATCTTCTCATAGGGCATCTTAAGTACACGGAGGATTTTCTCTGACTGGTACAGGTTTGCACGCAGTACATGGCCTTTGGGTAGAAAGCGTCCAAATATCGTCATCATCGCGTCGTAGCATTCTCTGCCTAGGTTGAATTGAGCCTTCAGAGCCATTACTTGCGCGATGGCATCCAGCTGACAAAACTCAGTCTACTCGTGGAGAGGACGTTTTGAAGACTCCTGCATTTCATAGAAGGCCTTTGCAGATTCCTCCATCTCATCGTCCGAATCACGAGCATCATCAAAGTCTTGCACCATGTCTTCAATCCCGGTACCATGCTCGTCGGTGCGACGACGAATCACCTCTGCTCTGGCACGTTGGTCAGACTCACCATGAAAAGTCCACATCGTATAATTAGGCGTAAAACCCCACTTCTGCAGGTGTTTACCCATTTCAAACTCTGTCTGCTTTTTCCAGTTGTCGCAGTTGGGACAGGGGCACCATGTTTTATGCTGGCCATTTGCAAATGCGGCTCTCACAACCCCCCTGGTTTTTGTTAACCATTCATGGGTCATGTCTTTCTGACTAGGGTGACCAGTGTACATCCAAGCACGATCACTCATGTTGCCTAGCTACCTATGGGGGCACAAGAAATAAATATATAATTCATCATCTATATTCATACACTAATCAAGTTTGTCAGTTTTATTATGTCCATGCAACCTACACGCTAATAGGTAAAGATAGGTCCTAATCCCACCCGAGTATGTGTAGACTGGGTTCGTTTTCCCATGCTCTGCTCCAGATGCGACGCCGAATTTCGACAGCACCTCCCCGCTGTTCTCCTGATACACGTCTCGGCAATAAGCAGAGAGGATGTGTACCCGGAGAACAGCAGGGGAGGCACTGACGAAATTCCGCATCGGATCCGGAGCACAGCATACGGGAAAACAAACCCAATCTACACATACTCGGGCTGTCCATGGATAATGTTGGACAATTCGAAAGGATGGCGGTTATAAATATGCAAAGAAATGCATATTTATAGATGTCGCCCTTTCGAATGGGAGACGCATACTGGTCACGCATACTCATGATTGAAGAAACCTATAGCTAGCAAGTTTCATCGGCACGAAGACCGGGACAGAGCAAATTAAGGGGGTAGGAGGAGAAGTCATTTGTGCTCACGAACAAACGCAAGGGCGGAGCTCGTCCAACGCACGTGGAGGTCGTCGAACAACTGCACATTCAAATTCACCCGATCAACACAAATATGATGTTTTTATAATTAACATAACTATATGACCTAACTCATAACTATGTGGGTCAGTGTCATCGGGGGTCGAAGGTCACTGGCATCGGGGATTGGGGTCTTTTCGATCAACAAGAGGCCGAAGAGGTGTCGGGGCTCGGAGGTTGGGGGTCAGTGGCGTCGGGGGTCGGGGTAGGGGGTCGGGGGTCGAGGGTGAGTGTTGTCGGGGGTCGGGGGTCGGGGGTCAGTGGCGTCGGGAGTCGGGGTAGGGGGTCGGGGGTCGAGGGTGAGTGTTGTCGGGGGTCGGGGGTCGAGGGTCAGTGGCGTCGGGCGTCGGGGATCGGGGGTCAGTGGCGTCGGGGGTCGGGGTAGGGGGTCGGGGGTCGAGGGTGAGTGTTGTCGGGGGTCGGGGGTCGGGGGTCGAGGTTACCTATAAAACTTTCCAGGTCACCTATAAAACTTTCCAGCTCCAACTAGCTAAAACTAGCTCTAGCGGTGGCATCCAAACAGGGCCATTGTGTCGTGCTTTCTTACCATGTTCTCCTAATCTTTTCAGATGTGACGTGGTAGTAATTTTAAATTATTTTATTCATAAACCAGATTACTTACTCAGTCTTCTATTGTATATACGATGCACTTTTTCCCATGACCTCTACTATACATTGGTTTTGTTCACTAGATTCCTGAATTCAGGGCACGTGCGTCTGCTCGGATGGATGCATGGATAGTACTTGATGTCCTCTACATGTGCGATGAGTGTATAACTCTTTAACATCACATATTAGGGGCACTTTTACCCATCTTAACATCACATTGAGTTGGTGTAAATATAGAGAGTCGATGCCAGGGTCTATATAATTGATATGCATACAACCAACGGGAAGTTAACACGCGCATATCAAAACGGCCAAACATAGAGCCATGACGCAAACTAAGCGCCCTAGGGTATGGAGGGCTAATGACATGCTCCACATGCAGACACGCACCATTATTCGCAGCAGTCTCAGAATTTATTTTGTTGAACACTAAATCATTAGGAAAATCAACTAAACCAAAGTTGTCACATGTCACTGTAAATTTTGGGAACTTGGTATGGCCTTTGTTTAACACAACGCATTAAGTAAAGCTGACATTTATATGTTAATCATATTTCCACAGCAGACAAAAAGATATTTGTATTTGCATAATTTCTATAACAACATTGTGCCATTCTACATATTCGAAGGTGTCACCTCCTTTATTTTGTCTCATTTATTCAAAGAGAATAGATATTAACATGAGAATATTTTCTTTGTGTAGGTATGATGTGTCATGTGTCCAAGAATTACTACCAAATTGATGGTAAATAGTAGTACGAACTCATTTTTTCATTTTCTCCTATACAGAATAATCTCACCGTTTTTGCTGGCAGGGGAGAGGAGTTCCTCCGGGGAGGTGGCTGCTCCGGCTAGGCGGCGGAGGAGGGTGCGGGCGACGGAGGGGGGTGGCGACGAGGCTCCAGGGCGTCCGGGGCGAGGAGGAGCGTCAGGGGGGCTGCTCGTGCTCCTGACGGCGTGGACGGATCGGAGGAGAGGTGCGGCCTGCAGGGGGGAGCCGATGGGGAGGGGAGCCGATGGGGAGGGCGGGGAGGCGCCGGCCGGTGGGGAGGGCGGGGAGGCGCCGGCCGGTGGGGGAGGGCGGGGAGGCGCCGGCCGGTGGGGGAGGAGGTGGCGACGGTGGGGAGGGCGGGGAGGGTGGGAAGGTGCCGGCCGATGGGGAGGGCGGGGAGGCGCCGGCCGGTGTGGAGGGCGGGGAGGCGCCGGCCGGTGGGGAGGGCTGGGAGGCGACGGCCGGTGGGCGCAAGCTGGATGGGGGAGGGAGCGTGCGGGAGGAGGGCGACGAGGTGGGTTTTTTTTTGAAACAACGAGGTGGGGTTGGAGCGTTAGTGGGCAGCCGTTAGTGGGGTTGATTTCTTTGCCGTCCGCTGTGCTCCAAGGCAGACGGAAAAGGAGCTTTTGGCGGACGGCAAAGACACGGCGGATGGCAAACGTAATGGCTACAACTGCGATTTTTCTTTGCCGTCTGCATGGGTCATCTTTGCCGTCAGCCGTTTCTTTGCCATCAGCTTGGTCCATCTTTGCTGTCCGCTAGCTGACGGCAAAGAAGCGACTCATGGCAAAGCACTTCTTTGCCATCTGTCAGATCTTTGCCATCTATTTTTTGGTAGCTGACGGCAAAGAGCTTCTTTGCCATCAGCCAGCAGACGGCAAAGATCCGGCAGATGGCAAATTCTCTGATTCCAGTAGTGTATGAATTTAGAGACTACCAAAAGAATAAGCTTAGATGACATTACTACCACTTTAATTAATGGTAGCAACCTTGATTTTGACAACTGTAGTCTCTCTGAAGTCATCACCTTTTTGCAAGGAATGGCTAAAGACCCCCACACTAGTACACTCAATATTGCCTTCACCGAGTATATTACCAATGCTCTTATCAAAGCTAGGGAGGCGAAGCTCAAGCTAGAGACTTCCATCCCTACAAAACTAGAAGATGGTTGGGATCCTATGGTCAAGATTAAATTGAATAATATCTCTTGCTTTGCTTTGTGTGACGTTGGGGCTAGTGCCGCCGTTATGCCCAAAAGAATGTATGATATGCTTGATTGGAAACCTTATGATCCATGTTCTTTTGGTGTTCGTCTCGTTGATTCTTCCATAAAGAAACCTTTAGGGAGAAATGATGATGTGATTATTATTGTCAATGATAATTATGTGCCCGTTGATTTTATTATTATGGACATTGAATGCGATCCTTCATGTCCAATTATTTTGGGACGTCCGTGTAACGACTAAGATGCGGTCCTTTCCGATCTAGGGATCGAGGCCCCGAATTGGAAAGGAGCGCATCTAAGCATCTCGCAAACAAGGTATCATCGCACATACATAATATCAACAGAATGACAATAAGGGATTCAATTGCCATCTCATAAATATATCAGAGTACATCACACATACAATCAAGGTAGTTCCGCTACGGACTACAAAACAAGAGAAATGGCTATGCTACCCTGCCTGCTGGCCCACGATCATGACCACGCCTCAATCTTCTGGATAGTTCACGTACATGCGGTCGTTCTCCTCATCATACTGCCACGCCAGTTGCGTGGCATCGGGATCACCTGTCTCGGGGGGTACCTGAACCTGTTGGTGTTCTGAAGGAATCTATGAGCCACGGGGACTCAGCAATCTATGACCTCGGTGCCAGAACTAGTCAAGTTATTAGGTTGGATAGGTGGAGTATTTAGGTTGCAGCATCCTAAGCTTGATATGGTGGCTAACTTACGTAGAACATATATGAAGGTGGTCTATACTAGCGGTCGAAAATACTTGATCACTAAGTGATCCTGAACACCTACCTACGTCAATCATAACCCCACCGTGTTCCCGATCGAAGAACGATCTTCGAAGGGGACAGTCACGGTTACGCACTCAGTTGGGCAATTTTATTAGCCTATGTTTAAGTTATCTAATACCGGATGTTAACAAAATATTCCAAGTTGCCACATAACCGCGGGCACGGCTTTTCGAAAGATTAAACCCTGCAGGGGTGCTCCAACTAGTCCATCACAAACGTACACATGCCGCAAAGTAATCCTCTATCATGAATCTTGTGATCTCGTCGGATTCCTTAGAGGAAAACCTCAACTCTGGGGAGAACCAAAGCTTCACCGGGATTCCTATACGCAAGATATATCGCTAAGGTAAGACAAGACTAGCAGGACCTCCCGACGTGTCGACGACCCTGATAAGAGCCTCGTATCTCAGTCTCAGGACACACCGGATGAGCGATGGTTACCACGCCAAAACACCGAGTAGCCCCGGGGAACGTAATAATCTGCTCTGGGTTGGACCAACACTCATGAGGAGCACTGGACCGGGTTGTTGATTAAATTCCTCGGGGTAGCTATTCCCTATGCATATTATTATTAAGTGATTAGCAAATTAACACCAATGTTGGGTCCCGTCGGACAAGTCTTAACACTACGCGATTTATCAAGGGGGTCCCCATAACAACCCCGAACGTGTTAGGAGCGATCAATATGGAATCAAGCACCGGTAGCCGGTAACTATGGCGGCAATAACGGAACAAGGCACCCGGCAGAAGGCTAGGCCTTCCGTTACTTACCAAATATATAGGTGCATTAGTCAAATAACAGAATTAATATAATGATCATAATCTCATGTTATCACATGAGGCAAGGCACCTGCATCTAGCAACGCTAACATTAGTGGCTGAGCAAAGCCTACTTAGCCATTCAAGTTTCCTAGGAAGGGATCAGTGTTTGGGTTCATGGCATATCAGGAGGCAAATATTTCAGTGGTAGGCAGCGAGCATATGACAAAGGAAACGTAATCTAGCATAACAAGTCTAGAGATGGAATCGAGGTCATATCATCTTGCCTGTGATATCCTTAGCTTGGAATGGTTCTTGTTCGTCCTACACGTACTCTCCCGAATCCACGTATTCATTCTCTGATCCCGTTGCTACCCAACATAAGAATAACATCCAATGAACAACAACACCTCAAGATGCAACAAGCACATGATGCATGAGATGAATATGAGCATGCAACACTATTTCTATCACTAGCACAAGCATGAGAAGAAAATACATGTTCCTGGACAAAGATGCATCCTAAGCTATTTTGACATGCATGAGAATGACATGATCAGATGCGTCTCGAGAAAATGATGCAAAAGAATATAAAGAACATTACAAACGAAGCTACGGATCAACGGGAATCAAGGAAACAAGATATGAAGCCCTACGTGGCAAAATCATCACCACACTCAAATGGCACAACTCTGGTATTTCCAGGTTGCCAAGAAATAAAACAAACCAACATGGATGGGGTGGAGCAAAGAAGAACACCACATCATCAACTAAGCACTCACAAACATCAAAATGACAAAACTACACAATCTGCCATAAACTGCATCATAACACTTTGTGAGCTACATGCAAAGCACCTACACCCACCCAAATATGAAAAATAATATATGTGGATGTAGCTATCCAAGAGTACTACAAGCATAAGCAAGAATAGCACACAAAGGAAATAAACACTGGAATTTACAAGGCTGCAAACTTGCCCAAAAATATCAGATTTCACGGACTTTGTGAAAATTCCAGATTCTCACTATCTGTCTATGCTCTGAAGCATTTTGACAGCAGCCAAAACAATATCTACAGGACTCCAAATGGAATGAAATTTCACAGGGAGCTAGACAAACATATCAGCTTCAACTTTCCAGTTGAACGCTAAGGCCAGATCACAACACATTGACCTGCACAACCTCATCAACAGGAGAAGAAAATATAAACAGATTCTCAGACTTAGTGAAAATCTCAGATTTTCACTAATCTGGAATTTCAGCCACATGCCTACTTTGAGTGGGCACAACTTGCACACATGGATTACAAAACATGAATTGAAACCAACATGTGGTAGAGGGGGTCACCCTCTACTACCACAACCAAGAAACAAACACAAAGGCACACCACAACTCATGAAACCAAGCTCTAAATATAGAAGAAAAATGAAATATGTCAACTCCAGAAAATGTTCCAATGGCAAAACTAAGTTCACCAATGGATTCCTTGGGAGATTCTACCCCAAAATCATATATAATATCTATGCACTTACTTGGAGCAAATGACCACAAACAAGGAAGGAAAATCTACTAGAAACATACATAGTGAATAGGGCATCATTTCATGTGCACTTCACTATATGCACTCCTACATAGTAACTTGCCAATGTGCACAACACCAATGGTTACATGAGGGTTTTGACCCCATGTATGTGTGCCATAGCACATCAACATCACAAGTTCATCTACCAAGTTAATCACACCACACAAGATACTATGCCCACTCACATATGGTCATGTGGAGGTGCATAGTTTGCTTGCAAAGGTGGGGTGATCACACACAACATCTACTCCAATACACCAAACTACAACAAGCTCTTGATCAAAACACAATGTGTAAGTCCTCTAAATATGTAACACAAGCATGGGAGGATCATAACACATACACATGCACAACTACTTGTGCCACATGAGTTAAAATCATGTGTGTGTGTTGCACACACACACCACAAGATATATGCATACAAAACATATCACACTACTCCACATAAGCACCTCACTAGTTGCATTTACACACACACTTATGCTAGCATCACCACACATACACATGCACATTACCATGTGCACACATATACACACATAGACCACCTCACAAATGTTGCCATCACCACTACATTTTATCTACACATGCAGCAACAAGGACACAACAAAAAGAAATAAAAATCTAGCCGAATATCTCTTGGTTCACCTGCATCTGCATCTAGTGTTGCTAACAGCAAAAAAATACACAGCAAGAAAAATAACACAAGGAAAAAAAAGAGGCTTGGGGGGGGGTCGAACCCAAGCTCTCTCTACACTACACTACACTGTTGTTGCCACCCTGCTAGACACCAGGCTCTCACAGAGAAGCCTCAGCTAGCAGGTTATGCTCTCTACTACTGCTAGCTACTGCACGACACATAAAATGCAAAAGGGGGTGCATTCACTGGGAATCGAACCCTGCACCTGTTGGTTACAACCACAGAGACACTCCACTGTGCTACGCCGCGATGGATGACAGAGGGGAGGGCTTAACCAAGGTATACAACCTCTGCGTGCCTGCTCTGCATAGAGATGCGCCGACGACAGGGACGTCGCCGTGGCTCTCTGCTGTGCCACGAAGGCAAGATCTATTGCACTGCATGGCTGCTGCGCGGTGCAAGCTCACTCCACCCTAGCTACACCACGAGCTCTCCTCAAGAACATACACACATGCATCGACTACTCCTACTACTCAGGACAGGGATGCCCTGCAACAAGGATCACCGGGTCCATCGAGGGAGAAGGGAGGAGGAGGTGAACCTGCTCACCTCGGGAAGAATATGGGGCTACCGGACTGCTTGGAGAAGAAACTGGAGGGAGGAAGCCGATCTGAAGGGGTACTGCCGTAGAGCCGAAGAGATCCAAGGAAGACGTAGAAGTTCACCGGAGCCGCGGCAATGGCGAGCTCCTGGCCGTCGAGGTGGCCGTTCCCCGGCCTCAGCGAGGTCGGGAATGGGACGCGGGGAGCAACCCCTCGCCCCTGGACATGGCGGATGGGGCGGGTTGTCGATGAGAGCGGGGGTAGACGCCGACGGGCTGCTCTCTCTCTCTCTGCTACCCTAGAAACAGAGACTTACTGGGAGGAGGAGAAGAGAGATGGGGAAGGAGATGGTGGCGGCGCGAGATGGGGGGAAGAGGGAAAACCTAGGGAAGATGGGCACGGACACCGAGATTATTTAAGGCGGTCCCCTCAACGTTGGTGCCCTCACGGCGGCAACACGTTCTCTCTGGCCAGGCGGACGGAAAGGTGCAGAGGGGAAGAACGGCGTCAGGTGGAAGAAAGGAGGGACGCCGCGCGTGGGCTTAGCGCAGGGCGAGAGAGATGGGCCGGCCATGTGGGAGGGAGCCCACAGGGGCGACACGTAAGGGAATAACTAATTCCCTGGTCTTTCTATTTGCAGAAATTAAACAGAGAAAGCAAGAAATGCAGAGGGAGATCTACAAGTGCAAAAATAAAAATAGCACTTGCTCTGGACATGTAAAATCAAGATCTATTTGATAAAAATAGAACCAAGATTTTAGGAGCAAGTAAATATTTCACAATACAGCCATGGTAGGGACTGTTTTGTAATTGTTTGCACCTCTTAACACCCATTCAAACACAACAAGACACATATCTCATCTACCACAAGTGTAAGCTAACACATGAGCATTTTAAAAAGAGGGAAGGAAGAAGATAATCTTGACATAGGAGAAATAGAGAGGGGGTGATGGTTTTGAAACCTAAGCATATACTATCACATGCATCACCCCACACAAGCTATACATCACATGCACATCAACACAAGGCACCACATGGAATCACAAGAACACAATGCAACACAAGGAAAAGACATGTCATATCACAATATGGTATGCATGCATGCAAGGAAGAAAAATAAGCGACACATGAAATCATACATGCATATGACTCTCTCATATCAATGACAAGGTGGTCCCACATGGAAGGTTACAAAAACGGAAGGCTTTACACTCGGGGCATTACAAACTCTCCCACACTACAAAAAAGATCTCGCTCCAAGATCTACACCTGAAAGGACTCCGGAAATTCAGAACGGAGGTGATCCTCGCGTTCCCAAGTAGCCTCTTTATCGGAATGGTGTGACCACTGCACTTCGAGAAATTTGACGGTCTTGTTGCGGGTCTTGCGCTCAATCGCCTCGAGAACCGCAATTGGATGCTCATGATAAGAAAGGTCACGCTGAAGGTCGATGTCTTGAAGATGAACAGTGCGCTCGGGGGTCTTGAAACACCTTCTGAGCTAAGAAACATGGAACACATCATGGACATTTGCAAAGTTTGCGAGAAGCTCGAGCTGGTACGCAAGGTCGCCTCTCTTGCCAACCACTCTGAACGGACCAATGAAATGAGGCGCAAGCTTGCCTTTGATGCCAAAGTGCTGCATACCCTTCATAGGCGACACCTTGAGATAGACGAAGTCATCAAGCTCATAAGACATCTCACGGTGCTTGCTATCATAATAGCTCTTCTGACGGGACTGAGCTGCTCTGAGGTTGTCGCGAATGACCCGACACATCTCCTCAGCTTCTTCTATCAAATCATTCCCAAGGATCTGACGCTCGCCGGTCTCGGACCAGTTGAGCGGGGTACGACACTTCCTGCCATAGAGAATTTCAAACGGAGCCTTGCCAGAACTAGCTTGATAACTTTTGTTATACGAGAACTCCGCAAAAGGCAGACAATCTTCCCACTTCATGCCAAAAGAGATAACACAGGCTCTCAGCATATCCTCAAGAACTTGATTCACTCTCTCCACTTGACCACTAGTCTGAGGATGGAACACTGTGCTGAAGCGGATCTTCATGCCCATGGCAGACTGAAAGGAGTCCCAGAACTTGGAAGTGAAGATACTTCCGCGATCCGAAGAGATCATCATAGGCACATCATGCAAGGACACAATCCTGGAGGTGTACAACTCTGCCAGCTGAGCTGCGGAAATGGATTCCTTGACTGGAAGAAAATGAGCCACTTTACTCAACTTGTCGATGACGACGAAGATGGCATCATTACCCTTCTTAGACTTCGGAAACCCGGTGATGAAATCCATGTCAATGTGATCGAACTTCCACTCGGGAATGGGCAATGGATGCAACAGACCTGCTGGACGTTGATTTTCTGCTTTCACTCTTCGACATACATCACATTCATTTACGAACTGAGCAATCTCTCGCTTCATACGAGTCCACCAGAAGGTCTGTTTCAAGTCGTGGTATATTTTGTAGCTTCCAGGATGAATAGAGAGCAGAGAGTTATGAGCTTCCTCCATGATTACTTTCCTGAGATCACCTTTCGGGACGACAAGGCGATCCTCGAAGAACAACGTGTCTCTGGCATCAACAGTGAAGCACTTATACTTGGGAAGACTCTTTGCCACGCCATTCTTGACCTGCTTCACCATAGCATCAAAAAGTTGTGCTGGTCGGACCTGATCTTCCAAGGTAGGAGAGATCTGAAGGTTTGCAAGAAATCCCTGAGGTACTAGCTGAAGGTTGAGCTTCCTGAAAGACTCACAAAGACCAGGCTGGAGAGGTTGCAGAATCAGACTGTTGCAATATGCCTTCCTGCTCAATGCATCCGCCACGACATTAGCTTTGCCTGGCGTGTACTCAACACTCGGATTAAAATCCTGGAGCATTTACACCCAACGTGTTTGCCGAAGATTCAGGTTAGGCTTAGTGAAGATGTACTTGAGACTGTTGTGATCGGTGAAAACTTCAACCTTACGTTCCAACAAGAGGTGTCTCCAAGTCATCAGAGCGTGTACCACAGCTGCTTGTTGGAATTATGCCCTAGAGGCAATAATAAACATAGTTATTATTATAATTCCTGTATCAAGATAATCGTTTATTATCCATGCTATAATTGTATTGAATTAAGACTTAAATACATGTGTGGATACATAGACAAAACACTGTCCCTAGCAAGCCTCTAGTTGGCTGGCCAGTTGATCAAAGATAGTCAATGTCTTCTGATTATAAACAAGGTGTTGTTTCTTGATAACTGGATCACGTCATAGGAGAATCACGTGATGGACTAGACCCAAACTAATAGACGTAGCATGTTGATCGTGTCATTTTGTTGCTACTGTTTTCTGCGTGTCAAGTATTTGTTCCTATGACCATGAGATCATATAACTCACTGACACCGGAGGAATACTTTGTGTGTATCAAACGTCGCAACGTAACTGGGTGACTATAAAGATGCTCTACAGGTATCTCCGAAGGTGTTCGTTGAGTTAGTATGGATCGAGACTGGGATTTGTCACTCCGTATGACGGACAGGTATCTCGGGGCCCACTCGGTAATACAACATCACACACAAGCCTTGCAAGCAATGTGACTTAGTGTAAGTTGCGGGATCTTGTATTACGGAACGAGTAAAGAGACTTGCCGGTAAACGAGATTGAAATAGGTATGCGGATACTGACGATCGAATCTCGGGCAAGTAACATACCGAAGGACAAAGGGAATGACATACGGGATTATATGAATCCTTGGCACCGAGGTTCAAACGATAAGATCTTCGTAGAATATGTAGGATCCAATATGGGCATCCAGGTCCCGCTATTGGATATTGACCGAGGAGTCTCTCGGGTCATGTCTACATAGTTCTCGAACCCGCAGGGTCTGCACACTTAAGGTTCGACGTTGTTTTATGCGTATTTGAGTTATATGGTTGGTTACCGAATGTTGTTCGGAGTCCCGGATGAGATCACGGACGTCACGAGGGTTTCGGGAATGGTCCGGAAACGAAGATTGATATATAGGATGACCTCATTTGATTACCGGAAGGTTTTTGGAGTTACCGGGAATATACCGGGAATGACGAATGGGTTCCGGGAGTTCACTGGGGGGGGGGGAAACCCACCCCGGGGAAGCCCATAGGCCTTGGGGGTGGCGCACCAGCCCTTAGTGGGCTGGTGGGACAGCCCAAGAAGGCCCTATGCGCCATAGGAAGAAAATCAAAGAGAAAAAAAAGAGGAGGTGGGAAAAGGGGGAAGGACTCCTCCTTCCAAACCTAGTTGGACTCGGTTTGGAAGGGGAGGGTTCCCCCCTTAGGCTCGGTCGACCCCCTTGGGAGTCCTTGGACCCCAAGGCAAGGCTCCCCCTCCTCCGCCTATATATACGGAGGTTTTAGGGCTGATTTGAGATGACTTTTCCACGGCAGCCCGACCACATACCTCCACGGTTTTTCCTCTAGATCGCGTTTCTGCGGAGCTCGGGCGGAGCCCTGCTGAGATAAGATCACCACCAACCTCCGGAGCGCCGTCACGCTGCCGGAGAACTCTTCTACCTCTCCGTCTCTCTTGCTGGATCAAGAAGGCCGAGATCATCGTCGAGCTGTACGTGTGCTGAACGCGGAGGTGCCGTCCGTTCGGCACTAGATCGTAGGACTGATCGCGGGACGGTTCGCGGGGCGGATCGAGGGACGTGAGGACGTTCCACTACATCAACCACGTTCACTAACGCTTCTGCTGTACGGTCTACAAGGGTACGTAGATCACACATCCCCTCTCGTAGATGGACATCACCATGATAGGTCTTCGTGCGCGTAGGAAAATTTTTGTTTCCCATGCGACGTTCCCCAACACTGCTAGCTCAAGATCATGCACAGGATAGTTCTTCTGTGCTGGCTTCAACTGCCTGGGGGTATAAGCAACCACCTTCTTATCTTGCATCAGGACTGCACCAAGACCCTGGAGAGAAGCATCGCAGAAGACCTGGTAAGACTTGAAATCATCCGGAGGAACCAAGACTAGAGTGGAGGTAAGCTTCTCTTTGAGTGTGTCGAAGGCCAACTGACACTCTGGAGACCAAGCATACTTAACACCCTTCTGAAGAAGACTTGAGAGCGGCTTGGTGATCTTGGAGAAGTTCTCAACGAACCTTCTGCAATAGTCAGCAAGCCCGAGAAAGCTTCGAAGCTGCTTCACATTCTGCGGAGGCTCCCATTCAACAATGGACTGAACCTTGGACGGATCAACTTTAATGCCCTCGACAGAGATAATGTGCCCAAGATAGACAACTTCTTTCAGCCAGAACTCACACTTGGAAAACTTGGCATACAATTTGTACTCTCTCAGCTTATCAAGCACCAAGCTGAGATGTTCTTCATGTTCTTCCTCAGTTTCAGAAAAAACCAGAATGTCGTCGAGATAGAGCAAGACAAAGTCTTTCTTGAACGGAGAGAATATGTAGTTCATCAATCGACAGAATGTTGGAGGAGCATTTGCCAGACCAAAAGACATGGATGTATACTCATACGAGCCAAAACTAGTCCTGAAGGCAGTGTTCGGAATATCTTCCTCACAAATGCGAATTTGATGATAGCCCATTCGGAGATCAAGCTTGGAGAAGACCTTAGGACCTTTCAACTGTTCGAACAACTCAGTTATGTTCGGAAGTGGATATTTGTTCTTGATTGTCTTCTTGTTCAATGGACGGTAATCGACACACAGCCGGTCCATGCCATCCTTCTTCTTGACAAACAAAACACCACATCCCCACGGAGACGAGCTCGGTCTGATCAAACCCAAACGCTCCTGCTCATGAGTTGGCTCTTAAGTTCCTTCAATTCTTCTGGACCCAGCTTGTACGGTCGTTTGCACACGGGCTCTATGCCTGGCTCAAGCTCAATCACAAACTCAACTTCTCTGTGCGGAGGCATGCCAGGACGCTCTTCAGGAAACACATCTTCATATTCGCAGACCAGTGGGAACTTGCGAAATAGGATTGATCTCACCCTTTTCATTCAAAGAGAACAGATGGATTGTGTCATCGCGCGCCGCGAATATAATCACATCCTCGGAAGAGTGGGTAAGCTTCACTTCTTTAGCTTCACAGTCAATTGATGCCTTCTTCATGGCCAACCAGTCCATACCTAGAATCAAGTAAATGTTGGAATTGCCCAAGACAATAGGAGACGCCAGAAAGGAATAACTTCCTATCTTGACAGAAGCATCCGGAACCCTCATGTGTGAACTCATGCGCATGCCTTGAGAAACCACACGGAAGGGACTATCCAAATGAATTGCAGGAATACCATGCTTAGCAGTGAAAGGCTTGGAGATGAAGCAATGCGATGCACCAGAATCAAATAACACTTTAGCAGGAATATCATTGACGAGGAGGTTACCCATGATCACATCTGACGAGTTTTCTGCCTCAGTTGCATTCACCATGTTTACTCGAGCTCATGTGGGGTTGAACTTGACAAGAGTGTTGCTTGGAGGTTTGCATGGAGGAGGAGGAGGCAGCAGCCGGAGCTGAGAAGTACACTTGTTGGCATAGTGACCCTTCTGCCCACACTTGTGACAAGTCACCTCTGCTGGCTGCCGATACTGAGATTGAGGAGGCCCTTGCTTCTGATGCTGGAATCTTTGCTGGAAGACAGGGTTGGGTGGGTGGGAAGAACCACGACCACCAGAATTCTTGAGCTGCTACGAGTGCCGAGGAGGAGGAAGAGACACCCAAAACTTCTGTTGCTTCTGAACCACCTGAGTCGAGGAAGAGCTGGAATCCCTGAAGCGCTTCTTAGAATTCTCCACCCTGAGCAAGGCTGCCTCTGCCCTGAGAGCTAGGTTGTAGAACTTGTCGAACTCCTCAGGATCGTGCAAAGCAAGAGCTAACTGCAAATCTTCTTTCAAGCCACCTCTGAACTGATAAATCTTGCTCTTCTGGTCAGGGATATCCTGCAACGCGTTGACTGGCACTCTCTTGCAATAGCTAGATGAATGTTGATTCTATGACAACAGACCTTCCCTTGCAACGGCACCAGAAGAATGCTACTAGCACTCCCCGGCAATGAAACTAGAAGAATGTTGTTGACGGCCCACCAGAGCGTGGGTTCGCAACAGTTTTCGAGGGTAGAGTATTCGACCAAAATTTGTAGGTACGCCAGGCAGGAGGTGAGAGAATACTCTCGAGTATTAGCAGCTGAATGCGTCAGATTCAACCACACCTGAAAGATTAGTATCTGCAAGCAAAGTAGTAACAGCAAAATAGTATGATAACAACGGTGTCAGAAATGATCTGTTGACACGTCAGACTATTTCTAACGATTGTATCAATGGCGCCAAGTTGCCTCGTTGATGGAAATTGTCGGTTCCCGTCAACGACCAGTGAATCAAGATTTTAGCAGGTAGCAGCAGTGTAACGAGTAATAGCAGTGGCAAGGAACAACAGTAGTGACAGCAGTAGCAACAGTAGCAGCAGAGCAAGACAAGTAACAGCAGCAGAGCAAGACAAGTAACAACAGCAGTAGGACAAACTTGTAGGCAATGGGTCGGTGATTTGTTTGGATGATATTCATCATGCAACAGTTATAACACGGAGAGATATGTGGCTAGCTCCCATTCGTCAATGTGATGTAGGCATGCATTCCGTGTGTCGTCATACGTGCTTAGGGAAAAGAACTTGCATGACATCTATTGTCCATCCCTCCCGTGGCAGCGGGGTCCAAAAGGAAACTACGGGATATTAAGGTTCTCCTTTTAATAAAGAACCGGACCAACGCATTAGCACTTGGTGAACACATGAACTCCTCAAACTATGGTCATCACCGGGAGTGGTTCCGGTTATTGTCACTCCGGGGTTGCCGGATCATAACACATAGTAGGTAACTACAACTTGCAAGATCGGATCTAAACACACATATATTGGTGACAACATAATAATTTCAGATCTGAAATCATGGCACTCGGGCCCTAGTGACAAGCATTAAGCATGGCAAATTAGTAGCAACATCAATCTCACAACATAGTGGATACTAGGGATCAATCCCCATCAAAACTAACTCGATTACATGATAGATCTCATCCTACTCATCACCGCCCAGCGAGCCTAAGCATAGATTACTCACGAACGACAGAGAGATTCATGGAATTGGAGAGGGAAGAAGGTTGATGATGACGATGGCGACGATTTCCCCTCTCAGGAGCCCAAAACAGACTCGAGATCTGCCCTCCAGATGAAGAACAGGTTGTGGCGGCGCCTCCGTATCGCAAACGCGACGAAATCTTCTCTTTATTATTTTTTCTGTGACGGAAGTGAACTTATAGAGCTGAGGTTGGGGGCGGCAGAGCCGTGTGGGCCCCACAAGCTTGCCCACCGCCACCACGGGGGTGGCGGAGGCAGGGCTTGTGGCCCACTGGCCCACCCCCTCAGGTGGATCTTGGCGCAGGTATTTTTCATATTTTCCAAAAATGCTCCCCGTAAATTTTTAGGACGTTTGGAGAACTTTGATTTCTACACAAAAATAACACCAAGGCAATTCTGCTGAAAACAGCGCTAGTCCAGGCTAGTTCCATTCAAATCATGCAAATTAGAGTCCAAAACAAGGGCAAAAGAGTTTGGAAAAGTAGATACGATGGAGACGTATCAACTCCCCCAAGCTTAAAACCTTGCTTGTGCTCAAGCAACTCAGTTGACAAACTGAGAGAGAAAGAAAAACTTTGACAAACTCTGTTTGATCTTGTTGTTGCAACTATGTCTAACTCATAACCAGAATTTCAGCAAGATCACAAGTTAACCACATAAGCAAGTGACACAAAGGTCTCACGGTAAACTAACATCAATGGCATAATCAACTAACGAGCAAATAATAATGAGTTTCAAATACCAACACTTCAATCAAAACAAGCATGAAGCAATATGAATGGGTGGTATCTCGCTAGCTCTTTCTAAGACCGCAAAACATAAACGTAGAGCACTTTCAAAGATCAAGGGCTGATTAAACATTGTAATTCATAGCAACGAAGATCCAGTCATAGTCATACTCAATATCAATCAAAAGCAAAGCATAAAAATGACAGAGGTGTTCTCTAATTGGTGATTATAGAATAGGAGGATGACTCAACAGGAAAATAAATAGACAGGCCCTTCGCAGAGGGAAGCACTGATTTGGAGAGGTGCCAGAGCTCAAGCTTTGAAAACAGAGATAATAATTTTGGGCGGCATGCTTTCATTGTCAACGCAATGACCAAGAGTTCTCAATATCTTCCAGGCTACTCATGCTATAGGCGGTTACCAAACAGAAAAGTAAAGTTTTAACTCCCCCACCACCAATCAATCACACTCCATGGCTAGATGAATCCTCGGGTGCCGTCCATACTAACATCAATCCGGGGGGAGTCTTGTTTTAGAGTTATGTTTTCGATTTAAGCGTGGAACTGTGCATTCCAATTACCGGCTCCTTTCTCGTGAATGACAGTGAATAAACACATGTCGAGGATAACACTCCTAGCATGGAAGATACCAATAGCCCTCTGTCACCACATGAGCGGTTCGGGCATGCAAAACAAATTATTTCTTGAAGATTTAGAGAATGGCACATGCAAATTTACTTGGAACGGCAGGCAGATACCGCAAAATAGGTAGGTATGGTGGACTCTCATGGAAAAACTTTTGGGTTTATAGAAGTGGATGCACAAGCAGTATTCCGCTTAGTACAAGTGAAGGCTAGCAAAAGACTGGGAAGCGACCAACTAGAGAGCGACACCAGTCATCAAGATGCAATGAGTTTGACTAACATTGAATGCAAGCATGAACATGATATAAATCACCATGAACACGAACATTATAGAGGCTTTGTTGAATTTGTTTCAACTACATGCATGAACATGCGCGAAGGCAAGCCACTTGAATCATTCAAAGGAGAATACCATCCTATCATACTACATCATAGTCATCTCAAAATCTATGTTGGCATTCAAGGCAAACCATTATAAACTCTCAGCTAAATAAGAATGGCATCAGAAACTATGATCTCTAAATTGTCATTGCAAACATGGTTCTCTCACAACAAAGCTGAATCTGGATCGACAAGCTAGTCGTATTTACAAAAACAAAATAGATAGAGTTCATAGCAGCTTTTCAGTCTCAGTCACTTCATCATATATCATAATTATTGCCTTTCACTTGCACGATCGAACGATGTGAACAATAATAAGAGTGCTCGTGCATTGGACTAAAGCTGGAATCTGCAGGCAAACACAAAGGAGAAGACAAAGTAATATGGCTCTTTGAAAGCTAAACAGGTATGCATCCAAGAACCACTAAACATTGTAACCAATATCTTCTACCTTGACCCAAAGAAAAAGAAAACTATTTACACGGGAAAGCTCCCAACAAGCAAAAGAAGAAAGAAAAATCTTTTTTGGGTTTTCTCAAAAGGACACAAAACAAGAAAACAAAAATAAACTAGCATGGATAATACAGTGGCAAAGTGTAAACACCGGCTAACAAAGTGAAAACATAAGCATGAATGTAAAGTCGGTGAGAATACGTACTCCCCCAAGCCTAGGCTTTTGGCCTAGCTTGGTCTACTACCATGGATGGTCCTGGCGAAACCCAAAATCATAATGGGTGTTATACGGGAGTGCTGCAGCCACTGCTTGAATAGCTGCCTCGCGAAGTCGAGCAGCTGTTGCCTCCCTCTCATACTCCTCTACCTCTCCTATGGTTATGTAGTATATTTGTTTTACATGAGAGTCAAAGAAAGCAGGAGCAGGAAGGGTAATATGGAAAACACGCTGCCGGTTAAATATCAAGCGGTAAAGGAGGGATACATGATCTCTCTCAAGGAACTGGTAGCGTGTTAGAGCGACACGATTAAGGTAGGCTGTACAGAGAGGAGGGTCTTCTGAATGGATGTATATTCCAAAAAAGTTTGCTAAGCGTGTAGCATAAACTCCACCAAAGAAATCCCCCTCACTAGCATTTTTATTCAGCCTCCTTGCTATTATAGCTCCCATATTGAAGCTCCTGTCACCTGTTACAACGCTCTTAAGGATACTAAGGTCGGAAGCGCATATGTGACAATGTGCACCCTTGCCGTTAATGCACCTACCTATGAAGAGGGCAAAGTAGTGCAAGGCAGGGAAATGGATGCTTCCTATGGTGGCTTGCGTGATATCTCTGGTTTCTCCAACAGTTATACTGGAGACAACGTCTCTGACCAAAGATTTAGAAGAATCATTAATACTACCCCCATCGGGTATCTTGCAAATCCTATTGAAATCCTCCAAATCCATGGTATAGGATTTATCGTACAAATCAAACAATATGGATGAGTCACGGCCAACTGAAAATTTAAATCTACGCACGAAAGAGGCAGTGAGCATAGCATACTGTTCACATTTATCTGAGACGAATTCTTCTAACCCGGCATTGCGGACAAGTGTATCAAACTCATCCTTGAAACCTGCTTCGATCATAAACTCATCGGATGGCCATTCACATGGTTGCACCGGTGCGTCCCTTAGTTGAAAAGGTTCGGGCTCCCGAAAAGAAAGACAAGGACCCTTCTTACTTGAGGAACCACCATGAAACTTCCTCCTGAACATAATTTCCTTTTGCTGAAATTTTTGAAGTTCAAGAGAAAAGTGAATGAAGTCCAACCATACCTTGTAGCAACTACTCCTACTAGTGCCTAAAGACCGTATCACGCGCTAAAACTACTTGGGACCAGCTAAAATCAACCTTTCTAGATCAAGAACAGGGTCACCAAGGTAAGAAGAATACGGGAAAGATAAAGCACTAGAGCAAAAACTAATTGGACCAATGGAAGAGTAACTTACGAAGGAGTAATTTCCCCAAAACGGTTCGGAGAATGGTGCTTTTAGCAAGGAGATCGAAAATAACAGCCAAATGAGCAAGAACATGGGTTTGAGCTGCGAATCAATTTTTTCTGGAGGTGGAAGAAGAGGCTGGGAGCTGGAATGAATGGAGGGGGTCCCTGTGGGCCCAGAAGCTTGCCCTCCGCCACCAGGGGGTGGCGGTGGCAGGGCTTGTTGTCACGCCCAAGATGCGACCCTATCCTCAATCTGGCACGAAGGCCTCGTGAGGGATAGAAGCGCATCTCGTGGTGTCGCAAGAATGGATATCGTTACAAGTACATGTACTGAAAAGAAGATATATATATATATATATATATTTAATTGGCTTACACTCGCCATAAGTTACATCAGAGTCACGTCAGTACATTACATAATCATCAAGAGTAAGAGCAGGGTCCGACAACGGACGAAAAAAAAAAGAACGACGTCCATCCTTGCTATCCCAGGCTGCCGGCCTGGAACCCATCCTAGATAGACGAAGAAGAAGAAGAAGAAGAAGAAGCAACTCCAAATGAAAAATCAACGCGCTCGCGTCAAGGAACCTTTACATGTACCTGCAACTGGTGTTGTAGTAATCTGTGAGCCACAGGGGACTCAGCAATCTCATTTCCAAAGGTATCAAGACTAGCAAAGCTTAATGGGTGAGGCATGGTTAAGTGGTGAGGTTGCAACAACGACTAAGCATATATTTGGTGGCTAAACTTACAAGTACAAGAAATAAGAGGGGGAAGGTCTACGCATAGCGGACGTGAACTACGGATGATCAAATGAATGATCCTGAACACCTACCTACGTCAGACATAACCCCACCATGTCCTCGATCGGAGAAGGAACTCACGAAAGAGACAGTCACGGTTATGCACACAGTTGGCATATTTTAATTAAATTATCTTCATGTTATCTAGAACCAGTGTTAAACAAAGTTTCCACGTTGCCACATAACTGCGGGCACGGCTTTCTGAAAAGATTTAACCCTGCAGGGGTGCTCCAACTAGTCCATCACAAATTCCACATGCCGCATATAAATCCTCAATCACGAAGCTCGCGATCTCATCGGAATCCCTAGTAGAAAACCTCAACTCTGAGATTACTCAAAGCATCACCGGAATCCCGATGCACAAGATATCTCGTCAAAGGTAAAACTAATCCAGCAAGGCCGCCCGACGTGTCGACGAACCCGATAGGAGCCGCGTATCTCGTTCTCAGGACACGACGGATGGAAAAGCCTACAGGTGCCAAACCTCGAGTTGCCCCGTGGTGGCCCCGCAGTCTGTCCTTTTTGGACCAACACTCATGAGGAGCACTGGCCCGGGGGTTGATTAAATTATCCTCGGGGTCCGGAAAGTCCCTATGCAATTTTTATTAGGTGATTAGGCAAATGTAGTACCAAAGTTGGGCCTTGCCAGACCAGCTTTAATCTAAAACGAATTATCAAGGGGGTCCCCATAACAACCCCGATCGTGTTAGGAGCGCTCATTTATGGAAGATAACACCGGTAGCCGAAACTAAGGGGGCAAAGGTGGAACAAAACACCAGGCTAGAAAAGGGCCGAGCCTTCCACCTTTTACCAAGTATATAGGTCCATTAAATTAAATAGCATTAATATATGTTGATATGACAAGGGACCCATGTTATCACATGGAAGCAACTGCACCTGCAACTAGCAACGCTAACAACATGGTTAAGCAAGCGGTAACATGGCCAATCAATGGTTTGCTAGGTCGAACAGGTTGAAGGTAATCATGGCATTGTTGAGAGGCTGATATTTAACATGTGGTAGGCAACAAGACATAATCGATAGAAGCGATAAACTAGCATGGCAATGATAGTAATGGTATCTAGGGAAATGGTCATCTTGCCTGAGATCCCGCTTGGAAGAAGAACAACTCCGAGAAGTCGACGAACCAACGTAGTCGAACGGATCCTCACATTCTGACACGCTTGCGGAACTCTATCGAGACGGAGCAAACCGGAAACAAACATCAACACAAATATTCACCACACGATGCACAACACGATGGATAACCTACTAGGATGCATGAACAAATCAATGATGCAAGTGATGGCATGGCAATTCACCTCACGCAAACACTACACATTAAGTGAAGCTCGATATGCAATGAGTTGCATATCGACGAAACTCCACGACTAATTATTTAGTTCACTCCCGTTAATTAACAAAACAATATTTAATTGTTGTTAACATGGCAAGGGTGTAGCGATGATGCTACCTGTCATACTAGTTGGTTAACACATGGGACTTATAATGGAGCTACGGCACAAGAGGCATGCAACACAATATATTATGCCATGAATGCGTCATGCATGCGAGTTCAAACATCACGGGCAAGAAGAGAAATAAATAGGTGTCGCCATGGCGAGCGAGAGGGAACCATGGCGGCAAAACGGAAACGAAGCCACGGCAACGTTCCTATCCCGATAACTCGTCGAGATATCGGTGCCAACAAAGTGGAAGCGTGTGCGGGAACGTTAAATAAGATGGGGTGATCCCGTATCTCGGGTTCCCATGTGTCGAGGCACGACAAAAGAGGAACACAACGTGCCACGGGCAACATATGGTGCAACATACATTCAACTCATACATCACAACACACGGTCACGACAACGTCTCAACGTTATACCTTTGAAGCGTGCATATCGGAGGGGTTCGGGTCGTAGCGGACCAACGGTCTTCTTGGAAGTCGTGGTCGTCGAGGAACTCGGGTCTCGTCGACGGTAGTCGTACTCGGAGTCGTGGTACACGGTCTTCGGCGTCGGTAGTCGATCACGTCTCCGTCGATGTTCGGGGTACGTCGAGGACGTCATCGTACTCGACGAGCTCGTCGCAGACCCACGACGGCAGTGATCGTGCACGCGGTGACGGCACGCAACACAACATCAACTTCAACTAGCAAAGCGGCACTAGCACTAGCAACAACAACCTAGCCCCATCTAGCAAAGCCAGCAAGGCAGACATCAACAACACATCTAGGCAAGCAAGCACAGGCAGCAGCACGATGCATCGGCAACAGGGAAACAAACAACAACTATGCAGCACGAGCAACAACTAGCAAGCACGGCCAGCAACTAAGCAGCAACAGCACGACACAACTATAGCTTGCGGCAACAGTAGGCAGAAACGGCTAAGCAACTAGCCCAGCGTGCAGGCAGCAGCAACACTAAGCAACGACACCTAAGCACAAGGGCGGCAACAGCAACTCAGCGACAGCAACACCACAAAGCAGCAGCACGGCAAATCGGGCAGGGGACCTCGGGACAGCAGCAGCAAGGCTACGCTAGCAGCAACAACAAGAGCTTCGGCAGGGCAAGCAGACCAACAGCAATAGCAAGGCACATCAGCAACCTGAACAGCTTCAGCAGCAACAGCAGATAGCAAGCAGTAGCAACGCAACACGATGCAGGGGGTCGGGCACCTGCGACCTAGGGGTGGAGCGCGGGGAAGACGGCGAGGCCGAGGGGGTGAGCCATGGCGGGGCGAGGGAGGCAGCGTAGGAACGACGGCTTGCGACGAGGGCGAGGCAGGCCGAGGGCGACGGTGGGCGCAGCGCGGTGGGGTACTCCGGCGAGATGAGACGCGAGGCGGCGTGGGGGTGTCCAGGGCGAGGCGAGGAGACCAGGGCGGGGAGCGGCGACGCTCGGCGCTGGCGCAGAGAGGTGCGCGAGGGGGCTCTGCGGGCGCTGGGGACGGCGGCGCTCAGAGGAGGAGCCACGAGGGAGAGATGGGGATCGGCATGGAGGAGATGGATCGGGGCTGGGGAGAACGAACGGGGAAGAAGGGGATCGAGGGGGCGCTAGGCACAGGGGCCGGTGGCTTGCTGGGCCTCGTTTCCTCCTTTACCCTTTTGTTCTCTCTTTTAAAAAAATCAGAAATCAACCACAAAAGAAAATGGTTTTAACAAAATAAAATAAATGCCTTTTGACTCCTTTAAAAATATACCACAACTATAAAATAGATTGGGCATTTTTAAACAAATAAAAATGAAACCTTTTCGAAGAGTAAAATAAAACCTTTTAAAGAATTAAAAATTAAAACCCTTTACAAAAGAATATAAATCAAACCCCTTTGAAGATTTAAATTAAACCTCTTTTATTTAGAGAATAAAATAAAAGCCTTTAAAAGAGAAAAGAAAATGAGACGGTTTTAAAATAGACAAAAGGAGAAAATAAAGAAAGCCCAAGGGGTTGCCCCCACATTTAATAAAAGGACAAACTAAAAGAAGACGATTTTTTAAAAGGGGGATAAAACGGGACTTTAGCAAAACCACAAAAATGAAAAGAGAGGGGAGAGAGGGCGAGCTACTATCGCTCTACGACTCGGAGATCACTCGAAGCACAACACTCAAAACACCGCACGTGACAGACGATGCAAGATGCCGTGCATGATGCAACGATGCAAACTAAATGACGATGCAACAAATAAAACTAATCACACGACGGAAACGGAAATAAAAGGGGGAATCTTCTGGGGCGTCAGTCTCGGGCTGTCACAACTCTCCTGCACTACAAGAGGATCTCGCCCCGAGATCCAAGAATGAAAGGGGGGAGAGGATGAGAAAGAACAAGAGGTAAAAACTTAGTCGCTTCTTTGACAAACGAGTGAAACCAACGATCCTTGAAGGTTGCAACGAGATGAGGAATGATATGGGAAAGAAGCAAGAATTCACGGAAAATTTCGGCAGCACTTCTGTAGGAAAATGGGACAAAAAATTCAATAAGAAGAGAGAATTAGACAATATTCATGACAAACAACTAAATAGAACAAGGGAACACCATGATCTTGATAGAACAACAAAATAGACCGAAAAGAGAAACATGACAAAGCCTCCGGAACACGGGAATATGAACTAGCTCAAGTGGAAGAAGAGAATGAAGAAAAGAATGACAACTACCATCACAATAGAATTGAAGAGTCTCCGGACAGAGAATTGACGGAGTAGTTGGAAAATCAACAATGAAAAGAACAAGATAGTAGTGGGCTTATGAAAATCAACTGAGCATAAATGAGGTGACAACCACCCACTAAAAGAAACAAGGGTTGATTGGGAGAAACAAGATATGGACAATTTCTTACACCAAGAAGATACATTGAGAACTTGGATTAATGACAAGCACCATGATAGCAACAATCCATAGGAAAAGCTTTAGGTGAAATCCAAACCAAGATAGCTCAACGAAGAAAACGTGGGTTGAAACAACATCCCATGAACATAGAATAGGTGGGTTTAATTATCTCATTCTTGAAAGGAAAACTCTTCGAGGCTCCTACACTAACAAGAATGCTATAATACCACCTCAAAGGATAAAGGAAGAACAATTGCACATATAAATGCAAGATAAAGGATACTTGAGGTTCCTCAACAAGAATCTGGAAGAACACTTTAGAATGAATCACATCCTTGAAGAGCCACCATGACGAACCTCAGTATCAAAAGGATGATGCAAATATAAGAAGGATGAAAGAATAAGACTGAAGCCTTGCAAAGGCTTCAATGAAGCTTCACGAAGAGATACTTGAGGAAACTTGGAACTCCGGAAACGAAAGATAAGCACATGAGATAAAGAATTGATATGATGAGCCAATACGGAAGAAGAATTCGGATTACTATGAACAAGAATAAGAATTATGTTATGCTTATCCTTCATCAAGTTAAATTGATGACAAGCAACGGATTTAGCATATCGCTTATTCCTCTTGAAAGAATCTTGAAGAGACAGAGAGATAAGCACCACCTGAAGCATAATTGAAGGAAGCGCCGGTAAGAATTCACAATTGAATGGAAATACCAAGAATTAATGGGGATGCATGAGAATGAAGAGATCATGATCCACCTGAGAGAAAAATTTAAACAAGAAACCAGAATAATTGAGATACAAACGAAGATACAACAATTGAGAAGAATTGAGGATGAAAGCTGAAAACTGAGAATGAAGAATCTTCTAAAATGATGGCCTACGGAGGAACGAGAAATAAAAACAACTCATAAATGCACCGGATAGCAACAAAGGGATACTCATGATTGGCAACAAATAAGATGATGGCACAAAGCTGAAATGACAAATCTACTAGATAATGAACCAAGGTTTGAAAGAAACACTCCTTCGAATCTTCAATGGAGAAAATGACGAGAAGAACCTCACCAAGAATAACCGAGACACTCCGGAATAAAGAAGAATGAAATGTTGAGCCAATATGAGAATTAATTCCAATAGATCTTGGAGAAGGGATATAACTGATGAAATTCATACTTATGTCATAGTTGAAAAGAATTAAAGATCTCCGGATAGATTACAAGAGTCAGATAAGATCCTGGGAAAGAACCTATGGGTTATGGGCCCACTCAAAGAAATCACCGTTGAAAAGATTGCTAGCAACAGGGATATTGCACCGGTAGAAATGAAAAGTTGATGAAGTTGAGAACCTCGAAATAATTAAAAGAACTGAAAACACGAAACTTTCGAGATATCTTCAACACTCCGGATAGAAAAGAGAGGAATGAATAAACAAGATAGGCTGAAAGAATTTCCAACATCGGAAAGAATTTAATGGTTGAAAAGGATATGATGACCATAGACGACTGCATTAAATTCCCCGGTACGGATGACAAGAATGAACAAATATGACATGAATCTCCTAAGAATCTTCACAATGAATCACCGGCTAAGAGGAAAAAGAACAAGCAGCGGGAGAACAATGAAATGAAAACTCTTGGATGAAAATTGAATCACTGAAGAAAAGGGTGGGAGGGCGGGGAAAAACAAGGACAACTTGGGACAGATGAGACAAACTCCGGTAAGAATTGTGAGAATGATCTGCAAAAAATTAGAGAGGATTGAATTCAGTTGCAGAGAAGCACACCGGTTGAATGGATTTGATAAGATGACTCCGATAGAAAAAAATTGATATGACAATTGAACGAACAAAAGAATTTGCATTCTCACATAAAAATATGAGAACACCTCTTAGGAAAGATCTGAAATCACCACTTGACATCGAAGCAACACAATTACCACATTCAACAAAACAAAGGGTGCGACTTGCAATTAGCTAGAACAAACTCATGAGAAAGATTTCGTCCGATATTTTCGTGGACAGGATCGCACGGGCTCGATTTTACAGTAGCCATCAAGTGCAAGGCAGTGCACCCGACATACGAAGCGTCCCCGAGTCATAGCAAGCTACAAGGAATCTTTAAGACACAACGTGTACCGCTGTAAGTCGACAGTGAACAAACGAATCCACTAGATGTCGAACCCCAACCTAACATCATGTATTTGTTGGAAGATTGTCCTATAAGAAACTACTTGAATTCCCACCTATGAATTCCCGAAATGTCTGGTCATGCAATCTGGTACACGGATACACGGAGTAATAATCACACAACTCCTATATTAACCCGTCACCTGTATCACATCCGTCAACACACAACCAGAATCTCAGACCTTCATCTACAACAGACCCTCGTGATCACAACGATACAAAGTATGGCAGTACTCTCGAACAATCTGCACCAGTACTGGGGACATCGGGGTTATCTTGCCACTACTAGTATTGAAGCAATTACGAACATCCTTCGTTCTGAGATACTAAGAAATATGAATGATAACTATGTGCTCAAGAATCCCCTGGAGCTCAACTCCCCTGAAACTCAAAGCAGATAGGAGGCACCAAGACAGAACTCCGTCACATCGGCATCATATAGATTCCAAAAATATCCGCGTGATCCTAAAAATAATTTTGAGTGAGAAGAGGAGTAGAGTAAATTATTACATCAAGATTCCTCACCACAGCATAGAAGAGGAGAAAAAAGAATCCTACTCTTCGATATATAACTAGACTCAAAGTAGTTTTCCACTAGACTCGACTCGGCCAAGTTCGATCAATCAAGGGGGCTCCTAGGTCGGTACTGCTCTGATACCAACTTGTCACGCCCAAGATGCGACCCTATCCTCAATATGGCACGAAGGCCTCGTCAGGGATAGAGGCGCATCTCGTCGTGTCGCAAGAGTGGATATCGTTACAAGTACATGTACTGAAAAGAAGAGATATATATATTGAATTGGCTTACACTCGCCACAAGTTACATCGGAGTCACGTCAGTACATTACATAATCATCAAGAGTAAGAGCAGGGTCTGACTACGGACGAAAACAAAGAAAAAAAAAATAAGAATGACGTCCATCCTTGCTATCCCAGGCTGCCGGCCTGGAACCCATCCTAGATCGATGAAGAAGAAGAAGAAGAAGAAGAAGAAGCAACTCCAAATGAACAATCAACGCGCTCGCGTCAAGGAACCTTTACCTGTACCTGCAACTGGTGTTGTAGTAATCTGTGAGCCACAGGGGACTCAGCAATCTCATTTCCAAAGGTATCAAGACTAGCAAAGCTTAATGGGTGAGGCATGGTTAAGTGGTGAGGTTGCAGCAGCGACTAAGCATATATTTGGTGGCTAAACTTACGAGTACAAGAAATATGAGGGGGAAGGTCTACGCATAGCGGACGTGAACTACGGATGATGAAATGAATGATCCTGAACACCTACCTATGTCAGACATAACCCCACCGTGTCCTTGATCGGAGAAGGAACTCACGAAAGAGACAGTCACGGTTACGCACACAGTTGGCATATTTTAATTAAATTATCTTCAAGTTATCTAGAACCAGTGTTAAACAAAGTTTCCACGTTGCCACATAACCGCGGGCACGACTTTCCGAAAAGATTTAACCCTGGAGGGGTGCTCCAACTAGTCCATCACAAATTACCACAAGCCGCATAGAAATCCTCAATCACGAAGCTCGCGATCTCCTCGGATTCCCTAGTGGAAAATCTCAACTCTGAGATTACCCAAAGCATCGCCGGAATCCCGATGCACAAGATATCTCGTCAAAGGTAAAACTAATCCAGCAAGGCCGCCCGACGTGTCGACGAACCCGATAGGAGCCGCGTATCTCGTTCTCAGGACACGACGGATGGAAAAGCCTACAGGTACCAAACCTCGAGTTGCCCCGTGGTGGCCCCGCAGTCTGTCCTTTTTGGACCAACACTCATGAGGAGCACTGGCCCGGGGGTTGATTAAATTATCCTCGGGGTTCGGAAAGTCCCTATGCAATTTTTATTAGGTGATTAGGCAAATGTAGTACCAAAGTTGGGCCTTGCCAGACCAGCTTTAATCTAAAACGAATTATCAAGGGGGTCCCCACAACAACCCCGATCGTGTTAGGAGAGCTCATTTATGGAACATAACACCGGTAGCCGAAACTAAGGGGGCAAAGGTGGAACAAAACACCAGGCTAGAAAAGGACCGAGCCTTCCACCTTTTACCAAGTATATAGGTCCATTAAATTAAATAGCATTAATATATGGTGATATGACAAGGGACCCATGTTATCACATGGAAGCAACTACACCTGCAACTAGCAACGCTAACAAGATGGTTAAGCAAGCGGTAACATGGCCAATCAGTGGTTTGCTAGGTCGAACGGGTTGAAGGTAATCATGGCATTGTTGAGAGGCTGATATTTAACATGTGGTAGGCAATGAGACATAATCGATAGAAGGGATAAACTATCATGGCAATTTTAGTAATGGTATCTAGGGAAATGGTCAGCTTGCCTGAGATCCCGCTTGGAAGAAGAACAACTCCGAGAAGTCGACGAACCAACGTAGTCGAACGGGTCCTCACATTCCGACACGCTTGCAGAACTCTATCGAGACGGAGCAAACCGGAAACAAACATCAACACAAATATTCACCACACGATGCAGAACACGATGCATAACCTACTGTGATGCATGAACAGATCAATGATGCAAGTGATGGCATGGCAATTCACCTCACGCAAACACTACACATTAAGTGAAGCTCGATATGCAACGAGTTGCATATCGGTGAAACTCCACGACTAATTATTTAGTTCACTCCCGTTAATTAACACGGCAATATTTGATTGTTGTTTACATGGCAAGGGTGTAGCGATGATTCTACCTGTCATACTAGTTGGTTAACACATGGGACTTAGAATGGAGCTACAGCACAAGAGGCATGCAACACAATATATTATGCCATGAATGCGTCATGCATGCGAGTTAAAACATCACGGGCAAGAAGAGAAAGAAACAGGTGTCGCCACGGTGAGCGAGAGGGAACCATGGCGGCAAAACGGAAACGAAGCCACGACAACGTTCCTATCCCGATAACTCGTCGAGATATCGGTGCCAACGAACTGGAAGCATGTGCGGGAACGTTAAATAAGATGGGGTGATCCCGTATCTCGGGTTCCCATGTGTCGAGGCACGACAAAAGAGGAACACAACGTGCCACAGGCAACATACGGTGCAACATACATTGAACTCATACATCACAACACATGGTCACGACAACGTCTCAACGTTATACCTTCGAAGCGTGCATATCGGAGGGGTTCGGGTCGCGGACCAACGGTCGTCGTGGAAGTCGTGGTCGTCGAGGAACTCGGATCTCGTCGATGGTAGTCGTACTCGGCGTCGTGGTACACGGACTTCGG
Source organism: Hordeum vulgare subsp. vulgare (assembly GCF_904849725.1). Classification (NCBI taxonomy): domain Eukaryota; kingdom Viridiplantae; phylum Streptophyta; class Magnoliopsida; order Poales; family Poaceae; genus Hordeum; species Hordeum vulgare. The sequence goes on along the minus strand of NC_058524.1, from coordinate 73,739,261 downwards.
CGTCGGTAGTCGATCACGTCTCCGTCGATGTTCGGGGTACGTCGAGGATGTCGTGGTACTCGGCGAGCTCGTCGAAGACCCACGATGGCGGTGATCGTGCACGCGACGAGGGCACGCGACACAACAGCAACTTCAACTAGCAAAGCGGCACTAGCACTAGCAACAACAACCTAGTTGCATCTAGCAAAGCCAGCAAGGCAGACAGCAACAACACATGTAGGTAAGCAAGCACAGGGAGCAGCACGATGCATCGGCAACAGGGCAACAGCAAGCATGCACGTCAGCTAACAACGACAAGCATTAGCAGGCAAACACGCGCCATGCAACAACGACACAACTACCTAGCAGCAGCAACCTACAACAGATATTAGCTAGCAAGCAACATCAAAAACTAATGGCTACAGACAACAACTACGCAGCACGAGAAACAGCAAGCAAACCACCTATCAAGCACGGCCAGCAACAAAGCAGCAACAACACGGCACAGCTATAGCTCGCGGCAACAATAGGCAGAAACGGCTAAGCAACTAGCCTAGCGTGCAGGCAGCAGCAACACTAAGCAATGATACCTAAGCACAAGGGCGGCACCAGCAACTCAGCGACAGAAACAGTACACAGCAGCAGCATGGCAAATCGGGCAGGGGACCTCAGGACAGCAGCAGCAACAGCAAGAGCTTCGGGAGGGCAAGCACACCAACAACAATAGCAAGGCACATCAGCAACCTCAACAGCTTCAGCAGCAACAGCACACAGCAAGCACGGGGCAGGGGGTTGGGCACCTGCAACCTAGGGGTGGAGCGCGGGGAAGATGGCGAGGCCGAGGGGGCGAGCCATGGCGGGGCGAGGGAGGCAACGTAGGAGGAGACGCGAGGCGGCGCGGGGGTGTCCAGGGCGAGGCAAGGAGACCAGGGAGGGGAGCGGCGACGCTCGGGGCTGGCGCAGAGAGGTGCGCGAGGGGGCTCTGCGGGCGCTGGGCACGGCGGCGCTCAGAGGAGGAGCCACGAGTGAGAGATGGGGATCGACAGGGAGGAGATGGATCGAGGTTGGGGAGAATGAACGGGGAAGAAGGGGATCGAGGGGGCGCTAGGCAGAGGGGCCGGTGGCCTGCTGGACCTTGGCTCCTCCTTTACCCTTTTGTTCTCTCTTTTAAAAAAAAATCAGAAATCAACCACAAAATAAAATGGTTTTAACAAAATAAAATAAAATAAAATAAATGCCTTTTGACTCCTTTAAAAATATACCACGACTATAAAATAGATTGGGCATTTTTAAACAAATAAAAATGAAACCTTTTCAAAGAGTAAAATAAAACCTTTTAAAGAATTAAAAATTAAAACCCTTTACAAAAGAATATAAATCAAACCCCTTTGAAGATTTAAATTAAACCTCTTTTATTTAGAGAATAAAATAAAATCCTTTAAAAGAGAAAAGAAAATGAGACGGTTTTAAAATAGACAAAAGGAGAAAATAAAGAAAGCCCAAGGGGTTGCCCCCACATTTAATAAAAGGACAAACTAAAAGAAGACGGATTTTTGAAAGGGGGATAAAACGGGACTTTAGCAAAACCACAAGAATGAAAAGAGAGGGGAGAGAGGGGGAGCTACTATCGCTCTACGACTCGGTGATCACTCGAAGCACAACACTCAAAACACCACACGTGACAGACGATGCAAGATGCCATGCATGATGCGACGATGCAAACTAAATGACGATGCAACAAATAAAACTAATCACATGACGGAAACGAAAATAAAAGGGGGAATCTTCTGGGGCGTCGGTCTCGGGCTGTCACACTTGTGGCCCACTGGTCTGGCCCCCAGGCTAGCTCTTAGGCCGAGTAATTTCAAAAATTCCACAAAAAATCATACTAAATTTTCAAGACCATCAGAGACCTTTTATTGTCGAGGTATTTTCTTCCGGGACGCTAAAACAGAAAACAGGAAAACTAAACTAATTCCATCATTTCTCTTCTAAGCAAAAGAAAATGAATGCTCAAAACAGAGGTATGTGACTCTTTGATTCATCCATTTCATGTTCATTGAAAGAAATCCGTCAATAGGATTGATCAAGTCCTCATGACAAAACCTTCTCGAATCTCAATAGAGAACGGAGAATTTTCTAATAGCCACTAAGTCACCTCAATGGGGATATGTATCTCCCCAACAAGAAAATCATACTTCATCTTGACATGAGGAATAGGGCATTCAAAGCTCCGAATAAGAATCGATGAAGTCTTTTCGATAGCATTGATGCAATGTACTTGATATCGTTTCTTCGGAAAGTGCATTGTATGCTCATTACCGTTGACATGGAAAGTGACATTGCCTTTGTTGCAATCTATAACAGCCCCTGCAGTGTTTAAAAAGGGTCTTCCGAGGATGACAACCATGGCATCGTCCTCGGGAATATCCAAGATAACAAAGTCTGTTAAGGTAGTGGTGTTAGCAACCACAATAGGCACATCCTCACAAATGCCGATAGGGAAAGCAGTTGATTTGTCGGCCATTTGCAGAGAAGTTTTAGTGGGTGTCAACTTATCCAATTCAAGTCTACGATAAAGAGAGAGCGGCATAACACTAACACCGGCTCCCAGGTCACATAAGGCAGTTCTTACATAATTCCTTTAATGGATCAAGGTATAGTGGGCACTCCGGGATCACCAAGTTTCTTAGGAGTTCCACCTTTGAAAGTGTAATTGGCAAGCATGGTGGAGATCTCAAGATCTGGTATCTTCCGTTTATTATTCACGATATCTTTCATGTACTTGGCATACGGAGACATCTTGAGCATATCAGTTAACCGCATCTGCACAAAGATAGGCCTTATCATCTCAACGAAGCGCTCAAAATCCTCATCATCCTTTTTCTTGGATGGCTTAGGAGGAAAGGGCATAGATCTCTGAACCCATGGCTCCCTTTCTTTACCATGCTTCCTAGCAGTAAAGTCATTCTTATCGTATCTCTTAGGTTGTGGATTATCAGGATTAACCGTAGGTTCAATCTCCACATCCTCATCATTGCTAGGTTGAGCATTATTATGAACATCATTGTCCATAATGTTACCAGGTTCATGTTCATCACCAGACTGTGTTTCCGCATCAGACGCAGAAATATCATTAGGTTCTTCAGGTGTGACAGTATTTGGTGAATTGGCATGTAGGTTTCTATCATCCTTCTTCTTCTCCTTAGGATGACTGGGTGTATCAGCATTAATTCCTTGAGAATCTTGATCAATTCTCTTAGGATGACCTTCAGGATACAAAGGTTCCTGAGTCATTTTGCCTCAAGTAGTATTGACTCTGACAAAGTTGTCATTTAATTCATTGAGCAGGTCATTCTGAGCTTTAAGTACTTGTTCTACCTGAGTAGTAATCACAGAGGCATGTTTACTCAGAAGCTTCAGAGCATTGACATTTATGTCTACACAAGCACTTAAATGGCTAAGCATACGAGTACTTTGTTCCAAATTTCTGCTAACGTAATCATTGAAACTCTGTTGTTTGGCAACAAAGTTGTCAAATTCAGCAAATCATAGGCTAGCAGGTTTGTCAAAAGGAATATCACTCTCATCAAACCTACTCAGAGAATTCACTTCTACTACCTGTATCGGGTTATCGAGACCATGGATCTCTTCGATAGGTGGTAGATTTTTGACATCTTCAGATCTAATGCCTTTCTTTTGCATAGATTTCTTGGCTTTTTGCATATCTTCGGGACTAAGGAATAGAATACCTCTTTTCTTAGGAGTTGGCTTAGGAGGTGGTTCGGGAATAGTCCAAGCATTATTGTTGATCAAGATGTTATTCAGTAGGGTCTCAGCTTGTTCTACAGTTCGTTACCTAAAAACACAACCGTCACAACTATCTAGGTGGTCTCTAGAGGCATCGGTAAGTCCGTTATAGAGGATAACAAGTATCTCGTTCTTCTTAAGAGGGTGATCAGGCAAAGCATTCTGTAGCTGGATGAGCCTCCCCCAAGCTTGTGGGAGACTCTCTTCTTGGAGTTGAGCAAATTTGTATATTTCCTGCAAGGCAGATTGCTTCTTATGGACAGGGAAATATTTCTCACACAAGTAATAGACCATCTCCTGGGGACTACTCACACATCCAGGAGCAAGAGAGGTGAATCAGGCTTTAGCGTCGTCCTTTAGAGAGAAAGGAAACAACTTAAGGATATAGTAGTGGAGGATCTTCTCCTCATTAGTGAAAAGTGTGGCTATATCGTGTAGTTTGGCAACATGGGCTACGACCGTCTCAGACTCATAACCGTGAAAAGGATCAGATTCGACTAGAGAGATTATCTCAGGGTCGACAGAGAATTCATAATCCTTATCGGTGATAAAGATAGGTGAAGTGGCAAACTTCGGGTCGTATTTCATCCTAGCTTTCAGAGATTTTTCCTTCCACTTGAGAAGTAATTTCTCAGCGTCATAGGCATCCTTACACGCAAGAAAATCCTCAGCTATCTCTCCCTCCATAACGTAACCCTCAGGTATATCAGACAATTCATATCTAGGAGAGCTAGATCTAACAGGAGCAAAAGCAGGTTCTATCTCAGTAGTATCGGCAGTTTCAGAAGCATCACGAGCATTGGCAGTAACTCTAGCAATATGAGCATCAAGGAATACCCCTAGTGGAACATCAGGCAAAGTAGTATCCCTAGCAGTATCAAGCATAACATCATCAGGCAAAGCAGTATCAGGCATAGCGTCTCTAGCAATATCAGGCAAAGCAGTATCAGGCATAGTATCAAGCATAGCATCTCTACCAGTAGCATCATAAGCATCATCAAGCACGGGCGACATATCAAGATTTCTAGCAGGAGGTGATGTCACAAACTTACTCATAACCGAAGGTGAATCAAGTGCAGAGCTAGATTGCAATTCCTTACCTCCCCTCGTAGTTGAGGGCAAGACATGGGTTTTCGGATCCTTCAGATTCTTCATAGTGATCAGCAGATATAAATCCCAAGTGACTCAGGGAATATAGCAATACCTCCCCGGCAACAGCGCCAGAAAAATGCTGACTGACACTCTCTGGCAATAGCTAGACGAATGTTGATTCTATGACAACAGACCTTCCCTTGCAACAGCACCAGAAGAATGCCACTAGCACTCCCGACAATGAAACTATAAGAATGTTGTTGACGGCCCACCAGCGCGTGGGTTTGCAGCAGTTTTCGAGGGTAGAGTATTCGACCCAAATTTGTTGGTACGCCAGGCAGAAGGTGAGAGAATACTCTCTAGTATTAGCAGCTGAATGCGTCAGATTCAACCACACCTGAAAGATTAGTATCTGCAAGGAAAGTAGTAACAGCAAAGTAGTATGATAAAAACGGTGTCAGAAACGATCTGTTGACACGGCAGACTATTTCTAACGATTGTATCAATGGCGCCAAGTTGCCTCGTTGATGGAAATTGGTTCCCCTCAACGAACAGCGAATCAAGATTTTAGCAGGTAGCGGCAGTGTAACGAGTAATAGCAGTGGCAAGGAACAACAGTAGTGACAACAATAGCAACAGTAGCAGCAGAGCAAGACAAGTAACAGCAGCAGAGGAAGACAAGTATAGCAGCAGTAGGACAAACTCGTAGGCAATGGGTCGGTGATTTGTTTGGATGATATTCATCATGCAACAGTTATAACACGGAGAGATATGTGGCTAGATCCCGTTCATCAATGTGATGTAGGCATGCTTTCCGTGTGTCGACATACATGCTTAGGGAAAAGAACTTGCATGACATCTATTGTCCATCCCTCCCGTGGCAGCGGGGTCCAAAAGGAAACTACGGGATATTAAGGTTCTCCTTTTAATAAAGAACCGGACCAACGCATTAGCACTTGGTGAACACATGAACTCCTCAAACTATGGTCATCACCGGGAGTGGTTCCGGTTATTGTCACTCCGGGGTTGCCGGATCATAACACATAGTACGTAACTACAACTTGCAAGATCGGATCTAAAACACACATATATTGGTGACAACAAAATAATTTCAGATCTGAAATGATGACACTCGGGCGCCCATCAAAACTAACTTGATTACATGATAGATCTCATCCTACTCATCACCGCCCAGCGAGCCTACGAATAGATTACTCATGAACGACGAAGAGCTTCATGGAATTGGAGAGGGAAGAAGGTTGATGATGACGATGGCGACGATTTCCCCTCTCCGGAGCCCAAAACAGACTCCAGATCTGCGCTCCAGATGAAGAACAGGTTGTGGCGGCGCCTCCGTATCGCAAACGCGACGAAATCTTCTCTTTTTTATTTTTTCTGGGACGAAAGTGAACTTATAGAGCTGAAGTTGGGTGCGGCAGAGCTGTGTGGGCCCCACAAGCTTGCCCACCGCCACCAGGGGGTGGCGGAGGCAGGGCTTGTGGCCCACTTACCCACCCCCCGAGGTGGATCTTGGCACAGGTATTTTTCATATTTTCCAAAAATGCTCCCCGTAAATTTTCAGGACGTTTGGAGAACTTTGATTTCTGCACAAAAATAAGACCAAGGCAATTTTGCTGAAAACAGCGTCAGTCCAGGTTAGTTCCATTCAAATCATGCAAATTAGAGTCCAAAACAAGGGCAAAAGAGTTTGGAAAAGTAGATACGATGGAGACGTATCACGCGTATCGGGCCAGCTCATGGAACTCAACGTTGTACTTGTACTAGGAATTGCCACCCTGCTTCAAACGCCTGAACTTCTGACGCATCTCCTCCACAAAGCTGGAAGGAATGTAGTGGGACCTGAAGTCACGGCACAACTCATCCCAAGTGATCACTCTAGCGCCTCTCGAGTCCTTCAGCTGTTGCCACCAGATAGAAGCCTGCCCCTTCAACTGGAATGTTGCAAATTAGACAAAATCCTCAGGACAAACATTGCTACACTCGAAATGCTTGTTCATATCACGGATCCAATCCTCTCCATCAAATGGCTGTTCACAGGAAGTGAAAGTCTTTGGCTGGTTCGACAGGAACTGACTCAGACTAGCAAACTGATTGCCACCATGCTGGAAATTGCCTTGCTGCTGATTGGCTCTCTCTTGCAACAAGTGTAGCAGCATCTGGGTGTTTGCATTAGTAGCAGCCATCACCGCTTGCCAGGCCTCTGCAGGAGGAGGCGGCGGCGGCGGAGGATTCTCCGGAGGAGGAGGTGGTGGCGGCATATCCTCACTCCCTGGGTTCTGACGAGTTGGTGGAGCCATCCTGAAGACGGACAGCACATTAGCCCACAGAATGAATTGAAGATATTGCTGAATCAAAAGACAGGAATATATGAACAGGAATAAAGCAAAATAGTAAGAATGCTTCCTCAAAGTGACGGACGACAAAATTCCGATTAAGACCCCTCCAAACATGTATGAGCTAGAACTTCTCGGAACAAACATATGATCGAGATTTCATCCGATATTTTCGTGGATAAGATCGCACGGGCTCGAATTTACAGTAGCCATCCTGTGCAAGGCAGTGCACACGACATACGAAGTATCCCCGAGTCGCAGCGAGCTACAAGGACTCTTTCAGACACAACGAGAACCGTTGTAAGACGACCGTCAACAAACGTACCCACTGAACATCGAATCCCAACCTCAATCATGCATCTGTAGGAAGATAGTCCTATAAGATACTACTTGATATCCCACCTGAATTCCTGAAATAACTGGTCATGCAATCTGGTACACGGATACAAGGAGTAATATCACACAACTCCTATACTAACCCGTCACCTGAATCACATCCGTCAACACACAACCAGCATCTCGGACCTTCATCTACAACAGACCCTCGTGATCACAATGATACAAAGTATGGCAGTACTCCTGAACAATCTGCACCAGTACTGGGGACATCGGGGTTATCTCGCCACTACTAGTATTGAAGCAATTATGAACATCCTTCGTTCTTAGATACTCAGAAATCTAAATGATGGCGATGTGCGCAAGAATACCCTGGAGCTCAACTCCCCGGAAGAAATCAAGGCGGACAGGAGGCACCAAGACAGAACTCTGTCACATCGAAGTCATATAGATTTCAGAAATACCCGCCTGATCCTAATTTTTTTTTGAGCGAGAAGAGGAGTAGAATTTAAGATTTCCTAAGACGGGAACCTGACCAGAGCATGGAAGAGGACAAAAAAGAATCCTACTCTCCGATATAACTAAGACACAAAACATTTTACTAGACTCGACTCGGCCAAGTACGATCACACAAAGGCTCCTATGGTCGTAAGGCTCTGATTACCAACTTGTAACGACTAAGATGCGGTCCTTTCCGATCTGGGGATCGAGGCCCTGAATTGGAAAGGAGCGCATCTAAGCATCTCGCAAACAAGGTATCATCGCACATACATAATATCAACAGAATGACAATAAAGGATTCAATTGCCATCTCATAAATATATCAGAGTACATCATGCATACAATCAAGGTAGTTCCGCTACGGACTACCAAACAAGAGAAATGGCTATGCTACCCTGCCTGCTGGCCCACGATCACGACCACGCCTCAATCTTCTGGATAGTTCCCGTACAGGTGGTCGTTCTCCTCATCATACTGCCACGCCAGCTGCGTGTCGTCGGGATCACCTGTCTCGGGGGTACCTGAACCTGTTGGTGTTGTGAAGGAATCTGTGAGCCACGGGGACTCAGCAATCTATGACCTCGGTGCCAGAACTAGTCAAGTTATTAGGTTGGATAGGTGGAGTATTTAGGTTGCAGCATCCTAAGCTTGATATGGTGGCTAACTTACGTAGAACATATATGAAGGTGGTCTATACTAGAGGTCGAAAATACTGGATCACTAAGTGATCCTGAACACCTACCTACGTCAATCATAACCCCACCGTGTTCCCGATCGAAGAACGATCTTCGAAGGGGACAGTCATGGTTACGCACTCAGTTGGGCAATTTTATTAGCTTATGTTTAAGTTATCTAAAACCGGATGTTAACAAAATATTCCAAGTTGCCACATAACCGCGGGCACGGCTTTCCGAAAGATTAAACCCTGCAGGGGTGCTCCAACTAGTCCATCACAAACGTACACAGGCTGCAAAGTAATCCTCTATCGCGAATCTCGTGATCTCGTCGGATTCCTTAGAGGAAAACCTCAACTCTCGAGAGAACCAAATCTTCATCGGGATTCCTATACACAAGATATATCGCTAAGGTAAGGCAATACTAGTAGGACCTCCCGACGTGTCGACGACCCTGATAAGAGCCACGTATCTTAGTCTCAGGACACGCCGGATGAGCGATGGTTACCACGCCAAAACACCGAGTTGCCCCGGGGAGCGTAATAAGCTGCTATGGGTTGGACCAACACTCATGAGGATCACTGGCCCGGGTTGTTGATTAAATTCCTCGGGGTAGCTATTCCCTATGCAGATTATTATTAAGTGATTAGCAAATTAACACCAATGTTGGGTCCTGCCGGACAAGTCTTAACCCTACGCGATTTATCAAGGGGGTCCCCATAACAACCTCGAACGAGTTAGGAGCGATCAATATGGAATCAAGCATCGGTAGCCGGTAACTATGGCGGCAATAACGGAACAAAGCACCCAACAAAAGGCTAGGACTTCCGTTACTTACCAAATATATAGGTGCATTAATTAAATAACAGAATTAAGATAATGATATTAATCTCATGTTTTCACATGAGGCAAGGCACCTGCATCTAGCAACGCTAACATTAGTAGCTGAGCAAAACCTACTTAGCCATTCAAGTTTGCTAGGAAGGGATCAGTTTTTGGGTTCATGGCATATTAGGAGGCAAATATTTCAGTGGTAGGCAGCAAGCATATGACAAAGGAAACGTAATCTAGCATAACAAGTCTAGAGATGGAATCAAGGTCATATCATCTTGCCTGTGATATCCTCAGCATGGAATGGTTCTTGTTCGTCCTACACGTACTCTTCCGAATCCACGTATTCGTTCTCCGATCCCGTTGCTACCCAACATAAGAATAACATCCAATGAACAACAACACCTCAAGATTCAACGAGCACATGATGCATGAGATGAATATGAGCATGCAACACTATTTCTATCACTAGCACAAGCATGAGAAGAAAATACATGTTCCTGGATAGAGATGCATGCTAAGCTATTTTGACATGCATGAGAATGACATGATCAGATGCGTCTCGATAAAACGATGCAAAAGCATATAAAGAACGTTACAAACGAAGCTACGGATCAACGGGAATCAACAAAACAAGATATGAAGCCCTACGTGTCAAAATCATCACCACACACTCAAATGGCACAACTCTGGTATTTCCAGGTTGCCAAGACATAAAAGAAACCAACATGGATGGGGTGGAGCAAAGAAGAACACCACATCATCAACTAAGAACTCACAAACATCAAAATGACAAAACTACACAATCTGCCATAAACTGCATCATAGCACTTTGTGAGCTACATGCAAAGCACCTACAGCCACCCAAATATGACAAATAATATATTTGGCTATAGCTATCCAAGAGTACTACAAGCACAAGAAAGAATCACACACAAAGGAATTAATCACAGGAAGTTACAAGGCTGCAAACTTGCCCAAAAATATCAGATTTCAGGGACTTAGTGAAAATTCCAGATCATCACTATCATTCTATGCTCTGAAGCATTTTGACAGCAGCCAAAACAATATCTATAGGACTCCAAATGGGATGAAATTTTACAGGGAGCTAGACAAACATATCATCTTAAACTTTCTAGTTGAAAGCTAAGGCCATATCACAACACATTGACCTGCACAACCTCATCAACAGGAGAAGAAAATATAAACAGATTCTCAGACTTGGTGAAAATCTCAGATTTCACTAATCTGGAATTTTAGCCACATGCCCACTTTGTCTAGGCACAACTTGCACACATGGATTCCAAAACATGAATTGAAACTAACATGTGGTAGAGGGGGTCACCCTCTACTACCACAACCAAGAAACAAACACAAAGGCACACCACAACTCATGGAACCAAGCTCTAAACATAGAAGAAAAATGAAATATGCCATCTCCAAAAAATGTTCCAATGGCAAAACTATGTTCGCCAATGGATTCCTTGGGAGATTCTACCCCAAAATCATATATAATATCTATGCACTTACTTGGAGCAAGTGACCACAAACAAGGAAGGAAATCTACTAGAAACATACATAGTGAATAGGGCATCATTTCATGTGCACTTCACTATATGAACTCCTACATAGTAACTTGCCCATGTGCACAACACAAATGGTTACATGAGGGTTTTGACCCCATGTATGTGTGCCATATCACATCAACATCACAAGATCATCTACCAAGTTAATCACACCACACAAGATACTATGCCCACCCACATATGGTCATGTGGAGGTGCATAGTTTGCTTGCAAAGGTGGGGTGATCACACACAACATCTATTCCAATACACCACACTATAACAAGCTCTTGATCAAAACACAATGTGCAAGTCCTCTAAATATGTAACACAAGCATGGGAGGATCATAACACATACACATGCACAACTACTTGTGCCACATGAGTTAAAATCATGTGTGTGTGTTGCACACACACACCACAAGATATATGCACACAAAACATATCACACTACTCCACATAAGCACCTCACTAGTTGCATCTACACACACACTTATGCTAGCATCACCACACATACACATGCACATCACCATGTGCACACATATACACACATACACCACCTCACAAATGTTGCCATCACCACTACATTTTATCTACACATGCAGCAACAAGGACACAACAAAAAGAAATAAAAATCTAGCCTAATATCTCCTGGTTCACCTGCATCTGCATCTAGTGTTGCTAACAGCAAAAAAAAAATACACAACAAGAAAAAAAACACAGGAAAAAAAGAGGCTTGGAGGGGGGGGGTCAAACCCAAGCCTCTCTACACTGCACTGCACTGCTGTTGCCACCCTGCTAGACACCAGGCTCTGACAGAGAAGCCTCAGCTAGCAGGTTATGCTCTCTTCTACTGCTAGCTACTGCAAGACACATAAAATGCAAAAGGGGGTGCATCCACTAGGAATCGAACCCTGCATATGTTGGTTACAACCACAGAGACATTCCACTATGCTACGTCGCGATGACTGACAGAGGGGAGGTCTTAACCAAGGTATACAACCTCTGCATGCCTGCTCTGCATAGAGATGCGCCGGTGACACGGAGGTCGCCGTGGCTCTCTGCTGCGCCACGATGGCAAGATCTACTGCACTGCACGGCTGCTGCGCGGTGCAAGCTCACTCCACCCTAGCTACACCACGAGCTCTCCTCAAGAACATACACACATTCATCGGCTACTACTACTCCTCGGGACAGGGATGCCCTGCAACAAGGATCGCCGGATCCATCGAGGGAGAAGGGAGGAGGAGGTGAACCTGCTCACCTCGGGAAGAAGATGGGGCTGTCGGATTGCTTGGAGAAGAAACCGGAGGGAGGAAGCTGATCTGAAGGGGTACTGCCGTAGAACCGAAGTAGATCCGAGGAAGACGTAGAAGTTCACCGGAGCCGCGGCGATGGCGAGCTCCTGGCCGTCGAGGTGGTCGTTCCCCAGCCTCAGCGAGGTCGGGAATGGGATGCGGGGAGCAACCCCTCGCCCCTGGACATGGCAGATGGCGCGGGTTGTCGACGAGAGCGGGGGTAGACGCCGGCATGCTGCTCTCTCTCTCTGCTACCCTAGAAACAGAGACTTACCGGGAGGAGGAGAAGAGAGATGGGAACAAGATGGTGGCGGCGCGAGATGGGGGGAAGAGGGAAAACCTAGGGAAGATGGGCACGTACACCGAGATTATTTAAGGGGGGCCCCTCGACATTGGTGCCCTCACGGCGGCAACGCGTTCTCTTTGGCCAGGCGGACGGAAAGGTGCGGAGGGGAAGAACGGCGTCAGGTGTATGAAAGGAGGGACACCGCGCGTGGGCTTGGCGCAGGGAGAAGAGAGATGGGCCTGCCATGTGGGAGGAAGCCCACAGGGGCGACACGTAAGGGAATAACTAATTCCCTGGTCTTTCTATTTGCAAAAATTAAACAGATAAAGAAATAAATGCACAGGGAGATCTACAAGTGCAAAAATTAAAAATAGCACTTGCTCTGGACATGTAAAATCAAGACCTATTTGATAAAAATAGAACCAAGATTTTAGGAGCAAGTAAATATTTCACAATACAGCCATGGTAGGGACTGTTTTGTAATTGTTTCCACCTCTTAACACTCATTCAAACATAGCAATACACATATCTCATCCACCACAATTCTAAGCTAACACATGAGCATTTTAAAAAGAGGGAAGGAAGCAGAGAATCTTGACATAGGAGAAATAGAGAGGGGGGTGAAGATGGTTTTGAAACCTAAGCATATACTATGACACGCATCACCCCACACAAGCTATACATCCCATGCACATCAACACAAGGCACCACACGGAATCAAACGAAAACAATGCAACACAAGGACAAGACATGGCATATCACAATATGGTATGCATGCATGCAAGGAAGAAAAATAAGGGACACATGAAATCATACATGCATATGACTCTCTCATATCAATGACAAGGTGGTCCCACATGGAAGGTTATAAAAAGTGAAGGCTTTACACTTGGGGCATTATAAAAAGTGAAGGCTTTACAAAAGTGAAGGCTTTACACTTGACATGAAAGAGGGAATTATTTTCCTTTTAAAAAGGGAATGGAACACTTCCCTAGAAGGAAGATTAAGTTACCTTATGAGTCCGTTACACGGGCAAGTTATTCTTTCGAAGTTGATCACACTTGATCTTCTTGCATTGTGCCTAGCTCAAAGGCATAAAAGAAAGCGCTTGTTGGGAGGCAACCCAATATATTTTTTCTTTCTGTTTTAGTGGTCTTGATGTGTGTTACTACTATAGCAACATCATTGTATATTTATTTTTAAGCTTTATGCCAAGTTATAGCCTACGATTGCAAGAAAGATCAAGAATTGTGACATGTTGTCGAGAAACAGATTATGTATGCTTGACGGAAAAATTCGCCAAAAATCACCAGATCATATTTTTGATCTGAATTGTTTTGGTAGCACGCTCTATATAATTGCATTTCTGTCATCTGTTCTGAGTTTTTTGATTTGAGTTGCAGAAGTGCCCCGAATAAATTATATACTACCTGATGTTCTGTTTTTCACAGATTCTGCCGTGTTTTGTGTTTTCATTGTTTTGCGAATCCTAACCTTGCTTTTTTATTTGCAAAAACCCTTTGGCATTCATAAGAAGCAGTAGCTTTCCATGAAATCTTTATTTATAGTAGATATTGAATTATTTTATTAAGGGAACTAACCACCAGGGCCGACCTACAGATTTACGGGGCCCTTGGGCAAGACATCAACAAGGGGCCCTTGTTAACTCGAATGCTCAAAATATTTTCTATTCGAAAAGCAAAGTAAATATCAGTGCATGGCATAGACGACGATCTTTGGACTTTAAATTGGTAGTACAATTTTTTTTTTGGTACGGTGAGCTACACCATGATAGCAATGAAACAATGTATTTCTACATAAACTCAATTTCCTAAATTTGAACAATGAAGAGTTCATTTTGTTCTGGAAAACATATAATCCTGTCCAAACTGGTTGCTACTTAAAAAGATTGTGTTACCATCAGATAAGAAGTTTTTTTGACTGAACAATCGAATAAGTAGGCATCTGTACGTACATTTGTTTCTGAATCTTTCCAAATCCGCCATGTTCTTCACTCCCAAAAAATTCTCTCGGGTAATAACTTGAGTTTTCCAAATTTGTTTTTGTGAGATTTGAAAATATTACTCAACTTTCTGTAATTATAAGTTTCTAAAAAACTTCTAGAATTACTATTTGGAAAGAACACAATATCATTATGTCTAGAATTACTGTCTCAAATAGAATATCCCTAGCCTTATCATTCAGAATGACGTACTTTGACGAATAAAAAATATCAACAGAGCATGATTGTTGTTTATCAACACTCGGTGTTTCTGAATTTGGTTAATGAGTTAGGTTTTTAACTTTTCGTGCTCACTGTAATTATTATCGCCATCATTCATATCATCACTAATAGCATCTGTATTCTCACTCAGTTGCTCTTCAACACTTCCTATGGCCAGTTCCATGGGGGTCTGTAGAAGAACTACTAGTTCTGAAAAAATTGTCAATTGATCCTTTTTGGGTTTCAATCAGTGCATGTTTGAGCTGCTTTTTACTGTTCTCTTTACCGGATAAACGCTTTCTAGACGACATGACACTAAGCAAAAACAATTAGTATATAAAATTATTAATAGAGGGAACAAACCCACCTAAATATGGATTGATGTGGATGTAGGTTGCTTGATCCGCAGGTTGGAGTAGTCCGCATGAATGACAGGACAACAGCAAGAATTGAATAATTTCCCCCATTCTACAGTTCTCCTAATCTCCTGACTCCTGAGGATACTCTCACACTTAGAACCAATGAATATCACAAGAACACTTATGCAGGTAGATGTGGACTCGTCGGCAGAACTAGTTAATTGAGGAGGAACGGTTTATGGGAAGGGAGAAAAGAAGAACATCAACCGCCTCCGTGTGTCCAACGTCCAGTTGATGGGGAACGAGATGAAAATTGAGAAAGGAGGGAGAGCCGATTTGGGAACCGATTTTCGCCTTTAATCTCCATTAATGGCCGGCGGCGACCATGGAATCAGAAACGCACGAGAGCGGGAACTCTAGTTATGGGAGTAGGATTTTGCGAAGTGACTGGGTCGAGGAGAAGAGAGGAGGAAGATTAACGATGGGTTTTTCCCCACTACGAAGGAATAACTACCTGGTTGGGAGCCCCTGCCTCGTCCGAGGGCCCAGGGCGGGTGCCCCGTTTGCCCGGCCTATGGGCTGGGCCTGCTAACAACTCTAATCAGCTTATGATGAGTACTATATGAAGGGAGTTTTCAAGTATTGTTATGGCAGAGATGATGAAAGAAGATAAAGGAGTGTCAAACGCTCAAGCTTGGGGATGCCCCCATGCATCCCAAGAAACACTTGTAGAAAATGGCCCATTTGTTTCGGCTCCAAAGGCCCGTTTGCCCCGGTTCTTGAACCGGGACTAAATGGTCGGGTCTAAAGCCCAAAACCTTTAGTCTCGGTTCCTTTACCAACCGGGACAGAAGGGCGACCAGGAGGTGTTTTTTTTGAATGGGGGTGTGTTCGGGGTTTTTGAGGGTTAATTTAAGGGTTTCATATTGTGTTAGCTAGCTAATAGAGAGAAGTGTCCTCTCTTTCTTCGTGATGTAGAAGTAATGATTTTAGCAACTTATCCTCGGTCTCTTATGTATTGTGGCATACGGACCATTCATTTACAACATCTGGGATAATGAACCCAACGTCAAAGATTCATCGACACATGAATCTAATCTGCTTTCCTTCCCCCAATGATATAATAACCAATCATGATCATAATAACAAATCATCGTGATAATCATGATCAACATCATCATCATATTAATATAAAAACTCTTGCATCACTATAGCTAATAATCATCATAAGTCATTACCACCAACACTATTTAATCATCATTTTCGTCAATGAGACATCATATATATAACAAAAGTTGGTCAATAGTCATAATCACAACTCCTCCTCATCATCATCAACTATAACACATTGTAGCACATAATATATAACACATTGTACCTAGGACCTAGGGCCTACTCCTCTCTCATAGGACCTACTCTACCCTCTCTTAAGTAGAATATCATAAAACAAGATAGGCCCTGACTCTCCATTATGGAGAATGGAGGTCATCTTGTCTCCCATTCTTGGCCTACGCACAATGTTGCTTCCAAGTAGCTCTCTACGATTGACCAAACGTTTTTTCCAATCTTTGATTATCATTTCATTGGTTTTAGAAATCAGGTATGGACAGGAGTGATGCAGATACCTAGGTTGACCTGCCCGTGCTGGTCATATGCTCATAACATCAACGTGACCTCTTGGAATAATCAGATGAGGCACACAATCTTGCGGGATTTTCTGTTGAAAAACATAGTACTAACTTTGTAGCTAGCAATGTAGTTTAGTTTTACAAGAATTTATGCAAAAGATGCACAGATGTCATAATAGTAGAAAATCTTACCATGCAATCTCCATGCATTTTACCGTAGTTCACCACGTGCACTAGTGGCACGTAATGACCATAATGTGGGGTACTTTGCTGATAGGTGATACGTTTCAAACGTATCTATAATTTTTGATGGTTTCACGCTGTTATCTTGTCAACTTTGGATGTTTTGTTTACCTTTTATATCTTTTTTTGGGACTAACTTATTAATCTAGTGCCAAGTGCGAGTTCCTGTTTTTCTGTGTTTTTGACTCTTTTGAGATCTGATTTTGGAACGGAGTCCAAATGGAATAAAATACCCGAAATAAATTTTTCCATAACGGAAGAAGATCGGGAGACTTGAGGGCCAAGGTAGGGGGCCCACAGGGAGCCCACAAGCCCTGTTGCCGCGGCCAGGGGCCCGCCACAACCAAGCTTGTGGCCTCCCTGGCGCTCCCCTGCCCTAGCTCTTTGGCCTATAAATTCCCTAAAAATCCAGAAAAAATCAGGGCATCCACGAAAACACTTTTCCGCCACCGCAAGCTTCCATTTCCGCGAGATCTCATCTGCAGACCCTTCCTGGTGCCCTGCCGGAGGGGACTTTGGGGTTGGAGGGCTTCTACATCAACATCATCGCCTCTCCAATGACTCGTGAGTAGTTTACTTCAGACCTACGGGTCCGTAGTTAGAAGCTAGATGGCTTCTTCTCTCTCTTGGATCTTCAATACAAAGTTCTCCATGATCTTCATGGAGATCAATCCGATGTAATCCTCTTTGGCGGTGTGTTTGCCGAGATCCGATGAATTGTGGATTTGTGATCAGATTATCTATGAATTATATTTGAGTCTTTGCTGATTTCTTATATGCATGATTTGATATCCTTGTAAGTCTCTCCGAGTCTTGGGTTTTATTTGGCCAACTAGATCTATTATTCTTGCAATAGGAGAAGTGCTTGGTTTTGGGTTCATATCGTGTGGTGACCTTTCCCAGTGACAGAAGGGGCAGCAAGGCACGCATCATGTTGTTGCCATCAAGGGTAACAAGATGGGCTTTTATCGTAGATATGAGATTGTCCATCTACATCATGTCATCTTGCTTAAGGCGTTACTCTGTTCTCATGAACTTAATACACTAGATGCATGCTGGATAGCGGTCGACATGTGGAGTAATAGTAGTAGATGCAGAAAGTATCGGTCTACTTGTTTTGGACGTGATGCCTATAGATATAATCATTGCCTTAGATAACATCACGACTTTGTGCGGTTCTATCAATTGCTCGACAATAATTCGTTCACCCACCGTCTACTTGCTTTCATGAGAGAAGCCACTAGTGAACACTACGGCCCCCGGGTCTATTCACAACTATCGTTTCCACTTTCACGTTTACTTTGCTTTGTTTACTCTTTGCTTTCAGTTCTCACTTTGCAAACAATCTATAAGGGATTGACAACCCCTTCATAGCGTTGGGTGCAAGCTCATTGTGTTTGTGCAGGTAGTTGAACTCTCGTCCTACTGGATTGATACCTTGGTTCTCAAACTGAGGGAAATACTTACCGCCGCTGTGCTACATCACCCTTTCCTCTTCAAGGGAACACCAACGCAAGGCTCCAAGGCCGCGGGGAAATCATTTGCATATTTGCTAAGGAAGTCCCTATAGGCGTAGCCGTAGCAGTAGGATTTCTGGCGCCGTTGCGAGGGAAGGTCTGTTGTCGCAGTAGCAGAAGGATTTCTGGCACCGTTGCCGGGGAGGAGATCTTTCCAAGTAGGTGTCACAAACTCATCTCTTGCATTTACCTTTTTTGCCAGTTGCCTCTTGTTTTCCTCTCCCCCACTTCACATTTGCCGTTTCCTTTTGCCTTTTGCCTTTTTGACGTTCTCTTTTGCCCGCTTACTTCCTGCTCGTTCGTGTGTGGGATAGTCCATCAATGGCTAGACCCACCACTCCAAACGATACCCGTGAGAACAAAGTTCTCAATTTCGGGCAGAATGAGGAAGAAAATTTAAAGGACGCTTGGTACAGGATTTGCAATGCTCAAAGTAGATCTACTCGTAAGCAATCCAGTACCGTTCTTTTTCACAGTTTTTATGTTGGAATCTCTCCTTGGAATAGGCATATCCTTGATACCATCGTAGGTGGGAATTTTTTGGGGAGCCATACTGTTGACTCCTATGGAGCTATCATGAATTTGGTAGGCTCACCCCCGCTCATGGTTAATGGAACCACCTTGACCTAGGAACACGTGATGCAAAGGCTTGACCCTATTGAAAACAAAATTGCCACAATTGAACTTATTGAGGGTTTGGGCAGAAAGATCCACAAAAAAATTACTCAGTATGGATCCAAAGAGGGAATGATCTTGAAAAATTTAAGGGAGAAGGAACCTATAGTTAATGATTCCTCTAGAATTGGCAAACTAGAAGATGCCATAACCAACTTGGGTTCCGCTTTTTCCCTGTGCAAAATACTCCAAATCTCACTCTCAAAAAGACCGTCAAGTATGTTTTTCTTCCTAAAGCTAGTGGTGAGTCATCCAATAAAGATGAAGATCTTAAGATGATAAATGATCACGCTACTTATGGTTTGAGCACCAAAGATGACTATACGTGATTCCATCACCTTATGCCTAGCAAAGGGTGTTAAACAATAGCGCTTGTTGGGAGGCAACCCAACGAATCTATCTTTTTTCTTTCTTTTTTTGCGTTTTCCACACTTTCATAATTCTGTTATGATTGTGTTTTTTGTGTTTCTTTTTGCGTTTGTGCCAAGAAAAACGGTTATGATTAGTCTTGGGGATGATCGTTTGGTCATGCTGGAAAAGACAGAAAATTTCTGCTCATGAAAAGAATTTTCATTTTTTTCTGTAAGAGCTTTTGAGGTGATTCTTTTTGCTGCTGATTGCTACACAAATTCTTCAGACTTTCGTAATTGTTCAGAAGTTTTGAAGTACCAGAAGTCTACAAAGTATACAGATTGCTACAGACTGGTGTGTTGTTAACTGGTTCTGTTTTTGTTGAGTTGGTTGCTTATTTTGATGAAACTATGGATAGTATCGGCGGGGGGGGGGGGTATTAGCCATGGAAGATTGAAAATACAGTAACCCAACATCAACATAAGTAGAATTTAAGTTCGCTACTGACGGGGATATAGCCCTAGGGTAGGGTCATAGGTCTGACCAATACGTCCTACCCAAGGACACCTCATTATTAGTTTAAAGGACTACAAGGGAAATTCCTACTGGATCGTGACAACATCTAATCCACTCGGTACGGATCCACTCAGACAAGTACATTCCATCCACTCGGATGACAGTCATCCACTCGGCCGTATGACTCACTCGGTCATGCAAATACCAACAGTCGGCAAGACATCTGTAGTGGGTTGACATTATGGCATCAATGCCCCATCTTGTAACATAAGAGGTGAGGAGGTGGCGCACTCTATATAAGCCACCCCCCTCCACATAGCTAAGGGGGATCTTCTTCTCCTCCTTCGGGCTCATTCTTTCCCTCGAGCTCTAGCTCTCTTTCTATACCATGTAACTCATGTCCATGACAGATAAAACAAAGCCTCTCCGGAGCACGAGACGTAGGGTTGTTATCTCCACTGTGAGAGGCCCGAACTCGCTAAAACCACCGTGTCACCCATGTGCATCTTGATAGATCATGCTCCGTTATCCTACCCCCTTTCTATTGTCGGAATCGTTACCACGACATTTGGCGCCCATCGTGGGGCATGGCGTCTATCGAGCCATGATGCATATGGTTATTCCTTCAACCACCGGCGTCGTCCGCCTCATGGTTGTCATGCGCGGCCACCGGCGTCCTTCGCCTTATGGTCGTCGTGCGCAGCCACCGACGTCCGCTGCCTCATCGTTGTTGTGCGCGGCCACCGGCGTCCTCCGCCTCGGTCATCGTGTGCGGCCACCGGCATCGTCCCGATCATGGTCGTCACGCGCGGCCACCAGCGTCCTCCGCCTCATCGTCATCACACGCGACCGCCGGCGTCTTCCGCTTCATTGTTGTCACCTTCGGCTTCATCTGCAAAGCCTTCGCCGAAGGCTCACACACGTACGGCTGCTAAAGCTCGTCCAGGTCCGTCAGGAGACAGTGCACGACGACTGGTTGTCTGCGCTCGGCCTGGCTCCGCGGGCGTCGAAGCGCCGCTCCGACCGGCGGGCAGCTCCAGCTCGCCGAGCAGTGAAACGCGGCTACCAGTGCTCCCGTTGGCCTCGCCATTGGCTGCACCGTCCTGTGTTTGAGCTACGGCCAGCCGCTCGTCCACCTCGTCGGCACCACTCAGCTGCCGACTGATTCCGGTCAGACCAGTCGTCTCTTCTGCGACAGAGCTCTTAGGACTCCAACCTGTTTCTTCAACTCCCTTCGCATGCATTCAGTAACTTCCATATTTTAATTTCGAATTACATGCATGGTCAGACCGGCCGTTTCCACTAACGCCTCTTGCATGCAGTTCAAGACGTGTCTACTCCATGTTTTAATTTTGAATTACATGCATGGCTAGATCGACCCTTTCCACTAACGCCTCTTGCATGCAGTTCAAGATGTGTCTACTCCATGTTTTAATTTCGAATTACATGCATGGCCAGACCGGCCGTTTCCACTAACGCCTCTTGCATGCAGTTCAAGACGTGTCTACTCCATGTTTTAATTTCGAATTACATGCATGGCCAGACCGGCCGTTTCCACTAACGCCTCTTGCATGCAGTTCAAGACGTGAGGCAACTCCTTCAATGCCCTAGACGTGGGAGCCACTACTTGATTACGTGCATGCAGGAGTCAGCGCAAAAGCCAGGAAGGGCCACGCCTCCACGCGGGCAACGGTTTCTTTCCCGGTCGCTGGCTGCTGGACATGGCCATTTTTTCCTCTAAACCATGCAAGAAATTATTTCAGATGAATTTTGCATACAGATGACCAACATGCTGTGACTCGGTCGCCCTACATGTTGTCCCTCGGTCGGACGCGCCGTCATCACTCGGCCGCTCTGCGCACTGTCGCTCAGTCGGACATGCATCGTCCGCACTCGGCCGCCCCACGCGTCGTCACTCCGTCGGACGCTTCGTCATCACTCGGCCGCCCTGCATGCCGTCATGCAGTCGGACGCGTCGTGAGCACTCGGTCGCCCCGCGCGCCGCCCCTTAGTCGGATGTCTCGTCATCACTCAGCCGCCCTGCATGTTGTCACTCAGTCGGACGCGTCGTCAGCGCTCAGCCGCCCTGCGCGCCGTCCCTCACTCAGGTCCGTCGTCAACACTCGGTAGCTTCGCGCATCGCCAGTCAGCAAGACAAGCCATCCTCACTCGGCTGGAGACTCCTTCATCACTCGACAGCTCCGCGTGCCGCCACTCGATTGGACGCTCTTTCGTCACTCGGCAGCTCCGCGTGCCGCCACTCGATTGGACGCTCTTTCATCACTCGGCAGCTTCGCGTGTCGTCACTCGGCTGGAGGCTCCTTCGTCACCTGGTTGCTCTGCGAGTCGTCACTCGGCCGCCCCGCGTGTCGCCACTCAGCTAGACACATCTTCATCGCTTGACCGCCCAACACGTCGCCACTCAGCCGGACGTGTCTACTTCGCTCGACCGCCCCGCGCGTCGTCAGGCAGCTAAGTCATTTTTTCACAGACTGCATTCTATTAAATAATCATTACCGAGTGTCGAGGAAGTCGCACATGACGTTCACTCGGAGGCCACGCCGCTGCGTGTACCTCTGCACTCGGTTGTTTATTTTTATGTGGGAACACTTCACTTCCGCTTTGTTTGGGTCCAGTACACAAACGAGTTCAGCCGGATCCTTCACTCTTTTAGACTCTTGTTGGTTCCGAACTAGCAATCACGTGGCACACCCAGCGGGTGTCTATGGGTGCAATTTAGACGAACTATTTCAGAAAAGATCATATTACTTTGATAATTTTTTATGCTGGCTTGTGCTATTTTTCATACATAGGTTACTCGACGCATCCGTGCGCCATCCTCGTCGCTGCTCAGGCTCAGTCGCCGCAACGATCATTCATGCGTTTTCACGTGTTCGGAAGCCCCTTCAATGACGTAGTGGACACGGCCGCCCCGCGGGCCGTCAGTGGGTCGGACGCCTCCTCGACATACATCACTTGGCCGCCCCGCGCGTTGCCACTCAGCCAGAATCGTCTACCTCACTCGGATGCCATGCGCATCGCCACTCCGTGTCGCACGTCTTCATCATTCGGCTGCCCCGCGCGCCACCGCTCAGCTTAGCTGTGATTCTGTATCGCCTAAGTTAAAACAACTCTGAGTGCGGACATGCTCCACACTCGGGGGCTTAGCTCCGACTCCGTATCGCCTAAGTTAAAAACAACTCCGAGTGCGGACATGCTCCACACTCGGGGACTTAGCTGCGACTCTGTATCGCCTAAGTTAAAAACAACTCCGAGTGCGGATATGCTCCACACTCGGGGGCTTAGTTGCGACTTCGTATTACCTAAGTTGAAAACAACTCCGAGTGCGGACATGCTCCACACTCGGGGGCTTAGCTGCGACTCCGTATCGCCTAAGTTGAAAACAACTCCGAGTGCGGACATGCTCCACACTCGGGGGCTTAGCTGCGACTCCGTATCGCCTAAGTTAAAAACAACTCCGAGTGCGGACATGCTCCACACTCGGAGACTTAGCTACGACTCCGTATTGCCTAAGTTAAAAACAACTCCAAGTGCGGACATGCTCCACACTCGGGGGCTTAGCTGCGACTCCGTATCGCCTAAGTTAAAAACAACTCTGAGTGCGGACATGCTCCACACTCGGGGGCTTAGTTGCGACTCCGTATCGCTTAAGTTAAAAACAACTCCGTGTGCGGACATGCTCCACACTCGGCGACTTAGCTACGACTCCGTATCGCCTAAGTTAAAAACAACTCCGAGTGCGGACATGCTCCACACTCGGGGGCTTAGCTGCGACTCCGTAACGCCTAAGTTAAAAACAACTCCGAGTGCGGACATGCTCCACACTCGGGGACTTAGCTGCGACTCCGTACCGCCTAAGTTAAAAACAACTCCGAGTGCGGACATGCTCCACACTCGGGGGCTTAGCTGCGACTCCGTATCACCTAAGTTAAAAAAAACTCCGAGTGCGGACATGCTCCACACTCGGGGACTTAGCTGCGACTCTGTATCGCCTAAGTTAAAAACAACTCCGAGTGCGGACATGCTCCACACTCGGGGGCTTAGCTGCGACTCCGTATCGCCTAAGTTAAAAAACTCCGAGTGCGGACATGCTCCACACTCGGGGACTTAGTTGCGACTCCGTATCGCCTAAGTTAATAACAACTCCAAGTACGGACACGCTCCATACTCGAGAACTTTGTTGTGAGTCCGTATCGCCTAAGTTAAAAACTACTCCGAGTACAGACATGCTCCACACTCGGGAACTTAGCTGCGACCCCGTATCGCCTAAGTTAAAAAATACAATCGGAGACTTGACTTTGATCCAAAAATCATAAGATGCAGATTCTATAAACATTCAACATAACGAGCACTGGAAGTCTTAAACCCTCTGCCAGACTCATCTAGTCCGACAGAGGCTCGGGGACTACACCCAGTGGGTGCACTTAGCGTGCCCCCACTAGAAGAGAAATACAAAAAAGAAACATTCTGTTGGTCAGGTCCACCAACAACATCCAAGTTCAACAGATTCAACAGATTCCAACCGACTACCAGCAGTCAGTCAGAGTCTCAAGATCCTGTTGGGCACTCGGATCTACTTCAATTCTTAAGTTCACTCGGACATACTACTCAGAGGAATCGATCAGGGCAAATGATGAAGACTTCAATCAACGCATAATTTTGCAAGGCCCTGAAGCACGTTCAAGTTCGGTCTACTGCTACAAGATTTACATCGACACCTTCACCACTCGGACCCTGATCCATTCGGGGGCTAATGACGGGGATATAGCCCTAGGGTAGGGTCATAGGTCTGACCAATACGTCCTACCCAAGGACACCTCATTATTAGTTTAAAGGACTACAAGGGAAATTCCTACTGGATCGTGACAACATCTAATCCACTTGGTACGGATCCACTCAGACAAGTACATTCCATCCACTAGGATGACAGTCATCCACTCGGCCGTATGACTCACTCGGTCATGCAAATACCAACAGTCAGCAAGACAACTGTAGTGGGTTGACATTATGGCATCAATGCCCCGTCTTGTAACATAAGAGATGAGGAGGTGGCGCACTCTATATAAGCTGCCCCCCTCCACATAGCTAAGGGGGATCTTATTCTCCTCCTTCGGGCTCATTCTTTCCCTCGAGCTCTGGCTCTCTCTATATACCATGTAACTCATGTCCATGACAGATAAAACAAAGCCTCTCCGGAGCACGAGACGTAGGGTTGTTATCTCCACTGTGAGAGGCCCAAACTCGCCAAAACCACCGTGTCACCCATGTGCATCTTGATAGATCATGCTCCATTATCCTACCCCCTTTCTATTGTCGGAATCATTACCACGACAGCTACAGTACCAAAGGAAGTGGTGGTTTGCTTTCTTATACTAATGTTATCACGAGTTTCTGTTTAAGTTTCGTGTTGTGAAGTTTTCAAGTTTTGGGTGAAGTTCTTATGGACAAAAAGATAAAGACTAGCAAGTGCTCAAGCTTCGGGATGCCCAAGGCACCCCAATTTTATTCAAGGATGTCGTAAAAACCTAAGCTTGGGGAAGCCCCGGGAAGGCATCCCCTCTTTCTGTTGGGGAACGTCGCATGGGAAACAAAAAATTTCCTACGCGCACGAAGACCTATCATGGTGATGTCCATCTACGAGAGGGGATTTCCGATCTACGTACCCTTGTAGATCGCACAGCAGAAGCGTTAAGAAACGCGGTTGATGTAGTGGAACGTCCTCACGTCCCTCGATCCGCCCCGCGAACCGTCCCACGAACCGTCCCGCGATCCGTCCCACGATCCGCTCCGATCTAGTGCCGAACGGACGGCACCTCCGCGTTCAGCACACGTACAGCTCGACGATGATCTCGGCCTTCTTGATCCATCAAGAGAGACGGAGAGGTAGATGAGTTCTCTGGCAGCGTGACGGCGCTCCGGAGGTTGGTGGTGATCTAATCTCAGCAGGGCTCCGCCCGAGCTCCGCAGAAACGCGATCTAGAGGTAAAACCGTGGAGGTATGTGGTCGGGCTGCCGTGGCAAAAGTTGTCTCAAATCAGCCCTAATACCTCAGTATATATAGGAGGGAGGGGGAGGGAAGAGGAAGCCTCAAACCCTCAAGGTTTGGCCGAAATTGGAGGTGGAGGAGTCCTACTCCAATCCTACTTGGAGTAGGATTCCACCTTCCCACTTGGAAACTCTTTCCACCTTGTGTTTTTCCTTCTCAAACCTTATGGGCCTTAGTGGGAACTTATTCCAGCCCACTAGGGGCTGGTTTACCTCTTCCCATAGCCCATGAGACCCCTTGGGGCGTGACACCCATCCCGATGGTCCCCGGCACCCCTCCCGGCACTCCAGGTACACTACCGATGAGCCCGAAACTTTTCCGGTGACCAAAACAGGACTTCCTATATATCAATCTTTACATCCGGACCATTCCGGAGCTCCTCGTGGCGTCCTGGATCTCATCTGGGACTCCGAACAACATTCGGTAACCAACCATATAACTCAAATACGCATAAAACAACGTCGAACCTTAAGTGTGCAGACCATGCGGGTTCGAGAACTATGTAGACATGACCCGAGTGACTCCTCGGTCAATATCCAATAGCGGGACCTGGATGCCCATATTGGATCCTACATATTCTACGAAGATCTTATTGTTTGAACCTCAGTGCCAATGATTCATATAATCACGTATGTCATTCCCTTTGTCCTTCGGTATGTTACTTGCCCGAGATTCGATCGTCAGTATCCGCATACCTATTTCAATCTCGTTTACCAGCAAGTCTCTTTACTCGTTCCGTAATACAATATCCCGCAACTTACACTAAGTCACATTGCTTGCAAGGCTTGTGTGTGATGTTGTATTACCGAGTGGGCCCCGAGATACCTCTCCGTCACACGGAGTGACAAATCCCAGTCTCGATCCATACTAACTCAACTAACACCTTCGGAGATACCTGTAGAGCATCTTTATAGTCATCCAGTTACGTTGCGACGGTTGATACACACAAAGCATTCCTCCGGTGTCAGTGAGTTATATGATCTCATGGTCATAGGAACAAATACTTGACACGCAGAAAACAGTAGCAACAAAATGACACGATCAACATGCTACGTCTATTAGTTTGGGTCTAGTCCATCACATGATTCTCCTAATGATGTGATCCCGTTATCAACTAACAACACTTGCCTATGGCCAGGAAACCTTGGCCATCTTTGATCAACTAGCTAGTCAACTAGAGGCTTACTAGGGACAGTGTTTTGTCTATGTATCCACACAAGTATTGTGTTTCCAATCAATACAATTATAGCATGGATAATAAACGATTATCGTGAACTAAGAAATATAATAATAACTAATTTATTATTGCCTCTAGGGCATATTTCCAACACTTTCGTCTTCAATCCATCGGTAACGTTACTTGGGTCTTTATTTTTATTCACCACATGTTATGTGTTTTGCTTGGAGCGTCTTGTATCGTAGGAGTCTTTTATTTTTGTTGTGTGATGACCCACAAGTATAGGGGATCAATCGTAGTCCTTTCGATAAGTAAGAGTGTCGAACCCAACGAGGAGCAGAAGGTTCTGATAAACGGTTTTCAGCAAGGTAATAACTGCAAGCACTGAAAGTAGCGGTAACAAGTGATGGTGTAGCGAGGTGAAACATAGCAAGCGAAAAGTAACAAGTAGTAGCAATGGTGCAGCAAGTGGCCCAATCCATTTTGCACCAAGGGACAAGCCTGAACAAAGTTTTATAGGAGGAAAAACGCTCCCGAGGACACACGGGAATTTCTGTCATGCTAGTTTCATCATGTTCATATGATTCGCGTTGTTACTTTGATAGTTTTATATGTGGGTGGACCGGCGCTTGGGTACTGCCCTTACTTGGACAAGCATCCCACTTATGATTAACCTCTCTCGCAAGCATCCGCAAGTGTTTTGTCTATGTATCCACACAAGTATTGTGTTTCCAATCAATACAATTATAGCATGGATAATAAACGATTATCGTGAACTAAGAAATATAATAATAACTAATTTATTATTGCCTCTAGGGCATATTTCCAACAGTCTCCCACTTGCACTAGAGTCAATAATCTAGTTCACATCACCATGTGATTCCAACGAATCCAACACCCATATAGTTATGGGGTGTGATCACGTCTTGCTCGTGAGAGAGGTTTTAGTCAACGGTTCTGAAACTTTCAGATCCGTGCGTTCTTTACAAATCTTTATGTCATCTTATAGATGCTGCTACTACGTGCTATTCGGAAGTGCTCCAAATATCTACTCTACTATACGAATCCCTTTCACTACTCATTGTTATTCGGATTAGTGTCAAAGCTTGCATCGACGTAACCCTTTACGACGAACTCTTTAACCACCTCCATAATCGAGAAAAATTCCATAGTCCATTAGTTACTAAGGATGAATTTTGACCGCTGCTAGTGATTCAATCATGGATCACTCTCTGTACCTCTCAACATACTTTGAGTCAAGGCACACATCAGGTGCGGTACACAGCATGGCATACTTTAGATTCTACGGCTAAGGCATAGAAGACGACCTTCGTCTATTCTCTTTATTCTGCCGTGGTCGGGTTTTGAGTCTTACTCAAATTCACACCTTACAACGCAACCAAGAACTCCTTCTTTGCTGATCTATTTTGAACTCCTTCAAAAACTTGTCAAGGCCTGCATCTTATTGAAACTTTCATTAAGCGCTTTTGATCTATCTCCATAGATCTTTGATGCTCAACGTTCCAGTAGCGTAATTCAGGTATTCCTTCGAAAACTCCTTTCAAACAACCTTATATGCTTTTACGGAAATTCTACATCACTTCTGATCCACAATATGTCACCCACATATACTTATCAGAAATTCTATAGTGCTCCCACTCACTTCTTTGGAAATACAAGTTTCTCATAAACCTTGTACAAACCCAAAATCTTTGATCATCTCATCAAAGTGTATATTCCAACTCCGAGATGCTTGCACCAGTCCATTGAAGGATCGCTGGAGCTTGCATACTTGCTAGTATCTTTAGGATCGACAAAACCTCATGGTTGTATCACATACAATGTTTTCTCAAGGAAACTATCGAGGAAACAATGTTTTGACATCCTATGTGCAATATTTCATAAATAATGCAACAACTACTAACATAATTCTAACAGACTTTTAGCATCACTACGAGTGAGAAAGTCTCATCATAGTCAACTGTTTGATCTTGTCGGAAACATCTTTGCGACAAGTCGAGCTTTTCTTAATAGTGACTTATCACCATCATCGTCTATCTTCCTTTTAAAGATCCATCGTTACTCAATAGTCCGATGACCATCAAGTAGTTCTTCCAAAGTCTACACTTTGTTTTCATACATGGATCCTCTCTCGGATTTCATGGCCTCCAGCCATTTGTCGGAATTCGGCCCACCATTGCTTTCTTCATAACTCGTAGGTTCACTGTTGCTCAACAACATGACCTCCAAGACAGGGTTACCATACCACTCCGCAGTAGTACGCGACCTTGTCAACCTACGAGGTTTGTAGTCACTTGATCCGATGCTCGATGATCACCATCATCAGCTTTCACTTCAATTGGTGTAGGCGCCACAGGAACAACTTCCTGCGCCCTGCTACACATTGGTCGAAGTGATGGTTCAATAACCTCATCAAGTTCTACCACCCTCCCACTCAATTCTTTCGAGAGAAACCTTTCCTCGAGAAAGGATCCGTTTCTAGAAACAAACACTTTGCTTTTAGATCTGAGATAGGAGATGTACCCAACTGTTTTGGATATCCTATGAAGATGCATTTATCCACTTTGGGTTCGAGCTTATCAGCTGAAACTTTTTCACATAAGTGTCGAAACCCCAAACTTTCAAGAAACGACAGTTTAGATTTCTCTAAACCTCAGTCTATACTGTATCATCTCAACGGAAATACGTGGTGCCCTATTTAAAGTGAATGCGGTTGTCTCTAATGCTTAACCCATAAACGATAGTGGTAATTCGATAAGAGACATCATAGCATGCACCATACCAAATAGTGTGTGGCTGTGACATTCAGACACATCATCACACTATGATGTTCTAGGTGGCATGAACTGCGAAACAATTTCCACATTGTCTTAACTGCGTACCAAAACTCGTAACTCAGATATTCATTTCTATGATCATATCGTAGACAATTTATCCTCTTGTTATGACAAACTTCACTCCGAAACAGAATTTAACTTTTCAATATTTCAGACTTGTGATTCATTAAGCAAATACTCTAGTATCTACTCAAATCGTCATTGAAGCAAGAACATAATGATATCCACTGCGTGCCTCAGAACCCATTGGACTGCATACATCAAAATGTATCACTTCCAACAAGTTACTATGTTATTTCATCTCAATGAAAAGAAGGCCTTGCTCATGTGGTATGATTTGCATGTCACCAGTGATTCAAAATCAAGTGAGTATAAAGATCCATCAGCATGGAGCCTCTTTATGCAATTTATACCAACATGACTCAAGCGGCAGTGCCACAAGTAAGTGGTACTATCATCATTACCTCGTATCTTTTGGCACCAATATCATGAACATGTGTAACACTACGATCGAGATTCAATAAACCATTGAAGGTGATTATTCAAGAAAATAGAGTAACCATTATTCTCTTTAAATGAATAATCGTATTGCAATAAACACGATCCAATCATGTTCATGCTTAACGCAAGCACCAAATAACAATTATTTAGGTTTAACACCAATCCCGATGGTAGAGGGAGCGTGCGACGTTTGATCATATCAACCTTGGAAACACTTCCAGCACGTATCGTCACCTCGCCTTTAGCTAGTCTCCGTTTATGCCGTAGCTTTCATTTCGTGTTACTAATCACTTAGCAACCGAACCGGTATCCAATACCCTCATGCTACTAGGAGTACTAGTAAAGTACACATCAACATCATGTATATCAAATATACTTCTTTCGACTTTTGCCAGCCTTCTTATCTACCAAGTATCTAGAGTTGCTCCGCCTCAGTGACTGTTCCCCTCATTACAGAAGCACTTAGTCTCGGGTTTGGGTTTAATCTTGGGTCTCTTCATTAGTGCAGCAACTGTTTTGCCGTTTCACGAAGTATCCCTTCTAGCCCTTGCCTTTCTTGAAACTTAGTGGTTTTACAAACCATCAACTATTGATGCTCCTTCTTGATTTCTACTTTCGCAGTATCAAACATCGCGAATCGCTCAAGGATCATTGTATGTATCCTTGATATGTTATAGTTCATCATGAAGCTCTCACAGCTTGGTGGCAGTGACTTTGGAGAACTATCACTATCTCATCTGGAAGATTAACTCCCACTTGATTCAAGCGATTGTCGTACTCAGACAATCTGAGCACATGCTCAACGATTGAGCCTTTCTCCTTTACTTTGTGGACAAAGAATCTTGTCGGAGGTCTCGTACCTCTTAACAAGGGCACAAGCATGAAATCACAATTTCATCTCTTTAGAACATCACTTATGTTCCGTGACGTTATACAACATTTTCGGCGCCTTGCTTCTAAGCCATTAAGTATTTTTTGTACTGAACTATCGTGTAGTCATCAGTAACATGTATGTCGGATGTTCACAACATCAACAGACGACGCTCGAGGTGCAGCACACCGAGTGGTGCATTAAGGACATAAGCCTTCTGTGCAGCAACGAGGACAATCCTCGGTTTTACAGACTCAGTCTGCAAAGTTTGCTACTATCAACTTTCAACTAAATTTTCTCTAGGAACATATAAAAACAGTAGAGCTATAGCGCAAGCTACATCGTAATTCGCAAAGACCATTAGACTATGTTCATGACAATTAGTTCAATTAATCATATTACTTAAGAACTCCCACTCAAAAAGTACATCTCTCTAGTCATTTGAGTGGTACATGATCCAAATCCACTATCTCAAGTCCGATCATCACGTGAGTCGAGAATAGTTTCCGTGGTAAGCATCTCTATGCTAATCATATCAACTATACGATTCATGCTCGACCTTTCGGTCTCATGTGTTCCGAGGCCATGTCTGCACATGCTAGGCTCGTCAAGCCTAACCCGAGTGTTCCGCGTGCGCAACTGTTTTGCACCCGTTGTATGTGAACGTTGAGTCTATCACACCCGATCATCACGTGGTGTCTCGAAACGACGAACTGTAGCAACGGTGCACAGTCGGGGAGAACACAATTTCGTCTTGAAATTTTAGTGAGAGATCACCCCATAATGCTACCGTCGTTCTAAGCAAAATAAGGTGCATAAAAGGATTAACATCACATGCAATTCATAAGTGACATGATATGGCCATCATCACGTGCTTCTTGATCTCCATCACCAAAGCACCGGCACGATCTTGTTGTCACCGGCGTCACACCATGGTCTCCATCATCATGATCTCCATCAACGTGTCGCCATCGGGGTTGTCGTGCTACTCATGCTATTACTACTAAAGCTACGTCCTAGCAAAATAGTAAACGCATCTGCAAGCACAAACGTTAGTTATAAAGACAACCCTATGGCTCCTGCCGGTTGCCGTACCATCGACGTGCAAGTCGAAATTTTCTATTACAACATGATCATCTCATACATCCAATATATCACATCACATCGTTGGCCATATCACATCACAAGCATACCCTGCAAAAACAAGTTAGACGTCCTCTAATATTGTTGTTGCATGTTTTACGTGGTGACCATGGGTATCTAGTAGGATCGCATCTTACTTACGCAAACACCACAACGGAGATATATGAGTTGCTATTTAACCTCATCCAAGGACCTCCTCGGTCAAATCCGATTCAACTAAAGTTGGAGAAACTGACACTTGCCAGTCATCTTTGAGCAACGGGGTTACTCGTAGCGATGAAACCAGTCTCTCGTAAGCGTACGAGTAATGTCGGTCCTAGCCGCTTCAATCCAACAATACCGCGGAATCAAGAAAAGACTAAGGAGGGCAGCAAAACGCACATCACCGCCCACAAAAACTTTTCTGTTCTACTCGAGAAGACATCTACGCATGAACCTAGCTCTGATACCACTGTTGGGGAACGTCGCATGGGAAACAAAAAATTTCCTACGCGCACGAAGACCTATCATGGTGATGCCCATCTACGAGAGGGGATTTCCGATCTACGTACCCTTGTAGATCGCACAGCAGAAGCGTTAAGAAACGCGATTGATGTAGTGGAACGTCCTCACGTCCCTCGATCCGCCCCGCGAACCGTCCCACGAACCGTCCCGCGATCCGTCCCACGATCCGCTCCGATCTAGTGTCGAACGGACGGCACCTCCACGTTCAGCACACGTACAGCTCGACGATGATCTCGGCCTTCTTGATCCAGCAAGAGAGACGGAGAGGTAGATGAGTTCTCCGGCAGCGTGACGATGCTCCGGAGGTTGGTGGTGATCTAATCTCAGCAGGGCTCCGCCCGAGCTCCGCAGAAACGTGATCTAGAGGTAAAACCGTGGAGGTATGTGGTCGGGCTGCCGTGGCAAAAGTTGTCTCAAATCAGCCCTAATACCTCAGTATATATAGGAGGGAGGGGGAGGGAAGAGGCAGCCTCAAACCCTCAAGGTTTGGCCGAAATTGGAGGTGGTGGAGTCCTACTCCAATCCTACTTGGAGTAGGATTCCACCTTCCCACTTGGAAACTCTTTCCACCTTGTGTTTTTCCTTCTCAAACCTTATGGGCCTTAGTGGGAACTTATTCCAGCCCACTAGGGGCTGGTTTACCTCTTCCCATAGCCCATGAGACCCCTTGGGGCGTGACACCCCTCCCGATGGTCCCCGGCACCCCTCCTGGCACTCCCGGTACACTACCGATGAGCCCGAAACTTTTCCGGTGACCAAAACAGGACTTCCTATATATCAATCTTTACATCCGGACCATTCCGAAGCTCCTCGTGGCGTCCTGGATCTCATCTAAGACTCCGAACAACATTCGGTAACCAACCATATAACTCAAATACGCATAAAACAACATCGAACCTTAAGTGTGCAGACCCTGCGGGTTCGAGAACTATGTAGACATGACCCGAGTGACTCCTCGGTCAATATCCAATAGCGGGACCTGGATGCCGATATTGGATCCTACATATTCTATGAAGATCTTATCGTTTGAACCTCAGTGCCAATGATTCATATAATCACGTATGTCATTCCCTTTGTCCTTCGGTATGTTACTTGCCCGAGATTCGATCGTCAGTATCTGCATACCTATTTCAATCTCGTTTACCAGCAAGTCTCTTTACTCGTTCCGTAATACAAGATCCCGCAACTTACACTAAGTCACATTGCTTGGAAGGCTTGTGTGTGATGTTGTATTACCGAGTGGGCCCCGAGATACCTCTCCGTCACACGAAGTGACAAATCCCAGTCTCGATCCATACTAACTCAACTAACACCTTCGGAGATACCTGTAGAGCATCTTTATAGTCACCTAGTTACGTTGCGACGTTTGATACACATAAAGCATTCCTCCGGTGTCAGTGAGTTATATGATCTCATGGTCATAGGAACAAATACTTGACACGCAGAAAACAGTAGCAACAAAATGACACGATCAACATGCTACGTCTATTAGTTTGGGTCTAGTCCATCACATGATTCTCCTAATGATGTGATCCCGTTATCAAGTAACAACACTTGCCTATGGCCAGGAAACCTTGGCCATCTTTGATCAACGAGCTAGTCAACTAGAGGCTTACTAGGGACAGTGTTTTGTCTATGTATCCACAAAAGTATTGTGTTTCCAATCAATACAATTATAACATGGATAATAAACGATTATTGTGAACTAAGAAATATAACAATAACTAATTTATTATTGCCTCTAGGGCATATTTCCAACACTTTCGTCTTCAATCCATCGGTAACGTTACTTGGGTCTTTATTTTTATTCACCACATGTTATGTGTTTTGCTTGGAGCGTCTTGTATCGTAGGAGTCTTTTATTTTTGTTGTGTGATGACCCACAAGTATAGGGGATCAATCGTAGTCCTTTCGATAAGTAAGAGTGTCGAACCCAACGAGGAGCAGAAGGTTCTGATAAACGGTTTTCAGCAAGGTAATAACTGCAAGCACTGAAAGTAGCGGTAACAAGTGATGGTGTAGCGAGGTGAAACATAGCAAGCGAAAAGTAACAAGTAACAAGTAGTAGCAATGGTGCAGCAAGTGGCCCAATCCCTTTTGCACCAAGGGACAAGCCTGAACAAAGTTTTATAGGAGGAAAAACGCTCCCGAGGACACACGGGAATTTCTGTCATGCTAGTTTCATCATGTTCATATGATTCGCGTTGTTACTTTGATAGTTTTATATGTGGGTGGACCGGCGCTTGGGTACTGCCCTTACTTGGACAAGCATCCCACTTATGATTAACCTCTCTCGCAAGCATCCGCAACTACAAAAGAAGAATTAAGACAAAGGCTAACCATAGCATTAAACTAGTGGATCCAAATCAGCCCCTCACGAAGCAACACATAGACTGGGGTTTAAGCTTCTGTCACTCCAGCAACCCATCATCTACTTACTACTTCCCAATGCCTTCCTCTAGGCCCAAGTATGGTGAAGTGTTATGTAGTCGACGTTCACATAACACCACTAGAGGAAAAGACAACATACAACATATCAAAATACCGAACGAATATCAAACTCACGTGACTATTATTAACACGACTTATCCCATGTCATCAGGAACAAAACTAACTACTCACAAAACATAATCATAATCATGATTAGAGGTGTAATGAATAGCATCAAGGATCTGAACATAAACTCTTCCACCAAGTAATCCAACTAGCATCAACTACGAAGAGCAATCACCACTACTAGCAACCTTACAAGTACCAATCGGACTTGCGAGACGAAGATTGGTTACAATAGATGAACTAGGGATTGGAGAGGAGATGGTGCTGATGAAGATGTTGATGAAGATGCCTCCCCTCCGATGATAGGAGTGTTGGTGATGACGATGGCGACGATTTCCCTCTCTGGGAGGAAAGTTTCCCCGGCAGGATCGTCCTGCCGAAGCTCTAGATTGGATCTGCTCAAGTTCCGCCTCGTGGCGGCGGCGAAACCACAAAAAAGCTCCCGTCTGATTTTTTTTAGACCAAAACTCTTCATATAGCAAAAGAGGGGGGCTAGTGGGCTGTAAGGGAGCCCACAAGCCCCCACTCTGCCACCAGGGGGTGGTGGCGGTGGCAGGGGTTGTGGCGCCCTGGCAGCCCCCCTCCGGTACTTCTTTCGCCCAGTATTTTTTATATAATCCCAAAAAAGTCCACGTAACTTTTCAGGGCATTTGGAGATGTGCAGAATAGTGAACTAGGATTTGCTCCTTTTCCAGTCCAGAATTCCAGCTGCCTGAATTCTCCCTCTTCAAATAAACCTTGCAAAATAAGAGAGAAAAGGCATAAATATGGTACCACAAGTAATATAACAGCCCAAAAAGCAATAAATATCAAGATGAAAGCATGATGCAAAATGGACGTATCAACTCCCCCAAGCTTAGACCTCGCTTGTCCTCAAGCGAAAACCAAGTTCCATAAACATGTCCACATGTTGAGGGACGAAGGTGTCGATAAAACATAATACGGACATGAGGGCATCATGATCACACATAGAACAACAATACATAATAAAGATTCTTATGGGAAAGTAGCAATTCCTTGACAAAGCAAAGCATGAAGCAAAAACCTTACCGGGAAGTAACCAACAACAGTCCGAAATCATTGAAGCAATTGCAATTTATCATAACATCAGAAAGAGTCAAATAAGAGCTTGTAAGGCAAATCCACATACTCAATCATCTCTTTTGTTTTCCACAATTGTTACAACTCACGTGGTACTCATGGTGTCGAAGTTTCAGCTGGACACAGAGGAAGATAGGGGCTTATAGTTTTGCCTCCCAATGGTTCACCTCAAGGGTAAAGTCAACAACAATAAAGCATAAGTACTCAACTCCAAGTTGATATATGAATATATATCTTTCCCAAACATGTGACGATAGCCAAGACAAAGGCAAAAATAGGGAATTGGTGAAGATCACCATGACTCTTACAAGGGCAAAAAGTAAAGGTACAAGATAGGCCCTTCGCAGAGGGAAGCAGAGGTTGTCATGCACTTTTGAGGTTTGAATGCGTGTCCTCTTAGTGCGAAGGAGCG
Organism: Hordeum vulgare subsp. vulgare; assembly: GCF_904849725.1. NCBI lineage: Eukaryota > Viridiplantae > Streptophyta > Magnoliopsida > Poales > Poaceae > Hordeum > Hordeum vulgare. The sequence continues at coordinate 73,701,833 of NC_058524.1, read as the reverse complement.
TCCCTTTATATTGCCTCCTGTGACAAAGAACTTTATTATGCAGTCTGTCGCTTTTATGTCTTCCTCATCACAGGTTCGTACAAAGCTTATTTTCCACACACTAGTAGATCATACATATTAGAGAGGAATTTTTATTGCATGCACCGATGACAACTTACTTGAAGGATCTTATTCAATCCATAGGTAGGTATGGTGGACTCTCATGGCAAAACTGGGTTGGAGGTTTATGGATGCACAAGTAGTATGTCTACTTGGTGCGGGAGTTTTGGCTAATATGAGGTGGAAGAAATCGTCACATGCTAAGGGATCTCTAATCATATAACATTGTTTGGAACCAAGCAAACGCAATTCATTATGTTGTCTTCCTTGTCCAACATCTACTCCTAAGCATGTAATAGTTTTGTGAGTACTCACAATTGTAAAAAGTGTCTAAGATGATATATCTATATGTGAACCTCTCTTTCCTTATTACTTCTTATTAATTGCAACAATGACTGAGGTCTATGTTGATTTATTCTCAACAAGTTCCAATCATCATACGTGTCATAAGTGAAGTTATCACTTTCCATAAGATCGTCTCATGATCTTTCATGCTATCGTTCTTTTCATACTTTTGATCATGGCACAAAGCAAAGCCCTTGACTAAGACACTCTTTATTATATAGATCGTAAGCTCGAATACATCGGGGGAGAAAAAAAAGTAAAAGACTCAAACTAAAAACTAAAGACTTATTCCTCTAAGGGAAGAAATAAAAACTGAGACGGAAAGAACTAAAAGAAAGGTAAAAGCAAAAGATATAAAGGTGATACGATACCAGGGCAACTCCCCCAAGCTTGGCAGAAGCCAAGGGGATTACCCATAACAATGCTTAGTTGTCTTCCTTCGGTGGTGATGGTGGTGGAGTTGTTGAAGCAGTCTTGAGCTTGTCTAATTTCCACTTGAGCAAAAAGTTATGCTCCCTTAGATCGTCATTTTCCTCCTCAAGTTTCAACACTCTATGGCAAAGTTCCTGCTTACCCTCCTGCAAGAAACGAGAAGGGATAAACAAGGTCTTAGGCTTCTTCCTATGGTCAGGGAGGCTTGACTTCTTGAGCTCCACATGGGTGTTTGCAGGTTGAGGTAGAGGAGCCTCCTCTTCATCGGAACTCGTTTGCTCCTTCCCTTTGGGCTCATAGTCCTCTTCCTCATTAGTGGTCGAGCCATATGGTTCCAAGTCCCCATAGACCTTGGGGTTAGCAAGGTAGTCAGCCACGTAGCTCTCTCCCTCTGAATCTTGAGAAGACATCTTGACCTAGATCTGCGGCAGAACAAGCTCAAAACTAAAACAGAGGAAAACTACGCGATACTGAGATCAAAACCTTCGGGCGAGTATATATTGATTTTTTTTCTGGGCCAGAAGGAGTCCTCCGCAAGAAAATGGAGTCCGGGAGGCACACGAGGTACCCACAAGCTTGCCCTCCGCCACCAGGGGGTAGGGGGGCGGTGGCAGGGCTTGTGGCCGCCTCGTTCGCTCTCCGGACTGCTTTTTATTTTTATAATTTTCCAAAAATTCCAAAACGGAGGAAATTTCCTATTGGAAAATCATCGGGGTCCAATTTCTTACCGAAACAGATACCTCTTTGTTTTCAGGGTCTGAAACAGGCTGATAAACATCCCTTATGTACTCCTCTCGAGTTATGACATTGATGATATTGGTCTCAACATTTATGGGAGTACCAGAGATGTAATGCTTGATTCTTTGCCCATTTACCACTCTAGGAAAATTTCCTTCCGTGTTATTGATTTTGATTGCACCGGAACGATATACTTCCGCGATAACATAGGGACCTTCCCATTTAGAGAGAAGCTTGCCTGCAAAGAATCTCAAACGAGAATTGTATAGCAAGACAAAATCACCTACATTGAACTATCGTTTTTGTATTCGTTTGTCGTGCCATCTCTTAACCTTTTCCTTGAAAAACTTGGCATTCTCATATGCCTGGGCCCTCCATTCATCTAATGAGCTGATATCAAACAACCGCTTCTCACCGGCAAGTTTGAAATCAAAGTTGAGCTCTTTGATTGCCCAATAAGCTTTGTGTTCCAGCTCAAGAGGTAAATGACAGGCCTTACCGTAAACCATTTTATATGGTGACATGCCCATGGGATTCTTATAAGCAGTCATATAAGCCCATAGTGCATCGTCAAGTTTGCTAAACCAATTCTTTCGAGATCTATTGACGGTCTTTTGTAGGATCAATTTGATCTCCCTATTACTCAACTCCACTTGACCACTAGACTCAGGATGATAAGGAGATGCAACTCTATGGTTGACATCATACTTAGCGAGCATCTTGCAGAAAACACCATGTATGAAGTGTGAACCGCCATCAGTCATCAAATATCTAGGGACTCCAAATCTTGGGAAAATGACTTCTTTAAGCATCTTAATAGAGGTGTGGTGATCAGCATTTTTAGTGGGGATAGCTTCTACCCACTTAGTAACGTAATCCAAAGCAACTAAGATGTGAGTGTACCCATTGGAACTCGGGAAGGGTCCCATATAATCAAAGCCCCAGACATCAAATGGTTCAATGACAAGTGAATAGTTCATAGGCATTTCCTGACGCTTACTGATATTCCCTATTCTTTGGCATTCGTCACAAGACAAGACAAACTTACGGGCATCCTTGAAGAGAGTGGGCCAATAGAAACCTGATTGCAATACCTGATGGGCAGTTCTATCTCCAGCATGGTGTCCTTCGTAGGCTTCAGAATGACACTTCTGCAAGATCTGTCCCTGTTCATGTTCACGCACACAACGTCTAATAACACCATCTAGTCCTTCCTTATAAAGGTGAGGATCATCCCAAAAGTAGTGTCTCAAATCAAAGAAGAATTTCTTCTTTTGCTGATAGGCGAAACTGGGTGGTATGTATTTGGCTACGATATAGTTTGCATAATCGGCATACCACGGTGCACTATGTGAAGTGCGAATGACATTTAATTGCTCATCAGGAAAGCTATCATCAATAGGTAGTGGGTCATCAAGGACATTCGCTAGCCTAGACATATTATCTGCTACAGGGTTATCAGCACCCTTTCGGTCAACGACGTGCAAATCAAATTCCTCTAGCAGGAAAACCCATCCGATTAGCCTAGGCTTAGCGTCCTTCTTCTCCATAAGGTACTTAATAGCAGCATGATCGGAGTGAATAGTGACTTTGGAGTCAACTATATAAGATCTGAACTTTTCACATGCAAACACGACTGCTAAAAATTCCTTCTCCGTAGTGGCATAGTTTCTTTGGGCAGTGTCTAGAGTTCTACTAGCGTAGTGAATAACATTCAACTTCTTGTCAACTCTTTGTCCTAGAACAGCACCAACAGCATAATCACTAGCGTCACACATGATTTTGAAGGGCAAGTTCCAGTTAGGTGGTTGAACAATAGGTGCGGTTATCAAAGCCTTCTTAAGTATTTCGAAAGCTTCCTCACAATCCTCATCAAAAACAAAAGGAATATCCTTCTGCAAGAGGTTGGTAAGAGGCCTAGAAATCTTAGAGAAGTCTTTAATGAACCTTCTATAGAAACCAGCATGACCTAGCAAACTTCGTATACCTCTGATATCTATGGGGCAAGGCATTTTCTCAATTGCATCAACCTTAGCCTTATCAACTTCAATGCCTCTCTCAGAAATTTTGTGTCCTAAGACGATACCTTCATTAACCATAAAGTGGCACTTCTCCCAATTCAAGACGAGATTGGTCTCTTCGCATCTGTGTAAGACTCGATCAAGGTTGCTGAGGCAATCATCAAAGGAAGACCCGTAAACGGAGAAATCATCCATGAAAACCTCAACAATCTTTCACAAAAGTCAGAGAATATTGCCATCATACATCTTTGAAACGAGGCAGGTGCATTGCATAAGCCAAAAGGCATACGTCTATAAGCAAAGGTACCGAAGGGGCAGGTGAAAGTGGTTTTCTCCTGATCAGATTGTGCAACAGGTATTTGCGAGAACCCTGAATAACCGTCTAGAAAGCATAAGTGTGTGTGTTTTGATAGCCTTTCTAGCATTTGGTCGATAAACGGCAAAGGATAATGATCTTTCCTGGTTGCCTTGTTCAGTTTCCGGAAGTCTATCACCATTCTATAGCCGGTAATAATCCTTTGTGGGATTAGTTCATCCTTATCATTAGGAACGACGGTGATACCTCCCTTCTCAGGTACGCAATGTACTGGACTTACCCAATCACTATGAGCAACAGGATAAATGATTCCTGCTTCCAGAAGCTTTAATATTTCTTTTCTAACGACCTCTTTCATCTTAGGATTTAATCTCCTTTAATGATCAGCAACTGGTTTGAACTCAGGATTCGTTTTAATCTTGTGCTGACATAGAGTAGGACTAATACCCTTAAGATCATCAAGAGTATATCCAATTGCAGCATGCTGCTTCCTCAGAGTTTTTAGTAACTTCTTCTCTTCGGGCTCTGAGAGGAGAGCACTAATAATAACAGGATATATCTCCTTCTCATCAAGATAGGCATACTTAAGAGTATCAGGCAACTGTTTGAGCTCGAACACAGGATCACCCTTTCGTGGGGGAGGATCCCCAAGCAGTTCAACAGGCAGATTATTCTTGAGAATAGGATATTGTTCTAAGACAATTTTATCTATCTCATCTCTCTCCTCCATATGCATATCATTTTCATGCTCAAGAAGATATTGCTCTAAAGGATCCGTAGGAGGTACGGCAATAGAGGCAAGAGCAATGATTTCATCTCTACCAGACGACTCTCTTTCATGGGGTTGTCTTCCAAACTTGGAGAAGTTAAATTCATGAGACACACCCTCGAAACTAAGAGTGACGGTGTGCTTAATGCAATCAATGTGAGCATCGACAGTGTTGAGAAAGGGTCAGCCAAATATGATGGGACAAAAGCTATCTTGTGCAGTACCAAGGACGAGGAAATCAGTAGGATACTTCGTCTTACCACACAGGACTTCTATGTCTCTCACAATTCCCAGAGGGCAGATAGTGTCTCTATTAGCTAGCGTAATAGTGACATCAATGGGTTCTAACTCAGCAGGTGCAATCTCATCTTTGATTTCATCATATAGAGAACAGGGTATTGCACTAACACTAGCTCCCATATCACATAAACCATGGTAACAGTGATCTCCTATCTTGACAGAAACAACGGGCAGGCAAACTACAGGTTCGTATTTGTCTTTCGCGCGATGTTTAGCAATTCTAGCAGAGTCCTCACAGAATTTGATAACATGCCCATCTATGTCTTCGGCTAAGAGATCTTTGATAATAGAAACACTAGGTTCAACTCTAATCTCCTCAGGGGGTGCAAGTGATCTAATGTAACCCCTACGTATCACAATTGGAGCTTTAGAATAATCCTTTATCCTAGCAGGGTATGGTGGTTTCTCGGTGTAAGCACAAGGAACAACAGGATCACTAAAAGCAATGACTTTCTCCTCAACTAGATTGGTTTTGGCTATGTTGCTTTCTATAGGAGGATGATATTTAAACCACTTCTCTTTGGGAAGATCAACATGAGCAGCAAAAGATTCACATAGAGAAGCTACTATCTCACAGTCAAGTCCATACTTAGCGCTAAAATCACTAGAAGTGTTTGTCTCAACAAAAGATTTAACACAATCAAACTGGAAATTCATACCTGACTCCTTACCTTCCTCCAGCTCCCAATCTTCAGAGTTGCGTTTGATTCTCTCCAATAATTTCCACTTGTGATCAATATCCTTCTTCATAAAAGAACCGATACAAGAAGTGTCAAGCATGGTACGATCTTCATGAGAAAGCCGAGCATAAAAGTTTTGAGTGATGATTTCTCTCGAGAGCTCATGATTGGGGCATGAATATAGCATTGATTTAAGCCTCCCCCAAGCTTGAGCTATGCTTTCCCTGTCACGAGGCCAAAAGTTAAAAATAAAGTTCCGATCACGATGTACTAAATGCATGGGATAAAACTTTTGATGAAATTCCAATTTCAACCGATTGTAGTCCCATGATCCAGTATCATCACATAGCCTATACCATGTCAACAAATTATCCTTCAAAGATAAAGGAAAGACTTTCTTCTTTACCTCATCCTCGGGCAAGCCTGCAAGCTTAAATAAACCACAAAATTCATCTACATAGATTAGATGCAAGTCTGGATGTGAAGATTCATCTCCTGTGAAAGGATTAGCCAGCAGTTTCTCAAGCATACCCGAAGGAATTTCATAAAAGATATTTTCAGTAGGTACCTCAGGTTGAGGAACAACTCCTCGTGCTTCCGTTCGTGGTGAAGATACCCTAAACAAACTCCTCAAAGGAATAGTTTCCATAGTGACAAGTAACAACACATTTCAGCACAATATATAAATGTTTCCTTACCAATTTCCACTTACCAAAGGCGCTTCACTCCCTGGCAACGGCGCCAGAAAAGAGTCTTGATGACCCAGAAGTATAGGGGAACAATCGTAGTCCTTTCGATAAGTAAGAGTGTTGAAGCCAACGAGGAGCAGAAGGCTCTGATAAACGATTTTCAGGAAGGTAATAACTGCAAGCACTGAAAGTAGCGGTAACAAGTGATGGTGTAGCGAGGTGAAATGTAGCAAGCGAAAAGTAACAAGTAACAAGTAGTAGCAACGGTGCAGCAAGTGGCCCAATCCCTTTTGCAACAAGGGACCAGCCTGAAAGAAGTCTTATAGGAGGAAAAACGCTCTCGAGGACACACGGGAATTTCTATCATGCTAGTTTCATCATGTTCATATGATTCGCGTTCGTTACTTTGATAGTTTGATATGTGGGTGGACCGGTGCTTGGGTACTGCCCTTACTTGGACAAGCATCCCACTTATGATTAACCTCTCTCGCAAGCATCCACAAGTACAAAAGAATAATTAAGACAAAGTCTAACCATGGCATTAAACTAGTAGATCCAAATTAGCCCCTCACAAAGCAACGCATAGACTGGGGTTTAAGCTTCTATCACTCCAGCATCTACTTACTACTTCCCAATGCCTTCCTCTAGGCCCAAGTATGGTGAAGTGTTATGTAGTCGACGTTCACATAACACCACTAGAGGAAAAGACAGCATACAACATATCAAAATACCGAACGAATATCAAACTCACATGACTATTATTAACACGACTTATCCCATGTCCTCAGGAACAAAAGTAACTACTCACGAAACATAATAATAATCATGATCAGAGGTGTAATGAATAGCATCAAGGATCTGAACATAAAATCTTCCACCAAGTAATCCAACTAGCATCAACTACAAAGAGTAATCACCACTACTAGCAACCTTACAAGTACCAATCGGAGTTGCGAGACGAAGATTGGTTACAAGAGATGAACTAGGGATTGGAGAGGAGATGGTGCTGATGAAGATGTTGATGAAGATGCCTCCCCTCCAACGAATGGAGTGTTGGTGATGACGATGGCGACGATTTCGCCCTCCGGGAGGAATGTTTCCCCGGCAGGATCGTCCTGCCGAAGCTCTAGATTGGATCTGCTCAAGTTCCGCCTCGTGGCGGCGGCGAAACCACAAAAAAGCTCCCGTCTGATTTTTTTTAGACCAAAACTCTTCATATGGCAAAAGAGGGGGGCTAGTGGGCTGTAAGGGAGCCCACAAGCCCCCACTCTGCCACCAGGGGGTGGTGGCGGTGGCAGGGGTTGTGGCGCCCTGGCAGCCCCCCTCCGGTACTTCTTTCGCCCAGTATTTTTTATATAATCCCAAAAAAATCCACGTAACTTTTCAGGGCATTTGGAGATGTGCAGAATAGTGGACTAGGATCTGCTCCTTTTCCAGTCCAGAATTCCAGCTGCCTGAATTCTCCCTCTTTAAATAAATCTTGCAAAATAAGTGAGAAAAGGCATAAATATGGTACCACAAGTAATATAACAGCCCAAAAAGAAATAAATATCAACATGAAAGCATGATGCAAAATGGACGTATCATTGTGTCATAATCATCCTTGCTGCACACCTAGAGAGAGAGACATGCACTCACCGTGATTTTGTCGAGTTTCACTTATATCCTTTGGTTAGACGATTCAGCTCACATGTGCTTCACTTATATCTTTTGAGCTAGTTGCTTTTGCTCTATGTGCTTCACTTATATCTTTTAGAGCACGGAGGGGCGTGGCTTGGTAGTTGATCTATGCTATGAAAATAGTCTCAAAAGGGGTAGTTATCCAAAGGGATATGAAAACTTCCACCTTCATGTGCATTGAATAGTTAGAGAAGTCTAATTCATCTCAATCAGTTTTGAGTTGTGGTTGTGGTAATATTGAAGTTATATTAGTAAGGTGTTGTGGATCTAGAAATACTTGTGTTGAAGTTAGTGATTCCCGTAGCATGCACGTATGGTGAACCGCTATGTGATGAAGTCTGAGCATGATTAGTCTATTGATTGTCATCCTTTGTGTTGCGGTCGGGATCGCGCGATGGTTTATACCTACCAACCCTTCCCCTAGGAGTATGCGTTGAATGCTTTGTTTCGATTACTACTAAAACTTTTGCAACAAGTATATGAGTTCTTCATGACTAATGTTGAGTCCATGGTTTAGATGCACTTTCACCTTCCACCATCACTATCTTATTTAGTGTCGTGCAATTTTTGCCGGTGCAGAAAACCACCCATATAGCCTCCCTCAAAACAACCACCATACCTACCTACTATGGCTTTTTCAAAGCTATTCCGAGATATATTGCCATACGACTACCACCATGACATGTGCCACCACTTCTACATTTCCATTGCATGATCATAAGATAGCTAGCATGATGTTTACACTGATGTCTATGCCATGCTAAATCATTGTCACGGTACACTACCAAATGCATTCCATATAGAGTCATCATTGCTCTAAGTTTTGAGTTGTAAGTGTGATGGTCATCATTGATGGAGCATTGTCCCATGTGAGTAAATAAAAGAGGCCATGGATGCCCACAAAAAATATATATATATATATATATATATATATATATATATATATAAAAGAGGCCAAAGATCCCACCAAAAAAATGAGATAAAAAGAGAGAAGGGACAATGCTAACACCTTTCCACACTTGTGAATATTACGGACCATGATCTTCATGATTGAGAGTCTCTTGTTTTGTCACCACCATATAGCTAGTGGGAAATTTTCATTATATAACTTGGCTTGTATATTCCAATGATAGGCTTCCTCAAAATTGCCTTAGGTCTTCGTGAGCAAGCAAGTTGGATGCACACCCACTAATTTTCTTTAAGAGCTTTCACATACTCTTAGCTCTAGTGCATCATTTTTATGGCAATCCCTACTCATTCACGTTGATATCTATTGATGAGCATCTCCGTAGCTCATTGATATGCCTAGTCAATGTGACCATCTTCTCCTTGTTTACCTTGCGACCTCCACCACACTCCACACCACTTATAGTGCTAAAACCATGGCTCACGCTCGTGTATTGCATGAGAGTTGAAAAAGTTTGAGAAAGTAAAGGTGTGAAAACAATTACTTGGCCAATACCGGGGTTGTGCATGATTTAAATTCGTTGTGCAAGGATGATAGATCATGGCCATACTATATGATTTTGTAGGGATAACTTTCTTTTGGCCTTGTTATTTTGAAAGTTCATGATTACCTTGCTAGTTTGCTTGAATTATTATTATCTCCACGTCAATAGCAAACTATTATTTTGAATCTAATGGATCTGAACATTCACGTCACATAAGAGGAGTTACAAAGGACATCTATGCTAGGTATCATGAAAGCATAAATTTTTTATTCTTTATCACTTCCCTACTCGAGGACGAGCAGGAGCTAAGCTTGGGGATGCTTGATACGTCTGAAACTTATCTATAATTTTTGATGGTTTCACGCTGTTATCTTGTGAACTTTGGATGTTTTGTTTACCTTTTGTATCATTTTTTGGACTAACTTATAAATCCAGTGCCAAGTGTCAGTTCCTGTTTTTTCTGTGTTTTTGACTCTTTTCAGATCTGATTTTGGAACGGAGTCCAAACGGAATAAAATCCCCCAAATAATTTTTTCCAGAACGGAAGAAGATCGGGAGACTTGAGGGCCAAGGCAGGGGGCCCACAGGGAGCCCACAAGCCCTGTTGCCGCAGCCAGGGGGCCGCGGCAACCAAGCTTGTGGCCTCCCTGGCGCTCCCCTACCCTAGCTCTTTGGCCTATAAATTCCCTAAAAATCCAGAAAAAATCAGGGCATCCACGAAAACACTTTTCCGCCGCCGCAAGCATCCGTTTCCGCGAGATCTCATCTGGAGACCCTTCCAGGTGCCCTGCCGGAGGGGACTTTGGAGTTGGAGGGCTTCTACATCAACATCATCGCCTCTCCAATGACTCGTGAGTAGTCTACGTCAGACCTACAGGTCCATAGTTAGTAGCTAGATGGCTTCTTCTCTCTCTTGGATCTTCAATACAAAGTTCTCCATGATCTTCACGGAGATCTATCCGATGTAATCCTTTTTGGCGGTGTGTTTGTCGAGATCCGATGAATTGTGGATTTGTGATCAGATTATCTATGAATTATATTTGAGTCTTTGCTGATTTCTTATATGCATGATTTGATATCCTTGTAAGTCTCTCCGGGTCTTGGGTTTTGTTTGGCCAACTAGATCTACGATTCTTGCAATGGGGGAAGTGCTTGGTTTTGGGTTCATACCGTGTGGTGACATTTCCCAGTGACAGAAGGGGCAGCAAGGCACGCTCGTGTTGTTGCCATCAAGGGTAACAAGATGGGCTTTTATCGTAGATATGAGATTGTCCATCTACATCATGTCATCTTGCTTAAGGCGTTACTCTGTTCTCATGAACTTAATACACTAGATGCATGCTGGATAGCGGTCGATGTGTGGAGTAATAGTACTAGATGCAGAAAGTATCGGTCTACTTGCTTTGGACGTGATGCCTATAGATATAATCATTGCCTTAGATAATGTCACGACTTTGCGCGGTTCTATCAATTGCTCGACAGGAATTCGTTCACCCACCGTCTACTTGCTTTCGTGAGAGAATCCACTAGTGAACACTACGGCCCCAGGATCTATTCACAACTATCGTTTCCACTTTCACATTTACTTTTCTTTGTTTACTCTTTGATTTCAGTTCTCACTTTGCAAACAATCTATAAGGGATTTACAACCCCTTCAAAGCGTTGGGTGCAGGCTCTTTGTGTTTGTCCAGGTAGTTGAACTCTCCTCCTACTGGATTGATACCTTGGTTCTCAAACTGAGGGAAATACTTACCGCCGATGTGCTACATCACCCTTTCCTCTTCAAGGGAACACCAACGCAAGGCTCCAAGGCCGCGGGGAAATCCTTTGCATATTTGTTAAGGAAGTCCCTATAGGCGTAGCCGTAGCTGCAGGATTTCTGGCGCCGTTGCCAGGGAAGGTCTGTTGTCGTAGTAGAAATAGGTATTGTAATTCTCAAGATCATTGATAAATGCGACAATATGATGTTTCTCATTACAAGTTAATTCCGCTTCATCATTGTAGTAATAGGTTCTGTCTACCATCTTCCGTACATTTTTTGAAGAACGAAAATAAGTTGTCAACTATTTTTATATAAACAATATAAATTACTTAATAAATATGGTTGAGAAACTCACATAATGATAGAACTCGAGGCGTGTGAACATCGACCCAGATGTCGATATTACTCTCAATTTCATCTTCCGGACGAATATCAAAGGTGATAAGCATATTAGGCTCAAATGCATAAGCCTTGCATAGTGCTTGCCAATTTGTGCATTCAAAATAGGAGTAGGTGTCTGCATTGTACAACTTTACGGGGAAATCATAACCATGCTTGGTCCTCAAGTGAACTCTCGTTACCTCCATAGTTTTTTAGTACTGAAACCAATCTTATCCAAGACATAAATTCTTGCATGGGAGGGGATACGCTAGTAGAATAGTAAAAAATAAAAATTATAAGTCGAAGCAAAAGAAGTCATGCTTAATTACGAAAAAAGTCTTATCATTGTGACTTACTGTATCCATTTCGAAGTCCTCATCCAGCATGATACTGAAGCGCCTATCATCAACTAGGTGAGGCGTGTCGCACAGGCCGCGCTCGTCTTGGCAACATTCACACATAGCGAATTTCCTTTCGTCGTCAAACATTTCCTTCCTAAAACTGATCAACACAGAGATCACTATTACTCAATATGCAACGGGTTGACTTTAGGTCTCTCGAGTCTTTAATTTCCTTCCTAAACTCTCATCCCACGTATATGGTAGATACTCCCCCTGATATTTCTACCATCGGTGATGGTCGCTACTCCTTCTTCCCCTAGTGCATTACAAATATCTAGCACAAGGAAAAGAGGGAGAAGCGACCCCCACGACAACAGTCGGGATTCTTCCTCTATCTAGCACACAAGGAAAAGAAGGAGAAGCGATCCCCACGGCACCTAAAGTCAACCCGTTCCATACATAAAATAAATGACATATAACTCATCATCATCCTTACTCATTTAACAACTCATGAAAGTCATACGAGGAGCAACGACAAACCGAAACATAACCGATATTATCACTAATACATCTCGAATATTATAATACAATATCACTGATAAAAACCCAGTTGAGGTCTCACGGTGAAGGCGGTGACAACCTAAAGATAAGGAACCATCACCGGATCATAGCTCGGGTGATGTCCCTGGAGAACCTGCCAGGTATTGGAGAACCTGGCATCCAGCGCAGCCATGTAGCGACCGATGTGCTCGTCCTCCTCCCTGACACGGCGACGTACCACCTCCGTGGGGGGCAGCTCCCTCGACATCAATAATGGCCCACGCGACCGCCACCAAAGAAGCTCCGGGTCAACGATGAGACCTGGATTCCTCACCAAGGTGCCCCCCCCGGGAAGGTAGCACCTCCCAGTGCCAGCCCGGCAGAGCCCAGTCCCGGACATGCTGACGCTTATCAAGCAGGCTCTCGCTGACCACTCGACGACGAGGATGCGGGCCGGGCATCGTCGATGTCCCAGACAAATTCCTGTGAGAAAATTTTCTTATTTTTTAATGTTTTACTTTCTAGTTATCATTTATACAATAATCATTTGATTTGAATTTAGCTAGCGCCCACTACCTATTTTTCTCAACATGCAAGTATGACACCAAATATACAATAATAAAACACAATATATATATTTTGCAAATATTTCCGCAACAACATTCGGGGCTTGAGCACATATTTTACAAATATAAAAGAACCATATCCTTGCAAGAACCTTAGGCATGGGGATATGGGGATGTCTCACCAGAGGTTTGGGTCGGTGTCGGGGTCGAGGTCGGCGACGGGCTTGGGGCGGGGGCAGCGACGACGACGGGCTCGAGGCGAGGGCGGCGACGGCGACGAGCTCGGGGCGACGACGACGACGGGCTCGGGGCGGGGGCGGCCACGGCGACGGGCTTGGGGCGGGGGCGGCGACGGCGACGGGCTTGGGGGGCGACGGCGACGGGCTCGGGGGCGGCGACGACGACGGGCTCAGGGATGGCGGCGACGACAAGGAGGTATGGATCAGCGGCGGCGGCGTGGGGCAAATGGGAGAGGTTGGGGAAAATTCGACAACTCCCGCCTTATATGCGAAAACCTCTTGTCCTGGTTCGAGGAACAAACCGGTACTAAAGGTCAACTTTCAACAGCCTAACGGGTGGGAAGAAGAGACCTTTAGTCCCAGTTTGTGCCGCAAACCGACACTAAAGACTGTCTTTGGTCCCGGTTTGTAACACCAACCGACACTAACGGAAGTCTTTGGTCCCGGTTGGTGCCACAAATAGACACGAATGTCCTGTGCCTGCCACGTCCGAAGTGCTTGGTGAAGTACCACCAAAAACAAGATTTATTCTTCCAATGATTCGGCGAAACCCTAGCGCCGCCAACCCGATATAATATCCTCCCCAACCACGCCGCCAGCTTTCCCCTACCCACAACCTCCAACCCCTCCCCCAACCCGAAACCCATCGGCGGCGACGCAACGCGAGGAGAGGAGAAGGAAGATGGTGAAGTTCCTAAAGTCTCGCAAGGTGGTGATCCTGATACAGGGCAGGTACGCCGGGAAGAAGGCGGTGACCGTGTGCGTGTTCGAGGAGGGGAACCCGCGACCGCCCCTACGGGCAATGCCTGGTCGCCGGCCTGGACAAGTACCCAAAGAAGGTGATCCGCAAGGACTCGGCTAAGAAGACGGCCAAGAAGTCCCGCGTCAAGGTCTTCCTCAAGCTCGAGGATAAGTTCAAGACGGGCAAGAACCTGTGGTTCTTCACCAAGCTCCGCATGATTCGACATGATTCAAGAAATGCCAACAAGATCTATTCTTCACATGATTCGACATGATTTAAGAAATGCCAACAAGATTTATTCTTCTTCACATGATTCGACATGATTCGACATGATTCAAGAAATTCCAACAAGATCTATTCTTCACATGATTCGACATGATTCAAGAAATTCCAACAAGATCTATTCTTCACATGATTCGATATGATTCAAGAAATGCCAACAAGATCTATTCTTCACATGATTCGACATGATTCAAGAAATGCCAACAAGATCTATTCGTCACATGATTCGACATGATTCCACATGATTCGACATGATTCAAGAAATTCCAACAAGATCTATTCTTCACATGATTCGACATGATTCCACATGATTCTACATGATTCAAGAAATTCAAACAAGATTTATTCTTCACATGATTCGACATGATTTAAGAAATGCCAACAAGATCTATTCTTCACATCATTCGACATGATTCAAGAAATGCCAACAAGATCTATTATTCTTCACATGATTCGACATGATTCCACATGATTCGACATGATTTTTTGGAGCTAAATGACCCAGAAATTGAAAAGCACTACAAATGAACTCTTAATAGGTTGAAAGTTGGCATGGTATCATCATTTCACCCACATAGCATGTGCTAAAAAGTTGAGAGGGTTGCCGCAAAAATTGGATGCACTTCGTGTACAAATCGGACAATCTCTTTCGAAGTATGAGGGTTTCGTACGAAAACTCATCTGTTACAAAAGGCATTTCATTTTTTCAAACTTATTTGAACTCCAAACTTTTTGTGTGTTCAAAATGAACCATTCAAGGCCACATCATCAATTTTCAACACTTCCTGACTTCATTTGTTATTTTTCATGCTTTTACTGATTTTTTGGAGCTAAATGACCCAGAAAATGAAAAGCACTACAAATGAACTCTTAATAGGTTGAAAGTTGGCATGGTATCATCATTTCACTGACATAGCATCTGCTAAAAAGTTGAGAGGGTTGCCGCAAAAACTAGATGCACTTCGTGTACAAATCGGACAATCTCTTTCGAAGTATGAGGGTTTCATACGAAAACTCATCTGCTACAAAAGGCATTTCATATTTTCGAACTTATTTGAACTCCAGACTTTTTGTGTGTTCAAAATGAACCATTCAAGGCCCATCATAAATTTCCAACACTTTCTGACTTCATTTGGTATTTTTCATGTTTTTACTCATTTTTTGGAGCCAAATGACCCAGAAAATGAAAAGCACTACAAATGAACTATTAATAGGTTGAAAGTTGGCATGGTATCATCATTTCACCCACATAGCATGTGCTAACACTACAAGGAATATGCTAATACACGACGCTATTTTTTCATCGCTACATTGTCACGGTTTTTAATTTACGACGATCTCACGACGAAAAACCAAGCGTCGAAAACGGAGCGTAACAAATGAACAACATCAACGTTTTGATCAAAATCGTCGTAATTTTTACGACGATTCCTGGATTGTCGTAACCTTTACGACGATTCCTGGATTGTCGTATCCTTTATGAAGATCCTAAATCGTCGTTTCCAATCAAACCCAGTCCTACGTGGCAAAATTACGACGAAATCAAAACGTCATGGTTGAAATCAGCCCAACCCATTTCAATTGATCACAAGGGCTGGTTTTATTTTTTTTGGCTTTTTCTTATTGGGCTTATTTTTGGGCCTTAGCCTGTTTACAGACACTTCAGTATTTTTTTTTGAAATTTTTTTATCATTATAATTTGGTCCCTGGCCTTTTAGTGCCCAAATACATTTGATCCAGTTTCAGTTTTGGCCTTTTTCATTTTTGAATTCAGCTACTTTTTGTTTCAGAACTTGGTTTTATTTCTATTTGTTGGGCCTTTTCAACCCAATTATTTGTCCAATATTAAATCCAACACTATTTCATATTCAAATCAAGAAAACTCCAAGTCGAATTAAAATCATCCATCATATAACATCACATAATACATCTCCCAGGTTTACATAACACAATAAGTTATTGTACAGCTCCATGACGTTGTTCTATAGTACTGTGACATTACATCCATGATAGCTAATTGTACAAAAGAGTGCATGAAATGAACTACGAAAATCCAGCATCATAGATCTGCACACGGGCTTCTCAGAAGTGAGCCAAGTTGTATACTAGAGTCCATGAAAGCTGCAAGCCGAGAGAAGAATCTGTTAGTAATTGATGACGCCCAATTTATTCAATGTGCGAACAGAAAGACGCAAGAACTTAAAGGAGTTCATTCAATGTTACTACTGAAACAGTAGAATCATGTGATAGTGCTAGTTTTATGTGCATGTAGCGGTTTCTAGTTAGGAGGCAAGCTGATAACATGTGAAAAGAAATCACTAGTAAGACATGTGCATGTGTGGTAGAAATGAGTTCAATGTCGGTGCAACTAGGAGGTGGTGATGGAGAAGACATGATTATGGACGATAGCTTACCAGGAAAAGGGTGAACAAAGCCAAGAGCCCCTCCTGAATTAGGGTGGCATGGCCTCCAAAGTCTTCCTCATCAATCTTCAGCAGATGTGCATAGTACAAATGAACTATTACGATGGAAATAGTAAAGAATTTGCAATAGAGAAAAACAGAATATGCCACATGGTCAATTTGGCTGAGAAGAGGTAAAGCATTCTGCATTTATTGAAAGGGTGTTGAAGCTATCCTAATACGGCACGCGGATTTTACAAATTCACTGGCTAACTTGTAACAAGTCATATGGGTTATTATAGTCCTGAATAGCTGATACCAAAATACAATATAATCCAGTATGCCATGCGCTTTAAGCAAACGTGCATAGTACTGCCCATGGGAAATGTCAAGCCATGATTTCTAAGTGTCCGAATATAGAAAATGCTCAGGTGTTCAACAAAGATGAGCAATCAGGCAATATCACTGCTCACAACACAATTTTGCACCAGAATTATCCCATGCTGAAGGGAGCAGATAAATATACTCTCATGGACTGAAGAAAAAGTACAACTCATATCTAAATGTCAAAGTTTTCATTTTATTTGAGATTGTTAATTTTAACAAGGAACTCTAGCAAGGTGAACAGAACTGGCCAATCATACATCAGCAACGCTTTACCAATTTATTCACTAATGAACACCTAGAAACTCAGAGCAGTTCTTATCCCATTGTGGCAATTGTGTTTGTTTGCTAATGTTTGCAATGTAGGTGTGCCAGAAGTTTCCGCTCTTACTTTGGATCGCCATTCGTGTGATTTGATTTTACTTGGTGAAATGAAGCACACGGACTGTACCAGATTCGCCGAACGCCACTGGAAGGAAGAAACACTTCACACATCAGTTTCAATACAATAGGCCAGCTTTATAAGGAAGGAAGAAACACTTCACACATCCATCTAATCAGTTTCAAAACTACTTCAAATGCCACTGTAATTAGAAGAGGATACAGGTGACAGGAGCATATAGCTGCCACGATAGGGCGTACTTACCAATTCTAGTTTCAGCATTGCTAAATACAGTATTAAACTTATTTTTGCATCACTAAATCGAAACTAAGATGTGGCGAGAGATGCTATAGATAGATGTTAAGCTGTGTTCTTTGCCCTCAAATTAAGCTCATCGAGCCGCTCGAGCGGACAGTCAAAAGTGGATGACTGAATATATAACATCTACTTTATGTATAACATCTACAAGTACTGGGGTTGGGTTGGAGTTGGTCCAGATTCATCCAGCATGCATCTCCTCTTCTTTCTTCTTCCTCTCCGAGCTACTGCACGAGGCAGAAAAGAGCTTCTCTTAGTGACACAAGCAAAATCCTACTAAAACATATCCTGAAACAAAACAGGGAAATGCACTCGAATGTATCATCGTCTTGTCAGTCGCGAGCTATGCAGATGATTAGTACTTGTAAAACAAAATATAACAAACAACAAACTATCTTGTATCTGAGGCTGCGGGCGGCAGTAGGGGAAGACAGAGAAGGTGAGCATCATGCACTCCGGGTACTCCTCCCGGATCTTGGAGATGAGCAGCGCGCCCATGCTGGACCCCGTGCCGCCGCCCAGCGAGTGGCACACCTGGAAACCTACACCCGCACAGATCCGTCAGCCACCATTTCTCCTATGCTCTAGATCCACGCCGCCGGTGCGGAGGACGGATGAACGGAACAGAGGAACATGAGAAGAAATAGGGAAAGGGAGAAGAGGAAAAATCAGAGACCTTGGAGGCAGTCGCGGTTCTCGGCCTCCTTGCAGACAACATCGAGGACGGAGTCAATGAGCTCGGCACCCTCGGTGTAGTGTCCCTTGGCCCAGTTGTTGCCATCACCATACTGGCCGGAGACGAAGTTTTCGGGGCGGAATATGCCGCCGTAGGGGCCGGAGAGAACGGAGTCCATGTTGTCGGGCTCGAG
Organism: Hordeum vulgare subsp. vulgare; assembly: GCF_904849725.1. Lineage (NCBI taxonomy): Eukaryota > Viridiplantae > Streptophyta > Magnoliopsida > Poales > Poaceae > Hordeum > Hordeum vulgare. The sequence goes on along the minus strand of NC_058524.1, from coordinate 73,683,105 downwards.
GTCCATGAGGACGGCGCGGGGCACGAAGCGGCCGCAGGAGGCCTCGTTGTAGTAGACGTTGACCAGGAGATGCCAGCTCGTCAAGGTGGTAGCTGCAAAGCACAATTCCATGTCAATAGGATATTAGTATTAATAAACTCACTGGCATGTGGCATCTCATGTTCTCATTCACTCTTCAGCAAAAGCTCATCCTATTATGTTCACAAAGAAATAAGCAACATTCAGAAATAAGAAAGAAAAATGAAAGTCAAAGCTAACAAGTTTTTGAACATCACATGTACATACACTCCAGGCAGCACAAACAAACAAATATACTACTCCCATCTATCAAGCTACCGAAGCAGAAAGCAACCAGGACATGCTACACAACCTTCTTCTTTTTTTGAACCATAGATACACAACCTCGTTCGTTACGAAAAATAATCGAAGCTTTCGCAGTAAGTACGCTAGCTGCAGGAAACTAGTCACTCTTATCATTTTACACTCATGGTCTCCTGATGATTTCTACAATATGTTGTGAAGAATCACAATAAATAGCTATTAAACACACCAAATTCAATTGGCACTCCTTGGCCAAAGCTACCACATAAACTGAGCATCATCTGGTGTTAATAATCTGAACCGTGCACGTGCACAACCGAAGAGCATAGCACGAATGGACATGGATAGATAGATCCAGCAAAGTCACAGAGCACCAAGCACGAGCACATACATAACGAATCAAGAAGCTGGGAATCAAGAAATAGTTAAACCTCACACCAAAGGTGAAGCCGAGGGAGCTCATGAGGGCCTTGTTGCAGATGACAGTGGATAGGGAGGACACCACGGAGAGGTATCTCCCTCTCCCCCTCCCTCTCCCCGTCCCTCCCTCCCTCTCCCTCTCTCCCTCCATCCCTCTCTCCCTCCCTCTCCCTCTCTCCAGAGGGGGAGAGAGAGAAGGAGAGAGGGAGGGAGGGAGAGAGGGAGGGAGAGGGAGACGTAGAGAGAGAGGGAGAGGGAGAGAGAGGGAGAGGGGGAGAGGGAGAGGGAGAGGGAGAGGGAGAGAGAGAGAGGGAGAGAGAGAGGGCGGGAGAGGGAGAGGGAGAGGGAGAGGGAGAGAGAGAGGGCGGGAGAGGGAGAGGGAGAGGGAAAGGAAGAGGGAGAGGGAGAGGGAGAGGGAGAGGGAGGGAGAGGGGGAGGGAGAGAGGGAGAGGGAGAGGGAGAGAGGGAGAGAGAGGGAGGGGGAGGGGGAGAGGGAGAATGAGAGGGAGAGGGAGAGGGAGAGAAAGAGAGATCGATAGAGAGAGAGAGAGAGAGAGAGAGATAAAGAGAGGGAGAGGGAGAGAGAGAGGGAGAGGAAGGGAGGGAGAGAGAGAGCGAGAGGGAGGGAGGGAGATATATATATATATATATAGAGAGAGAGAGAGAGAGAGAGAGGTGGGACAGAGGGAGAGGGAGAGGTAGAGGGAGAGGGAGAGGGAGAGAGGGGGGAGGGAGAGGGAGAGAGGGAGAGAAAGGGAGGGAGGGAGAGGGAAAGAGATAGGGAGGGAGGGAGGGAGAGGGAGAGGGATCTCCCTCTCCCTCTCTCCCTCTCCCTCTCCCTCCCTCTCTCTCTCTCTCTCTCTTTCTCCTTCTCCTCTCCCTCCCTCCCTCTATCTCTCTCTCTCTCCCTCCCTCCACCCGAGCTAGAACTTCTCCCCTCTGACGCCCATCTCCGCTGCCACCACCCTCAAGGCAACAGCGCCAACAACATCAAAAAAGATCAAGCCTTCTCGATCAGACGGCCCGCGCCACGCCGCCGGGAGCACCTGCGGGCAAGAGAGAGACGCCATATGAATCCCTACCTTTCTGAAAAAGTCATTTGTGTTGGGGAACGTCGCATGGGAAACAAAATTTTCCTACGCGCACGAAGACCTATCATGGTGATGTCCATCTACAAGAGGAGATTTGGATCTACGTACCCTTGTAGATCGCACACCAGGAAGCGTTAACAAACGCGGTTGATGTAGTGGAACATCTTCACGTCCCTCGAACCGCCCCACGAACCGTCCCGCGATCCGTCCCACGATCCGTCCTGCGATCCATCCCACAAACCGTCTCATGATCCGTTGCATGAACCGTTCCGTGATCCGTCTCGCGATCCGTTGCACGAACCGTCTTGCAATCCGTCTCATGATCCGTTCCGATCTAGTGCCGAACGGACGACACCTCCGCGTTCAGCACACGTACAGCTCGATGACGATCTCCACCTTCTTGATCCAGCAAGAGGGCGGAGAGGTAGAAGAGTTCTCCGGCAGCGTGACGGCGCGCCGGTGGTGGTGATGATCTACTTCGACAGGGCTTCACCTAAGCTTCGCGGAAATACGATCTAGAGGAAAAACTATGTGGTATAGGGTCGAGCAGCACGTGGCAAAGTTGTGTCTCAAAAACCCTCAATACCTCTAGTATATATAGGAGGGAGGGAGGGGAGGAGGCAGCCTCAAACCCTCAAGGTTTGGCCGAAATTGGAGGTGGACGAGTCCTACTCCAATCCTACCTCGAGTAGGATTCCACCTTCCCACTTGGAAACTCTTTCCACCTTGTGTTTTTTCCTTCTCAAACCTTATGGGCCTTAGTGGGAACTTATTCCAGCCCACTAGTGGCTGGTTTATCTCTTCCCATAGCCCATGAGACCCCTTGGGGCGTTACACCCCTCCCGATGGTCCCCGGCACCCCTCCCGGCACTCCCGGTACACTACCAATGAGCCCGAAACTTTTCCGGTGACCAAAACAGGACTTCCTATATATCAATCTTTACCTCCGGACCATTCCGGAGCTCCTCGTGACGTCCTGTATCTCATCTGGGACTCCGAACAACTTTCAGTTACCAACACCTAATCATCCTTGCACACAGTTTGGAGAATCATCTCCACAATTGCCTTAGGACTAGCTGTTGCAAATTTCTCCATTAGTGTATCATACATATGTTCTGTAATACTGCCTTTAGGCAAAGCTAAAAGTCACTCATTAGTTTTCCTCTCAAAGTGGAAGAAAATAAACAAAGTTTAAGAGCATCTGGATCATAATCCATTTGCATGTCATGTTGCAGCATTCACTAAAATTGTGTAAATGCATATCTGCATCTTCTGAGGAAGAGCCCCCAAATTGGTCATGTTGAACCATCGAAACTAGGTTTGGTTTGATCTCATATTATGCAACTACAACATCAGGTTGTGCTATTCATTCACACATGAAATTATTGCTAGGAGAAGCAAAACTCCCAAGATTATGAGCCGTAGTAACTTTTTGGTTTTTCAACTAAAAATAGTTGCAACAAAATAAAACTTAAACTAAAAACAGAAATGGAAAAGCAAAAACCAAAACTGAAAATTAACTTTAACAAAAACTAAATACACAAAGACTAGCAATACTAAGCTCCTCCAAGGCAACGGCGTCGGTAAACGGGCTTGATATCTCCTTTTTATTGATCCGACGTTGGAATATAAAAGGGTATCCCAGACCTATTTCCCTCGAGGTGACTCGGGGTATCAAACCCACGAGAGTAAGATTCCCTTGATGCAATGGTCTAGAGTAAGCTTCTGCCAAAGTGTCAAATACAGCTTTTAACTCGATCAGCTAGCAAACCATGATTCAAACACTTATAATAAAAGAGGTACGTGTACGAGGTCTTAATCATAACAACCATATATTTGAATTGGGATAAAACAAGATATTAGTTTGTGCTCGCGCAGTCACCCATGTAGATGTGCTTGATTCATATCGGCGTGGGGGATATGTCCAAGTAAAATCTTGACCGGCACGAGTGTTGCATAAAATATTAGTCATCCTATCGAAGGCATTATTCGTTTTGCGGCGTTGCCACGATAATTAAGATAATCAAATCAGCTAAAATCATTGGGTATTTAATGACTACACATCATGAATCCCCAATGATATGATCCATGTAACCCTACTAAACCTTACTATCACCATTGTCCGGTATAACACTTCACTGGCCCCTTGCTCCTAGCCTCACCGCTGCTTAATCTCCATGATCCTCGGAACCCGCAAATATGAAAACCGCAGACAAGACAAGAGACATTTCACGTAACAATTTTATTTCACATACATGTCATTATGTCATAAACTTCCATCAATCCCCTCACCAAATACCTAGGGTTGCAAGGCTCATGCCTCAACCCATACCTTACCAAACTACTTACACATGGATATCATATCGCAAGAAGAAAACATTGAGGAACACATCTTGGGATTGATTTTTCAATATATCTTACAATGGATGCCTTGTGTGACGCATGATTACAAGTATGAACTAGATGATAGAGCATTACATATGGTGATGGATATGGCTATGTGTTGGGGAACGTTGCACGGGAAACAAAAAATTTCCTACGCGCACATAAGATCTATCCATGGTGATGAACATCTATGAGAGGAGAGATCGGATCCACATACCCTTCTAGATCGCTAAGCGGGAAGCATTAAGAAATGCGGTTGATGTAGTCGAACGTCTTCGCAATCCAAATCGCAAGCCCTCCCGCGATCCAATCATGATCTAGCGTCGAATGGACGGCACCTCCGCATTCAGCACACGGGCAGCTCAATGATGATCTCCGCCTTCTTAATCCAGCAAGAGAGACGAAGAGGTAGCTGAATTCTCCGGCAGAACGACGGTGTGACGGTGATGATGGTGGAGCTACTCCGGCAGGGCTTCTCCATGTCGTACCGAAATAACCTACGCTCTACCACGAAGTAGCGGAGGGAGAGGGGTTGCGCCATGCGTAGAGGTGTGTCTAGCCTCTGTACCCTCCACTATATATAGGATGGAGGGAGGGGCGCCCTAGGGAAAACCCTAGGCGTTCGGCCAGCGCACCAAGGGAGGGAGGAGTCCTTCTCCTATTCGGTTTGGTGGAGGAGTCCTCCTCCTCCAAGTAGGTTTGCCCCACCTCTCTCTCTTTTGCACTTCGGCCGAAATAGGCCCACTTGGGCTAGATGCCCAGCCTACCAGGGGCTGGTGTGCCACCCTTGAGCTTGTTTGGTCCCCTTCCAGGTGGGTGGCCCCTTCCGGTGGAACCCCTCAACCCATTCGTCACTCCTGGTACTTTACCAATAATGCCGGAAATCTTTCCGGAAGCAAAATGCACCCTTACTATATGTCAATCTTCATCTCTGGACCATTCCAGAACTCCTCGTGATGTCCGGGATCTCATCCCGGACTCCGAACAATATTCGGTTTCCAACATCCATAATTCAACTATACAGAAACGTCACCGAATCTTAAGTGTGTAGACCCTACGGGTCCGAGAACTATGTATACATGACCAAGACACTCTTCAGTCAATATCCAATAGCGGAACCTGGATGTCCATATTAGCTCCTACATATTCTACAAAGATCTTAATCGGTTGAACCTCTATGTCAAGGATTTAGTTAATCCTGTATAACATTCCCTTTGTCCTTTGGTATGTTACTTGCCGGAGATTCGATCATCGATATCTCTATATCTATTTGAATCTCGTTACCGGCAAGTCTCTTTACTCATTCTGTAATAAAAAATCCCGTGGCTAACTCTTTAGTCACATTGCTTGCAAAGCTTGTTGTGATCTTGTATTACCGAGTGGGCCCCGAGATACCTCTCCGTAATACAGAGTGACAAATCCCAGTCTTGATCCATGCTAACTCAACGAACGCCTTCGGAGATAGCCGTAGAGCACCTTTATAGTCACCCAGTTACGTTGCGATGTTTGATACACGCAAGGTATTCTTCCAGTGTCAGCGAGTTACATGATCTCATGGTCATAGGAACATATACTTGACATGAGGAAAAATAGTAGCGATAAAATGACACGATCACATGCTACGTTCATAGTTTGGGTCTTGTCCTTCACATCATTATCCTAATGTTGTGATCCCATTATCATACGACAACCCTTGTCTATGGCTAGGAAACCTTAATCATCTTTTATCAACGAGGTAGTTAACTAGAGCCTTACTAGGGACACTCTGTTGTCTATGTATCCACACATGTATGTGAGTTTCCATTCAATACAATTCTAGCATGGATAATAAATGATTATCTTGAACAAAGAAATATAATAATAACTATTTTATTATTGCCTCTAGGGCATATTTCCAACAGTCTGCCACTTGCGTTAGAGTCAATAATTTAGCTCACATCACTATTTGATTTACAATGTAACGATTCTAACACCCATACAGTTCTCGTGTGGATCATGTTTCTCTTGTGGAAGAGGCTTAGCCAACGGGTCTGCAACATTCAGATCCCCGTGCACTTTTCAAATATTTATGTCCTCTTCTTTGATGTAATCGCAGATGGAATTGAAGTGTCGCTTTATGCATCTTGTCCCCTTGTGAAACCTTGCTTCCTTGGCCAGAGAAATGGCATGAGTGTTGTCACATAGCAAAGTCATTGGATCTAGTGCACTCGGCACAACTCCAAGATCTGTCATGAACTACTTCATCCAGACACCTTCTTTAGCCGCCTCTGAGGCAGCTATGTACTCTGCTTCTCATGGAGAATCAGGTACCACGCTCTGCTTAGAACTGCACCAGCTTACCGCACCCCCATTAAGAACTAAAATGTATCCGGTTTGTGACTTAGAGTCATCCGGATCAGTGTCAAAGCTTGCATCGATGTAACCCTTTACGATGAGCTCTTTCTCATCTCCATAAACGAGAAACATTTCCTTAGTCCTTTTCAGGTACTTCAAAATATTCTTGACCGTTGTCCACTGCTCCATTCGTGGATTACTTTGAAACCTTCCTGCCATACTTATAGCAAAGCTGACATTAGGTCTTGTGCACATCATTGCATACATGATAGACCCTATGGCTGAAGCATAGGGGATGACACTCATCTTTTCTCTATCTTCTGCAGTCACTGGGCATTGAGTCTTACTCAATTTTATACCTTGTAACACAGGCAAGAACCCTTTCTTGGACTGTTCCATTTTGAACTTCTTCAAAACTTTATCAAGGTATGTGCTCTGTGAAAGTCCTATCAAGCGTCTTGATCTATCTCTATAGATCTTAATGCCCAATATGTAAGCAGCTTCTCCTAGGTCCTTCATTGAATTCTTTTTATTCAAATAATACTTTACACTTCCCAAAAGATCTATATCATTTCCAATCAGCAATATGTCATCCACATATAATATTAGAAACGCTATAGAGCTCCCATTCACTTTCTTGTAAACACAAGCTTCTCCATAAACTTGTATAAACCCAAACGACTTGATCACCTCATCAAAGCATTGATTCCAACTCTGAGATGCTTGCACAAGTCCATAAATGGATTGCTGGAGTTAGCATACTTTGTCAGCATTCTCTGGATCAACAAAACCTTCCGGTTGCATCATATATGACTCTTCCTTAAGGAAACCGTTAAGGAACACTGTTTTGAGATCCATCTTCCAAATTTCATAATCAAAAAATGCGGGTATTGCTAACATGATTCTGACGGACTTAAGCATCACTACAGGTGATAAGGTCTCATCGTAGTCAACTCCTTGAACTTGTGAAAAACCCTTTGCCACAAGTCGAGCTTTATAAACGGTGACAATACCGTCTGCGTTTGTCTTCTTCTTAAAGATCCATTTATTCTGAATAGCCTTTCGCCCTTCAGGTAATACGTCCAAAGTCCATACTTTGTTTTCATACATGGATCCTATCTCGGATTTTATGGCCTCTAACCATTTCTTGGAATCTGGGCCCACCATTGCTTCTCCATAGCTCGTAGATTCATCGTTGTCTAACAACATGATTGATAAGATAGGGTTGTCGTACCATTTACGAGCAGTATGTGCCCTTGTCGACCTACGAGGTTCGATAGTAACTTGATCTGAAGTTTCATAATCATCATCATTAGCTTCCTCTTCAAGTATTGTAGGTTCCACATAAACATCTTTCTGTGTTGCACTACTCTCTGGTTGAAGTAAATGTTCTATAAGCTCATCAATTTCTATCTTCCTCCCACTCAATTCTTTTGAGAGAAACTCTTTCTCAAGAAAATCTTTGTTTTTAGCGACAAACACTTCGCCTTCAAATATGAGATAGAAGGTGTACCGAACTGTCTCTTTTGGGTATCCTATGAAGACGCACTTTTTCGCTCTGGGTTCCATCTTTTCAAGCTGAAGCTTTTTGACATAAGCATCACATCCCCAAACTTTCAGAAATGACAATTTTGGCTTCTTGCCAAACCATAGTTCATATGGTGTCGTCTCAACGAATTTTGATGGTGCCCTATTTAAAGTGAATGCATCTGTCTCTAATGAATAACCCCAAAACGATAACGACAAATCGGTAAGAGACATCATAGAACGCACCATATCTAATAAAGTATGATTATGAGTCCGAACACACCATTACGATGTGGTGTTCTAGGCGGTGTCCATTGTGAAACCATTCCACATTGTCCTAAGTGAGAGCCAAACTCATAACTCAGATATTCTCCTCCTCGATCAGATCGTAGGAATTTGATCTTCTTGTTACAATGATTTTCAACTTCACTCTGAAATTGCTTGAACTTTTCAAACGTTTCAGACTTGTGTTTCATCAAGTAAACGTAACCATATCTACTCAAATCATCTGTGAAGGTGAGAAAATAACGACAACCACCGCGCGCCTCTATGTTCATTGGTCCGCACACATCAGTATGTATGATCTACAACAAGTCACTTGCACGCTCGATTGTTCTAGAGGATAGAGTCTTAGTCATGTTGCCCATGAGGCATGGTTCACATGTGTCAAGTGATTCAAAATCAAGTGACTCCAAAAGTACATGAGCATGGAGTTTCTTTTGGAAATATGCCCTAGAGTCAAAAATAAATAGGAAACAAAAAATTTCATACGCACACATAAGATCTATCCATGGTGATGACCATCTACGAGAGGAGAGATTGGATCCACATACCCTTGTATATAGCTAAGCGGGAAGCGATAAGAAACGCGGTTGATGTATTCGAGCGTCTTCGCGATCCAAATCACAAACTGTCCCGCGATCCAATCACGATCTAGCGCCGAACGGACGGCACCTCCGCGTTCAACACACGTGTAGATCGATGACGATCTCCACCTTCTTGATACAGCAAGAGAGACGAAGAGCTAGTTGAATTCTTCGTCTCACGATGACGTGACGGTGATGATGGTGGAGCTACTCTGGCAAAGCTTCGTCGTGCCGTACCGAAATAACCTACGGGGTGTCACAAAGTAGTGGAGGGAGAGGGGCTGTGTCGTGGCTTGAGGTGTGGCTAGCCTCTCTACCCTCCACTATATATAGTAGGGACGGAGGGGTGGTGATCGACTCCATCGTATCTACTTTTCCAAACTCTTTTGCCCTTGTTTTGGACTCTAATTTGCATCATTTGAATGGAACTAACCCGGACTGACGCTGTTTTCAGCAGAATTGCCATGGTGTTGTTTTTGTGCAGAAATGAAAGTTCTCGGAACGTCCTGAAAATTTACGGAGAATATTTCTGGCAAATATGAAAAATACCTGCGCAAAGATCCACCGGAGGGGATGGGCCAGTGGGCCACAAGCCCTGTTGCCCCCCCCCCCCCCCCCGGCCGCGGCAAGCAAGCTTGTGGGGCCCACGTGGGTCTGCCGCCCCCAACTCCAGATCTATAAATTCACTTTTGTCCCGAAAAAAATCAGAAGAGAAGATTTCATCGCGTTTGCGATACGGAGGCGCCGCCACATCCTGTTCTTCATCTGGAGGGCAGATGTGGAGTCCGTTTTGGGCTCCGGAGAGGGGAAATTGTCGCCATCGTCATCATCAACCTTCTTCCCTCTCCAATTCCATGAAGCTCTTCATCGTTCCTGAGTAATCTATTCGTAGGCTCGCTGGGCGGTGATGAGTAGGATGAGATCTATCATGTAATCGAGTTAGTTTTGACGGGGATTGATCCCTAGTATCCACTATGTTCTGAGATTGATGTTGCTACTACTTTGCCATGCTTAATGCTTGTCACTAGGGCCCGAGTGCCATGATTTCAGATCTGAAATTATTATGTTGTCACCAATATATGTGTGTTTTAGATCCGATCTTGCAAGTTGTAGTTACCTACTATGTGTTATGACCCGGCAACCCCGGAGTGATAATAACCGGAACCACTCCCGGTGATGACCATAGTTTGAGGATTTCATTTGTTCACCAAGTGCTAATGCGTTGTTCCGGTTCTTTATTAAAAGGAGAACCTTAATATCCCGTAGTATCCTTTTGGACCCCGCTGCCACAGGAGGGATGGACAATAGATGTCATGCAAGTTCTTTTCCCTAAGCACGTATGACTACACACGGAATGCATGCCTACATCACATTGACGAACGGGAGCTAGCCACATATCTCTCCGTGTTATAACTGTTGCATGATGAATGCCATCCAAACGAATCACCGACCCATTTCCTACGAGTTTGTCCCACTGCTGTTGTTACTTGTTTTGCTCTGTTGCTGTTACTACTGTTGCTTGCTACTGCTGCTACTTGCTACTGTTGCTACTTGCTACTGCTATCACTACTGTTGTTCCTTGCCACTGCTGTTACTCGTTACGCTGCTGCTACCCGCTACAATACTTTTTCGCTCGCCGTTGCCGGGAAAAGACTATTTCCGTCCACGGGAAACTTATTGGCGCCATTGATACAACAGTTAGGAATAGTGTGCCGTCAACAGATCATTTCTAGCACCGTTTCTATTATACTACTTTGCTACTGATACTTTGCTTGCAGATACTAATCTTTCAGGTGCGGTTGAACCCGACACATTCAGCTACTAATACTTGAGAGTATCCTTTCACTTCCCATCTGGCGAACCAACAAATTTGGGTTGAATACTCTACCCTCAAAAACTGCCGCGAACCCACGCGCTGGTGGGCCATTGCAAGACAATTGGTAATTGTTGAGCAACTCGGAGCAGTTCTGGCTCTGTTGCCGGGGACTGCTAGCAGCAGCATTTTTCTGGCGCCGTTGCCGGGGAAGGATTGCTATATTCTCTGAGTCACTTGGGATTTATATCTGCTGATCACTATGAAGAATCTGAAAGATCCAAAAACCAAAGTCTTGCCCTCAACTACGAGGGGAGGTAAGGAACCGCCACTACTATATCCTTAAGTTGTTTCCTTTCTCTCTAAAGGATGACGCTAAAGCCTGGTTCACTTCTCTTGCTCCTAGATGTGTGAGTAGTCCCCAAGATATAGTCTATTACTTCTGTGAGAAATAATTCCCTGCCCATAAGAAGCAAGCTGCCTTGCAGGAAATATACAACTTTGCTCAACTCAAAGAAGAGAGTCTCCCACAAGCTTGGGGGAGGCTCGTCCAGCTACAGAATGCTTTGCCTGATCACCCTCTTAAGAAGAACGAGATACTTGATATCTTCTATAACAGACTTACCGATGCTTCTGGAGACCATCTAGATAGTTGTGCCGGTTGTGTTTTTAGGGAACGAACTGTAGAACAAGCTGAGACTCTACTGAATAACATCTTGATCAACGATAATTCTTGGACTATTCCCGAACCACCTCCTAAGCCAACTCCGAAGAAAAGAGGTATTCTATTCCTCAGTCCCGAAGATATGCAAGAAGCCAAGAAATCTATGCAAGAGAAAGGCATTAGATATGAAGATGTCAAAAATTTGCCACCTATCAAAGAGATCCATGGTCTCGATAACCCGATACAGGTAGTGGAAGTGAATTCTCTGTGTAGGTTTGATGAGAGTGATATTCCTTTTGATAAACCTGCTAGCCTATGCTTTGATGAATTTGACAACTTTGTTGCCAAACAACAGAGTTTCAATGATTATGTTAGCAGACATTTGGAACTAAGTACTCGTATGCTTAGTCATTTAAGTGCTTGTGTAGACAGAAATGTCAATGATCTGAAGCTTCTGAGTAAACATGCCTCTATGATTACTACTCAGGTAGAACAAGTACTTAAAGCTCACAATGACCTGCTCAATGAATTAAATGACAACTCTGTCAGAGTCATTACTAGAGGAGGCAAAATGACTTAGCAACCTTTGTATCCTGAGGGTCATCCTAAGAGAATTGATCAAGATTCTTAAGGAATTAATGCTGATACACCCAGTCATCCTAAGGAGAAGAAGAAGGATGATAGAAACCTGCATGTTAGTTCACCAAATACTGACACACCTGAAGAACCAAATGATATTTCTACGTCCGATGCAGAAACACAATCTGGTGATGAACATGAACCTGGTGACAATATGGACAACGATGTTCATAATAATGCTCAACCTAGCAATGATGAGGATGTGGAGATTGAACCTACGGTTAATCTTGATAACCCACAACCTAAGAAATACGATAAGAATGACTTCACTGCTAAGAAGCATGGTAAAGAAAGAGAGCCATGGGTTCAGAGACATATGCCCTTTCCTCCTAAGCCATCCAAGAAAACAGATGATGAGGATTTTGAGCGCTTTATTGAAATGATAAGACCCATCTTTCTGCAGATGCGGTTAGTTGATATGCTCAAAATGTCTCTATATGCCAAGTACATGAAAGATATCGTGACCAATAAACGGAAGATACCAGATCTTGAGATCTCCACCATGCTTGCCAATTACACTTTCAAAGGTGGAACTCCTAAGAAACTTGGTGATCCCGGAGTGCCCACTATACCTTGCTCCATTAAAGGAAACTACGTAAGAACTGCCTTATGTGACCTTGGAGCCGGAGTTAGTGTTATGCCTCTCTCTCTTTATCGTAGACTTGAACTGGATAAGTTGACACCCACTGAAATCTCTCTACAAATGGCCGACAAATCAACTGCTTTCCCTGTTGGCATTTGCGAGGATGTGCCTGTTGTGGTTGCTAATACCACTATCTTAACAGACTTTGTTATCTTGGATATTCCCGAGGACGATGCCATGGCTGTCATCCTCGGAAGACCCTTTTTAAACACTGCATGGGCTGTTATAGATTGCAACAAAAGCAATGTCACTTTCCATGTCAACAGTAATGAGCATACCGTGCACTTTCCGAAGAAACGATATCAAGTACATTGCATCAATGCTATCGAAAAAACTTCATCGATTCTTATTGGGAGCTTTGAATGCCCTATTCCTCGTGTCAAGATGAAGTATGATTTGCTTGTTGGGGAGATTCATATCCCCATTGAGGTGACTTAGTGGCTATTCGAAAATTCTCCGTTCTCTTTTGTGATTCGAGAAAGTTTTGTCATGAGGATTTGATCAACCCCATTGACGGATTTCCTTCAATGACCATGAAATGGATGAATCAACGAGTCACATACCTCTGTTTTAAGCTTTCACTTTCTGTTGCTTAGAAGAAAAATGATAGGTTTAGTTTAGTTTTCCCTGTTTTCTGTTTTAGCGTCCCGGAGAAAAATACCCTGAAATTAAAAGTTCTCCGATGGTCCCGAATATCTAGTATGATTTTTTCTGGAATATTTGAAAAATACTGGGACTGAGAGCTGGCCTCGAGGCCACCCCTGTGGGCCACAAGCCTTGTCACCGCGGCCACCCCCCTTGCCGCGGCAAGCAAGCTTGTGGGGCCCACAGGGCCCCCTCCACTCATTCCAGGTCCCATCCTCTTCCTCTACCTCGAGAAAAAATCGTTTCGGAGCTCAAACCCGTGTTCTTGCTCATTTGGCTGTGATTTTCGATCTCCTTGCTCAAAGCATCATTCTCCGAACCGTTTTGGGGAAATTACTCCTTGGTAAGTGACTCCTCCATTGGTCCAATTAGTTTTTGCTCTAGTGCTTTATCCTTCGCGTATTCTTACTACCTTGGTGACCCTGTTCTTGAGCTTGAAATGTTGATTTTAGCTGGTCCCAATTAGTTTGAGCGGGTGATACGGTCTCTAGACACTAGTAAGAGTAGTTTCTACAAGGTGTGGTTGGTCTTTATTCACTTTTCTCTTCAACTTCAATATTTCAGCAAAAAGAAATTATGTTCAGGAGGAAGTTTCATGGTGGTTCCTCAAGTAAGAAGGGTCCCCGTCTTTCTATTCGGGAGCCCGATCCTTATCAACTAAGGGACGCACCGGTACAACCGTGTGAATGGCCTTCCGATGAGTTCATGATCGAAGCAGGCTACAAGGATGAGTTTGATACACTTGTCCGCAATGCCAGGTTAGAAGAATTCCTCTCAGATAAATGTGAACAGTATGCTATGCTCACTGCCTCTTTCGTGCGTAAATTTAAATTTTCAATTGGCCGTGACTCATCCATATTGTTTGATTTGTATGATAAATCCTATGCCATGGATTTGGAGGATTTCAATAGGATTTGCAAAATACCCGATGGGGGTAATCTTAAAGATCCTACTAAATCTTCGGTTAGAGATTTTTTTTCTCTAATATATCTGTTGGATAAACTAGAGACATCACGCAAGCTACCATATGAAGCATTCATTTCCCTGCCTTGCACTACTTTGCCCTCTTCATAGGTAGATGCATTAACGGTAAGGTTGAACATTGTCACCTATGCGCATCCGACCTTGGTATCCTTAAGAGCGCGGTTACGGGTGACAAAAGCTTCAACATGGGAGCTATTATAGCAAGGAGGCTGAATAAGAATTCTATTGAGGGGGATTTCTTTGGCGGCATCTATGCCACTCAGATAGCAAATTTTCTTGGAGTACCCATCCGCTCAGGAGATCCCCCGCTCCATACAGCTTTCCTTGATCGCGTCGCTATGACACGCTACAAGTTCCTTGAGAGGGATGATGAATCCCTCCTATACCGATTGATATTTAACCGGCAGCGTGTTTTCCATATTACCCTTCCTGCTCCTGCTTTCTTTGATTTTCAGGTTAAACGGAGATACTACATAACCATAGGAGAGGCGGAGGAGTATGAGTGGGAGGCGACGGTTGCTCGTCTCCGTGAGGCAGCTATTCAGGCAGTGGCTGCAGCGCTCCCGTATAACCCCGATTATGATTTTGGGTTTCACCAGGACCGTCCTTGGGAGTAGACCAAGCTAGGCCAAAAGCCTAAGCTTGGGTGAGTACGTGTTCTCACCGACCTTACATTCATGCTTATGCTTTCACTTTGTTCGTCGATGTTCACACTTTGCCAGTGTATTATCCATGCTAGTTTATTTTCATTTTCTTGTTTTCTTGTTTTGTGTCCTTTTGAGAAAACCCAAAAAGATTTTCCTTTCCTCTTTTTGCTTGTTGGGAGCTTTCTCGTGTAAATAGTTTTCTTTTTTTTGGGTCAAGGTAGAAGATATTGGTTACAATGTTTAGTAGCTCTTGTACGCATACCTGTTTAGCTTTCAAAGAGCCATATTACCTTGTCTTCTCCTTTGTGTTTGCCTGCAGATTTCAGCTTAGTCCAATGCACGAGCACTCTTATTATTGTTCACATCGTTCGATCGTTCAAGTGAAAGGCAATAATGATGATATACGATGAAGTGACTGAGACTGGAAAAGCTGGTATGAACTCTATCTATTTTGTTTTTGTAAATATGACTAGCTTGTCGTCCCAGATTCAGCTTTGTTTTGAGAGAACCATGTTTGCAATGACAACTTAGAGATCATAGTTTCTGATGCCATGCTTATTTAGCTAGGACCTTATAATGGTTTGTCTTGAATGCCAACATAGATTTTGACTATGATGTAGTATGATAGGATGGTATTCTTCTTTGAATGATTCAAGTGGCTTGACTTGGCACATGTTCATGCATGTAGTTGAAACAAAATCAACATAGCCTCTATGATGTTCGTGTTCATGGTGATTTATATCCTTTTCATGCTTGCATTCCATGTTAGTCAAACTCATTGCATCTTGATGACCGTTGTTGCTTCTAGTTGGTCGCTTCCCAGTCTTTTGCTAGCCTTCACTTGTACTAAGCGGAATACTGCTTGTGAATCCACTTCTATAAACCCAAGAGTTTTTCCATGAGAGTCCACCATACCTACCTATTTGAGGTATTTACCTATCGTTCCAAGTAAATTTGCATGTGCCATTCTCTAAACCTTCAAGAAATAATCTGTTTTGCATGCCCGAACCGCTCATGTGGTGACAGGGGGCTATTGGTATGATCCATGTTAGGTGTGTTATCCTCGACATGTGTTTATTCACTGTCATTCACGAGAAAGGGGCCGGTAATTGGAATGCCCAGTTCCACGCTTAAATCGAAAACATAACTATAAAACAAGACTCCCCCCGGATTGATGTTAGTATGGACCGTACCCGAGGATTCGGCTAGCCGTGGAGTGTGATTGATTGGTGGTGGGGGAGTTAAAACTTTACTTTTCTGTTTGGGAACCGCCTATAGCATGAATAACATGGAAGATATTGAGAACTCTTGGTCATTGCGTTGACAATGAAAGCATTGCCACCCAAAATTATTATCTCTGTTTTCAAAGCTTGCGCTCTGGCACCTGTGCAAATCAATGCTTCCCTCTGCGAAGGGCCTGTCTATTTATTTTCCTGTTGAGTCATCCTCTTCTTCTATAAGCACCAATTAGAGAGCACCTCTGTCATTTTTATGCTTTGATTTTGATTGATATTGAGTATGACTATGACTGGATCTTCGTTGCTATGAATTAGAATGTTTAGTCAACCCTTGATCTTTGAAAGTGCTCTGCATTTATGTTTTGCAGTCTCAGAAAGAGCTAGCGAGATACCACCTATTCATATTGCTTCATGCCTGTTTTGAGTGAATTGTTGGTATCTGAAACTCATTATTATTTCCTCGCTAGCTGATTATGCCATTGGTATTAGTTTACTGTGAGACCTTTGTGTCACTTGCTTATGTGGTCAACTTGTGATCTTGCTGAAATTCTGGTTACGAGTTAGACATAGTTGCAACAACAAGATCAAACAGAGTTTGTCAAAGTTTTTCTTTCTCTTTCAGTTTGTCAACTGGGTTGCTTGAGGACAAGCAAGGTTTTAAGCTTGGGGGAGTTGATACGTCTCCATCGTATCTACTTTTTCAAACTCTTTTCCCCTTGTTTTGAACTCTAATTTGCATGATTTGAATGGAACTAACCCGGACTCGCGTTGTTTTCAGCAAAATTGCCATGGTGTTGTTTTTGTGCAGAAATGAAAGTTCTCGGAACGTCCTGAAAATTTACGGAGAATATTTATGGAAAATATGAAAAATACCTGCGCAAAGATCCACCGGAGGGGATGGGCCAGTGGGCCACAAGCCCTGTTGCCGCCCCCCTGGCCGCGGCAACCTAGCTTGTGGGGACCACATGGGTCTGCAGCCCCCAACTGCAGCTCTATAAATTCACTTTTGTCTCGAAAAAAATCATAAGAGAAGATTTCATCGCGTTTGCGATACGGAGGCGCCTCCACATCCTGTTCTTCATCTGGAGGGCAGATCTGGAGTCCGTTTTGGGCTCCGGAGAGGGGAAAACGTCGCCATCGTCATCATCAACCTTCTTCCCTCTCCAATTCCATGAAGCTCTTCATCGTTCGTGAGTAATCTATTCGTAGGCTCGCTGGGCGGTGATGAGTAGGATGAGATCTATCATGTAATCGAGTTAGTTTTGACGGGGATTGATCCCTAGTATCCACTATGTTCTGAGATTGATGTTGCTACTACTTTGCCATGCTTAATGCTTGTCACTAGGGCCCGAGTGCCCTGATTTCAGATCTGAAATTATTATGTTGTCACCAATATATGTCTGTTTTAGATCCGATCTTGCAAGTTGTAGTTACCTACTGTGTGTTATGACCCGGCAACCCCGGAGTGACAATAACCGGAACCACTCCTGGTGATGACCATAGTTTGAGGAGTTCATGTGTTCACCAAGTGCAAATGCGTTGTTCCGGTTCTTTATAAAAAAGGAGAACCTTAATATCCCATAGCATCCTTTTGGACCCCGCTACCACGGGAGGGATGGACAATAGATGTCATGCAAGTTCTTTTCCCTAAGCACGTATGACTACACACGGAATGCATGCCTACATCATATTGACGAACGAGAGCTAGCCACATATCTCTCCGTGTTATAACTGTTGCATGATGAATATCATCCAAACGAATCACCGACCCATTGCCTACGAGTTTGTCCCACTGTTGTTGTTACTTGTATTGCTCTGGTGTTGTTACTACTGTTGCTTGCTACTACTGCTACTTGCTACTGTTGCTACTTGCTACTATTGTCACTACTACTGTTCTTGCCACTGATGTTACTCGTTACGCTGCTTCTACGCGCTACAATACTTTTTCGTTCGCCGTTGCCGGGAAAAGACTATTTTCCGTCCACGGGCAACTTACTGGCGCCATTGATACTACAGTTAGGAATAGTCTGCCGTCAACAGATCGTTTCTGGCATCGTTGCTATCATACTACTTTGCTACTGATACTTTGCTTGCAGATACTAATCTTTCAGGTGCGGTTGAATCCGACACATTCAACTACTAATACTTGAGAGTATCCTTTCACTTCCCGTCTGGCGAACCAATAAATTTGGGTTGAATACTCTACCCTCGAAAACTGTCGCGAACCCACGCGCTGGTGGGCCATTGCAAGAAAATTGCTAATTGTTGAGCAACTCGGAGCAGTTCTGGCTCTGTTGTCGCGAAGGCATCAAGTCAGGAACACGTCAACAACATTCTTCTAGTGCGTTGCCGGGGACTGCTAGCAGCAGGTGGCGCCCAATGGAAAACCCTAGGGGTTCGGCCGATGCACCAAGGGAGGGAGGACTGTTGGAAATATGCCCGAGAGGCAATAATAAAATGGTTATTATCATATTTTCTTGTTCATGATAATCGTCTATTGTTCATAATATAATTGTATTAGCAGGAAACAGTAATACATGTGTGAATAAATAGATCACAATGTGTCCCTAGCAAGCCTCTAGTTGGCTAGCTCGTTAGTCAATAGATGATCATGGTTTCCTGGTCATGGGCATTAGATTTCAGTGATAACGGGATCACATCATTGGGAGAATGATGTGATGGACAAGACCCAATCCTAAGCGTAGCACTAGATCGTTTTGTTCGTATGCTAAACCTTTTCTAATGTCAAGTGTCTTTCCTTCGACCGTGAGATTGTGCAACTGCCGGATGCCATAGGAGTGCTTTGGGTGTATCAAACGTCACAACGTAACTGGGTGACTATAAAGGTGCACTTCGGGTACCTGTGAAAGTGTCTGTTGGGTTGGTACGAATCGAGATCGGGATTTGTCACTCCGCGTCATGGAGAGGTATCTCTGGGCCCACTCGGTATAACATCATCATGAGCTCAATGTGACTAAGGAGTTAGTCACACGATGACGTGCTACGGAACGAGTAAAAAGACTTACCAGTAACGAGATTGAACAAGGTATAGGTATACCGACGATCGAATCTCGGGCAAGTTCTATACCGACGGATAAAGGGAATTGTATACGGGATTGATTGAATCCTTGACATCGTGGTTCATCCGATGAAATCATCGTGGAGCAAGTGGGAGCCACCATGGGTATCCAGACCCCGCTGATGGTTATTGGCCGGAGAGGTGTCTCGGTCATGTCTACCTGTCTCCCGAACCCGTAGGGTCTACACACCTAAGGTTCGATGACGCTAGGGTTATAGGGAATTGTTATATGAGGTTATCGAAAGTTGTTCGGAGTCCCGGATGAGATCCCTGACGTCACGAGGAGCTCCGGAATGGTCCGGAGGTAAAGATTGATATATAGGACGGATGGTTTCGGACACCGAAAGTGTTTCGGGCGTCACCGGTAACGTACCGGGACCACCGGAGGTGGCCCCGGGGGTCCACCGGAAGGGGGGCAACGACCCCGGGAGGCTAGATGGGCCAAGTGCGGGAGGGAACCAGCCCCTAGGTGGGCTGGTGCGCCCCCCACACTCAGCCCAAGGCGCAGGAGGTGGAGAGGGGAGGAAACCCTAGGCGCTAGTGGGCCTAAGGCCCACCTAGGGGTGCGCCACCCCTCCCCCCTGCCCTGGACACCGCACCTCCCATCTGGGGGGCTTCCGCACCACCTAGGGTGGGAACCCTAGGGGTGGCACCCCCCTCCCCTCCTCCTATATATAGTGGGCACTTTTGGGCTTTTGGAGACACAGTTTTCCCTCTTCCTCGGCGCAGCCCTGCCCTTCTTTCTCCTCCTCTCTGTCGGTGCTTGGCGAAGCCCTGCCAGGAGACCTCGTCTCTCCATCGACACCACGCCGTCGTGCTGCTGGAGTTCTTCCCCAACCTCTCCCTCCTCCTTGCTGGATCAAGGTGCAGGACACGTCACCGGGCTGCACATGTGTTGAACGCGGAGGTGCCGTAGTTCGGCACTAGATCGGAATCACACCGCGATCTGAATCGCCGCGAGTATGACTCCATCAACCGCGTTCTAGTAACGCTTCCGCTTAGCGATCTTCAAAGGTATGAAGATGCACTCACCCCTCTCTCGTTGCTGGTTTTTCCATAGGAAGATCTGAATATGCGTAGGAAATGTTTTGAATTTATGCTACGTTATCCAACAAGGACTCCTCGTCCAATTCGGTTTGGTAGAGGAGTCCTCCTCCTAGCAGGTTTGCCCCACCTCTCTCTCTTTTGCACTTCGTCCGAAATAGGCCCACTTGGGCTGGCCTCCCAGCCCATCAGGGGCTGCTGCGCCACTCTTGAGCTAGTTTGGTCCCCTTTCGGGTGGGTGGCCCCACCCGGTGGAACCCCGGAACCCATTCCTCACTCCTGGTACTTTACAGGTAATGCCCGAAATCCTTCCGGAAGCCAAATGCATCCTTCCTATATATCAATCTTTGTCTCCGAACCATTCCGGAACTCCTCGTGATGTCCGGGATCTCATCCGTGACTCCAAACAACATTCGGTTACCACCATCAATAATTCAACTATACCGAAACGTCACCGAACCTTAAGTGTGTAGACCTTGCGGATTCAAGAACTATGTAGACATAACCGACACACTCTCCGGTCAATATCCAATAGCGGGACCTGGATGTACATATTGGATCCTACATATTCTACGAAGATCTTAATCGGTTGAACCTCTGTGTCAAGGATTCAATTAATCCCGTATAACATTCCCTTTGTCCTTTGGTATGTTATTTGCCCGAGATTCAACTGTCGATATCTCTATACCTATTTGAATCTCGTTACAGGCAAGTCTCTTTACTCGTTCTGTAATACAAAATCTCATGGCTAACTCTTTAGTCACATTGCTTGCAAGGCTTGCTGTGATGTTGTATTACCGAGTGGGCCCCGAGATACCTCTCCGTCATACGGAGTGATAGATCCAAGTCTTGATCCATGCTAACTCAACGGACACCTTCGGAGATACGTGTAGAGCACCTTTATAGTCACCCAGTTACGTTGCGATGTTTGAGACACACAAGGTATTATTCCGGTGTCACTGAGTTGCATGATCTCATGGTCATAGGAACATATACTTGACATGCAGAAAAATAGTAGCAATAAAACGACATAGTCACATGCTACGTTCATAGTTTGGGTCTTATCCATCACATCATTCTCCTAATGATGTGATCCCGTTATCAAGCGACAACCCTTGTCTATGGCTAGGAAACCTTATCCATCTTTGATCAACGAGCTAGTCAACTAGAGGCTTACTAAGGACAGTGTCTTGTCTATGTATCCACGCATGTATCCAATTTTCCATTCAATACAATTCTAGCATGGATAATAAATGATTATTTTGAAGAGAGAAATATAATAATAACTATTTTATTATTGTATCTAGGGCATGTTTCCAACACTATGGGGATGGAAATGGCGGTGGCTAGGGTTTGTGGGTGATGAAGATGATGAAGAGGTTCTGGTTGTGCTCGACGCTGCTATGTTGACATTTCGACGGGGTACCTTTATAAAAGTTGTTCGGGTAGACGAGTCGCCTCGGAATCCACGCCACACACCACTCATACGGGCACACACGCTCGTATGGAACGATGTCTCTTTCTCTCGCTCCATTCTGGCGCCTCTCGTTGATACTTTCTTTCTCCATTTTCCTTCCTTTCCATTCCTCCAAGTGATTTTTCCCTTTTTAGCCCATTTCCTATGGAAAAACATTAAACAGAGGATTTGCGGAATTCTTTGCATTCATTAGTCATCGTGTAAATATTAGAGCATCTCTCTTTTAGTGAAATATCTTGGTTTAAACAAGGGTAAAATGAGTTAAAAATGTCACTCATCGGTGATCTACTCCCTCCTCGTGATGGAGTCAGCGGGGATGATGAAGATGGCCTCCGGTGATGGCTTTCCCCCTCCGACAGGGTGCCAAAGAAGGCCTCAACATGAGATCGCTTTGGAACAGAGGCTTGAAGTGGCGGAAAACTCATCTGGGTTAACTTTTTGGAGCTTCTAGATATACAGGAATTTTTAGCATTGAATTCACGCTAGAGGGAATCTCAAGGGGCCCGCAAGCTTAGATGGCAGGCCCTAGGGGACACGCCCCTTGTGCTTGTGCCCCCCTTACACACCTTCTAGCCTCCCCCCTTCCGAAGCTTCCTCGGTCTCTTATTTTCCATAAAAAATAGCATAAATTTTTATCGTGTTTGGACTTTGTTTGGTATGATTTTTCCATGAAACAAAGAAATAGGCAAAAAAAATACATGAACTGGCACTAGCACTAGATTAATATGTTAGTCCATAAAAATAATATAAAAGTGCACCAAACGCATACAAGATTGATGTATATACAACAAGAATACTTGATAAGTTATAGATACATCGGAGACGTATCATGCATGATCGCACAGCAGATCATCACCTCTCACAAGGTCTATGGATCCCATTGCTTAGTAGGTCGACGAACAACTGCAAAACGTGCGTGTAGAACTTCAAATGCCCTCTCAACATCCTTTCTAGCTACTTCTTGTTTTGGGGAAAGTGAGACTTTTTTTGGGCCAACTGGGTTCGAGATGATGTTGACAAATGTAGCCCTGGGAGGATATATATACCATAAACCAGATAGTGGCCCATGTTGTAGTCATGATCATTAACAGTATAGTGGTAAGGAGGAGCTTTCCATTCAATCAGCCTAGCAAACAATGGTGATTGCTGCATCACATTGATGTCATTGTGAGACCCGGGTATGCCAAAGAAACCTTGCAAAGATTATGTGATGCAGCTACTTCAAGAATGATGGTGTATTTCTTAACATGACCATGATATTGTCCTTGTAAAGTTTTTGGGCAGTTCTTCTATTACCAATGCATGCACTGAAGAGATTCGAGCAAACCCGGCCACCCTCTTGCTTCCGAGATTACCAAGATCCTCTCGGTGTCTACCACAGTTGGTTCTTTCAAGTACTAAGGTCCAAACACCTCGAACACAACAATTGCAAATCTCACCACGCATCTCCGCATGACGGTGTGGTGGAGCAACGACGAAGGCAAGAGAGAGAAACGGAAGGAGAAAATGGAGGATGGAGGGCTCTTGGGTGGGTCAGGGGTGTCGAAGTCTTAGTAGCTGTTGTCCGGACTCCTGAAAGCCACCCTAATTTGTCTTGGATTTGCTGAGAAAAAAATACATCTGGACCGCTTGTCAGACCGATACAATCCCATGCCGGATGGCAAAACATGTATGGACCGTGCTGTTCGGACGGTTGCGGGCAATCTGAGGGTCCGCTTAGGAGATGTCCTAAGTCTTACCGGATGCCATCTTTGGCTACTTCATCCCTCGATTTAAATTGTATCTCGATGAATTTTAGTAATGAGCAATAAAATGGAGTGTATTTTGTAGTAGATATGTTTCTAAACGAACAAGCTTTCCTCCTAAAAAAAAACTTTTCTTCATCCTCCTGCTGGCACCGACGTCGATCCATCTCACCTTTGAGGTGTGAAGGTTTTTTTTGTTCGTGCGGTTACATGTTTGATCTTTCTGATATATAACTCTCTTCGTTGGTGATGGTTGTTGTTCTCACCTGCTGGTCTTTTGAGACCTTAACACGACGACTTCATGACTGTCCATTATAAACACGACGACTTCATGACTGTCCATTATAATAAAGTTTGCCTGACTCAGATAAGGGATGGTCGATAATGTCACCTCTTGGGCTCGCTCGAGTCCTTGTAATCGTTGCTAGGTGGTCCATAAACTTGGTTGTAATTTTTAGTGTTCTGTGTACTTTCATGATTGATGAATAGTAGATTGGAAATATCTAAAAAAAGCGGAGTATATTTAGCAGGAAAAAAACTTTAGTTTAATTCGTAGATCTGCCACCGCATTGAAGCGGAAGACGGTGCACCGCGGGGCGGGCCTTGTGGGACGCGCGCGCGGCCGGAAGGAGACCCGTCGAATGGCGACGTGACAGCGGAACGAAGAAAGAAAGAAAGAATGTAACGCCGATCGATGAGCCGCGTCAGTTAGAGGGTGCTTGGATCCAAGAGACTAAAACTAGTCTCTTTAAAAGGCTAAAGTTCCAAGCACTCCTGACTAAAGAGAGGCTAAAACTAGTCTTGAGGCTAAAAAAATTTAGTCAAGGGTACCCCTACTAAAATGTGCATTAATCCTCTCTCTCCTCATTTAATTCCTCATGCAAGTTCTGGATTGGAGGGTTTGAAGGATAATAAATGCTCATTAACTTGATTTTAGTCTATTTAGTCTTGGATCCAAGCATGGATGAGGCTAGCAAGTTTTAGTCCCATTACTTTTAGTCATGGGACTAAAAAGTATGGAGGACCCTCTTAGTTTGTCGCCTGCCCGCATCCCGCGTCGTGCGTAACTGAGCCTGGTGAGGGCGGTGCTGCCAGATCCGGATCGCCGTAACGTACTACCCTAGAGGAGGTGCGTCCTCAGCAGATTATATATTTTCAGTGGCCATAGGTGTCTACGAATGCCCAAGCAATTATTTCCGTCGCTCGCAAGTCCTGCTACGACCCCTCAAAGTTGCACCAACCACAGGAACAATCGATCGATCTACACGAGAGGACAAGCGTCGCCTGCACTTGCACAGTCGCAGTGCTGCATGGCTGATGATGGCAACGGCTGCTGGTACAATTACACACGGGCATTCCCGGTCAAGTTTAGGCGCAGGTGCACAAACCACTAATCACAGGCCCAGATCGCCAGCTGCTCCCACCCATGTCCATGTGCCCTCACCTGCATGCCACCGCCGACATTGATATCCACACAAAACGCAGCAGCAATTCACGTCGCCCACCGCCTAGTAGGGCCGCAGGCCCGGCTCCTCGGCCTTGGCCGCCGCGGTGGTCACCGCGACACCGACACCGACGGGCATCCTGGCCCTGTGCTCGGTGCGGCCGAGCTGTCCCGGGCCTCCGCGTCCCCCGCCGGCTGCCGCGGCCGCTGCCGCACTGCGCATCCGGCCCTTGCCCAGGTGGTGCTCGCAGAGGGAGTAGCCGACCAGCGTCGGCTGGCTGCAGCGCCATCCGCGGCCGTTCACGCGGCTGCACCGCGACCCCTCCATCAGCACCGCCGGGCCGCGCCGCTTCTTGGCCCCGCCAGCCGCACCGCCGCTGCCATTCTTCTCGTCCTTGACGGCCAACAACTCCGCCGGCGCCGCCACGCCATTCGTGGCCTGTCCTTCCACCTTCACCGCCCTCTCGCCGGCGCCCGTGCATGCTACGTCCAGCTTCCACTCCGCGTCGCCTCCATGGCCATTGCTGCTGCAGGTGCAGAAAAAAGCATCATCTTTCTACCCAAAAAAAACCCCGGATTAACAGCGCCGATCAAGACGCGACTGACGAAACGGGTAGTAGGTGGCAAGCCATGATTACAATGCGCACTAGAGGCCAAGGCCGGATCGCACAACAAAACAAGAGCCAAACGAACAGGCTGTGAGCCTGTGATCGAGATCAGCAAAGCAAACCAAACAAATCCACGACCAAGACGGCGACGAGAAGCAGCAGCGCCTATGTATGTATGCACGCAGTATGGAGTTATGGGGCGGGCGGACGGACGGACGGATGGGAGAAGCGAACATGCCCACCGGGCCGTCATGTCCGACAGGCAGGTGCAGTCTGCAGTGCGTGCACTAAAATAATAGTTGGATCCGGCCGTGCCATGCCTAGACTCATGGGTCAAGCTGGCATGGCCACTATCAAACAGTGGAAGAACACAGAGGGAAAAGATACTAACAGAAAGGAAAACAATCCGTTTCCCAGTCAAAATCCACAAAGCTGTCATCTTTCTCTCCCATGTAGGAGTATATGTCTGTCCGCGCTTGTTTAATCGAAGAATCCATACCTCCTGCGGGCATCACCAGCTCCCTGCTCCGCCGCCGCGCCCTGGCTCTCGACTGCATTGTCCTGAAACCCGGGCAGCAAAAGCAGCAGAAAACATTCAGATGTGACTAGACTACACGTCCAGATCTAGGCGCCCGCACCACGGGTGCAACTGCAAGATCGAACGAGCGTTCCCGCGAGCAAACCGAATCAAGAGCCACCGCGCACCTGCGGCAATGCCAGGCGCCTGGCGGCGGCGGGCTTGCGGCCGAGATCCGCATTGGCATGCAGATGCGGCGGCCTCGCCCGCCCCTCCACCTCCTCCTCCTCCTCGTTGCCGCGCTCCTCCGCGTTCCGCGGGGTCCGTTGCGCGGATGTGGACGGATCTGCGCGGTGCTGCTGCTGCTGGTGGTGGTGGTGCAGCAGCGAGGCGGTGTAGGGGGACGGCTGCTGCGGCCTCCTCCTGATCCTCATGGACGGGAGCGGAGGAGGAGGAGGAGACGGAGATGGGGAGGGCGGAGGAGGAGATTTGGGGAGGGTGCAAATTAAAGAAGGGTGGCTTTTGGTGCGTTGGCTGGCTTTTTATGCCTCATCATCATGCCCGCATTTATTTATTTAGGCCGGAGTAGTAAATATATACGGGATGGGAGTAGAATAGTGGTAGACGGTGCAGTTTTCGGCACTGCCTGCTGTCTGGCTTTGGCTCGGCATGCAGCACGTGCCGCAGGGGCGGCGGCGGCCGTCGGATAGGGAGATGGACGGGCTGGATGGGTTGTGGACCGATCTGGTTTCGATCGCGCCGTGGTGGATGGATCGGTGGCATGAGAGCTGGGGAAGGGTGAGGAGGGTGGTGGGTGGTGCAACTGGCTTTGCCAATTGCGTAGGTTGGATGGCGCATGTGGGTCTTTGGACCCGTCCGGAGGAGTTTCAGCTGCCCAAATGCCTAAAATGTTCGCGGTGCAGTTTGTCGGTTAAATGGAAATGATGTGTGATCTGATACGGCCAAGACAACACGGATGCTTATCAATCTTGTCTAGCCTTGGAAAGCAATATAGGGTGACATCTCTAGTATAGGATGTATTGCATGTGATCGTAAATTGGGCTTGGCTTAGGTTTTATTTAAAACTACTCAGATTATGATAATTCAGATTTTATAATCTATATTGTCTTCAACATGGCGTATTATGTTGTAGATTATAAAAACTAGATGAACAGATTATTAAAAACTCACAATCTACTATATCCGAGATAAAACCAGATTATGGATTGTTAATGACACATTATCCTTGTATAAAGTTGGAGGTAATTACTAATTTCTGACACCGTCACCCTCCTCCTTTTTTCTTCTAAGCGCGCGTGGAGGACAGACATGTCATTTATGTGATGTAAAAACCTGGATATCTGTTTATATAATCTAGCCTCCAAACATGCTCACCTAGCCTCATTCTATAATCTATTTTCATAATTCAGATTAACATAATCTATTGTGGTTACAAACAGGGGCTTAGTAGTTACAGCCTAAAAACAATTTTCGTAACATGTTTGGTTGCCCGCATCTACACTTTATGAATTAGGGGATAGCTTTGCGCATGGTGTTTGGTTTCCTGCATTGTCTCAATTCGCACATAAACAACATGTTTGGTTGTACACACGGTGTGAGGGGTGTTAACCGTGTACCCTATGTGGTCAGGTTACCCGGTGCATCTTACACATGTTCACAATTATCACACCAACGACACAACACTACATGGAGACGAACTGCACGATGATGATGAACTTCTTCACCCCAAAGTATGGCGCCGCCTTGCCAACTTCAACCTTCGATGCCTTCTTTCGCACAAACTTGACGTAAGCTTGTTCTACCGCATGTCTAGTCTTAAACCCTCTATGGATGCTGTTGTTGTATGCTGAAACTTGTTCGTTGCAAAATTTCCATGAACTGTAAACCCATGCGCCCTCCCGACGAACACTGCATACCACTTGTGCTAGCAGTGCATAATAGAAACAGTTGAAGCAACAAGCAATCAAGCAATCAAGCAACAAGCAAAGGAGCGGAATTGAAGTAGTAAGCATGCATGATCATATGGCATAACAAGTTCAACCTAGCACTACTATGGTGTCATCCTACCATCACATCCAAAAGAGGGTGTCCTCCTACCACCGCAAGTTCACGATCATCATGAGGAGTTAGTATATACCACCTCAACAAAATATACAGACTATCAAACATTTTTCAAGCACTAGCTACACAAAATATACGTCACCGTCATCGTCGTCATCGTTGTCGTCGCCGTCGCCATCACTGTCCAGGATTATGCACGTGGTAACCAGCTACAAGCTCTAGTAGTAGTGCTTTCCCAACCAGCTCCTACGCCAGACCACCATGTGGGCATCTACCATGGCAACAAACCCAACACCCTGGGCCTTGTTGTCCAGCAGGTGTCTCAGAGCCTCATCGCTGAAACCACCTTGCTCCCTGACGACATTGTATAGGTCAGAGTGGAGGTGAAGGAACTTGCTCTCCCTAATGGCGGTTACCACCTCCTTCACGGCCTTAGTCATGCTGGTGAAGACACTAATCTCCTCCTCCATCGGGCCACCCATCTTCCTCTTCCTATAAACCACAAGGCCATGATAAATGGATTGTGAGGGCCATCAAGCACTGTCTATGCATCTGGGGTTCCTTAGAACTCCGGCATTGGAGAACCGAGAGGCACATAGGAGCCCATGGCAGGCGTATCGGTTGCCATCCCGAAGGACAAAGATGCGTTGCATCTAGTTGTATTCTGGATGGATGTGTTGAGGAACTAAACGTCTTTGGAGTGGTCCTAAGAAAGAAGCGTAAATGTTTTTAGTTGTGAGTAGGCAATGGCTGACACTGTGAAAAACAAGGGTGCATTAAGGTAACTGCGATATGCTCGGTGTAGTGCTCTGCCTCCAGAACGATCGAGCAAATGTTCTGATCCCAGGAGGCGCCTCTCAGATCTCTGAGCTTTGACACTCGGATCCATCGAACTCGCACCTTAATGAGGCGATTGTACACCCATGTGGAGGTCACCTCCTAGAAACAGAAATCGAACACCTGCTTCGCGACGATGTTCAAGCGCACCTCCTTGAAGCCCTTGTCAGTCCTAACTGCACTAGATATGAGCTCGCACATTTTGTTCAGCACGAACGTGGACATGAACGGCCGCCACTTCATGTTGTTCCCCCTACCATCTTTTTTGCCATTGCGGTAGTCGTTACTGCAGCGGCAACAAAAACAAAAGTTGGTTCAATGAGCACAACTGGCACAAAAAGAGAACCATTGGCTAAAACCTCGAACACATCTGAATCGGCTCGCATCTGCTCCTCGAGGGGGGAGTCCTCGACATATGACGCAACGAACCGGCTACTGGATAGGACAAGGACCTGACTAAGATCTTGTGGCTGTGTGGTCATGTCGTACAATCGTAGCACATATTGACAATAGTCATAGCACACACTGTCAGGCGATCTACGAAACGAGGAGCATACATCACAACTAGCTGCAAATTCAATGTGCATGTCGGGACCCTGATCCTAAGCCATACAAATCTAGCATGTAGCACATCATATCACTTTGCTGCCTCACGCATGGTAATCTCCATGGCTGCCACCTTATGTTGGCCTGGACCGTTTGCGCCTTTTGGCTCACGTATATGAACATGTTGCTAGCAATCATATGTCAGAGAACCCGGGTCAACATGACTAGTTATAGATCCAAGTGACACAAGCATATAGGGACAGGCATATATAACCCAACAATGTAGGTGTCGGTCATCAAGGTGTGTAGATGAGTCGTAGCAAGCTACATGACCTCCATTACACTGTGTGGCGTTTCCCCGTAGGGACAGACACAACAGCAAAGAAGGACACATGTCGGTCAATGAATGTGTCCCGAGCAGTAGAAAGCTACCAGGGCTTAGTGGAAGCACAAAGATACAATCCCCTGTAAAGAAGGCTACCATAGGCACACAACTAGGTGCCGGATCCCACACATAACAATGCATTTCAAACATACACGCAATATGCACGATATGTGTAGATACAACATGGCATCACAACATAACTACGACTCAAGTATTTATTATAGACTCATAAGAGCCAACATAGTGTGATATTACAGACATGGATCACATGACGCAACACTCAAGTGATACATGAAACAAGCGGAATCAAAACATGCCTGGTACAGACATATAGTAAAAGTGGGTGGAGGAGCGTGAAAATCTAGGACGACCCTCCCAAAGGAGCCAGACCTCTGTCTGGGATTCCCAAGCTAACTCTGAAAGTGCGTTATATCGACTAGAGGGGGGTGAATAGGAGATTTTTAGAATTTCATCACTGAGGAAATTCCTCACTGATGACTAACTTACAGCGGAAACAGTTAAGGATCAGTCGTGCAATCGTTCACCACAACAGTATTACAGAGTGAAGATTATGAAAACAGATTGCACAGTAAGCAGGCACGCAGAATACAAATGATGATTAACTCAAGTGAAGAATTTGGGGTTGAGGAAATTCAAACAAAGTCTTCAGCAAATTCTTCAAACAGTCACAGTGAATGTCATCAACACATAATACAGAGAATGTAAAGAGTTGAAGAATTAGAACCCGATTCTTGGTGAAGACTTTTGTTGATGACCCAGTTCCAACTGCTGTGACAGTTGTACATCTGGTTTGGAGCGGCTTGGTATTGAAACCAAAGGACACCCAGTCCCGGGACACACAGTCCCTACCGTATTCTCCTTGAGCTAAAGACACACAGTCCTCGCCCAACACTCGTGGTAAGTCTTCAGGGCAGACTTCCAAACCCTCACAAACTCGGTCACCTGGCGATCCACAATTGACTGCTCGATTGCTCTAGACCATGACGCCTAACCGTCTGGAGGATGCACAGTCCTCAAAGGTAAAAGGCTTCAGTCCCACACAGGAACAACTTCTTCAGTGATGCTCAATCACTAGGTTTGGTTTGTGGTTACGGTGGGTGGTGTATTTCCTCACTGATGATTTACTCTCGCAGGCTCTGAGGAATTTGGGTTGCTCTTATGACAAGTGTCAGTTTCTAACGGAGCAGCCAACCAGCTAGTGGTTGTGGGGGGCGGCTATTTATAGCCTGGGAGCATCCCTACATGATTTGACATTTATGCCCTTAAATAATATGACCGTTGGAGTGGATAAGACCAGTGACTTGGCGTGGTTATCGAAACGGTCGGGACCCTCAACTGTGAGAGTCCTCATGTCACTCATATTCCTCACTTGAGGCTTTTGGTAGGATTTGGCTTGGGTTGAGCATCATGAGGAAATTCATTCCATAGCGTTACTTTGACCCCCTTTAACTGTACGGTGTTCCTATTCATCAAATGCGAAGAAAGTAAAACAGAAAACGTAAATCTTCACGCTTCAATTTCTTCATAATGATTTTCTTCAGGAACCACCGATCTTCTCAATATAAATATCTTCATGAGGAATATCAATTTCATCACAGATTCCTCGTGATTCATTTCTTCAGCTTCAGACCAATTTCATCAACTGAAGACATATATTTTTAGGGGTCGATATTCTTCAAATATCTCAAACTCCTCAATGACTTATAGATCATGTGTACACTTATAAACACATTAGATACTTAACCTATAAGTCTTCAAACCACCAAAATCACTAAGGGGCACTAGATGCACTTACAATCTCCCCCTTTTTGGTGGTTGATGACAATTAGGTTAAGTCTTCAACAGGGAATAAAAATGTGAAGTGTAAATACTCAATTGAGGAATTTGAAGACAAGATTCACAGAGACTCCCCCTGAAGATGTGCATACCTTGAGGATTTTACTTTTATAGCATATGCACATTGATGATTTATATCATGGAGATATCCCCCTGAATCTTGTAAATCATGCATACATATAACATATTATATGAAGAAAATGAAGATGCATGATGGCAAATGGTATCTGACGAATTCCAGCATGCGTGCATTAAAACTTGAGGAATAAGCATGCGAAGAAAAACGTTCAAAAGGCGTCAGAGTACCATCGGGCTTAAGTTACAACTCATTACATAAAAACTTCAGAAGAGCCAAAAGTTTGTAACTTAAATATAGTTCATAAGCCCCAAAAATAAATCCCGTTTGAAGACTAACTCTCAAGTTTCTCCCCCTTTGTCATCAAGTGACAAAAAGGGACAAACTGAGGACTAACGCCCGTGAAGACTTCATTTCTTTGCGGTTGATGAAGATCCTTGGCGCTTCTTGGGTGTAGTCTTCTTCCTTGGGCCTGTTGCAGTGTCGAGCTGTTCCTCATCAGATTCGGCGGTGCGGAAAGACGAGAAGGAACTGTCTTCAAGATCTGGCACTGGAATGGGCCTGAACTTCTTCTTGGGAGGCCACGACCAGTCAAAGTCCTGCTCAAAGTTCAATTCTTCAAGCTCAGTCTGGGTCTTCAGATGTGCAAGGGTAGCCCTGGTGCGATCAAAAACCTCATGCAGATAGTGATGATTAAGTTTCACAGAGTTCTGTGTCTCGGTGAGGGTTTTGACAATGGCACCAAACTGGCGTTTGACCCATTTGTGGTTGTGATCCACCTTCTGATGAAGACTGAGGAGAAGCTCTCTGGTGTTTAGCACGCGAGGAGGAACAGGGCTTGGTGGACGAGTCTCAGTATCGTCCCATGAGGAATATGCATCTGGCTCTTTAAATTGACCATCAAGAGCCCTGCTGCCTTCATCAATCACAGACTTGCCTTTTCCCTCAATGGGCTCGAAAGTCTTCTTGTTGACCCGGATAGGAGGCATATAACCAACATGGTTCTGGAAATCTGCATGGAAATTGATGCCTGTCCTTGTCCTGAGGAATCTCATGATCCATGGTGCATAAATTTTGTGATTATAGGGACACATTGCATTGTCATCCAAAGTCCTCAAGAAGAAATCATGGATATTCATGGGGATACCGTGAATGATGTTGAAGAGGATATTCTTCATGAGGCCGACAACATCTTCTTCATCGTCATGGCCTTTGATGGACGCGAGCACACTGCAGAGAATGCGGTAGACAGACCGGGGTGTGTACTTGAGCTCATGGACGAGGAATGTGGTTCTTGAGGGCTTTCCTGCAGCCAAAGGCTTCATGAGGACTTCCATCATTCCATTTGGTAGCTCACGCTCACCATAAAGCTTCACCGCCCCTTCTGAAGGAATTGGTACGGGCAGTTCTCTGAGGAGTTCAGACGCTGGAGCCTTGTAGTGAGTGTTTTGGGTCATCCAGTCGAACACCCAAGTGTTGATGTCATCAGCATTGCCCGAGATGTGCAGAGTTGCATAGAATTGAAGAATGAGCTCACTATTCCAATCTGATATGTCGGAGCACATAGGGAGCAAACCTGCATCATGAAGTACACTGAGGACTGGTTTCATGCAGGGAATTTCTTCAAGTTCATCATGAGGAATGTGCCTATGCTGGAATATCTTGTTGCGTCCACAGAGCCCAGAAGCATAGTAGTTCATCTAAGTCCTTGTCCAAAACTTCAGATGCCTCATTTGAGGCTTGTCATAAGGATTCTCTCCGATGAAATACATGCGTTCCTCAAAGAAATTTTCTTTCTGAAACTTGGGCCGCTTCGAGAATGGCTGGCGCTGAACTGGCTGGATAGTGTGCTGAGGAATGGGTGGGGAAACAACCATGGCAGTCTCTGGGTTGAGCACAATGAATTCATTGTCAGGGGCGGGAACATTTTCTTCAGCAGTGTCCTCAGGTTGATGAATTTCATCAGCTGGTATTTCTTGCTCTGGCTGAGCTTCATGCTGAGGAATTTCTGCTTCCTCCTCAGCTTGTGGAGTTTGGTCAGCCTGTTCAGTGGGAGGAGCCTGCTCAGACTGGACATATTCTTCAGCTTGTTTTTCATCAGCTGACTTTGTGGCAGAAGCAGATTCATCAGCTGCTGCACCTGAAGCTTGAGTAGTCTCTTTCTGAGGAATATGAGGTTGAGGACTGTCATCAATCTGTATTTCCTCATCAGTATGCTCCTCAGAGGTAGCATCCTTCATTTCCTCATCCGCCCTTGTAGTTTGGTCACCAATGACGACCATTTCATATGAAGGTGCAACATTTAGAGGCACCGGGTCTAGAGGGGCAGATTCTTCAGTTTCCTTGAGGCGTTTTGCCTCAATCTTTTCTTCTGCTGAGGAAGCTTTTCTTTTCTTCGCTTCCTTTTCAACAGCTCTTGTCTTTTTCGCGTCTGATGCAGACGGGATTAACTTCTTCACCTTTGAAGCTTTTGGTGAAGGTGTTTTCTCGACAGATTCTTCAGCTGGCAGTGAGGAACCAGCTGGAACAGAGTCATCAGCCTGCTTTGGTGAAGCAGCTGGATCAATAGCAGTTGCATCAGGGGTTGCAGTTTCATCAGTGGTGGTCTTGGTGATGATTTCTTCAATGGCCGGCTCATCAGCTCGGCGCTCTTGGTGTTGTTCCTCACTTTGAGGAATTTCCTCCTCATCAGGAGATGCATCTTCTGGCTGTTCAACCAGGGGCTGAGGAGTTGGTGCTGGTTGTGGGTGTCGCTTGTTGTAGTCATCAACAGCACTAGTGACTAGCTTGATGAAATTGCGTTTGATGCTTGTGCGGTCTGACAGTTTCTCACACTTGTCAGTCAAGACTTGCAGCTCTGCCTGGGTGGACACCAATGCTTCAGGCGTCAGCTTGAGGACATTTTGCCTGAGGAATTTCTCCTTTCTGGCCTTTGCAATCTTTGCCTGCTTGGCCTTCTGTTCCTTCCACTTGGCTTCGTTTATGAAGGTAGCCACCATGTGGCTGATGCCAGGAGGAAGTTTCAAATCATCAATGGGTGTGTTTGGGTCTTCATACCATACATTGATGAAGTCGAGGAGGACCTTGGGGTCCATGGCCAGAGGAATAGCACTGCCTGATGCTTGTGCTACCCGTTCTTGCTTGTTTCTGATGATGGCTTGCAAAGTTTCATCATCATACTCATCACTTCCCTCTGATGCAGACGGGATTGTGATGATTTTGCTGGGGCTGGGCAGAGGTGCAGGTTCAGTAGTTGTCGAAGTCTTCACAAGGGGAGTTGAAGACTTTGTCTCCGAGCTTGTTGCAGCTGGGAGTGAGGAGCTGGAGCTGGCAGTCGTAGTCTTCACGACATTCTTCTGTACTGGTTTTGGAGGTGGAGCTGAGGACTTTGGTGTAGATGAGATGGGTGCTGAGGGTTTTGGCGCTGATGGTTTTGGAGTTGACGGTTTTGGAACCGAGGGTTTTGGAGCTGAGGGTTTTGTGACAGAACCCTGTCCAGACTTCTCTTGAGGCTTTGGAGCCTTTGGTTTTGACGGCGCAGACTGCTTTTGAGGAATCTCTGAGCCTGAGGTTTCTGCTGCTGAGGAATGAGCAGCACCGGAGGCAGCAGCTGAGGATTCATGAAATTTCTTCACTGCTGTTTCGGCTTGCTTCTTGAGCTTGGCCAGATGCCGTTCTTTTTCATCTGGGTAGTCATCAAGTGTCATAAGACTTGAGGGATGAGCTACTTGATGATCCTCAAGTGGAGCCCTTCTGCCAGGAGGCTTCAAAGCGAATTTCTTCGCATATTTTGGGGTCACAAACTTGTACTCCTTCCACTCCTTTGCCCATCTACGTTCAATTTTCTACAGCCTAATCTTTCTTTTAGGCATAGTCTCAGGTTCATCATCAGGCGTGCAATAGTCCATGTATATGTCATCAGGAATATCAACAGCTGTGTTCTGCTCCAGTTTCTTTCCTCCCTTTTGTTTCCTTTCTTCCTCCATTTTCTTCAGACGAGGAATTTGCTGATGATTTTGAACTCTTGAAGATTCTGATGAGCCTTGAAGAGTTTCTTCCAGAAACGCTGCAAATGAGTTAATGTGATGAGAACCGAGAGATTCATCAGCTGACATGTGTGTACCTATGAACAGAGTATAGTTGCGAGGAATTTGGAGAGGTCATATGCGTTCTCAGATTTGAAGAAAATGAAAAAGTTTGACAGTTTGAGGAATATAACCAGTGGTTGAGGAATTTGCTTAAGCATACTGTTCTTGGGTTCTAGAGTTGTACAGATCCAAAAATTCGCACAATTGAGGAATCTCGTGAAAATCTTAGATGCTTAGCTAGTTCATCAATGATTGTGGTGATGGATAGTGTTTGAGGAATCATGTGCGCATCGTATCTTGAGGAAAAACAGATTTCACATGGGAGAGGTAAAATTTCAGATCCAATCTGCTGTAAAAATGGGATATATTTACCGTGGAAGGTGCAAACGAAGAACACAAAAAGGTGGTGTTGGAGAGGCTCTTCGGTCAAGTGTCCAATGCACCCTAACTTGGCAGCAGAGGACGTCTACGGCGGCGGCGGACGTAGATGTTCCGACTCCGGCGTGATCCTGGCGGCGAGAAGGTTGAGGCAGTGAAGCTCTTCCTTGCCGGCGACAAGACAACCAGCGGTGGCGCTAGGGTTCGATGGAGAGTGTGATGGCAGGAGAGCGATGAGGCGAAGAAGAAGATACTGAAGGGGTTAAGGACATATTTATAGCCTGAAAGTTACTGTTTGGCGCGAAAGTTTCGGACCGAATAGCCCTTGCCTCTACGTCTCCGTAGGACACGTGTAGCTCCCGTACGATGCGGTGGAGATAGTGGAGATCGTGGTTATCCGATCGTGGGAAGTGGGGGTTCAGTTACTGTTCCTTTGAAGAAAACAATTTTTGAGGATTTGAGGATTTTTGTTACAAAGTCATCAGCTGACAAGGATGCAGTGAGGATTTTGAACAAAGTTTCAAGTAGAACGCATATGAAGAATTGAATAGACTGGATAAGTATAACATAGAGGGAAAGTAGG
The DNA here is from genome assembly GCF_904849725.1 of Hordeum vulgare subsp. vulgare. Classification (NCBI taxonomy): domain Eukaryota; kingdom Viridiplantae; phylum Streptophyta; class Magnoliopsida; order Poales; family Poaceae; genus Hordeum; species Hordeum vulgare. Next base: position 73,646,142 of record NC_058524.1, on the reverse strand, counting down.
GTCCGATCACATTCACTTAGCAGAAACATCAACTTGAAGAAATAGCAATAAGTGAATGCTGTTGAGGACTAGAAATCATAGTCTACCTAGGCAAATGAAAGTCATCAAGTGTTTTTGAAGATTCTGTAATAGATCATCACAATGAAGAATAACTATTTTGAAAAAAAATGCATTGTGAGGTAATTGATCATTTGAAGAAAATCAACTTGAGGAATTTCACATTGGGCGGTGGCGTTACCCACCATATAAGAATGTTGATTACAGACGCCGCGTACAATTGTCGTAGGGCCCCGAGAATCAATTTCTTCGTTAATTTCTTCACATTCAGAGTGACTTTCTTCATTAGTTGAAGAAAATCGTTTCATCATGTGTTGCACATCTAAGTCATCAACTTTGCATAAGTGTTAGGATGTGTGCATGTTTTTACAAAACATTTGAAGACTCTAAGATATTTAGCTCACACCGCAACTTGCAAAACCTTTTCTCATCCAAGGGCTTAGTGAAGATATCAGCCAGTTGATCATCAGTCTTCACATGGTCGATGAGGATATTGCCCTTGAGGACATGGTCCCGAAGAAAATGATGACGAATTTGGATGTGCTTGGTCTTCGAGTGCTGCACTGGGTTGTAGGCAATCTTGATAGCACTCTCATTGTCACAGTAGAGAGGCACATTCTTCATGTTGATGCCGTAGTCCTTGAGGGTTTGCTTCATCCATAGTAATTGAGCACAGCAAGAACCAGCAGCAATGTACTCAGCTCCGGCAGTGGAGAGTGATACGCAGTTCTGCTTCTTTGAGGACCAGCAAACTAGTGATCTTCCGAGGAAATGGCATGTGCCAGATGTTGACTTGCGATCCACACGGTCACCAGCATAGTCTGAATCAGAATACCCTACCAGATGAAGATTGGAGCCCTTGAGATACCATAATCCTAGTGTTGGTGTGTGAGCTAAGTATCGAAGAATATGTTTCACAGCCTTATGGTGTGATTCCTTCGGTTTTGCTTGAAAACGTGCACACATGCAAACACTAAGCATTATATCTGGCCTAGATGCACATAGATACAATAAAGAGCCAATCATAGAACGGTATACCTGCTGATCGAAATCTTTACCATTTTCATCAGTGCCAAGGTGACCGTTGGTAGGCATAGGAGTCTTGGCACCTTTGCATTCATGCATGTCAAATTTCCTCAGAACATCCTTGAGGTATTTCTCCTGTGATATGAAGATTCCATTGTTTTGTTGATGAATTTGAAGACCTAAGAAGAATTTCAGCTCCCCCATCATGGACATATGATATTCTTCACTCATCATATAGGCAAATTCATCACTGTATCTTCTATCAGTACAACCAAATATGATGTCATCAACATGTATTTGACATACAAACAGCTCATTATCATAAGATTTTGTGAAAAGAGTTGGATCGAGTGAACCAGGTTTGAAGCCTTTCTTCATGAGGAATTCCTTCAATGTATCATACCATGCCCGAGGGGCTTGCTTGAGGCCATACAGAGCCTTTTTGAGTCTGAAGACTTTGTCTGGATTCTTTGGATCCTCAAAACCTGGGGGTTGAGCAACATATACTTCTTCCTCAAGCTTACCATTGAGGAATGCACTTTTCACATCCATTTGATATAAGATGATGTTATGATGATTAGCATAAGCAAGTAGAATTCTAATAGCTTCAAGTCTAGCAACAGGTGCAAAAGTTTCATCGAAATCTATTCCTTCAACCTGGGTGTAGCCTTGGGCTACAAGTCGTGCCTTGTTCCTCACCACTTGACCGTCCTCATCTTGCTTGTTTCGGAAAATCCACTTGGTGCTGATGATGTTATGCTTGCGAGGATCTGGTCGTTTGACGAGCTCCCATACGTCATTCAGCTTGAATTGAAGAAGTTCGTCTTGCATGGCTTGGATCCACTCCGGTTCCAGAAAAGCCTCAGCTACTTTTGAGGGTTCTGTGATGGATACAAAAGAAAAATGCCCACAAAAGTTGACTAAGTGTGAAGCTTTTGAGCGAGTGAGAGGACCTGGCGCGTTGATGTTGTTGAGGATTTTGTCAAGTTCTACTTCATTTGCAATCCTCGGATGAGCTGGTTGAGGATTTTGTCTGGGCTGAGGAAGTGGTGATGTTGCAATTTCCTCAGGAGCATCTTCTTGTCTTTCATCAGCGATGGGGATCGTTTCTTCGTCAATTTCCTCAGTGGGGACAATGTCTTCAGTAGGCTTAAGCTTTATTGCTTCTTCAGGAGACAGCTTATCTGGATCAGGAGGCAATTGCTCTCTTTGCGAGCCATTAGTTTCATCGAACCGCACATCTACAGTCTCAACAACTTTGTTGTGATAGTTGTTGAAGACTCTATAGGTGTGCGAGTCCTTTCCATAACTGAGCATAAAACCTTCATGTGCCTTAGGTGCAAATTTTGAGCTATGATGAGGATCTCTAATCCAGCATTTTGCACCGAAGACTTTGAAATAACTTACATTGGGTTTCTTGTGAGTGAGGAGTTCATATGAGGTTTTCTTGAGGAATTTGTGAAGATATACCCTGTTGATGATATGGCATGCAGTATTGATTGCTTCAGGCCAGAAGCGACGAGGAGTCTGATATTCTTCAAGCATAGTTCTTGCCATCTCAACCAGAGTCCTGTTCTTTCTTTCGATGACACCATTCTGCTAAGGAGTATAAGGAGCAGACAATTCGTGAGTAATACCAAGTTCATCAAGATAATCATCAAGACCAGTGTTTTTGAACTCGGTTCCATTATCACTTCTGATATGTTTGATCTTGATGCCGAAGTTCGTCGAGGCCCTTGAATAAAATCGTTTGAAGATTTCCTGCACTTCAGTTTTATACACTATAATATGCACCCAAGTGTATCTGGAATAATCATCAACTATGACAAAGCCATATAGAGATGCTGCATTGGTTAGTGTTGCATAGTGAGTAGGTCCAAATAAATCCATATGAAGCAATTCAAATGGACGTGTAGTGGTCATGATGGTTTTGGAGGGATGCTTGGATCTGGTCATTTTCCCAGATTCACAAGCACCACAGAGATGATCCTTGAGGAATTTGACTGATTCGATGCCAATGACATGCTTCTTCTTTGCAAGTGTGTGCAAATTCCTCATGCCTGCATGACCTAGTCTTCGGTGCCACAGCCATCCTTCTGAGGTTTTTGCTAGTAAGCAAGTGGCTGGTTGAGGACCTGTAGAAAAGTCAACAATGTACAAATCCCCTCTTCTTACACCTTCGAAGACTTTGGATCTGTCAGATTCCATGATGACTACACATCTATATCTACCAAAGATAACAATCATATCAAGATCACAAAGCATAGAGACTGACATGAGGTTAAAACCAAGGGATTCAACAAGCATCACTTTGTCCATATGCATATCCTTGGAAATAGCTACTTTGCCAAGTCCCAATACCTTGCTTTTACCTTTGTCAGCATATGTGATTTGCTTCAGAGGTGATGGAGTTAGTGGCATATTCATCAGTAAGCTTTTATCACCAATCATGTGATGTGTGCAGCCACTATCGAGAACCCACTCAGTATTTTTGGGTTTGTCTTCCTGCAGATGAATTAGTACAGCTTACCATCTCATATGCTTCAGATTTGAAGAATATGATACTAATTTCATCAGTTCAGTAATTTCATCATAACAGAAATGTAAGGACGTGTGAAATATTTCTATTTCATCAATCATTAGCTTGCGTACTATCAAGCATTTCCTCAGGTCTCCAGCAAATTCTTCAGATGATGATTTTCATCTGGAGACCTGACCTGCAAAAGTGATTAGTTTGATTTCTTCACCACCCACATCTGAAGGGGTGGCAAAGCGTTCATCATCCTGCGAGCACCATATGAGAAAGGTTGCATTGAAGCTAATGCACTTCTCTTAACAGTAGGGGGGTTAAAGTACTCATATGAGTATGCAGAGAACTGGTTTGAGGATTTATGAACATAATGATTTGAGGTGTAGCACTCATAATCATATTCCTTGTAGTTTCCCTGCATGTTAGACGCATAAGCATGGGTACGAGCATAGTTTTGACCAGTTGCGGATTTTGATCCTCTTGAAGACTTTGATCCTCCTGAGGAATTTGATCTGGGGTTCAGATTCTTCAGAGGTGATGTCATGAGGACATTCACTTGAAGATTTTCAAGACAACTTTTGGGAACCCAGATTTTCCTCAGAGGAGGGCCATTCCTGCAGTTAGTTCCAACATATCGAGCAAATACTTCACCAGATTGATTTTTGAACAGTTTATAGTTGGAATCAAATGACTCATCCGAGGAATAGGATAATTCACATGAGAAGCCAGTTAGATTAGATGGATCAAAAGGAGGCCTAGTAGCAGCAACCCATGAGGTTTTGGGATACTGCTCAGGTTTCCAATAAGATCCATCAGCATTCAATTTCCTCTCAAAGGCAATTCCTTCTTTCCTCGGGTTCCTGTTCAAGATCTGCTTTTTGAGCACATCACAAAGGATTTGATGTCCTTTGAGGCTTTTGTACATGCCTGTCACGTACAATTCCTTCAACCCTGCATTTTCATCAGTGACATTTGTGTTTTCCTCAAGTGAGGAAATAGACACAACAGGTGCAGTTGAAGAATTTGTAGCAGTGGTAGCATTTGAAGATTCTGATGAAGAATTAGCAGTTTCACGATCAATGCATTTAAGACATGGAGGAATAAATTCAACTTGACTAGCGCTGATCTGTTGAGCTAGTAATGAATCATTTTCCATACGAAGATCATCATAAGACATCCTCAGCTTCTCAAGATCAAGCTTCCTTTGAAGAAATTCGTAGGAAAGCTTCTCATGATCAGTGAGGAGTGTATCATAACGATCCTGAAGAATATCAAATCTAGACTGAAGATTTTTCATTTCATCAGCGAGGATTTGATTAAGATTCATTTCATCATTCAACAGATCATCACTTTTGTCTAGCAGTTTTTGAAGCTTTTCCAGAGCAGTTTGTTGTTTAGTGGCAATGATGGCAAGTTTACTGTAACTGGGTTTTTTGTAATCATCATGGTCACAGTCACTTGAATCAGAGGAGGAGGCATTATGTGATACCTTTGAACCTTTTGCCATGAAGCAATAGGTTGGAGCGAAGTCATCAGCATAGTCATCAGTATGGATGGTGCACTCATTTTCTTCAAGATTGAAGATTGACTTGCTGACGAAATTGGTTGCTAGTGCAAGACTAGCCTGTCCGGATTCTGAATCTTCTCCAGAGCCTTCTTCATCATCACATTCTTCTGATTCTGCCTCGGAATCCATTTCCTTTCCAATAAGTGCCCGAGCCTTTCTGAAGCTAGTCTTCTTGTGTGAGGAGGACTTTGGAGATGAGGATTTTGACGATTTCTTCTTCTTCTTTGAGTCATCAGAACTGTCATCCTTGTATTTCTTCTTCTTTGATTCCTTTCCCCAGCAAGGACAATCAGCAATGTAATGACCTGATTTTTTGCACTTGTGACAGGTCTGTTTCTTGTAGTCCTCAGATGCAGATTCTGATTTCCTCATGTCTCTTCTTGATGATTTACCGAACTGGCCTCGTCGTGTAAATCTCTGGAATTTCCTCACAAGCATTGCAAGTTCCTGACCAAATTCTTCAGGGTCACAACTGCTGTCATCTGTGTCTTCTTCTTCAGATGAGGAAATTGCTCTTGCCTTCCGTGCACGTGGTCTGGAATAGCTTTGTCCATATAAATCTCTCTTTTCTTCTAGTTGGAATTCATGAGTATTTAGCCTTTCGAGGATATCAGCAGGATCTAGCATCTTGTAGTCTGGTCTTTCTTGAATCATCAGAACTAAAGTGTCAAATGAAGAATCCAAAGATCTGAGCAGTTTCTTCACAACTTCGTGATCAGTGATGTCTCGAGCTCCAGTGCTTGCAGTTCATTTGATATGTCAGTGAGACGATCAAAGGTGTCTTGGCAGCTTTCATTGTCATGTCTCTTGAAGCGATTGAAGAGATTGCGAAGAATATCAACACGAGAGTCGCGTTGGGTTGATACTCCTTCATTTACCTTGCACAGTCTCTCCCAGATCAGTGTTGCAGAGCCTAAGGCACTTACTCTTCCAAACTGGCCAGGGCTCAGATGACCACAGATGATGTTCTTCGCATGAGAATCGAGTTGCTTGAATTTCTTCACATCAGCTGCAGTGACACTAGCAGAAATGATGGGGACACCATTTTCCACAATATACCAGAGATCATTGTCTATAGCTTGTACATGCATTTGCATTTTGTTCTTCCAGAAGGGAAAATTCTTTCCCTCCTAGGTAGGACATGCTGCAGTCACCTTAAACATACCTGCAGTCGACATAACTAAAACTCCAGGTGGTTAAACCAAAATCACACAGAACAAGGGAGTACCTTGCTCTGATACCAATTGAAAGTGCGTTATATCGACTAGAGGGGGGGGTGAATAGGAGATTTTTAGAATTTCATCACTGAGGAAATTCCTTTTGAGGAAATTCCTCACTGATGACTAACTTACAGCGGAAACAGTTAAGGATCAGTCGTGCAATCGTTCACCACAGCAGTATTACAGAGTGAAGATTATGAAAACAGATTGCACAGTAAGAAGGCACGCAGAATACAGATGATGATTAACTCAAGTGAAGAATTTGGGGTTGAGGAAATTCAGAGAAAGTCTTCAGCAAATTCTTCAAACAGTCACAGTGAATGTCATCAACACATAATACAGAGAATGTAAAGAGTTGAAGAATTAGAACCCGATTCTTGGTGAAGACTGTTGTTGATGACCCAGTTCCAACTGCTGTGACAGTTGTACATCTGGTTTGGAGTGGCTTGGTATTGAAACCAAAGGACACCCAGTCCCGGGACACACAGTCCCTACCGTATTCTCCTTGAGCTAAAGACACACAGTCCTCGCCCAACACTCGTGGTAAGTCTTCAGGGCAGACTTCCAAACCCTCACAAACTCGGTCACCTGGCGATCCACAATTGACTGCTGGATTTCTCTAGACCATGACGCCTAACCGTCTGGAGGATGCACAGTCCTCAAAGGTAAAAGGCTTCAGTCCCACACAGGATCAACTTCTTCAGTGATGCTCAATCACTAGGTTTGGTTTGTGGTTACGGTGGGTGGTGTATTTCCTCACTGATGATTTACTCTCGCAGGCTTTGAGGAATTTGGGTTGCTCTTATGACAAGTGTCAGTTTCTAACGGAGCAGCCAACCAGCTAGTGGTTGTGGGGGGCGGCTATTTATAGCCTGGGAGCATCCCTACATGATTTGACATTTATGCCCTTAAATAATATGACCGTTGGAGTGGATAAGACTAGTGACTTGGCGTGGTTATCGAAACGGTCGGGACCCTCAACTGTGAGAGTCCTCATGTCACTCATATTCCTCACTTGAGGCTTTTGGTAGGATTTGGCTTGGGTTGAGCATCATGAGGAAATTCATTCCATAGCGTTACTTTGACCCCCTTTAACAGTACGGTGTTCCTATTCATCAAATGCGAAGAAAGTAAAACAGAAAACGTAAATCTTCACGCTTCAATTTCTTCATAATGATTTTCTTCAGGAACCACCGATCTTCTCAATATCAATATCTTCATGAGGAATATCAATTTCATCACAGATTCCTCGTGATTCATTTCTTTAGCTTCAGACCAATTTCATCAACTGAAGACATATATTTTTAGGGGTCGATATTCTTCAAATATCTCAAACTCCTCAATGACTTATAGATCCTGTGTACACTTATAAACACATTAGATACTTAACCTATAAGTCTTCAAACCACCAAAATCACTAAGGGGCACTAGATGCACTTACAAACTCGACCAACATCAAACTTTCCATAGGAAACCAATAATTAGACTAAAGTCTCCTCTACGAAACATAAATTAATAAATCATGAGTACAAAGGTACTCAACAGGACTTACATCACAACTATCTACATATGCATCATTGTCAACAAAGGAGCTTGTGGAGTCTATTGCAGCAAGCCATCTTTGACTCTTGGCTAACCTGTACTACGACTATGAGTAGTATCTTTGGGGTAAGAGAGCGCACACGAGTCCACATATTCACCAGATCAATACACCACTATGGATCCTATATTGTCTCCCTACGAGAAGGCCATCCATAGCACTCAGACTTATCTTGCACATTTTAGAGTATCCATTAAAATTGTCTATGTACCACATAAGCTTTCCAAGTAGTCCATATCCAAGGACACGGCTATTCGAACAAATCAATTGACCCTGCAGGGGTATACTTCTTCACACAACCGTTAACCACACAAGACCCAAGTCCAGGTTTATCGCCTATTTGAAAGTGAACCCGCAAGGAAGTCCGAATGAGGTATACTATACGTCCCCAAACGGTGTGTACATGTTTCCCAATCCTATCGTTCAAGTGTCACTTGGTACAACGTGCCAGTGTTTATCTACCGCACCAAAGCCCACCCCATCGGGCAGCACTAAACACGGACGCCAACACTTCTTTTACAAGCACCAGAAACTAGTTGCAACTCGTGGATAGAGTACAAGGAGATTAATAAGCCGAGATGGTCCATTGGTTTCAGGCCCAATGTGTGGTAGTATCTTGTCTTGTCTAACATACACATAACTCAGTTCTTAAAGACGGTCCTTGCCGGTGGATCTAGGGCCGATGGGTAACAAGAGACAAAGAAGATGGTGTTTTGTTGGGGGAACGTCGCATGGGAAACAAAAAATTTCCTACGCGCATGAAGACCTATCATGGTGATGTCCATCTACGAGAGGGGATATTCGATCTACGTACCCTTGTAGATCGCACAGTAGAAGCGTTAAGAAAACGCGGTTGATGTAGTGGAACGTCCTCACGTCCCTCGATCCGCCCCGCGAACCGTCCCGCGATCCGTCCCACGATCTAGAGCCGAACGGACGGCACCTCCGCGTTCAGCACACGTACAGCTCGACGATGATCTCGGCCTTCTTGATCCAGCAAGAGAGACGGAGAGGTAGATGAGTTCTCCAGCAGCGTGATGACGCTCCGGAGGTTGGTGGTGATCTAATCTCAGCGGGGCTCCGCCCGAGCTCCGCAAAAACACGATCTAGAGGTAAAGCCGTGGAGATATGTGGTCGGGCTGCCGTGGCAAAGTTGTGTCAAATCAGCCCTAAAACCTCCGTATATATAGGGGGAAGAAGAGGGGGAGCCTTGCCTTGGGGTCCAAGGACCCCCAAGGGGGTCGGCTGAGCCAAGGGGGGGGGAGTCCTCCCCTTCCAAACTGAATCCAACTAGGTTTGGAAGGAGGAGTCCTTCCCCTTTTTCCCACCTCCTCTTTTTCCTTTCCTTTTCTCTTTGATTTTCTTCCTATGGCACATAGGGCCTTCTTGGGCTGTCCCACCAGCCCACTAAGGGCTGGTGCGCCACCCCCAAGGCCTATGGGCTTCTCCGGGGTGGGTTGCCCCCCCGGTGAACACCCGGAACCCATTCGTCATTCCCAGTACATTCCCGGTAACTCCGAAAACCTTCCGGTAATCAAATGAGGTCATCCTATATATCAATCTTTGTTTCCGGACCATTCCGGAAACCCTCGTGACGTCCGTGATCTCATCCGGGACTCCGAACAACATTCGGTAACCAACCATATAACTCAAATACACATAAAACAACGTCGACCCTTAAGTGTGTAGACCCTGCGGGTTCGAGAACTATGTAGACATGACCCGAGTGACTCCTCGGTCAATATCCAATAGCTGGACCTGGATGCCCATATTGGATCCCACATATTCTACGAAGATCTTACCGTTTGAACCTCAGTGCCAAGGATTCATATAATCCCGTATGTCATTCCCTTTGTCCTTCGGTATGTTACTTGCCCGAGATTCGATCGTCAGTATCCGCATACCTATTTCAATCTCGTTTACCGGAAAGTCTCTTTACTCGTTCCGTAATAGAAGATCCCGCAACTTACACTAAGTCACTTTGCTTGCAAGGCTTGTGTGTGATGTTGTATTACCGAGTGGGCCCCGAGATACCTCTCCGTCACACGGAGTGACAAATCCCAGTCTTGATCCATACTAACTCAACGAACACCTTCGGAGATACCTGTAGAGCATCTTTATAGTCAACCAGTTACGTTGCGATGTTTGATACACACAAAGCATTCCTCCGGTGTCAGTGAGTTATATGATCTCATGGTCATAGGAACAAATACTTGACACGCAGAAAACAGTAGCAACAAAATGACACGATCAACATGCTACGTCTATTAGTTTGGGTCTAGTCCATCACATGATTCTCCTAATGATGTGATCCCGTTATCAAGTGACAACACTTGCTTATGGTCAGGAAACCTTGACCATCTCTGATCAACGAGCTAGTCAACTAGAGGCTTACTAGGGACAGTGTTTTGTCTATGTATCCACACATGCAATGTGTTTCCAATCAATACAATTATAGCATGGATAATAAACGATTATCATGAACAAAGAAATATAATAATAACTAATTTATTATTGCCTCTAGGGCATATTTCCAACAGTCTCCCACTTGCACTAGAGTCAATAATCTAGTTCACATCACCATGTGATTCCAATGAATCCAACACCCATATAGTCATGGGGTCTGATCACGTCTTGCTCGTGTGAGCGGTTTTAGTCAACGGTTCTGAAACTTTCACACCCGTGTGTTCTTTACAAATCTTTATGTCATCTTATAGATGCTGCTACTATGTGCTATTCGGAAATACTCCAAATATCTACTCTACTATACGAATCCGTTTCACTACTCATAGTTATTCGGATTAGTGTCAAAGCTTGCATCGACGTAACCCTTTACGACGAACTCTTTAACCACCTCCATAATCGAGAAAATTTCCTTAGTCCATCAGTTACTAAGGATAAATTTTGACCGCTGCTAGTGATTCAATCATGGATCACTCGCTGTACCTCTCAACAGACTTTGAGTCAAGGCACACATCAGGTGCGGTACCCAGCATGGCATACTTATGATTCTACGGCCAAGGCATAGAAGATGACCTTCGTCTATTCTCTTTATTCTGCCGGGGTTGGGTTTTGAGTCTTACTCAAATTCACACCTCACAACGCAACCAAGAACTCCTTCTTTGCTGATCTATTTTGAACTCCTTCAAAAACTTGTCAAGGCATGGATGTTGTTGAAACTTCCATTAAGCGCTTTCGATCTATCCCATAGATCTTTGATGCTAAACGTTCAAGTAGCGCAATCAAGGTACTCCTTTGAAAACTCCTTTCAAACAACCTTGTATGCTTTACAAAAATTCTATATTACTTCTGATCCAAAATATGTCAACCACATATACTTATCAGAAATTCTATAGTGCCCCCACTCACTTCTTTGGAAATACAAGTTTCTCATAAACCTTGTACAAACCGAAAATCTTTAATCATCTCATCAAAGTGTATATTCCAACTCCGAGATGCTTGCACCAGTCCATTGAAGGATCGCTGGAGCTTGCATACTTGTTAGTATCTTTAGGATCGACAAAACCTTCTGGTTGTATCACATACAATGTTTGCTCAAGGAAACCGTCGAGGAAACAATGTTTTGACATCCTATGTGCAATATTTCATAAATAATGCAACAACTACTAACATGATTCTAATAGACTTTTAGCATCGTTACGAGTGAGAAAGTCTCATCATAGTCAACTGTTTGATCTTGTCGGAAACATCTTTGCGACAAGTCGAGATTTTCTTAATAGTGACTTATCAACATCATCGTCTGTCTTCCTTTTAAAGATCCATATTTACTCAACAGTCCTATGACCATCAAGTAGTTCTTCCAAAGTCTACACTTTGTTTTCATACATGGATCCTCACTCGGATTTCATGGCTTCCAGCCATTTGTCGGAATCCGCGCCCACCATTGCTTTCTCCATAACTCGTAGGTTCACTGTTGCTCAAAAACATGACCTCCAAGACACGGTTACCGTACCACTCTGCAGTAGTACGCGACCTTGTCAACCTACGAGGCTTGTAGTAACTTGATCCGATGCTCGATGATCACCATCATCAGCTTTCACTTCAATTGGTATAGGCGCCACAGGAACAACTTCCTGCGCCCTGCTACACACTGGTTGAAGTGATGGTTCAGTAACCTCATCAAGTTCTACCACCCTCCCACTCAATTCTTTCGAGAGAAACCTTTCCTCGAGAAAGGATCCATTTTAGAAACAAACACTTTGCTTTCGGATCTGAGATAGGAGATGTACCCAACTGTTTTGGATATCCTATGAAGATGCATTTATCCGCTTTGGGTTTGAGTTTATTCGACTGAAACTTTTTCACACAAGTGTCGAAGCCCCAAACTTTCAAGAAACGACAGTTTAGATTTCTCTAAACCTCAGTCTATACTGTGTCATCTCAACGGAAATACGCGGTGCCCTATTTAAAGTGAATGCGGTTGTCTCTAATGCATAACCCATAAACGATAGTGGTAATTCGATAAGAGACATCATAGCATGCACCATACTAAATAGTGCGTGGCTATGACGTTCAGACACATCATCACACTATGATGTTCCAGGTGGCATGAACTGCGAAACAATTTCCACATTGTCCTAACTGTGTACCAAAACTCGTAACTCAGATATTCATTTCTATGATCATATCGTAGACAGTTTATCCTTTTGTTACGACGAACTTCACTCCTGAAACAGAATTGAACCTTTCAATATTTCAGACTTGTGATTCATTAAGTAAATACTCTTGTATCTGCTCAAATCGTCATTGAAGTAAGAACATAATGATATCCACTACGTGCCTCAGCACCCATTGGACTCCATACATCAAAATGTATCACTTCCAACAAGTTACTATCTTGTTTCATCTCAATGAAAACAATGCCTTGCTCATGTGGTATGATTTGCATGTCACTAGTGATTCAAAATCAAGTGAGTACAAAGATCCATCAGCATGGAGCCTCTTCATGCAATTTACACCAACATGACTCAAGCGGCAGTGCCACAAGTAAGTGGCACAATCATCATTACCTCGTATCTTTTGGCACCAATATTATGAACATATGTAACACTACGATCGAGATTCAATAAACCATTGAAGGTGATTTATTCAAGCAAATAGAGTAACCATTATTCTCTTTAAATGAATAATCGTATTGCAATAAACACGATCCAATCATGTTCATGCTTAACGCAAGTACCAAATAACAATTATTTAGGTTTAACACCAATCCCGATGGTAGATGGAGTGTGCGACGTTTGATAATATTAACCTTGGAAACACTTCCAACACGTATCGTCACCTCGCCTTTAGCTAGTCTCCGTTTATTCCGTAGCTTTCATTTCGTGTTACTAATCACTTAGCAACTGAACCGGTATCCAATACCCTCGTGCTACTAGAAGCACTTAGTCTCGGGTTTGGGTTTAATCTTGGGTCTCTTCATTAGTGCAGCAACTGTTTTGCCGTTTCACGAAGTATCCCTTCTAGCCCTTGCCTTTCTTGAAACTTAGTGGTTTTACTAACCATCAACTATTGATGCTCCTTCTTGATTTCTACTTTCGCAGTGTCAAACATCGCGAATCGCTCAAGGATCATTGTATCTATCCTTGATATGTTATAGTTCATCACGAAGCTCTCACAGCTTGGTGGCAATGACTTTGGAGAACCATCACTATCTCATCTGGAAGATAAACTCCCACTTGATTCAAGCGATTGTCGTACTCAGACAATCTGAGCACACGCTCAACGATTGAGCTTTTCTCCTTTACTTTGTGGACAAAGAATCTTGTCGGAGGTCTCGTACCTCTTAACAAGGGCACAAGCATGAAATCACAATTTCATCTCTTTAGAACATCACTTATGTTCCATGACGTTTCAAAACGTCTTCGGCGCCTTGCTTCTAAGCCATTAAGTATTTTGCATTGAACTATCGTGTAGTCATCAGAAACGTGTATGTCGGATGTTCACAGCATCCACAGACGATGCTCGAGGTGCAGCACACCGAGTGGTGCATTAAGGACATAAGCCTTCTGCGCAGCAGCGAGGACAATCCTGTGCAAAGTTTGCTACTATCAACTTTCAACTAAATTTTCTCTAGGAACATATAAAACAGTAGAGCTATAGTGCAAGCTACATCGTAATTTGCAAAGACCATTAGACTATGTTCATGACAATTAGTTCAATTAATCATATTACTTAAGAACTCCCACTCAAAAAGTACACCTCCCTAGTCATTTGAGTGGTACATGATCCAAATCCACTATCTCAAGTCCGATCATCACGTGAGTCGAGAATAGTTTCAGTGGTAAGCATCTCTATGCTAATCATATCAACTATACGATTCATGCTCGACCTTTCGGTCTCATGTGTTCCGAGGCCATGTCTGCACATGCTAGGCTCATCAAGCTTAACCCGAGTGTTCCGTGTGTGCAACTGTTTTGCACCCATTGTATGTGAACGTTGAGTCTATCACACCCGATCATCACGTGGTGTCTCGAAACGACGAACTGTAGCAACGGTGCACAGTCGGGGAGAACACAATTTCGTCTTGAAATTTTAGTGAGAGATCACCTCATAATGCTACCGTCGTTCTAAGCAAAATAAGGTGCATAAAAGGATTAACATCACATGCAATTCATAAGTGACATGATATGGCCATCATCACGTGCTCCTTGATCTCCATCACCAAAGCACCGACACGATCTTCTTGTCACCGGCGCCACACCATGATTTCCATCAACGTGTCGCCATCGGGGTTGTCGTGCTACTCATGCTATTACTACTAAAGCTACATCCTAGCAAAATAGTAAACGCATCTGCAAGCACAAACGTTAGTTTAAAGACAACCCTATGGCTCCTGCCAGTTGCCGTACCATCGACGTGCAAGTCGATATTATCTATTACAACATGATCATCTCATACATCCAATATATCACATCACATCGTTGGCCATATCACATCACAAGCATACCCTGCAAAAACAAGTTAGACGTCCTCTAATTTTGTTGTTGCATGTTTTACGCGGTGACCATGGGTATCTAGTAGGATCGCATCTTACTTACGCAAACACCACAACGGAGATATATGAATTGCTATTTAACCTTATACAAGGACCTCCTCGGTCAAATCCGATTCAACTAAAGTTGGAGAAACTGACACTTGCCAGTCATCTTTGAGCAACGGGGTTACTCGTAGCGATGAAACCAGTCTCTCGTAAGCGTACGAGTAATGTCGGTCCAAGCCGCTTCAATCCAACAATACCGCGGAATCAAGAAAAGACTAAGGAGGGCAGCAAAACGCACATCACCGCCCACAAAAACTTTTGTGTTCTACTCGAGAAGATATTTACGCATGAACCTAGCTCAAGATGCCACTATTGGGGAACGTAGCATGGGAAACAAAAAATTTCCTACGCGCACGAAGACCTATCATGGTGATGTCCATCTACGAGAGGGGATAATCGATCTACGTACCCTTGTAGATCACACAGCAGAAGCGTTAAGAAAACGCGGTTGATGTAGTGGAACGTCCTCACGTCCCTCGATCCGCCCCGCGAACCGTCTCGCGATCCGTCCCACGATGTAGTGCCGAACGGACGTCACCTCCGCGTTCAGCACACGTACAACTTGACGATGATCTCGGCCTTCTTGATCCAGCAAGAGATACTGAGAGGAAGATGAGTTCTCCGGCAGCGTGACAGCGCTCCGGAGGTTGGTGGTGATCTAATCTTAGCAGGGCTCCGCCCGAGCTCCGCAGAAACGCGATCTAGAGGTAAAACCGTGGAGATATGTGGTCGGGCTGCCGTGGCAAAGTTGTGTCAAATCAGCCCTCAAACCTCCGTATATATAGGGGGAAGAGGGGGAGCCTTGCCTTGGGGTCCAAGGACCCCCAAGGGGGTCAGCCGTGCCAAGGGGGGGAGTCCTCCCCTTCCAAACCGAATCCAACTAGGTTTGGAAGGAGGAGTCCTTCCCCTTTTTCCCACCTCCTCTTTTTCCTTTCCTTTTCTCTTTGATTTTCTTCCTATGGCGCATAGGGCCTTCTTGGGCTGTCCCACCAGCCCACTAAGGGCTGGTGCGCCACCCCCAAGGCCTATGGGCTTCCCCGGGGTGGGTTGCCCCCCCGGTGAACACTCGGAACCCATTCGTCATTCCCGGTAACTCCGAAAACCTTCCGGTAATCAAATGAGGTCATCCTATATATCAATCTTCGTTTCCGGACCATTCCGGAAACCCTCCTGACGTACGTGATCTCATCCGGGACTCCGAACAACATTCGTTAACCAACCATATAACTCAAATACGCATAAAACAACGTCGACCCTTAAGTGTGCAGACCCTGCGGGTTCGAGAACTATGTAGACATGACCCGAGTGACTCCTCGGTCAATATCCAATAGCGGGACCTGGATGCCCATATTGGATCCCACATATTCTACAAAGATCTTATCGTTTGAACCTCAGTGCCAAGGATTCATATAATCCCGTATGTCATTCCCTTTGTCCTTCGGTATGTTACTTTCCCGAGATTCGATCTTCAGTATCCGCATACCTATTTCAATCTCGTTTACCGGCAAGTCTCTTTACTCGTTCCGTAATACAAGATCCCGCAACTTACACTGAGTCACTTTGCTTGCAAGGCTTGTGTGTGATGTTGTATTACCGAGTGGGCCCCGAGATACCTCTCCGTCACACGGAGTGACAAATGCCAGTCTCGATCCATACTAACTCAACGAACACCTTCGGAGATACCTGTAGAGCATCTTTATAGTCACCTAGTTATGTTGCGACATTTGATACACACAAAGCATTCCTCCGGTGTGAGTGAGTTATATGATCTCATGGTCATAGGAACAAATACTTGACACGCAGAAAACAGTAGCAACAAAATGACACGATCAACATGCTAGTCTATTAGTTTGGGTCTAGTCCATCACATGATTCTCCTAATGATGTGATCCCGTTATCAAGTGACAACACTTGCCTATGGTCAGGAAACCCTGACCATCTCTGATCAACGAGCTAGTCAACTAGAGGCTTACTAGGGACCGTGTTTTGTCTATGTATCCACACATGCACTGAGTTTCCAATCAATACAATTATAGCATGGATAATAAAAGATTATCATGAACAGAGAAATATAATAATAACTAATTTATTATTGCCTCTACGGCATATTTCCAACATGTTTTACCCAGGTTCGGGTCCTCTTGATATAGGTAAATCCTGCGTCCTGCTCTTGTAGTTATTTAGGGAATAGTACAGAGTACAAAGTTGGTCTACTTTGAAATCGGATGTTGTGGTCTAAACGCTAATCGTAATGAGCTTAATGTGTCGTATGAACTATGGTCCTCTGGCTAATATTGATTCGTGGGGTACTAGAGTTACACAAGGTCGGTTACGATGGAGAAGGAATATGCCGATTACTACATCCTCTTGGATTGTGTGCCAAGTCTTCGGAACAGTCCATCTTGAGTCTGATACTTTTACTAACAGTCGAACATGCCCGGGAGTCCGACGCATGAGAATAGGCAGACGACCCTAGGACCCCCTAATACTGGACTCCCTCAGTAGCGCCTGAACTGGCCTCCAATGGTGAAACCTTCTTTTGGTCACCTTCATGGGGACTATGGCTTGCGAGGAGAGTTCCTCTCTTATCTTAACTGATGATAGCTCGGTTGTCGATGGCTTCCGCTCCTTCAAATTCATAGACAAAGATATATACAAATCTCAATTTCCAGGGCGACCGTTTGACAATGAGTAGCGTCTTTCCTTATTCGAAAGGTCGCGGTTGGTCAAGGCATGTAGTCTTTTATGAAAGAGCGGTTCGAGACCGTTTTACTCACACGTTCCATCATGGAGATCGTGCCCCTCTTTTCGAAGGATATGGTTTATGTTGGGGACGTTGCATGGGAAACTAAAATTTTCCTACGCACACGAAGACCTATCATGGTGATGTGCATCTACGAATGGAGATTAGATCTATGTACCCTTGTAGATCGCACAGCGGGAAGCGTTAAGAAACGCGGTTGATGTAGTGGAACGTGTTCACGTCCCTCGAACCGTCCCATGAACCGTTCTGCAATCCGTCCCACGATCCGTTCCGATCTAGCGCCGAACGGACGACACCTCCGCGTTCAGCACACGTACATCTCGACGATGATCTCAGCCTTATTGATCCAGCAAGAAAGACGGAGAAGTAGATGAGTTCTCCGGCAGTGTGACGGCGCTCCTGTGGTGGTGATGATCTACTCCTGCAGGGCTCCGCCTGAGCTCCGCAGAAATCCGATCTAGAGGTAAAACTTTGTGGTATATGCTAGAGTTGCACGTAGCAAAGTTGTGTCTCAAAAAGCCCTAAACCACCACTATACATAGGAGGGAGGAGGAGGGGCTAGCCTTGAGGGACAAGGCCCACAGGGTGCACCGACCGCCAGGAGGAGGAGGACTCCTCCTCCAATTCGGTTTGGGAAGGAGGAGTCCTCCTCTTCCTTCCCACCTCCCTCTTTCCTTTTTCTTTTTCTTTTATTTTGGTATTTTCTTTATGTGGCGTCATAGCCCTCTTGGGCTGAATCCACCAGCCCACTAAGGACTTGTGGCGCCACCCTAGGGTTTTGGGCTCACTCCAGGGTGGGTGGGCCCCTCCCGGTGAACACCCGGAACCCATTCGTCACTCCCGGTACACTACCGGAATTGCCCGAAACTTTCCGGTGACCAAATGAAACCATCTTATATATCAACCTTCCTTTTCGGACCATTCTGGAAACCCTCATGACGTCCGTGATCTCATCCGGGACACTGAACAAGATTCAGTAACCACACATATAACTCAACTATACTAAAACATCATCGAACTTAAGTGTGCAGACCCTGCGGGTTCGAGAACTATGTAGACATGACCCGAGGCACTCCTCGGTCAATTTCCAATAGCGGGACCTAGATGCCCATGTTGGATCCTACATATTCTTCGAAGATCTTATCAGTTGAACTTCAGTGTCAAGGATTCATATAATCCCGTATGTCATTCCCTTTGTCCTTCGGTATGTTACTTGCCCGAGATTTGATCGTCGGTATCCGCATACCTATTTCAATCTTGTTCCGATAAGTCTCTTTACTCGTTCTGTAATACAAGATCCCGTGATTTACACTTAGTCACATTGCTTGCAAGGCTTGTGTGTGATGTTGTATTACCAAATGGGCCCCGAGATACCTCTCCGTCACACGGAGTGACAAATCCCAGTCTTGATCCATACTAAATCAATGGACACCTTCGGAGATACCTCTAGAGCACCTTTATAGTCACCCAGTTACGTTGCGACGTTTTATGCACACAAGGTATTACTCCGGTGCCAGTGAGTTATATGATCTCATGGTCATAGGAACAAATACTTGGCACGCAGAAAACAATAGCAATAAAACGACACGATCAATATGCTATGTTCATAGTTTGGCGATACTCCATCACATGATTCTCCTAATGATGTGATCCAGTTATCAAGTGACAACACTTGCATATAGTCAGAAAACCTTGACTATCATTGATCAACTGGCTAGCCAACTAGAGGCTTGCTAGGGACATTGTTTTCTCTATGTATCCACACATGTATCTATGTTTTCATTCAATACAATTATAGCATGGATAATAAACTATTATCTTTAAACATGAAATATAATAATAACTATTTATCATTGCCTCTAGGGCATATTTCCAACAGTTTATGGGTTCGGTTTATCCCACGCGCCCATAATCACATGATTTTATTGGGAAATGGCGGAGTTCGTAGCGCAGTGGCGGGGCCTTCAGTATTGTGGCGAGCCATAAAAGGTAAAAACCGTCACCTCAGCCCTTTCATGTACCTCAGATCTCGCAACACCATCGCCATTCCATCCTTCCAAAGCTCCAGTGCCCAGGCTTCCCTTCTCCTCCCTCCCTTCTGAATCCCTTCATCAATCCGGTGATGGCAAATGCCGAATCCAAGGGCAAGTGGGAGGTCTCCTCGGTTACTGAGAAGGACATTCTGGAGGTGAAGAGCTCCAGCTATCTTCCGAAGAACATAGCAGACCACGCTCCAGAGAAGGAACAAGCCATCCCCACCCCCAAAGATGGGGAAAGAGTAGTTGTCATCCCTCATTTTATTTGGGGCTTAAGTTTCCCCCTCCATCCATTCGTTCGAGTAGTCATGTTCTACTATGGGCTTGACTTCCACGACCTCCCCCCCCCTGTTGGGGAACGTCGCATGGGAAACAAAAATTTTCCTACGCGCACGAAGATCTATCATGGTGATGTCCATCTACGAGAGGGGATATTCGATCTACGTACCCTTTTAGACCGCACAGCAGAAGCGTTAAGAAACGTGGTTGATGTAGTGGAATGTCTTCACGTCCCTCGATCCGCCCCGCGAACCGTCCCGCGATCAGTCCCACGATCTAGTGCCGAACGGACGGCACCTCAGCGTTCAGCACACGTACAGCTCGATGATGATCTCGGCCTTCTTGATCCAGCAAGAGAGACGGAGAGGTAGATGAGTTCTCCGGCAGCGTGACGGCGCTCCGGAGGTTGGTGATGATCTTATCTCAGCACGGCTCCGCCCGAGCTCCGCAGAAACGCGATCTAGAGGTAAAACCGTGGAGATATGTGGTCGGGCTGCCGTGGCAAAGTTGTCTCAAATCAGCCCTAAAACCTCCGTCTATATAGGGGGAAGAGGGGGAGCCTTGCCTTGGGGTCCAAGGACCCCCAAGGGGTTCGGCCGAGCCAAGGGGGGCAACCCTCCCCTTCCAAACCGAGTCCAACTAGGTTTGGAAGGAGGAGTCCTTCCCCCTTTTTCCACCTCCTCCTTTTTTTCCTTTTCTCTTTGATTTTCTTCCTATGGCACATAGGGCCTTCTTGGGCTGTCCCACCAGCCCACGAAGGGCTGGTGCGCCACCCCCAAGGCCTATGGGCTTCCCCGGGGTGGGTTGCCCCCCCGGTGAACACCCGGAACCCATTCATCATTCCCGGTACATTCCCGATAACTCCGAAAACCTTCCGGTAATCAAATGAGGTCATCCTATATATCAATCTTCGTTTCCGGACCATTCCGGAAACCCTCGTGATGTCTGTGATCTCATCCGGGACTCCGAACAACATTCGGCAACCAACCATATAACTCAAATACAAATAAAACAACGTCGAACCTTAAGTGTGCAGACCCTGCGGGTTCGAGAACTATGTAGACATGACCCGAGAGACTCCTAGGTCAATATCCAATAGCGGGACCTGGATGCCCATATTGGATCCTACATATTCTACGAAGATCTTATTGTTTGAACCTCAGTGCCAAGGATTCATATAATCCCGTATGTCATTCCCTTTGTCCTTCGGTATGTTACTTGCCCGAGATTCGATCGTCAGTATCCGCATACCTATTTCAATCTCGTTTACCGGCAAGTCTCTTTACTCGTTCCGTAATACAAGATCCCGGAACTTACACTAAGTCACATTGCTTTCAAGGCTTGTGTGTGATGTTGTATTACCGAGTGGGCCCCGAGATACCTCTCCGTCACACGGAGTGATAAATCCCAGTCTCGATCCATACTAACTCAACGAACACCTTCGGAGATACCTGTAGAGCATCTTTATAGTCACCCAGTTACGTTGCGACGTTTGATACACGCAAAGCATTCCTCCGGTGTCAGTGAGTTATATGATCTCATGGTCATAGGAACAAATACTTGGCACGCAGAAAACAGTAGCAACAAAATGACACGATCAACATGCTACGTCTATTAGTTTCGGTCTAGTCCATCACGTGATTCTCCTAATGACGTGATCCAGTTATCAAGCAACAACACCTTGTTCATAATCAGAAGACCCTGACTATCTTTGATCAACTGGCTAGCCAACTAGAGGCTTGCTAGGGACAATGTTTTGTCTGTGTATCCACACATGTATATAAGTCTTCATTCAATACAATTATAGCATGGATAATAAACGATTATCATGAACTAAGAAATATAATAATAACTAATTTATTATTGCCTCTAGGGCATATTTCCAACACCCCCCCCCCCCCCCCCCGAACTCCATCACGCACCTGTCAACATTCTTCATTGTTTGTGAGGCATTTTCGCAGGTCCAACCCCACTTCAGCCTCTGGCTGAACGTTCTCAATGTCAAGATGAAGATCGTCAACGGCGTTAGGAGGACTGTGGAGGGTCGGTGATTAGAAAGCTCAGCGGGGCCACATGGCCGAAGGGCACATTCATTGATACCATCAAGTCCTGGCAAAAGGAGTGGTTCTTTATCACCGAGCCGCGCAACACAGGCGAAGCAGCTCCTCCCGCATTTAGATCTGGCCCTCCCACCCGTCTTGTGTCCTAGACGGAAAATGCCCTAGATTGTGGGGAGGCAACGGAGGTGAAGGAGCTCACGAAGAAGATCTCCAATCTAGTGGAGAAGTTTGACTTACCAACGTGATCCAGGTGATGCTGCATCGCCACCTTCTCCCCTGCGAGCGCCGGCCCATCCCAATATGGGACTTAAAACCGGAGGATCCGCATAGTGTGGTGAGCCTGTGCGGAGATTTTTCCGCACTACTCGCGAGAAGCTATGAAAGACGCTCTTTAAGCCACAAAAGACTTGGCCCATCGAGGAGGAAGATGAAGGCCCCTCCCTCCTCAATCCGTGGGGGCCGATAAGGGTTTTACCATATTTTTTAGATTCCATCCCTTCATTTTTTGAGAAGATGCTTACATCATCCTTCCCCCATGCATGAAGATCTAGGTGAAAAAGTCCCAACAGATTAATTGTTCGGAACCATTGCCCGAAGACAAAATGACCCCAGTGCTGGCGGCCATGTTAGGAGAGAAGCCGTACATGGCTCCGAGGAAGGAGGAGCACAAAAAGAGGAAGAAGAAGATCCGGGAGGGTCTTTGATCGAAGGGTCCCCCAGACACCAAGTCCGAAGAGACACTGGCTCCCTCCAACCTGGAGAGAGAGTAAGAAGAGGATGAGGAGGAGGTGAGTGACTCCTCCCATAGAAGGAAAAGAGCGGTGTCCGAAGATGCTGAGGGAGATCAAGCTCCTGTTGCTCAAAAGAAGCAATGTAGGTCCCCCATTGAGGATATTCCGGACTCGGGCGAGGAGTCCGAGGATGAAGCACCGGTCCCTTGAAGGAGCCTCAAAGTGAAACCCCGAGCGTGAAGGTATTTATTGAAAATATGAATACATCTTTTCTCTAGGTGTCGTTGTTCTAACTAAGATCATTTTCCGTATTGCAGCCCGCAGCTGACTTCCCCAATACGCTCCACACACACCTCCCCTGTAGCCAACCAAATTGAGGAGGGATCTTGATCAAATTTAGGAGGGAGATTCCCTGCAAGGTAATCTGGCTGAAAGCGGGACCATCATGCTCCACACACCTCCCCTGTAACCTAGGAGACCAGGGAGGTGGTATCTCAGGAGGCCCCCCCTCCCATGTCGGAGACTGTGATACGTCCATTTTGCATCATGCTTTTATGTTGACATTTATCGCTTTATGGGCTGTTATTACACTTCACGGTACAATACTTATGCATTTTCTCTCTCTTATTTTACAAGGTTTACATGAAGAGGGAGAATGCCGACAGCTGGAATTCTAGCCTAAAAAAGGAGAAAGTTTGAGATACCTATTCCGCGCAACTCCAAAAGCCGTGCAAAGTCAACGAGGAATTATTTTGGAATTTATAAAAAATACTGGGCGGAAGAAGTACCATAAGGGAGCCACCAGGAGGCCACAAGCCTGCCAGGCGCGGCCCACCCCCTGGCCGCGCCTAGGTGGCTTGTGGGCCCCCTGTTGCCCCTGTGGCTCCCATATTTTGCTATAAGGAGGGTTTCGTTCCAGAAAAAATCAAGGAGAGGCTTTCATGAGGAGTCGCCGCCGCCACGAGGCGGAACTTGAGCAGAACCAATCTAGAGCTCCGACAGGATCGTCCTGCCGAGGAAACTTCCCTCCCGGGGGGGGGGGGGATCGTCGCCATCGTCATCACCAAAACTCCTCTCATTGGAGGGGACTCATCACCATCAACATCTTCATCAGCACCATCTCATATCCAAACCCTAGTTCATCTCTTGTAACCAATCTCCGTCTCGCGACTCCGATTGGTACTTGTAAGGTTGCTAGTAGTGTTAATTACTCTTTGTAGTTGATGCTAGTTGGATTACTTGGTGGAATATTATATATTCGGATCCTTGATGCTATTCAATACCTCTCTAGTCATGAACATAATTATGCTTTGTGAGTAGTCACTTTTGTTCCTGAGGACATGGGATAAGTCTTGCTATAAGTAGTCATGTGAATTTGGTATTCGTTCGATATTTTGATGTGTTGTATGTTGTCTCTCCTCTAGTGGTGCTATGTGAACGTCGACTACATAACACTTCACCATTATTTGGTCCTAGAGGAAGTCATTGGGAAGTAATAAGTAGATGATGGGTTGCTAGAGTGACAGAAGCTTAAACCCTAGTTTATGCGTTGCTTCGGAAGGGGCTGATTTGGATCCACTACTTTAATGCTATGGTTAGACCTTGTATTAATTCTTCTTTCGTAGTTGCGGATGCTTGCGAGAGGGGTTAATCATAAGTGGGATGTTTGTCCAAGTAAGGGCAGCACCCAAGCATCGGTCCACCCACAGATCAAACTATCAAGTAGCGAACGCGAATCATATGAACATGATGAAAACTAGCTTGACAGAAATTCCCATGTGGCCTCGGGAGTGCTTTACCTCCTATAAGAGTTTGTCTAGGCTTGTCCCTTGCTACAAAAGGGATTGGGCCACTTTTCTGCACCTTTGTTACTATTGTTACTTGCTACTCGCTACGAATCATCTTATCACACAACTATTTGTTACCGATAATTTCAGTGCTTGCAGAGAATACCTTGCTGAAAACCACTTGTTAGATCCTTCTGCTCCTCGTTGGATTTGACACTCTTACTTATCGAAAGGACTACGATAGATCCCCTACACTTGTGGGTCATCAAGACTCTTTTCTGGTGCCGTTTCGGGGGAGTGAAGCGCCTTTGGTAAGTGGGATTTGGTAAGCAAACATTTATATAGTGTGCTGAAATGTTTTGTCACTTGTCACTATGGAAACTAATCCTTTGAGGAGCTTGTTCGGGGTATCTTCACCTCGAACGGAAGCACAAGGAGTTTCTCCTCAACCTGCTGCACCTACTGAAAATATTTGTTATGAAATTCCTTCGGGTATACTAGAGAAACTGTTGGCTAATCCTTTTACAGGAGATGGAACATCACATCCCGACTTGCATCTAATCTATGTAGATGAAGTTTGTGGTTTATTTAAGCTTGCAGGTTTGCCCAAGGATGAGGTCAAGAAGAAGGTATTTCCCTTATCTTTGGGGGATAAAGCATTGACATGGTATAGGCTATGTGATGATACTGGATCATGGAACTACAACCGATTGAAATTGGAATTTCATCAAAAGTTTTATCCTATGCATTTGGTACATCGTGATCGAAATTATATTTATAATTTTTGGCCTCGTGATAGAGAAAGTATCGCGCAAGCTTGGGGTAAGCTTAAGTCAATGTTATATTCATGCCCCAACCATGAGCTCTCGAGAGAAATTGTCATTCAGAACTTATATGCTCGGCTTTCTCATGATAATCGCACCATGCTTGACACTTCTTGTACCGATTCTTTTATGAATAGAGATATTTAATTCAAATGGAATTTATTGGAAATAATTAAATGCAACTCTCAAGATTGGGAGTTTGATGAAGGTAAGGAGTCAGGTATGAATCTCAAGTTTGATTGTGTTAAATGCTTTGTCGAAAAAAATACTTTTTGTGATTTTAGCGTTAAACATGGACTTGACTCAGACATAGTAGCTTCATTATGTGAATCATTTGCTGCTCATATCAATCTCCCTAAATAGAAGTGGTTTAAATATCATCCTCCCTTAGAAGTCAATGTAGTTAAACCCAACTGTTAGAGCATATATCTCCATATGTGGTTTTGGTAATTGATGACAATTCATATGGACTAATGGTTGCCTTAAGTTATATTTATAGGATTTGTCCATAGGCACTTCTTGAAGTCCATATGTTGGGTTCAAGGTGTTTATATGATGACCAAGATGGTATTCAAGGTATTATCCAAAGAATGGTCATAAAAACACTAGGTTGATCAAGATCTCAGACAAAGAGTAAATCAAGATGATCAACACACAAAGCGTATAAGATGTACCGAGAGGGATCAAGTGATCCCATGGTATGGTAAGCATTGTCCATTACGTGTTTGTGTACTAACCCATGGTCTTTGTGAGAGTCCTATGTGGGGGTTAGGTGTGCTTCCATGGGCTTGCGTCAAAAGGAAGATCTCATACAACCCATGAAGGATGACGTCAATTGGTGATCGTCATCAAGATTGTGGTGTGCAAGTTCAAGTGGATCAGCATGAATATATCATTGAAACTATTGTTAATGATCATGTGTTGATAAGGAAAAGCTCATGTTCTAACAAGGACAAGATCAAGATAAGCATTCGTGAGCACTACATGCTTGATTCTTGTGGATGTTCACATGGTGGACAAATGAAGATGAATACATAAGCTAGGCTTTCCACATTGTGTATGGGAGAGCTGCTTGAAGACTTCATCATGTCTTTCTTTCAACTTGAGCCAAGAAGGAACAACAACATCAAGCTCAAGTGAAAGGGCTAACTCAAAGGTTTCAGTTCCTTTGACGTTAGTGGTGTGGAGTGATGATCAGCGAATAAAAGTATACACTCAAGTATGGATCATCAGTACCCCTTTTATGATTCTTGAGTCTTTAGGGATCCCGCACTATTTGTTGGAAATATGCCCTAGAGGCAATAATAAATTAGTTATTATTATATTTCTTAGTTCATGATAATCGTTTATTATCCATGCTATAATTGTATTGAATGAAGACTTATATACATGTGTGGATACATAGACAAAACACTGTCCCTAGCAAGCCTCTAGTTGGCTAGCCAGTTGATCAAAGATAGTCAGGGTCTTCTGATTATGAACAAGGTGTTGTTGCTTGATAACTGGATCACGTCATTAGGAGAATCACGTGATGGACTAGACCCAAACTAATAGACGTAGCATGTTGATCGTGTCATTTTGTTGCTACTGTTTTTTGCATGTCAAGTATTTGTTCCTATGACCATGAGATCATATAACTCACTGACACCGGAGGAATGCTTTGTGTGTATCAAACGTCGCAATGTAACTGGGTGACTATAAATATGCTCTATAGGTATCTCCGAAGGTGTTCATTGAGTTAGTATGGATCGAGACTGGGATTTGTCACTCCGTGTGACGGAGAGGTATCTCGGGGCCCACTCGGTAATACAACATCACACACAAGCCTTCCAAGCAATGTGACTTAGTGTAAGTTGCGGTATCTTGTATGACGGAACGAGTAAAGAGACTTGCCGGTAAACGAGATTGAAATAGGTATGCGGATACTGACGATCGAATCTCGGGCAAGTAACATACCGAAGGACAAAGGGAATGACATACGGGATTATATGAATCCTTGGCACTGAGGTTCAAACGATAAGATCTTCGTAGAATATGTAGGATCCAATATGGGCATCTAGGTCCCGCTATTGGATATTGACCGAGGAGTCTCTCGGGTCATGTCTACATAGTTCTCGAACCCGCACGGTCTGCACACTTAAGGTTCGACGTTGATTTATGCGTATTTGAGTTATATGGTTGGTTGCCGAATGTTGTTCGGAGCCCGGATGAGATCACAGACGTCACGAGGGTTTCCGGAATGGTCCGGAAATGAAGATTGATATATAGGATGACCTCATTTGATTACCGGAAGGTTTTCGGAGTTACCGGGAATGTACCGGGAATGACGAATGGGTTCCGGGTGTTCACCGGGGGGGGGGGGCAACCCACCCCGGGGAAGCCCATAGGCCTTGGGGGTGGCGCATCACCCCTTAGTGGCTGGTGGGACGGCACAAGAAGGCCCTATGCGCCATAGGAAGAAAATCAAAGAGAAAAGGAAAAAAAGGAGGAGGTGGGAAAAGGGGGAAGGACTCCTCCTTCCAAACCTAGTTGGACTCGGTTTGGAAGGGGAGGGTTGCCCCCCTTGGCTCGGCCGAACCCCTTGGGGGTCCTTGGACCCCAAGGCAAGGCTCCCCCTCTTCCCCCTAAATATACGGAGGTTTTAGGGCTGATTTGAGACAACTTTGCCACGGCAGCCCGACCACATATCTCCATGGTTTTACCTCTAGATCGCGTTTCTGCGGAGCTCGGGCGGAGCCCTGCTGAGATAAGATCATCACCAACCTCCGGAGCGCCGTCACGCTGCCAGAGAACTCATCTACCTCTCCGTCTCTCTTGCTGGATCAAGAAGGCCGAGATCATCGTCGAGCTGTACGTGTGCTGAACGCGGAGGTGTCGTCCGTTCGGCACTAGATCGTGGGACTGATCGCGGGACGGTTCGCGGGGCGGATCGAGGGACGTGAAGACGTTCCACTACATCAACTGCGTTTCTTAACGCTTCTGCTGTGCAGTTTACAAGGGTACGTAGATCGAATATCCCCTCTCGTAGATGGAGATCACCATGATAGGTCTTCGTGCGCGTAGGAAATATTTTGTTTCCCATGCAACGTTCCCCAACACTATTAAGAGGGGATCACAGGTTTTGCGATGAACTTGCTCAACTACATCTCTACTTTTCTGCTCATACCTCATCTCCACTGCTCTGGTCTTATCTCAAAACAGAACCAATGTCTCGGACTTCCGGCCTCCTCCGGACGTCCGAGGGCCGGACGTCCGACCTCCTTCGGAAATCCGGAACCTTACACCAGAGAAACTTGAGCCATATAACTCGGACTTCCGGCTCCCTCCAGACGTCCGACCAACTTCGGAAATCCGGAACTTTGCACCAGAGAAACTTGAGCCATATAACTCGGACTTCCGGCTCCCTCCGGACGTCCGAGGGCCGGACGTCCGACCTCCTTCGGAAATCCGGAATCTCGCACCAGAGCAGTTTGAGTCGAATAACTCGGACTTCCGGCTTCCTCCGGACGTCCGGTCCCAGTTCAACTACACAGTGATTCGAGATATATATGTATCTCTCGGACGACCGAACCCTGTCGGACGTCTGACACCTTGTGGGCGTCCGGACATCCGAGAAACTGCCGGATGTCCGACCACTGGCAGACTTAAGTGACCCCAACGGCTGTTTTTCTCTCCCCACTATAAATACCCCCTCCCACTTCGTGAGAGGGTGCCCAACACAACCATATCCTCATAAGAACACATTTCTACCTCACACATATTTGCTCACACCAAATCTTAGATCCCAAGAGCATTTGTGAGCCCCTTCGAGAGTTGTTCCAATCAAAAGATAGATCGTCCCCCCTCTCCTCCTCTCAACCCAAGCTATCTGAGATTTGAGCAAGTTTTGAGCATTCCCCATGATCTTGTTACTCTTGGAGGTTGGAGACTCCTAGGCGGTAGGAGTCCTTCGGAGAGGAATCAATCCATGTGATTTCCCCCGGAAAAGTTTGTGAGGGTTTGGAAGCCACCTCAAAGGCTTACCACTAGTGGTTGAGAAACGCCTTCGTGGTGTTATCTCAAAGGGAGAATAGGGTGAGCCTTCGTGGCGTTGGTGTGCCTTCGTGGTAACATCCACCTCTCTAACGGTGACTAGCTTCCCTCCAAGAAAGTGAACATCGGGATACATCTTTGTCTCAGTGACCTTAGTTATCCTTAACCCTAACTCCTTACTTGTGGTTTACTTGTGGTTTACTTGTGTTACTTGAGCATACATACATTGCATATTGTTTGTGCTCATTATATTGTGTTGTCTATTTGTGATAGCCCGATGCTGATGTTCCAGAAGATTCCCCTTCTATTCCGTTTTCGTCGTGTGTCTATTTTCTTTTGTCGCATCATCATCGC
Source organism: Hordeum vulgare subsp. vulgare (assembly GCF_904849725.1). Taxonomy (NCBI): domain Eukaryota; kingdom Viridiplantae; phylum Streptophyta; class Magnoliopsida; order Poales; family Poaceae; genus Hordeum; species Hordeum vulgare. The sequence continues at coordinate 73,616,212 of NC_058524.1, read as the reverse complement.
ATCATGCGCATCATCAGCATTGCATCGGCATCCCGTTGCCGTCAGTTTTCAAAACTTGCATCCGTTAGTAGTTGCCGGTTCTCGTCGTTGTCCGTTCTGAGTCCGACCGCACTCGCACGCGCCCGCGGCATCATCAAAATCCTTGTTTTAAAAAGCGTGTGTAAAACTTTCTATGATTGGGTTTAAACTTGACGTGCGGTCTTATTTGGTTACAGGTAGGCCACCTGTCAAATTTCGTCGCAATCGGAGTCCGTCTGGTACCCGAACGGTCGACCGTAGCTGCGCCGTATTCGGTCTATCGTCGGACATCTTATCGGTGTTTTACAATCACGTTGCCGGGTTGCCGTTTTCCCTCTCACCCCCGCCTAGCCCCTCTGCACAGTGCACCGACCCTACCCGCAGCCTAGCCCGAAAACCTCCGGGTACCCGAAACACACGGTCGTAACCATTGGGTCCGGATCAACCCTGTTTTACCGCAAAACATCATCGGTTTGTTCACTGGACCCCCTAACCTATTTATCTCGACCGTCCGATCTAAACGGAGGGTTGAGATGTCCCTAAAGCTGACCGATTTTCTATATATATAGATCAATCCTAGCCTAACCCTAAAAACTAGGAGCCTTGTCCCAACCACCGCCGCCACCCCCCTTGTCCCATCTCCCACCTTGGGATCTCCACTGCCGATCTGACCCTGCTGCCTGAGCGCTCGATCCGGAGCAGATCAAGGCATCTGCCTGCGCCCGACACCCCGCCTCATCTGGAGGGCCGCGTGACCCTGCGAGCACCAAAGCCAGGCCAGCCCCATCGCCCTTACTCCCTTCCTCTCTCTTTCTCTTCTTCTCTTGATATCTCTCCCTCTTCCGTTGGTTTTTCTATTGTGCCAAGGAACGAACGGAACCCGCCCGCCATAGCTCCACGACGGTGCTGTCATGGTCGTACTCGACGTTCTGCAGGTCGGTCGCCAGAGAAGCTCGTTGGAGGTCTTCCTCCCTCTCCTTGTTCCCCTCTCTCTGGTTCTCTCCCTGTCTCTCATATATTTCTCTCCTTTCTTCTCTACAGTACACCAGGGCTGCTGCCCCAAGGAGCTCGCCGTCGTCTGGCCTTGCGATGCTAGACGCCGCCACCACCGGGAATGGATCCGCGATGCCAAGACCCTCCGGATCCGACTCAAGCTCGCCTCCCTGCCCCATCCATGCCGCCCCGTCGCCCATCCTGGTGCATCCCAGCTGGCGTCTCTGTACGTCACGGAGACGAGCACAGCCTGCCCCCCCCGTTTGCTTCGAGCGAGCAAGGAGCCATTCGCGTTGACTTGCCACGCCTCCTGCGCCGGAGCACGCCGCGACCTCGGCCGAACCTGCGTCAGCCGACGACCTAGCCTGCCTAGCCTGCCATGGTCTCCCTGTTCCCCACTTTGAGCACTTCCCCATAGCTAAATCTGGTCTATTTGGTAGATACATCCTGGCAAGTGTAGTTTGTTTTTTTGGCATAGATTCTAGCTTAGTTGGTTGTTGCAGCAGTTCTGCGCCTGCAAGATGTTGGGTTCGAGTCCCCAACGATACATATTTTTTCATGCATTTTTTCTTCTCCAGCGGAATAGTTTTGTCTATGTTTATTTACTTTCTAGTCTAAGTATGCTAGCAGATGGCTCATTTGCCTGCTGGTAGCACAGGCAGAATCCACCCATGGGATCTGGGGTTCGAATCCTAGCTATGCTCATTTATTTTTATGCTTGTTCTATTGACCTGCACCATGGCATATTCTTCTAGACTAACACACTGCATCATATCACAATCAGTGTGTAGCCGAGTTGGATAGTGCATTTATACTCCACCCAAGGGATCCTGGGTTCAAGTCCCATGTAGCTCACATTTTGACATGCTTTCTTTTTCTCTTTTTGCACTCTCACACACTTAGACAGTGTTCGGATTCCCTAAGCTCCGCGACTCCGTGCTGGAGCGGAGCGGAGTCCGGTTACAATTTCTGGAGCTGCTCAAAGCCAGCTCCGCTCGCTCCGCGGAGTGGAGAGTGGCCGAACGGGCATTTAGTTCCCTCGGCCGCCGCACTATATTGCAATTCGGCCTATGTTTTTTTCCTCCTATGATTTCATCTTTAACCTAGACATGCATGTTTGTATGAGATGTGATGTTGTCCGTTTTGTAGATGCCATGTTAGCTGTATGTTGTTTGCCTTTTGTCGTGTCCCCGGCACATGGGAACCCGATAAGCGGGAACACCCCATCATTCTTTGGCATGACACGCACACGCTCACAATTCATTGGCACCGATACCTCTTCGAGTTTTTGGGACCCAAACGTTGCCGTGGCATCGTTTCCGTTTTGCCGCCATGGTTCCCTTTCGTTCTCCGTGGCAACACATGGTTCTTTTTCATCTTGTCCATGGTGTTGTGACCTTGCATGCATGTCGCATTCATGGCATATAATCTTGTGTTGCATGTGCTTGTGACGTAGCTCCTTTCTATGTTCCGCGAGTTAAACCGTCTAGGATGCCATGTAGGATCACCGCTTCACCCCTTGCCATGATAACAACAATTTAATATTGCCGTGTAAATAATCGGGAGTGAATTAAATAACTAATCGTGGAGTTTCGTCGATATGCAACCCGTTGCATATCGAGCTTCATTTATTGTGTAGTGTTTGCGTGAGGTGAATTGCCATGCCATCCCTTGCATGTTGAACTGATCATGCATCATAGTAGGTTGTGCATCATGTGTGCATCGTGTGGTATATTTGTGTTGATGTTTGTTTCTGGTTTGCCCGTCTCGATAGAGCTCCGCAAGCGTGTCGGAATGTGAGGACCCGTTCGACTATGTTGGTTCACCGACTTCTCGGAGTTGTTCTTCTTCCAAGCGGGATCTCAGGCAAGATGACCATTTCCCCAGATACCATTACTATCATTGCCATGCTAGTTTTATCGTTTCTATCGTTTATGTCTCGTTGCCTACCACCTGTTAAATAACAGCCTCTCAGCAATGCCATGAAACCTTCAACCTGTTCAACCTAGCAAACCACTGATTGGCTATGTTACTGCTTGCTTAACCCTGTTGATAGCGTTGCTAGTTGCAGGTGCAGATGCTTCCATGTGAAAGCATGGTTTCCTTGTTATATCACCACATTAAATGCTATTTAATTTAATGCACCTATATACTTGGTAAAAGGTGGAAGGCTCGGCCCTTTTCTAGCCTGGTGTTTTGTTCCACCTTTGCCCCCTTAGTTTTCGACTACGGTCTTATGTTCCATAAATGAGCGCTCCTAACACGATCGGGGTTGTTATGGGGACCCCCTTGATAATTCATTTTAGATTAAAGCTGGTCTGCCAAGGCCCAACTTTGGTACTACATTTGCCTAATAACCTAATAATAATGCATAGGGACCCGCCGGCACCCGCGGACTAATTTAATCAACCCCCGGGCCAGTGCTCCTCATGAGTGTTGGTCCCACCTGAGCGATGTCCGGCGCCCCTCTGGTCACCCGGAGGTTTAGCGATCCCGACGTTTAGCTCATCCGCCGTGTCCTGAGAACGAGGTACGCGACTCCTATCGGGATCGTCGACACGTCGGGCGGCCTTGCTGGATTAGTTTTACCTTCGACGAGATATCTTGTGCATCGGAATTCCGGTGATGCTTTGGGTAATCTCATAGTTGAGGTTTTCCACTAGGGAATCCGACGAGATCGCGAGCTTCGTGATTGAGGAGTTCTATGCGGCTTGTGGTAATTTGTGATGGACTAGTTGGAGCACCCCTGCAGGGTTAGATCTTTCGAAAAGCCGTGCCCGCGGTTATGTGGCAACGTGGAAACTTTGTTTAACACTGGTTCTAGATAACTTGAAGTTAACTTAATTAAAATGTGCCAACTGTGTGCGTAACCGTGACTGTCTCTTTCGTGAGTTCCTTCTCCGATCGAGGACACGGTGGGGTTATGTCTGACGTAGGTAGGTGTTCAGGATCATTCATTTGATCATGAGTAGTTCACGTCCGTTAGGCGTAGATATTCCCCCTCTTATTTCTGGTACTCGTAAGTTAGCCACCAAATATATGCTTAGCCGCTGCTGCAACCTCACCACTTAACCATACTTCACCCATTAAGCTTTGCTAGTCTTGATACCTTTGGAAATGAGATTGCTGAGTCCCCTGTGGCTCACAGATTACTACAACACCAGTTGCAGGTACAAGTAAAGGTTCCTTGACGCGAGCGCGTTGATCGTTCATTTGGAGTTGCTTCTTCTTCTTCTTCTTCATCGATCTAGGATGGGTTCCAGGCCGGCAGCTTGGGATAGCAAGGATGGACGTCGTTCTTCTTTTGTCGTTTGTTTTCGTCCATAGTCGGACCCTGCTCTTACTCTTGATGATTATGTAATGTACTGATGTGACTCTGATGTAGCTTGTGGCGAGTGTAAGCCAATTCTATTTATATCTCATCTTTTCAGTACATGTACATGTAACGATATCCATTCTTGCGACACGATGAGATGCGCTTCTATCCCTGACGAGGCCTTCGTGCCAAATTGAGGATAGGGTCGCATCTAGGGCGTGACAAGTTGGTATCAGAGCCAGGTTCCGACCTAGGAGCCCCCTTGATTGATCGAACTTGGCCGAGTCGAGTCTAGTGAAAAAACTGCTTTGAGTCTAGTTATATATCGGAGAGTAGGATTCTTTTTTCTCCTCTTCTATGCTCTGGTGAGGAATCTTGACGTAGTAATTTAATTCTACTCCTCTTCTCACTCAAAATTTTTTTAGGATCACGCGGATATTTTTGAGATCTATATGATGCCGATGTGACGGAGTTCTGTCTTGGTGCCTCCTATCTGCTCTAAGTCTCAGGGGAGTTGAGCTCCAGGGGATTCTTGAGCTTATCATTCAGATTTCTTAGTATCTCAGAACGAAGGATGTTCGTAATTGCTTCAATACTAGTATTGGCGAGATAACCCCGATGTCCCCAGTACTGGTGCAGATTGTTCGGGAGTACTGCCATACTTTGTATCGTTGTGATCACGAGGGTCTATAGTAGATGAAGGTCCGAGATTCTGGTTGTGTGTTGACGGATGTGATACAGGTGACGGGTTAGTATAGGAGTTGTGTGATATTACTCCTTGTATCCGTGTACCAGATTGCATGACCAGATATTTCGGGAATTCATAGGTGGGAATTCAAGTAGTTGCTTATAGGACAATCTTCCAACAAATGCATGATGTTAGGTTGGGGTTCGACATCTAGTGGATTCCTGTCCACGAAAATATCGAACGAAATCTTCCTCATGAGTTTGTTCTGGCTTGTTTCATAAGCCTCACCCTTTGTTTTGTTGGAATATGGTAATTCAAGTTGCTTCGATGTCAACTGGTGATTTCAGATCTTTCCTAATCTGTGTTCTCATATTTTTATGTGAGAGTGCTAATCCTTCTGCTCAATCAATTCTCTCATCAATTTTGTCAACCGGAGTCGAGATGTCAATTCCTTTTCAACCGGTGTGCTTCTTTTCAAGTGTAGTCTATCCTCTCTAATTTCGCAAGATCATTCTCTCATTTCATCCGGAGTTCGTCTCATCTGTCCCAAGTCGTCTTTGTTTTTCCCCGCCCTCCCGCCCTTTTTCTTTGATGATTGGATTTCATCCAAGCGCATTCATTTCATTGTGCTTAAGCTATCTTTTATTCCGTGTCTTATCCGGTGATTCATCGTGAAGATTCTCAGGAGCTTCGTGTCATATTTGGTCATTCTTGTCATCCTTACCGGTGAATTCAGTTCAGTTATCCATGGTCATCATATCCTTTTAAACCATTAAATTCTTTCCCATGTTGGAAATTCTTATCAGTCTTCTTGCTATTCATTCCTCTCTTTTCTTTCCGGAGTGTTAAAGATATTTCAGTAGTTTCTCGTTTTCAATTCTTTCAATTATTTCGAGGTGCTCAACCTCATCAAGTTTCTTTGTACGGTGCAATATCCCTCTTTCTAGCAATCTTTTCAATGGTGGTTTCTTTGAGTGGGCCCATAACCCACAGGTTTTTCCCAGGATCTTATATAGCTCTATAATTTTTCTGGAGTTATCTTGTTCGTTTCAACTATGACGTAAGTATGAATTTCATCTGTCATATTCCTTCTCCAAGGCCTATTTGACTTAATTCTCATATTTGGCTCAACCTTTCATTCTTCATTATTCCGGACTGCCTCAGTATTCTTGGTGATGTTCTTCTCGTCATTCTCTCCATTGAAAATTCGTAGGAGTGTTTCTCTCAATCTTGGTCTATTCTCTTGGATATTCGTCATTTCATCTTCATGTTATCATCTTGAATTTGTTCCAATCATGAGAATTCATTTCTCGCTATCCGGTGCTTTTCTGAGTTGTTTTCATTCTCGTTCCTCCGAAGGCCATCATTTTAGAAGATTCTTCGTTCTCAGTTTTCAGCTTTCATCCTCAATTCTTTTCAATTGTTGTCTCTTCGTTCGTCTCTCGATTATCCGGTGCCTTGTTCAAGTTTTCTCTCAGGTGGCTCATGATCTCTTCTATGTATCTCCATTAATTATTGGTTTTCCCATTCAATTGTGAATTCTTACCGGTGCTTCCTTCAATTATGCCTCAAGTGGTGTTTTTCTCTCTGTCCCTCCAAGATTCATTTCTATAAGATTAAGTCGTATGCTAATTCCGTGCTTGTCATCAATTAAACTTGATGAAGGACTAGCATAACATAATTCTTATTCTTGTGCATAGTAATCTGAATTCTTCTTCCGGAGTGGCTCACGATATCAATTCTTTTCTCAAGTGTTATTATCTTTTCTTTTCCGGAGTTCCAAGTTTTCTCAAGTGTCTCATCGTGAAGCTTCATCGAACTCTTCGCAAGGCTTCAATCTTATTCTTTCATCCTTCATATCTTTGCATCATTCATTTGTATACGGTGGTCCTTCATGGTGGTTCATCAAGGTTTCAATCCATTCTCAAGTGTTCTTCAAGATTCTTGTTGGAGTACCTCAAGCATTCTTTCCCTTGCATTTCAGTGCATTTGTTCTTCCTTTATCCTTTGAGGTGGTATTATAGCATTCTTTTTAGTGTAGGAGCCTCGAAGAGTTTTTCCTTTCAAGAATGAGATAATTAAACCCACCAATTCTATGTTCATGAGTTATTTCTACCCATGATTTCTTCATTGAGCTATCTTGGTTTGGATTCACCTAAAGCTTTTCCTATGGATTGTTGCTTTCATGGTGCTTGTCTTTAATCCAAGTTCTCAATGTGTCCTCTTGGGTAACAATTGTCCATATCTTGTTTCTCCCAATCAATCCTTGTTTCTGTTAGTGGTTGGTTGTCACTTCATCAGTTTGAAAAGGTTTGCATAAGCCCTCTACTATCTTGTTCTTTCCGTTGTTGTTTTCCAACAACTCCGTTCAATTCTTCTTGCAAGGATGCTTGCCAAGTTCATTTGAGATAATTGTTGTCATTCTTTTTTTCATTCTCTTCTTCCGTATGAGCTAGTTCCTATTCTATTGTTCCGGAGGCATTGTGATGTTGCTCTTTTGGGTCTATCGTGTTATTCTACCAAGATCATGGTGTTCCCTTGCTCTATTTACTTGTTTGTTGTGAATATTGTCTAATTCTTCCTTCTTATCGAATTTTTTGTCCCATTTTCCTACCGAAGTGGTGCCGAAATTTTCCGTGAATTCTCGCTTCTTTCTCCTATCATTCCTCATCGCCTTGCAACCTTCTAGGATCGTTGGTTTCACTCGTTTGTCAAAGAAGCGAATAAATGTTACCTCTTGTTCTTTCTCATCCTCTCCCCCTTTCATTCTTGGATCTCGGGGCGAGATCCTCTTGTAGTGTAGGAGAGTTGTGACAGCCCGATGCCGACGTTCCAGAAGATTCCCCTTCTATTCCGTTTTCGTCGTGTGTCTATTTTCTTTTGTCGCATCATCATCGCATCATGCGCATCATCAGCATTGCATCGGCATCCCGTTGCCGTCAGTTTTCAAAACTTGCATCCGTTAGTAGTTGCCGGTTCTCGTCGTTGTCCGTTCTGAGTCCGACCGCACTCGCACGCACCCGCGGCATCGTCAAAATCCTTGTTTTAAAAAGCGTGTGTAAAACTTTCTATGATTGGGTTAAAACTTAACGTGCGGTCCTATTTGGTTACAGGTAGGCCGGCTGTCAAATTTCGTCGCAATCGGAGTCCGTCTGGTACCTGAACGGTCGACCGTAGCGGCACCGTATTCGGTCTATCGTTGGACATCTTATCGGTGTTTTACAATCACGTTGCCGGGTTGCCGTTTTCCCTCTCACCCCCGCCTAGCCCCTCTGCACAGTGCACCGACCCTACCCGCAGCCTAGCCCGAAAAGCTCCGGGTACCCGAAACACACGGTCGTAACCATTGGGTCCGGATCAACCCTGTTTTACCGCAAACCGTCATCGGTTTGTTCACTGGACCCCCTAACCTATTTATGTCGACCGTCCGATCTAAGCGGAGGGTTGAGATGTCCCTAAAGTTGACCGATTTGCTATATATACAGATCAATCCTAGCCTAACCCTAAAAACTAGGAGCCTTGTCCCAACCACCGCCGCCACCCCCCTTGTCCCATCTCCCACCTTGGGATCTCCACTGCCGATCTGACCCTGCTGCCTGAGCGCTCGATCCGGAGCAGATCAAGGCATCTGCCTGCGCCCGACACCCCGCCTCATCTGGAGGGCCGCGTGACCCTGCGAGCACCAAAGCCAGGCCAGCCCCATCGCCCTTACTCCCTTCCTCTCTCTTTCTCTTCTTCTCTTGATCTCTCTCCCTCTTCCGTTGGTTTTTCTATTGTGCCAAGGAACGAACGGAACCCGCCCGCCATAGCTCCACGACGGTGCTGTCATGGTCGTACTCGACGTTCTGCAGGTCGGTCGCCAGAGAAGCTCGTTGGAGGTCTTCCTCCCTCTCCTTGTTCCCCTCTCTCTGGTTCTCTCCCTGTCTCTCATATATTTCTCTCCTTTCTTCTCTACAGTACACCAGGGCTGCTGCCCCAAGGAGCTCGCCGTCGTCTGGCCTTGCGATGCTAGACGCCGCCACCACCGGGAATGGATCCGCGATGCCAAGACCCTCCGGATCCGACTCAAGCTCGCCTCCCTGCCCCATCCATGCCGCCCCGTCGCCCATCCTGGTGCATCCCAGCTGGCGTCTCTATACGTCACGGAGACGAGCACAGCCTGCCCCCCCCCGTTTGCTTCGAGCGAGCAAGGAGCCATTCGCGTTGACTTGCCACGCCTCCTGCGCCGGAGCACGCCGCGACCTCGGCCGAACCTGCGTCAGCCGGCGACCTAGCCTGCCTAGCCTGCCATGGCCTCCCTGTTCCCCACTTTGAGCACTTCCCCATAGCTAAATCTGGTCTATTTGGTAGATACATCCTGGCAAGTGTAGTTTGTTTTTTTGGCACTAGTTAGTCAACAATTAGATTCTAGCTTAGTTGGTTGTTGCAGCAGTTCTGCGCCTGCAAGATGTTGGGTTCGAGTCCCCAACGATACATACTTTTTCATGCATTTTTTCTTCTCCAGCGGAATAGTTTTGTCTATGTTTATTTACTTTCTAGTCTAAGTATGCTAGCAGATGGCTCATTTGCCTGCTGGTAGCACAGGCAGAATCCACCCATGGGATCTGGGGTTCGAATCCTAGCTATGCTCATTTATTTTTATGCTTGTTCTATTGACCTGCACCATGGCATATTCTTCTAGACTAACACACTGCATCATATCACAATCAGTGTGTAGCCGAGTTGGATAGTGCATTTATACTCCACCCAAGGGATCCTGGGTTCAAGTCCCATGTAGCTCACATTTTGACATGCTTTCTTTTTCTCTTTTTGCACTCTCACACACTTAGACAGTGTTCGGATTCCCTAAGCTCCGCGACTCCGTGCTGGAGCGGAGCGGAGTCCGGTTACAATTTCTGGAGCTGCTCAAAGCCAGCTCCGCTCGCTCCGCGGAGTGGAGAGTGGCCGAACGGGTATTTAGTTCCCTCGGCCGCCGCACTATATTGCAATTCGGCCTATGTTTTTTTCCTCCTATGATTTCATCTTTAACCTAGACATGCATGTTTGTATGAGATGTGATGTTGTCCGTTTTGTAGATGCCATGTTAGCTGTATGTTGTTTACCTTTTGTCGTGTCCCCGACACATGGGAACCCGATAAGCGGGAACACCCCATCATTCTTTGGCATGACACGCACACGCTCACAATTCATTTGCACCGATACCTCTTCGAGTTTTCGGGACCCAAACGTTGCCGTGGCATCATTTCCGTTTTGCCGCCATGGTTCCCTTTCGTTCTCCGTGGCAACACATGGTTCTTTTTCATCTTGTCCATGGTGTTGTGACCTTGCATGCATGTCGCATTCATGGCATATAATCTTGTGTTGCATGTTCTTGTGACGTAGCTCCTTTCTATGTTCCGCGAGTTAAACCGTCTAGGATGCCATGTAGGATCACCGCTTCACCCCTTGCCATGATAACAACAATTTAATATTGCCGTGTAAATAATCGGGAGTGAATTAAATAACTAATCGTGGAGTTTCCTCGATATGCAACCCGTTGCATATCGAGCTTCATTTATTGTGTAGTGTTTGCGTGAGGTGAATTGCCATGCCATCCCTTGCATGTTGAACTGATCATGCATCATAGTAGGTTGTGCATCATGTGTGCATCGTGTGGTATATTTGTGTTGATGTTTGTTTCTGGTTTGCCCGTCTCGATAGAGCTCCGCAAGCATGTCGGAATGTGAGGACCCGTTCGACTATGTTGGTTCACCGACTTCTCGGAGTTGTTCTTCTTCCAAGCGGGATCTCAGGCAAGATGACCATTTCCCCAGATACCATTACTATCATTGCCATGCTAGTTTTATCGTTTCTATCGTTTATGTCTCGTTGCCTACCACCTGTTAAATAACAGCCTCTCAGCAATGCCATGAAACCTTCAACCTGTTCAACCTAGCAAACCACTGATTGGCTATGTTACTGCTTGCTTAACCCTGTTGATAGCGTTGCTAGTTGCAGGTGCAGATGCTTCCATGTGAAAGCATGGTTTCCTTGTTATATCACCACATTAAATGCTATTTAATTTAATGCACCTATATACTTGGTAAAAGGTGGAAGGCTCGGCCCTTTTCTAGCCTGGTGTTTTGTTCCACCTTTGCCCCCTTAGTTTTCGACTACGGTCTTATGTTCCATAAATGAGCGCTCCTAACACGATCGGGGTTGTTATGGGGACCCCCTTGATAATTCATTTTAGATTAAAGCTGGTCTGCCAAGGCCCAACTTTGGTACTACATTTGCCTAATAACCTAATAATAATGCATAGGGACCCGCCGGCACCCGCGGACTAATTTAATCAACCCCCGGGCCAGTGCTCCTCATGAGTGTTGGTCCCACCTGAGCGATGTCCGGCGCCCCTCTGGTCACCCGGAGGTTTAGCGATCCCGACGTTTAGCTCATCCGCCGTGTCCTGAGAACGAGGTACGCGACTCCTATCGGGATCGTCGACACGTCGGGCGGCCTTGCTGGATTAGTTTTACCTTCGACGAGATATCTTGTGCATCGGAATTCCGGTGATGCTTTGGGTAATCTCATAGTTGAGGTTTTCCACTAGGGAATCCGACGAGATCGCGAGCTTCGTGATTGAGGAGTTCTATGCGGCTTGTGGTAATTTGTGATGGACTAGTTGGAGCACCCCTGCAGGGTTAGATCTTTCGAAAAGCCGTGCCCGCGGTTATGTGGCAACGTGGAAACTTTGTTTAACACTGGTTCTAGATAACTTGAAGTTAACTTAATTAAAATGTGCCAACTGTGTGCGTAACCGTGACTGTCTCTTTCGTGAGTTCCTTCTCCGATCGAGGACACGGTGGGGTTATGTCTGACGTAGGTAGGTGTTCAGGATCATTCATTTGATCATGAGTAGTTCACGTCCGTTAGGCGTAGATAGTCCCCCTCTTATTTCTGGTACTCGTAAGTTAGCCACCAAATATATGCTTAGCCGCTGCTGCAACCTCACCACTTAACCATACTTCACCCATTAAGCTTTGCTAGTCTTGATACCTTTGGAAATGAGATTGCTGAGTCCCCTGTGGCTCACAGATTACTACAACACCAGTTGCAGGTACAAGTAAAGGTTCCTTGACGCGAGCGCGTTGATCGTTCATTTGGAGTTGCTTCTTCTTCTTCTTCTTCATCGATCTAGGATGGGTTCCAGGCCGGCAGCTTGGGATAGCAAGGATGGACGTCGTTCTTCTTTTGTCGTTTGTTTTCGTCCATAGTCGGACCCTGCTCTTACTCTTGATGATTATGTAATGTACTGATGTGACTCTGATGTAGCTTGTGGCGAGTGTAAGCCAATTCTATTTATATCTCATCTTTTCAGTACATGTACATGTAACGATATCCATTCTTGCGACACGATGAGATGCGCTTCTATCCCTGACGAGGCCTTCGTGCCAAATTGAGGATAGGGTCGCATCTAGGGCGTGACAAGTTGGTATCAGAGCCAGGTTCCGACCTAGGAGCCCCCTTGATTGATCGAACTTGGCCGAGTCGAGTCTAGTGAAAAAACTGCTTTGAGTCTAGTTATATATCGGAGAGTAGGATTCTTTTTTCTCCTCTTCTATGCTCTGGTGAGGAATCTTGACGTAGTAATTTAATTCTACTCCTCTTCTCACTCAAAATTTTTTTAGGATCACGCGGATATTTTTGAGATCTATATGATGCCGATGTGACGGAGTTCTGTCTTGGTGCCTCCTATCTGCTCTAAGTCTCAGGGGAGTTGAGCTCCAGGGGATTCTTGAGCTTATCATTCAGATTTCTTAGTATCTCAGAACGAAGGATGTTCGTAATTGCTTCAATACTAGTATTGGCGAGATAACCCCGATGTCCCCAGTACTGGTGCAGATTGTTCGGGAGTACTGCCATACTTTGTATCGTTGTGATCACGAGGGTCTATAGTAGATGAAGGTCCGAGATTCTGGTTGTGTGTTGACGGATGTGATACAGGTGACGGGTTAGTATAGGAGTTGTGTGATATTACTCCTTGTATCCGTGTACCAGATTGCATGACCAGATATTTCGGGAATTCATAGGTGGGAATTCAAGTAGTTGCTTATAGGACAATCTTCCAACAAATGCATGATGTTAGGTTGGGGTTCGACATCTAGTGGATTCCTGTCCACGAAAATATCGAACGAAATCTTCCTCATGAGTTTGTTCTGGCTTGTTTCATAAGCCTCACCCTTTGTTTTGTTGGAATATGGTAATTCAAGTTGCTTCGATGTCAACTGGTGATTTCAGATCTTTCCTAATCTGTGTTCTCATATTTTTATGTGAGAGTGCTAATCCTTCTGCTCAATCAATTCTCTCATCAATTTTGTCAACCGGAGTCGAGATGTCAATTCCTTTTCAACCGGTGTGCTTCTTTTCAAGTGTAGTCTATCCTCTCTAATTTCGCAAGATCATTCTCTCATTTCATCCGGAGTTCGTCTCATCTGTCCCAAGTCGTCTTTGTTTTTCCCCGCCCTCCCGCCCTTTTTCTTTGATGATTGGATTTCATCCAAGCGCATTCATTTCATTGTGCTTAAGCTATCTTTTATTCCGTGTCCTATCCGGTGATTCATCGTGAAGATTCTCAGGAGCTTCGTGTCATATTTGGTCATTCTTGTCATCCTTACCGGTGAATTCAGTTCAGTTATCCATGGTCATCATATCCTTTTAAACCATTAAATTCTTTCCCATGTTGGAAATTCTTATCAGTCTTCTTGCTATTCATTCCTCTCTTTTCTTTCCGGAGTGTTAAAGATATTTCAGTAGTTTCTCGTTTTCAATTCTTTCAATTATTTCGAGGTGCTCAACCTCATCAAGTTTCTTTGTACGGTGCAATATCCCTCTTTCTAGCAATCTTTTCAATGGTGGTTTCTTTGAGTGGGCCCATAACCCACAGGTTTTTCCCAGGATCTTATATAGCTCTATAATTTTTCTGGAGTTATCTTGTTCGTTTCAACTATGACGTAAGTATGAATTTCATCTGTCATATTCCTTCTCCAAGGCCTATTTGACTTAATTCTCATATTTGGCTCAACCTTTCATTCTTCATTATTCCGGACTGCCTCAGTATTCTTGGTGATGTTCTTCTCGTCATTCTCTCCATTGAAAATTCGTAGGAGTGTTTCTCTCAATCTTGGTCTATTCTCTTGGATATTCGTCATTTCATCTTCATGTTATCATCTTGAATTTGTTCCAATCATGAGAATTCATTTCTCGCTATCCGGTGCTTTTCTGAGTTGTTTTCATTCTCGTTCCTCCGAAGGCCATCATTTTAGAAGATTCTTCGTTCTCAGTTTTCAGCTTTCATCCTCAATTCTTTTCAATTGTTGTCTCTTCGTTCGTCTCTCGATTATCCGGTGCCTTGTTCAAGTTTTCTCTCAGGTGGCTCATGATCTCTTCTATGTATCTCCATTAATTATTGGTTTTCCCATTCAATTGTGAATTCTTACCGGTGCTTCCTTCAATTATGCCTCAAGTGGTGTTTTTCTCTCTGTCCCTCCAAGATTCATTTCTATAAGATTAAGTCGTATGCTAATTCCGTGCTTGTCATCAATTAAACTTGATGAAGGACTAGCATAACATAATTCTTATTCTTGCGCATAGTAATCTGAATTCTTCTTCCGGAGTGGCTCATGATATCAATTCTTTTCTCAAGTGTTATTATCTTTTCTTTTCCGGAGTTCCAAGTTTTCTCAAGTGTCTCATCGTGAAGCTTCATCGAACTCTTCGCAAGGCTTCAATCTTATTCTTTCATCCTTCATATCTTTGCATCATTCATTTGTATACGGTGGTCCTTCATGGTGGTTCATCAAGGTTTCAATCCATTCTCAAGTGTTCTTCAAGATTCTTGTTGGAGTACCTCAAGCATTCTTTCCCTTGCATTTCAGTGCATTTGTTCTTCCTTTATCCTTTGAGGTGGTATTATAGCATTCTTTTTAGTGTAGGAGCCTCGAAGAGTTTTTCCTTTCAAGAATGAGATAATTAAACCCACCAATTCTATGTTCATGAGTTATTTCTACCCATGATTTCTTCATTGAGCTATCTTGGTTTGGATTCACCTAAAGCTTTTCCTATGGATTGTTGCTTTCATGGTGCTTGTCTTTAATCCAAGTTCTCAATGTGTCCTCTTGGGTAACAATTGTCCATATCTTGTTTCTCCCAATCAATCCTTGTTTCTGTTAGTGGTTGGTTGTCACTTCATCAGTTTGAAAAGGTTTGCATAAGCCCTCTACTATCTTGTTCTTTCCGTTGTTGTTTTCCAACAACTCCGTTCAATTCTTCTTGCAAGGATGCTTGCCAAGTTCATTTGAGATAATTGTTGTCATTCTTTTTTTCATTCTCTTCTTCCGTATGAGCTAGTTCCTATTCTATTGTTCCGGAGGCATTGTGATGTTGCTCTTTTGGGTCTATCGTGTTATTCTACCAAGATCATGGTGTTCCCTTGCTCTATTTACTTGTTTGTTGTGAATATTGTCTAATTCTTCCTTCTTATCGAATTTTTTGTCCCATTTTCCTACCGAAGTGGTGCCGAAATTTTCCGTGAATTCTCGCTTCTTTCTCCTATCATTCCTCATCGCCTTGCAACCTTCTAGGATCGTTGGTTTCACTCGTTTGTCAAAGAAGCGAATAAATGTTACCTCTTGTTCTTTCTCATCCTCTCCCCCTTTCATTCTTGGATCTCGGGGCGAGATCCTCTTGTAGTGTAGGAGAGTTGTGACAGCCCGATGCCGACGTTCCAGAAGATTCCCCTTCTATTCCGTTTTCGTCGTGTGTCTATTTTCTTTTGTCGCATCATCATCGCATCATGCGCATCATCAGCATTGCATCGGCATCCCGTTGCCGTCAGTTTTCAAAACTTGCATCCGTTAGTAGTTGCCGGTTCTCGTCGTTGTCCGTTCTGAGTCCGACCGCACTCGCACGCACCCGCGGCATCGTCAAAATCCTTGTTTTAAAAAGCGTGTGTAAAACTTTCTATGATTGGGTTAAAACTTAACGTGCGGTCCTATTTGGTTACAGGTAGGCCGCCTGTCAAATTTCGTCGCAATCGGAGTCCGTCTGGTACCTGAACGGTCGACCGTAGCGGCACCGTATTCGGTCTATCGTTGGACATCTTATCGGTGTTTTACAATCACGTTGCCGGGTTGCCGTTTTCCCTCTCACCCCCGCCTAGCCCCTCTGCACAGTGCACCGACCCTACCCGCAGCCTAGCCCGAAAAGCTTCGGGTACCCGAAACACACGGTCGTAACCATTGGGTCCGGATCAACCCTGTTTTACCGCAAACCGTCATCGGTTTGTTCACTGGACCCCCTAACCTATTTATCTCGACCGTCCGATCTAAGAGGAGGGTTGAGATGTCCCTAAAGTTGACCGATTTGCTATATATACAGATCAATCCTAGCCTAACCCTAAAAACTAGGAGCCTTGTCCCAACCACCGCCGCCACCCCCCTTGTCCCATCTCCCACCTTGGGATCTCCGCTGCCGATCTGACCCTGCTGCCTGAGCGCTCGATCCGGAGCAGATTGAGGCATCTGCCTGCGCCCGACACCCCGCCTCGTCTGGAGGGCCGCGTGACCCTGCGAGCACCAAAGCCAGGCCAGCCCCATCGCCCTTGCTCCCTTCCTCTCTCTTTCTCTTCTTCTCTTGATCTCTCTCCCTCTTCCGTTGGTTTTTCTATTGTGCCAAGGAACGAACGGAACCCGCCCGCCATAGCTCCACGACGGTGCTGTCATGGTCGTACTCGACGTTCTGCAGGTCGGTCGCCAGAGAAGCTCGTTGGAGGTCTTCCTCCCTCTCCTTGTTCCCCTCTCTCTGGTTCTCTCCCTGTCTCTCATATATTTCTCTCCTTTCTTCTCTGCAGTACACCAGGGCCGCTGCCCCAAGGAGCTCGCCGTCGTCCGGCCTTGCGATGCTAGATGCCGCCACCACCGGGAATGGATCCGCGATGCCAAGACCCTCCGGATCTGACTCAAGCTCGCCTCCCTGCCCCATCCATGCCGCCCCGTCGCCCATCCTGGTGCATCCCTGCTGGCGTCTCTGTACGCTAGGGAGACGAGCAGAGCCAGCCCCCCCCCCCCCGTCTGCTTCGAGCGAGCATGGAGCCGTTCGCGTTGACTTGCCGCGCCTCCTACGCCGGAGCACGCCGCGACCTCGGCTGAACCTGCGTCAGCCGGCGACCTAGCCTGCCTAGCCCGCTATGGCCTCCCTGTTCCCCGCTGTGAGCACTTCCCCATAGCTAAATCCTGTCTATTTGGTAGATACATCCTGGCAAGTGTAGTTTTTTTTGGCACTAGTTAGTCAACAATTAGATTCTAGCTTAATTGGTTCTTGCAGCAGTTCTACGCCTGCAAGATGTTGGGTTCGAGTCCCCAACGATACATACTTTTTCATGCATTTTTTCTTCTCCAGCGGAATAGTTTTGTCTATGTTTATTTACTTTCTAGTCTAAGTATGCTAGCAGATGGCTCATTTGTCTGCTGGTAGCACAGGCAGAATCCACCCATGGGATCTGGGGTTCGAATCCCAGCTATGCCCATTTATTTTTATGCTTGTTCTGTTGACCTGCACCATGGCATATTCTTCTAGACTAAAACACTGCATTATATCACAATCAGTGCGTAGCCGAGTTGGATAGTGCATTTATACTCCACCCAAGGGATCCTGGGTTCAAGTCCCATGTAGCTCACATTTTGACATGCTTTCTATTTCTCTTTTTGCACTCTCACACACTTAGTTCCCTCGGCCGCCGCACTATATTCCAATTCGTCCTATGTTTTTTTCCTCCTATGATTTCATCTTTAACCTAGACATGCATGTCTGTATGAGATGTGATGTTGTCCGTTTTGTAGATGCCATGTTAGTTGCATGTTGTTTCCCTTTTGTCGTGTCCCTGGCACATGGGAACCCGATAACTGGGAACACCCCATCATTCTTTGGCATGACACGCACACGCTCACAATTCATTGGCACCGATACCTCTTCGAGTTTTCGGGACCCGAACGTTGCCGTGGCATCGTTTCCGTTTTGCCGCCATGGTTCCCTTTCGTTCGCCGTGGCGACACGTGCTTCTTTTTCATCTTGTCCGTGGTGTTGTGACCTTGCATGCATGTCGCATTCATGGCATATAATCTTGTGTTGCATGTTCTTGTGCCGTATCTCCGTTCTATGTTCCGCGAGTTAAACCGTCTAGGATGCCATGTAGGATCACCGCTTCACCCCTTGCCATGATAACAACAATTTAATCTTGCCGTGTAAATAATCGGGAGTGAATTAAATAATTTATCGTGGAGTTTCGTCGATATGCAACCCGTTGCATATCGAGCTTCATTTAATGTGTAGTGTTTGCGTGAGGTGAATTGCCATGCCATCCCTTGCATGTTGAACTGATCATGCATCATAGTAGGTTGTGCATCATGTGTGCATCGTGTGGTATATTTGTGTTGATGTTTGTTTCCGGTTTGCCCGTCTCGATAGAGCTCCGCAAGCGTGTCGGAATGTGAGGACCCGTTCGACTACGTTGGTTCACCGACTTCTCGGAGTTGTTCTTCTTCCAAGCGGGATCTCAGGCAAGATGACCATTTCCCCAGATACCATTACTATCATTGCCATGCTAGTTTTATCGTTTCTATCGTTTATGTCTCGTTGCCTACCACCTGTTAAATAACAACCTCTCAGCAATGCCATGAAACCTTCAACCTATTCAACCTAGCAAACCACTGATTGGCTATGTTACTGCTTGCTTAACCCTGTTGATAGCGTTGCTAGTTGCAGGTGCAGATGCTTCCATGTGAAAGCATGGTTTCCTTGTTATATCACCACATTAAATGCTATTTAATTTAATGCACCTATATACTTGGTAAAAGGTGGAAGGCTCGGCCCTTTTCTAGCCTGGTGTTTTGTTCCACCTTTGCCCCCTTAGTTTTCGACTACCGGTCTTATGTTCCATAAATGAGCGCTCCTAACACGATCGGGGTTGTTATGGGGACCCCCTTGATAATTCATTTTAGATTAAAGCTGGTCTGGCAAGGCCCAGCTTTGGTACTACATTTGCCTAATAACCTAATAATAATGCATAGGGACCAGCCGGCACCCACGGACTAATTTAATCAACCCCCGGGCCAGTGCTCCTCATGAGTGTTGGTCCCACCTGAGCGATGTCCGGTGCCCCTCTGGTCGCCCGGAGGTTTAGCGATCCCGACGTCTAGCTCATCCGCTGTGTCCTGAGAACGAGGTACGCGACTCCTATCGGGATCGTCGACACACCGGGCGGCCTTGCTGGATTAGTTTTACCTTGGACGAGATATCTTGTGCATCGGGATTCCGGTGATGCTTTGGGTAATCTCATAGTTGAGGTTTTCCACTAGGGAATCCGACGAGATCGCGAGCTTCGTGATTGAGGATTTCTATGCGGCTTGTGATAATTTGTGATGGACTAGTTGGAGCACCCCTGCAGGGTTAAATCTTTCGAAAAGCCGTGCCCGCGGTTATGTGGCAACGTGGAAACTTTGTTTAACACTGGTTCTAGATAACTTTGAGTTAACTTAATTAAAATGTGCCAACTGTGTGCATAACCGTGACTGTCTCTTTCGTGAGTTCCTTCTCCGATCGAGGACACGGTGGGGTTATGTATGACGTAGGTAGGTGTTCAGGATCATTCATTTGATCATGAGTAGTTCACGTCCGTTATGCGTAGATATTCCCCCTCTTATTTCTCGGACTCGTAAGTTAGCCACCAAATATATGCTTAGCCGATGCTGCAACCTCACCACTTAACCATACTTCACCCATTAAGCTTTGCTAGTCTTGATACCTTTGGAAATGAGATTGCTGAGTCCCCTGAGGCTCACACATTACTACAACACCAGTTGCAGGTACATGTAAAGGTTCCTTGACGCGAGCGCGTTGATTGTTCATTTGGAGTTGCTTCTTCTTCTTCTTCTTCATCGATCTAGGATGGGTTCCAGGCCGGCAGCCTGGGATAGCAAGGATGGACGTCGTTCTTCTTTTGTTGTTTGTTTTCGTCCGTAGTCGGACCCTGCTCTTACTCTTGATGATTATGTAATGTACTGATGTGACTCTGATGTAGCTTGTGGCGAGTGTAAGCCAGTTCTATTTATATCTCATCTTTTCAGTACATGTACTTGTAACGATACCCATTCTTGTGACACGACGAGATGCGCTTCTATCCCTGGCGAGGCCTTCGTGCCAAATTGAGGATAGGGTCGCATCTTGGGCGTGACACTATTTCTTTGTACAAGATTAATCGTTCAAGCATACCCTCTATATCCACACGTTCACACTTGCAGCTTTTGATATATCGTGTGCTATAGTGTGATCTAGTATCTTGTGTCGTTCACCTACTTGTAGGGTGATATAGCTCAAGTAAGTTTGTGTAACTTGCTTGTGCTTGTTAGTAACTGTATTGTGTCCATCTTGGTAGATCATGTTGTTGATACACGTTGCGGTGCCTATTGCATTTAGGATTTGTGCTTGAAAAGTATCCTCTTAGTTTATTTCCGCATTAGGTTTAAGCCAAATCCGAAGAAGTTTTTAAATAGCATATTCACCTCCCTCTAGGCGTCATCGAGGTCTTTTCAATTGGTATCAGAGCGAGGTCTCTCTTTAATTAGGTTTCACGACCTAGAGAGTATCGATGTCGACTATTGGATTAGTGCACAATGACACCTTTGACTTTGATGGCGCAAATTATACCCTATGGAGAATCCGTATGCTTCATCACTTTCGGGCCATGGGCCCAAATACTTTACGAATTGTTCTTGTAGGGATTGCCGAGAAAAAGGATGATGCATCTTCATCTACTAATGAAATGTATCTTGATTGTGAGGCTTTTCTTTCCATTCATCGAACCATAAGTCCTGAAGTGTTTAAGTCTATCTCGACTTGCAAGTCAGCTCATGAAGTTTGGACTAAACTTGAAGATATATATGGTGGGTCCAATCCTGATGAAGACGATATTATGATGAAGGAGTTGGTGCATGAGCTCTTCACTCTTTTCGATCATAAAGAGTCCACCACTACTTCCATATCCGATTGCTTGCACACCTCACCATCTTCAATCTCACAAGGTAATGACATGGTGAGTGAAGAAATATATGTTGATGAAAATGTCATAGCCTCTATGGACACGAGCATATCTAGCACCACACATAGTGTAAATTATTGTGCTGATAGGTCATGCATTTCACCTAAATATCCCTCGACAAATGTCTGTGGTGATATGCCTGCTTTCCCGTGTCCTCTTGATAGAAATATCTTGTTTATCCCTAGTTGCTCTATGACTAATCATTTAGGAGAAATCAAGAAATATGAAGTACTTTTGACTAATGAAGAATCTGATTCACCAAAAGAATCATCATCAACTCCTCCAGTTCACATGTGCCTCATGGTAAGAGGTAATAATGAGGTATCATCTTCCCTGTGCAATAACGATGATATTAGCAATGAGGATGATGATGATGACTTGACTGAAAATATCTATGTGATTAGTAAAATTCTTCATCAAGCTAAAAATAACGCTCTTCAAAGATTCCAAGGTGTTATTGCTTACTTTGAAAATTGTAATGATTCACTTAATCATGAACAAGCTAAAAGTGAACAACTTGAACATGAACTTGAGAAGAGTCATCAAGCATGTAGAGACTTAAGATCTTCAAAAGGAGAGATTGAAGTTGCTCATGATAAACTTAAAAAGGATTTTGAGGCCCTTCTCCTTGAATGCAATAATGTCAAGGGAGAGCTCATCAAAACCTCTAAGATCTATGAGGAGCTTCAATCTACTCATGAGAAGTCTCTATTTGCTACTTACTCCTCTCATATTGTTGATGATACTTGTACATCTAAATCTACCTCATTTCAAGTATCAACATTGAAGGAGAATATTGAGCTACGTGCTCAACTTGATTTACTAACTAGCAATTATGGGAAGTTGGAAGAAAACCTTGTAATGCTCACAAGCTCACATGCCGATCTTCTAACATCCTATAATGTGCAAAAGTTAGCTCATGAGGCTATCATCACCAAGGTAACATCAAGTGAGCCTCATGTGGACAATGTCACTACTTCTAGTCAAATTACTATATTTCCATGTGCTAGTCCTCGTAATTCGTCTACTCATCATGTTGCTACCTCGTGTGATGAATTACTTTCCTTGCCTTGTTGCTCTAACATTGAAGCTTACACTTCCTCTAGTACTTGCATTGATACTAACCGTGCAGAGGAAATCTAAGAGCTCAAGGCCCAAGTCACTTCTTTGAAGAAAGACTTGGAACAGTGTCATGAAGGGATGTCCACACTCAACAACGTCCTGTGTGAGCAAACATCTCCGAATGACAAAAATGATGTTGGAGTAAACTCAAACAAGAACAAGAGGGTCCTAGAACAAGTCAAGAATTCGGCCAAAATCATTTGTTTCAAGTGCAAAGTCAAAGGGCACCATGTTAGATCTTGCCCTCTGAAGACGAAGTCTCAAAGTCACAAGCAACAAGGGAAGCGGCCACAAACTCAATCACATATTCAACTACAAGTTGAAGGAAGGCCTCTTCCCAATAAGACCCAAGCCAACACTCCCCGAGGTGAGAAATCAACTGGGAAGAAAGCAAAGGGTAGATGTTGCTACTTATGTCGTGAGAAGGGTCACGTCGCTTCGTCTTGCACAAGAGGTAACTTATCCAACCCAATCACTATTTATGATATCTATTCCCTTGGGAAGGATAAGGTTGGCAATGTGTTTGCCAAGTTTGTTGGTACTCAAAATGGTGTCAAGAAAAGAACCATTTGGGTTGCCAAGCCTATTGTGATTAACCTCTTAGGACCCAACGTAGTTGGGGACCAACAAGCTCAAACTTGATCAATATGTGACTATGGAGGACATTAGAGACTTGGATACATAATGAAGAATTAAGGGGTCTTCAGCATTCATATTATCTCAAGCCAAGTCATTTGGATTATCGAGTTTCTATCTTATATCCAATGTGCCTCCTTACGGTAACTTATACTTAAACTGTTTGCATTGTTAGGTTCTTGCCCCTTTGCATGTTGTGGTTTTGTACCTTGCATGCGTTTGTATATGTTTTGCTTCCAACTTGCTTATCTTGAGTAATCAAGTATGTGTATGTTGGTTTGCATATCATGTACATGTGAGTCTTGTATTGAGCCTTTTTGCATCTTGTTTGTATTTTTGTTGGCTCTTGTGAGAGATTAATGGATTATCCCATTGTGGGGGAGTGATGTGCTTTGCACACCTCACAATCCTATAAATGTGTATACATGGGCAATACCACTTAGTTTTGATATTTCAAGATTATCTAGTTTCTATGTGGTATGTCTTACTCATGAGAAATTCAAATTCTGTATGGTCCATTAAGTATCTCTTGTTGGTTTTAATTTGCCACTTGTTAATATTGTTGGTTTATCACATTATGGGGGAGTAATATGCTATGTGCATATTACAAACCTATTCACCCCCCTCTAGGCATCATCGAGGTCTTTTCACCAACCCAGTTGAAGAGAAAGTCATTGCTTATAATGATCCTATTGTTCGTAGTGCTTACATTGAGAAACCACCTTTCCCTGTTAGGATAAAGGATCATTCTAAAGCTTCAACTGTGATACGTAGGGGCTACATTAGAACACCTACACCCCCACAGCAAATTAGAGTTGAACCTAGCATTGCTATTATCAAAGATCTCCTGTCCGACAGTGTTGATGGCCATGATATTCACTTATGTGAAGATGCTGCTAGAATTGCTAAACCTCATGCTAGAGACAAACATAGGCCTGCTGTTGGCACGCCTGTTGTTTCTGTTAAGATAGGAGATCATTGTTATCATGGTTTATGTGACGTGGGTGCTAGTGTTAGTGCAATACCTCAATCTTTATATGATGAAATTAAAGACAAGATTGCACCTGTCGAGATGGAACCTATTGATGTCACTATTCAGCTTGCCAATAGAATACTATCTGCCCTTCGGGAATTGTTAGGGATGTTGAAGTTTTGTGTGGTAAAACTAAGTATCCTGCTGATTTTATCGTTCTTGCTACCACACAAGATAGCTTTTGTCCCATCATATTTGGCAGACCTTTCCTCAATATAGGCAATGCTCATATTGACTGTGAGAAGCAAACTGTCACTGTTGGCTTTGAAGGTGTGTCACATGAGTTCAATTTCTCCAAGTTTGGTAGACAACCTCATGAAAAAGAGTTGTCTAGTAAGGATGAAATTATTTATCTAGCTTCTATTGTTGTGCCTCCTACTGATCCTTTAGAGAAATACTTGCTTGAGAATGAAAATGATATGCATATGGATGAAAGGAATGACATAGATAGAGTTATCTTTGAACAACATCCTATCCTTAAGAATAATTTGCCTGTTGAACAGGAGATCCACCCCCACAAAAGGGTGATCCTGTGTTTGAGCTTAAACAGTTACCTAATACTCTTAAGTATGCTTATCTTGATGAAAAAGAGATATATCCTGTTATTATTAGTGCTAGCCTTTCAGAGCATGAAGAAAACAAATTATTGAAAACTTCTAGGAAGCACCGTGCTGCTATTGGATATACTCTTGATGATATTAAGGGCATTGGGCCCACTCTATGCCAGCACAAAATTAAAACCGATCCTGATTCCAAACCAGTTGCCGATCATCAACGGAGATTGAATCCTAAGATGAAAGAGGTAGTAAGAAAAGAAATACTAAAGCTCGTGGAAGCAGGTATTATCTATCCTGTTGCTCATAGTGATTGGGTAAGTCTGGTGCATTGCGTCCCTAAGAAGGGAGGTATTACCGTTGGCCCTAATGATAAAGATGAATTGATCCCACAGAGGATTATTACTGGCTATAGGATGGTGATTGATTTTAGGAAATTGAATAAAGCCACTAGGAAAGATCGTTACCCTTTGCCTTTTATTGACCAAATGCTAGAAAGGTTGTCTAAACACACACACTTCTGCTTTCTAGATGGTTATTCTGGTTTCTCCCAAATACCTGTTGCACAATCTGATCAGGAGAAAACCACTTTTACCTGCCCTTTCGGTACCTTTGCTTACAGACATATGCCTTTTGGCTTATGTAATGCACCTGCTACCTTTCAAAGATGTATGATGGCTATATTCTCTGACTTTTGTGAAAAGATTGTTGAGGTTTTCATGGATGATTTCTCCGTTTATGGGTCTTCTTTTGATGATTGCCTCATCAACCTTGATCGAGTTTTGCAGAGATGTAAAGATACCAACCTTGCCTTGAATTGGGAGAAGTGCCACTTTATGGTTAATGAAGGCATCGTCTTAGGACATAAATTTTTTGAAAGAGCTATTGATGTCGATAAGGCTAAGGTTGATGCGATCGAGAAAATGCCATGCCCTACAGATATCAAAGGTATAAGAAGTTTCCTTGGTCATGCTGGTTGATACGTCTCCAACGTATCTATAATTTTTTATGGTTTCATTCTATTATCTTGTCAAACTTTGGATGGTTTGTATGCCTTTTATATATTTTTTGGGACGAACTTATTAACTCAGTGCCAAGTGCCAGTTCCTATTTTTGAAGAGGATGATTTTGAACGGAGTCCAAACGGCATGAAATTGCCAAAAAGATTTTTTCCGGAATAGAAAAAGATCGGGAAGCCGGAGAATCAGGGCAGAGGGGCACTAGGGACCCGACAAGCCCTCATGGCGCGGCCAGGGGGGCCCGCGCCCCCTGGCTTGTGGGCTCCCTGAGGCTCCTTTGCCCTAGGTTTTGCGCCTATATATTCCCTAAAATCCCATAAAAAGTCACGAGATCATCGAAAGTACTTTTCCACCGCTGCAAGCTTCTGTCTCCGCAAGATCCCATCTGGGGCATGTTCTGGTGCCTTGCTGGAGGGGGGATTCGGATACAGAGGGCTTCTTCATCAACACCATGACCTCTCCGATGATGCGTGAGTAGTTCGACATAGATCTACGGGTCCATAGCTAGTAGCTACATGGGTTCTTCTCTCTCTTGGATCTTCAATACAAAGTTCTCCATGATCTTCTTGGAGATCTATCCGATGTAATCTTCTTTTGCGGTGTGTTTGTCGAGATCCGATGAATTGTGGATTTATGATCAGATTATCTATGAATCTTATTTGAGTTTCTTCTGATCTCTCTTATGCATGATTTCATATCCTTGTAATTCTCTTCGAGTTGTGGGTTTTGTTTGGCCAACTAGATCTATGATTCTTGCAATGGGAGAAGTGCTTTGTTTTGGGTTCATACCGTGCGGTGACCTCACCCAGTGACAGAAGGGGTAGCGAGGCACGCATCGTGTTGTTGCCATTAAGGGTAAAAAGATGGGGTTTTCATCATTGGTTTCAGATTATCCCTCTACATCATGTCATCTTGCTTAAGCCGTTACTCTGTTCGTCATGAACTCAATACACTAGATGCATGCTGGATAGCGGTCTATGTGTGGAGTAATAGTAGTAGATGCAGAAAGCATCGGTCTACTTGTCTCGGACGTGATGCCTATATGTATGATCATTGCCTTAGATATCGTCCTTACTTTGCGCGGTTCTATCAATTGCTCGACAGTAATTTGTTCACCCACCGTAATACTTGCTATTTTAAGAGAAGCCTCTAGTGAACGCTATGGCCCCCGGGTCTACTCCACACCATATTTTCAGCTTTACACTTTTTACTTCGTTGCACTTTCCGCCTTCATATCTCTCTTTGCAATCAATCTTGAAGGGATTGACAACCCCTTTAAAGCATTGGGTGCAAGCTCTTTTGTGTTTGCGCGGGTACTCTGGACTTGACGAGATTCTCCTACTGGATTGATACCTTGGTTCTCAAACTGAGGGAAATACTTACCGCTCCTGTGCTGCATCACCCTTTCCTCATCAAGGGAAAAACCAATGCAAGCCCAGTCTCCATCAACGTGTCAATTTCTGGCGCTGTTGTCTGTTGCCGTAGCAGAAGAATTTCTGGCGCCGTTGCTGGGGATGATCAAGTCAAGAACTCATCCGAGTAGGTGTCGCAAACTCATCTCTTGCATTTACTTTGTTTGCCAGTTGCCTCTCGTTTTCCTCTTCCCCAATTCACCAATTTGCCTTTTTCGTTTGCCTTTTTGTTCGCCTTTTCGTTCGCCCTTTTTCTCGCTTTCTCTTTGTTCGCTTGTGTGCTTGCTT
Source organism: Hordeum vulgare subsp. vulgare (assembly GCF_904849725.1). Taxonomy (NCBI): domain Eukaryota; kingdom Viridiplantae; phylum Streptophyta; class Magnoliopsida; order Poales; family Poaceae; genus Hordeum; species Hordeum vulgare. The sequence continues at coordinate 73,589,004 of NC_058524.1, read as the reverse complement.
GCTTGCCGAAGTCACCATGAATGAAAACACCAACTTTCTAACTTCTCGAATACTAATAATAATGATTTTATTAGTACTCTGATTGCTCCCGCCACTAGTGCGGAGTCATACGAAATCAATGCCGCTTTCCTCAATCTTGTTATGAAAGAGCACTTCTCTGGCCTTCCTAGTGAAGACGCCGCATCCCATCTCAATACCTTCATTGAGCTTTGTGATATGCAAAAGAAGAAAGATGTGGATAATGATGTGATTAAATTGAAGCTTTTTTCCTTTCTCGTTGCGAGATCGCGCAAAAACTTGGTTTTCGTCTTTGCCCAAAAATAGTATCGATTCTTGGGATAAGTGCAAAGATGCTTATATTTCCAAGTATTTTCCGCCGGCTAAGATCATCTCTCTCCGTAATGATATCATGAATTTCAAGCAACTTGATCATGAACATGTGGCACAATCTTGGGAGAGAACGAAATTGATGATTAGAAATTGTCCCGCTCATGGCTTGAGTCTTTGGATGATTATTCAAATCTTTTACGCTGGCTTGAATTTCACTTCTAGAAATATCTTGGACTCCGCCTCAGGTGGAACTTTCATGGAAATCATGTTAGGGGAGGCCAGAAAGCTCCTAGACAATACCATGACGAATTACTCTCAGTGGCACACTGAAAGGTCACCTACTAGTAAGAAGGTATACGCTATAGAAGAAATTAACTCGTTGAGTGCTAAGATGGATGAGTTAATGAATTTGGTTGCTAGTAGAAGTGCTCCTTTAGATCCTAATGATATGCCCTTGTCTTCTTTGATTGAGAGTAGCAACGCTAGCTTGGACGTTAATTTTGTTGATAGGAATAATTTTGGCAACAACAATGCTTTTAGAGGAAACTATGTTCCTAGGCCTTTCCCTAGTAACTCCTCCAATAACTTTGGCAACTCCTACAATAATACTCATGGAAATTATAATAGATTACCCTCTAATCTAGAGAGTAATATCAAAGAGTTTATCAACTCACAAAAGATTTTCAATGCGTCCATAGAGGAAAAACTACTCAAAATTGACGATTTGGCTAAGAGCGTTGATAGAATGTCTAGTGGTATTGATGCTTTGAAAGTTAGATCTGCTCCTCCCAAGATCAATACGGATGAAACTTTGAAAGCTATGCGTGTTTCCATGATTGAGAGCAAAGAAAGAACCACCCAAATTCGTGCTAGACAAGAATGGCTTAAAAAGGCGTGTTCTCGTGATAAGAATCACGAAGATCTTAAATTGCTTGGTGTGACTCCCATTCAATCTTCGTTTTCTTGTGTCAAACCTAATGATGATGGGGCTGGATATGAATCCACTTTGGTTGAAAAGTGCCCCAATGATTTAGAGTCCATCTATCTTGATGCTAAAAGCATTGAAAGTGGAGTGGAAGATATTAAAACTTTGAGTAGTAATGAAATTACTACCATGGATTTCAAGGAATTCAATTATGATAGTTGCTCCTTGATTGAATGCATTTCCTTGATGCAATCCATGTTAAACTCTACACACGCTTATGGCCAAAACAAGGCCTTTACGGATCATATCGTTGAAGCATGATAAAGTCTCTTGAAGAGAAACTTGAATTGGATGTCTCTATCCCTAGATAGCTTCATGATGAGTGGGAACCTACCATCAAAATCAAAATCAAAAACTATGAATGAATGCTTTGTGTGATTTGGGTGCTAGTGTTTCCGCGATTCCAAAGTCTTAATGTGATGTTCTAGGTTTTAATGAGATTGAAGAGTGTTCTCTTAATTTGCATCTTGCGGATTCTACTGTCAAGAAACCATGGGAAGGATCAATGATGTTCTAATTATTGCAAATAGGAACTATGTACCCGTGGATTTCGTTGTGCTTGACATTGATTGCAATCCTAAATGCCCTATTATTATTGGTAGACCTTTCCTAAGGACTATCGGTGCTATCATCGATATGAAGGAAGGGAATATTAGATTGCAATTTCCTTTAAAGAAGGGCATGGAGCACTTTCCTAGAAAGAAAATAAGATTACCTTATGAATCCATGATGACAGCCACTTATGGTTTGAGCACCAAAGACGACGATACGTGATTCTATTGCTTTGATGCCTCGCTAAGGGCGTTAAACAATAGCGCTTGTTGGGAGGCAACCCAATGAATTTATCTTTTTTATTTCTGTTTTTTTTGCGTCCACACCATCATAATTCTGTTGTGATTGTGTTTTTTGTGTTTCCTTTTGTGTTTGAGCCAAGCAAAACCTTTATGACTAGTCTTGGTAATTGTTGTTTGATCCTGCTGGAAAACGACATAAACTTTTCGCTCACGAGATGATTTTTCATTTTTATTCAGAAAGAGCTTTTGAGTTGATTCTTTTTGCTGCTGGTTGATATGCCTTTTCCCAGGCAGTCGTAATGTTTCAGAATTTTTGAGGTAACAGAAGTATACGAAGTATGCAGATTGCTAGAGACTGGTCTGTTTTTGACAGATTCTGTTTTTGTTGAGTTGGTTGCTTGTTTTGATGAAACTATGGTTAGTATCGGGGGAGGGGGGGGGTACTAGCCCATGGTAAAGTGAGAATACAGTAGCCCAACACCAATATAGATAGAATTAAAGTTTGCTACAGTACCAAAAGAGGTGGTAGTTTGTTTTCTTGTGCTAATGTTATCACGAGTTTCTGTTTAAGTTTTGTGTTGTGAAGTTTTCAAGTTTTGGGTGATGTTCTCATGGACAAAGAGAGAGATAAGGAGTGGAAAGAGCTCAAGCTTGGGGATTCCCAAGGCGTCCCAAGCCAAATTCAAGGACACCAAAAAGCCTAAGCTTGGGGATGACCCGGGAAGGCCTCCCCTCTTTCGTCTTCAATCCATCGGCAACATTACTTGGTGCTATATTTTTATTCACCACATGATATGTGTTTTGCTTGGAGCGTATTGTATCTTAGGAGTATTTTCTTTTTGTTGTGTCACAATCATCCTTGCCGCACACCTTTTTGAGAGAGAGAGACATGCACTCATCGTGATTTTGCTAGAATGCTCATCGTGCTTCACTTATATCTTTTGAGCTAGGTAATTTTGCTCTATGTGCTTCACTTATATCTTTTAGAGCACGGCGGTGCGTGACTTGGTAGTTGGCTTATGCTATGAAAGTAGTCCCAAAGGTGATAGGTACCCAATGAGGATACAAAAACCTCCATCTTCATGTGCATTGAGTAGAAAGAGAAGTCTTGATTCCTCTCAATTAGTTTTGAGACGTGGATTCGGTAATATTAAGAGTTATGTTAGTAGGGTGTTGTGAATCTAGAAATACTTGTGTTGAAGTTAGTGATTCCCGTAGCATGCACGTATGGTGAACCGCTATGTTAGGAAGTCGGAGCATAATTGATCTATTGATTGTCATCCTTTGTGTTGAGGTCGGGATCGCACGATGGTTAACACCTACCAACCCTTCCCCTAGGAGTATGCGTTTAGCACTTTGTTTCGATTACTAATAAAAACTTCCGCAACAAGTATGTGAGTTCTTCATGACTAATGTGAGTCCATGGTATAGACGCACTTTCACCTTCCACCATTGCTAGCCTCTCTAGTGCCGCGCAACTTTCACCGGTACACAAATCCACCATATGCCTTCCTCAAAACAGCCACCATACCTACCTACTATGGCATTTTCATAGCCATTCCAAGATATATTGCCATGCAACTCCCACCGTTCCGTCTCATGACTTGTGCCGTCACTCTCATATTGCCATTGCATGATCGTAAGATAGCTAGCGAGATGTTTCAACATAATACGCCAAGCTAGATCGTTGCACATCCCGGTACACTGCCGGAGGCATTTCCTATAGAGTCATTTCTAAGCTTTGAGTTGTGAGTAAATAAAAGTGTGATGATCGTCATTATTAGAGCATTGTCCCATGTGAGGAAATAAAAAAAAGAGGCCAAAGAGCCCAAAAATTTAAAAAAATAAAAAGAAAAAAGAAAAAAAGAGAGGCCTAAGAGCCCAAATAAAAAAAGGAAGAGAGAAAAAGAGAGAAGGGACAACGCTACTATCTTTTTCCACACTTGTGCTTCATAATAGCACCATGTTCTTCATGAATGAGAGCTTCTTGCTTTGTCACTACCATATGCTAGTGGGAATCTTCATTATATAACTTGGCTTGTATATTCCAATGATGGGCTTCCTCAAAATTGCCCTAGGTCTTTGTGAGCAAGCAAGTTGGATGCACACCCACTAGTTCTCCTTTTGAGCTTTCACATACTTATAGATCTAGTGCATCCTTTGTATGGCAATCCCTACTCATTCACATTGATATCTATTAATGGGCATCTCCATAGACTTTTGATACGCCGAGTCAACGTGACCATCTCCTCCTTATTGTCTCACAACCACCACCACACTCTATTCCACCTATAGTGCTATATCCATGGCTCGCGCTCATGTATTGCGTGATAGTTATAAAAAGTTTGAGAAAGTAAGAGTGCGAAAACAATTACTTGGCCAATACCGGGGTTGTGCATGATTTACATTAGTTGTGTGAGGATGATGGAGCATAGCCAGACTATATGATTTTGTAGGGATAATTTTCATTGGCCTTGTTATTTTGAAAGTTCATGATTACCTTGCTAGTTTGCTTGAAGTATTATTGTTTTCATGTCAATAGCAAACTATTGTTTTGAATCTTACGGATCTGAACATTCATGTCACATGAAAGAAGTTGCAAAGGACAACTATGCTAGGTAGCATTCCACATCAAAAGTTCATTCTTTATCACTTCCCTACTCGAGGACGAGCAGAAGTTAAGCTTGGGGATGCTTGATACGTCTCCAACGTATCTATAATTTTTGATGGTTTCATGCTATTATCTTGTAAAACTTTGGATGTTTTGTATGCCTTTTATATATTTTTTGGGACTAACTTATTAACTCAGTGCCAAGTGCGAGTTCCTGTTTTTCCATGTTTTTGACCCCTTTCACACAAGGATTTTGAACGGAGTCCAAACGGAATGAAACTGCGAAAAAGATTTTTTCCGGAACAGAAATAGACCGGGAAGCCGGAGAATCAGGGTAGGGGGCCACCAGGGACCCCACAAGCCCTCATGGCGCAGTTGGGGAATGTCGCATGGGAAACAAAAAATTTCCTACGCGCACGAAGACCTATCATGGTGATGTCCATCTACGAGGGGGATTTCAGATCTACGTACCCTTGTAGATCGCACAACAGAAGCGTTAATAAACGCGGTTGATGTAGTGGAACGTCCTCACGTTCCGCGATCCGCCCCGCGAACCGTCCCACGAACCGTCCCGCGATCCGCCCCACGATCCGCTCTGATCTAGTGCCGAACGGACGGCACCTCTGCGTTCAGCACACGTACAGCTCGACGATGATCTCGGCCTTCTTGATCAAGCAAGAGAGACGGAGAGGTAGATGAGTTCTCCGGCAGCGTGATAGCGCTCCGGAGGTTGGTGGTGATCTAATCTCAGCAGGGTTGCGCCCGAGCTCCGCAGAAACGCGATCTAGAGGAAAAACCGTGGACGTTTGTGGTCGGGCTGCCGTGGAAAAGTTGTCTCAAATCAGCCATAAAACCTCCGTATATATAGGTGGGAGGGGAGGGGGGGGGAAGTTCTCCCCTTCCAATCCTAGTCCAACTAGGATTGGAAGGTGGAGTCCTTCTCCACTTTCCCACTTCCCCTTTTTTTTTCTTTGATTTTTCTTTCTCCTGCGCATAGGGCTTCTTGGGCTCTCCCACCAGCCCACTAAGGGCTGGTGTGGCCCCCCTAAGGCCTATGGGCTTCCCCCGGGTGGGTTTGCCCCCCCGGTGAACATCCGAAACCCATTCGTCACTCCCGGTACATTCCCGGTAATGCCGAAAACTTTCCGGTAATCAAATGAGGTCATCCTATATATCAATCTTCGTCTCCGGACCATTCCGGAAACCCTCACGATGTCTATGATCTCATCCGGGACTCTGAACAACATTCGGTAACCAACCATATAACTCAAATACGCATAAAACACGTCGAACCTTAAGTGTGCAGACCCTGCGGGTTCGAGAACTATGTAGACATGATCCGAGATACTCCTCGGTCAATATCCCATAACGGGACCTGGATGCCCATATTGGATCCTACATATTCTCCGAAGATCTAATCGGTTGAACCTCAGTGCCAAGGATTCATATAATCTCGTATGTCATTCCCTTTGTCCTTCGGTATGTTACTTGTCCGGGATTCGATCGTCACTATCCGCATACCTATTTCAATCACGTTTACCGACAAGTCTCTTTACTCGTTCCGTAATACAAGATCTTGTGACATACACTAAGTCACATTGCTTGCAAGGCTTGTGTGTGATGTTGTATTACCGAGTGGGCCCCGAGATACCTCTCCGTCACACGGAGTGACAAATCCCAGTCTTGATCCATACTAACTCAATGGACACCTTCGGAGATACCTGTAGAGCATCTTTATAGTCACCCAGTTACGTTGTGACGTTTGATACACACAAAGCATTCCTCCGCTGCCTGTGAGTTATATGATCTCATGGTCATAGGAATAAATACTTGGCACGCAGAAAACAGTAGCAACAAAATGACACGATCAACATGCTACGTCTATTAGTTTGGGTCTAGTCCATCACACGATTCTCCTAATGATGTGATCCCGTTATCAAGTGACAACACTTGTCTATGGTCAGGAAACCTTGACCATCTTTGATCAACGAGCTAGTCAACTAGAGGCTTACTAGGGACAGTGTTTTGTCTATGTATCCACACAAGTATTGTGTTTCCAATCAATACAATTATAGCATGGATAATAAACAATTATCATGCACAAAGAAATATAATAATAACTAATTTATTATTGCCTCTAGGGCATATTTCCAACAGTCTGCCACTTGCACTAGAGTCAATAATCTAGTTCACATCACCATGTGATTCTAACGAATCTAACACCCATATAGTTCTGGGTCTGATCACGTCTTGCTCGTGAGAGAGGTTCTAGTCAACGGTTCTGAAACTTTCAGATTCGCGTATTCTTTACAAATCTTTATGTCATCTTATAGATGCTGCTACTAAATGCTATTCACAAACACTCCAAATATCTACTCTACTATACGAATCCGTTTCACTACTCATAGTTATTCGGATTAGTGTCAAAGCTTGCATCGACGTAACCCTTTACGACGAACTCTTTAACCACCTCCATAATCGAGAAAAATTCCTTAGTCCTTTAGTCACTAAGGATAAATTTTGACCGCTGCTAGTGATTCAATCATGGATCACTCTCTGTACCTCTCAACAGACTTTGAGGCAAGGCACATATCAGGTGCGGTACTCAGCATGGCATACTTCAGATTCTATGGCCAAAGCATAGAAGACGACCTTCGTCTATTCTCTTTATTCTGCCGGGGTCGGGTTTTGAGTCTTACTCAAATTCACACCTTACAACACAGTCAAGAACTCCTTCTTTGCTGATCTATTTTGAACTCCTTCAAAACTTGTCAAGGCATGCATCTGGTTGAAACTTCTATTAAGCGTTTCGATCTATCTCCATAGATGTTGATGCTCAACGTTCAAGTAGCTCAATCCAGGTATTCCTTTGAAAAACTCCCTTCAAACAACCTTTTATGCTTCATAGAAATTCTACATTACTTCTGATCAACAATATGTCAACCACATATACTTATCAGAAATTCTATAGTGCTCCCACTCACTTCTTTGGAAATACAAGTTTCTCATAAACCTTGCACAAAACCAAAATCTTTGATCATCTCATCAAAGTGTATATTTCAACTCCGAGATGCTTGCACCGGTCCATTGAAGGATCGCTGGAGCTTGCATACTTGCTAGTATCCTTAGGATCGACAAAACCTTCTGGTTGTATCATATACAATGTTTGCTCAAGGAAACCGTTGAGGAAACAATGTTTTGTCTTCCTATGTGCAATATTTCACAAATAATGCAACAACTACTAACATAATTCCAATAGACTTTTAGCATCGCTACGAGTGAGAAAGTCTCATCATAGTCAACTATTTGATCTTGTCGGAAACATCTTTGCGACAAGTTGAGATTTTCTTAATAGTGACGATTCACCATCATCATTTGTATTCCTTTATAAAGATCCATCTTTACTTAATAGTCCTACGACCATCAAGTTCTTCCAAAGTCTGTACTTTGTTTTCACATATGGATCCTCTCTCGGATTGCATGGCCTCCAGCCATTTGTTGGAATCCGGGCCCACCATTGCTTCTTCATAACTCGTAGGTTCATTCTTGTTCAACAACATGACCTCCAAGACAGGGTTACTGTACCACTCTGTAGTAGTATGTGACCTTGTCGACCTACGAGGTTTGTAGTAACTTGATCCAATGCTTAATGATCACCATCATCAGCTTCCACTTCAATTATTGTGGGCGCCACAGGAACAACTTCATGCGCCCTGCTACACACTGGTTGAAGTGATGGTTCAATAACCTCATCAAGTTCTACCACCCTCCCACTCAATTCTTTCGAGAGAAACCTTTCCTCGAGAAAGGATTCGTTTCTAGAAACAAACACTTTGCTTCCAAATCTGAGATAGGAGATGTATCCAACTGTTTTGGATATCCTATGAAGATGCTTTTATCTGCTTTGGGTTCGAGCTTATGAGACTGAAACCTTTTTCACATAAGCATCGCAGCCCCAAACTTTCAAGAAACGACAGCTTAGATTTCTCTAAACCTCAGCCTATACTGTGTCATCTCAACGGAAATACGCGGTGCCCTATTTAAAGTGAATGTGGTTGTATCTAATGCATAACCCATAATCGATAGTGGTAATTCGATAAGAGACATCATAGTATGCACCATATCAAATAGGGCGTGGCTATGACGTTCAGACACATCATCACACTATGGTGTTCCAGGTGGCATGAACTACGAAACAATTTCCACATTGTCTTAACTGCGTACCAAAACTCGTAACTCAGATATTCATCTCTATGATCATATCATAGACAGTTTATCCTCTTGTTACGACGAACTTCACTCTGAAACATAATTGAACTTTTCAATATTTCAGACTTTGTGATTCATCAAGTAAATACTCCTGTATCTACTCCAATCTTCAGTGAAGTAAGAACATAACGATATCCACTGCGTGCCTTAGCACTCATTGGACTGCACACATCAAAAATGTATTATTCCAACAAGTTACTCTCTTGTTTCATGTGGCATGTTTTGCATGTCTCAAGTGATTCAAAATCAAGCGAGTCCAAACGATCCATCTCTCATAGAGTTTCTTCATGCATTTATACCAAGAGGTATGGTTTGCATGTCTCAAACGTTTCAAAAAATGAGTGAGTACAAAGATCCATCAGCATGGAGCTTCTACATGCATTTTGTACCAACACGACTCAAGTGGCAGTGCCACAACTAAGTGGTACTATCATTATCACTTTGTATATTTTGGCACTAATATTATGAACATGTGTAACACTACGATCGAGATTCCATAAACCATTGAGGGTAATTATTCAAGCAAATAGAATAACTATTATTCTCTTTAAATGAATAATCGTATTGCAATAAACATGATCCAATCATGTTCATGCTCAACGCAAACACCAAATAACAACTATTTAGGTTTTACCACCAATCCCGATGATAGAGGGAGCACGCGACGTTTGATCACATCAACCTTGGAAACACTTCCAACACTTATCGTCACCTCGCCTTTAGCTAGTCTCCGTTTATACCGTAGCTTTCATTTCTTGTTACTAATTACATAGCAACCGAACCGGTATCCAATACCCTCGCGCTACTAGGAGTACTAGTAAAGTACATATCAACATCATGTATATCAAATATACTTCTTTCGACTTTGCCAGCCTTCTTATCTACCAAGTTGCTTCGCCTCAGTGACCGTTCCCCTCATAACAGAAGCACTTAGTCTCGGGCTTGGGTTTAATCTTGGGTCTCTTCATTAGTGCAGCAACTGTTTTGTCGTTTCATGAAGTATCCCTTCTGGCCCTTGCCTTTCTCGAAACTTAGTGGTTTTACTAACCATCAACTATTGATGCTCCTTCTTGATTTCTACTTTCGCAGTGTCAAACATCGCGCATCGCTCAAGGATCATTGTATCTATCCTTGATATGTTATAGTTCATCACGAAGCTCTCACAGCTTGGTGGCAGTGACTTTGGAGAAACATCACTATCTCACGTGGAAGATTAACTCCCACTTGATTACAGCGATTGTCGTACTCAGACAATCTGAGCACACGCTCAACGATTGAGCTTTTCTCCTTTACTTCGTGGACAAAGAATCTTGTCGGAGGTCTCATACCTCTTAATAAGGGCACAAGCATGAAATCACTATTTCATCTCTTTAGAACATCTCTTATGTTCTGTGACATTTCAAAACTTCTTCGGCGTCTTGCTTCTAAGCCATTAAGTATTTTGCACTGAACTATCGCGTAGTCATTAGAAACGTGTATGTCGGATGTTCACAACATCCACAGACGACACTCGAGATGCAGCACACTGAGTGGTGCATTAAGGACATAAGCCCTCTGCGCAGCAACGAGGACAATCCTCAGTTTTAAAGACTCAGTCCGCAAAGTTTGCTACTATCAACTTTCAACAAAAATTTTCTCTAGGAACATATAAAAACAGTAGAGCTATAGTGCAAGCTACATCGTAATTCGCAAATACCATTACACTATGTTCATGACAATTAGTTCAATTAATCATATTACCTAAGAACTCACACTCAAAAAGTACATCTCTCTAGTCATTTGAGTGGTACATGATCCAAATCCACTATCTCAAGTCCGATCATCACGTGAGTCGAGAATAGTTTCAGTGGTAAGCATCTCTATGCTAATCATATCAACTATACGATTCATGCTCGACCTTTCGGTCTCATGTGTTCCAAGGCCATGTCTGCACATGCTAGGCTCGTCAAGTTTAACCTGAGTGTTCCACGTGTGCAACTGTTTTGCAGTCGTTGTATGTGAACGTTGAGTCTATCACACCCGATCATCACGTGGTGTCTCGAAACGATGAACTGTCGCAACGGTGCACAATCGGGGAACACAATTTGAGCTTGAAATTTTAGTGAGAGATCACCTCATTATGCTACCGTCGTTCTAAGCATAATAAGGTACATAAAGGATTAACATCACTTGCAATTCATAAATGACATGATATGGCCATCATAATGTCGTTCTTGATCTCCATCACCAAAGCACCGGCACGATCTTCTTATCACCGGCGTCACACCATGATCTCCATCATCGTGATCTCCATCAACGTGTCGCCATCGGGGTTGTCGTGCTACTCATGCTATTACTACTAAAGCTACATCCTAGCAATATAGTAAACGCATCTGCAAGCACAAACATTATTTTAAAGACAACCCTATGGCTCCTGCGGTTGCCGTACCATCGACGTGCAAGTCGATATTAACTATTACAACATGATCATCTCATACATCCAATATATCACATCACGTCGTTGGCCATATCACATCACAAGCATACCCTGCAAAAACAAGTTAGACGTCCTCTAATTGTTGTTGCATGTTTTACGTGGTGACCATGGGTATCTAGTAGGATCGCATCTTACTTACGCAAACACCACAACGGAGATATATGAATTTCTATTTAACCTCATCCAAGGACCTCCTCGGTCAAATCCGATTCAACTAAAGTTGGAGAAACCGACACTCGCCAGTCATCTTTGAGCAATGGAGTTGCTCGTAGCGATGAAACCAGTCTCTCGTAAGCGTACGAGTAATGTCGGTCCGAGCCGCTTCGATCCAACAATACCACGGAATCAAGAAAAGACTAAGGAGGGCAGCAAATCGCACATCACGGCCAACAAAAACTTTTGTGCTCTACTCGAGATCACATCTACGCATGAACCTAGCACATGATGCCACTGTTGGGGAACGTCGCATGGGAAACAAAAAATTTCCTACGCGCACGATGACCTATCATGGTGATGTCCATTTACAAGGGGGATTTCAGATTTACGTACCCTTGTAGATCACACAGCAGAAGCGTTAATAAACGCGGTTGATGTAGCGGAACGTCCTCACGTCCCTCGATCCGCCCCGCGAACCGTCCCACGAATCGTCCCGCGATACGTCCCACGATCCGCTCCGATCTAGTGCCGAACGGACGGCACCTCCGCATTCAGCACACGTACAGCTCGATGATGATCTCGGCCTTCTTGATCCAGCAAGAGAGACGGAGAGGTAGATGAGTTCTCCGGCAGCATGACCGTGCTCCAGAGGTTGGTGGTGATCTAATCTCAGCAGGGCTCCGCCCGAGCTCCGCAGAAACGCGATCTAGAGGAAAAACCGTGGAGGTATGTGGTCGGGCTGGCGTGGAAAAGTTGTCTCAAATCAGCCCTAAAACCTCCGTATATATAGGTGGGAGGGGAGGGGCCTTGCCTTGGGGCTGAAGGAGCCCCAAGGGGTTCGGCCGAACCAAGGGGGGAAGTCGTCCCCTTCCAATCCTAGTACAACTTGGATTGGAAGGTGGAGTCCTTCTCCACTTTCCCACTTCCCCTTTTTTTTCTTTTCTCTTTGATTTTTCTTTCTCCTCCGCATAGGGCTTCTTGGGCTGTCCCACCAGCCCACTAAGGGCTGGTGTGGCACCCCTAAGTCCTATGGGCTTCCCGCGGGTGGGCTTGCCCCCCCCCCTCGGTGAACATCCGGAACCCATTCGTCACTCCCGGTACATTCCCGCTAATGCCGAAAACTTTCCGGTAATCAAATGTGGTCATCCTATATATCAATATTCGTCTCCAGACCATTCCGGAAACCCTCGAGACGTCCGTGATCTCATCCGGGACTCCGAACAACATTCTTTAACCAACAATATAACTCAAATACGCATAAAACAACGTCGAACCTTAAGTGTGCAGACCCTGCGGGTTCGAGAACTATGTAGACATGCCCCGAGAGACTCCTCGGTCAATATCCAATAGCGAGACCTAGATGCCCATATTGGATCCTACATATTCTCCGAAGATCTTATCGGTTGAACCTCAGTGCCAAGGCTTCATATAATCCCGTATGTCATTCCCTTTGTCCTTCGGTATGTTACTTGCCCGAGATTCGATCGTTAGTATCCGCATACCTATTTCAATCTCGTTTACCGACAAGCCTCTTTACTCGTTCCGTAATACAAGATCCCGTGACATACACTAAGTCACATTGCTTGCAAGGCTTCTGTGTGATGTTGTATTACCGAGTGGGCCCCGAGATACCTCTCCGTCACACGGAGTGACAAATCCCAGTCTTGATCCATACTAAGTCAACGAACACCTTCGGAGATACCTGTAGAGAATCTTTATAGTCACCCAGTTACGTTGTGACGTTTGATACACACAAAGCATTCGTCTGGTGCCAGTGAGTTATATGATCTCATGGTCATAGGAATAAATACTTGACACGCAGAAAACAGTAGCAACAAAATGACACGATATATCAACATGCTACGTCTATTAGTTTGGGTCTAGTCCATCACATGATTCTCCTAATGATGTGATCCCATTATCAAGTGACAACACTTGTCTATTGTCAGGAAACCTTGACCATCGTTGGTCAACGAGCTAGTCAACTAGAGGCTTACTAGGGACAATGTTTTGTCTATGTATCCACACAAGTATTGTGTTTCCAATCAATACAATTATAGCATGGATAATAAACGATTATCATGAACAAAGAAATATAATAATAACAAACTTATTATTGCCTCTAGGGCATATTTCCAACAGGCGTGGCCAGGGGACCCGCGCCCCCTGGCTTGTGGGCTCCACGAGGCTCCTTTGCACTAGGTTTTGCGCCTATATATTCCCTAAAATCCCATAAAAAATCAGGAGATCATCGAAAGTACTTTTCCGCCACCGCAAGCTTCTGCCTCCGCAAGATCCCATCTGGGCACGTTCTGGTGCCCTGCCATAGGGGGGATTCAGATACGGAGGGCTTCTTCATCAACACCATGACGTCTCCGATGATGCGTGAATAGTTCACCATAGACCTACGGGTCCATAGCTAGTAGCTAGATGGCTTCTTCTCTCTCTTGGATCTACAGTACAAAGTTCTCCATGATCTTCATGGAGATTTATCCGATGTAATCTTCTTTTGCGGTGTGTTTGTCGAGATCCGATGAATTGTGGATTTATAATCAGATTATCTACGAACCTTATTTGAGTTTCTTCTGATCTCTCTTATGCATGACTTCATATCCTTGTAATTCTCTTCGAGTTGTGGGTTTTGTTTGGCCAACTAGATCTATGATTCTTGCAATGGGAGAAGTGCTTGGTTTTGGGTTCATACCGTGCGGTGACCTCACCCAGTGACATAAGGGGTAGCGAGGCACGCATCGTGTTGTTGCCATCAAGGGTAAAAAGATGGGGTTTTCATCATTGGTTTGAGATTATCCCTCTACATCATGTCATCTTGCTTAAGGCGTTACTCTATTTGTCATGAACTCAATACACTAGATGCATGCTGGATAGCGCTCGATGTGTGGAGTAATAGTAATAGATGAAGAAAGTATCAATCTACTTGTCTCGGACGTGATGGCTATATGTATGATCATTGCCTTAGATATCGTCATGACTTTGCATGGTTCTATCAATTGCTCGACAGTAATTTGTTCACCCACCGTAATACTTGCTATTTTGAGAGAGGCCTCTAGTGAACACTATGGCCCCCGGGTCTACTCCACATCATATTTTCAGCTTTACACTTTTTATTTCGTTGCATTTTCCGCCTTCAGATCTCACTTTGCAAGCAATCTTGAAGGGATTGACAACCCCTTTAAAGCGTTGGGTGCAAGCTCTTTTGTGTTTGCGCACGTACTCTGGACTTGACGAGATTCTCCTACTGGATTGATACCTTGGTTCTCAAACTAAGGGAAATACTTACTGCTCCTGTGCTGCATCACCCTTTCCTCTTCAAGGGAAAAACCAACACAAGCCCAGTCTCCGTCAACGTGTCAATTTCAGGCGCTCTTGTCTGTTGCCGTAGCACTGGTTTCTATAGAAGGTTCATTAAAGACTTCCCTAAGATTTCTAGGCCTCTTACCAATCTCTTGCAAAAGGATATTCCTTTTTTTACGATGATTGTGAGGAAGCATTTGAAATACTTAAGAAGGCCTTGATAACTGCACTATTGTTCAACCACCTGATTGGAACTTACCTTTTGAAATCATGCGTGATGCTAGTGTTTATGATGTTGGTGTTGTTCTAGGACAAAGAGTTGATAAGAAATTGAATGTTATTCATTATGCTAGTAAAACTCTAGACAGTGCCCAAAGAAACTATGCTACTACTGAAAAGGAATTTTTAGCACTCGTGTTTGCATGTGAAAAGTTCAGATCTTACATTGTTGATTCCAAGGTTACTATTCACACTGATCATGCTGCTATTAAGTATCTCATGGAAAAGAAAGATGCTAAACCTAGACTTATCAGATGGGTTCACTTGCTACAAGAATTTGATTTGCATGTTGTTGATAGGAAGGGTGCTGAGAACCCCGTAGCAGATAACTTGTCTAGGTTGGAGAATGTTCTTGATGACCCACAACCTATTGATGATAGCTTTCCTGATGAGCAATTGAATGTCATCAATGCTTCACATAGTACACCGTGGTATGCTAATTATGCGAATTATATCGTTGCCAAATTTGTACCACCTAGTTTCACATACCAGCAAAATAAGAAATTCTTCTTTGATTTGAGACATTACTTTTGGGATGATCCTCACCTTTATAAAGAAGGAATAGATGGTGTTATTAGACGTTGTGTACCTGAGCATGAGCAGGGACAGATCCTACAGAAGTGTCACTCCGAGGCTTACGGAGGACACCATGCGGGAGATAGAACTGCGCACAAGGTATTGCAATGAGGTTTCTATTGGCTTACTCTCTTCAAGGATGCCCGTAAGTTTGTCTTGTCTTGTGATGAATGTCAAAGAATAGGTAATATCAGTAAACATCAGGAAATGCCTATGAATTATTCACTTGTCACTGAACCATTTGATGTTTGGGGTTTTGATTATATGGGACCTTTTCCAAAGTCCAACGGGTATACTCATATCCTAGTTGTTGTTGATTACGTTACTAAGTGGGTAGAAGCTATCCCAACTAGTAGTGCTGATCACAACACCTCTATTAGGATGCTTAAAGAAGTTATTTTCCCTAGATTTAGAGTCCCTAGATATCCAATGACTGATGGTGGTTCACATTTCATTCATGGTGCTTTCTATAAAATGCTTGCTAAGTATGATGTCAACCATAGAGTTGCATCTCCCTATCATCCTCAATCCAGTGGTCAAGTAGAGCTAAGTAATAGAGAGATTAAACTAATTCTGCAAAAGACTGTTAATAGGTCTAGATCTAAGAAGCTTGATGATGCACTGTGGGCTTATAGAACTGCTTATAAGAATCCCATGGGCATGTCTCCGTACAAAATGGTTTACGGTAAAGCATGTCATTTACCTCTTGAGCTAGAGCATAAGGCTTATTGGGCAATCAAAGAGCTCAACTTTGATTTCAAACTTGCTGGTGAGAAGAGGTTATTTGATATTAGCTCACTTGATGAATGGAGAGCTCTAGCATATGAAAATGCCAAGTTGGTCAAAGAAAAAGTTAAGAGGTGGCATGATAAAAGAATACAAAAACGTGAGTTCAATGTAGGTGATTCTGTCTTGCTATACAATTCTCGTTTAAAATTTTTTGCAGGCAAGATTCTCTCTAAATGGGAAGGTCCTTACATTGTTGAGGAAGTATATCGTTCCGGTGCCATCAAGATCAACAACATGGAAGGTAATTTTCCGAGAGTGGTAAATGGGCAAAGAATCAAGCATTATATCTCAGGTACTCCCATAAATGTTGAAAGCAGTATTATTAATACCATAACTCCAGAGGAGTACATAAGGGTTATTTATGAGCCTGTTTCAGACTCCGAAAAGGAAGAGGTATGTGATTCGGTAAGTAAACCGACTCCAAAACTTTTCCAGTAGCAATTTTTCTCCGTTTTGGATTTTTTAGAAAAATAGAAAAAATTAAAGTAGTCCGGAAAGCGCACGAGGAGGCGACAAGCCTGTCAGGCGCGGCCTACCCCCTGGTCGCGCCTGGGGGGCTTGTGAGCACCTCGTGTGCCTCCCGGACTCCGTTTTCTTGCGGATTACTCCTTCCGGTCGGGAAAAATTCATTATATATTCTCCCGAAAGGTCTGACCCTCGTATCATGCAATTATCCTCTGTTTTTGTTTTGAGCTTGTTTTTGCCGCAGATTTAGGGCAAGGATGTCGTCTCAGGAATCTGTCGGGGAGAACGATCTCCCTCAAGTCTATGAAGAAGTAAATGCTGATCTAAAAAGATTGGAGGTCCTGGAGGCCAAGGAAAGGCTGCTTGAAGAAACTAAGGGCAAAATTAAGGAGGAGAATCCGGTGTTGGACGAAGGGCAATCTGTTCTCAACAAGGAAGAAGCCGAGGAAGAGGATTTTCTTCAACCCTATCTCCACCTTTTACCTCCATCCTTGATCGAACTCTTGAGGTTACGTGAAATAACTCGTGTTCGTAATACTTATCTAACCCGTGAAGTTGTTTTGGTGGAGAAACATATCACATAACTCCAAGGTATAAATCAAAGATTGATGGCCCTCTTGGAATCAAAAGACAGGACAACTGCACCACCATCACCTTCAAAGGAAGACAATTAAGCACGGGTATGAGCACTCCCCTTGGCTTGTGCCAAGCTTGGGGGATTTGGCCCGGTATCGTATCACCATCACATCTCTTTCCTTTACCTATTTCTTAGTTCAATCCTTTTTGGTTTTATCTTTCTCTAGTAGAATAAAGTTCTTAGTGTTCTAGGCTTGAGTTTTGCTTTGTGTCACCCACAATGTAATCGTGTTCGTGAGTCCTATAATAAAGAGTGTTTAAGTCAAGGCTGTTGCTTCATGCCATGATCTAAAGAAAAGAATGATAAAAGAACAGAATCATGAAAGATCATGTAATGATCTTATGGGAAGTAATGCCTCCACATATAAAAAGAATGTTGATTGAAACTTGCTGTGGGTAGACAAACGTAGACCTTGGTCATTGTTGCATTTAATATGAAGTAATAAAGAAAGCGAGGTTCACATATAAATATATCATCTTTGACACCGTCTACGATTGTGAACACTCATTAAACTATTACATGCTTAGAAGTAGATGTTGGACAAGGAAGACAACATAATGAATTATGTTTGCTTAGTTCCGAACAATGTTATATAGATCCCTTGGCATGTGACGATTGCTTCCACCTCATATCAGCCAAAACTTCCGCGCTAAGTAGAGATACTACTTGTGCATCCATAAACCCTGAACCCAGTTTTGCCATGAGAGTCCACCATACCTACCTATGGATTGAAGAAGATCCCTCAAGTAAGTTGTCATCGATGCAAGCAATAAAAATTGCTCCCTAAATATGTATGATCTATTAGTGTGTGGAAAATAAGCTTTGTACGAACCTGTGATGAGGAAGACATAAAAGCGACGGACTACATAATAAAGTTCTTTATCATAGGAGGCAATATAAAGTGACGTTCCTTCACACTAAGAGGTCACACATCCAAACCTCAAAAGCACATGACAACCTCTGCTTCCCTCTGCGAAGGGCTTATCTTGTACCTTTACTTTTTGTCCTTAAAAGAGTCATGGTGATCGACACCAATTCCTTATTTCGCCTTTATCTTGGCTAACGTCATGTGCTAGGGAAATATCTATATTCATATGTCAACTTGGAAGTAAGTATCAATGAATTATTATTGTTGACATTACCCTTGAGGTAAGTAG
The DNA here is from genome assembly GCF_904849725.1 of Hordeum vulgare subsp. vulgare. Classification (NCBI taxonomy): domain Eukaryota; kingdom Viridiplantae; phylum Streptophyta; class Magnoliopsida; order Poales; family Poaceae; genus Hordeum; species Hordeum vulgare. The sequence goes on along the minus strand of NC_058524.1, from coordinate 73,570,168 downwards.
TTGGGAGGCGAAACTATAAGCCCCTATCTTTCTCCGTGTCCAACTGAAACTTTGATCTCATGAGTACCACGTGAGTTTTAGCAAGTGTAGAAGACGAAAGGATGATTGAGTATGTGGATTTGCTTTACAAGCTCTTATTTGACTCTTTCCGACGTTATGATAAATTGCAATTGCTTCAATGACTAAAGGCTATTGGTTGTTAATTCTCAATAAGGTTCTTGATCCATACTTTACTTTGTGAAGGAATTATCACTTTAGCATAAGAGATTATACGATGATTTTACTGTTCTAATTATGATCATGATGCCTGCATGTCCGTATCTTGTTTTCTTGACACCTCTATCTCTAAACATGTGGGCATATTTGTTGATCTCGGCTTCCGCTTGAGGACAAGTGAGGTCTAAGCTTGGGGGAGTTGATACGTCCATTTTGCATCATGCTTTTATGTTGATATTTATCGCTTTATGGGTTGTTATTACACTTCACGGTACAATACTTATGCCTTTTCTCTCTCTTATTTTACAAGGTTTACATGAAGAGGGAGAATGCCAACAGCTGGAATTCTGGCCTAAAAAGGAGCAAGGTTGAGATACCTATGCTGCGCAACTCCAAAATCCGTGAAAATCAACGAGGAATTATTTTGGAATTTATAAAAAATACTGGGCGGAAGAAGTACCACACGGGAGCCACCAAGATGCCACAAGCCTGCCAGGCGCGACCCACACCCTAGCCACGCCTAGGTGGCTTGTGGGCCCCCTGTTGCCCCTATGGCTCCCATCTTTTGCTACAAGGAGGGTTTCATTCCAGAAAAAATCAAGGAGAGGCTTTCGGGAGGAGTTGCCTCCGCCACGAGGCGGAACTTGAGCAGAACCAATCTAGAGCTCCGGGAGGATCGTCCTGCCGGGGAAACTTCCCTCCCGGTGGGGGAAATCGTCGCCATCGTCATCGGCAACACTCCTCTCATTGGAGGGGACTCATCACCATCAACATCTTCATCAACACCATCTTATCTCCAAACCCTAGTTCATCTCTTGTAACCAATCTCCGTCTCGCGACTCCGATTGGTATTTGTAAGGTTGCTAGTAGTGTTAATTACTCTTTGTAGTTGATGCTAGTTGGATTACTCGGTGGAAGATTATATGTTCAGATCCTTGATTCTATTCAATACCTCTCTGGTCATGAACATAATTATGCTTTGTGAGTAGTCACTTTTGTTCCTCAGGACATGGGATAAGTCTTGCTATAAGTAGTCATGTGAATTTGGTATTCGTTCGATATTTTGATGTGTTGTATGTTATCTCTCCTCTAGTGGTGTTATGTGAACGTCGACTACATAACACTTCACCATTATTTGGGCCTACAGGAAGGCATTGGGAAGTAATAAGTAGATGATGGGTTGCTAGAGTGACAGAAGCTTAAACCCTAGTTTATGCGTTGCTTCATAAGGGCTGATTTGGATCCACTAGTTTAATGCTATGGTTAGACCTTGTCTTAATTGTTCTTTCGTAGTTGCGGATGCTTGCCAGAGGTGTTAATCATAAGTGGGATGTTTGTCCAAGTAAGGGCAGCACCCAAGGACCGGTCCACCCACATATCAAACTATCAAAGTAGCGAACGCGAATCATATGAACATCATGAATACTAGCATGACAGAAATTCCCATGTGTCCTCGGGAGCGCTTTACCTCCTATAAGAGTTTGTCCAGGCTTGTCCCTTGCTACAAAAGGGATTTGGCCACTTGGCTGCACCTTTGTTACTATTGTTACTTGCTACTCGCTACGAATCATCTTATCACACAACTATCTGTTACCGATAATTTCAGTGCTTGCAGAGAATACCTTGCTAAAAACCACTTGTCAGATTCTTCTGCTCATCGTTAGGTTCGACACTCTTACTTATTAGAAGGACTACGATAGATCCCCTACACTTGTGGGTCATCATACTGCGACAGGGGTGGCAATATTATCGCCGAGGTTAACACTTAGGCCACAAAGGGACATGAGGATGAACTCCTGCTGGCGAGAAAGGAGGGAGAGTCCGGACCTTCTGGGTCCCCTCTGAAGACAACTTGAGAGGTTCCTACTTCTTCGGTGTCGTCAGTAGCAGTCTCTCCGCGAACGAAGATTTCTATGGCGGATTTGGAGCCATCCATGACGAAACAACTCCGAACTGGATGGCCTAACATAAGGGAGGAAGGTCTCAACGATCCTTCTGTTCCTTAAGAATACCAGACTCATGTGAGTGTGGTATTGCAAAGCATTTAGTCTGTTGACAACATTCTGAAAGAAGCTTTCGACGTGCTGCTGCTAGGCATAAAGGTAATCCGCACACTTTTCCCTTTATAATTAGTCATTATCTGAAAGCAATATTATTCTTAGTATCCCCGGAGCCTTGTATGAGTTAGAAAAACTCATGTGGGGTTCAGGATAGTTCGAAAAAAGTTGTGTGTAGCCCCCAAGGCTCTTGTGGGTTGACGAGAAACACCCTGGCTAAGGATTTTGAGAAAAAAATCTAAAAACTTATAAAAATGCTCTTCTCTAGGCTTCTACATTAGCCGCAACCCCAACTCTTTGGAGTTGGTGGAAATGAATCAGAAACTAAAGGTTTCTGAGCAGGAAATGGATCGCATTAACAAGTGTTTTGAAAATGCTCAAAGTAGGTGTGCAAGCCTTAGCTCTCTTATTGAATTGTTTGCTATCTTTGTCTCTAAGTGTATGTTGTTTGAATGACTACCACAGTTGTTGCTGCTAACACGGATAGGCTTAAAGCCGAACTGGGCAAGGCCAAGCAAGAGGTCCTCGAATAAAGGGCGGTGGCCATACATGCCAAAGCTGCTAGCAATAAAACTGAGGCCCAGGTCAGTGAAGCTCAGCAAGAGCTGGAGGAGGCTATCACAAAGAATGAGGCCCTCGAGTAGAAAGACAAGGAAAAAACATCTAAACTGATGTTGGGGACCGCCGCACTCCAAGAAGTGCAGAAGGAGGCACACGATCTTCGGAAGGAGGTCCATCAGATCAAGAAGATCGCACATGGTAAGCGATATTTACTACAATGTACATTTGGTGGGTGAAGATTTGCATTACTTACTCGAGTTCTCTAGGTGTGATTGCAGATCTTCCAAAGAGTTCGTCGAAAGCTGGGAAGTACTATGCTTCCCAGGAGAGCGCGACTCAAGAAAGGCTGTTCTTGGCACAATTCCAAAAATCGAAGAATCCTCAGCTTGTTTCAGATAAGTTGAAACAACTCATGGAGCCGCACAAGATGACCGAGCCGGCCATAAAGGACTTGTGCATCAGGCTATGGCCGACCGGGTCGTTGCCCAGTAGTCACTTTGGCCTAGTGCAAAAGTCGATTGTTGCATCGCCGCAAATTGATGTCATGAAGAGTTTGTTCTACATCGAAGGAGATCGGATGGCCTTTGCGAGGACAATGATACACTAGACGAACGTAGAAGATTTGAAGATGGCCACCGCGTCTCCGCCATGCGGCAAGGAGAATAGATGCCCCGAACTATATTTTTTTACTGCCATGGAAGGTGCCCAAGCTGTAGCATTGTTTACCCTTAGCCAACGTCTTGGCACCCTAAGGTGGTAATGTGGGAGAAAACCAGGCAATCGGACTATTTGCCTTTAACGCTTTCATTTAACTATAAGAGCTTGACTGTGGGTGCTAAGTAGAACCCTTCTGAAAATTGTGATATTCGGTTTATGTCGTGGTGTAAAAACCTGTAATCACTTGGTCTGAATGATTTCAAACCTTTTGAAGAACGCGATGAACTCCCAACGGTTATTTAGTTTAACACTTGTCTTTGGATCGCAGACTAGTTCTTGCTTGGCCAGTTTTCGGCTTTCTCCACTAAGGTACTTAACCAGACTTGGTGGAAATACAATCGCAGTGGTTCTCCCTTTACCCTTTTAGCCGAACTAGCGGAACGTAAATGGGTAAACCCAGGAGCGGGGCAATCAAATATTTGACCAAAGACATAATTTGGAAATGATGCATATAATGCAAATCCAATACTCCGCACACGTGAAATAATGAATAGTATTCTAATGGTTCGAAGGGGTGGTCGCGATGGCCAAGCCCCTCGTCAATTCAGCCAATATCAAAGATGTGCATGAAAATAAGCTTGTATATGTGTTAGAGAAATACTTCAGGAAAAGCAGGCGGCAAAAGTTATTGCAAAGCTTGTAAATCACGAAGAGTGTTCCTTACTTCCGAATTTTTTTGAATTGTATAATTCAAACTCAACAAGTAGTTGTATATATACATACACATGAGTAAAAGTGTAGAGAGTAGAGGTTTATACACGGTTTGGTATAACTAGCTTGATGTTCCTATAAACACCCTGCTGCACGTCTATGCCCTGACTCTTTGGCGAATACTCATTGAAAAGGAGAGAAGTTCGATGAACAGCTCTTGTGAACAATGGCCGTCTTAAGAGGCCGTCGTTGTGTGGGTTTGCATAATGCGGAGATCGGTCCTTAACGGTACCTATATATGTCCGAACACTATATTAGCCATGGTTCGGTTTATTCGAACAATAAGTTGTATATTATTAATCCCCATAGCTGCCCATGGTATCTTGAGCGCAAACTTGTGTCTTTGAGGTACATACTTTGTTGGAGGCAAGGTGCTGCTATGGGGAGTGTATCCCTATTTAGTTGTCGTGATATGTGACTACGGTGGGGCGTGGGCCCGTTTATGCTCCTTGACTGTTAACTTTGGCCAGAGAGTCATATCGCCAGCCTGTACTTTGGTTGCCAAAGCCGCAGTGTGTTCCTTGGTCTGGAGGGATCGCTCGGTTTTACCATTGACTTGTCGGGACCCCGGTCCTAAGCCATATAGATCTAGCATGTAACTCATCATATAACTTTGCAGCCTCACTCATGGTACACAACGGTTGACGCCTTACCTTGGCCGGACCGATTGCACCTTTTGGCTCACATATATGATTATGTCCCTAGCATCCACATGTCAAAGAACCCGGGTCAACCTAACTAGTTATAGACCCAAGTAGCACAACCGTACACGGACATGCATACGTAACCCAACAATGTAGGTGTCGGTCATCAGCGTGTGTATACGAGATGTAGCAAGCTACAAGGACTCCATTACACCGCGTGACATTTTCCCGTAGGGACAGACACAACAGCAAACAAGGATATATGTCGGTCATTTAATGTGTCCGGAGGAGTAGCAAGCTACCAAGGCTCAGTGGAAGCACAAAGAGGCATTTCCCCGTAAAGAAGGCTACTAAAGGCATACAACTAGGTGTCAAATCCCACACTTACCAATGCATTTGAAAGATACACGCAATATGCACGATATGTGTAGATACAACATGGCATCACAACATAACTCTACAATATAACATTTATTTAGGAGGCTCTGAAGAGCCAACATAGTATAATGTTACAAGCAGGGGTCACACGACCCAACATTCAAAGCATACAAACATCAAGCGAAAGTTACATATCTGGGTACAAACATCTACTAAAAATGGTGGAAGAGCTAGAAAAGCTACAATGACCCTACCAAAGGAGCGAGACCTGTGTGTGGGATTCCCAATCTAACCCGGTCAACATCGAACTTCACATAGAAAAATAATAGTGAGACTCAAGTCTACTCTGCAAAAACATAATTAAGCAAGCGTGAGTACAAAGGTACTCACCAAGACTTACATCAAAACTATCTACATATGCATCATTTTCAACAAAGTGGTTGTGGACTCTATTGCAGCAAGCCACCTTTGACACTTGGCTAAACTATACTACGACTTCAAGTAGTATCTTTGAGGTGGGATAGCGCACACGAGTCCACATATTCACCAAATCAATACGCCACTGTGGATTCACTCTCGTCTCCCTAAGAGAAGGCCATCCATAGCACTCACACTTATCTTGCGCATTTTAGAGTATCATTTCAATTTTCTATGTACCACATAAGTTTCCAAGTAGTCCATATCTAAGGGCGCGACTATTCGAACAGATTACTTCACCTTGCATGGTATACTTATTCACACACGCTCTCACCATATGCATGTCATGCATATCGGCAAGCTTCAAGCGGAAGCACTGGCGTGGGTGTCACCAACGACCTGACTAACTGCACAAGACTCTAGTCCAGCTTTATCGCCTATTTGAGACTGAACTCGCAAGGAAGTCTGGCCGAAGTTTCCATTATGTCCCCAATCGATGTGTATAGGGTTCCCAAGCTCACCTCGACAGATGGTTCTATGCTTGGTACACCCGGCCATTGGTGCATCTACTTCGCCATAGCCTACCCCACCGCCAGCGCTATGCGCGGCCCCCAGCACATCCTACAAACACCAGAAACTAGTTGCAACTCCCGGACAGAGATCTAGGTGATTAATAAGCCGAGAGAGTCAATTAAGGATCCCAATGTGCGGTCGTATATTGTCTTGGATAACATACACATAACTCAGTTCTCAGGACAGTCTCAATTGGACAACCCACCATGTACTCTTACATGGCCTCTCATCGCTACTTTACCAAATCAGATTCATTCACCCTTTCTGAGAGGAATCGACGTCCTCGTCCCATCAACAACGTTCCCTCCTGGAACATGTATCTGCATCCAGTCTGGCACATGTTCCATGCCATGTCCCACGACGGGCCACACGCACCATGCTCGACATGCCCGAGCACCTGACCCACACATATCTGTGTAACAGCGAGGTAGGTTGTGCTAAGCACGAAACCATGTTCCTATGAGCTGTACCACAACATAATCCACGATGTTCTCCAACATGGTATCTCATCACTATCTTGACCAAAACGGGTCAAGATACTTAAATCTCATCATTAGGACATGATCATTTCAATGCATCGCCCAGATGGATCACACCCTACACCACTCTAAGCATAGCAGGCACAGTAAGCAAGCATGGATGAGTAAGCACGACAAGGCTCAAGAAATTGCTACTCATGCTAAGTTGTTTCAAATATTTACTATGGTAAGGGTAGGTCATGCAAAGGAATGGGTTCAACTACCAAGAAGAAGTAACAGTTGAATCGTTGTTGTCCTAATGCATTAAAAGAGATCAGGAGCGAGATAGTGGAATTGTATCGAAATGCTCAAGGGGGATGCTTGCGTGACAGTTCTAAAGATAACTATGGGTCTTCATTAGTGTCAATGATCACAATGTCGGAACAATCGTGTACCGAGAAGGAACAACACCGGCAAACAGAAAAGGAACAATACTTACTTCACAGAAATACATAACTATGATGCATGATCATGACATGGCAATATGTTGTTGATTGAGCTAATGGATCTAGCAACAAGATTAAATGAAGTTGGTTTGAACCAAAGGTTCAAATTCAAACTCCATATGTGGTTATTTAAGTGGCGTTTATTTGATTTGTCCAAAACATAGGACATAAGTTGTTCTAAAATGCATGAAAATGGCACAAATTCTTCATATTTTTTATCATTTTTAATATATAATTTATTTTCAATACCAAATCACTTTCATAAATTCTGAAAATTACTATGTGGCCTCTTAAATTATACCGAGAGCCACTCATAGGTTTCCAGAATTATTCGGGCTAAAAATATTTATAGAATTTTAATAACTCCAATACAAATGCAACTATGAATTATTTCAAAATCCAAGGTGGCTAGGAAAAATATTCATCACCTCCTGTTGTTGTTTCGAACATTATGCAAAGGTCATGAACATTTTTATGGCCACTTTGGGTTCATTGAAAAGTTTTAAATTTGAACCTAGTTGAATTGATTGTCTACTAGAGTTTGGTCAATCCCCAATTCGAAGTCATTTGAATTATAACTTGATGAATGGATGCCAATGCAACTAATACAAGCAATTACTTAGGGATGTGACATTACTGTAATAACTCCCTTAGGTCATGACATCTTCAGCTTGAGGTACGCATAATGGGGGATGACATTAAAGCGAGCGAACACTGTACGACCAAGGAGTGTGTGATATTTGCTGCGGAAAGGGACTAGGTCAAAGATCAAATCTTTTTGCGAAAGTTATCGGGTGAGCCAAACACTACGTCTAGGGTTATCGTGCCCGAACAGCGAGCCTCAACACCAGGAATTACTCCTTTGAATGTGGTTTTGCTGGGTTTGATTCTTGATGGATCAATGCCCATTTTCCGCATTGTATCCTCTTAGGTGAGATTAAGATTGTTGCCTCCATCCATGAGGACTCATGTGAGATGGTACCCGTCAATGATGGGATCGAGTACCAAAGCCGCTAACCCGTGATACGTCCATTTTGCGTCATGTTTCATGTTGATATTTATCGCTTCTTTGGCTGTTATTTCACTTCACGGTACAATTCGTATGCCCTTTCTCTCTTATTTTGCAAGGTTTTCATGAAGAGGGACAATGCCAGCAACTCGAATTCTGGCCTGAAAGTGGAGCAAAGTTGAGATACCTATTCTGCGCAACTCCAAACGCCGTAAAAATCAACGAGCATTTTTTTCCTGATTTATCAAAAATACTGGCCAAAGAAATGCCAGAGGGGGGCGTGCAGGTGGCCACAAGCCTGCACGGTGCGGCCACCCCCCCCCCCAGGCCGCGCCATGAGGGCTTGTGGGCAGCCTGCAGGCCCACTTGCCCCCCTCTTTTTCTATATGAAGGGTTTCGTCGAGTAAAAAAATCAGGGAGGAACTTTTTCGTGGATTCGTCGCCGCCATAAGGCGGAACTTGAGCAGAACCAATCTAGAGCTCCGGCAAGACGATCCTGCCGGGGAAACTTCCCTCCCGGAGGGGGAAATCGTCGCCATCGTCATCACCAACACTCCACTCACCGGAGGGGACTCATCACCATCAACATCTTCTTCAGCACCATCTCATCTCCAAACCCTAGTTCATCTCTTGTAACCAATCTCCATCTCGCAACTCCGATTGGTACTTGTAAGGTTGCTAGTAGTATTGATTACTCTTTGTAGTTGATGCTAGTTGGATTACTTGGTGGAAGAGTTTATGTTCAGATCCTTGATGCTAATCATTACCTCTCTGGTCATGAACATGATTATGCTTTGTGAGTAGTTACTTTTGTTCCTGAGGACATGGGATAAGTCATGCTAATAGTAGTCATGTGAATTTGGTATTCGTTCGGTAATTTGATATGTTGTATGTTGTTTTTCCTCTAGTGGTGTTATGTGAACGTCGACTACATAACACTTCACCATTATTTGGGCCTAGAGGAAGGCATTGGGAAGTAGTAAGTAGATGATGGGTTGCTAGAGTGACAGAAGCTTAAACCCTAGTTTATGCGTTGCTGCGTAAGGGGCTGATTTGGATCCACTAGTTTAATGCTATGGTTAGACTTTGTCTTAATTCTTCTTTCGTAGTTGCGGATACTTGCGAGAGTGGTTAATCATAAGTGGGATGCTTGTCCAAGTAACGGCAGTACCCAAGCGCTGGTCTACCCACATATCAAACTATCAAAGTAACGAACGTGAATCATATGAACATGATGAAACTAGCATGACAGAAGTTCCCATGTGTCCTCGGGAGCGTTTTTCCTCCTATAAGACTTTGTCGAGGCTTGTCCCTTGCTACAAAAGGGATTGGGCCACTTTGCTGCACCGTTGCTACTTTTGTTACTTGTTGCTTGCTAAGAATCATCTCACGACACAATCACTTGTTACCGACAATTTCAGTGCCTGCAGATTTTACCTTGGTGAAAACCACTTGTCAGATCCTTCTGCTCCTCGTTGGGTTCGACACACTTACTTATCGAAAGGACTACGATTGATCCCCTATACTTGTGGGTCATCCAGACTCTTTTCTGGCGCCGTTGCCGCGGAGTGAAGTGCCTTTGGTAAGTGGAACTTGGTAAGGAAACATTCATATAGTGTGCTGAAATTTATTGTCACTTGTCACTATGGATACTAATCCTTTGAGGGGCTTGTTCGGAGTATCTTCACCTCGAACGGAAGCACGAATGGTTGTTCATCAACCTGCTGCAGCTATTGAAAATATTTTCTTTGAATTTCCTTCGGGTATGCTTGAGAAACTACTAGCTAATCCTTTTACAGGAGATGGAACATAACATCCAGACTTGCATCTAATCTATGTAGATGAAGTTTGTGGTTTATTTAAGCTTGCAGGTGTGCTTGTGACACCCCGGTAATTAAGCTACAGTAACCGCACCCTAAGGATGCTAGGTCATCATATTTAACTGAGCTAGGTTGTCACTTACTAAAAGTCAAAACAGTTATCATTTTTAATTTAAAGACAAATGAATTAAATTTTCAGATGTAAGAAAAATAAAAAGGTTTGAGTTGTAGCAGATAATATCGGTTAATATATTTACTAAACTAGAATGCAAAGAAAATATATAAAGAAATAAGCAAAAGGGTAAAACAAAACTGAAAATGAAATACAAATAAAGAAAGAGAAGCAAAAAAAAGAAAAAAAAAAGAAAAGCAAAACAACCCCCCACCCCTGGCCGAGCTGGGCCACGAGGCCCAACCGGCCAAGCCCCAACCGCCCCCACCGCCGAAACCCTAGCGCCAACCCCAGTTCCCCCAGTTTACCTTCGGCCGCCGCCACGAGAGGCTCCCCCTCGAGAGCCACTGCCTCCCCTCGGTTCTCTCTCCCACACGACCCCACTCCCCACCGACACCTTCCTCTTTGTGCCTCTCACCACTGCCCCAGATCGAAACCCCCATGACCCCCCCCCCCACGAGCGAGCCAATCAGCCCCAGTCCCCTCGATCTCCCTCCCCCTTCGGCTCTCCCGTCGGCCCCAGATCCGGCACCCATCCCGTCTACCTCCTCCCGGCGGCCCACCCCCCCCATCTCCGGCGACCGCTCCTCCCCTCGGCCCCCCTCGTCCTCCCTGGAGGTCGGCCCCAACTCCTCCCGGGGACCGAGCCCCTTTCCCCCATCGCCCCAACTACCACCGCCGGCAGCAAGGCCCCGTCGGCTCCACATCCTCCCTCCAGCGAACCGGCACTCCCCTGCACACGTCGGCCTCCACCCCAACCGAGCCACCCCCGTCGACCAAGCCCCTCCCGTCGGCCTCCCCTAACTCGCCAACCGGCCGAGGCCGAGCCCCATCTCGCCGGCCGGAGCTCCCCGTCGGGCTCCATCCCGGGGCCCCTCTCGACACGACCTCGCCGGCACGTAACCACCGTCACCGCATCGTCTTCCTCCTCTTCGTCTACTCCGCCTCACGCGAACTCCGGCTTCACCGGGCCGTCTCGTCAACTTCGGTGAGCCCCTCCTCGGGCTCCTCCCACTGTCGCGTTCTACTCACCGTCCTGGTTCCGTTCCGGCAAACGGGACTCCGATCCGTCGACGGTAGTGACCGGTAGGAGGATTTGAAGAAGGTGTTCTTCTATGTTGAGTTAGAGCAGAGAGTTGTTCTCTGTCTCTGTGTTAAGAAAGAGAGAGATGAGAGTGCTAAGGGTTAAATGAAAATAAAACAAAATATGTATTAGATGCCGTATGTATGTATGTATGTATGTATGTATGTATGTATGAGATGCGATGTATGTATTTGCGTATATAGATATTTGGAGGAATACGATATTTACATGATTATGTATGTGTGAATAAAATCGAGTATTTGGCCTGAGGTCACTTACCGGTGGGGCCAACGCACCCGCTGTCTATGACAGGAGGCCCCACGCGATAATTAAAATAAATAAAGATAATGTTAATGTTTTTATTAAATAAATAAATAGATATATTAGTTAAATTAATTAATTGGATAATTAGAGTATGACACGTGGGTCCCCCACTAAATTAATCTGATTAATTAATATTTAATCTTAATTAAAACTTGTGCCCATGACGTTCGGGACCCGCTGGTGAGTTGACCAGTCAACTGTTGATGTCAGCATGACATCATGCTGATGTCATAATAGCTTTTTACTAAATTATTCAAATCTGTTTTTAATTCCTAATTATTGAATAAAACTTTAAAAATTATTATTAAATAATCCGTAAGTCAGATCGAAATATTTTCAACATGAAAGTTGATCAGCAGAACGAGACGAACCCGGATACATGGCCCGTTCGTCTGTCACGCGTCCCTAGCATAGCAAACATGGAACCTTTCCATCGTTTCCAGTATAACCGGTAGTAGCCCGAGACCCGGAAAATATCGTCAGATATTCTTCCGACCCGTCTATGACGGATGTTGTTGCGTTAGCTCATGTCTAGCCTGCATCTTGCCATGTCATGCTTTGTGTTGCATCGGTGCTATTATTTATTGTTTATTCCCCCTCTTCTTACCGGTAGACCCCGAGACTGACGCTGCTGCCGGGTACATCTACGACCCTGTCGATCAGTCCTTTGGTGCAGAGCAGCCAGGCAAGCAAAGCCCCCTTGATCATTCCTATATCGCCTATGTCTTTCTTCCTACTGCTTGCATTAGTATTTTTGCTACTGTTGTAGTTAGCTCCTATATCTGATGCATAGCCTATTTTTGATGAACTGCTACTTTCAGTCTTGTACCCTTAAAATGCCTAGTATAGGTGGAGCAGTCATCCCCTTTGACCCCGTAGTTCAAGTTGCCCCGCTTGTCTTCAATCTCGATCCCTGATTGACGAGCCAGACCCGACACAGCACATACACCCCCTTCGTTGTACGATGCTACAGAGATACTATCGGGTACCGAGGGTGACACCTCGCTAAGTACTCCTGATGATATCTCTGTAGTATAGCTAGTCGGTCGTGGTTATCGAGGGTGATTCCTCTTTCACCATTCCCGATGACGCCTCTGTCGTGCAACCCCTCAAGTGTGGGACCCCCGAGGGTGATTCCGCCAAGCCCACCTTGACGGGTACATCGTTCGGAATCCAACGAGGGTGATAACTCGGATCCCCCCCCCCCCGTTGTTACAACCACACAGTTACTCGACCATGTTACTGGGATCTTCGGTGATTAGTTGTAAGACGGGTGGATTCCCGTGAGATTGTGTTGTTGGCCTAATGAAAATGTTAATGGATTTGGGTATTTGATCTGGGTTGGTCGGAGACCTTTTCGCACTAACCGGCTACGCGGGAAGAATTATGGGTACTCGGTGTCGCGATATCAGCGAAGCTCTTCAGATGCCAGCAATGTAGCGGCGTACGCCCGAGTGGTCCCGAGATGCATCGCGCTTGTGATTAAGGGATGCTAGGACTGACGTCGGCCGCCCACGCCACGTGCAGGAGCGCGAAGGGGAACTGGGCCCATGAACCCTTTGTGCTTAGGAGTTAGACGGCGGGCTGGCCTCTCTGATTAGTCTTTGGTGGGGCTGCGACGTGTCGATATTCCGAGGCCGGGCAGGACCCAGAAAAGTTTGTCCGGCCAGAGTGTTATCGAGCGTGACAGGACATGTGGTGCACCCCTGCAGGGATGAAAATTAACTATTCGGATAGCCGTGTCCATGGTTACAAGACGACTTGGAGTTGTGCGCCGATCTTTTACAACTACAATTGTTACTTAATTGGAATTAGTTTGCCTCGGGATTGCTTCCTCGCAGGGAGTCGGGGGAGGATCTTTAGGCGTGACCTCACTTTAAAATTTCTGCAAAAATATGACTATTAATGTTTTACCCCCCCCCCCTGTTCTACTCTCGTCTATTGCTGCAAGACCCTGAAGATGCTAGTCTTCGATAGGACTAGGCCTTCTCTCTCTATTCTCGCATTGCTGCAGTCAGTCCACATATAACCCCCCCCCCTTTCTTTGATACTGATGCATAATTATAATAGTTCCGATGTAAGACTTGGGAGTACTTTGGATGAGTACTCACCGCTGCTTTGCTCCCCCTCTTGTCCCCTCGATCCGTTTGCTGCGACCAGATGATGGAGCCCAGGAGATGGAGGTCCCTGCCGCCGACGATTGCTACCCCGACGGTGCCTACTACTACGTGGAGGCCACTGATGATCAGGAGTAGTTAGGTGGTTCCTAGGCAGGAGGCCTCGCCTTGTTCGATCGTTGTATATTTTGTGCTAGCGTTCTCTAAGGCACCCCTTGTTTTATGTCTGTACTCAGATATTTGTTGCTTCCGCTGACTCGTGTGTTTATCGAGCTTTCGTATTCTAGCCCTCGAGGCCCCTGGCTTGTAATATGAAGCTGATGTTATTTTATTTGTGTCTAGAGTTGTGTTGTGATATCTTCCCGTGAGTCCTTGGGTTTGATCGTACGCATTTGCGTGTTTGGTTAGCGTACGATTAAATCGAGGGCATCACAAGTTGGTATCAGAGCTAACTGCCTGTAGGTAGCCCCCTTTCCAACTCCTTGGCCGAAGTTGAGTCTAGTGTTTGGAAAACTTTACTAACACTGATGTTGTGGCTTACGGGCCCACATCTCAATTGGGTGGTATTAGCATCTTTTACTACTTTCCTATACTCTGGGTTCTACTCTCTCTTCTCTTTCGGGATAAAGATTTTGCTAACCCTAACATTAGGTTCTCGTAATTATTTCTCCCGGAGAGCCCCGTATTCCAGACAATGGCTCGATCTGTCAGAAGACCCCGATGATACTCTCTGATTTTTCTATCGAGAACTTGTGCCCATCGCTCTTGCGACTTCTGTTCCTCCGTCTACCACTACGGATGTCTACATACAAATGTCGTCCATACTTTCTTCTCCAATTGCTCTTGTTTTACGAGATGCAACGAATTATCTTATCGGGGATTCGTCCATCATCAGTTGTCATGGGTTTCGAAAGTTCTTCGACTTGCTATTCGTTCTTCCGAAATCCTCCGTAGCCTTATGTTCATGACCTTTCTCACCTGCTTACAATATGGTTAAATCCATATAACTAGTCGCATTCATTTCCTTTGTGAATTTTCCTGTGATCTTATTAATTCTACCTTTGGGTGAATGCACACAATCATCTGTTGATACTCATAAATTATCCTTTCCGGCTGAGACGCCCTTCCAGACCGAGCTGGTTCTCGACAAATCAATTTTTGGTTGGTTGTCCATCTAAGTCCATTCAACCTACCTGTATTTGATCGGAGCATCTGATTATGATACGCCAATCTGAAAATCATAATTCCTTTGGTGATTAAGTATCGATATTTTTCAGATGTTCTATAGCCCGATGCATTGCGTCCTACCCCCTCTGATTGAGTACCGGTACTCACATCAGATCATTTGTGGATTGCCAGACTCATTTGAGTTGTTATCCCACGGCATCCTTTGCTTTAGAAAATTCTTGTGATTGCTTTCTCTGATACATGATGCCATTGGTAAATTGTGTCTTCTCCCTTTGATAAGTTGTACCATACGATTTGTCAGCCATGCCCTTCAAGCATGTGTTATTTACTCTTGAAGTTTTTGGTATATGTTCCTAAGATGCCCCGATGGATTGAACCTGTGACTTCCTAAATCAATATGACCCGAAGAGTTTTCACGACTCTTACTCTTCTAGTGTTATGCCGGATATTCTTTCAAAGCTACAACCTGATCAAAGGCGAGTAATAAATGGCAAGTGATGCATTGATGAAGTGGGAGTCGGCCTTGAACTTTGTGTTCATGCCCATGGAAACGACGTTGATCCTATCATACAAACTCCTCGTAACAATAATCAATAATTCTATGATTTGATCTGGTATCTGTCATTTGGTACCTTGCAATCATGGTTCCGACCATGTTGTCCTACCTTGATTTTATTCTCAGACGAGTTAAAGTACTTGTATTCTTCACATCAATACATCGGGCCGAGCTTTAATGTTGATCGACCTCCGAGTAATATCCCTTGTAGCTCGAGGATATCGCGGACCTATAAAACTTCGCGTGAGCTCCTCATCAACTATGATATTTTCCTTAATTCCAGTTGCCTCGTGTTTGAGTTGTTGGACACGCGAGTACATCGATAACTGAATCGAGTATGCATTGCGATTCAACAACTTTTATCAATCTTCCTTCTTTACGAGTTTGTACTCGATCATGTCATTCCAAGCTATTAACCTTACAACAATCTTTCAACACCATGTTGGTTGTCTTAAAAGGCGATCTCAATTCTAAGCTAGCAGTGTTATCTGTGATTCCGACAACCTCTTGCTTCATCATTCCATTGCTTGATGTCGTCGCCGATTGATTACATCTTCGTGAAGCTTCTCGACAAAGGTGTCGTGATCATCATCAGCGTCCCGAGCTCTTGCAGGGTATCGACCGAATGCCTGATGAGAAATACCATCCTTGCCCCTCGATGATATGTGTTACCATCGACAACCTTCTTGCCTTCCCTCCTACACAAACGTGTTCATGTTTTGTGTTGTCCTTCGAGTTCCTTGCTAATTCAGCTTATGTCACCTTCTACCTTGGAGTATTACTATCTTTTCTGTCAAGAATGTTGTGAGAATCATTGCACCTCTTAAGAATCCTTGACATAGTAATACTCCTCGCCATCACCATTCATTTCTTGGTCCCGTGTTGTTTCTAACCGGTATACCGACAAGTGAACTCTGATGTGTGATTCCAATACTTCCTGCAACCCTATTGCCTTGAGGTTAACAGGTGATTATTTCAATTTTAGTGTGTTGGGTGATGACTCATCATTTTTGACATTGGTTGTACTACCCAGTCCGTATTCCCGGGTGCACCTTTTGACCAATGTTTAATTGTTGTTGATCCCTCGAACATGCGACATTATATCATTTGACTTGACAAATGCTATCTCCTTGATATTTGAAATTTCGGAAATTCGTCTGTGTAAAAATCTTGAGGGATTGTTGTTGAGCCCATCGGCCGCACCCTCAAGTCCGCCATGGTTCATGATGAAGCTTTTGAAAGCACTATCTTTGTACCTAACTCATGAAGAATATGTTGGGTAGAAGAAGTGTATTTTCCATAGATCACGTGCACTATTCCCGCCGTGGATATGTGAAAGTTTTGTTTCGCTTCCTTTCAGGAAATACCAAACCATTCACGCATGTGCGAAGTGTTATATGTTTTGAAGATTTACTATCTTCACTCCATATAATTTCTCTTAGCATGCCAAGCTACTAACTGATTTGATCAAGGGAAAAGAAGTTCCTTCATAAGAGTTAATCCAAATTTACACATGGAACCTTGTTACCCTCGATGAGGGTTTCCAAATGAGGACTCAGATGCATTTGGAGGTAAGAATTCTAGGTGGGCACGAATGTCTTGACATTGTGTTCATATGTCTTAGAGTCGAACTCATGATTCAAGAATTGCTTGTGTAGCTCATATCATGAGAATCTTGCATCTTCGTTTTCTTCTCAGGCATCTTGAGTCTGAGGTGTCCCGACACCAATCAGATCTGAATCTCGGGTAGATACGATGGTTGAAACATTTTCCAATAATTATAACTTTGGTCTTATGTAATCTGGTACGGTGATGTCCTGTTTGGCATACCGGGCCGAAGGACCTATTGTTATGAATTCTTCCATACGTAAGGTTAGACGTTCTACCATGTGGACACTAAATGGCTTATTTTATAAGTTGTTTTTGATGAATCCTTGTGTAGCCAAATCCAACGTTTGTCTGATGACCATGTCGATGCTACCTCGAAGCACGAATGTGGTACTTCAATTGTCAACAGGAACATTGGAAGCGCAAGGCTAGATTGTTCCTGATCAATTATCCAGACCGCGTGGTATGGGTAACCATCATGGTTCTTCTTGACTCTTTATCAAAATGGTTATGTAATGGATGACCTATCATGTATACCATACTCTATGATTTCCTCGGGAATGGTATACTCTAATACTTGTGTGTATGAACACATTTTCCGTTCCCATTTGTCTGTTTGATTTTTATTGTGGCATAACTTATCTAAGCAGTGTTAATTCCATGCTTAGGTAAAATTCTCGGTGTACAACTCTGTCAGTAAGACCGTGTTACTATTGTGGATAACATTCCGGTAGCCGCCGGTGGACGAGAACCTTGCCTATTGGTCTGCCTCGTTTCAACGAGCAGGAAAATGGTTCTATTCGTTCCCCGCCCTTGGTATCGACGTTGTTGCCAACATAGCAGACAGGTTAACCCGTGACAGGTCTTGCTACCAAGACCGTATAATTTGTCACCCCGCTGCCTACTCCCGACCCACATGGTGGACCCATAACCCAAAGTTCCACAGGATTGAAACGTGACTCTCCTGTACATTATTTGACTCCAAGGTATCCTTTGCACTTGACTTGTATGTAATTCTCGAGCCACCGTTCAATGGAGCAATCACTCTTCGGTCCGGGTATTATCCAACATACTAAAGATCAAGTTCGCATTAATTACGACAATCTAAATGCTGCTCAGTATCGTCAGAAGAGTCAGTATGACTGTCATCATCAAGATATGGTCTATCAACCTGGCGAAGAGGCTTATCTTCGTGTCACACCAATGAGAGGTGCACATCGTTTCGGGATCAAGGGAAAGTTAGCTCCTCGCTATATTGGTCTTTTCACTGTTTTCAAAAGGCGAGGAAAAGTGGCTTATCGCTTGGAACTGCCGACGAACCTTTCTCGGGTTCACGATGTCTTCCATGTGTCTCAGCTCCACCGTTGTTTCAAGGATCCTATTCGAGCAGTGGATCATGATATGCTTGAGCTGCAACAAGACCTGTCTTATAAAGAGCATCTGAACCGTATTCTTGACCAAACTGAACGTAAGATTCGTCGCAAAGTCACCAAGTTCCTTAAAGTGCAGTGGTCAGATCATTCTGAAGATGATGTCACTTGGGAACGCGAGGATCATCTTCGTGATGAATACCCCAAGCTCTTTCCTTCTACCTCTTAATTCTCGGGACGAGAATTCTTGTTAGTAGGGGAGAGTTGTGACACCCCGGTAATTAAGCTACAGTAACCGCACCCTAAGGATGCTAGGTCATCATATTTAACTGAGCTAGGTTGTCACTTACTAAAAGTCCAAACAGTTATCATTTTTAATATAAAGACAAATGAATTAAATTTTCAGATGTAAGAAAAATAAAAATGTTTGAGTTGTAGCAGATAATATCGGTTAATATATTTTCTAAACTAGAATGCAAAAAAATAAATAAAGAAATAAGCAAAAGGGTAAAATAAAACTGAAAATGAAATACAAATAAAGAAAGAGAAGCAAAAAAAAAAAGCAAAACAACCCCCACCCCTTGCTGAGCTGGGCCAAGAGGCCCAACTGGCCAGGCCCCAACCGCCCCCACCGCTGAAATCCTAGCGCCAACCCCGGTTCCCCCCGTTTCCCTTCAGTTGCCGCCACGAGAGGCTCCCCCTCGAGAGCCACTGCCTTCCCTCGGTTCTCTCTCCCACATGACCCCACTCCCCACCGACACCTCCCTCTCTGTGCCTCTCACCATTGCCCCAGATCGAAACCCCCATGACCCCCCCCCCCAGGATCGAGCCAATCAGCCCCAGTCCCCTCGATCTCCCTCCCCCTTCGGATCTCCCGTCGGCCCCAGATCCGGCACCCATCCCGTCTACGTCCTCCCGACGGCCCACCCCCCCATCTCTAGCGACCGCCCCTCCCCTCGGCCCCCCTCGTCCTCCCTGGAGGTCGGCCCCAACTCCTCCCGGGGACCGAGCCCCTTCCCCCATTGCCCCTCCTACCACCGCCGGCAGCAAGGCCCCGTCGGCTCCACATCCTCCCTCCGGCGACCCGGCACTGCCCTGCACACGTCGGCCTCCACCACAACCGAGCCACCCCCGTCGACCAAGCCCCTCCCCTCGGCCTCCCCTAACTCGCCAACCGGCCGCGGCCGGGCTCCATCTCGCCGGCCGGAGCTCCCCGTCGGGCTCCATCCCGGGGCCCCTCTCGACACGACCTCGCCGGCACGTCACCACCGTCATCACCGTCACCGCATCGTCTTCCTCATCTTCGTCTACTCCGCCTCACGCGAACTCCGGCTTCACCGGGCCGTCTCGTCAACGTCGGTGAGCCCCTCCTCGGGCTCCTCCCACCGTCGCGTTCCCCTCACCGTCCCGGTTCCGTTCCGGCAAACGGGACTCCGGTAGTGACCGGTAGGAGGATTTGAAGAAGGTGTTCTTCTATGTTGATTTAGAGCACAGAGTTGTTCTGTGTCTCTTTGTTAACAGATAGAGAGATGAGAGTGCTAAGGGTTAAATGAAAATAAAACAAAATATGTATTAGATGTCGTATGTATGTATGTATGTATGTATGAGATGCGATGTATGTATTTGCGTATATAGATATTTGGAGGAATACTATATTTACATGATTATGTATCTGTGAATAAAATCGAGTATTTGGCCTAAGGTCACTTACCGGTGGGGCCAACGCACTCGTTGTCTATGACAGGGAGGCCCCACGCGATAATTAAAATAAATAAAGATAATGTTAATATTTTTATTAAATAAATAAATAGATATATTAGTTAAATTAATTAATTGGATAATTAGAGTATGACACGTGGGTCCCCCACTAAATTAATCTGATTAATTAATATTTAATCTTAATTAAAACTTGTGCCCATGACGTTCGGGACCCGCTGGTTAGTTGACCAGTCAACTGTTGATGTCAGCATGACATCATGCTGATGTCATAATAGCTTTTTACTAAATTATTCAAATCTGTTTTTAATTCCTAATTATTGAATAAAACTTTAAAAATTAATATTAAATAATTCGTAAGTCAGATCGAAATATTTTCAACATGAAAGTTGATCAGCAGAACGAGACGAACCCGGATACACGGCCCGTTCGTCTGTCACGCGTCCCAAGCATAGCAAACATGGAACCTTTACATTGTTTCCAGTATAACCGGTAGTAGCGTGAGACCCGGAAAATATCGTCAGATATTCTTCCGACCCGTCTATGACGGATGTTGTTGTGTTAGCTCATGTCTAGCCTGCATCTTGCCATGTCATGCTTTGTGTTGCATCGGTGCTATTATTTATTGTTTCTTCCCCCTCTTCTTACCGGTAGACCCCGAGACTGACGCTGCTGCCGGGCACATCTACGACCCTGCCGATCAGTCCTTTGGCGCAAAGCAGCCAGGCAAGCAAACCCCACTTGATCATTCCTATATCGCCTATGTCTTTCTTCCTACTGCTTGCATTAGTATTTTTGCTACTGTTGTAGATAGCTCCTATATCTGATGCATAGCGTATTTTTGATGAACTGCTACTTCCAGTCCTGTACCCTTAAAATGCCTAGTATAGGTGGAGCAGTCATCCCCTCTGACCCCGTAGTTCAAGTTGCCCCGCTTGTTTTCAATCTCGATCCCTGATCGACGAGCCAGACCCGACACAGCACATACACCCCCTTCGTTGCACGACGCTACAGAGATACTATCGGGTACCGAGGATGACACCTCGCTAAGTACTCCTGATGATATCTCTGTAGTATAGCTAGTCGGTCGTGGTTATCGAGGGTGATTCCTCTTTCACCATTCCCGATGATGCCTCTGTCGTGCAACCCCTCAAGTGTGGGACCCCCGAGGGTGATTCCTCCAAGCCCACCTTGACGGGTACATCGTTCGGAATCCAACGAGGGTGATACCTCGGATTCCCCCCCCCCCGATGTTACAACCACATAGTTACTCGACCATGTTACTGGGATCTTCGGTGATTAGTTGTAAGACGGGTGGATTCCCGTGAGATTGTGTTGTTGGCCTAATTAAAATGTTAATGGATTTTGGTATTTGATCTGGGTTGGTTGGAGACCTTTTCGCACTAACCGGCTACGCGGGAAGAATTATGGCTACTCGGCGTCGCGGTATCAGCCAAATCTTTTCAGATGCGAGCAATGTAGCGGCGCGCGCCCGAGTGGTCCCGAGATGCATCGCGCTTGTGATTAAGGGATGCTAGGACTGACGTCGGCCGCCCACGCCACGTGCAGGAGCGCGAAGGGGAACTGGGCCCACGAACCCTTTGTGCTAGTAGTTAGACCGGCGGGCTGGCCTCTCTGATTAGTCTTAGGTGGGGCTACGACGTGTCGATATTCCGAGGCCGGGCAGGACCCAGAAAAGTATGTCCGGCCAGAGTGTTATCGAGCGTGACGGGACATGTGGTGCACCCCTGCAGGGATGAAAATTAACTATTCGGATAGCCGTGTCCATGGTTACAGGAGGACTTGGAGTTGTGCCCGATCTTTTACAACTACAATTGTTACTTAACTGGAATTAGTTTGCCTCGGGATTGCTTCCTCGCAGGGAGTCGGGGGAGGATCTTTAGGCATGACCTCACTTTAATATTGCTGCAACAATATGACTATTAATATTTTACCCCCCCCCCCCCTGTTCTACTCTCGTCTATTGCTGCAAGACCCTGAAGATGCTAGTCTTCGACAGGACTAGGCCTTCTCTCTCTATTCTCGCATTGCTGCAGTCAGTCCACATATAACCCCCCCTTTCTTTGATACTGATGCATAATTAGAATAGTTCTGATGTAAGACTTGCGAGTACTTTGGATGAGTACTCACCGCTGCTTTGCTTCCCCTCTTGTCCCCTCGATCCGTTTGCTGCGACCAGATGATGGAGCCCAGGAGATGGAGGTCCCCGCCGCCGACGATTGCTACCCCGACGGTGCCTACTACTACATGGAGGCCGCTGATGATCAGGAGTAGTTAGGAGGTTCCCAGGCAGGAGGCCTCGCCTCGTTCAATCTTTGTATCTTTTGTGCTAGACTTCTCTAAGGCACCCCTTGTTTTATGTCTGTACTCAGATATTTGTTGCTTCCGCTGACTTGTGTGTTTATCGAGCTTTCGTATTCTAGCCCTCGAGGCCCCTGGCTTGTAATATGAAGCTGATGTTATTTTATTTGTGTCTAGAGTTGTGTTGTGATATCTTCCCGTGAGTCCTTGGGTTTGATCGTACGCATTTGCGTGTTTGGTTAGCGTACGATTAAATCGAGGGCGTCACAGTGCCCGAGGATGAGGTCAAGAAGAAGGTATTTCCTTTATCTTTGAAGGATAAGGCGTTGACATGGTATAGGCTATGAGATGATACTGGATCATGGGACTACAATCGGTTGAAATTAGAATGTCATCAAAAGTTTTATCCTATGCATCTAGTACATCGTGGTCGGAATTATATTTATAATTTTTGGCCTCGTGATAGAGAAAGTATCGCTCAAGCTTGGGGGAGGCTTAGATCAATGCTATATTCATGCCCCAATCATGTGCTCTCGAGAGAAATTATCATTCAGAACTTCTATGCTCGGCTTTCACATGATGATCGCACTATGCTTGACACTTCTTGTACCGGTTCTTTTATGAAGAGAGATATTGACTTCAAATGGAATTTATTGGAGAGAATTAAACGCAACTCTGAAGATTGGGAGCTTGAAGAAGGTAAGGAGTCAGGTATGGATTTCACGTTTGATTGCGTTAAATCCTTTGTTGAGACAAATACCTTTAGTGATTTTAGCGCTAAGTATGGACTTGACTCTGAGATAGTAGCTTCATTGTGTGAATCCTTTGCTGCTCATATTGTTCTCCCCAAAGAGAAGTGGTTTAAATATCATCCTCGTTTAGAAGTCAATGTAGTTAAACCCAACCCAGTTGAAGAGAAAGTCATTGCCTATAATGACCCTGTTGTTCCCAGTGCTTACATTGCGAAACCACCTTTCCCTGTTAGGATAAAGGATCATTCTAAAGCTTCAACTGTGATACGTAGAGGCTACATTAGAACACCTACACCCCCTGAGCAAATTAGTGTTGAACCTAGCATTTCTATCATCAAAGATCTTCTGTCGATGATGTTGATGGACATAATATTCACTTCTGTGAAGATGCTGCTAGAATTGCTAAACCTCACGTTAGAGACAAACATAGGCCTCTTGTTGGCATGCCTGTGGTTTCTGTTAAGATAGGAGATCATTGTTATCATGGCTTATGTGACGTGGGTGCTAGTGTTAGTGCAATACCTCAATCCTTATACAATGAAATCAAAGATGAGATTGCACCTGTTGAGATAGAACCTATTGATGTCAATATTCAGCTTGCCAATAGAGATACTATCTGCCATGTGGGAATTGTTAGGGATGTTGAAGTCTTATGTGGTAAAACGAAGTATCCTGCTGATTTCCTCGTTCTTGTTACCGCACAAGATAGCTTTTGTCCCATCATATTTGGTAGACCTTTTCTCAATACTGTTAATGCTCATATTGATTGTGAGAAGCAAACTGTCACTGTTGGCTTTGAAGGTGTGTAACATGAGTTCAACTTCTCCAAGTTTGGTAGACAACCTGATGAAAAGGAGTTGCCTAGTAAGGATGACACTATTGCCTTAGCTTCTATTGTCGTGCCTCCTACTGATCCCTTAGAGCAATACCTGCTTGAGCATGAAAATGATATGCATATGGATGAAAGGGATGAGATAGATAGAGTTTTCTTAGAACAATATCCTAACCTTAAGAATAACTTGCATGTTGAACTGCTTGGGGATCAACCCCCACCAAAGGTTGATCCTTTGTTCAAGCTTAAACAGTTGCCTGATACTCTTAAGTATGCCTATCTTGATGAAAAGGTGATATATCATGTTATTGTTAGCGCTAGACTCTCACAACATGAAGAAAAGAAGTTTCTAAAAACTCTGAGGAAGCACCATGCTGCTATTGGATATACTCTTGATGATCTTAAGGGCATTAGTCCTACCCTATGCCAGCACAATATTAAAACTGATCCTGATTCCAAACCAGTTGTTGATCATCAAAGGAGACTAAACCTAAGATGAAAGAAGTAGTGAGAAAAGAAATACTAAAGCTCCTGGAAGCGGGTATTATCTATCCTGTTGCTCACAGCGATTGGGTGAGTTCGGTACATTGCATCCCTAAGAAGGGAGGCATTACCGTTGTCCCTAATGATAAGGATGAATTGATCCCACAAAGGATTATTACTGGCTATAGGATGGTGATCGATTTTAGGAAATTGAATAAGGCCACTAGGAAAGATCATTACCCTTTGCCTTTTACCGACCAAATGCTAGAAAGACTGTCTAAACACACACACTTCTTCTTTCTAGACGGTTATTCTCGTTTCTCCCAAATACCAGTTGCACAATCTGATCAGGAGAAAACCACCTTCACCTGCCCTTTCGGTACCTTTGCTTATAGACGCATGTCTTTTGGTCTATATAATGCACCTGCCACCTTTCAAAGATGTATGATGGCTATATTCTCTGACTTTTGTGAAAAGATTGTTGAGGTTTTCATGGATGACTTCTCCGTTTACGGGTCTTCCTTTGATGATTGCCTCAGCAACCTTGATCGAGTCTTGCAGAGATGTAAAGACACCAATCTTGTCTTGAATTGGGAGAAGTGCCACTTTATGGATAATGAAGGCATCGACTTAGGACATAAAATTTCTAAAAGAGGTATTGAAGTCGATAAGGCTAAGGTTGATGCATTCGAGAAAATGCCATACCTCACAGATATCAAAGGTATAAGAAGTTTCCTTGGCCATGCTGGTTTCTATAGAAGGTTCATCAAAGACTTCTCGAAGATTTCTAGGCCTCTTACCAATCTCTTACAAAAGGATATTCCTTTTTGTTTTTGATGATGATTGTGAGGAAGCCTTCGAAATACTTAAGAGGGCTTTGATAACTGCACCTATTGTTCAACCACCTGATTGGAACTTACCTTTTGAGATCATGTGTGACGCTAGTGATTATGCTGTTGGTGCTGTTCTAGGGCAAAGAGTCGATAAGAAGTTGAATGTTATTCACTACGATAGTAAAACTGTAGACAGTGCCCAGAGAAACTATGCTACTACGGAGAAGGAGTTTTTACCAGTCGTGTTTGCATGTGAAAAGTGCAGGTCTTACATAGTTGATTTCAAAGTCACTGTTCACACTGATCATGCTGCTATTAAGTACCTCATGGAGAAGAAAGACGCTAAACCTAGACTTATCATATGGGTTCTATTACTACAAGAGTTTGATTTGCACGTTGTCGACAGAAAGGGTGCTGATAACCCAGTAGCAGATAACTTCTCTAGGTTGGAGAACGTTCTTGATGATCCACAACCTATTGATGATAGCTTTCCCGATGAGCAATTTAATGTCATCAATGCTTCACGTAGTGCACCGTGGTATGCTGATTATACAAACTATATTGTTGCCAAATACATACCACCTAGTTTCACGTACCAGCAAAAGAAGAAATTCTTCTTTTACTTGAGACACTACTTTTGGGATGATCCTCACCTTTATAAGGAAGGAGTAGATGGTGTTATTAGACGTTGTGTGCCTGAACATGAACAGGGACAGATCCTACAGAAGTGTCACTTCGAGGCCTACGGAGGACACCATGCGGGAGATAGAACTGCACACAAGGTATTGCTATCAGGTTTCTATTGGCCCACTCTCTTCAAGGATGCCCGTAAGTTTGTCTTGTCTTGTGACGAATGTCAAACAATAGGTAATATTAGCAAACGTCAGGAAATGCCTATGAACTATTCACTTGTCATTGAACCATTTGATGTTTAGGGCTTTGATTATATGGGACTTTTTCCAAAATCTAATGGGTATACTCATATCTTAGTTGCTGTTGACTACGTCACTAAGTGGGTAGAAGCTATCCCCACTAGTAGTGCTGATCACAACACCTCTATCAAGATGCTGAAAGAAGTTATCTTCCCTAGATTTGGAGTCCCTAGATATCTAATGACCGACGGTGGTTCACACTTCATTCATGGTGCTTTCCGTAAAACGCTTGCTAAGTACGATGTCAATCATAGAATTGCGTCTCCCTACCACCCTCAGTCCAGTGGTCAAGTAGAGCTAAGCAATACAGAGATTAAACTAATTCTGCAAAAGACTATCAATAGGTCTAGACAGAATTGGTCTAAGAAGCTCGATGATGCATTGTGGGCTTATAGAACTGCCTATAAGAATCCCATGGGCATGTCTCCGTACAAAATGGTGTATGGGAAAGCATGTCACTTACCTCTTGAGCTAGAGCATAAAGCTTATTGGGCAATCAAAGAGCTCAACTTTGATTTCAAACTTGCCGGTGAGAAGAGGTTATTTGATATTAGCTCGCTTGATGAGTGGAGAACTCAGGCATATGAGAATGCCAAGCTGTTCAAAGAGAAGGTTAAGAGGTGGCATGATAAGAGGATACAAAAGCGTGCGTTCAATGTAGGTGATTATGTCTTGCTATATAACTCTCGTTTAATATTCTTTGCAGGCAAGCTTCTCTCTAAATGGGAAGGTCCCTATGTTGTTGAGGAAGTATATCGTTCCGGTGCTATCAAGATCAACAACACGGAAGGTAATTGTCCGAGAGTGGTAAATGGGCAGAGAATCAAGCATTATATCTCAGGTACTCCTACAAATGTTGAAAGCAATATCATCAATACCATAACTCCGGAAGAATACCTAAGGGACATTTATCAGCCTGTTTCAGACTCCGAAACGAAGAGGTATCTGACTCGGTAAGAAAACAGAGTCCAAAACTTTTCCAGTAGGAAATTTTATCCGTTTTGGAATATTTGGAAAAATACAAAAATTCGAAGTAGTCCGGAAAGTGCGCGACGAGGCGACAAGCCTGCACGGCACGGGCCCACCCCCTGGCTGGGTCGTGAGGGCTTGTGGCCACCTCGAGCGCCTCCCGGACTCCATTTTCGTGCGGGGTACTCCTTCTGGTCTGAAAAAAATCATTATATATACTTCCGTTTGGTCTGACCCCTGCATCACGCAGATTTCCTCTGTTTTTCGTTTCGAGCCTGTTTTCTGCCGCAAATCTAGGTCAAGATGTCATCCCAGAAATCTGTGGGGGAGAACAATCTCCGTCAAATCTATGGAGAAGTTCATGATGATCTGAAAAGGATGGAGGTCATGGAGGCTAAGGAAAGGCTACCTAAAGAAACCAAGGGCAAAGTTAAGGAGAAGAATGAGGCATGGGACGAAGTGCAATCTGTGCTCAACAAGGAAGAAGTCGAAGAAGTGGATTTCCTCCAAGCCTACCTCCACCTAATGTCTCCATCTTTGATTGAACTCTTGAGGTTTTGTGAAACAACTCATGCTCGCAATACTTGTCTCACTCGTGAAGTTGTTTTGCTGGAAAAACATATCGCAGATCTCCAAGGTATAAATCAAAGATTAATGGCCCTCTTGGAGTCAAAGATTGCAACAACAACTCCACCATCACCACCAAAGGAAGACAACTAAGCATTGGTATGGGCAATCCCCTTGGCTTGTGCCAAGCTTGGGGGAGTTGCCCCGGTATCATATCACCATCACATCTTTTGCCTTTACCTTTGTTTTAGTTTTCCTTTTCGGTTTTCTCTTTCTCTAGTAGTTTAAAAGTCTTAGTGTTTTAGTCTTGAGTTTTGCTTTGTGTCACCCCCGATGTATTCGAGCTCGTGAGCCATATAATAAAGAGTGTCTTAGTTGAAGGGCTTTGCCTCTTGCCATGATCAAAAGAGTGAGAATAGAACAAAAGCATGAAAGATCATGTAATGATCTTATGGGAAGTGATAGCTTCACATATAAAAAGAATGAGGATTGAAACTTGTTGAGGGTAGGCAAACGTAGACCTTAGTCATTGTTGCAATTAATAGGAAGTGATAAAGAAGGAGAGGTTCACATACAAATATATCATCTCTGACACCATCTATGATTGTGAACACTCACTAAACTATTGCATGCCTAGAAGTAGATGTTGGACAAGGAAGACAACATAATGAATTGTGTTTTCTTGGCTCTGAACAATGTTATATGATTAGAGATCCCTTAGCATGTGACGATTGAATATGATCCCTCAAGTAAGTTGTCATCGGTGCAAGCAATAAAAATTGCTCTCTAATATGTATGATCTATTAGTTTGTGGAAAATAAGCTTTATACGAACCTGTGATGAGGAAGACATAAAAGCGACAGACTCCATAATAAAGTTCTTTATCACAGGAGGCAATATAAAGTCACGTTCCTCCGCGCTAAGAGGACACACATCCAAACCTCAAAAGCGCATGACAACCTCTGCTTCCCTCTGCGAAGGGCCTATCTTGTACCTTTACTTTTTTCCCTTGAAAGAGTCATGGTGATCATCACCAATTCCTTATTTCGCCTTTATCTTGGCTAACGTCATATGCTTGGGAAAGACCTATATTCATATGTCAACTTGGAGGTAGGCATTCATGAATTATTATTGTTGACATTAACTTGAGGTAAGCAGTTGGGAGGCAAAACTGTAAGCCCCTATCTTTCTCTGTGTCCACCTGAAACTTTGATCCCATGAGTACCACGTGAGTTGTAGCAATTGTAGATAACGAAAGAATGATTGAGTATGTGGATTTTCTTTACAAGCTCTTATTTGACTCTTTCCGATGTTGTGATAAATTGCAATTGCTTCAATGACTAAAGGCTATCGGTTGTTACTTCTCGGTAAGGTTCTTGATCCATGTTTTACTTTGTGAAGGAATTATCACTTTAGCATGAGAGATTATATGTTGGTATTGCTGTTCTGATCTTGATCATGATGCATGCATGTTCGTATCTTGTTTTGTCGTCACCTTTCTCCCTAAACACGTGGACATATTTATTGAGCTAGGCTTTCTTTTGGGGACAAGCGAGGTCTAAGCTTGGGGGAGTTGATACGTCCATTTTGCATCATGTTTTCATGTTGATATTTATCGCTCCTTTGGCTGTTATTTCACTTCACGGTACAATTCTTATGCCCTTTCTCTCTTATTTTGCAAGGTTTACATGAAGAGGGAGAATGCCGGCAACTGGAATTCTAGCCTGAAAGTGGAGCAAAGTTGAGATACCTATTCTGCGCAACTCCAAACACCGTAAAAATCAATTAGGACTTTTTTTCCTGATTTATCAAAAATACTGGGCCGAAGAAGTGCCAGAGGGGGGCGTGCAGGTGGCCACAAGCATGCACGGAGCGGCCACCCCCCCAGGCCGCGCCATGAGGGCTTGTGGGCAGCCTGCAGACCCACTCAAGCATGCTCTATTTTGCTATATGAAGGGTTTTGTCTAGGAAAAAAATCAGGGAGGAGCTTTTTCTTGGATTCGCCGCAGCCACAAGGCGGAACTTGAGCAGAACCAATCTAGAGCTCCGGCAGGACGATCCTGCCGGGGAAACTTCCCTCCCGGAGGGGGAAATCGTCGCCATCATCATCACCAACACTCCTCTCATCGGAGGGGACTCATCACCATCAACATCTTCATCAGCACCATCTCATCTCCAAACCCTAGTTCATCTCTTGTAACCAATCTCCATCTCGCGACTCCGATTGGTACTTGTAAGGTTGCTAGTAGTGTTGATTACTCTTTGTAGTTGATGCTAGTTGGATTACTTGGTGCAAGAGTTTATGTTCAGATCCTTGATGCTACTCATTACCTCTCTGGTCATGAATATGATTATGCTTTGTGAGTAGTTACTTTTGTTCCTGAGGACATGGGATAACTCATGCTAATAGTAGTCATGTGAATTTGGTATTCATTCGGTAATTTGATATGTTGTATGTTGTTTTTCCTCTAGTGGTGTTATGTGATCGTAGACTACATAACACTTCACCATTATTTGGGCCTAGAGGAAGGCATTGGGAAGTAGTAAGTAGATGATGAGTTGCTAGAGTGACAGAAGCTTAAACCCTAGTTTATGCATTGCTTCGTAAGGGGCTGATTTGGATCCACTAGTTTAATGCTATGGTTAGACTTTGTATTAATTCTTCTTTCGTAGTTGCGGATGCTTGCGAGAGGGGTTAATCATAAGTGGGATGCTTGTCCAAGTAAGGGCAGTACCCAAGCGCTGGTCCACCCACATATCAAACTATTAAAGTAACGAACGCAAATCATATGAACATGATGAAACTAGCATGACAGAAATTCCCGTGTGTCCTCGGGAGCGTTTTTCCTCCTATAAGACTTTGTCCAGGCTTGTCCCTTGCTACAAAAGGGACTGGGCCACTTTGCTGCACAGTTGCTACTTTTGTTACTTGTTGCTTGCTACGAATCATCTCACCACACAATCACTTGTTACCGACAATTTTACTGCCCGTAGATTTTACCTTGCTGAAAACCACTTGTCAGATCCTTCTGCTCCTTGTTCGGTTTGACACTCTTACTTATCAAAAGGACTACGATTGATCCCCTATACTTGTGGGTCATCAACCCCCCATGCCGAATACTAGTAGGGTGGTCCCTGTGATCATAGGTGGTCGGTCGTGCCGGTCATAGATTGTACTTCAGAGCTACTGGCTCTGTAGCATATACGTCCCAAATTAGACACTTCCTCTCCTTTTTGGGCAAGTGGGTGACGTAGATCATGCTCACCATTTTTTACTTCAGGGGGAAACTCCTTTTAGCCCCCGTTGTTTCAGCGATGAGGTTCTTCCTCGTCCTTGCTATGCAGGCTCTTGGCCTGGTCTTTGTCCATGCTCTTGCTCGCCGCCTTGATCACCCAAAAATTATGGTTGGTGTGAGTGGCGGGCTTGTCCTAAGTGTCACGTATCTAACAGGGCCTCTCGTGTATTTTGTCCAAGGCGGTCTGCCCATCCCGATTTCCTTTCAAATGTTTCTTCTTGGGTCTACGCCTGGAGTTTCTCAATACGGAATTGACCGTCGTGTCATCGACCTCACCATTGTTGTGCTGACACTTATTCTTGTTGCATCATGGCTTTCCATTACTGTCCCGGACTATAGAAATGTCGGGGTTTCAGGGAGGGATACTTCGATGATCCAACCAAGTATCCTCACCTTCGCAATGGTGGGTCATGAGAGAAGTGAGGGCGGACATTGTCCTCAACCTTTCCTGTCCACGCGTCCAGGCTAGCCATTTGTCTCGTATGTTGTTGCGAAAGGAAGCTAGTTCCTGTGCATCCGAACAATCAACGATCTAATATTTCTTGGTGAGGAATATGTTCCAGAATTTCCAAGATGACTCATCGGGCTGCTGGATTCTGTGGCTTATGTCATCGGACCAAGGTGGCCGAACATAACTTCCTTGAAAGTTTTCTCGAAAAGCGTCTTCAAGATCCTCCCAATTCTCGATGGAGTTTTCTGGGAGGCTATTCAACCAATGCCTAGCCGGCCCTTTGAGCTTTAATGGTAAATATTTGATGGCGTGGAGATCATATCCGTGAGCCATATGGATGTGGAGGAGGAAATCTTAGATCCATATATACGGCTAGATCTGTTGACCCATCGTATTGCTTGGTATTTATGGGTTCAAACCCTTCGGGAAACTGATGCCGCATCACTTCATCTATGAAGCACATTGGCTAAGAGGCTCCCCTTATACGAGCTTTGTCATGCTAGAGATCGGACGAGGTCCTACCGCGCTTCGTATCTCGAACTCCACCGTTCTCATTGGGACGATCTTGGTATCTGTCTCGTCTCACGGGAGTACGACATCTAGATCCGTAAATGGATATGGGTTGTCCTTCTTTGGACTTAATGGTGTGCAGCAGCTCATATTGCTCTCAAGTTTGAAGCAGTTCCTTTGTCTTGTCCCGTCCCTGAGGAGGCAAGTTCGATTGATCACCTTGTGCGAATCTGGGTGGTGCAGGCTCTAAGGCCTCGCTTTCAAATTCTGGCAACAAGTGCCGAATGTTTGAAATATGCCCTAGAGGCAATAATAAATTGGTTATTATTATATTTCCTTGTTCATGATAATTGTTTATTATCCATGCTAGAATTGTATTGAATGGAAACTTAGATACATGTGTGGATACATAGACAACACATTGTCCCTGATGAGCCTCTAGTTAACTAGCTCCTTGATCAAAGATGGTCAAGGTTTCCTAGCCATAGACAATGGTTGTCACTTGATAATGGGATCACATCATTAGGAGAATGATATGATGGACAAGACCCAAACTATGAACGTAGCATATGATTGTGTTAGTTTATTACTACTTATTTCCGCATGTCAATGTATATGTTCCTATGGCCATGAGATCATGCAACTCCTGGACACCGGAGGAATACCTTGTGTGTATCAAACGTCGCAATGTAACTGGGTGATTATAAAGGTGCTCTACAGGTATCTCCGAAGGTGTCTGTTGGGTTGGCGTGAATCGAGACTGGGATTTGTCACTCCGTATGACGAAGAGGTATCTCGGGGCCCACTCGGTAATACAACATAACAATAAGCCTTGCAAGCAATGTGACCAAGGAGTTAGTCACGGGATCTTGTATTACAGAATGAGTAAAGAGACTTTCCGGTAACGAGATTGAACTAGGTATGGAGATACCGACGATCGAATCTCGGGCAAGTAACATACCGAAGGACAAAGGGAACAACATACGTGATTAACTGAATCCTTGACATAGAGGTTCAATCGATAAAGATCTTCATAGAATATGTAGGAGCCAATATGGACATCTCGGTCCCGCTATTGGTTATTGACCGGAGAGTGTCTCGGTCATTTCTACATAGTTCTCGAACCCGTAGGGTCTGCACACTTAAGGTTCGGTGACGTTTCGGTATTGTTGATTTATGTATGTTGGTGACCGAAAGTTATTCGGAGTCCGGGATGAGATCTTGGACATAACAAGGAGCTCCATAATGGTCCTGAGGTAAATATTGATATATAGGAAAGTGGTTTTTGAACTCCGGAAAAGTTTCGGGCATTTCCCGCAGTGTACCGGGAGTGACGAATGGGTTCTGGGGGTCCATCAGGTGGGCCCACCCACCCCAAAGGGTATCATGGGTTGTGGGAGGACGTGGACCAGCCCCTAGTGGGCTGGAAGAAGCTCCCACTAAAGCCCAATGCGGCTAGGAGGTGGGAAGGAAAGAAAGCCAAGTGGGGAAGGGAGGAATCCTACTAGGAGTAGGACTGGAGGTGGACTCTTCCACCTCCTCCACTTCGGCCGTACCCTTTGAGGGTTTTGAGGCTGCCTCCTCCCCTCCCTCCCTCCTATATATACTAGAGGGTTTTAGGGCATCCCTGACCCTAATAAGCCACGTTGCCCTCTCTCTCTCTAGATCGTTTTCTCCTCTAGATTAGTTCCGCAGAGCTTGGCGAAGCCCTGCTGGATTAGTTCACCATCACCACCGCCATGTCGTCATGCTGGAGAACTCATCTACCTATCACCCCTCTTGCTGGATCAAGAAGGCGGTGACCATCATCGAGTTGTACGTGTGCTGAACGCGGAGGTGCCGTCCGTTCAGCACTAGATCGGGATGGATCGTGATGGGATCGCGGGATGGATCGTGATGAGATCGCGGGACGGGCTATGATTTGGATCACGAAGATGTTCCACTACATCAACTGTGTTATATATGCTTCCGTTTAGCGATCTACAAGGGTATATAGATACACTCTCCCCTCTCGTAGATGGTCATCACCATGGACAGATCTTATGTTCACGTAGGATTTTTTTTTTGTTTCCCATATGATGTTCCCCAACACCGACATGGGTAACTTTTGGTTTGCCCCTATCGCTCCTATGTGTACCCTTCTTCAGCGGCCAAGACTTCTGTCCATCTTTCATTGATGGAGTCTTGTTCGGCTTTGAGCTGTCTATGCTTTAGCTTAAGACTCCGAGCAGTGGCTATGAGCTGCCGTGTAAAAACTTCCTGATCTAGTGGGTCTTCGGGGACGATGAAATCCTTGTCTCCCAATCTCTCCTTCTCCTCGATTGGAGGGACAGGGGCATAGTTGTTGTCTTCGAAATTGTCGAGATCTTCAGGTTGGTATGTATCCATGTATCCTGGTAGGTTGGGATCGTATTCGGGGTCCGTAGGTTTTTGGGATTCGACTGGGTTTTCTGTATCCTCGGGGTTTAAATTATCCCTGGTGCCCGCATTGCCTTTTTTGCCCTTACGAGCTTTTGGCTTCTTGTGCTTGCAATGGCACTTAACGGACTCGTCGCCGCTGTCTTTTGTGGGGGTGTCATCATCACTTTTTCCCGTGGCACCCTCGTCCCTAGGGATGTCTACCATGTAGACGTCATACGTGGAGGTGGATCTCCATTGTCCCGTTATGGGAGGACTTGGTTATTGCATACCCGTGTCCATATCTTCAGCTTCTTCACAGGAGAAGTCTAACAGGTTGGTTAGGTCTTTCATAGTGGCGATGAAGTGGGTGGTGGGTGGGGAATAGAGCTCCCTGCACCTAGTTCTAGGGTCGGAAGCGTCCTGGATCACGGTTAGCCCATCCGATCCGTCAGCGGTTTGGAATTGAGTCATCATCTCATTTGACCATGAGAGATTTGTTGGACTAATCCTTAGAGCCCCAATAGAGCTACACTCTGTAGTTTGTGCATAGGAAGTGTACTCGGGGGGATTACCCTCGGGCCTCTAAACACCATGGTCAAATCTGGCTCGAGGCCGAATCAAGGTTAGAATCTATTTCGGACTCAAGGTTGGGAAGAGGACCCAAAGTTAAGGCTTCAGAATTTTCGATCTCTTCGGCCAAAGCTGAGACCTCAGAGAAGATTAGGTCGCCACGGGTGTTGGCAACAAATTCCAACTCGCTAAACTTAAATTCCTGACCCGGGGTGGTCCTGTCAATCTGGTGATGAGCCGCCTTGACGTGTAGGGTGGTACTGCTAAAAGCAGGGGATTGGTCACAGATGAAGATATCTTAGGCCGTGACGTTGTCTTTGGTGACCAAGCGAGCCATCGAGACTTTTTGCAATCTCACAACGGAGCTCTCAATGAAAGCACCAATGTTGGTGTCAAAACCATCTCATCTCGAGTAGGGGTCCGGACTATGGATCTAGGGTCGATGGGTAATAGGAGATGAAGAAGATGGTGTTTTACCCAGGTTTGGGCCCTCTTGATGGAGGCAAAACCCTACATCATGCTCTTGTTGTTACTGAGGCAATAGTATAGAGTACACAGTTGATCTACCACGAGATTGGATGTTGTGGTCTAATCCCTAATCATAATGAGCTTAATGTGTCCTACGAACTATGGCCCCCCAGCTTATATAGATGCGAGGGGTACTAGGGTTACACAAGGTCGGTGTCGTGGGTATAAGTCTGACAGTAGATGTGTAGGGTATGAAAGGATGGGCAGAGCCTTAGCTACGGCGAGGTTGTATGAGTTCAGGCCCCTCTGCGGTGGAGGTAAAAGCCCTACGTCTCAATGCTCTTGGGAGCTTAGTGTCGAGTGGAATATAGGATTACAGTAAATGCCAACCCGTGCACCAGTGGGGAAGGGCGGCTTATATAGAGTGCGCTGCCCTTCACAACGACCCGGTGGACAGGGGTGGAGTAGTGGTGAATAAATGCCTACGTTAGAGGTAACGTATGCCTTAAATGCCAATAATGGTGTATGAAAACGTATGACCGTTGCCCTCCTGGGAGGTTACGATGTACAGAGTGCAATTCAGTCGGTACGATAAATATGCTCCGAATGCTCGTCACCGACTGGATGATGGGGGGTCCTTAGTTCAGTCGGAACTGTCTAAGGGCCTTGCCCTCTATGAAGGGTAGTCCTTGGGTAGGACCTATAGGGCAGGCCTATGACCCTACCCTGGGACTATAACCCCATCAGTCGGTTACAATGGAGAAGGAATATGTTGATTACTATGTCGTCTTGGATTGTGCGGCAAGTCTTCGGAAGAGTCTATCTTGAGTCCGATAGTTTTACTGACGGTCGAGCTGGCCCGAGAGTCTGACCCATGAGAGAATAGGCACATGGCCCGAGGACCCCCTAATCCCGGACTCCCTCAGTCCCAATGAGACAACCTGCCATGTACTCCTACATGGCCTCTCATTGCTAACTTTACAAATCTGATTCACACACTTAGCTCTCACACAGCAGGATGTGAACACATCCATTCTGATTCATCGCCCACTTGGATCCGACTCGACATGACTCTAAGCATAGCAGCCACAATAAGAAAGCATGTATGAGTCACTACCGCGGGATGGTCCAAACGCGACACTACAATCGGAGACCCTTCGACGAAACTGTGTGGGATCCACCAACCGCAAATGATATGGTTCAAGATCCGACGCCAATGACACGAATTGTGTGCGATGGCGGATCCATAAAATATGATTCAGAAAAGATTTGCATGTGAGATGCGTGGCATACAGTTGGTTCTTAGGAACCATGTCTGATTAGCCAAGATAACACAAACGGTTACAGAGATCGAGATGTGTGCGATAGAGGGCACACAGTTCACTACCATCAACTTGTTGGAAATATGCCCTAGAGGCAATGATAAAATAGTTATTATTATATTTCCTATTTCAAGATAATCATTTATTATCCATGCTATAATTGTATTGAATGAAAGCATAGATACATGTGTGGATATATAGACAAAACAATGTCCCTAGTAAGCCTCTAGTTGGCTAGCCAGTTGATCAAGGATGGTTAAGATTTTCTGACCATATGCAAGTGTTGTCACTTGATAACTGGATCACATCATTAGGAGAATGATGTGATGGACAAGACCCAAACTATGAACGTAGCATGTGATCGTGTCATTTTGTTGCTATTGTTTTCTACGTGTCAAGTATTCATTCCTATGACCATGAGATCATGTAACTCACTGACACCGGAGGAATACCTTGTGTGTATCAAACGTCACAACATTACTGGGTGACTATAAAGGTGCTCTACAGGTATCTCCAAAGGTGTCTGTTGAGTTAGCATGGATCAAGACTGGGATTTGTCAATCCGTGTGACGGAGAGGTATCTTGGGGCCCACTCGGTAATACAACATCACATATAAGCCTTGCAAGCAATGTGACTCAAGTGTAAGTCACGGGATCTTGTATTACAGAACGAGTAAAGAGACTTTCTGGTAATGAGATTGAAATAGGTATAGAGATACCGACGATCAAATCTCGGGCAAGTAACATACCGAAGGACAAAGGGAATGTTATACGAGATTATATGAATCCTTGGCATAGAGGTTCAACCGATAATACCTTCGTAGAATATGTAGGATCCAATATGGACATCCAGGTCCCGCTATTTGATATTGACCGTGAAGTGTCTCGGGTCATGTCTGCATAGTTCTCGAACCTGCAGGGTCTGCACACTTAAGGTTCGATGACGTTTTAGTATAGTTGAGTTATAGGTGTCGGTGACCGAAGGTTGTTCGGAGTCCCGGATGAGATCATGGACATCACTAGGGTTTCCAGAATGGTCCGGAAATGAAGATTTATATACAGGATGGTTTCATTTGTTCACCGGAAAGATTTCGGGCATTACCGGGAGTGTATCGGGAGTGACGAATGGGTTTCGGGTTTTCACCGATAGGGGGCCACCCACACGGGAGTGATCCCAATAGTCCTAGGGTGGCGCACCAGCCCTTAGTGGGCTTGTGAGGCCATCCCATGTGGATTATGGCGCCACAAGAAGAAAACCAAAGAAAAGAAAGAAAAAAAAAGGGTGGGAAGGAAGAGGACTCCTCCTTCCCAAACCGAATTGGAGTTGTAGTCCTCCTCCTCATTTCGGACGGCACCCTTGGGGCTCTCTTGAGACCCAAGGCTATCCCATCCCATCCTCCTATATATACTAGAGGTTTTAGGGGTTTTGAGACACAACTTTGCCACATGCAACTCAAACCTATACCTCATAGTTCTTCCTCTAGATCGGATTTCTGCGAAGCTCGGGTGGAGCCCTGCAGGAATAGATCATCACCATCACTGGCGCGACGTCATGCTGCCGGAGAACTCATCTACTTTCCCGTCTCCCTTGTTGGATCAAGAAGGCGGAGATCGTCATCGAGCTGTACGTGTGCTGAACGCGGAGGTGCCGTCCATTTGGTGCTAGATCGGGACGGACCGTGGGACGGATCGTGGGACGACGATGATTTGAATCACGAAGTTGTACCACTACATCAACCGCGTTTCTTAACGCTTCCCGCTTAGCGATCTACAAGGGTATGTGGATCCGATCTCCCTCTTGTAGATGAACATCACCATGATAGGTCTTCGTGTGCGTAGGAATTTTTTTGTTTCGCATGCAACGTTCCCCAACACAACTGTGTGCAACGATACAACAGAACACAAACGATTCGGCATAACATGATGTGTGCGATATACAACAAACAAGTGAGTAATCTGAATCGTGTGCGAACACTAGAAATAACATAGACGATTTGTGCAAATAACCTGTGTGTGTTGTCGGAAAACACTTGATGGTATACAATTTTGAGGGACTGATGAAATCATCGCCGACAGGTTTCGTAGTTTAGTCCGTATGGGAAGACCAATAATAACCAAAACGATTCATTCCGACAAGTTATGTGTTTTGTGGGCAGTTTTTGCCAAACAATTTTATGAGATGTGATTTGCTCTATTTGCACAACAGTTATGCTCTTTCTACAGAACACAAACATTATTGTTGCATAACCAACTTTAACATGCAATTACATAAGTGACTCCACAACACATGTACATTCCTTAATATAAATTTATAAGAGGTAGACGATCACCAAATCATATTGTTATTCTCATGACGGATACTGACTGGCACTCTCTGGAAATAGCTAGACGAATGTTGATTCTGTGACAACAAACCTTTCCCTGCAACGGCACCAGAAGAATGCTGCTAGCACTCCCCAGTAATGAAACTAGAAGAATGTTGTTGACGGCCCACCGGCGTGTGGGTTCGCAGCAGTTTTCGAGGGTAGAGTATTCGACCCAAATTTGTTGGTACGCCAGACAGGAGGTGAGAGAATACTCTTGAGTATTAGTAGCTGAATTTGTCTGATTCAACCGCACCTGAAAGATTAGTATCTGCAAGCAAAGTAGTAACAGCAAAGTAGCGAGTAACGGCAGTGGCAAGGAACAACAGTAGTGACAGCAGTAACAAGTAGCAACAATAGCAAGCGACAGTAGTACCAGCAGCAGAGCAAGACAAGTAACACCAGTAGCAACAGTAGTAACAGCAGCAGAGCAAGACAAGTAACAGCAACAGTAGGACAAACTCGTAGGCAATGGGCTAGTGATTTGTTTGGATGATATTCATCATGCAATAGCTATAACACGGAGAGATATGTGGCTAGCTCCCGTTCGTCAATGTGATGTAGGCATGCATTCCGTGTGTCGTCATACGTGCTTAGGGAAAAGAACTTGCATGACATCTATTGTCCATCCCTCCCGTGGCAGCGGGGTCCAAAAGGAAACTACGGGATATTAAGGTTCTCCTTTTAATAAAAAACCGGAC
Organism: Hordeum vulgare subsp. vulgare; assembly: GCF_904849725.1. Taxonomy (NCBI): domain Eukaryota; kingdom Viridiplantae; phylum Streptophyta; class Magnoliopsida; order Poales; family Poaceae; genus Hordeum; species Hordeum vulgare. The sequence continues at coordinate 73,530,195 of NC_058524.1, read as the reverse complement.
CAACGCATTAGATCTTGGTGAACAAATGAACTCCTCAAACTATGGTCATCACCGGGAGTGGTTTCGGTTATTGTCACTCCAGGGTTGCCGGATCATAACACATAGTAGGTAACTACAACTTGCAAGATCGGATCTAAAACACACATATATTGGTGACAACATAATAATTTCAGATCTGAAATCATGGCATTCGGGCCCTAGTGACAAGCAGTAAGCATGGCAAAGTACTAGCAACATCAATCTCAGAACATACTGGATACTAGGGATCAATCCCCATCAAAACTAACTCGATTACATGATAGATCTCATCCTACTCATCACCGCCCAGCGAGCCTACGAATAGATTACTCACGAACGACGAAGAGCTTCATGGAATTGGAGAGGGAAGAAGGTTGATGATGACGATGGCGACGATTTCCCCTCTTCGGAGCCCAAGACGAACTACAGATCTGCCCTCCAGATGAAGAACAGGTGGTGGCGGCGCCTCCGTATCGCAAACGCGACGAAAACTTCTCTTTTTATTTTTTCTGGGATGAAAGTGAACTTATAGACCTGAGGTTGGGGGTGGCAGAGCCGTGTGGGCCCCACAAGCCTGCCCACCGCCACCATGGGGGTGGTGGCGGAGCCAGGGATTGTGGCCCACTATCCCACCCCCTCAAGTGGAACTTGGCGCAGATATTTTTCATATTTTCCAAAACTGCTCCCCGTAAATTTTTAGGACGTTTGGAGAACTCTGATTTCTGCACAAAAATAACACCAAGGCAATTCTGCTGAAAACAACGTTAGTCCAGGTTAGTTCCATTCAAATCATGCAAATTAGAGTCCAAAACAAGGGCAAAAGAGTTTGGAAAAGTAGATACGATGGAGACGTATCAACTCCCCCAAGCTTAAAACCTTGCTTGTCCTCAAGCAACTCAGTTGACAAACTGAGAGAGAAAGGATAACTTTGACAAATTATGTTTGATCTTGTTGTTGCAACTATGTCTAACTCATAACCAGAATTTCAGCAAGATCACAAGTTAACCGCATAAGCAAGTGACACAAAGGTCTCACGGTAAACTAATATCAATGGCATAATCACCTAACGAGCAAATAATAATGAGTTTCAAATACCAACACTTCAACCAAAACAAGTATGAAGCAATATGAATAGGTGGTATCACGCTAGCTCTTTCTGAGACCACAAAACATAAATGCAGAGCACTTTCAAAGATCAAGGGCAGACTAAACATTGTAATTCATAGCAACGAAGATCCAGTCATAGTCATACTCAATATCAATCAAAAGCAAAGCATAAGAATGACAGAGGTGCTCTCTAATTGGTGCTTATATAAGAGGAGGATGACTCGACAGGAAAATAAATAGACAGGCCCTTTGCAGAGGGAAGCATTGATTTGCAGGGGTGCCAGAGCTCAAGCTTTGAAATCAGAGATAATAATTTTGGGTGGCATGCTTTCATTGTCAACTCAATGACCAAGAGTTCTCAATATCTTCCATGCTACTCATGCTATAGGCGGTTCCCAAACAGAAAAGTAAAGTTTTAACTCCCCCACCACCAATCAATCACCCTCCACGGCTAGCCGAATCCTCGGGTACCGTCCATACTAACATCAATCCGGGGGGGGTCTTGTTTTACAATTATGTTTTTGATTTAAGCTTGGAACTGGGCATTCCAATTACCGGCCCCTTTCTCATGAATAAAAGTGAATAAACACATGTCGAGGATAACACTCCTAGCATGGAAGATACCAATAGCCCCCTGACACCACATGAGCTGTTCGGGCATGCAAAACAGATTATTTCTTGAAGGTTTAGAGAATGGCGCATGCAAATTTACTTGGAACGGCAGGTAGATACCGCAAATAGGTAGGTATGGTGGACTCTCATGGAAAAACTTTTGGGTTTATGGAAGTGGATGCACAAGCAGTATTCCTCTTAGTACAAGTGAAGGCTAGCAAAAGACTGGGAAGCGACCAACTAGAGAGCGACAACAGTCATCAAGATGCAATGAGTTTGACTAACATTGAATGCAAGCATGAACGGGATATAAATAACCATGAACATGAACATCATAGAGGCTATGTTGATTTTGTTTCAACTACATGCATGAACATGCGCCAAGTCAAGCCACTTGAAACATTCAAAGGAGAATACCATCCTATCATACTACATCATAGTCATCTCAAAATCTATGTTGGCATTCAAGACAAACCATTATAAGCTCTCAGCTAAATAAGCATGGCATCAGAAACTATGATCTCCAGGTTGTCATTGCAAACATGGTTCTCTCACAACAAAGCTAAATCTGGGTCAACAAGCTAGTCATATTTACAAAAACAAAATAGATAGAGTTCATACCAGCTTTTTAGTCTGAGTCACTTCATCATATGTCATCATTGTTGCTTTTCATTTGCACGATCGAACGATGTGAACAATAATAAACGCAATGGACTAAGCTGAATCTGCAGGCAAACACAAAGGAGAAGACAAAGTAATATGGCTCTTTGAAAGCTAAACAGGTAAGCATCCAAGAACCACTAAGCATTGTAACCAATATCTTCTACCTTGACACAAAGAAAAAGAAAACTATTTACACGGGAAAGCCCCCAACAAGCAAAAGAAGAAAGAAAAATCTTTTTGGGTTTTCTCAAAAGGACACAAAACAAGAAAACAAGAAAATGAAAATAAACTAGCATGGATAATATAGTGGCAAAGTGTAAACACCGGCTAACAAAGTGAAAGCATAGGCATGAATGTAAAGTCGGTGAGAATACGTACTCCCCCAAGCTTAGGCTTTTCGCCTAGCTTGGTCTACTCCCAAGGTGGGAAATAACCAGCTCCAGGATACTCCGGAGCAGACTGTGGATGCCACTGCTGTGTGACCTCCTCTAGCGCCCACTGATAAACTGGCGTGTGGTACTCGACTGGCGGCTCGGGCACGAGCGCCTGTGGTTGGGCCGAGCCCCAATATGCGTAGATGTCCGCGGGCATAATAGTGTACCTGCCTGCATGAAGATCGAACAAAGAAGGAGAAGGCAAAGTAATAGTCTCTCGAGTACCCTGACTAAATACCAGGTTATAAATCATCCGTCTACTAGCATCTCTATCCAGAAAATCATGGCGAACCATGCTGTCATAATCCATATATTTCTCACGGAGAAGCATCTCTCCTTCCTCTCCCAGTCTAATGGGTATCTCAAAGTGTCTGGCAAGACGGGTAGCATAGATACCTCCATAGACAACACCTTTAGAACGGTTCAGGTTCAACCGTTGAGCAACTATAGCGCCCAAGCTATAAGTCTTATCGTTATGAAGGCCTTCGCGCAGAACCGCAAGGTCTGGAGAACTAAGTGATCCAGCCTCCCCACGGCCAATCAAACATTTTCCCACAAATAATGAGAAGTACCGAAGCACAGGAAAATGTATGCTAGCAATTCTAGCGCGGGACACTCCTCTCTCCTCTCCAACAGCAATATGACCAATGAAATCCTCCAAGTCCCGTGGACGAGGGTCACGGATATCCCCAACATAAGGTAATTTGCATACATTGCAAAAATCCTGCAGCGTCGTGCACTGGGGGACATCGTATATCATGAACTCAACCATGGGAGGATTCTTCCTCGTATTCCCTCAACCATGGTCTGTATCCCTACGTCTCTGTGCTCTTGGGAGCTTAGTGTCGAGTGGAATATAGGATTAAAGTAAATGCCAACCCCTGCACCAGTGGGGAAGGCCGGCTTATATAGAGTGTGCTGCCCTTCACAACGACCCGGTGGACAGGTGTGGAGTAGTGGCGAATAAATGCCTACGTTACAGGTAACGTATGCCTTAAATGCTAATAATGGTGTATGAAAACGTATGACCGTTTCCCTCCTGGGAGGTTACGATGTACAGAGTGGAATTCAGTCGGTATGATAAATATGCTCCGAATGCTCGTCACCGACTGGATGATGGGGGGTCCTTAGTTCAGTCGGAACTGTCTAAGGGCCTTGCCCTCTATGAAGGGTAGTCCTTGGGTAGGACCTATAGGGCAGGCCTATGACCCTACCCTGGGACTATAACCCCATCATTAGTTCCCGAATGGATCGGGGTTGGAACGACGAAGTGGTGCCTGGAGTACGGATCCGACTGGTATGGATGTGACTTTGGCGTTGTTTGCCTCGATCCATTTTATCCTTTCGATCAGTGTTCCGAGTGAATATACCAGTGAAACGAACCGTCAGGGACCGAGTGCTTCCACGGAATCTTTCGATGTGACCGGTCAAACTGACAGCGGCGGATTTTCTGGGATCTTCAAATTTCGGTTGCGGCGCGCTCAGCGGGGATGTCGACATCGTCATCGACTAGTTCCTGCCGCCTTGATTACCGCGCCTTTATCTTCTCCACTAATATCGCAGCAGCCGGTCGGGGATAATATTTCGGGGCCACTTGTTAGTGACCCAGTCGGAACCTTATTTAAGCCTCTCCGGCGGGGATTTCTTGTTGCGCTGCCCTTGTTACTCGCACTCGCCTTGCTTCTCTCGTAGCTCCCTGCGCGTTCCAAGCCTCTTCCTTCCTATCCTCCTCTGCGGATCTGCTGCCTTCACCATGACGAAGGGGCAGACGAGCAAGCTCGAGTCGCAGAATAAGAAGAAGAAGAAGAAGAAGGCTCCTGCTCAGCGGCGACAGCGAGCACTACCGGCGGGTTGGATCCAGGGGGATTTCCTCCCCTCCACGGTGACAGCGGACGACCTGCTGGAGCTGGTGGAGCAAGGCATGATTGCCAACAAGTCGTGGAGCCTGCCGGCGGAGGGCGAGACGGAGCCGGCGCCGCAGGAGGGAGAGCGCGTGTTGCTGCTCAGCCACGTGTACAGGGGCTTCTCCTTGCCTCCCCACCCCTTCTTTAGAGGTATTATGAATCACTTCGGGGCGCAGCTCCATCATTTTCCTCCCAACGCGATAGCCCATCTCGCCGCATTCGTCACTCTATGTGAGTGCTTTATTGGTTGTCCCCCCATTGGGGGCTCTTTAAGTACATCTTCTCCGCTAGGTCTCGGACTGTCAAAAAGCTTAGCCAGTCGGACGATAAAACCCATCTCCTCCAGCTCTGCGCGGGCTTAGGTTTCCAAAAGAAAACAAAGAGTAGCTACCCCCCTCTCCAGCTGTCCGAGTCAGTTAGGAACTGTTGGGGAACGTCGCATGGGAAACAAAAAATTTCCTACGCGCACGAAGACCTATCATGGTGATGTCCATCTACGAGAGGGGATGAGTGATCTACGTACCCTTGTAGACCGTACAGCAGAAGCGTTAGTGAACGTGGTTGATGTAGTGGAACGTCCTCACGTCCCTCGATCTGCCCCGCGAACAATCCCGCGATCAGTCCCACGATCTAGTACCGAACGGACGGCACCTCCGCGTTCAGCACACGTACAGCTCGACGATGATCTCGGCCTTCTTGATCCAGCAAGAGAGACGGAGAGGTAGAAGAGTTCACCGGCAGCGTGACGGCGCTCCGGAGGTTGGTGATGACCTTGTCTCAGCAGGGCTCCGCCCGAGCTCCGCCCAAGCTCCGCAGAAACGCGATCTAGAGGAAGAACCGTGGAGGTATGTAGTCGGGCTGCCGTGGAAAAGTCGTCTCAAATCAGCCCTAAAACCTCCGTATATATAGGTGGGAGAGAGGGGACCTTGCCTTGGGGCTCAAGGAGCCCCAAGGGGGTCGACCGAGCCAAGGGGGGAAGGTCTCCCCCCCAAACCGAGTTGGACTTGGTTTGGTGGGTGGGAGTCCTTCCTTCCCTTCCCACCTCCTCTTTTTTTCTTTCTCTTTGATTTTTCTTTCTAATGCGCATAGGGCCCTTTTGGGCTGTCCCACCAGCCAACTAAGAGCTGGTGCGCCACCCTCAAGGCCTATGGGCTTCCCCGGGGTGGGTTGCCCCCCCCCCCCCCCGGTGAACTCCCGGAACCCATTCGTCATTCCCGGTACATTCCCGGTAACTCCGAAAACCTTCCGGTAATCAAATGAGGTCATCCTATATATCAATCTTCATTTCTAGACCATTCTAGAAACCCTCGTGACGTCCGTGATCTCATCCGGGACTCCAACAACATTCGGTAACCAACCATATAACTCAAATACGCATAAAACAACGTCGAACCTTAAGTGTGCAGACCCTGCGGGTTCGAGAACTATGTAGAAATGACCCGAGAGACTCCTCGGTCAATATCCAATAGCGGGACCTGGATGCCCATATTGGATCCTACATATTCTACGAAGAACTTATCGTTTGAACCTTAGTGCCAAGGATTCATATAATCTCGTATGTCATTCCCTTTGTCCTTCGGTATGTTACTTGCCCGAGATTCGATCGTCAATATCCGCATACCTATTTCGATCTCGTTTACCGTCAAGTCTCTTTACTCGTTCCGTAATACAAGATCCCGCAACTTACACTAAGTTACATTGCTTGCAAGGCTTGTGTGTGATGTTGTATTACCGAGTGGGCCCCGAGATACCTCTCCGTCACACGGAGTGACAAATCCCAGTCTTGATTCATACTAACTCAACGAACACCTTCGGAGATACCTGTAGAGCATCTTTATAGTCACCCAGTTACGTTGCGACGTTTGATACACACAAAGTATTCCTCCGGTGTTAGTGAGTTATATGATCTCATGGTCATAGGAACAAATACTTGACACGCAGAAAACAGTAGCAACAAAATGACATGATCAACATGCTACGTCTATTAGTTTGGGTCTAGTCCATCACGTGATTCTCCTAATGACGTGATCCAGTTATCAAGCAACAACACCTTGTTCATAATCAGAAGACACTGACTATCTTTGATCAACTCGCTAGCCAACTGGAGGCTTGCTAGGGACAGTGTTTTGTCTATGTATCCACACATGTAAATGAGTCTTCATTCAATACAATTATAGCATGGATAATAAACGATTATCTTGATACAGGAATTATAATAATAACTATATGTATTATTGCCTCTAGGGCATAATTCCAACAGTCTCCCACTTGCACTAGAGTCAATAATCTAGCCCTCACATCATCATGCGAATTACATTGTAATAAATCTAACACCCATACAGTTCTGGTGTTGATCATGCTTTGGCCGTGGAAGAGGTTTAGTCAGCGGGTCTGCTACATTCACATCTGTGTGCACTTTGCATATATTTACGTCCTCTCCTCGACGTAGTCGCGGATGAGGTTGAAGCGTCGTTTGATGTGTCTGGACTTCTTGTGAAACTGTGGTTCCTTTGCTAAGGCAATGGCACCCGTGTTGTCACAGAACAAGGTTATTGGATTCAGTGCGCTTGGCACCACTCCAAGATCCGTCATGAACTGCTTCATCCAGACACCCTCCTTAGCCGCCTCCGAGGCAGCCATGTACTCCGCTTCACATGTAGAATCTGCTATGACGCTTTGCTTGGAACTGCACCAGCTCATCGCACCCCCATTAAGAATAAATATGTATCTGGTTTGCGACTTAGAGTCGTCCGGATCTGTGTCAAAGCTTGCATCGACGTAACCTTTTACGGCGAGCTCTTCGTCACCTCCATACACGAGAAACATCTCCTTAGTCCTTTTCAGGTACTTCGGGATATTCTTGACCGCTGTCCAGTGATCCACTCCTGGATTACTCTGGAACCTACCTACCATACTTATGGCCAGGCTAACGTCCGGTCTAGTGCACAGCATTGCATACATGATAGAACCTATGGCTGAAGCATAGGGGACGGAGCGCATATGCTCTCTATCATCATCAGTTGCTGGGCACTGAGTCTTACTCAATCTCGTACCTTGCAAAACTGGCAAGAACCCCTTCTTGGACTGTTCCATTTTGAACCTCTTCAAAACTTTATCAAGGTATGTGCTTTGCGAAAGTCCTATCAGACGTTTTGATCTATCCCTATAGATCTTAATGCCTAGAATGTAAGCAGCTTCTCCTGGGTCCTTCATAGAGAAACTTTTATTCAAGTAATCCTTTATGCTCTCCAAAAACTCTACGTTGTTTCCAACCAGCAATATGTCATCCACATATAATATTAGAAACGCCACAGAGCTCCCACTCACTTTCTTGTAAATACAAGATTCTCCAACCACTTGTATAAACCCAAATGCTTTGATCACCTCATCAAAGCGTTTGTTCCAACTCCGAGATGCTTGCACCAGTCCATAAATGGATCGCTGGAGCTTGCTCACCTTGTTAGAATTCTTAGGATCGACAAAACCTTCGGGTTGCATCATATACAATTCTTCCTTAAGGAAACCGTTAAGGAACGCCGTTTTGACATCCATCTGCCAGATTTCATAATCTAAAAATGCAGCTAATGCTAACATGATTCTGACGGACTTAAGCATCGCTACGGGTGAAAATGTCTCATCGTAGTCAACTCCTTGAACTTGTGAAAAACCCTTTGCCACAAGTCGAGCTTTATAAACGGTCACATTGCCGTCAGCGTCCGTCTTCCTCTTAAAGATCCATTTGTTCTGAATAGCCTTGCGGCCCTCAGGCAGTACCTCCAAAGTCCACACTTTGTTCTCATACATGGATCCTATCTCGGACTTCATGGCTTCTAGCCATTCGTTGGAATCTGGGCCCACCATTGCTTCTTCATAATTTGCAGGTTCATTGTTGTCCAACAACATGATTGATAAGACGGGATTACCGTACCACTCTGGAGCAGCACGTGGTCTCGTCGACCTGCGTGGTTCGACAGAAACTTGAACCGGAGTTTCATGATCATCATCATTAACTTCCTCCTCAACCGGCGTCGCAACGACACAGGTTTCCCCTTGCCCTGCGCCACCATCCAGAGGGATGAGAGGTTCGACAACCTCGTCAAGTTCTATCTTCCTCCCACTCAATTCTCTCGAGAGAAACTCCTTCTCGAGAAAAGCTCCGTTTTTAGCAACAAACACTTTGCCCTTAGATTTGAGATAGAAGGTGTACCCAACTGTCTCCTTTGGGTAACCTATGAAGACGCATTATTCCGCTTTGGGTTCCAGTTTTTCAGGCTGAAGCTTTTTGACATAAGCATCACATCCCCAAACTTTAAGAAACGACAACTTTGGCCTTTTGTCATACCATAGTTCATATGGCGTCGTCTCAACGGATTTTGATGGTGCCCTATTTAAAGTGAATGCGGTTGTTTCTAATGCATAACCCCAAAACGATAACGGCAAATCGGTAAGAGACATCATAGATCGCACCATCTCTAATAAAGTACGATTACGACGTTCGGACACACCATTACGCTGTGGTGTTCCAGGCGGTGTTAACTGTGAAACAATTCCACATTGTCTTAAGTGAGCACCAAACTCGAAACTCAGATATTCACCCCCCACGATCAGACCGTAGGAACTTGATCTTCTTGGTACGATGATTTTCAACTTCACTCTGAAATTGCTTGAACTTTTCAAATGTTTCAGACTTGTGCTTCATCAAGTAGACATAACCATATCTACTCAAATCGTCAGTGAAGGTGAGAAAATAATGATATCCGCGGCGTGCCTCCACGCTCATCGGACCACACACATCGGTATGTATGATTTCCAATAAGTCACTTGCACGCTCCATTGTTTCGGAGAACGGAGTCTTAGTCATCTTGCCCATGAGGCATGGTTCGCACGTGTCAAGTGAATCAAAGTCAAGTGACTCCAAAAGTCCATCAGCATGGAGTTTCTTCATGCGCTTTACACCAATATGACCTAAGCGGCAGTGCCACAAAAATATGGCGCTATCATTGTTAACTCTAACTCTTTTGGTCTCAATGTTATGTATGTGTGTATCACTATCAAGATTCAATATGAACAATCCTCTCACATTGGGTGCATGACCATAAAAGATGTTACTCATAGAAATAGAACAACCATTATTCTCTGACTTAAAAGAGTAACCGTCTTGCAATAAACAAGATCCAGATATAATGTTCATGCTCAACGCAGGCACTAAATAACAATGATTTAAGTTCATAACTAATCCTGATGGTAACTGAAGTGAAACTGTGCCGACGGCGATTGCATCAACCTTGGAACCATTTCCTACGCGCATCGTCACTTCATCTTTCGCCAGCCTTCGTCTATTCCGCAGTTCCTGTTTCGAGTTGCAAATATGAGCAATAGAACCGGTATCGAATTCCGAGGCACTACTACGAGAGCCGGTTAAGTACACATCAATAACATGTATATCAAATATACCTGATTTTTCTTTGGCCGCCTTCTTATCTGCCAGATACTTGGGGCAATTGCGCTTCCAGTGACCCATACCCTTGCAATAGTAACACTCCGTTTCAGGCTTAGGTCCAGCTTTGGGTTTCTTCGTCGGATTGGCAACAGGCTTGCCGCTCTTCTTTGAATTACCCTTCTTGCCTTTGCCGTTTCTCTTGAAACTAGTGGTCTTATTCACCATCAACACTTGATGCTCTTTACGGAGTTCAGACTCTGCGACTTTCAGCATCGCAAACAACTCGCCGGGAGACTTGTTCATCCCTTGCATGTTGTAGTTCAACACAAAGCCTTTATAGCTTGGCGGCAGTGATTGAAGGATTCTGTCAGTGATAGCCTCTTGCGGGAGTTCAATCCCCAGCTCAGCTAGACGGTTTGAGTACCCAGACATTTTGAGCACATGTTCACTGACAGACGAGTTCTCCTCCATCTTGCAAGCATAGAATTTATCGGAGGTCTCATACCTCTCGATCCGGGCGTTCTTCTGAAAGATAAACTTCAACTCTTGGAACATCTCAAATGCTCCATGACGCTCAAAGCGACGTTGAAGTCCCGGTTCTAAGCCATACAAGACTGCACATTGAACTAATGAGTAGTCCTCCTTACGTGCTAACCAAGCGTTCTTAACATCCTGATCAGCCGTAGCGGGTGGTTCATCTCCTAGCGCAGCATTAAGGACATAATCCTTCTTCCCAGCTTGTAAGATTAGCTTAAGATTACGAGCCCAGTCTACAAAGTTGCTTCCATCATCTTTCAACTTAGCTTTCTCTAGGAACGTATTAAAATTCAGGGTGACTGTCGCGTGAGCCATGATCTACAACACAAATATATTCAAAGTGGACTTAGACTATGTTCAAGATAATTAGAGTTTAACTTAATCAAATTATTCGCTAAACTCCCACTCAAAAAGTACATCTCTCTAGTCATTTGAGTGGTTCATGATCCACTTACACTAGCTCAAGTCCGATCATCACGTGAGTTGAGTATAGTTTCATTGGTAAGCATCCCTATGCTAATCATATCATCTATATGATTCATGATCGACCTTTCGGTCTCATGTGTTCTGAGGCCATGTCTGCACATGCTAGGCTCGTCAAGCTTAACCCGAGTGTTCCGCGTGCGCAACTGTTTTGCACCCGTTGTATGTGAACGTTGAGTCTATCACACCCGATCATCACGTGGTGTCTCGAAACGATGAACTGTAGCAACGGTGCACAGTCGGGGAGAACACAATTTCGTCTTGAAATTTTAGTGAGAGATCACCTCATAATGCTACCGTCGCTCTAAGCAAAATAAGGTGCATAAAAGGATTAACATCACATGCAATTCATAAGTGACATGATATGGCCATCATCACGTGCTTCTTGATCTCCATCACCAAAGCACCGGTACAATCTTCTTGTCACTGGCGCCACACCATGATCTCCATCAACGTGCCGCCATCGGGGTTGTCGTGCTACTCATGCTATTACTACTAAAGCTACATCCTAGCAAAATAGTAAACGCATCTGCAAGCACAAACATTAGTATAAAGACAACCCTATGGCTCCTGCCGGTTGCCGTACCATCGACGTGCAAGTCGATATTATCTATTACAACATGATCATCTCATACATCCAATATATCACATCACATCGTTGGCCATATCACATCACAAGCATACCCTGCAAAAACAAGTTAGACGTCCTCGAATTTTGTTGTTGCATGTTTTACGTGGTGACCATGGGTATCTAGTAGGATCGCATCTTACTTACGCAAACACCAAAACGGAGATATATGAGTTGCTATTTAACCTCATCCAAGGACCTCCTCGGTCAAATCCGATTCAACTAAAGTTGGAGAAACCGACACTTGCCAGTCATCTTTGAGCAACGGGGTTACTCGTAGCGATGAAATCAGTCTCTCGTAAGCGTACGAGTAATGTCGGTCCAAGCCGCTTCAATCCAACAATACCGGGAATCAAGAAAAGACTAAGGAGGGCAGAAAAACGCACATCACCGCCAACAAAAACTTTTGTGTTCTACTCGAGAAGACATCTACGCATGAACCTAGCTCTGATACCACTGTTGGAGAACGTCGCATGGGAAACAAAAAATTTCCTACGCGCATGAAGACCTATCATGGTGATGTTCATCTACGAGAGGGGATGAGTGATCTACGTACCCTTGTTGACCGTACTGCAGAAGCGTTAGTGAATGCGGTTGATGTAGTGGAACGTCCTCACGTCCCTCGATCCGCCCCGTGAACAATCCCGCGATCAGTCCCACGATCTAGTACCGAACGGAGGGCACCTCCGCGTTCAGCACACGTACAGCTCGACGATGATCTCTGCCTTCTTGATCCAGCAAGAGAGACGGAGAGGTAGAAGAGTTCTCCGGCAGCGTGACAACGCTCCGGAGGTTGGTGATGACCTTGTGTCAGCAGGGCTCCGCCCGAGCTCCGCAGAAACGCGATCTAGAGGAAAAACCGTGGAGGTATGTGCTCGGGCTGCCGTGGAAAAGTCGTCTCAAATCAGCCCTAAAACCTCCGTATATATAGGTGGGAGAGAGGGGACCTTGCCTTGGGGCTCAAGGAGCCCCAAGGGGGTCGGCCGAGCCAAAGGGGGAAGGTCTCCCCCCCCAAACCGAGTTGGACTTGGTTTGGTGGGTGGGAGTCCTTCCTTCCATTCCCACCTCCTCTTTTTTTCTTTCTCTTTGATTTTTCTTTCTAATGTGCATAGGGCCCTTTTGGGTTGTCCCACCAGCCCACTAAGGGCTAGTGCGCCACCCTCAAGGCCTATGGGCTTCCCCGGGGTGGGTTGCCCCCCCCCTCGGTGAACTCCCGGAACCCATTCGTCATTCCCGGTACATTCCCGGTAACTCCGAAAACCTTTCGGTAATCAAATGAGGTCATCCTATATATCAATCTTCATTTCCGGACCATTCCGGAAACCCTCGTGACGTCCGTGATCTCATCCGGGACTCCGAACAACATTCGGTAACCAACCATATAACTCAAATACGCATAAAACAACGTCGAACCTTAAGTGTGCAGACCCTGCGGGTTCGAGAACTATGTAGACATGACCCGAGAGACTCCTCGGTCAATATCCAATAGCGGGACCTGGATGCCCATATTGGATCCTACATATTCTACGAAGAACTTATCGTTTGAACCTTAGTGCCAAGGATTCATATAATCTCGTATGTCATTCCCTTTGTCCTTCGGTATGTTACTTGCCCGAGATTCGATCGTCAATATCCGCATACCTATTTCGATCTCGTTTACCGTCAAGTCTCTTTACTCGTTCCGTAATACAAGATCCCGCAACTTACACTAAGTTACATTGCTTGCAAGGCTTGTGGGTGATGTTGTATTACCGAGTGGGCCCCGAGATACCTCTCCGTGACACGGAGTGACAAATCCCAGTCTTGATTCATACTAACTCAACGAACACCTTCAAGATACCTGTAGAGCATCTTTATAGTCACCCAGTTAAGTTGCGACGTTTGATACACACAAAGTATTCCTCCGGTGTTAGTGAGTTATATGATCTCATGGTCATAGGAACAAATACTTGACACGCAGAAAACAGTAGCAACAAAATGACACGATCAACATGCTACGTCTATTAGTTTGGGTCTAGTCCATCACGTGATTCTCCTAATGACGTGATCCAGTTATCAAGCAACAACACCTTGTTCATAATCAGAAGACACTGACTATCTTTGATCAACTGGCTAGCCAACTAGAGGCTTGCTAGGGACAGTGTTTTGTCTATGTATCCACACATGTAAATGAGTCTTCATTCAATACAATTATAGCATGGATAATAAACGATTATCTTGATACAGGAATTATAATAATAACTATATGTATTATTGCCTCTAGGGCATAATTCCAACAGGAACTGGCAGTCGACCTGGTTCTACTGCCAGGACATAGCTTGTCTGAATGCCGCGACTGGGTTGCCGCCCTTTAGCCTAGACCGTCCGGCCCCTCCCAGGCAGCTTGCGCTCTCAAAGTTGGAAAAGATCCAGATCCAACCTCTGGTCGACGCGCTGATAGCTGTCGTCCGCAAGGGAGTCACCGGCACAGATTTGCTGGAGACTTTTCTGGGTCGGCGCATCCAGCCGCTGCAAGCCCGACACCACGCCATGTGGCACTATGTGGGGCCCGAGGATTCCACTTGGACTCATCCAGAGTGCGTGACCAGGGAGACCGTGACAGCGTGGGTCCGCGGCATTACAGGCGCATGTGACAACCCCCAAGGAGCCCGGCGAGTGAGGCCCTTCTGCGGCGACAATCCTCCTCCGAATGAGGTGAGTGCATCTTGTCGAGTGCCTTCAATCTTCTTAGGTCTATCGCTTTTCTTGTGTCTCCGCCTGGTGTCTGACATTGTCGACTGTATTTTGTGCAGGAGTGGACCAACTGGCACTCTCCCGTCTCGAACGGGAATCCCGCTGAGGAAGAGGAGGGCAGCCAGGAGGGCAGCGTGGATAGCGTCGAGTACGTCTCCGAAAGTGGGGAGGAGGGCAGCCAGGAGGAGGAGTCTGGAGAGGAGGAGGGTGAGGTTGGGGAGCAGAGCTCGCCACCTCCACCATCAGAGCCTCGAACTAAGCGCAGTCACGAACACGCGGCTCCGCCGGCTCCTCCAGCAGCTCCGAGTGCTCCGCCTGCTTCTCCCGTGGTGCCGAATGCTCCGCCAGCTCCTCCCATGGCTCCGAGTGCTCGGAGCATGAAGAGGACCAGGGACGCTGCTGCCGAGCCCACGGACCAACCTTCCAAGGTGGCCAAACCGAGTGGGTCCAAGCCTCGGAAAGCTTTGCCTTGGATGAGGATCGCTGTTCCAGTTGCCTCAGCGTAAGTGTCTTGTTCTCCCATCTTCTTTCAGTATTTGATTGAACTCATGCTTATCGGTCGAGTGGATTTTACTCGACAGAGCTGCTACCTCCGCCACCTCTCTGCCGCGCCAGGACGATGATCCCATGGATATGAATAACGCTGCCACATCCCAGCAAGGTACGTTGTGACGACTCCGAGAGTTTGCATTACTGTTTCGCGAGTGCTGCCTTTAATCTTGCCCTTTTTCTGTAACCTCATGTTGTTCAGTCGGGCTTCCTTCGGAGGTGATTCATCTAGAGGAGGATGACAAAGGGGATCAGGGCCAACTTTGGCGCCTGTCCTTGAGGTTGTTCCATCTGTTGCTGCTCCCACCACGGACGCGCCGCCGACCGACACGATGTCGTCGACTGAGGTGGTGCCCCTCGCGACGGAACCAACTGGAGCGGGACTTGGGATGACCAAGGAGTCTTCTGTCGTGCCAGGTCTGTCGACCGTCCAGTACGACGCCCGACACCTTCCGGAAGACCAAGTGTGTGACAGCCCGTTGCCGACGTTCCAGAAGATTCTCCCTTCTTTTCCGCTTTCGTCATGTGTTTCGTTTTATTCGTTGCATCGTCATGTAGTTGCATCATCGCATCATGCATGGCATCATGTCATCTGTGTTTTATCGGTGTTGCTTGTGGCTTCGTGTTGTTGGGTGTTAGTGTTTCGTGAGTGGCGTCGTTTGTTGGCGCGATGAGAGAGGGAGCGTGAGACCCACCGCTAAACCCCGTTGCACCGCCGACCTAAACCTTCTCCCCTCCTCTCCCCTCCTAAGTTGTTTTGTGGTTTTGCTAAAGATTTCTAACTTTACCCCTCTTCCAAAATATTCATCTTCTTTCAAAAGTCCTTTTATTAAATGTAGGGGCAACCCTTAGGTTTTATTTTAACTCTCCGTTTGTTTTATTTTAAAACCCTCCCATTTTATTTTCTCTTTTAAAAGGCTTTTATTTATTCTTTGAATAAAGCGGTTTTAATTAATCCTTTAAAAGGGGTTATTTTATTTTTCTTGTTAAAAGAGTTTTAATGTAATTCTTCAAAAGGGTGTTGATTTTAATTCTTTTAAAAAGGGTTTTGGTTTTTTTTAATTCTTTTAAGAAGGGTTTTATTTTAAATCTTAAAAGGGTTTCATCTTATTTGTTTAAGAAAAAGCCCAAACTATTTATAGTTGGGGTTTGTTTTTAAAGGGGTAAAAGACACTATTTTTAGTTTGTTTTTATTTTGTTGGAAAAGACCTTTGTTATTGACAGATTTCTGTTTCAAGGGTTTTTTTTCAAAAGGAAAAAAAACCAAAGTGCATCAGGGGGAGGGAGCCCAGCCCAGCCGGCCAGGCCCAAGCCTCCTCCTTGACCTAGCGCCGTCCCCATCCCCTCGTGGCTCCCGTCCCAGCGCCATCTTCTCCCTGGCCTCTCCCCAACTCCTGCGCGTGCAGTGGACGCCGCCTCCCTGCCTCCCTCGCCCCGCCGCGCTCAGTCCCTCCCTTGGCCGTGGTGCCGCCGCCACCGCCCGGTGCCCTGCACCTCCCCGGCGGCCTCCTTCCCCGTCGGTTCTCTCCCCTCCTTGCGCAGCCTCCCCAGCCCGAGCTGCTCCACCCCGCGCTGGTGCCACCCAGGTCGCCGTGCCCGTGCCCGAGCTGGCCTCCGGTCGCCGCGCGAGGGACCTCGACCTCGACCTCGACCTCGTCCGGCCCTCGTCTCGCAGTTGCTCCGCCAACAGCCGTCTCCCCGTCGCCGTCTCCCACGTGAGCCCTATCAGCACCCGCCGCCGCAGCCTCCCCGCATGGGAGCTCGCCGGCCCCGAGCTGCGGCAGCTCCGCTGCCGGAGCTGTGCTAGCGCCAAGCTCGCCTCCCTCGGCCCGGGTCGCCTCCATGCTCTCTGCCATGGCCTACCTTGTCCGTCCCCGCGCGCCAAGATCCCGGACGGCTTTAGGATCCCCGCGCGCCGCCGCCTCTGGCCTCCGGTGGTCGCCGCCCTCGCCTGCGGACCTGCGCCGCCCCGTGGAGCCGCCTCCAACTCCCGGCCGGCCCGAGGTCCCGCCGGCGCCGTTCTGCCTGCTGCTGTTTCTGTCCCTGTTGGTGTAGTTGCTGTTTTGTCCTGCTGCGCCACTCCCGCTGCTGCAGTTTGCTGTTGCTCCGTGTTGCCGAGATGTTGTTGCTTGCCGTGCTGCGCGCTGTAGTTGCTGGTTGCTGCTGCCGTTAGCCGCTGATGTGTTTTGCTGTTGCCGGCCGATGCATGTTGCTGATGCGTTTGCCTGCTGTAGCTGCTGTTGTGGCTCGCCTCCGCTGCTTGCCGTATTGCTAGTTGTTGTCTATTTTGCTGCTAGCCGAGGCTAGATGATGCTAGCTTGCTTGTTGCCGACTTCTGCTGTAGTAAGCAAGGTAGTTGATAGTTGCTAGCTGCAGTTGTTGCTTGCTGCTGCTTGCTTGCGTAGCTAGTTGCTAGCCGTTTGCTGCTAGGCTAGTAGCTGCTGCTGTCGATGCTTGCTAGTAGATGTTGCCTGCTAGTGCTAGTGCCGCCTTGATGATGCATTTGCTGTGGTGCCGCATGCGTCGCCGCGTGCGTCGTTCCCCTTCCCATGGAACCGACGAGATCGCCGAGTACCACGACGCCCCGACGACCCCGGACATCCACGGATTCGTGAACGTCTACCGACGCTGAAGACCATCTGCCGACGCCGAGAGTACGACTACCGTCGACGAGACCGTGTACCACTACTTCAACTACCGGCGCGTGTACGACTACTTCCACGACGACCACGACGTCCGCTTCGACCGAACCCCTCCGATTCGCACGTGTCGAAGGTATACCGATGGGACATGTCGTGTACCGTGTGCTGGTGATGTACGGATGGGTGTGTTGTACAAGTTGATTGCATGTATGCACCGTATTTATGCACCGTTTGTTTGCACCGTTTATTTGCCGTGCACGTCGTCTTCCTTTTCGTCGAGCCATCGACACATGTGAACCCGAGATACGGGGTCACCCCATCTTTATTTACCGTCCCCGCACGCGCTCCCTATTCGTTGTCACCGATATCTCGTTGAGTATCGGGATAGGAACGTTGCCGGGGCATCGTTTCCGATTCGCCGCCTTGTTTTCCTCTCGCTCGCCATGACAACACCATGCTTATTTCCTCCTTGTCGTGATGTTTGAACCCGCATGCATAACGCATTCATGGCATATATATTTTGTGTTGCTTGTTCTTGTGCCGTAGCTCCGTTCAAAGTCCGACGTGCTGTCGACTAGGTTGTCATGTAGGTTCATCGCTCACCCCTTGCCATGTTAACAACATTTAATATTGCCGTGATAATTAACGGGAGTTAATTAAATATTTAGACGTGGAGTTTCGTCGATATGCAACCCGTTGCATATCGAGCTTCATTTAATGTGTAGTGTATGTGTGAGGTGTTTTGCCGTGCCATCCCGTGCATCGATGACCTGTTCATGCATCATATTAGGGTTGCATCATATCTTGCTTTGTGGTGGTGAATACTCGTGTTGATGTTTGTTTCCGGTTTCCTCCGTCTCGATAGAGTTCCGCAAGCATGTCAGAATGTGAGGACCGTTCGACTACGTCGGTTCGCTGACTTCACCGAGTTGTTCTTCTTCCAAGCGGGATCTCAGGCAAGATGACCATTTCCCCAGATACCATTACTATCATTGCCATGCTAGTTTTATCGCTTCTATCGTTTATGTCTCGTTGCCTACCACATGTTAAATACCAGTCTCTCAACAATGCCATGAAACCTTCAACCTGTTCAACCTAGCAAACCATTGAATGGCTATGTTACAGCTTGCTTAACCCTGTGTTAGCGTTGTTAGTTGCAGGTGCAGTTGCTTCCATGCAAATCATGGGTTCCTTGTTATATCACCATATTAATGCTATTTAATTTAATGCACCTATATACTTGGTAAAAGGTGGAAGGCTCGGCCTTTCTAGCCTGGTGTTTTGTTCCACCTTTGCCCCCTTAGTTTCCGGCTACTGGTGTTATGTTCCATAAATGAGCGCTCCTAACACGATCGGGGTTGTTATGGGGACCCCCTTGATAATTCGTTTTAGATTAAAGCTGGTCTGGCAAGGCCCAACTTTGGTACTACATTCGCCTAATAACTAATGAACTGCATAGGGAGTAATTAACCCGAGGAAATTTAATCAACCCCCGGGCCAGTGCTCTTCATGAGTGTTGGCCCCACCTGAGCGATGTCCGGCGCCCCTCTGGTCACCCGGAGGTTTAGCGATCCCGACGTCTAGCTCATCCGCCGTGTCCTGAGAACGAGGTACGCGACTCCTATCGGGATCGTCGACACGTCGGGCGGCCTTGCTGGATTAGTTTTACCTTTGACGAGATATCTTGTGCATCGGGATTCCGGTGATGCTTTGGGTAATCTCAGAGTTGAGGTTTTCCACTAGGGAATCCGACGAGATCGCGAGCTTCGTGATTGAGGATTTCTATGCGGCTTGTGGTAATTTGTGATGGACTAGTTGGAGCACCCCTGCAGGGTTAAATCTTTCAGAAAGCCGTGCCCGCGGTTATGTGGCAACGTGGATACTTTGTTTAACACTGGTGATAGATAACTTGAAGTTAACTTAATTAAAACATGCCAACTGTGTGCGTAACCGTGACTGTCTCTTTTGTGAGTTCTTTCTCCGATCGAGGACACGGTGGGGTTATGTCTGACGTAGGTAGGTGTTCAGGATCATTCATTTGATCATCAGTAGTTCACGCCCGTTACGCGTAGATCTTCCCCCTCTTATTTCTGGTATTCGTAAGTTTAGCCACCAAATATATGCTTAGCCGCTGCTGCAACCTCACCACTTAACCATACCTCACCCATTAAGCTTTGCTAGTCTTGATACCTTTGGAAATGAGATTGCTGAGTCCCCTGTGGCTCACAGATTACTACAACACCAGTTGAGGTACAGGTAAATATTACTTGACGCGAGCGCGTTGATTGTTCATTTGGAGTTGCTTCTTCTTCTTCTTCTTCATCGATCTAGGATGGGTTCCAGGCCGGCAGCCTGGGATAGCAAGGATGGACGTCATTCTTCTTTTGTCGTTTGTTTTCGTCCGTAGTCGGACCCTGCTCTTACTCTTGATGATTATGTAATGTACTGATGTGACTCTGATGTAGCTTGTGGCGAGTGTAAGCCAACTCTGAATATATATCTCTTCTTTTCAGTACATGTACTTGTAACGATATCCATTCTTGCGACACGACGAGATGCGCTTCTATCCCTGACGAGGCCTTCGTGCCAAATTGAGGATAGGGACGCATCTTGGGCGTGACAAAGTGGGAGCCGCCAAGGAGGCCATGGTGCAAGTGGAGTTGATGGTGGGTGATGCCAAGGGAGCGTACGACTCCATCGCGTCTTTGTACAAGAGAAGCTTGGAGCTCCAGGACGATATCCGAGTAAGTGCGCTAGTAAGTGTTTACTTTCCTCTTGTAACCCACTGGGGGTTTAAGTGATATACTCGGATACAGTAGGATTATTTTGCAGTGGGTTCACTCCGAGTGAACCCAGTGGGTGTAGTCCCCGAGACTTCTGTCGAGTGCTTGCACCGGCAGTTGTCTTTATATGCATTTTCAGTTATCTGAGCAGATCAGAGCTGGTCTGCCCGAATATTACCAGTGGGGGCACTCGGAGTGCATCCAGTGGATGTAGTCCCCGAGAGTAGTGTTAGTCAGGTCGGGTAATAGCATTCTCGTAGATTCGTCTGTTTGTCATGTAGCTCAACAGGGCGTGCCTGTTCGAGCTTCATGCCACTTGGGTCACTCTTAGTGAACCCACTGGGTGTAGTCCCTGAGACCGCTGTCGAGTGCTTGCATCGGCAGGGGTCTGAAGAACTTTGAGCTTTGTTTGTTTTCCTTGTTGAATGTGTCTGAGCTTCCCTTTGCACTGATTTGGCAGAAGACTTGCGAAATGGGATCCGCGTACAATACTCTAAAGGCTGAAAAGGTTCAGCTTGCTTCGGAATTGGAGGTGGCTGTGAATGACTTGGCTGGTGTGAAGGGGGCTCTTGCTGACCGAGAGAAGTCTTTGGAGGAGTCCCGGGAGACCAACAAGGCATTGGTGGCCGAAATTGAGAAAATGGGCAAGCAAAGAACTGAACTAATGGGTCAGATGAAGGTGATGAACCGTCAATGCATTTCGCAGGAGAAGTATGTCAATGACTGGGCAAGGAAGATGATTGCACTGCTCGGTGGTAAGCTTTTTGCCGAGTGCTTCTTGACTTTGTAATTAATTCTGCGCTTACTATCTGCTCTTCTTTTCTTTGCAGATTTTTTTTCTGGACGCTGAGGCTGAAGCAGCCGACATTGAACGGTCGGTTGTTCCGAACGTTCCACTCGGCGATGAAGCCAATCGGGACATGCTCCGAGCACATATTCGCCTTGGCAGAGTGGGACCTTTCATCGGCCGTCTGAGAGAAGTCATCGGCTGGATCGACAAGGAGCTGTGGCCCAAAGACGATTCCCGGCAGGAAATAGAAGGGTTGATGACTCGGCTGGAGGACGTCTCGAACAGAGTGCAAGCATGGAAGAAGTCTGCCGCTTGTTGTGGTGCGGACGTGGTGCTATCGCTGGTCCGAGTGCACTACAAGGAAGCTCGCGAAGAAAAGCTGAAGGCGTTGCAGGTCGCCAACACCAAGAAGCTTCGATTCGAAGATTTCATGGAGACCTTCCTCGAGACAGCCACTCGTATCGCGGACGGGATCGACCTTGAGATCTTTGTGGAGCCTGCCAGTCCCGGTGTCAGTCCTGATGATGCTTGAAAAACTTTACCTCGGTATGCCGAGTGGTATCTGTATCAAACTTGGGCCACTGTTGTTGGCCGTCACATTCGTGGTTCGGTGTGGATAAGCTTGATCCACACCGAGCCGACTATCGTAGATCCAACTTTGAATTCGAATCGAATATTTTGCTCTTGTTTCGCCAAGTTTATTTTCTGACATGATTTTGGCTCGTGGTTTTTGTTTGGCGTTTCTTGGTGAAGCCAATGGCAAACATGCGGAGCATGTAATTGTCAGTTGTCTTCACATCCACATGAGCCTCAATGAGGGTCTGCTAAGCCTCCGAGTGGATCTCGAGGATACACTCGAAGGAAGCTTTTTACTTAGGCGATTCTCGGTCGCAGCTAAGTCCCCAAGTGCGGCATCTCGTGCGCACTCGGAGTGAGTTGATACTCATGTAGTTGTCAGTTGTCTTCACATCCACATGAGCCTTAATGAGGGTCTGCTAAGCCTCCGAGTGGATCTAGAGGATACACTCGAAGGAAGCTTTTTACTTAGGCGATTCTGGATCGCAACTAAGTCCCCGAGTGCGGCATCTCATGCGCACTCAGAGTGAGTTGATACTCATGTAGTTGTCAGTTGTCTTCACATCCACATGAGCCTCAATGAGGGTCTCTTAAGCCTCCGAGTGGATCTCGAGGATACACTCGAAGGAAGCTTTTTACTTAGGTGATTCTGGATCACAGCTAAGTCCCTGATTGCGGCATCTCGTGCACACTCGGAGTGAGTTTTGTACTTAGGCGATTCTGAATCGTAGCTAAGTCCCCGAGTGCGGCTTTTGGTGCGCACTTGGAGCGAGTTTTGTACTTAGGCAATTCTGAATCGCAGCTAAGTCCCCGAGTGCGACTTTTAGTGCACACTCGGAGAGAGTTTTTTACTTAGGCGACTCTGGGTCGCAGCTAAGTCCCCGAGTGCGGCTGTTAGCGCACACTCGGAGAGAGTTTTTTACTTAGGCGACTCTGGGTCGCAGCTAAGTTCCCGAGTGCGGCTGTTAGCGCACACTCAGAGAGAGTTTTTTACTTAGGCGACTCTGGGTCGCAGCTAAGTCCCCGAGTGCGGCTGTTAGCGCACACTCGGAGAGAGTTTTTTACTTAGGCGACTCTGGGTCGCAGCTATGTCCCCGACTGCGGCTGTTAGCGCACACTCGGAGAGAATTTTTTACTTAGGCGACTCTAGGTCGCAGCTAAGTCCCCGAGTGCGGCTGTTAGCGCACACTCGGAGAAAGTTTTTTACTTAGGCGACTCTGGGTCGCAGCTAAGTCCCCGAGTGCGACTTTTAGTGCACACTCGGAGAGAGTTTGTACTTAGGCGATTCTGGATCGCAGCTAAGTCCCCGAGTGCGACTTTTAGTGCACACTCGGAGAGAGTTTTTTACTTAGGCGACTCTGGGTCACAGCTAAGTCCCCGAGTGCGACTTTTAGTGCACACTCGGAGAGAGTTTGTACTTAGGCGATTCTCGATCGCAGTTAAGTCCCCGAGTGCGACTTTTAGTGCACACTCGGAGAGAGTTTTTTACTTAGGCGACTCTGGGTCGCAGCTAAGTCCCCGAGTGCGGCTGTTAGCGCACACTCAGAGAGAGTTTTCTAGACCGGAGTCTGCAAAAGCGGAAGAATTTTGGACCTGCAAAAAATCAGTCTGCTTTGTATTACTTCAATGGTACTTGTTCTTTACATTGCCTCCGTCAGCGGTCACATGTAGAAGCGCTTCAGGAGATCTCCGTTCCATGCTTGCGGCTCGTCTGTTTCCCTGTCGAGGTTGTAGAGTTGATATGCTCCGTTGTTCAGCACCTTAGAGATGATGAAGGGTCCTTCCCAGGCGGGAGCCAACTTGTGAGTCCTCTGGTGGTCCACTCGGAGCACCAGGTCACCTGCTTGGAATGTGCGACTCCTGACGTGCCGCGCGTGAAAACGCCACAGATCTTGTTGATAAATTGTTGAGCGAGTCAGTGCCATCTCGCGCTCTTCTTCTAGTAGATCCACTCCGTCTTGCCTGGCCTGCTCCGCTTCGGCTTCAGAGAAGAGTTCGACTCGTGGAGAGTTGTGAAGCAAGTCACTCGGAAGGACTAGCTCTGCTCCATAAATGAGTAAGAACGGGGATCGCCCTGTAGATCTATTCGGAGTTGTGCAGAGGCCCCACAACACCGAAGGCAGCTCGGTGACCCATGCGCCGGCGGCATGTCCAACTTCTCGCAGGAGTCGAGGCTTCAACCCTTGAAGAATAAGTTCGTTCGCCCGCTCTTCTTGCCCGTTGGTTTGAGGGTGCGCCACAGATGCAAAATCCACTCGGATACCTTGGCCTGTGCAAAAACCTTTGAATCTGTCCGAGTCAAAGTTTGTGCCATTGTTAGTGATTATGCTGTGCGCGACTCCGAATCTGGAGATGATGCCTCTGACAAATTTGATGGTCGTAAGGGCGTCGAGCTTCTTGATGGGCTTGGCTTCAATCCACTTGGTGAACTTGTCGACTGCCACCAACAGATGAGTGAATCCCCCTTGGCCAGTTCTGAATGGACCGACTGTATCTAATCCCCACACTGCGAACGGCCAAACAAGAGGGATTGTCTTCAACGCAGACGTTGGCTTGTGGGACTTGTTCGAATAGAACTGACAGCATTCGCATCGGTCGACCATATCCTTTGCCATTTCATTCGTCTGCAACCAGAAGAAGCCAGCTCTGAATGCTTTGGCGACGATTGCTCTTGAGGAGGCATGATGGCTGCAAGTTCCCGAGTGAATTTCTTCCAGGATTAAATGTCCCTCCTCAGGGGAGATGCATCGCTGAAGGACTCCTGAAACACTTTCCTTGTACAACTGGCCCTCAATGACGGTGAAGGACTTCGACCTGCGGACGATCTGCCTCGCTTGGACTTCATCCTCTGGTAATTCTTGCCTCGGGATGTATGTAATGAACGGCACAGTCCAATCGGGGATGATAGCAAGAATCTCCATGATCAAATCAACCACAGCGGGGACCTCGACTTTAGTCGGATCTGTTGAACTCTTCGGTTGTACTGGTTCCTCTGTAAAAGGATCTTCTTTCACCGAAGGGAGATGTAAGTGCTCGAGGCAGACATCACTCGGGACTGGTCTCCGAGTGGATCCGAGTTTTGCCAACTCATCAGGTGCTTGGTTCTTCAGTCGCGGAACATGGTGAAGTTCCAGACCTTCAAACTTCTTCTCGAGCTTCCTTACTGCATTGCAGTGTGCAGTCATGGTGGGGTTCCTGACATCCCACTCCTTCATCACTTGATTAACCACCAAATCTGAATCGCCATAGACCATCAGGCGACGGACGCCGAGTGTGATGGCCATGCGCAATCCGTAAAGGAGAACTTCATACTCTGCCTCATTGTTGGAAGAATCGAAATGTATCTGCAACACATACTTAAGCTTATCACCTTTTGGCGATATGATCACTACGCCAGCGCCGGAGCCATTCAGCATCTTGGACCCATCGAAGAACATAGTCCAATGAGCCGAGTAGATGTGAGTCGGTTGCTGTTGTTCTACCCATTCTGCTATGAAGTCAGCCAGAGCTTGAGACTTTATAGCCGTCTTGGCTTCAAACTTGATGTCGCAGTATAACATCTCCATAGCCCACTTCGCCACTCGGCCTGATGCGTCTCGATTGTGGAGGATTTCCGACAACAGAGCATCAGAAACGACAGACACCGAGTGGTCTTGGAAATAGTGAGCCACCTTCTTTGCAGTCATGTAGATCCCATAAATAAGCTTTTGATAATGGGGATACCTCTGCTTGGAAGGAGTCAGGACTTCGGAGACATAATATACTGGCCGCTGAACCTTGTACGCTTTGCCTTCTTCTTCATGTTCGACTATGAGAACAGTGCTGACGACTTGATTTGTAGCCGCGATGTACAGAAGAAGGAGTTCTTTACTGAGCGGGGCAGTAAGAACCGGCTGGGTGTAAAGCAGGGCTTTGAGGTCGTCGAATGCAATCTGGGCTTCGTCTGTCCACTCGAAAGTATCTAATTTCTTCATGAGTCGGTACAGAGGTAACGCCTTCTCGCCGAGTCGAGCGATAAACCTGCTCAAAGCCGCTAGGCAACCTGTGAGCCTTTGAACATCATGTATTCTGACCAGCCGCTCCATTCGGACGATGGTCCCGATCTTTTCGGGGTTGACATCGATTCCTCGTTCGGAAACGAAGAAACCGAGTAACTTTCCGCTGGGAACACCGAATGAACACTTGGCAGGGTTGAGCTTGATATCGTACCTACGAAGGTTGGCGAATGTTTCTGCCAAGTCAGTCAGCAGGTCGGAACCTTTGCGTGACTTGACTACGATATCGTCCATATATGCCTCCACATTTCGACTGATCTGGTCAAGGAGGCATTTCTGGATCATGCGCATAAAAGTTGCTCCTGCATTCTTCAAACTGAATGGCATAGTGATGTAGCAGAAACACCCGAATGGGGTGATGAAGGTTGTTTTTAATTCATCCGGACCATACAGACGGATCTGATGATAGCCCGGATAGGCATCAAGGAATGATAAACGCTCGCAACCCGCAGTCGAATCGACAATTTGATCAATGCGGGGGAGCGGGAAATGATCTTTCGGGCAGACCTTATTGAGATGCTTGAAGTCGATGCACATACGGAGGGACTTGTCCTTCTTGGGCAC
The DNA here is from genome assembly GCF_904849725.1 of Hordeum vulgare subsp. vulgare. Taxonomy (NCBI): domain Eukaryota; kingdom Viridiplantae; phylum Streptophyta; class Magnoliopsida; order Poales; family Poaceae; genus Hordeum; species Hordeum vulgare. Next base: position 73,503,677 of record NC_058524.1, on the reverse strand, counting down.
CATGACAACATTGGCGAGCCACTCGGAGTGGTGTACCTCGCGAATGAAGTTGGCTGCCAAAAGTTTAGCCACCTCCTCTCCGATTGCCTTCCTTTTGTGCGCGGCGGACCGACGCAAGCGTTCTCGGACGGGCCGAGCGGTAGGATCCACATGCAGTCGGTGCTCAGCCAACTCCCTGGGTACACCTCGCATGTCAGCGGGCTTCCATGCAAAAATGTCCCAGTTCTCACGGAGGAATTGGATGAGCTCGGCTTCCTATTTTGGATCAAGGGTGGTGGAGATGTTCGTCGGGGCGGCGGTGTCGTCCATCGGGTGGATGCTGACTTTCTTCGTGTCGCCCGCCGACTGGAATGCGGACTCCGAAGCTGGCTTCTTCGAAAGCATCAAGTCAGCGGGGTCGACCGTCTTCTTGTACTCATCTAGCTCGAGGATAGCCATCTGCTGATCGGCAATCCGTGACCCCTGCTGCAGACACTCTTCGGCCCGCTGCCGATTGCCTGTGATGGTGATCACACCTTTGGGACCCGGCATCTTCAGCTTCAAATACACGTAACATGGACGGGCCATGAAACGTGCATACGCCGGACGGCCCAGAATTGCATGGTATGCATTCTGGAAGTCCACCACCTCGAATGTCAGCTTTTCCTTGCAGAAGTTCTTGTCGGAGCCGAAAACGACGTCCAGCGCGATCTGGCCGAGTGACTTGGCCTTTCGTCCTGGGACGACTCCGTGGAACTGCATGCTGCTCTCGCTAAGTTCGGACATCGGAATGCCCATCCCCTTGAGAGTGTCAGCGTACATGATGTTCAAGCCGCTGCCGCCATCCATGAGGACTTTGCGCAGTCGGGCTCCTTCCACCACCGGGTCGACTACCACAGCCTGCCTCCCGGGGTGGGCACGTGTGCTGGATGATCCGACTGATCAAAGGTGATCGCAGTCTGAGACCATTTGAGGAACGTGGGGTTGGTCGGGGTGGCCATGTTCACCTCCCTGTTCACCAGCTTCAGTCGACTCTTGCTTTCCACGTCAGCAAAAATCATCAATGTTGCATGGACTTGGGGGAACGGATCCTCCTTGTCCTCATCATCCTGCTCGTTGTCCTTTTCACTCGGCTGTCCTTCACCGAACCCTTGGATCAGGAGGCGACATTGCCGAGTGTTGTGCTTCGGGAATATGGCGTTGCCTTCTTCATCCATCTTCGTGTGGATTGGACATGGCTGATCGAGGATGGAGTTCCCGAACTACTTCTTCTTGGGGGTGTACTGAGCTTTCCCCTTGCCCTTGAACTTGGCATTTGTAACGGCAGCTGCCTCTGCCTGCGGAGTGGACGGAGCTTTCTGCTTTTGCTTCCGATTGTTGTTCCCATCTCCGTCGGCGACTGCCTTGTGCTTGCCGCTACGTATGCGGTCCTCTTCTTCGCCATTTGCATAGCGTGCGGCTATCTCCATCATCTTGCTCATGGAGATGTCGCCTGTCTGACCGAACTTCAGGTACAGATCTCTGTACCGCACGCCTGCCTTGAATGCGCAGACTGCTTGATGCTCTGTGACGTTCTCCACCGTGTGGTAGAGGGTCGTCCAGCGCTGGATGAAATCGCGCAGGGGCTCATTCTACTTCTGGACGCAGTGTTGGAGCTCCACGAGACCAGCAGGGCGTTTGCACGTGCCCTCGAAGGTCCTGATGAACACTCGGGACAGGTCTGCCCAGCTGTAGATGCTTGATGGAGCCAACTGATTCAGCCACGCTCGTGCCGAGCCGTCGAGCATCAGGGGGAGATGTTTCATGGCGACCTGGTCATCTCCGCCACCGATCTGGACCGCCACTCGGTAGTCGTCCAGCCACGTTTGTGGCTTGGATTCTCCTGTGAACTTGCTGATCCCCGTTGCCAATCGGAAGTTGGGAGGGATGTCAGCTGAACGGATGGCCCGACTGAAGCACTCGGGGCCAGAGACGATGGTCCTGCTTCCACTCGGACGGTCTCTATCGTGACCATCACGGTGGGCTCGACTCCTGTCGACCTTCCTCTGGGCGATGTACCCTCTTGCGTCGGGCCTTGGATCATACGTGTCACCGACAGAACGCCGATCATCATGATGTCGGGGCCCGTAAGGCCCACCCCACGGAGGGGTGCATGAACGGCGACGATCTTCGGGATTCATGGAACGGCTGCCCCCTCTGCGTCGCTGATGAGAGTGGGGGCTGTAAACCAACCGATGCGTGTTTGCGTGAACAGAACTGTTGTGGATCCTGTTGTGCGACTGGGAAACCGCCGAATTCTGCTGCTGCGTCGTGTGCAACAGGGCACGGATCTGATCGATCCCTCTACCAGCCTCCGAATCAGTCGGTTGGAGGGAATCGGCTATCTTGGCAGCGGCAGCCAGGTTGAGGACGGGTGTACGGGACACCTCGACGTTGCTCTGACGAGTGCGTCGACTGGCAGAACGGTGGTGTTGACGGCGAGCGCCGGACGAATCGCCGACCTCGTGCTCATTCCGGCCAGTCCGGTGGGGACTTTCATGGGAATTTGCCATGAGAACTTCGGCTGCAAGCCCGTGACCCAAGTACTCGGAAGGTAACTCAGTTGGAACTTAGTCCAAGCACTGGGACGGCGGCGCGACCACAACCGACTCGAGGACCGCCACTTGAGAGGATGCGTTCTGGCGTGCCTGGGCGTGTCGCACCCAACACTGGAGCCGCGGACGGCGGGACCGCTTGTTGCGGCGCGTGAGGGGGGCGAAGGTCGACACCGGGGCCGACTGCTGGAGAAGAAGGACGCCGCGGGCACCGGCACGGAAGTGCGTAGCCCCGCGACATGGGAGCGCCTCGACGTCGAGAGACGCATCCCGAAGCCATGCCGAATCGTCGACGATGAAGGAGAGTGCGCCGAAGAGGATCTCCCTACCCATGCATAAATCTCCACCGGACGACATGATGAAAAGATGAAGCTGCAAACTCGCCGAAAGTCGCTTAGACGCCTGCCCCACGGTGGGCGCCAACTGTCGTGGGTATAAGTCTGACAGTAGATGTGTAGGGTACGAAAGGATGGGCAGAGCCTTAGCTACGGCGAGGTTGTATGAGTTCAGGCCCCTCTGCGGTGGAGGTAAAAGCCCTACGTCTCAATGCTCTTGGGAGCTTAGTGTCGAGTGGAATATAGGATTACAGTAAATGCCAACCCGTGCACCAGTGGGGAAGGGCGGCTTATATAGAGTGCGCTGCCCTTCACAACGACCCGGTGGACAGGGGTGGAGTAGTGGTGAATAAATGCCTACGTTAGAGGTAACGTATGCCTTAAATGCCAATAATGGTGTATGAAAACGTATGACCGTTGCCCTCCTGGGAGGTTACGATGTACAGAGTGCAATTCAGTCGGTACGATAAATATGCTCCGAATGCTCGTCACCGACTGGATGATGGGGGGTCCTTAGTTCAGTCGGAACTGTCTAAGGGCCTTGCCCTCTATGAAGGGTAGTCCTTGGGTAGGACCTATAGGGAAGGCCTATGACCCTACCCTGGGACTATAACCCCATCAGTCGGTTACAATGGAGAAGGAATATGTTGATTACTATGTCGTCTTGGATTGTGCGGCAAGTCTTCGGAAGAGTCTATCTTGAGTCCGATAGTTTTACTGACGGTCGAGCTGGCCCGAGAGTCTGACCCATGAGAGAATAGGCACATGGCCCGAGGACCCCCTAATCCCGGACTCCCTCAGTCCCAATGAGACAACCTGCCATGTACTCCTACATGGCCTCTCATTGCTAACTTTACAAATCTGATTCACACACTTAGCTCTCACACAGCAGGATGTGAACACATCCATTCTGATTCATCGCCCACTTGGATCCGACTCGACATGACTCTAAGCATAGCAGCCACAATAAGAAAGCATGTATGAGTCACTACCGCGGGATGGTCCAAACGCGACACTACAATCGGAGACCCTTCGACGAAACTGTGTGGGATCCACCAACCGCAAATGATATGGTTCAAGATCCGACGCCAATGACACGAATTGTGTGCGATGGCGGATCCATAAAATATGATTCAGAAAAGATTTGCATGTGAGATGCGTGGCATACAGTTGGTTCTTAGGAACCATGTCTGATTAGCCAAGATAACACAAACGGTTACAGAGATCGAGATGTGTGCGATAGAGGGCACACAGTTCACTACCATCAACTTGTTGGAAATATGCCCTAGAGGCAATGATAAAATAGTTATTATTATATTTCCTATTTCAAGATAATCATTTATTATCCATGCTATAATTGTATTGAATGAAAGCATAGATACATGTGTGGATATATAGACAAAACAATGTCCCTAGTAAGCCTCTAGTTGGCTAGCCAGTTGATCAAGGATGGTTAAGATTTTCTGACCATATGCAAGTGTTGTCACTTGATAACTGGATCACATCATTAGGAGAATGATGTGATGGACAAGACCCAAACTATGAACGTAGCATGTGATCGTGTCATTTTGTTGCTATTGTTTTCTACGTGTCAAGTATTCATTCCTATGACCATGAGATCATGTAACTCACTGACACCGGAGGAATACCTTGTGTGTATCAAACGTCACAACATTACTGGGTGACTATAAAGGTGCTCTACAGGTATCTCCAAAGGTGTCTGTTGAGTTAGCATGGATCAAGACTGGGATTTGTCAATCCGTGTGACGGAGAGGTATCTTGGGGCCCACTCGGTAATACAACATCACATATAAGCCTTGCAAGCAATGTGACTCAAGTGTAAGTCACGGGATCTTGTATTACAGAACGAGTAAAGAGACTTTCTGGTAATGAGATTGAAATAGGTATAGAGATACCGACGATCAAATCTCGGGCAAGTAACATACCGAAGGACAAAGGGAATGTTATACGAGATTATATGAATCCTTGGCATAGAGGTTCAACCGATAATACCTTCGTAGAATATGTAGGATCCAATATGGACATCCAGGTCCCGCTATTTGATATTGACCGTGAAGTGTCTCGGGTCATGTCTGCATAGTTCTCGAACCTGCAGGGTCTGCACACTTAAGGTTCGATGACGTTTTAGTATAGTTGAGTTATAGGTGTCGGTGACCGAAGGTTGTTCGGAGTCCCGGATGAGATCATGGACATCACTAGGGTTTCCAGAATGGTCCGGAAATGAAGATTTATATACAGGATGGTTTCATTTGTTCACCGGAAAGATTTCGGGCATTACCGGGAGTGTATCGGGAGTGACGAATGGGTTTCGGGTTTTCACCGATAGGGGGCCACCCACACGGGAGTGATCCCAATAGTCCTAGGGTGGCGCACCAGCCCTTAGTGGGCTTGTGAGGCCATCCCATGTGGATTATGGCGCCACAAGAAGAAAACCAAAGAAAAGAAAGAAAAAAAAAGGGTGGGAAGGAAGAGGACTCCTCCTTCCCAAACCGAATTGGAGTTGTAGTCCTCCTCCTCATTTCGGACGGCACCCTTGGGGCTCTCTTGAGACCCAAGGCTATCCCATCCCATCCTCCTATATATACTAGAGGTTTTAGGGGTTTTGAGACACAACTTTGCCACATGCAACTCAAACCTATACCTCATAGTTCTTCCTCTAGATCGGATTTCTGCGAAGCTCGGGTGGAGCCCTGCAGGAATAGATCATCACCATCACTGGCGCGACGTCATGCTGCCGGAGAACTCATCTACTTTCCCGTCTCCCTTGTTGGATCAAGAAGGCGGAGATCGTCATCGAGCTGTACGTGTGCTGAACGCGGAGGTGCCGTCCATTTGGTGCTAGATCGGGACGGACCGTGGGACGGATCGTGGGACGACGATGATTTGAATCACGAAGTTGTACCACTACATCAACCGCGTTTCTTAACGCTTCCCGCTTAGCGATCTACAAGGGTATGTGGATCCGATCTCCCTCTTGTAGATGAACATCACCATGATAGGTCTTCGTGTGCGTAGGAATTTTTTTGTTTCGCATGCAACGTTCCCCAACACAACTGTGTGCAACGATACAACAGAACACAAACGATTCGGCATAACATGATGTGTGCGATATACAACAAACAAGTGAGTAATCTGAATCGTGTGCGAACACTAGAAATAACATAGACGATTTGTGCAAATAACCTGTGTGTGTTGTCGGAAAACACTTGATGGTATACAATTTTGAGGGACTGATGAAATCATCGCCGACAGGTTTCGTAGTTTAGTCCGTATGGGAAGACCAATAATAACCAAAACGATTCATTCCGACAAGTTATGTGTTTTGTGGGCAGTTTTTGCCAAACAATTTTATGAGATGTGATTTGCTCTATTTGCACAACAGTTATGCTCTTTCTACAGAACACAAACATTATTGTTGCATAACCAACTTTAACATGCAATTACATAAGTGACTCCACAACACATGTACATTCCTTAATATAAATTTATAAGAGGTAGACGATCACCAAATCATATTGTTATTCTCATGACGGATACTGACTGGCACTCTCTGGAAATAGCTAGACGAATGTTGATTCTGTGACAACAAACCTTTCCCTGCAACGGCACCAGAAGAATGCTGCTAGCACTCCCCAGTAATGAAACTAGAAGAATGTTGTTGACGGCCCACCGGCGTGTGGGTTCGCAGCAGTTTTCGAGGGTAGAGTATTCGACCCAAATTTGTTGGTACGCCAGACAGGAGGTGAGAGAATACTCTTGAGTATTAGTAGCTGAATTTGTCTGATTCAACCGCACCTGAAAGATTAGTATCTGCAAGCAAAGTAGTAACAGCAAAGTAGCGAGTAACGGCAGTGGCAAGGAACAACAGTAGTGACAGCAGTAACAAGTAGCAACAATAGCAAGCGACAGTAGTACCAGCAGCAGAGCAAGACAAGTAACACCAGTAGCAACAGTAGTAACAGCAGCAGAGCAAGACAAGTAACAGCAACAGTAGGACAAACTCGTAGGCAATGGGCTAGTGATTTGTTTGGATGATATTCATCATGCAATAGCTATAACACGGAGAGATATGTGGCTAGCTCCCGTTCGTCAATGTGATGTAGGCATGCATTCCGTGTGTCGTCATACGTGCTTAGGGAAAAGAACTTGCATGACATCTATTGTCCATCCCTCCCGTGGCAGCGGGGTCCAAAAGGAAACTACGGGATATTAAGGTTCTCCTTTTAATAAAAAACCGGACCAACGCATTAGATCTTGGTGAACAAATGAACTCCTCAAACTATGGTCATCACCGGGAGTGGTTTCGGTTATTGTCACTCCAGGGTTGCCGGATCATAACACATAGTAGGTAACTACAACTTGCAAGATCGGATCTAAAACACACATATATTGGTGACAACATAATAATTTCAGATCTGAAATCATGGCATTCGGGCCCTAGTGACAAGCAGTAAGCATGGCAAAGTACTAGCAACATCAATCTCAGAACATACTGGATACTAGGGATCAATCCCCATCAAAACTAACTCGATTACATGATAGATCTCATCCTACTCATCACCGCCCAGCGAGCCTACGAATAGATTACTCACGAACGACGAAGAGCTTCATGGAATTGGAGAGGGAAGAAGGTTGATGATGACGATGGCGACGATTTCCCCTCTTCGGAGCCCAAGACGAACTACAGATCTGCCCTCCAGATGAAGAACAGGTGGTGGCGGCGCCTCCGTATCGCAAACGCGACGAAAACTTCTCTTTTTATTTTTTCTGGGATGAAAGTGAACTTATAGACCTGAGGTTGGGGGTGGCAGAGCCGTGTGGGCCCCACAAGCCTGCCCACCGCCACCATGGGGGTGGTGGCGGAGCCAGGGATTGTGGCCCACTATCCCACCCCCTCAAGTGGAACTTGGCGCAGATATTTTTCATATTTTCCAAAACTGCTCCCCGTAAATTTTTAGGACGTTTGGAGAACTCTGATTTCTGCACAAAAATAACACCAAGGCAATTCTGCTGAAAACAACGTTAGTCCAGGTTAGTTCCATTCAAATCATGCAAATTAGAGTCCAAAACAAGGGCAAAAGAGTTTGGAAAAGTAGATACGATGGAGACGTATCAACTCCCCCAAGCTTAAAACCTTGCTTGTCCTCAAGCAACTCAGTTGACAAACTGAGAGAGAAAGGATAACTTTGACAAATTATGTTTGATCTTGTTGTTGCAACTATGTCTAACTCATAACCAGAATTTCAGCAAGATCACAAGTTAACCGCATAAGCAAGTGACACAAAGGTCTCACGGTAAACTAATATCAATGGCATAATCACCTAACGAGCAAATAATAATGAGTTTCAAATACCAACACTTCAACCAAAACAAGTATGAAGCAATATGAATAGGTGGTATCACGCTAGCTCTTTCTGAGACCACAAAACATAAATGCAGAGCACTTTCAAAGATCAAGGGCAGACTAAACATTGTAATTCATAGCAACGAAGATCCAGTCATAGTCATACTCAATATCAATCAAAAGCAAAGCATAAGAATGACAGAGGTGCTCTCTAATTGGTGCTTATATAAGAGGAGGATGACTCGACAGGAAAATAAATAGACAGGCCCTTTGCAGAGGGAAGCATTGATTTGCAGGGGTGCCAGAGCTCAAGCTTTGAAATCAGAGATAATAATTTTGGGTGGCATGCTTTCATTGTCAACTCAATGACCAAGAGTTCTCAATATCTTCCATGCTACTCATGCTATAGGCGGTTCCCAAACAGAAAAGTAAAGTTTTAACTCCCCCACCACCAATCAATCACCCTCCACGGCTAGCCGAATCCTCGGGTACCGTCCATACTAACATCAATCCGGGGGGGGGTCTTGTTTTACAATTATGTTTTTGATTTAAGCTTGGAACTGGGCATTCCAATTACCGGCCCCTTTCTCATGAATAAAAGTGAATAAACACATGTCGAGGATAACACTCCTAGCATGGAAGATACCAATAGCCCCCTGACACCACATGAGCTGTTCGGGCATGCAAAACAGATTATTTCTTGAAGGTTTAGAGAATGGCGCATGCAAATTTACTTGGAACGGCAGGTAGATACCGCAAATAGGTAGGTATGGTGGACTCTCATGGAAAAACTTTTGGGTTTATGGAAGTGGATGCACAAGCAGTATTCCTCTTAGTACAAGTGAAGGCTAGCAAAAGACTGGGAAGCGACCAACTAGAGAGCGACAACAGTCATCAAGATGCAATGAGTTTGACTAACATTGAATGCAAGCATGAACGGGATATAAATAACCATGAACATGAACATCATAGAGGCTATGTTGATTTTGTTTCAACTACATGCATGAACATGCGCCAAGTCAAGCCACTTGAAACATTCAAAGGAGAATACCATCCTATCATACTACATCATAGTCATCTCAAAATCTATGTTGGCATTCAAGACAAACCATTATAAGCTCTCAGCTAAATAAGCATGGCATCAGAAACTATGATCTCCAGGTTGTCATTGCAAACATGGTTCTCTCACAACAAAGCTAAATCTGGGTCAACAAGCTAGTCATATTTACAAAAACAAAATAGATAGAGTTCATACCAGCTTTTTAGTCTGAGTCACTTCATCATATGTCATCATTGTTGCTTTTCATTTGCACGATCGAACGATGTGAACAATAATAAACGCAATGGACTAAGCTGAATCTGCAGGCAAACACAAAGGAGAAGACAAAGTAATATGGCTCTTTGAAAGCTAAACAGGTAAGCATCCAAGAACCACTAAGCATTGTAACCAATATCTTCTACCTTGACACAAAGAAAAAGAAAACTATTTACACGGGAAAGCCCCCAACAAGCAAAAGAAGAAAGAAAAATCTTTTTGGGTTTTCTCAAAAGGACACAAAACAAGAAAACAAGAAAATGAAAATAAACTAGCATGGATAATATAGTGGCAAAGTGTAAACACCGGCTAACAAAGTGAAAGCATAGGCATGAATGTAAAGTCGGTGAGAATACGTACTCCCCCAAGCTTAGGCTTTTCGCCTAGCTTGGTCTACTCCCAAGGTGGGAAATAACCAGCTCCAGGATACTCCGGAGCAGACTGTGGATGCCACTGCTGTGTGACCTCCTCTAGCGCCCACTGATAAACTGGCGTGTGGTACTCGACTGGCGGCTCGGGCACGAGCGCCTGTGGTTGGGCCGAGCCCCAATATGCGTAGATGTCCGCGGGCATAATAGTGTACCTGCCTGCATGAAGATCGAACAAAGAAGGAGAAGGCAAAGTAATAGTCTCTCGAGTACCCTGACTAAATACCAGGTTATAAATCATCCGTCTACTAGCATCTCTATCCAGAAAATCATGGCGAACCATGCTGTCATAATCCATATATTTCTCACGGAGAAGCATCTCTCCTTCCTCTCCCAGTCTAATGGGTATCTCAAAGTGTCTGGCAAGACGGGTAGCATAGATACCTCCATAGACAACACCTTTAGAACGGTTCAGGTTCAACCGTTGAGCAACTATAGCGCCCAAGCTATAAGTCTTATCGTTATGAAGGCCTTCGCGCAGAACCGCAAGGTCTGGAGAACTAAGTGATCCAGCCTCCCCACGGCCAATCAAACATTTTCCCACAAATAATGAGAAGTACCGAAGCACAGGAAAATGTATGCTAGCAATTCTAGCGCGGGACACTCCTCTCTCCTCTCCAACAGCAATATGACCAATGAAATCCTCCAAGTCCCGTGGACGAGGGTCACGGATATCCCCAACATAAGGTAATTTGCATACATTGCAAAAATCCTGCAGCGTCGTGCACTGGGGGACATCGTATATCATGAACTCAACCATGGGAGGATTCTTCCTCGGATAAAAGTTGAAGCTTTGAACGAAAATATTGGTGAGGATGAGGTATTGTGAGCACTTATCTTCAACGAACGCAGTAAGACCTGCGTTCTCCACTAAGTAATAAAAGTCTTTATAAAGTCCGGTGGCGCGCAAAAATTCATCACTTGGCCACTCGCACGCTTGAACTTCTATGACTCGAGGGACTGCATACTTGGGGTGGTTCTTCTCATCCTCCTTGGGCTTACGGCTTGAGGAGCCTCTCAAGAACCTCCTCATTTTTTCCTTTTTCTAGCTCTGAAAAATTCTGAAATTTTTAGAGACTTCGAAAGAAAAGTGAATAAAGATTAACCCAACTTGTAGCAACTACTTCTACTAGTGCCTAGAGACCTTATCACGCGCTAAAACTACTTGGGACCAGCTAAAATCAACATTTCTAGCTCAAGAACAGGGTCACCAAGGTAGCAAAAATACGCGAAGGATAAAGCACTAGAGCAAAAACTAATTGGACCAATGGAGGAGTCACTTACCAAGGAGTAATTTCACCAAAATGGTTTGGAGAATGGTGCTTTGAGCAAGGAGATCGAAAATCACAGCCAAATGAGCAAGAACACGGGTTTGAGCTGCGAAACATTTTTTTCTGGAGGTGGAAGAAGAGGCTGAGAGCTGGAATGAGTGGAGGGGGTGCATGTGGGCCCCACAAACTTGCACTCCGCCACTAGGGGTAGGTGGCGGTGACAGGGCTTGTGGCCCACTGGTCTGGCCCCCAGGCCGGCTCTCAGGCCCGGTAATTTACAAAAATTCCAGAAAAAATCATACTAAATTTTCAGGACCATCGGAGAACTTTTATTTTTGAGGTATTTTTCTCCGGGACGCTAAAACAGAAAACAGGAAAAACTATACTAATTCTATCATTTTTCTTCTAAGCAAAAGAAAATGAAAGCTCAAAACAGAGGTATGTGACTCTTTGATTCATCTGTTTCATGGTCATCGAAAGAAATCCATCAATGGGATTGATCAAGTCCTTATGACAAAACCTTCTCGAATCGCAAAAGAGAACGGAGAATTTTCTAATAGCCACTAAGTCACCTCAATTTGGATGATATGTATCTCCCGAACAAGAAAATCATACTTCATCTTGACACGAGGAATAGGGCATTCAAAGCTCCCAATAAGAATCGATGAAGTCTTTTTGATAGCATTGATGCAATGTACTTGATATCGTTTCTTCGTAAAGTGCATTGTGTGCTCATTATCGTTGACATGGAAAGTGACATTGCCTTTGTTGCAATCTATAACAGCCCGTGCAGTGTTTAAAAAGGGTCTTCCGAGGATGACAGCCATGGCATCGTCCTCAGGAATATCCAAGATAACAAAGTCTGTTAAGATGGTGTTGTTAGCAACCACAACATGCACATCCTCGCAAATGCCGATAGGGAAAGCAGTTGATTTGTCGGCCATTTGCAAAGGAATTTCAGTGGGTGTCAACTTATCCAACTCAACTCTACGATAAAGAAAGAGCGGCATAACACTAACACCGGCTCCAAGGTCACATAAGGCAGTTCTTACGTAGTTTCCTTTAATGGAGCAAGGTATAGTGGGCACTCCGGGATCACCAAGTTTCTTAGGAGTCCCACCTTTGAATGTGTAGTTGGAAAGCATGGTGGAGATCTCAAGATCTGGTATCTTCCGTTTATTAGTCACAACATCTTTCATGTACTTGGCATACGGAGACATCTTGAGCATATCAGTTAACCGCATCTGCAGAAAGATGGGTCTTATCATCTCAACGAAGCGCTCAAAATCCTCATCATCCTTTTTCTTGGATGGCTTAGGAGGAAAGGGCATAGGTCTCTGAACCCATGGCTCTCTTTCTTTACCATGTTTCCTAGCAGTGAAGTCATTCTTATCGTATTTCTTAGGTTGTGGGTTATCAGGATTAACCGTAGGTTCAATCTCCACACCCTCACCATTGCTAGGTTGAGCATTATCATGAACATCACTGTCCATATTGTCACCAGGTTCATGTTCATCACCAGATTGTGTTTCTGCATCACACACACAAATATCATTAGGTTCTTCCGGTGTGACAGTATTTGGTGAACTGGCATTCAGGCTTCTATCATCCTTCTTCTTCTCCTTAGGATGACTAGGTGTATTAGCATTGACTCCTTGAGAATCTTGATCAATTCTCTTAGGATGACCTTCAGGATACAAAGGTTCCTGAGTCATTTTGCCTCCTCTAGTAATGACTCTGACAGAGTTGTCATTTAATTCATTGAGCAGGTCATTCTGAGCTTTAAGTACTTGTTCTACCTGAGTAGTAATCATAGAGGCATGTTTACTCAGAAGCTTCAGATCGTTGACATTTCTGTCTACACAAGCACTTAAATGGCTAAGCATACGAGTACTCTGTTCCAAGTGTCTGCTAACATAATCATTGAAACTCTGTTATTTGGCAACAAAATTGTCAAATTCATCAAAGCATAGGCTATCAGGTTTATCAAAAGGAATATCACTCTTATCAAACCTACGCAGAGAATTCACTTCCACTACCTGTATCGGGTTATCGAGACCATGGATCTCTTCGATAGGTGGTAGATTTTTGACATCTTCAGATCTAATGCCTTTCTCTTGCATAGATTTCTTGGCTTCTTGCATATCTTCGGGACTGAGGAATAGAATACCTCTTTTCTTAGGAGTTGGCTTAGGAGGTGGTTCGGGAATAGTCCAAGCATTATCGTTGATCAGGATGTTATTCAGTAGAGTCTCAGCTTGTTCTACAGTTCGTTCCCTAAAAACACAACCGGCACAACTATCTAGGTGGCCTCTAGAGGCATTGGTAAGTCTGTTATAGAGGATATCAAGTATCTCATTCTTCTTAAGAGGGTGATCAGGCAAAGCATTCTGTAGCTGGACGAGCCTCCCCCAAGCTTGTGGAAGACTCTCTTCTTGGAGTTGAGCGAAGTTGTATATTTCCTGTAAGGCAGCTTGCTTCTTATGGGCAGGGAAATATTTCTCACAGAAGTAATAGACCATCTCCTGGGGACTACTCACACATCTGGGAGCAAGAGAGGTGAACCAGGCTTTAGCATCATCCTTTAGAGAGAAAGGAAACAGCTTAAGGATGTAGTAGTGGCGGATCTTCTCCTCATTAGTGAAAAGGGTGGCTATATCGTGTAGTTTGGAAAGATGGGCTACGACCATCTCAGACTCATAACCGTGAAAAGGATCAGATTCGACTAGAGAGATTATCTCAGGGTCGACAGAGAATTCATAATCCTTATCGGTGATAAAGATAGGTGAAGTGGCAAACTTCGGGTCGTATTTCATCTTAGCTTCCCGAGATTTTTCCTTCCGCTTGAGAATTAATTTCTCAGCGTCATAGGCATCCTTACACGCAAGAAAATCCTCAGCTATCTCTCCCTCCGTAACGTAACCCTCAGGTATATCACGCAATTTATATCTAGGAGAGCTAGATCTAGCAGGAGCAAAAGCAGGTTCTATCTCAATAGTATCGGTAGTTTCAGAAGTATCACGAGCATTGGCAGTAACTCATGCAATATGAGCATCAAGGAACACCCCTAGTGGAACATCATGCAAAGTAGTATCTCTAGCAGTATCAAGCATAGCATCATCAGGCAAAATAGCATCTCTAGCATCATCAGGCAAAGCAGTATCAAGCATAGTATCATCAGGCATAATATCAAGCATAGCATCTCTAGCAGTATCATGCATAGAATCAGGCATAGTATCAAGCATAGCATCTCTAGCAGTAGCATCATAAGCATCATCAAGCACAGGCGACATATCAAGATTTCTAGCAGGAGGTGGTGTCGCAAACTTAATCATAACTGAAGGTGAATCAAGTGCAGAGCTAGATGGCAATTCCTTACCTCCCCTCGTAGTTGAGGGCAAGACTTTGGTTTTCGGATCCTTCAGATTCTTCATAGTGATCAGCAGATATATATCCCAAGTGACTCAGAGAATATAGCAATACCTCCCCGGCAACAGGGCCAGAAAAATGCTGACTGGCACTCTCTGGCAATAGCTAGACGAATGTTGATTCTGTGACAACAAACCTTCCCTGCAACGGCACCAGAAGAAGGCTGCTAGCACTCCCCGGTAATGAAACTAGAAGAATGTTGTTGACGGCCCACCAGCGCGTGGGTGCGCAGCAGTTTTCGAGGGTAGAGTATTAGACCCAAATTATTTGGTACGCCACACAGGAGGTGAGAGAATACTCTCGAGTATTAGCAGCTGAATTTGTGTGATTCAACCGCACCTAAAAGATTAGTATCTGCAAGCAAAGTAGTAACAGCAAAGTAGCGAGTAACGGCAGTGGCAAGGAACAACATTAGTGACAGCAGTAGCAAGTAGCAACAGCAGCAAACGACAGTAGTAACAGCAGCAGAGCAAGACAAGTAACAGAAGCAGCAACAGTAGTAACAGCAGCAGAGCAAGACAAGTAACAGCAGCAGTAGGACAAACTCGTAGGCAATGGGTCGGTGATTTGTTTGGATGATATTCATCATGTAACAGTTATAACACGGAGAGATATGTGGCTAGCTCCCGTTCGTCAATGTGATGTAGGCATGCATTCCGTGTGTCGTCATACGTGCTTAGGGAAAAGAACTTGCATGACATCTATTGTCCATCCCTCCCGTGGCAGCGGGGTCCAAAAGGAAACTACGGGATATTAAGGTTCTCCTTTTAATAAAGAACCAGGCCAACGCATTAGCACTTGGTGAACACATGAACTCCTCAAACTATGGTCATCACCGGGAGTGGTTCCGATTATTGTCACTCCGGGGTTGCCGGATCATAACACATAGTAGGTAACTACAACTTGCAAGATCGGATCTAAAACACACATATATTGGTGACAACATAATAATTTCAGATCTGAAATCATGGCACTCGGGCCCTAGTGACAAGCATTAAGCATGGCAAAGTAGTAGCAACATCAATCTCCGAACATAGTGGATACTAGGGATCAATCCCCATCAAAACTAACTCGATTACATGATAGATCTCATCCTACTCATCACCGCCCAGCGAGCCTATGAATAGATTACTCACAAACAACGAAGAGCTTCATGGAATTGGAGAGGGAAGAAGGTTGATGATGACGATGGCGATGATTTCCCCTCTCCGAAGCCCAAGACGGACTCCAGATCTGCCCTCCAGATGAAGAACAGGTGGTGGCGGCGCCTCCGTATCGCAAACGCGACGAAAACTTCTCTTTTTATTTTTTCTGGGACGAAAGTGAACTTATAGACCTGAGGTTGGGGGCGGCAGAGCCGTGTGGGCCCCACAAGCCTGCCCACCGCCACCAAGGGGTGGTGGCGGAGCCAGGGCTTGTGGCCCACTGGCCCACCCCCTCAGGTGGAACTTGGCGCGGATATTTTTCATATTTTCCAAAACTGCTCCCCAGAAATTTTCAGGACGTTTGGAGAACTTTGATTTCTGCACAAAAATAACACCAAGGCAATTCTGCTGAAGATAGCGTCAGTCCAGGTTAGTTCCATCCAAATCATGCAAATTAGAGTCCAAAACAAGGGCAAAAGAGTTTGGAAAAGTAGATACAATGGAGACGTATCAGTTACCGCCATTGCTCTCCTTGTTCCTATCATCCATCGCTGTCTGCATGGAGGCACTTTCTCATGTCAATGATCCTCGTGTATATCTCATAGCTTGTGTACGCGTACTTGACCGTGTATTTGATGTGTTCTCCATCCAGTTCGTTCATATCCACACCTTGTGCCAAACGAATTTGTCCTCCTCGCACTTCGCCTTCATGTCTTTGTAGTAGTGGTCGATGATGGCCTCGGCAAGGTCAACTAGGAAGTCTTTTTACTTATTCCTCTCGCCACCCCAGACCCTATACTGACCTTGGATGTTGAAATGCGTCTGGTAGGACAAGCCCGAAGTATTGAGCACCTTGAGATCGTTGGTGGTGCCCACCGTTGCGAACATGTATTCGGGGCTGCTGAGAAACCTGGCGAAATGCTCGCAAGGCCTTGTGGCGAGGCAGTGGTGGTGGACGAGCACGTGATGACGCACGCACAATTGGGCAATAGCAACCATCTGATCATGCCTCGCACGACCGCCGGTGTACTCGAGGTCAAAGTCGACCACTTTGTACTTGTCATCCTCAGAAAGCAGCTGCTCCAACATGGTTCTCCACAACGTTCGGGTCATTGGTGTAAAACACTTTATGGTCCATCTTCCTGATGTGGGTGTCCACTTTGACAATAATGGTGAACTACCGCTCGACGCCGGCAGCCGCCATTGGAAGGTGTGGGTGTGCTTCTTGTGTTGTGTGCTGAGATCGAAAAAAGAGATGAAGGTAAATGGTCGTGGAAATAAATGGGTGGGCGTCGGACGGAGTGGAATTTCGGCACGTTCACATGTCAGCTTTTGCAGCGCTTAACTGCATGGTGGGGCACGTAAAATTGCATGGTGTCGCCGGATACGGCGCAATCGCATGCATATGGCACCCCAAACATGGAGGTATGCCTGCAAAGCGCACGCGCAAGGATGCGAGCAGAGCGCGCCGCGGCTCCCTCAACCAACCGCCTCATGCGTTAAGCAATTTGCCATGGTGTGTACAGAACGACTATTTTCTTAAACGCAAACGCTCTTTTATTATTAACCGTTTGTGTACTTGTCATTTCTCCATACTTTGTCCCGTCTTGTCATCGTGTTGCCGCCCGAGGATTCCAGTGCATGCTTCGGGAGCATGTAGGCATTTATTTTGGCCTTCTCTTCCCGCACAAGTGCGCTGGTTCCTACACAAGCTCCCCGCCCGACTCGCCAAAATCCCACAAAACCCGATGCCTGGCCGCTTGCTTTATAAACCCCCACGAACGGCGTCTGCACAATGATTCATCCCCTCTCCCCCCTGTAGCTTCTCTAATTTGCTTCTCCCACAGTCGCCAATGGCACCCGTCCATCGTCGTCGCTCCGCAACTTCACCAGAGGACAGCTTGTTGGGGAACGTAGCATAAATTCAAAATTTTCCTACGCCATATTCAGATCTTCCTATGGAGAGACCAGCAACGAGAGAGGGGAGAGTGCATCTTCATACCTATGAAGATCGCTAAGCGGAAGCGTTGCTAGAACGCGGTTGATGGAGTCGTACTCGCGGCGATTCAGATCACGGTGTGATTCCGATCTAGTGCTGAATCACGGCACCTCCGCGTTCAACACACGTGCAGCCCGGTGACGTCTCCCGCACCTTGATCCAGCAAGGAGGAGGCAGATGTTGGGGAAGATCTCCGGCAGCACGGCGGCGTGGTGTCGATGGAGAGACGAGGTCTCCCGGCAGGGCTTCACCAAGCACCGTGGGAGAGGAGGAAGAAGAGAGACAGGGCTGCGCCGAGAGAGATGGAAAAACCATGTCTCTAAAGGCCCAAACCCCCACTATATATAGGGGGAAGGGAGGGGTATCCCCATTGAGGGGGGAGGCATCCCTAGATGGGAGAGGGGGCGGCGGCCAGGGAGGAGAGGGGGTGGCGCACCCCTAGGTGGGCCTTAGGCCCACCAGCGCCTAGGGTTTCCCCTCCCTCCCTCTCTGGTGCGCCTGGGCTGAGTGTGGGGGGCGCACCAGCCCACCTAGGGGCTGGTTCCCTCCCACATTTGTCCCACCTAGCCTTCCGGGGCTTGTGGCCCCTATCGGTGGGCTTCCGGAACCCTTCCGATGGTCCCGACACTTTGCCGGTGGTGCCCAAAACATTTCCGGCG
The DNA here is from genome assembly GCF_904849725.1 of Hordeum vulgare subsp. vulgare. Taxonomy (NCBI): domain Eukaryota; kingdom Viridiplantae; phylum Streptophyta; class Magnoliopsida; order Poales; family Poaceae; genus Hordeum; species Hordeum vulgare. The sequence goes on along the minus strand of NC_058524.1, from coordinate 73,485,158 downwards.
TCCAAACCCATCCATCCTATATATCAATCTTTAGCTCCAGAACATTCCGGAGCTCCTCGTGACGTCCGTGATCTCATCTGGGACTCCGAACATCCTTCGGTAACCTCGTATAACAATTCCCTATAACCCTAGCATCATCGAACCTTAAGTGTGTAGACCTTACGGGTTCGAGAATCATGGAGACATGACCGAGACACTCTCGGGCCAATAACCATCAGCGGGATTTGGATACCCAAGGTGTCTCCCACATGGTCCACGATGATCTCATCGGATGAACCACGCTGTCAAGGATTCAATCAATCCCGTATACAATTCCCTTTGTCTGTCGGTATAGAACTTGCCCGAGATTCGATCCTCAGTATACCTATACATTTTTCAATCTCGTTACCGGTAAGTCTCTTTACATGTTACGTAGCACATCATCCCGTGACTAACTCCTTAGTCACACTGAGCTCATTATGATAATGTTCTACCGAGTGGGCCCAGAGATACCTCTCCGTCACAGGGAGCGACAAATCCCGATCTCGATTCGTGCCAACCCAACAGACACTTTCAGAGATACTCGTAGTGCACCTTTATAGTCACCCAGTTATGTTGTGACGTTTGATACATCCAAAGCGCTCCTACGGTATCCGGGAGTTGCACAATCTCACGGTGGAAGGAAAAGACACTTGACATTAGAAAAGCTTTAGCATACGAACAATACGATCTAGTGTTATGCTTAGGATTGGGTCTTGTCCATCACATCATTATCCCAATGATGTGATCCCGTTATTGATGACATCTAATGTCCATGATCAGGAAACCATGATCATCTATTGATTAACGAGCTAGCCAACTAGAGGCTTGCTAGGGCCACATTGTGATCTATTTATTCACACATGTATTACTGTTTCCTGTTAATACAATTATAGCATGAAAAATAGACGATTATCATGAACAAGGACATATGATAATAACCATTCATTTTTTTGACCAGCTAATAACCATTTTATTATTTCCTCTAGGGCATATTTCCAACAGTCTCCCACTTCCACTAGAGTCAATAATCTAGTTACATTGTGATGTTGATCATGTTTTGATCAAGGAAGAGGTTTAGTCAACGGGTCTGCAATATTCAGATCCGTGTGCACTTTACAAATATCTATTACTCCACTCTCGACATGGTCCTGGATGGAGTTGTAGCGGCGTTTGATGTGTTTGGTCTTCCAGTGAAACCTGGGCTCCTTGGCTATGGCAATGGCCCCAATGTTATCACAGAAGAGTGTCATCGGACCCGACGCGCTTGGGACCACTCCAAGGTCGGTGATGAGCTCCTTCGTCCAAATCCCTTCATGAGCCACTTCTTAAGCGGCTATGTACTCCGCTTCACATGTAGATGCTGCCACGAATTCTTGCTTGCTGCTGCACCAGCTCACTGTCCCGCCATTCAAAACATACATGTATCTGGTTTGTGACTTAGAGTCATCCGGATCTGTGTCGAAGCTAGCATCAACGTAACCCTTTACGACGAGCTCTTCATCACCTCCATAAACGAGAAACATCTTCTTAGTCCTCTTCAGGTACTTAAGTATATTCTTGACCGTTGTCCGGTGTTACATACCAGGATCACTTTGATACATCCCTACCAAACTTATGGCAAGGTTTATATCAGGTCTGGTACACAGCATGGCATACATTAGAGAGCCTGTGGTTGAAGCATAGGGGCCAGTACTCATCTTCTCTCTATCTGCTGCCGTGGTCGGTGACTGAGCCTTACTCAATCTCATACCTTGCAAAACTGGCAAGAACCCCTGCTTTGAGTTTTTCATATTGAACTTCTTCAATATCTTGTCAAGGTATGTACTTTGCGAAAGACCTATGAGGCGTCTCGATCTATCTCTATAGATCTTGATGCCTAATATGTATGCAGCTTCTCCAAGGTCCTTCATTGAAAAACTCTTGTTCAAATAGGCCTTTATGCTCTCCAACAACTCTATATTATGCCCCATCAATAATATGTCATCCACATATAGTATGAGGAAAGCTACAGAGCTCCCACTCACTTTCTTGTACAGACAAGCTTCTCCATAAACCTGTATGAACCCAAACGCTTTAATCACCTCATTAAAGCCAATGTTCCAACTCCGAGATGCTTGCACCGGCCCATAGATGGAGCGTTGGAGCTTGCATACATTGTTAGCACTCTTAGGGTCGACAAAACCTTCTGGTTGCATCATATACAACTCTTCCTTAAGATACCCATTAAGGAACGTTGTTTTGACGTCCATTTGCCAAATTTCATAATCATGAAAGGCGGCAATTGTAACATGATTCGGACTTACTTCAGCTTTGCTACGGGAGAGAAAGTCTCATCATAGTCAACTCCTTGAATTTGTCGAAAACCCTTTGCGACAAGTCGAGCTTTGTAAACGGTCACATTACCGTTTGTGTTAGTCTTCTTCTTGAAGATCCATTTATTTTCTATGGCTCTGATACCACTATTGGGGAACGTAGCGTAAATTCAAAATTTTCCTACGGCATATTTAGATCTTCCTATGAAGAGACCAGCAACGAGAGAGGGGAGAGTGCCTCTTCATACCTTTGAAGATCGCTAAGCGGAAGCGTTGCTAGAACGCGGTTGATGGAGTCGTACTCGCGGCGATTCAGGTCGTGGTGTGATTCCGATCTAGTGCCGAATCATGGCACCTCCGCGTTCAACATACGTGGAGCCCGGTCATGTCTCCCGCACCTTGACCCAGCAAGGAGGAGGGAGATGTTGGGGAAGATCTCTGGCAGCACGACGGCGTGGTGTCGATGGAGAGACGAGGTCTCCCGGCACGGCTTCGCCAAGCACCGTGGGAGAGGAGGAAGAAGAGAGATAGGGCTGCGCCGAGAGAGATGGAAAAACCGTGTCTCTAACGGCCAAAAACTCCATTATATATAGGGGAAGGGAGGGGTGGCGCCCCCTTTAGGGTTTCCCCCTTGAGGGGGCGGCATCCCTAGATGGGAGAGGGGGCAGCGGCGAGGGGGGAGAGGGGGTGGCGCACCCCTAGGTGGGCCTTAGGCCCACCAGCGCCTAGGGTTTCCCCTCCCTCCCTCTCTGGTGCGCCTGGGCTGAGTGTGGAGGGTGCACCAGCCCACCTAGGGGCTGGTTCCCTCCCGCACTTGGCCCATCTAGCCTTCTGGGGCTTGTGGCCCCTCCCGGTGGGTTTCCGGAACCCTTCCGGTGGTCCCGGCACTTTGCCGGTGGTGCCCGAAACATTTCCGGCGTCCAAACCCATCCATCCTATATATCAATCTTTACCTCCGGACCATTCCGGAGCTCCTCGTGAAGTCCGGGATATCATCCGGGACTCCGAACATCCTTCGGTAACCTCGTATAACAATTCCCTATAACCCTAGCATCATCGAACCTTAAGTGTGTAGACCCTACGGGTTCGGGAATCATGCAGACATGACCGATACACTCTCCGGCCAATAACCATCAGCGGGATCTGGATACCCATGGTGGTTCCCACATGTTCCACGATGATCCCATCGGATGAACCACGATGTCAAGGATTCAATCAATCCCGTATACAATTCCCTTTGTTTGTCGGTATAGAACTTGCCCGAGATTCGATCATCAGTATACCTATACATTGTTCAATCTCGTTAACGGTAAGTCTCTTTACTCGTTTCGTAGCACATCATTTCGTGACTAACTCCTTAGTCACACTGAGCTCATTATGAAGATGTTCTACCGAGTGGGCCCAGAGATACCTCTCCATCACACGGAGCGACAAATCCCGATCTCGATTCGTGCCAACCCAACAGACACTTTCGGAGATACCCGTAGTGCACCTTTTTAGTCACCTAGTTACGTGTGACATTTGATACACCCAAAGAACTCCTACGGTATCCGGGAGTTGCACAATCTCACGGTCGAAGGAAAAGACACTTGACATTAGAAAAGCTTTAGCATACGAACAATACGATCTAGTGCTATGCTTAGGATTGGGTCTTGTCCATCACATCATTCTCCCAATGATGTGATCCCGTTATCAATGACATCTAATGTCCATGATCAGGAAACCATGATCATCTATTGATTAACGAGCTAGCCAACTAGAGGCTTGCTAGGGACACATTGTGATCTATTTATTCACACATGTATTACTATTTCCTGTTAATACAATTATAGCATGAACAATAGACGATTATCATGAACAAGGAAATATGATAATAACCATTTTATTATTGCCTCTAGGGCATGTTTCCAACACAGCTCCAGCTAGGAGCCTTCACCGTGTCTACAGTGGAGTGTCTAGAAGCATGTAGTGCATGTGGCATCCTTGTTGGGTCTGAACACGCCACCCTCCACACGCTCCGCCACCATTGCCCGAAGGCAGTTGCTCCCGACGACCACCATGGCCACCACCGCATCGTCGGCTGGTGTTGTCACCACCCCACAAGTGGTTGCCTTGGCTGCCACCACACCATCATCCACCTTGGCCGCCACCTCACCGTCAGCCATCGGGCCATCACTCACTCCGCCACCATGTCCCAAAGGCGGGAGAAGGAGGTCATCGGCAATGCCGAGCCGCTTGGCTTTTGCGTCAGCCGCCTTGCGTGCTACATCAACTTCCTATAGAGGAGGAGGAGCGTCAGGTCGAGCATGCAAAGAGGCTCACCGCCGTCGTGGCCGAAGCAGATGCCACAATGACGGCGCGGAATGAGGAGATCTACGCCAAGCTTCGAGGAGATGTGACAGATGTGGCAGAGGGCAGCAGTGGTACGCGACGTATTTGACTCCTCCAACTCGTCGGCAGGCTCCTCCTCCTCTGCCTCTTACTGAAGACGCTTGGCAAAGGAGAGGCTGCTCGAAGTAGTACAAAACCCCTCCATAGTATTCGTAGTATTTAGGGGCTATTTTGTTTTGTTCATCTAACTTTAGATATGGATGAACTATACCGCGTACACTAGATTAGCTAGTATATATAGTTAAACTAGCTATTTTAGTATGTGGTTGACAACAATTGGGGAAAAGTTTGTTCGGTTCAGCTCTCAAGTGGAACTGTTTTGTACAAAGGGCATTGTTTAATATATGAATGAAATCCCCGTGTATTCAATTTAAGTTGCAAAATTGCATCGTAATAGTGATTTTGTTCCTGCTAAATTTTACAAATGTGAGTGTTACAATGATGTAAAATGTCAATTTTACTAGATCGACAAATGTCAATGTTTCCAATTTGACAAATGACAATTTACCCAATAGGATAGGTGCACATCTAAACTCATTGTATGTACTAAGCACACGGGTCATCATACACACCCGTTTGCACTGATATGATGAAAAAAAAAATCCTTGGCACCAAATTTTCGCTTGGCTTAGTAGCGAAGGAACCAATGCCCTCGGTCTGGATATAGGTATTCGATCTAAAACGTTTGCGATGAAGGTAAACATGCCTCCTCGATGAGCGTGCGGAGGACTGCTCACATGCCTCACATCTACTCAAACACCTATCCACGGGCTACCTCATAGCCAATATAAAGTGTGACGCATCGCAGCACGTAAATGGTCAGTAGAACGTCCATGATTTGTAAATAATACGCCTGTTTACGATGGTAACGTGACAACTTTTTGTTCCAAAATGCCTTTGTTGACTATTAATAATGGGTGCCCCTTCTCTCAAAGTGGACACGAAAAATACCACAACATACTTGTGCTATATTACGAGGCCTTGTCCAACATAGACCTTGTGATTGTAGTTCAAATTTGAATTATGTACATTAAATACACATTAAATTTGAACCCTTAATAATTTCATATTTTTTGTAGTACACACCTATTGGTTTATGTTGTTTCTACAAAAAAAATCAAGGAGAGGAGATGCATCGGATGTCGTTTCACCATATGAGACGTGCATGTTCCCTGTCAGAACCACGTAGCTTATTATGAGAAGCTCCGGTTTGTAAGAGTCTTGTGCCAAAACATGTCCAGGTTGGTATTTTTACCACGACATATGTATCCCTTGTCATTACATCATGCCAAGTTTTATGAGTTTCTAACGAGTTTTGGATTTATCGGAATTTAAAAACCAAATTTCTCGATGTTTGCCGTCGAGCCAAGACGATGAGATGTTCGAAATTCATTATCATTTCTTGCATGGGACAAAACACATGCATCCAGGGGCACATCTATGATTTTTGAACCCATCTTGATGCATTGTACCTTGTAATTGTAGATCAAATTTGAATTATGCATATTAAATGCACGAAAAACTCAATTTATGTATTAAAAAGTGAGATGATCCCTTAATCTATTCATATTTTTACACTTCGTACCTATTTGTCTATCTTGTTTCTATTAGAAAAATCGAGGAGAGAAAAGGTATCGGATGTCGTTTCACCCGTAAATGTGACATGCATAATGTTCCTTATCAAAATCTCAAAATTTCTTGTGACAAGGTCTGGTTTGTAAGAGGCTTTGTGCCAGAACATGTCTAAGTTGAACATTTTTTTACTACATCATATGTGTGCCCTTGTCATGACACCAAACCAAGTTTCATGAATTTCTAACGAGTTTTGGATTTACGAGAATTGGAAAACCAAGTTTCTCAATGTTTGCGGCCGAGCCAAGACGCTGATATGTTTGAAATGCATCCTCATTTCTTGCACGGGACCTAACATGCATCCAAGGGACTCATGTATGATTTTTCAACCAATTTTTATGCACTAGACCATGTGATTATAGTTTAAATTTGAATTATTCATATTAAATTGCTAGAGAAATCAGTTATTGTATTTAATAGGCCAAACAGACTTTGAAAAATTCCATTATTTAGCAGGACAGTCATGTTTCTCTATGATGACTCTAAAAATAATTTCAAGGCAAGAAAAGACAACGAATGTTGTTTCGCACATGAAAGGTGAAAGTTTCGTATCGGGACCAAATGGCTCTTTCTTGTGAGAAACTCCGTTTTGTAAGAAGCTTGTGCCAAAATTTGTCAAAAACTAGGCAACTTTTTTTACCACAACACACAACAGGGAAAGGTCATGACACCATTGATGTCTACTACACAAATTTATTCTTATAAAATACATTGGGCCTTCAAATGCAGAGTTTTGTAGGATAATAGCGATTTTTCCTCAACTTAATGACCTAAGGTTTACCAATTCATGAGAGGTGTAGGATGAAGATGGTCTCTCTTAAAAGACCCTACAATCAAATACAAAAGAAATCTTTTGTGTCTCCAATACATCCAATACAATGACAAATTGTATAGGTGCACTAGTTCCACGAAGAGATGATAATACAAGTATAGTATGGATAATAAATATAGGTTTTTGTAAGCTCAAAATATAAAAACAACAAGGTAGCAAGTGTTAAACAGCGAGCAAAATGTTGTATAAATGCTTGATAATAAAGCCTAGGGTTGTATAGTATGCAAGATGGCTATGAAATCTCAAAAAGAAATTGTCAAAGCAGGGGGAAACGCCTACATTATCCTGGGGATGGAGAGAAGCCACTGACACACCTCACTCGTGTAGCACCGGTCCGGAGCCGACGCCGGCGAGGGGAGCCGGGGGGGAGGGGGGACAACAATCAAAAGGATCCATAGAGAAAGGAGCACTGAGCAACAGTGCAAGGAGCGGGCGAGATCCTCACTCTTGTTGGACGAGAGGAAAGGTCCAAAACAAGGGGTGCCTCGGTTGCTGTGGATATGGATCGAGCATGGAAACGAAGAGTCAGATCAAGTGGGGGCGGTGATTAGTCAGGTTTTTAGCAGCGGCAACTGGGAAACCCTGCCAAAGCGACCTGCGCGGTGGTAGCTTTTGGCCAGCACCGTGGGCCTCCATCTCTTTCCCCGTTGCTCTGCAGAATAGTACTAGTACCAGTGCTAGTACGTTCGGGCAGTTTGCATCCTCTGGTTACCGGTGATACGCGGCGTCTCCATGGGCATGATGTGACAGGGCCCTAATGGTGCTTAGGGCAACTTCAACGCAGGAACATGCGTTCGCCTCCATTTGGCACAAACCGCTCCCCAATGCGCGGGAGCAAATGTTCTGTTTTCAGTCCGTTTTTTATTTATTTTTAATTCAAATTTGAATCGCATTTGCAGCCAAACATTCAGCGTGCAGACGGGCAGTGCGCGTGTCCTTGTCCTTTCCTAACCCATCCGTCGAGGATACAACCCTTTTTCCTTGCTCCGTCCTCCGTCCTTCGTCATCGCTGTCGTCATGCACGTCGTCCACCTTGCTTTGCACGACGGTGGAACAATCTGTTTTTTCCATGTTGTCGCTCCGCCCTCCGCCTGCATTCGTCCACCTTCCTGCCTGCGAAAGGTCTCGACTTGTCCTTTCTGGACGCGTCTCCACCACGACTGTAAGGTTTTCGACGCTTTGCTCGCAAGGTACCATGGATAGCGGGGATGGGTATTTTTTCACAACTTCATTTTTTTCATCAGATAATTCGTCTTCGAACGATGAGGACATAGTGATGACAACATTAGTCATCCATGACCACATCAGTAGGATGTGGCCTTGGTTCAGGGGATCAATTCCCGGCCATGCTCTGGCCTTGAACCGCAATAGGAAGAAAGGGCACGACCTCCTCTATTCTGATTATTTTGAGAGAACCGCACTCTACAAACCGCATCAATTTCGTCGCCCCTTCCGGATGATGAGGCATGTGGTCAATTGTATTCGGGAGGGAGTGGTTGCATATGACCCATACTTTGTGTGCAAAGAGGGTGCACTTGGCAAGCTTGGCTTCTCTTCTTACCAGAAATGCATGCGACTATTCGCATGCTTGCATATGAAATTCCTAATGATCTTGTGCATGAGTATGTTCGTACGAATGAGTCCACATGTCTTCAATCAATGTACAGTTTCTGCAAGACCATGGTGGATGTGTTTGGCATTGAATACCTGACAGAGTCAAATGTCGGTGATACACAGAGGTTATTGGTGATCGATGCCGAGAGGGGCTTTCCGGGCATGCGTGGTAGTATCTATTGTATGCACTGAAAGTGGAAGAACTGTCCATTTTCTTGACATAGGCAGTACAAGGGGCCTGCGAAAGGTGCCACTGTCATACTTGAAGTTGTGGCTTCACAAGATATGTGGATATGGCATTGTTTCTTCGACATGGTTGGTTCTCACAATGATATTAGCGTTCTTCAACATTCTTCACTGTTTGCAAGGCTTGCAGAAGGCCACTCCCAAGAAGCCAACATTTGGTGTGCTTCAGTCTCGGTGGGGTATCGTTCGAAACCCTGCATTGACATGAAGCACTAAGAAGCTTTGAGAGGTAATGACTGCTTGTGTGATCATGCACAACATGATCATTGATGATGAATGTGATGGCAGCATCTACGACCAAGGGTGTTAGGGCATATTTATGCCTAAGTAATTTTGGTGATTGATGACAGTACCTTAATGGACTAATCGTGTGCATTGAGCTCTCAGATAATACATGACAAAGGCACAAGAAGATTCGGCACCCTCCGTGGAACAGAAGCACGGTGTCCTCTACGATTCTCTTTGGTGGTTTTTGAGTTGTAGGAACGCCGTACTATTAAGAGGGGATCCGTATTGAAAAGGTTTGGGTGGATCAATCTTGCACGCGCACAATTTATCTCCATCCCCTTTCCCTCCAACTTTGGAATTGTTCCCATCTCTTGTTTCTCTCATCTTGCAAAAAGGTCTTCCAGCGGTAGTACCGCTGGCCCTAGCGGTAGTACCGCGAGAGCTAGCGGTAGTATCGCTCGCCCAGCGGTAGTACCGCCCCTGGTCAGCGGTAGTACCGCTCCAGGACTTTAGTACCATCATCCTTGCGGATGTACTTCGTCGGACTTTTTGTGAAGAGTTTCTTGGCGGTGGTTGGCTCGGTAGTGTCTTTGCGCTACCATGGGCTCAGCGGTAGTACCGCTAGAGTGCCAGCGGTAGTAACGCTGCAGCCAACAGTAGTACCGCTGGAGTGGCAGCGGTAGTACCGCTGGGCTCGTGCTATGAGTGGGAAAACGGTTGAATTCCCCCCCCCCCCCCGCTATATAAAGGGTTTTTCTTGCTCAAGAACCCTACCTTTGACCCTCCCAAGCTCCATTGTTGCTCCCTAAGCTCAAAAGTTCCCGATCTCTCTCCCTAGCCAATCAAACTTGTTGATTTCCTAGGGATTGGTTGAGAAAGCCTAGATCTACACTTCCACCAAGAGAAAATTGATTCCCCCCACTAATCCCTTGCGGATCTTGTTACTCTTGGGTGTTTGAGCATCCTAGACGGTTGAGGTCACCCCGGAGCCACATTCCATTGTGGTGAAGCTCCGTGGTCTTGTTGGGAGCCTCCAAGCTTTGTGTGGAGTTTGCCCCAACCTTGTTTGTAAAGGTTCGGTCGCCGCCTTCAAGAGCATCTATGGTGGAATCACAGCACCTTGCATTGTGTGAGGGCGTGAGGAGGATACGGTGGCCCTAGTGGCTCATTGGGAGCATTGTGCCTCCACACCGCTCCAACGGAGACGTACTTCCTGTCAAAGGGAAGGAACTTCGGTAACACATCCTCGTCTTCATTGGTTCCACTTGCGGTTATCTCTAATCTTTACATTGTGTATGCTTTTGTTGTTGACTATCTCTTACTTGCATTAGTGTTTATAGTTGGTAGCATCATATAGGTTCATCACCTTGTTGTCATTTTAGAGAACCTTTATGTTGCTAACCCTAACTTGTTAAGATTAAATAAAAAGTGGTCGTTGCCTATTCACCCCCCTCTAGTCAACCATATCGATCCTTTCAATTGGTACCAGAGCCACGTCTCTTTATTAAGGGTTTCACCACCCGAAGAGTATGGAAGATGATGAGGGATTTCCCCATGGGCAACCCGAGGCCATGGCTTTGACTTCGGTCACAAGGGACGACTTGAATACGGCTATGGCCGCCCTCAAGACGTCCTTGACGAACGAAGTCAAAACCATGCTTAAAGAGTTAATTGAGGGAATTAAAGGTTCACCCGAACTGGCCAACACAGATTCGGAGGCCAATTCCTCTAAGGAAGCGGCTAAAGGTATGCGACCTTCTTCCCCTCTCGAAAATGATGGGACTGGAACCTATGCCTCAGTTCCACCTCCCATGGTCTATGGAGGACCTGTTCCCACACCGCGTCTTAACCCTGTTGGTCCTCCTCCTAAGCTTGTTAAGGGTGATTTTGCTAACTGGGTGTTTTCTATTAAGTCTCATTTAAATCACAGCTCAACAAATTTATGGAGAATCATCAAGCAAGGCTACTATCCTCATGACCCAAGCAACCTCACTCCAAGAGAAGAAGCGGACAATCAATATAATCACTCCGCATTGTTTATTCTATAGTCCGCAGTACCTCCTGAAGATCTTCCTCACTTGCGCCCCTTCACTCTGGCTAAGGGCTATTGGGAGCACATTATGGTGTTGTACAAGGGAAGCTCAAGCATTCAACGGTCCAACTATGAAGTGGTACTTGATAAGGCCGATGAGTTTGTGATGAAGGAAGATGGGGACCCTCGTGATCTCTATCGAAGGGTGACTGCTATTGTTGTTGCTCTCAAGGATCATGGATGACACATGGATCAAGCGCAAGTTTCTCAAGGCCATCATGCCTTTCAACAAAGCCATGTCATCAGTCATTCGCCAACGACCAGATTTCCACTCCTTGTCTTCCAGCGAGGTGTTGGATGAATTCATTGCAATGTCAATCATGAACGAGACCGCTGACAATGCACTTGCTCGCGTTCGGTCAAAGACAGCTTCACCCAACCTTGCTTTAAAGGCAAAGGCTGCTTCTGAAGAAGAAGAGGAGGATGAGGAAGAGGAGAGCTGCCCTGAAGACACTAAGTATGCTTATCACGAGCACATGGCTCTTGCGTCAAGGAAATTCTGGGGCAACAAGAGTAACTTAAAACCCAACTTCACCAAGAACAACTCAAGTGGGTTCAAATCCAAGCAACGAGTGAGGACATGTTATAACTGCGGTAATGTGAGTCACTTCATGGCAGAATGTCCCTATGAGAAGAGGGGAGACAACAGGGGCAAACTCATTCGCAAAGACAAAACCAAGTCATTCCCAAACAAGAACAACTTTGTCAAGAAACCCCACCCAAAGGGTATGGTGGCACTTGAAGAGTACCCCTCCGATGATGATGACGATGACGATATGGTGGCAACTGCGACTGTCGCCATTGCCACCCATTCTCCCAAGAATGTGTCTCTCTTCAATGCCCCCAACGATAACCACATCGCCAAGTGCCTCATGGCCAAAGGTATCGATCAGGTAACACCCAACATTAAGACCAACATCACTACTGCTCCTTCATTGTTGAATTGTGTTGATGATAGTGATGTTGTGGAACTTAATGAGCATGATCTTGACAAATTTCTGTGTACGATCAAAGGAGAACCCAAGAAGCACTTTGTTGATCTTTTGGAACAACTCGGTGAGGCTAATGACCTCATCGAGTTTCATGAGGAGACCATCTCCGAGCTGCAACGACATAGTCGTGACTATGCCGATGAGATTGCTGAACTATCTATTGCACTAGAAAAGGAGCGCACTCTTCATTTGGCTCTTGAGGAGTCATACAACGATGACTGCGCTAAATTTCAAAATGAACTAGATCATGCTATTGTTCTTACTCGTACGCTTAAGTCTGAAAAGGATGCTCTTGGGGTTGGCCATGACAGACTGAAAGCGGAGTTTGACACACTTGACAAGGCTCACAAGGTCTTGAAAGGTGTTCATTTCTCCCTGAAAGAGTCTCATGATCAACTCCAAGCAAAGCTTACCAAGGAGATCTCTACTTGTCCTCCGTTCGTTTTAATTGATAATGCTTGTACAACTAACCCTTGTTGTGAGCATGTACATCTTGTGGAGGAAAATTCCAAGTTGAAGGATAAACTTGAGAAGGGTCTTGTGTCATGCATCCAAGGCGAGAAGAACCTGAACAACCTCTTGAGCAATCAAAAGGGTGTGGTAGAAAAGGAGGTACTTGGACTTACATCCAAGTCAAAAAGAAAAAGGAAGAACAGGAACAAACGATCCCCTACCCTCATGGACATCTTTGTCAAAGAGGGCGAAGGGACCCAGGAGGTGAACAGGAACAAGGTGGAGAATGGTAGCGTCAAGAAGGGCAAAACCATTCCTACCAACACAGCCGGCAAACTCAAGCCTTCCTATGTTTTATGTCGTGCTAGTGATGGGCATGTTTATGCCAGATTTGTTGGTTCTTACTATGAGTTCATTGAATGGGCTCTTTGGGTTCCTAAGACCCTTGTCTCTAACATTAAAGGACCCATTCAAAAATAGGTACCTAAAACCAAGCCTTTGATCTATTGCAGGAGTTTGCTTCCGGTGGGGTGTCATGGTTGCTCGATAGTGGAGCAACAAATCATATGACCGGAAGCAAGGACTTAGTGGTGGATGTGCATCCTTCCCCATCTATGCCCACCCATGTCCAATTCGCCGATGCATCATCGTCAAATGTATTGGGATTTGGTAAGGTGGTCATCTCTTAAGAGTTATCTATTGAGAAGGTCATGCTTGTTGAGTCCCTTGCTTACAATTTACTTTCGGTTCGTCAACTTGCAATTATGGGCTTTTCCACATTCTTTAATCTTGATACTGTGGTCCTTTTGTGGAGCAAGACTCTTAAAGTAGCCTATGTTGGATATGTCGAAAATGGTCTTTATGTGGTGAACTTTTCAAAGAGACCCACTAAGACTGCGACTTGTCTAATGGCTAAAGTTGATGTGGGCTAGCTTTGGCATCGCCGACTAGCTCATGTCAATATGATATCTTTGCAAAGTCTCCTCAAAGGGGACCGTATTCGTGGACTAACGAATGTGAGTTTTGCCAGAGATCGTGCTTGCAGTGCCTGCATTGAAGGAAAGATTCATGAAACTGCTCATCGTCCAACGACTCTCATTTACACTAAGAGGCCGTTGGAGCTCCTTCATAGTCTTGGGGGCAGAAAGTACCGGTTGGTGATTGTTGATGACTACTCAAGATACACCTGGGTATATTTCTTCAAGAGGAAGAGTGAGACTCAACAAACTGTCATCAACTTTGCTAATGAAGCTCAACGTCAACATGAAGCAAAGATTTTGATGATTAGAAGTGACAATGGCACCGAGTTCAAGAACTACACCGTGGATGAGTTTCTAGGTGATGAGGGAATAAAACATCAATATTCAGCACCATATACCCCTCAACAAAATGGTGTGGCGGAAAGGAAGAACCGAACGTTGATGGACGCTGCAAGAAGAATGATGGCGGAATTCAAATCTCCATATAACTTTTGGGCCGAAGCCATCAGCACAGCATGTCATGCGTCCAATCGGCTCTATATTCGCGAAGGCTTGAACAAGACCCCATATGAGATTCTCACCGAAAACAAACCCAATCTCAAGTACTTCCGGGTATTCGGGTGTAAATGTTTCATTCTCAAGAAAGGTGCACGTTTAGCTAAATTTGATTCTAGAGCACAAGAGGGCATCTTTGTTGGTTATGCTACAAACTCTCATGCTTACCGTGTCCTCAACAAGTCCACCGGGCTCATTGAGGAGACGTGTAACGTGGAGTTTGATGAAAATAATGGCTCCCAAGTGGAGCAAAATGTTCTATGTGATGTAGGTGATGAAATTCCTCCCCAAGCCATAAGAATAATGGGGATTGGTCAAATACTCCCCATTGAGGAACCCCTTGTGGCCGAAGTGGAAGGACAATGCTCTACTCAAGTGGAGCCATCATCCTCACAAGCCCCACACGCTTCCGATGAACAAAGAGAAGACCCTCAACCAGTTGAACGAGCTCAAGGACAAGATCAATTGCTCAAAGATGGTGACGTCTCCCATGATGTACAAGTGCTTACACAAGGTTCCGAATCTGCTCAAGATCAAGATCAAGTGCAACTACAAGATTCAGACCAAATAGAAGCACAAGATCAAGATCAAGAGCAACCACAAGAACAAGGACAAACCAGTGAACCAGCTCAAGTCGAAAATCAAGTTGATCAAGATGCTGTCTCACAATTCCCTTATGCGGCGCCTAAGAGGGCTACTGGTGCCAAGGGAGGATCAAAACGCAAGGGCAAGCAAAGTAATCAAGTCGATGCTCCCCAGTTATCCAATGCAGAACTCTTGGAACATTGCGCAGCCAAGATTGCGAACAAGCTGAGAGTAAAGTCACATCTTATGAAGAATGTGCTTGGTAGTTTGAAAAGGGGAGTATCCACTCGTCAACAAATTTGGAATTATTGTGAGCATCACACATTTGTTTCGTATTGTGAACCTCAACAGGTATAGGAAGCGCTCGATGATGAGGATTGGCTTATGGCCATGCATGAAGAACTCAACAACTTCGAGCGTAATCAAGTCTGGAATTTAGTGCCAAGACCAAAGGAGGAACATAATGTCATTGGGACCAAATGGATCTTCAAAAACAAGCAAGATGCCAATGGGATTGTGATTCGAAACAAGGCAAGATTGGTGGTTCAAGGCTACTCCCAAGTCGACGGTATCGACTACGATGAAACCTTTGCCCCTGTTGCTCGTTTAGAATCTATTCGCATGCTGCTTGCATTTTATTCTCATCATAATTTCAGTTTACAACAAATGAATGTGAAAAGTGCTTTTCTTAATGGTCCTTTAAATGAGTTGGTCTATGTCAAACAACCCCCGGGGTTCGAACATCCCAAGCTCCCCAATCATGTGTACAAATTTAATACGGCACTCTATGGCCTTAAACAAGCCCCACGTGCGTGGTATGAGTACCTTACTGAGTTGTTATAAGATCGTGCGTTTGAAATCGGGAAGATAGATCCCACTCTTTTTACAAAGAGGGTCAAAGGGGATTTGTTCATATGCCAACTATATGTTGATGATATCATTTTTGGTTCCCCTATCGAATCTTTCAATAAAGAATTTGTTGCACTAATGACCGAGAAATTTGAGATGTCTATGATGGGTGAGTTGAAGTTCTTCCTCGGGTTCGAGATTAAATAAGGCTTAGAAGGTACCTTCATCAAACAAGCCAAGTACACTCAAGACATGCTCAAGAGGTTCGAGCTAGAGGATGTCAAGCCGGTCAAGTTTCCCATGCCAACACGATGCAAGCTTGACAGTGATCCCAATGGTAAAGAACTGGATCAAAAGGTATATCGCTCCATGATTGGATGCCTTCTTTACCTTTGTGCATCTAGACCGGATATCATGTTGAGTGTAGGGATTTGTGCACGGTTTCAATCTGCACCAAAAGAAAGCCATTTTATGGCTGTTAAGCGAATCTTTCGATATTTGGCTCATACTACAAACTTTGGTCTATGGTATCCCAAAGGAGCAAACTTCAACCTAGTGGGCTATTCTGACTCAGATTGGGCAGGAGACTGTGTGGAGAGGAAGTCAACTTCTGGAGGATGCCAATTCCTTGGTCGTTCACTGCTAAGTTGGTCTTCAAAGAAGCAGAATTGTGTCTCACTATCTTCCACCGAAGCTGAGTATGTGGCAGCTGCAAGTTGTTGTGCACAGTTGCTATGGATGAGGCAAACTTTAAAGGATTATGGTGTCACTTGTGACAAAGTGCCTCTTCTATGTGACAATCCAAGTGCTATCAAGATTTCCCTCAATCCGGTGCAACATAGCAAGACCAAGCATATTGATATTCGCCATCACTTCATTCGTGATCATATCAAGCAAGGTGATATTGAGGTTCACTTCATCAACACTGTAGAGCAACTTGCAGATATTTTCACTAAGCCCCTAGATGAAGCAAGGTTCCGGGAGTTAAGGCATGAGCTAAATACCATTGATTCAAGTAATGTGGATTGAAATTAGGCACTTTGCACCTCAATCTGCATTACATCTTGTTCTAGGTGTAAGCATGGACATAGGGGGAGTGTTGTTCTCTCAATGAACTTTCCCTCCCCCCATTATGCATAAATCGATCAAGTCTTTCACTTTGGTCATTATTAAATGGCACTTGTGCTTCAGAGACGAGCGTTGGTCATGAACCCAAGGATAATTCTTCGTGGTGTCATACCTTTGTCTCAAACATAGGTGGCTTCGGCCACCGCCCCCACCTTTCTCTCGTGTTGAAGAAAGGATACAAAATGACTAGTCAGTATATCTTGCTGGTGTTATCTTTTTGTTACACCGACTAGTCGTTGCCTACATCATTTCCACAAAGTCCTATGTCTCGTTGTGCCTTTTTGAGCAGTACTACCGCCAGGGGTAGCGGTACTACCGCCAGGACCCCAGCCTATCGAGGCTTGACTAGGGCTTTTTAGGGCTGTCTCAAGGGGGAACGGTACTACCGCTATGACCCAGCGGTACTACCGCTGGGTCCGTACCCCTTGGACTATATAAAGGAGGGGGGGCCATTTTTCTTGCCATGCTTCTTCTTCCTCGTGGCTCTCTCTCCCTCTGCAGCGAACTCCCCCCGTTTAGATCTTTCTCTGCGGAGCCCCTCCTCTACTTTCAGTTGGAGGGTTTTCTCCCCTCCTACTTCCTCCGTCGAGTGCCATGGACGCCGGTAAAGCTCCTCCCCTTCTTCTCTTGGTTGGTGTGTTTGGTTCTAGGGTTAGGAGCTTGGTGATTTGGATCCATGAATATGATTTGTGCTTACTTTTTCGATGGAACGAGGGAGATATCTTAGGGGATTTTAGGTCTTATGTTCTTTATTGCATATATTTTGACATGCCCTAGTTCTCCATGTTTTAGATCTAGTAGCTCTTATCATACATCTCATGGATTTGATCTAAAACTTGCATCCCATTGACTAGGCTTGTCTCCATCTAGATGATCTCGAGTTCCACATGTGTTAGGGCTATGGTGATTCTTGTAATGAGTTTATTTATTAGCCGTGGATCTCTTGAAATGAATCTAGTAGTTTTTGTGGGTTCAAATATATCCAGATCTGAAAGTCAACCCCTAGCGGTACTACCGCCAGCCTGGCGGTACTACCGCCAGGACCCCGAGCGGTACTACCATGAGGGGAGTGGTACTACCGCCACGGCCCCAGCGGTACTACCGCCAGGAGGATATTTTTTATTTTTTTATTATTTATTTTACTTTTATTTCTCCTCGCATATGTGTTTATTCTTATGATTTTTTTACCATTGCCATGACTCCTTTTGTCACTCTTTTTGGTGTGTGTGTCTTGTGTGTCACAGGTGGTTCTCGTCGCTCGAATCCTGCATGTAACACCCAACCCAAGCAGTATCGCACTCCAGAGGCTCCAGAAGGTTCCGCCACTTCCAGTCTGAATCCTAAGAAGAGGTCCTTCAAGAAGACTGCTACCAAGAACAAAGGGGTCAACGTTCGCACTATGGCCCCTAAGGATTTTCTAGCACTCCGCACCCGAAATCCCTATGTTGATGACAAGGCTCAGCTTAAGAACGTCGATAATGTTTGGTCACGGGAACATGCCATGATCTATCGTGACATCATCAAGCCCTTCAAGAAGATATTTGTCCCAATGCAAGCGGATCGACCTCGCTCACCTTCGGCGGAATCCGGACTACTTTGGCGAGGCTCTCTCCTTGATTGAAAAGCTTGGCCTTACAGATATCATCACCTTCAGACGGGACTTTGATCCAGATATTGTGGCCCAGTTTTATGTCACTGTTCACTTTCAACCTGATGACGAGCGCACCATGACCTGGATAACCGGTAATCAGAAGCTGACTGGTTCCTGGACGGAGTTCATGCAGTTCCTCAAAGTCGACTTTCAGGGGGAAGAAAATGCTCTTGGGATGCGTCCTCATGCTCCTTCTTCGTCTACTGCCACCCCGAAGGACAGGCTGCAACAACACTACATCAAGAAAGGTGTGCTCCCCACGCATCTGGATATCATGCATCTGGTATTCCACAACTCTCTATTCCCTCGTATTGGCAACAAGAACGAGGTGCATGGTCATCTGGCTGAGATGCTTCTGCTGTGTGAGGAGGCAAGGACTAAGGAAACTATGCCTCTCGACATAGCTCATGTGATGTTCCATGAGCTCTGGAATTGCATCATGAACCGTAAGGTTCCCATCTACGGGCCTTACCTATTTGTCTATATTCAAAGAGGTGGCACGATATCTATCTGGTAGATTCCTTCCTTATTCAGGCTGACTATTTTGTGCATGATCCTATCAAGCTCCGTATAAAGGACAAATGGGCCAACCCATCAACTTCTTCTCAGCCCATGGATACGGACACAGAGACTACTGCTGGAGGAGGACCTGCTTCGCATACCCGCTCTTGTGCTATGCCATCTTGGGCCGTGAAGCTGAAGGATCAGATGAAGACTCTCTTTTGTATGCAGGCCAAGAGACAATATCAGTCTCATGTGGCCCAGAAGGAGAGCCGTCAGAGGCACAAGCGTGTCTTAAGGACCCTTGATGTGGCTATCTCAAGCGGCTTAGAGACCAACATCACTCCAGAGACTGACTGGATGAGGGCTCAAGGTTACCAGTGGACTGGGTCTGATGCTGAGGAGGAGGCTTCTGAGGAGGACATTGAGGAGGAGTAGGACGAGCAGGATCCGGATGCCACGGATGCGTCTGGGGATGAGGAGGATGAGGAGTGACCACCTGTGTCTTAGGTGTGCCCCCTTTTTGGTGTCTTCTGCCAAAGGGGGAGAGAGTCTAGGAGCTGGATTTGCTTTGTTTTAGCTTTGCTTTATCTTTATCGTGTTTGCTTTAAACTTGGTTTGATCGTATTTGCTATCTTTGCTACGTGTGATGTGAGACTTAGTTTTATTATGAGACCTATTTTTTATCATATGTTGTGAGTCATATGCTCTTCAATTATCTCTATTAATTTATCTTTATGATCACATGCTTTCTACTGTACAAATCCGGTATTGTCATCAATCCACCAAAAAGGGAGAGATTGTTAGGGCATAATTATGCCTAAGTAATTTTGGTGATTGATGACAATACCTTAATGGACTAATCGTGTGCATTGAGCTTTCAGATAATACATGACAAAGGCACAAGACGATTCGGCACCCTTCATGGAACAGAAGCACAGTGTCCTCTACGATTCTCTTTGGTGGTTTTTGAGACGTAGGAACGCCGTACTATTAAGAGGGGATCCGTATTGGAAAGGTTTGGGTGGAATCAATCTTGCATGCACACACTTTATCTCCATCCCCTTTCCCTGCAACTTTGGAGTTGTTCCCATCTCTGGTTTCTCTCATCTTGCAAAAAGGTCTCCTAGCGGTAGTACCGATGGGCCTAGCGGTAGTACCGCTAGAGCTGGCGGTAGTACCGCTCGCCCAGCGGTAGTACCGCCCCTGGTCAGCGGTAGTACCGCTCTAGGACTTTAGTACCATCATCCTTGCGGCTGTACTTCGTCGGACTTTTTGCGAATAGTTTCTTGGTGGTGGTTGGCCCGGTAGTGTCTTTGCGCTACCATGGGCTCAGCGGTAGTACCGCTGGAGTGCCAGCGGTAGTACCGCTGCACCCAACAGTAGTACCGCTGTAGCCAGTGGTAGTACCGCTGGGCTCATGTTGTGAGTGGGAAAACGGTGGAATCCCCCCCCCCCCGCTATATAAAGGGTTCTTCTTGCTCAAGAACCCTTTTGACCCTCCCAAGCTCCATTGTTGCTCCCTAAGCTCAAAAGTTCCCGATCTCTCTCCCTAGCCAATCAAACTTGTTGATTTCCTAGGGATTGGTTGAGAAAGCCTAGATCTACACTTCCACCAAGAGAAAATTGATTCCCCCCAGTAGTCCCTTGCGGATCTTGTTACTCTTGGGTGTTTGAGCACCCTAGACGGTTGAGGTCACCCCGGAGCCACATTCCATTGTGGTGAAGCTTCGTGGTCTTGTTGGAAGCCTCCAAGCTTTGTGTGGAGTTTGGCCCAACCTTGTTTGTAAAGGTTCGGTCGCCGCCTTCAAGAGCACCTATAGTGGAATCACGGCACCTTGCATTGTGTGAGGGCGTGAGGAGGATACGGTGGCCCTAGTGGCTCATTGGGGAGCATTGTGCCTCCACACCGTTCCAACGGAGACGTAATTTCTGTCAAAGGAAAGGAACTTCGGTAACACATCCTCGTCTTCATTGGTTCCACTTGCGGTTATCTCTAATCTTTACATTGTGTATGCTTTTGTTGTTGACTATCTCTTACTTGCATTAGTGTTTATAGTTGGTAGCATCATATAGGTTCATCACCTTGTTGTCATTTTAGAGAACCTTTATGTTGCTAACCCTAACTTGTTAAGATTAATTAAAAAATGGTCGTTACCTATGCACCCCCCCCCCCCCCTCTAGTCAACCATATCGATCCTTTCAAAGGTTTTAATTTTCAGAGTGAGAATGTTGAACCTGAGCACCTACCTCCTTCAACCTTTCAACAGTCCGTTCAATTTCATCGTGAGATGCATGATCGAAACACTCATACGCAGCTGCAAGATACTTGGTTAAGCACATGTGGGATCACATTGGCAATCAATAGATCTATCGGTTTAATCTCTTTTCATGCGCACAAACTTTGAGTGATTTTATAAGACTATTTGATATTTTTAAAATTTTGATTGAATTGTAGCAAAAGACTATTTTGGGCATGAACTAATTGTTATGTTTGGTTTGAATTATTTTTGCTATGCTTGATTTTTTTGTATTTGGTCTCCGGCAGATAAGATATGACCGAAGATGCGACTAAGCGTTAGATGCACGATCAACACAAACGCAAATTCAAACGAACACGGTTTCATTATCATCTAAACAGACGAAATCCGGCTAAAATGAACATTCATTTGGGTCCGTTTGGTTCGTGCGTTGGAGTTGAACTTAGCTTGGCCGTTCAATGAGATGGGTTTTCAGTTAGGGAAATGTCTGATGGATAGACTGCCAAATCAGGACCAGCCCAGCAATGCGATCGCAGCAGATTTTCAGTTATGAACGGAAAGTAGAGCTGCATGCACTACGATTCCCGGAGTAAAGCAGAAACCACGAGTGAACAGAGAACCAAAAGCTGAGCGAGTGATAGTGCTACTGTTCTAGCCTCGGTAATGTTCATAGCTGGGTAACTGTGGAGATCTACGGAGACGTCGAGACGTGACCACGGCTTTAGAGCAGATCGGTCAGGAAATATCAACCCAGCCGAGCGTTTTAGAACATCTCTAACAGCCGAGCGATAAGATTATCGCATTAGGAAAATACAGATTTTTGCACGTGCAGTCGTTGTGGGTATTCCAACGAAGACGTAAAAAACGTCCGTGACATAAATGGTTTAGCGTGCGGGACGAAACGGCATCGCGCGTCGTTTATTTCGTGTGTCCACTCCCGCACGCTGCACACTCGAGCGCCCGCGTCGCTTTCGCCCCGCCGGCACCGCGACCGGCGGATTCGCCCGATGCACGAGCGCGCCGACATCCCCCTCACCCCTTCCTATACCCGTGATCCCTCCGCCGCCGTCGCTGTCGCCGGTGGCGCAAACCCTAGCTCGGGGAGCTTTGGCTTCACCTTCCCCGGTGCTCCTCCAAGCGAACCATATTATTTTAAACTATGCTATGTGTTGTTTTGATAGCGTCGGCTGCTCGTAGGCGTTGTAGTTTAGCGCGTGTGCTAGAGCGGCATACACGCAATTTTTTGTAGCGACCGATATAGCCAGCGCTCCGCGGCGCGTAAAAACTGGATATTTCGAGGCTGTAAACTTTTTTTAGTGCGTCGCGCGTTGCGCGCCTCTTGGAGATGCTCTTAAGCAAACTGTAAATGCCGCGCTGACTAGCACCCCTCATATCAAGCCTAAATATGAAGTGAATATAGAGCGTGTGGGCATGTTTGGGCATGTCCATTACGTCAGCCTAATGATGGGGTTCCACGTGGATTCACCGTGGTGTGAACGTTGCATTGCGCCGGTCCGGCTCGCCGCCCGAAGTCAAATCCGACTATTTAAGCCGGCCGGCATCTCCCAGGTCTAGCACATTCACCTCATCCCTCTCTGCGCCGCCACCCGACACCGTGTGCCTCCTATTCCCCGCTCTCCCACGCTCTTCGACGGCGACATGGTCCAGCGTAAGATCACCACCTATGCTATGCTCATATCGGAGCGCCAGTGTAGATTGAGACGAAGATCCAGGCTAGGCATGCTGCCAGCATCACTAAGGTTCTATCCGGAGCCGGGGGAGGAGGGGGAGGAGGAGTAACCGGATGTGAAGGAGGGAGAGCAGCTGCCGAAGCCAATGAAGGTGGTGGATCCGGAGGAGGACGAGGCGAAGCAGCCTGCTTCGGGGTTCAACATGGAGGAGATGGAGGCAGAGTTTGCCGTCGCCCAAGCCAAGGAGATGGCGGAGCAACAGGCCATCCTGAAGTCCATCCACGATGAGATCGAGGTGGAGGCCAACCGGGAGCTCCTTCGGCAGAAGGAGGCGGAGGCCGACGTGCACTTCGGCGAACTGGAGGCGGACATGAAGGAGGAAGATGAGACCGGACGCATCAGAGGGGATGGAGTTGCACCTGTCACTACAAGAAATATGTTAATCCGTGACGAATTTCTGATGACGTTCTCATAAACTGTAATGGAAACTTCACCGTTTTGCAAGATGCAAATGGGTCCTAAAATGATAGTCGTGCATGTATCCGCCGGAAGGCACGGAAATAGTCGACATCTTCGACAAGGAGTAGCTACGTAGTATATAAGTTTTTTATTTTGCATGCTTTTGTACAGATATAAGAATTTAATATGATGTGTTCGAATGCGGTAGTGCTAATTTGAGGCTTGTACAGAGTGTTTGAGGCGTCATATTTGCCAACCGTGGTTGTAGATGATCTTACTATTGGAAGACGTATAAGTGCATCTACAAACGTGATGGGCAAATTCGGCCCCTCAAACGGCTGTAGATGTGTCCGAACGCGTCCGCGGGCACTGAGGAGACACATTTTATATTTGCTACTCTGCATCCATGTATGTCATATGGGACAGCTTATATCCATACTACATGCAACATTGAGTTACTCTATGCGATCAAACTTCGAACAACAAAATTGAATGCAAACGAACACAAGATCAATTGCAAACGGACATCAAACATCACCCAAAAGATCATCTTAATTCATCGGACAAAGTTTGTAAACATCCATAACTAAAAACGATATAAACATACGTGGAGGGGGGTCACCAATTCCTTGCCGGGCCTATAACGGACTGAGTACTTTTATATATAAAAAAATACTCAGTCCGTTATTAAATATAACATATTTTAGAAATTCTAATATCAACTGCATACTTTCTATCAAATTAGCAAATATATATGTGTGTTGCAATGGGTGAAGAAAATCATTTACCCTAATCAATAAGCATGGATCAAGACCCCCTTCACGCTCCAGCCAGTCCATGTCTCTTATATATTTCAACACGACATCGTATAAAATTCATTATATTCGTGTAGCTGCTTATTCGGCTCCTAATCAATGGTGGTCGCAACTGTCACCAAACATGTTCAATCTCAACTCAGTGAACAGGTTCATCATACGACCAATTTGTGATTCAACCGTGGTACCGCATGAGAATGTTAATAAAAAATTTAAAAATGTCGTCGAGTTATGCTAGCGATGAAAATCATATGTGTGTGATGGACGAAATTTTTGGGGAAACATTCCTCCCTTTAGTAACGTGTATTTCAACGGAAAAGTTAATTCACATGATTCCAATCCCGCTTTTAGTTAGATCCAACATGCAAACCCACGCTTCCATTTTATTAGTTTTCCATAATCCGCGATTTCAATCAGCCTCCTCCTACCATAATTTATTCGAGACCCACACACCGTCCTCTATTAATTTTTTTTCCGTGGGTGGTCTCTCTATTCATTTTCAAGGAGGCTTGTTGATCGACAACTTGCAGGCATATAAAAACTGATGAAATTTTGTGTAAAATTGCAAGATGGGACTATCTAATTGATAAACCAATCATCTACTCACTTCATCCGAAATTACTTGTCATAAAAAATAATAAAAGTGAATGTATCTAAGAGCGTTGTTCTTTTAGCAATCTCCCCGAACTGTTATACATATGTGAACAGTTGCACTGTTAAACGATTGAGCAATCTGCCCGAACAGAAGAAGTTGAGAAACGGAAGAAATGGAATACGGAGTAAAAACCAACTGCAAGAGAACAAATGGGAATGGTACAGAAGGCTTTCCATGGGCTTTTCGTAAACAGATGCTATTCGTGGGCTCAAGTTTTCTGGCCTAATAATTTTGCACACCTACACAGAGCCATCCCAATTTATTCTATGACCTCTTTAACATTATCGCTGGGATTATTCGATTATGTGAGAGTGTTAATTCTATTATGAGGACTGATCTGCGCCGGCGTGCCGGCCGAAACTTTCGGCCGGCCGCGTGCGGGCCGCACGATCCACCAACCCCTGCGTCGTCCGCACCGTCGGATCTCCATGCAACATTTTCCTTCCGATGCAGCAAATTTCGGCGCGATGCAGCAATTTTTTCAACGGTTGCAACAAAAAAATAAATTTTGTAGCAAAAAAAAAATATCTACGTGATCGTGGAAAAAAACCAAAGCTGATGATGGGTGGTAGCAAAAGTCAAACGCCGGTTGTTGCAAATATCTGCGTGACGTGGATGCAACTTTTTTTAATGAACGGTTGCAGCAAAAAATAATGCCGGTTGTAGCAAAAATTAACACGGTTGTAGCAAAAGTAAAAAACACCGATTGTAACAAAAATCCGACGAACTGTACTTGCAACCAACCGTGGATGCAGCTTTTTTAGCGGACAGATGTAGCAACACAAAACGCTTGTAGCAAATATAACGCCGGTTGCAACAATTTTAGACGAAAAAAATTGCATGTCAGCGGACGCCCGCGCGGTCGCGTGCGGCCGGCCGAACGGTTCTACCGGCGCACCGGCCAGAAGCGTTTCGCTTCTATTATTCGACGGTTTTAATGGAGAAGCAAGAATGGAAAGAGGAAACTGAAGCTAAGTACTTGGGATGACTTGGTTTTCATGACCTAGAGATTTTAACTTTGTCGCTCTTACCGCGACGAGCATGGTGTTTGATACATGAACCTCTGTCACTAAGTGCCATAATCCTCAAAGCGGTCTACTTTCCATTGTGCTCATTACTGGCCCCCGAGCTGGGGTTGTGCCCCTTGCAAGTCTGGCAAGCGATTATAGATGGGAAAGACGTCTTGGCACAAGGGATCATAAGAAGAGTTGGAACGGGGAGAACAAAAACATCTTAACAAGCATGATAAGATCGATTGCAGCATCAATTCATAGTCCTCATCTGACTGCGGCGGAGCTCATTGATGCGTCTTTTGCTTGCTAGCGTGAAGAGGTGGTCGCAAGGTCTTTGTTCCTCTTTATGCTGATGTGATACTCAAGTTCCCTTTATGCACGCGACGTGTGGACGGTTTTTTAGGTTTGGAGAGAGGACCGACGAGGGATGTTCATCGTACGGTCTACATTCAAAATTATGATACAAATAAAACTAAGTAGGAAAAACTGGTTAGAGCATAATGGGGATCAGTCGGAGACTTTAGCAGAATGTGATGGTGGTGGACTCTTTGGAGGATAAGCGTGCCTTCAAAGCTGAAAGTTTTCTGTAGAGACTATGCTGCACTCACTGCCAACAACTGATATTCTACACCACCGCAACATATCTACAAGTTTAGTGTGTCCTTTGTGTGGGGTTAAAGATTCATGGTGTCATTGATTATTAAGGTGCACAATGGCCAGAAGTGTTTGGTCACACTCAGCTCGGGAGATGGTGGAACACGTGTGTAAATAAAGACATGGACGCAAACAAATTATCTTCATCACTATGCATGAATACTTGTCACATGAGGAATTTATTCGGATGATGGTAATTGTCGTGGGTATAAGTCTGACAGTAGATGTGTAGGGTACGAAAGGATGGGCAGAGCCTTAGCTACGGCGAGGTTGTATGAGTTCAGGCCCCTCTGCGGTGGAGGTAATAGCCCTACGTCTCAGTGCTCAGGGAGCTTGTTGTCGAGTGGAATATAGAATACAGTGAATTGCTAACCCCTGCACCAGTGGGGGAGGGTGGCTTATATAGAGTGCGCTGCCCTCCACAACGGTTCGGTGCACAGGGGTGGAGTAGTGGCGAATAAATGCCTACGTTACAGGTAACGTACGTCTTAAATGTTAATGAAGGCACATGGAAACGTATGACCGTTTCCCTCCAGGGGGGTTACGATGCACAGAGTGGAATCCAGTCGGTTAGTTTGATATACTCCGAATGCTAGTCTCCGACTGGATGGTCAAGGACCTGTTACCGACTGGACGATGGGAACTCCTTAGTTCAGTCGGAACTGACTAAGGGCCTTGTCCCTTATGAGGGGTAGTCCTTGGGTAGGACCTACAGGGCAGGCCTATGACCCTACCCTAGGACTATAACCCCATCATTAGTCCCCAAATGGATTGGGGTTGGAACGACGAAGCGATGCTTGAAGTTTGGATCCGACTGATACGGATGTAACTTTGGCGTTGCTTGCCTCGATCCATATTATCTTTTTTGACCAATGATCCGAGTGGAAGTAGTAGCTGTTAGAGCATATATCTCCATATGTGGTTTTGGTAATTGATGACAATTCCTATGGACTAATGGTTGCCTTAAGTTACATTTATAGGATTTGTCCATAGGCACTTCTTGAAGTCCATCTATTGGGTTTGTGTACTAACCCATGGTCTTCGTGAGAGTTCTATGTGGGGGTTAGGTGTGTTTCCATGGGCTTGCGTCAAAGGGAAGATCTCATACAACCCATGAAGTATGACGTCGATGACCAAGATGGTATTCAATGTATTATCCAAAGAATGGTCATAGAGACACATGGTTGATCAAGATCTCAGACAAAGAGTAAATCAAGATGATCAACACACAAAGCGTACAAGATGTACCGAGAGGGATCAAGTGATCCCATGGTATGGTAAGCATTGTCCATTACGTATTTGTGTACTAACCCATGGTCTTCGTGAGAGTTCTATGTGGGGGTTAGGTGTGTTTCCATGGGCTTGCGTCAAAGGGAAGATCTCATACAACCCATGAAGTATGATGTCAAGTTGTGATAGTCATCAAGATTGCGATGTGCAAGTTCAAGTGGATCAGCACGAAGATATCATGCTTGAAGCTTGCCGTCCATTGTGGTGGCAATGGACTTGTGAAGATATGCTGAAGAGTGGCTCACCCATAGTGAGTATGGGGGAGCAATCAACTAGTCTTCATCAAGCCAACACAATCAAGAAAGGTGGTCCATCTTGAGGAAGCCAAGATCATCATCATCTAGCTCAAGAGGACGAGGTGCAAGGTATAGGTTTGCCCTTGATAGGTTTTCTGGTTAGGATAGATTGTTGTACTATCAAGGGGGGGCTCTCAAGTGAGTAGCTTGATCGTATCGTTCGTTGAGAGCTCAAACCATTTGCATCCTTGCTTCATACTTCTTGGTTCTTGTTTGGTGTTTCTCTTTGTGAGTTTTAGAGCTTATGGTCATCTTCGTGACAAGCTCGAGTTCATGGAAAACGGAGTCCATATGCATCTACTATGATGTTTTCGATATTGGAGTTTTTGTCGGTTATTCATAAGAGATCTCACATCTCTATATCATTGGCATTTTCATATCTGCATGGTCGCTGTTTGGATAGCCCTTGTCGTCCTGAATCCAACAAGCTTGGGTTTGCTCGATTCGGAGCCCGTATGCGAAAGTTATGGTTGTTTCAGTGGCGAGTGGTAGTACCGCTGGACCTAGCGGTAGTACCGCTAGAGTTGGCGGTAGTACCGCTGGCCCTAGCGGTAGTACCGCTGGCTGGCGGTAGTACCGCTCCTGGTCAGCGGTAGTACCGCTCCAGGAGCTTAGTACCGCCTGCCTAGCGGTTGTTCGTGGACGGACCTTTTTGCGAAGACTTTCTTGGCGGTGGTAGTGCCGTTGCACTACCAGGGGCCCAGCGGTAGTACCGCTGGGGCCAGCGGTAGTACCGCTAGGGCCAGCGGTAGTACCGCTGGGGCCAGCGGTAGTACCGCGAGCTGGCGGTAGTACCGCTGGAGTGCGAGCGGTAGTACCGTTGCAGCCAGCGGTAGTACCACTGGAGCTCGGGCAGAAAGTGGGGGTAACGGTCTGATTCTTTCCCCCACTATATAAAGGGGGTCTTCTTCCCCCTTGGCTTTATCCATCCGTTGAGCTCTTGTTCTATCTCCATTGTTGACATTCTTAGAGCTTGATTACTCTATATCCCTCCAATGATTCTTGCTTGTTCTTGAGGGAAAAGAGAGAGGAGATCTAGATCCACATCTCCACCAATCACTTTCTCCTCTATGTGAGGGGAACCCCTTGGATCTTGATCTTGGAGTTCTTTGTGAGCTCCTTGTTCTTCCTCTCATATTTCTTCATAGCTTTTGTTGTTGTGGAGGGATTTGAGTGTGAGGGACTTGACCACCTCGTGTGTTCTTGCCATTGCATTAGTTGCATCGGTTTGAGTTCTCCACGGTGATACGTGGAAGTGAGAAGTTGAGAAGCTTACTACCTTTGGTACTTAGTACCCTTGATATTCTTCTTCGTGGATGCTTTGGCGTCCTAGAAGCTTGGTGGTGTCTCGGAGCTCAATCATTGTGGTGTGAAGCTCCAGGAAGCGTCGGGGTCTCCAATTAGGTTGTGGAGATTGCCCCGAGCAATTTGTACGGGTACCGGTAACCGCCCCCAAGGGTTGCCACGTGTACGGGTTCGGTGACCACCCCCAAGGGTTTCCATTTGTATGGGTTCGGTGACCGCCCTCAAGGGTCCCTTAGTGGAATCACGGCATCTTGCATTGTGCGAGGGCGTGAGGAGATTACGGTGGCCTTAGTGGCATCTTGGGGAGCATTGTGCCTCCACACCGCTCTAACGGAGATTAGCATCCGCAAGGGTGTGAACTTCGGGATACATCATCGTCTCCCCGTGCCTCGGTTATCTCTTACCCGAACCCTTTACTTATGCACTTTACTTTGTGATAGACATATTGTTTATTGTAATATATCTTGCTATCACTTAGTTGTTTATCTTGCTTAGCATAAGTTGTTGGTGCACATAGGTGAGCCTAGTTGTTTGTAGGTTTTGTGCTTGACATATTAAACGTTAGTTTTATTCCGCATTTGTTCAAGCCTAAACCTTGACTATTTTAAAGCGCCTATTCACCCCCCCCCCTCTAGGCGACATCCACGTCCTTTTCAGTAGCGAAACAAACTGTCGGAAACCGAGTGCTTCCGTGGCATCTTCTGACGTGACCAATCAACTGACAGCGGCGGATTTCGCGGGATCCTCAAATTTCGGTTATCGCACGCTGAGCGGGGATGACGCCATCGCGCTCGAGTAGCGCCTGATGCCTCGATTCTTGCGCCTTCATCTTCTCCACTGATATCGCCGCGGTCGGTTGGTGGATAAGATTTCGGGGCCACTTGCCAGTGACCCAGTCGGAACCTTACTTAAATCCCAGCAGCGAGGGTTTTTTCGTTACGCTCGCCGGACACCTCGCTTTTGCTCCGCTTCCTTCGCCATCTTCTGCGCCTTCCAAGCTTCTTCCTTCTCATTCTCCCTCGTGCATCCGCAGCTTCCGCCATGACCAAGGGGCAGACTAGCAAGCTAGAGGCGCGGAAGAAGAGGGGGAAGGCGGCGGCTCCTGCGCGGAGGCAGCGAGCGCTACCGGCGGGGTGGATCCAGGGGGACTTCCTCCCCTCCACGGTGACGGAGGAGAGCTTGCTGGAGCTGGTGGAGCACGGGATGATCACGCACAAGTCATGGAGGTTGTCGGAGGAGGATGAGACCGAGCCGGCGCCCCGGGAGGGGGAGCGCGTCCTGCTGCTCAGCCATGTGCATCGAGGTTTCTCCCTGCCCCCGCACCCTTTCTTCAAAGGCATAATGAACCACTTTGGGGCGCAGCTCCACCACTTTCCCCCGAATGCCATCGCCCATCTCTCTGCTTTTGTAGTCTTGTGCGAGTGCTTCATCAGTTGTCCTCCCCATTGGGGGCTTTTCAAACATATCTTCTCTGCTAGGTCCCAAACTATCAAACGACTTAATCAGTCGGATGATAAGACTCACCTTCTCCAGCTCTGTGGGGGTTTAGGCTTCCAAAAGAAGAGCAAAAGTAGTTACCCCGCTCTTCAGCTGAGTGAATCGGTTAGGAACTGGCAGTCGACATGGTTCTACTGCCAGGACGTCGCTTGCCCGAATGCCACGACAGGGATACCTCCTTTTAGCTTAGATCGACCAGCTCCGCCTAAGCAGCTCGCGCTCACGAAGGCGGAGAAGATCCGTATCCAGCCCCTGGTCGACGCACTCGTAAATGTCGTCAGAAAGGGAGTCACCGGCATAGATTTGCTGGAGGTTTTCCTCGGCCGGCGCATCCAACCACTACAGGCCCGAGACCACGCCATGTGGCATTACACGGGACCCGAAGACTCCACTCGGACCAACGTCGAGTGCGTGACTGGGGAGGCAGTGGCGTTGTGGGTGCTCCAGATCACAGGCGCCTGCGAGAACCCCAGAGGGTCCCGGCGAGTGAAGGCTTTCCGCGCGGACAACCCTCCTCCGAACGAGGTGAGTACAACTTGTCGAGAGCACATAACTGTCTTAGATTTATCGCTGTCTTGAATCGCCGTCTGACATCTGATGTCACCGACTGTATTTTATGCAGCAGTGGACCAACAGGTTCTCCCCTGTCTCGAACGGGAACCCGGCCGAGGAGGAGGAAGAGGGCAGCCAGGAGGGCAGCGTGGAGAGCGTCGAGTACGTCTCCAACAGTGGGGAGACGGAGGAGGAGTCTGGTGAAGAAGAGGAGGAAGATGAAGAGCAGGACTCGCCACCCCCGCCGCCAGAGCACCGAACCAAGCGCCGACATGAACCTGCAGCTCCCTCGGCCCTTCCAGCATCCTCGAGTGCTCCGCAAACTGCTCCCGTGGTCCCGAGTGCTCGGAGCGCCAAGAGGACCAGGGACGCTGCTGCTGAACCTGCGGGTCAGCCTTCCAAGGTGGCCAAACCGAGCGGATCTAAACCTCGGAAGGCTTTGCCGCGGATGAGGGTCACCGTTCCCGTCACCTCAACGTAAGTGCATTGTTCTTCTAACTTCTTCTGATATTCGATTAAACTCCTGTTTGATGGTCGAATGAATTTCACTCGACAGGGTTGCCACCTCTGCCACCTCTCCGACGCGCCAGGGGGATGATCCCATGGACACGGACAATGTTGTCTCGTCCCAGCCAGGTGCGTCATAGTGATTCCGAGAGTTTACATTATTGCATCGCGAATTCTGTCTTCGGTCTTGCCCTTTTTCTGTGATCTCACGCCGTTCGGTCGGGTTTCTCTCAGGGGCGATTTATGCGGATGAGGGTGACCAGGGAAGGTCTGAGTAAGCTGCGGTGCCTGTCCTTGAGGCTGCTCCGCCAGTTACTGCTCTCGTCGCGGACGTGTCGCCGACTGAGGCGATGCCGTCGACTGAAACGGCGCTGGTTGCTGCTGAATTGACTGGAGCGGGCCTTGGGATGCCAAAGGAGCCTTCAACGATGCCAGGCCCGTCGAACGTCGAGTACAACGTGCAGCACCTCTCGAAAGACCAGGTGGGAGCAGCCAACGGGGCCATGGTGCAGGCGGAGCTAATGGCGGGAGAAGCCAAGAAGGCGTACGACTCCATCGCGTCCCTGTACCAGCGAAGCTTGGAACTGCGGGACGATATCCCAGTAAGTGGGCTAGTAAGTATTTACTTTTCTCTTGTAACCCACTGGGTGTGTTCGGATATCGTATGATTTTTGCAATGGGTTCACTCTTAGTGAACCCAGTGGGTGTAGTCCCCGAGACTTCTGTCGAGTGCTTGCACCGGCAGTTGTCTTTATACACATTGTCTTTGGCTTGATTAGATCACAAATTAATCTGTTCGAATGCTGACAGTTGGGGCACTCGGAGTGTACCTACTGAATGAGTCCCCGAGAGTAATTTTACTCACGTCGGGTAGTAGTAGCCTCACAGGCTTAGGTGTTGTCATGTAGCTCAATAGGGCGGACCTGTTTGAGTTTCATGCCAGCGGGGTCACTCTCAGTGAACCCACTGGGTGTAGTCCCCGAGACCGCTGTCGACTGCTTGCGTCGGCAGGGGTTTGAAGAACTTAGACTTTTTATTGTTGGATTTGGCTGATCGTCTCTTGGCGCTGGCTGGCAGAAAACTTGCGAGATGGGGACGGCGTACGAGACTCTCAGGGCTGAAAAGGTTCAGTTTGCCGGTGAGCTGGATGCGGCACTGGTTGCAATGGATGGCATGAAGGATGTTCTGGTGGAACGAGAGAAGTCGTTGGAGCAGGCCCGTGAAGCAAACAAGGCACTGACTGCTGAAGTTGAGAAGCTGAAGGCGCATAGGTCTGAGCTGATGGGACAAATGAATGTGCTGAACAAGCGATGTATAGCGCAGGAAAAATACGTCAGTGATTGGGCCCGGCAGATGATAACGCGTCTGGGTGGTAAGTCCTGTTTTTCCGAGTGCTTGTGGTATGTGCGTTACACTCGGCGCTTATTGTTTGCTTGTCCTGTGTTTGCAGATTTTTGCATGGACGCTGAGGCTGAAACAGCTGACGTGAAGCGGTCGATTCGCGAGAACATTCCACTCGGCGAGGACGCCAATCGAGATCTGCTCCGAGCGCACATTCGCCTGGGCAAAGTTGGGCCTTTCATCGGTCGACTGAGAGAAGTCGTCGGCCGGATCGACAAGGAACTTTGGCCTGAAGACGAGTCTCGGTATGAGATGGAAGGCTTGATGACTCGGCTGGAGGAGGTCCCAAACCGAGTGCATTCATGGAAGAAATCTACGGCTCGCTGTGGTGTAGACGTTGCGCTGTCCCTGGTCCGAGTGCATTGCAAGGAGGTGCGTGAAGAGAAGCTGAAAGCGTTGAAGGTCGCCAACACGAAGAAACTTCGATTCGAAGACTTCATGGAAACCTTCCTTGAGAGTGCCACCCGCATCGCCGACGGGATCGACCTGGACACATTCGTGGAGCCTTCCAGCCCTGGCGCCAATCCGGACGACGCTTAAGAAAACTTTTAGCTCGGTATGCCGAGTGTTGGTTGTAAGAAACCTTGGCCACTTCTGTTGGCCGTCATATTCTTGGTTCGGTGCGGGTAAGCTTGATCTGCACCGAGTCAACTATCTTTAGGTGAACTTCGAATTTAAATCGAATCTTTTGCTCTTCTGTTGCCAAAGAGTTGTTGACACCATTTTGGCTCGAGTTTTTGTTTGGCTTTTCTTGGTGAAGCCAATGGCAAACATGCGGAGCATGTAATTGTCAGTTGCCTTGACATCTGCATGAGCCTCACTGAGGGTCTTGTAAGTCGCCGAGTGGATCTGTAGGATACACTCGAGGGTAATAGAGTACTTAGGCGATTCATGATCGCGGCTAAGTCTTCGAGTGCGACGGATATGCCGCACTCGGAGCGAGTTGTTACTCATGTAATTGTCAGTGGTCTTGACATCCACATGAGCCTCAATGAGGGTCTGCTGAGTTGCCGAGTGGATCTGTAGGATACACTCGGAGGTAATAGCGTACTTAGGCGATTCATGATCGCGGCTAAGTCTTCGAGTGCGACGATCATGCCGCACTCGAAGCGAGTTGTTACTCATGTAATTGTCTGTTGTCTTGACATCCACATGAGCCTCAATGAGGGTCTGCTACTCATGTAATTGTCAGTGGTCTTGACATCCACATGAGCCTCAATGAGGGTCTGCTGAGTCCCCCAGTGTATCTGTAGGATACAGTAGCGGGAAGCTTTCCCATTTCAGCGATTCTTGATCGTAGTTAAGTCTTTGAGTGTGACGAGTAGTGCACGCTCGGAGAAAGTTATTACTTAGGCGATTCTTGATCGCAGCTAAGTCCCCGAGTGCGACGTTTAGTGCACACTCGGAGAAAGTTAGTACTTAGGCGATTCTTGATCGCAGCTAAGTCCCCGAGTGCGACGTTTAGTGCACACTCGGAGAAAGTGAGTACTTAGGCGATTCTTGATCGCAGCTAAGTCCCCGAGTGCGACGTTTAGTGCACACTCGGAGAAAGTTAGTACTTAGGCGATTCTTGATCGCAGCTAAGTCCCCGAGTGCGACGTTTAGTGCACACTCGGAGAAAGTTAGTACTTAGGCGATTCTTGATCGCAGCTAAGTCTCCGAGTGCGACATTTAGTGCACACTCGGAGAAAGTTAGTACTTAGGCGATTCTTGATCGCAGCTAAGTCCCCGAGTGCGACGTTTAGTGCACACTCGGAGAAAGTTAGTACTTAGGCGATTCTTGATCGCAGCTAAGTCTCCGAGTGCGACGTTTAGTGCACACTCGGAGAAAGCTAGTACTTAGGCGATTCTTGATCGCAGCTAAGTCCCCGAGTGCGACGTTTAGTGCACACTCGGAGAAAGTTAGTACTTAGGCGATTCTTGATCGCAGCTAAGTCCCCGAGTGCGATGTTTAGTGCACACTCGGAGAAAGTTAGTACTTAGGCGATTCTGGATCGCAGCTAAGTTTTTTTTTTTGAGACCGGAGTCTGCGACCGCGGAAGAACTTTGGATCTGCAAAAGCTCAATCTGCTTTATATTATTTCACCAATACTTGTTCTTTACATTGCTTTAGTCGACGGTCACGTGTAGAAGCGCTTCAGGAGATCTCCGTTCCATGCTCGCGGCTCGTCTGTCTCCCTGTCGATGTTGTAGAGTCTGTATGCTCCATTGTTCAGCACCTTGGAGATGATGAAGGGTCCTTCCCAGGCAGGAGCCAACTTGTGAGGTCTTTGCTGATCCACTCGGAGCACCAGGTCGCCTGCTTGGAACATGCGACTCCTGACGTGTCGTGCGTGAAAACACTGTAGATCTTGTTGATAAATGGTTGAGCGAGTTAGTGCCATCTCGCGCTCCTCCTCTAGAAGGTCCACTCCGTCTTGCCTTGCTTGTTCTGCTTCAGCTTCGGAGAAGAGTTTGACTCATGGAGCATTGTGAAGCAAGTCACTCGGAAGGACTGCTTCTGCTCCATAAACGAGGAAGAACGGTGATCGCCCTGTAGATCTGTTCGGGGTTGTACGAAGACCCCAAAGCACTGAAGGTAGCTCGGTGACCCATGCGCCAGCGGCATGTCCCACCTCTCGCAGGAGTCGGGGCTTCAAACCTTGCAGAATAAGTCCATTTGCCCGCTCTGCTTGTGCATTAGATTGAGGATGCGCCACGGATGCAAAATCCACTCGGATACCTTGGCTTGCACAGAAACCTTTGAATCTGTCCGAGTCAAAGTTTGTCCCGTTGTCCGTGATTATGCTGTGAGGTACACCGAATCTGGAGATGATGTCCGTGACAAACTTGATGGCTGTTAGGGCGTCGAGCTTCTTGATGGGCTTGGCTTCAATCCATTTTGTGAACTTGTCGACTGCCACCAACAAATGTGTGTATCCTCCTTGGCCTGTCCTGAATGGACCGACTTTATCTAATCCCCATACTGCAAACGGCCACACAAGAGGGATTGTCTTCAACGCAGATGTTGGCTTGTGGGACTTGTTGGAGTAGAACTGACAGCCTTCACATCGTCGACCATATCTTTAGCCATTTCGTTTGCCTGCAACCAGAAGAAACCAGCTCTGAATGCTTTGGCGACGATCGCTCTCGAAGAGGCGTGATGACCGCAGGTTCCCGATTGAATATCTTCCAGGATTAACTGTCCCTCCTCTGGGGAGATGCATCGTTGAAGAACGCCTGAAACGCTTTCCTTGTACAATTGGCCATCAATGACAGTGAACGACTTCGACCTGCGGACTATCTGCCTGGCCTGGACTTCATCTTCTGGTAATTCCTGCCTCAGGATATATGCAATGATCGGCACAGTCCAATCGGGGATGACAGCAAGAATCTCCATTATCAGATCAACCACAGCCGGTACGTCAACTTCACTCGGATCTGTCGAACTCTTTGGTTGTACTGGTTCCTCTGTGAAAGGATCTTCTTTGACTGAGGGAAGGTGGAGGTGCTCGAGGCAGACGTCACTCGGGACTGGTTTCCGAGTGGATCCGAGTTTTGCCAACTCATCAGCTGCTTGGTTCTTCAGTCGTGGAACATGGTGGAGTTCTAGACCTTCAAACTTCTTCTCGAGCTTCCTCACTGCATTGCAGTATGTGGTCATGGTGGGGTTCCTGACGTCCCACTCTTTCATCACTTGATTAACCACCAAATCTGAATCGCCATAGACCATCAGGCGACGGACGCCGAGTGCGATGGCCATACGCAGTCCATAAAGGAGAGCTTCATACTCTGCCTCATTGTTGGAGGAATCAAAGTGTATCTGCAGCACAAATTTGAGTTTGTCGCCCTTTGGTGATACAATCACAACGCCAGCGCCGGAGCCATTCAACATCTTGGACCCATCGAAGAACATTGTCCAATGAGCCGAGTAGATGTGGGTCGGTTGCTGCTGTTCTAGCCATTCTGCTATGAAGTCAGCCAGGGCTTGAGACTTTATAGCTTTCTTGGCCTCGAACTTGATATCGCAGTACAACATCTCCATTGCCCACTTCGCCACTCGGCCTGATGCATCCCGATTGTGGAGGATTTCCGCCAACGGAGCATCAGAAACGACAGACACCGAGTGGTCTTGGAAATAATGGGCTACCTTCTTCGCAGTCATGTAAATCCCGTAGATAAGTTTTTGATAGTGGGGATACCTCTGCTTGGAAGGAGTCAGGACTTCGGAGACGTAATACACTGGCCGCTGAACTTTGTATGCTTTGCCTTCTTCTTCTCGTTCGACTGTAAGAACAGTGCTGACGACCTGATTTGTAGCCGCGATATACAGAAGAAGGGGCACTTTACTGAGCGGGGCAGTAAGAACCGGCTGGGTGGAAAGTAGGACTTTGAGGTCGTCGAATGCGACTTGGGCTTCGTCTGTCCACTCGAAAGTATCTGATTTCTTCATGAGTCGGTACAGAGGAAGTGCTTTCTCGCCGAGTCGACTGATGAACCTGCTCAAAGCCGCTAGGCAACCCGTGGGCCGTTGAACATCGTGTATTCTGACCGACCTCTCCATTCGGACGATGGTCCCGATCTTTTCGGGGTTGACATCGATCCCTCGTTCGGAAACGAAGAAACCGAGTAACTTTCCGCTGGGAACGCCGAATGAACATTTGGCGGGGTTGAGCTTGATATCGTACCTACGAAGGTTGGCGAATGTTTCTGCCAAGTCAGTCAGCAGGTCGGAACCTTTGCGTGACTTGACTACGATATCATCCATATACGCCTCCACATTCCGACCGATCTGGTCGAGGAGGCATTTTTGGATAATGCGCATAAAGGTAGCTCCTGCATTCTTCAAACCGAATGGCATAGTGATGTAGCAGAAGCACCTGAATGGGGTGATGAAGGATGTTTTTAATTCATCGGGGCCATACAGACGGATCTGATGATAGCCCGAGTAGGCATCAAGAAATGACAAACGCTCGCAACCCGCAGTCGAATCGACGATTTGATCGATGCGGGGGAGCGGAAAATGGTCTTTCGCGCAGACCTTATTGAGGTGCTTGAAGTCGATGCACATTCGGAGCGACTTGTCCTTCTTGCGCACCATGACAACATTGGCGAGCCACTCGGAGTGGTGAACCTCGCGAATGAAGTTGGCTGCCAACAGCTTGGCCACCTCTTCTCCGATTGCCTTCCTCTTATGCGCGGCGGACCGACGCAGACGTTCTCGGATAGGCCGAGCGGTGGGATCCACATGCAGTCGGTGCTCAGCCAACTCCCTGGGTACACCTGGCATGTTAGAGGGTTTCCATGCGAAGATGTCCCAGTTCTCACGGAGGAATTGGGTGAGCTCGGCTTCCTATTTAGGATCGAGGGTGGTGGAGATGTTCGTCGGGGCAACAGTGTCGTCCCTCGGGTGGATGCTGACCTTCTTCGTCTCTCCCGCCGACTGGAATGCAGACTCCGAAGCTGGCTTCTTCGAACGCATCAAGTCAGCGGGGTCGACTGTTTTCTTGTACTCGTCAAGCTCGAGGACGGCCATCTGCTGGTCGGCGATTCTTGATCCCTGCTGCAGACACTCTTCGGCCCGCTGTCGATTGCCCGTGATGGTGATCACACCTTTCGGGCCTGGCATCTTCAGCTTCAGGTATACGTAACACGGACGGGCCATGGAACGCGCATACGCTGGGCGGCCCAGAATTGTGTGGTAAGCGCTCTGGAAGTCCACCACTTCGAACGTCGGCTTTTCCTTGCGGAAGTTCTTGTCGGAGCCAAAAACGATGTCCAACGCGATCTGGCCGAGTGACTTGGCCTTTCGTCCAGGGACGACTCCATGGAACTGCATGCTGCTCTCGATGAGTTTGGACATCGGAATGCCCATCCCCTTGAGAGTGTCGGCGTACATGATGTTCAAGCCACT
Organism: Hordeum vulgare subsp. vulgare; assembly: GCF_904849725.1. NCBI lineage: Eukaryota > Viridiplantae > Streptophyta > Magnoliopsida > Poales > Poaceae > Hordeum > Hordeum vulgare. Next base: position 73,445,807 of record NC_058524.1, on the reverse strand, counting down.
GCCGCCGTCCATGAGGACTTTGCGTAGTCGGACTCCCTCCACCGCTGGGTCGACGACCAGAGCCTGTCTCCCTGGGGTGGGTACGTGTGCTGGATGATCCGACTGGTCAAAGGTGATCGCAGTCTCAGACCATTTGAGGAACTTGGGGTTGGTAGGGGTGGCCATGTTCACCTCCCTGTTCACCAGCTTCAGTCGACTCTTGCTCTCAACATCAGCAAAAACCATCAGTGTTGCATGGACTTGGGGGAACGGATCCTCCTTCTCCTCCTCATCCTGTTCATTGTCCTTTTCACTCGGTTGCCCTTCGCTGAACCCCTGGATCAGGAGGCGACACTGTCGAGTGGTATGCTTAGCATATATGGGGTTGCCCTCTTCATCCATCTTCGTATGAACCGGACATGGCTGGTCCAGGATGGGGTTATTGAACTATTTCTTCTTGGGGGTGAACTGAGCTTTCCCTTTGCCCTTGAACTTGGCATTGGTTACGGCTGCAGCTTCTGCCTGCGGAGTGGACGGAGCTTTCTGCTTCTGCTTCCGAGTGTTACTCCCATCTCCATCGGCGACTGTTTTCTGCTTGCCGCTTCGGATGCGGTCCTCCTCTTCGCCATTGCATAGCGTGCTGCTATCTCCATCATCTTGCTCATGGAGATGTCACCTGTTCGGCCGAACTTCAGGTACAGATCCCTGTACCGCACGCCTGCCTCGAAGGCGCTGACTGCTTGATGCTCTGTGACGTTCTCCACCGTGTGGTAGAGAGTTGTCCAATGCTGAATGAAATCACGCAGGGGCTCATTCTGCTTTTGGACGCAGTGCTGGAGCTCCATGAGGCCAGCAGGGCGCTTGCACGTCCCTTCGAAGGTCTTGATGAACACTCGGGCCAGATCTGCCCAGCTGTAGATGCTTGAGGGGGCCAACTGGTTCAGCCACGCTCGCGCCGAGCCGTCGAGCATCAGAGGGAGGTGCTTCATGGCGACATGGTCGTCTCCTCCTCCGATCTGGACTGCCGCTCGGTAATCATCCAGCCACGTTTCTGGCTTGGACTCTCCTGTAAACTTGCTAATTCCCGTCGCCAATCGGAAGTTGGGAGGGATGTCAGCCGAACGGATGGCTCGACTGAAACACTCGGGACCAGAAACGATGGTCCTGCTTCCACTCGGACGATCAATATCGTAACCATCGCGGTGGGCTCGGCCCCTGTCGACCCTCCGCTGGGCGATATGCCCTCTCGCGTCGGGCCTTGGGTCATAAGTGTCACCGACTGAACGCCGATCATCATGATGTCGGGGCCCGTAGGGCCCACCCCACGGAGGGGTGCGTGAACGGCGACGATCTTCGGGATTTATGGAACGGCTGCCTCCCCTGTGTCGCTGACGAGAACCAGGGCTGTGAACTGACCGATGCGTATTCGCATGAACATAACTATTGTGGATCCTGTTGTCCGACTGGGAGACAGCCGAATTTTGCTGCTGCGCCGTGTGCAACAGGGCGCGGATTTGCTCGATCCCCCTGCCAGCTTCTGAATCAGTTGGCTGAAGGGAATCGGCTCTCCTGGCAGCCGCAGCCAAGTTGAGGAGGGGTGTGCGTAACAACTCCACGTTGCTCCGCCGAGTGTGCCGACTGGCAGAACGGCGAGGCGGACGACGCGCGCCGGACGTTTCGCCGATCTCGTGCTCGTTCCGGCCAGCTTGACGGGGATCTTCATGGGAGTTGGCCATGTGTACTTTTGCTGCAGGCCCGCGACCCGCGTACTCACAAGGAAACTCAGTTGGAACCGAGTCCGAGCGCTGGGACGGTGGAGCAACCACAACCGACTCTAGAACCGCCACTTGTGAAGACGCGTTCTGGCGCGCCTGGGCGTGTTGCACTCAACGCTGGAGCCGCGGACGGCGGGACCGCTTGTTGCGGCGCATGACGGTGGTGTAGGTCGACACCGGAGCCGACTGCTGGAGAAGAAGAATGCCGCGGGCGCTAGCACGGAAGTGCGTAGCCCCGCGGCGGGGAAGCGCCTCGACGTCGATAGGGGCGTCCCGAAGCCATGCCGAATCGTCGACGATGAAGGAGAGAGCGTCGAAGAAGATCTCGTGACCCTTTCTCGAATCTCCACCGGATGACATGACGAAATGATGTAGTCGCAAACTCGCCGGAAGTCGCTTAGACGCCTGCCCCACGGTGGACACCAACTGTCGTGGGTATAAGTCTGACAGTAGATGTGTAGGGTACGAAAGGATGGGCAGAGCCTTAGCTACGGCGAGGTTGTATGAGTTCAAGCCCCTCTGCGGTGGAGGTAATAGCCCTACGTCTCGGTGCTCAGGGAGCTTGTTGTCGAGTGGAATATAGAATACAGTGAATTGCTAACCCCTGCACCAGTGGGGGAGGGTGGCTTATATAGAGTGCGCTTCCCTCCACAATGGTTCGGTGCACAGGGGTGGAGTAGTGGTGAATAAATTCCTACGTTACAGGTAACGTACGTCTTAAATGCTAATGAAGGCACATGGAAACGTATGACCGTTTCCCTCCAGGGGGGTTACGATGCACAGAGTGGAATCCAGTCGGTTAGTTTGATATACTCCGAATGCTAGTCTTCGACTGGATGGTTGAGGACCTGTTACCGACTGGACGATGGGAACTCCTTAGTTCAGTCGGAACTGACTAAGGGCCTTGTCCCTTATGAGGGGTAGTCCTTGGGTAGGACCTACAGGGCAGGCCTATGACCCTACCCTAGGACTATAACCCCATCACTAACTATGTGGGCGATCCAGACTGCTAGGTGCAAAGCTATCTATGAAGACATTTTCCAATTACCTTTTGCAACACATCTTTTTATCACCTCTCTTCTTGGAGACATTCCAATATTGTCAAAGAAGGGGGTCGAAGCCACCAGAGCCACTTTGTCTAGGTCGGCCTCCTGGATTGCACCACCAGAGGATTGTATAAAAATAAACATGGGTGCAACGGTCCCCGAGAATGGAGGATATGGAGCTATGGTACTATATGTCGCGATTTCAATGGTTTTTTTTTGTTGTGTCATCCATTGTAGTACGAGGGATTTGGGATGTTGTAGTCCTCGAAACTCTCTCGGTCGGGAAAGTTCTTGCGACGGTTGCCAGGAATGGGGGATATGGAGATGAGGGCACTATATGTCGTGATTTCAATGGTATTTTTGGTTGGGTCATCTATTGCAGTTCCTTCCCTTTGAACCATACTTGAGAGTTTCGTACCTCATACCATCATACGGCTTAAAACCAGAGTTCCCGGAGATGACGAACAAAAATGTGTTCCTCCTATTTATTTTCTTGGCATCAATATCAGCAATGCAGTTCATCCAACAATAAACCAAATTCCAACTATAGAACTATGACACAATCAAACGTGAATGAACAAAATGTTGAATTGAATCTCAGTTGGAGACTTCTTCTCTTCCCTAAGGGTCAACGTCATAGAATATAATAGAATAGAAAAAATACAGTTAAACGCTTAGCTGCCAAAAGGTCAATTAAACTGAATTTCCAGCCTCAGTACTATAGGTTAGAACTTGACTTTCGATTAAAGCAAGGAGAGTTAGGTTTACTATCTCTAGTTTGATGTTATCCTCTCCATGACTTGGTTCTTATGAATCTCCTCCAGGTCATCGATTATATGATGTAGACATATGGAGGAGCATAAAGTGAGAGATTGTGGTGGCGGACATCCTAAAAAAATGGACTTTTGTCTCAATCCGGTAAAAACATATTCTATTGTGCGTTGACCACCAGAAAACGAATGGGTTTAAGATCGTTGGGAAATCCCTCTTCTTAATACCCCTATTCTACCTTCATCCAGCCTTGGGCTCATCATGTTATACTCATGGGGAAGGAAAAAGGAGCAGTTCACGGTTTAGTAGCAATCGGAAATTTAGAAGTCTAGCGCTTTAAGAAAGAAAAGAATTTTGGATGGAATTATTTCGAATAGAAATTTCTTGGACGCAAAACTGTGCTAAGCTCCCAAGCAATAGGAGGGGAAAGTGATCTCTAACCGCATGCGAGGGATTTCAGTTATTGTAGTTCTTGAAACTCTCGTGGTCAGGGAAGCTCTTGCGGTGGCCAATGATCTATATGTTCAGAAAATCCATGTGGCTCATTTTTTCAAGTTGTGGTGAAGGACATCAAGCAGGGAATAGTTGGGAGAGTATGGAGCAATTATCCGGAAAATAGTTGAAAGCGTTAAAGATTCTACAGTTTATAATTTTAGTCATGAGTTTAGAAGCTCAAATTTTAAACCTTACAACCTCGAAAATAATGCTCTATCTTTAGGGTTGGCCGCTATATTTAGTTAGGCCCAGGGGCGGATCTCCGCCCCAGGGCCCAAGCCCGAGGCGTGGCATTTTTTTCTAGCTGTTACCATGCTATGTTTTTCGTATGGGCCCAGGGCCTACTCCACGACATAGCCAAGGCCCATGATCAGCCATGATCATTGTTCCCACGCACACACGCGATTCAGGAAGAGAGCGACCGCGACAGCCGCCAGCAAATCCAATTTGGCGATGCAGGCGCCGGTTAAAGTGCATTTTTCTTAACCGGCGCCTATAGATTTCGGTCATGGGCCGGCCCAGCGAGAGGGGGGGGGGGGTTCCGGTTTTGTGAACGTTCCAGAATTTTCCTAGTTTGTTTTTTTCATTTTGGTTTTTTCAAGACTGGTTTTTCTTTTTTTATTTTTTATTTTTTTCTTTGATTTTGTATTACTTTTTCATTTTCATTTTCATTTTTATATAATTTTTAATTTTTCGAAAAAACACAGCCATTTTTATATATCTTTGATTAACTTTTTTTTAAACGAACAAATACTTTTCCTAATCAATGAACCCTTCCAAATTTTTATGAATTTATAATTAAAATTATTTGAACTTTTTTGAATATCGATGAACTTTTTCAAACTTTGATGAACTTTTTTGTTATTTGATGAACTTTTTTTGAAAATGATAAACTTTTTAAAATTTGTGAACTTATTTTTCAGTTCAACGAACTTTTTAGAAAAAAAATCAAATTCATGAACTAATTTTCAAATTCCGTGAACTTTTAAAAAAATTGTGAACTTTTTTTAAAATCACAGCGAATTTTTCCAAATTCGTAAACTTTTTTTCCAGTTCAACAAACTTTTTAGAAACTTTTTTGAAATTCTTGAACCAATTTTCAAATTCCATGAAGTTTTTAAAATTTTGTGAACTTTTATTAGATCATAGTGAATTTTTTCAAATTCGTGAATTTTTGTTTCAAAATTTGTGAACCATTTTTCACTTTTATGAAATTTTTATGTTCACATTTTTTTGCTTTTTTTATAAACAATTCGGCCCTGAAACTATGCTGGCCCATTATGCAGGGCGTGTGGGCGCTGGTTCTCCTAGCCGGCGCTTAAGGCGCCGACTAGGAGCTCCCACAGCCGCCTCCCCTCCTGCGTGTCGCGTCACCGCCTCCCCACCTGTGTGTCGCGTCGCCGCCGGGCCGCTCGCGACTTCCCCACGCCCCTTCCAGTCCCAGTGACGGCCTTCGCTACTTCGCTCTTCCTCAATCACCGCTGCTCATGACTGTGGACTGTCGGTCTACCGCTGCTGCTCTAGCCGGGCGGCGCTGCCGCACTACTCCGGCCACTCCCTGAATCCGAACTCCCTGTCTACATGTCGTAGCTCTACTCCGGCCATTGCCCAACACGAGAATACTATTTAATTGATGTGTAGCCCATGTATATGTATGATATGAAGAAAGTTTAACTGAACCTTGTACCCACTATTCAGTCATTGTACTTGTCTAATTCTATTTGAATTGTCGATTTGAAACTGAAGCATCTTTATGTCAATTCGTTTCATACTGCAGAAATCATTATTATTTCACCATGTTTATAACTTCTCTTATGAAATTGCACGTTTGATGTCTTGAAGGTGTTGCTTCTTCGTCTAACGCTGATCATGTTATGTGAGGCACAAATGAAATAAACAACTGATTTGGTACTCTTTTGTATCCCTGTATTATTTCTAGTTTTATTATGTTTTACATCTTATATTGGGTTGTTAAGCACAAAGATTAAATTCTAGGATTATTGAACAATTGAGATTTGTTCTGTTTGTTATTGCATATGATTTTTTTAATAAATGTCATTATGTGTTTTGGGTAGTTATAAATGCCAAAGTTTTCCCTTGTTGTCGAAAAATTTTTTGGACCCGGGATTTGCTTCAATCCTGGCTCCGCCACTGGTTAGGTCAATCTGATGATCTTTGATTCGTCCCTATAAACAATTTTTCACGTGTAAATGCTGCAATTTTGTGTAGAAAAAATAGTTTCCTATTTGCCACCTCCTGCACCGGTTAACATGCATCTCACACAAAAACACACACCCCGCTACAACTTGCCTTCCTAATATGCCAACCCATATAGCAAAAAACAGAGGTGCATGTCTTCCAACTTTCGGAACATTTGAAAAGGTTTGTTTTTTATCCTTTCATTCTTGTGTTTTATATACTTGGATCATCGCTTTTCTTTTTCAGGTTTTCCTTTTTTATATTTTCCCAACTTTTTTATATCCTAAATCCACACAAAAAATTGTAAACTTTTTTAAAAAAAATCATTTCTTTATGATCACATGAATTTTTTTCAGATTACGAGAGTTTTTTCTTAATTTCATGAATTATTATGAAATTTTGTGAACATTTTTAATAATACCGAACTTTTTCTATTTCCATGATTTTTTAAAATTCCATGAGCATTTTTGTTATTTCATTGTTTGTAAGCTTTTTCTAAATGTAAGATTTTTAAATCTATGCCATGTTCAAGAATTAATCCGATTAACCAGTTAATTTGCTGATTAATCCCTACTCGTTGGATTATTAAGTAGCCGATTAACTGATAAATCGTCCAATTAATTGATTAATTGGTCGATTAACTTGCTTATTAGCCTATTAATCCCTTACTTGTCATCGGACCGAGCAGCTACCAGTTAACGATTTTCTCAACAATGAATCTATGTAAAACTGAAAATCAATTTTTTGCCATGAATTAGTAGCATGTTTCCCCCCTCTTTCTTCCATGTGTTTTATAACTTGAATATATTTTCATCCCCCCCCCCCACACGCACCAAATTTTCCAAACTTTACATTCATGAAACTTTTCCAAATTCTAGTAAAAAATCAAATATGTCAATTTTCTAGAAAATTACAGGACGTTTTCTAAAATCATACATTTCCAAAATTCACAAAATATTTCAAAATTATGTGACCTTTTAAATTTCACAAACTTTTTTATAGATAGACTGTAAGTATTGGTTTATTTTTTGGCGAACGAATAACAGAAGCCACCAAGCGAAACTGTTACGAGGGCACCAAGCGAGCTTAAGGGAAAATGTTTCCTAGTCAACCCACTTTTGGGTGTTTGATAGTCTGGATGGGACCTTTTTAGCAAGAACGAACTCAGTTGAAATACCCTCATAGTATGCATGAAAATAGAACATCCCAACAACTGTTCGATGCTCAGAATGCATGAGCGAAGACGTGTTTCAAAAAATGTTCATAAATTTACTATTTATTAAATTTAAAAAAAAACAAAATTTCCAACTTTGTTTAGATTTTCGGAAAAACGAAAAATAGATTAAATTGTTCAAATTTCTAAACACGTACATATTTTCAAAAATTAATTCAATTTTTATAAATATTAGGATTTCAAAATTCATTTAGCTTTTTAGAAAATATTCATATTTTCAAAATATGTTTAAACTTTCAAGAAATATTCAAATTTTCAAAAAATATTCCGAATTCAAAAAATTCAAATTTTCAGATTCTGTTTAAATTTGGAAAAATGGTCAAGGATTCGAAAAGGTTCAAATAATTTTTCATATTTTCAAAAAAAAATGTTCATGTTTTTGAAATTTTATCCACCATTCATAAGGATTATTCAGAAATCAAAATTATTTAGCATGTCTAACAGATGCAGGCTGTCGAATGAAGTCTTAACTTAACATGCATCAGAGAAGAGCACCCATGTTAGATTGAGAATGCTATGAAACGCACGCTAATGGGCTGCGGCTCGCATCTACTGCACGCGAGCGCCGGAGATCTTCATGGCGCCTGAACCGTCAGATAGGAGCTCTCGACTCAAGTCACCAGATCCTCAAAAAAAAAAAAGGAGTCGAGCCATCTAGACTGTCGATTACCCTAATAACAAAACAAAAAGAAACTAGACTGTGGATTCTTAAAAAGAAAAAAACAGAATGTAGATTGCTTGAGCTGCTGCAGGCCGCAGCGCAGTCCTGTGTGATTGTCTACGACGTTACTCCGTTCCATAACCTTGGACCGGACTCGTCAGCAACTACTGCGGAACACGTTATCAGCACGCTTCGCTCCACCAACTCTCCATCGAGTCTGCATCAAGCCTGCCCCAAGCAGGCTTTCGTCGATCCCGCTGAGCTATAAGATCCGATTTCTTTCCTTGCAAAAATGGATTCACCATGTTATTATGATTCTGTTTTTACGATTAGTTTATTTTTCGGTTTTAATCTACTTACAGTGTAGATTTCTTTCCGAAGAATTGACTGACGAATACGTCGCCGACCAATGTCGATGTTCTTGGATCAAGAGACTTGTTGACTACACCCTAGGGAGACAGTGATTACACATACTTCAGATGAGCATGACACCGCCGTGATATACCAGATGTACACGCGTCGTGACGTCCCGATGACGTACGATCTGTTCTTCCCCGAGGCACTACAGTAGCCGCCGTCGTCTCGATGGTACACGTTGCGTCGTGCCCGCTGTACACCCGCAGCACCTGCCGCGCCCGCTGCGCCGTGCATGGCCGCACCCACGGCACAAGCCGCACTCGCTGCGCCACGCCTGGTCGCTCCCGCATCGCCGGTTGCACTTGCACCTGCAGCACCGGCCACGCCCGCTGCGACGCGCCGGCCGCGCCTGCCGCTGGCCTCGGCCGCACCGGCCGGTGGCTGACTAGGCCGGCCCAATGGGCTCGGTTGGCCGGGCCCCCTCCCCCAGTGGGCCCAATGGACTGGGCCCAATAAGCTGTAGAGGTTGTAGTGCTAGAAAAAAAAGAAGTCAGGCGAGCTGGGCTTACAACCCATTTTGGGCCTGAAACAGTCCATTTTTTTGTTAAAACATACTTTAGGCTTAAAAATGCCTTGAGAATTAAATTTATGAACTATTTTTCACATACTAAATGCGTTTAACATACTACTCCATGCAACTTGATTTTATTGTATATTTTTACTCTTGTAGATTAATTGTTTAGCACTTTTAATTATTATGTAAATCATACAATAAAATGTATTAAATCATGAAACGTCATTTTTATTGAATAACTTTATCAACAACGCATTTTTGGAAAAGATTACCTGCTGTAATCTCATGATTTTTGCATAAATTGCAGATGGTCGGAATCGTCAACGAGTTTCGTAAGTTGGCCCACACACGGCTAAACTACGTGACATGGGCTTCGGACTGTGAGATCTTCCTCGAGGGCAAGAACCTTCTAAGGGCGATCGGTAAGGGGACCCTACTGGGCCCCATTAACCCCAAGTTCGCACCCGACAATGCCCAAGCTCTGCATTTCCCCCGTCATCACCCAGCCCTACTCTGAAAGACGAGTATACGGCTAAGTTGAGTGCTTCTGGCCTTTGGACCACTCTTAAGCAGCTGTTTGAACGGTTGAATTACACTGTCAAGCCGCATGCAGAGGCGGAGTGGATCCGTCTAAGGTTCGCAGACTTCAAGACGGTTGGGGAGTACAATTCGGTGTTGCACCGGATTTGTACAACTCTTCAGCTGTGTGGTACTAAGGTTACCAACAGCTAGAAGATTGACAAAACCCTATCCACTTTCCACCCTAACGTGGTCCAATCCTCACGGAACTACCCCCAGAGAAACTAAACGAGGTATTCAGAGTTGATCGACGTCCTCGAGGTGGCAAAGGCGCGGGACGAGGTTCTGAAGAAGAACTTTGTCACGCAACCACTGGGGGGTTCTCATGAGATGGTGAATGCTCTCAAGGTCCGCAAGCCTCTCCAGAAGAAGAGGGGCCGCTAGGGCAAGAAAGAAGGGCCCTCAACCCTCCGCTCCAGCTAAGCAGCAGAAGCCGGGCAAGGGGGGTGGAGGCCTGAGGATTGCTTTCGATGTGGATCGTTGGAGCATTTCTCTCGCTAGTGCCGCACACCACAGGAGGTGGTTGATGCATACAAGGCTCGGAAGGCGCGTGATACGCACCTCATCTTGGTTCAGGAGGGATCACCACCGGCACCCCTGACGGCACCCGTGATGATCCCTACGCCTCCTTATGCGCCCATAGTGGCGACCTCAGATGTGCCCATAGCGGCAGCCTTGGCGGTCTCTAACGATGCCGATGTTGCCATGAAGGATGAGCACATGGTCACCCCTACGATGCCGCCACTGTATGTTGATGCTACTACCAAGATGATATCTATCGAGGATGGGATCACCAGTCTGGAGATTCAGGCTGAAGTCAATGGCTTCTTTGCCGAGTCTACTTAGCCTACCTTGTTAGTTATGATGATTCCTTGATTCGATACAATGCATTCGAATAAATTTGATTTGGTTGTAAGCTCTATGACAACACAAACTTATTCTTTATTTTTTGACGCTTGGATGACATTTATATCATTCATTTATTTCATCATTTATACATGATACTATGTTATGTTCTGAAATGTGTGCATTTATTATTAATGTAGCTTCTTCCTCATTACATTAATTTGATGTCATATTTTAAAACGCGTGTGGCGCCCGAATGGAGGAAGTGTGCCTTGACATAGCGCCACTACACATACCATTTTACGAGAAACTAAGTACTTTGAGTCTATTAGAAAATCACCGGGGAGTATTATGACAATTGGCGGCTGCGGTTCGGACATAGTTGGCTCCGGACGAGCTACTAGCATACTTTCTATGGGAACAACTTTGATCATTCATGATGTGTTGTTGTACCCGGAGTCGACTCGTACTCTTTTGAGCTTTAAAGACATCCCCGCTAATGGTTTCCAACGGCAAGGAGTGCCTCCTCATCACAAAGAGGGATGCAAATGGTAAACATGTTATCGAAAGGCTTCCTTTGTTCGGCACAGGGCTATAGTATACCAAGATAGTAGCACCGCCCCTGTACACTACCCTTAAGAATGTTTTTAGAAGCTGCGAATTTTTCTGCCTCTAGCATGATAGGTTAGGACACCCGTACTTAGGATGATGAGAAACATAATTAACAACTCGCATGGTCATAATGTTAATGTGAAAAACTTACCGAATCCCGATGATTTTGTATGCTCCACATGCGCAACGAGGAAGTTAGTCATTAGGCTATCGCCTCTCAAGGTGAGGGACGAAATCCCCGCGTTCTTGGAACATATCCAAGGGGACATATGCGGTCCAATTCAGCCCCTCATGGGGTCGTTAGGTACTTCATGGTGCTCATTGATGCTTCCTCTAAATGGTCCAATGTTTGCCTGCTGTCAACACGGAACCATGCCTTTGCAAAGTTGATCTCTCAGATCATATAAATGAGGAATAATTTCCGTGATCATCGTATAAAGTCTATTCGAATGGACAATGTCTGAGAATTTACTTCAAAGGCGTTCGATGATTATTGCATGGCAATGGAAATCAAAGTTGAGCATTCAGTACCGCATGTTCATACACAAAATGGACTTACCGAGGCATTGATTAAAAGAATTAAATTCATTGTCCGACCGCTACTTCAGGGTTGTAATTTACCAGCTACATGTTGGGGCCATGCAATGTTACATGCGGCCAACCTCATCAACTTTACATCATCGACCTACAACATCCACTCTCATGTTCAGCTTGCGCAAGGGTCGGCACCAAAAATTTCCCACCTTCGTACGTTCGGTTGCCAGGTATATGTACCAATACCACCACTCCATCGATCAGCAATGGGACCGCTCCGTAAGTCGGGAATATATGTCGGTTATGAGACTATGTCCATAATCAGGTATATCGACCCCATGACAGGTGACTGCCACACGGCTCATTTTGCTGATTGCATTTTTGACGAGGATTTTTTCCTGACTTTAGGGGGAGAGAATCGACCCCTTGATGATAAAAATTGAGAAATCATGTGGCATGCCACGGGAATCCACGCTCATGACCCCCTCACTGCTGAGACTGAGAGAGAAATCCAAAAGATAATAGATTTGCAGTCATTAGCAAATCAACTGCCTGACCACTTTAGTGACTTAAAGACCGTGACAAAATCACATGTGCATGCACACAATGCACCGGAAAGGGTCGAAATACCAAAGAAAAATGATGGTATACCTGCTCCCGTCCAAAGGCCTAAAAGGACGAGAGATCCGACTTCTCAAATCCTAAGTACTCGGGGACGTTCGACGAAGAAGGATAAGATAGATTTATTACAATTTGTCACCAAAGTGCCCCAAAGTGAATGAGGAGCCAGTAGAGACCTGGCACAAGTATGAAAAATTCATTGCACGAAATTTCGGACTTATAGTTTCCCATAGGGGAAACACCCAGCGGAAACACCGAGCGGAGATGTGTGCACGCACATCGGCACGGGAAATCTAAAGGACTTTACTCCGAGAATGGGAAATTTGGCAAAGCAAGTGTTAGCGCGAGATGTGCCCCATGACGGAATGGCCATAAATTATATTTATACGGGGGAGTCCCTGAACCGAGCAACGATGATTGTCGACATTAACTTTGCTACGAATATTGCCTCAATCATAGATCTTGACCCTAAGCTCGCTGATTGCAAGAAAATGTCGGATTGGAAAGATTGGCAGGAGGCAATTACTACTGAATTATTATCTCTTAACAAAAGGAAGGTGTTCGGACCAGTTTGTCGAACTCCTCCTCACGTACTCCCTGTTGGCCAAAGGTGGGTTTTTGTTCGGAAGAGAGATGAAAATAATAAGGTAGTGCGGTATAAAGCAAAGCTCGTTGCTCAAGGGTTCACTCAACGACCTGGTGTCGATTTTGAGGAGACCTATTCCCCGGTCATGGATGGAGTTACCTTTAGATACTTGATCTCAATGGCAGTAAACATGGGCTTGAAAATGAAATTAATGGATGTTGTCACTGCTTACCTCTATGGTAACTTGGATTCGAACATATACATGAAGGTTCCTAAAGGTATCCCTGTTCCGAACCATGATAGAGCAAACATGAGTCTATACAGTGTCCAACTTCAAAAGACACTGTATGGACTCAGACGGTGTGGTAGAATGTGGTATAATCGACTGAGCGATTTCCTTCATCAGAAGGGCTACACGAGCAATAAAGATTGCCCATGTGTTTTTATACGACGATCCCAAGATGAATTTTGTATAATCTCGATGTACGTGGACGATTTAAATATAACCGGTACACCTGAGGGTATTGAGGAAACGAGTTCCTACGTGATGTCAGAATTCGAGATGAAGGATGTGGGTAAAACCAAGTTATGTCTAGGTCTGTAACTTGAACATTCCCCTGATGAGAATTCTAGTGCACCAGTCGGCCTACGCCCAGAAGGTGTTGGAAAGACTTGGATTTGATAAGGCACATCCTTCTAAGACCCCGATGGTCGGGAGATCTTTACAGCCAAACAAGGACCCGTTCAGGCCTAAGGAAGAGGGGGAGGAAACTCTGGACCAGAGGTTCCTTACCTGAGTGCAGTTGGAGCACTCATGTACCTTGCAAATTATACACGGTCGGATATTGCTTTCGCTGTTAGTTTGCTCGCTAGGTACAGTTCTCAACCTACCAAGAGACATTGGAAAGGTATCAAGGACGTCTTTCGTTACCTGCAAGGGACCAAAGATCTTGGCCTATTTTATAAAAGAAATCAAGACCTATCTCTTATAGACTATGCCGATGCTGGGTACCTATCGGACCCGCATAATTGCAAATCACAGACTGGATATGTTTTCCTATGTGATGGAACTGCGTTTTCCGAGAAATCGACCAAGCAAACTCTTGTGTCGACCTCCACGAACCACTCGAAAATCATGGCACTATTTGAAGCGTCAAAGGAATGTGTATCGCTTCGGCGGATGATCAGCCACATTCAGCAAACATGTGGGCTGAACACCGTACAAACCCCTACCATTATCTATGAAGATAATGTTGCTTGTGTTGCACAAGTTTAGATGGGTTATGTGAAGAGTAACCTCACAAAGCATATTTGTCCCAAGTTATTCTATGCACACGAACTGCAACAGTTGAACGAGGTAAGAATTTGGCATACTAAGTCGTGTAAGAATCTGGCTAATATGTTCACTAAATCATTACCGACATCATCCTTTAAGAGATGTGTGCGTGAAATCGGTATGATGAGACATAGAGAGATGCAAGGTTCAAAGAGAGAAACTTCACAAACTTGTCGCTAAAATCTCGATCCCAATGATTTAAAATCTTGATCCCGATGATTGAGTACTCAACCTGATGATTGAATGGATTGTACTCTTTTCCCCTTGAGTGAGTTTTCCTGATGTTTCTCACCTAAGGTTTTTGACGAGGAATTCGTGTAATACAACAACGTATACTATGCGCTCTTTCTCCATATATTTTTTCACTGATTTTTTTAAAGTTTTGAGACATAGATATACAGATAATTACCCAAGGAGGAGTGTTGGGAAACCAGGCTCATCAAGCGATGAGGCGACGGCGGCTTTCGTGCGAGGTACGAAGCCAGCCCCTCTCGTTTACCCTCTTTTCATTAAAAGGATACTTATCCCTTGACCCGCTACCCCTATATAAAGAGAGGAGCAATCATTATAACAGAGACCATCATTAATAAAAAATATTTTCCTCTCTACTTCTTGTGTTCTTCTACCTCTTATCCTCTTATATGATTGTCTACGACATTGCTCCGCTCAGTAGTCTTGGATTGGACTCGTCAACAGTAGTTGCGGAACATAAATAAGTCGTAGAGTACTTGCTTCACTGTTGAGCATTGCCTCGTTTAGAGACAGGCGTACTTGTGTCGCTATCAACAGAAGACATTAACCGACACGTCAGTGTGTGAACTTTTAAACAAAACGGTACATTTTTTGTTTGTTTCGATAAAATGACACACAGACATATTGTCCTGGTACTTTTTGGGGAGGGATTATCCCAAACCTCTGCATGCATCAAGCGATCCATACGATCATTTTATTAACTAAGGTATCAAAAATTGAAAATTGAGAAAAAAATAGAAAAAAAATGGTACAGGAATGTACTCCTGCACGAGGCAATCAAATAGGCCACAGCGTCATCCGGCAAGAGCTCATCTCAATCTCGGGGGTGTTTGTTTCCAGGGACTTTTTGGTGTAGGGACTAAAAAAAGTTCCAAAAAATTCCATGTGAAACAAACAGGAGGGACTTTTAGGGACTAAAAGAGGGTATTTGAGACTATTTGGAGAAGTCTCTATGGAAGGGTCTTTTTGGGACTTTTTAACACTTTTTCCAACAATGCTCCTACTTTTAGCATGTCATTTAATAACTACTACTACATTATTAAAGGTAATATGATCTTTTTGCATGTCATTTAATGACCTCAAACGGGTAGGGACAAAAAAAGTGTCGGGACTTCTGAAACAAACAGGGCTCAGTCTCAGGCCTTGCAACCTGCAAGCTGGGCCATTTCTGCTGGACCTGCGCATCACAGTCGGAACACATGTCGGCAAGCTCACTCACCAGCGACCGCGTGCAGGCTCCAGGATCTAGCCTCGTAAAGCCTCGGGATCAAACAGACAGGCTCATTACAACAGCTGCTGCGAATGCGATGCGCCTAACTGTCTCCAGCAGATTGGGTTTCAACTTCAACTTTCAACATGTATCATGGATTTCATGCGGGACAGCAGGACGGAAATATATCTGCTCATCCAGGTGCTCCGTAAAGACGTCGTTTTTGTTCTTTCGAGAACACAATACTCCTACATTTCTTAAATTAGAGCAAGAAAAATTAAGGAGAGCAACACATGAACGCACTGTACTTTTCAGCTTTGTAAAAAAATTGGTACTGTATGATATTTTTATTGACTTAAACGTCGCATCCGGGCCGCCTCATGTGAGGTCAGTAAATAGTACTTCCTCCGTTTCCTAAATAAAAGACCTTGTAGAGATTTCACTATAAAACTACTCCATCCGTTCCTAAATACTTCCTCCGTCCGAAAATATAAGACCTTTTAGGAACAGATGGAGTACATATGGAGCAAAATGGATGAATCTATACTATAAAATATGTCTATAACTCTATATACATACATATGTAGTTTATAGTAAAATCTCTAAAAGGTATTATATTTAGAAACGGAGGGAGCATCATTTTTTCAATCAATAAATAGGATCTATAGACCAATTGAAGACAACCATACATGATTTCAGTATCGCCACGTCAGACAGCTTTTTCATTATGCAGCATGTGATTCGTATTTTCCAGCTTATACAAAACAAAATCAGAATGCTTCATGTGACATCCTTGAGCATAGCCAGAAACACATAAGCATCTATATATCATCTCATCTATACTATTGTTTACTTCTGATTAGCGTAGGCATGAACTTTACAACATGAAGAATGTGTGTGGGGGTATCGAGAGATCTCACCAGCGGCAGCTTCACTATCTACGTGGATCATCTTGATGATCATTATCCTTGACACAATACAAGCATCCAGAAAATTCATACTTGCATTTAGTGTTGGAGCATTTGATGCTGACTGATCAAAAGCTGGGCGTAAACCAGCTCGTTCCAGGAATCCGGTACCCCAGGGAGACACCAGTGGCTGCAGTCCTGGTATCTCTCTGGCGACCTCCTCTCCTCCTCGCTCAGGTGTTGCTTGCGGTAGATCGAGGGGTGTGCATCCTTTCTATAGTCAGTCAATCTTGTTATGTTCAAGTAAACAACCGGAGTTCTCATCTTATGGATCACATCCTCCAAAATGCTCATCTTTGGTGGGTAGGTTGAAAGGTATTGCTCATTTCTTATTGGCTCAGTCTCCTTGTCACAGCTGCCGCCTGAATTCCATTGCCCGCCACTGCATATTGAGATGCACAACGATATATTAGTTCGGTCAAGGGCAAGTCAGACCAAAAAGGATATACACACCTGAAATGTGATGCTGAGTAGCCTCTGAACATCACTGTGGTTTTCTTGGGATTTACGTTGGCATCAATCCATCTCGACCAGGTGATAAGAGCTTTATGAAAGGCGTCCACGACATTTAACTCACTATATATGTGACTACCTTCCTGGTAATAGTCCTTCCTGTGGTACATTGAACAGTTCAGTGTTTAGGCATTCGAATGAATAGCAGTAAGTGCTTAGGCAACAACAATGAAGTGTAGATGATTGTCCAACAAGAGACCAGTAAGAACAAGTTACCCTAGGGCAGTTTTTTCATGTGTCCACCAGTGTCCAGTATTGAAAATGATGAATTCCGCGTCCTTGTACTTTGGTGATGATTGCTCGACAATGTCAAGCCTAAGAGTTTCCTTTTTATTTCCATTGCTGACTCGCGTCTCCCACTCTTGAACTAGGAAAGGAGACCGGAAGAACTCCACGCTGCAGTTATAGTCCTAAACAAAAAAAAAACAAAAAAATGTTCTAATTATGGAAAAAGATGCAAAGTATTACAGTAGTGTAGAGCCAGTCCAATTGGAGATCATACATACCGTGAACAGGAAAGAGTATGAGCCCTCGGTCTTAAACTCTCGCCTACCAGAAGCCTCAAAAACCTTCCTCTTGTCCTTGACAGAATTCCTCAGTATACAAACCAGGGATTCCCACATGTTCCTGTTGAGTGAATCGCCAACAAAAACTAGTCTTTTCCCCCTCAACCTCTCCAACATATCAGTTGGATTCAATCTAGTGTAACAAATAACAGAAATGGGCATGTTACACACCAAGCATGAAATAAATTAACTGACATTTGATTGAGCTAGTCTAGTATGCCTTCCTCACCTTGGAATGCTGCATCCACTGGGTTGCCACCGGAGCTTCTCATAAGCTCGGTCTGGGCGACCATTGAGATGGCAGTCGAAGGGTTCATCGATGTGAGGACACGATCCTCCGGGGTAGAGAGGGTACGAGTCGTCCTGAACCCAATTCCCATGGAACAAGTCACAGCCGGCCATCTCCGTTATCCAGTCAACCTTCTTATTTCCACTGGCACCACCGGCTTGTTTAGTTGATGTCACATTCCCCTTGACCAGAACTTCGCTGTGATTCCCAGCTTTTGCAGCGATTGTTTGGGATGAATGATCCTTGAATGAACCTGCACTAACCTGGGGAGTTGCTTCCTTATTATTCACCGCACTACCACTTTCAACAGAAGAAGCTCCACTCGTCTGATTCTGTTTCGTCGCAGTTGGAGATGCTACAAGGGTTTGGTTCTTGGTTGAAGATCCAGCCCCTTTCTCCGTGGCCACCGCAGTCTGATTACTAGTTGATGCCACATACTCACTCGCTTTATCGCTCTGAATTCCGCCATCTTCGGCATTGCTCTTCACTGGACTAGCACTTGGTGCTGATTGATGGGTTGCATCTCCATTTTCACTTCCCGACGAAGCATTAGACTCATTATTCAGATCAGCCTTTGCTACTGTGTCAATTCCGGCGGAGACACTGCTCGCCGCGCCAACTGAATCCTTTCCATCAGCCTTCGCTGTGGTGCTATTTCCAGCAGCAGAGCCACTGCTCGGAGCAGCGCTTGGAGTCACTGCCTGGTTATCAGGCCCAATTTCAGGATCGGCCTTCACCGTGCTGCCATCTCTGGCAGAACTACCGCCGGAGACATCAACTGAATCCTTGGTGTCTGCCTTCACCGCGGTGACATTTCCAGCGGCGCCATTATTTGTCGGAGCTCCGCTTCCCGACTGCTTATTGGATCCATCACTCTCCTCGTCGGCCTTCGCCACGGTTCTTTCTCCGGCAGAACCCCCTGCCTCTGCCTGGCTACTACCTTTATTCCGATCTGCCCCGCTAACCGGCGCACCGCCACTCGTTGCAGGATTATCCATCGGAGAATCGCTCGTGGCGGCGGCCGTGCCACTTCCCGCTGGATTTCCGGCCGACGGTGCACCGGCACCGGCGGCATTGCTGCTCGGCGCACTACCTCCACTCCCCAACTGCTTATCAGACCCAGCCGTACCAGAACTGCCGCTCCCTGCCCCGCTTCCGACTTGCTTACTATCCACATCGCGATTCACCTCGCTCGATCCGCTGGCCGCGCCACCGCCGTCGGGGCGAGACGGCTCGGGCGAGGGGGCGGACGAGTTGGTAGGGAAGATGGAGGAGAAGAAGGTCGAGACCTGCGAGCGGTACGGCGCCGTGGAGGCGTACACACCGTCGAACCAAGAGGCTCCGTCTCCGGCCGCGCCAGCGGGGGCCGCGGGCGAGCAGAGGGCGATGTAGGCCGTCAATGCGGCGAAGGCCACCGCGAAGGCGTACACCACGAGCCTCCCGCGCCTGCGGGAGCGCCCGGCCTGGCTGAGTTGGCCCGCGTCGGCGCACGCCATGGCCGCCAGCCCGCTCTGCTTCCACATGCCCTTCATCCCCAGGGACGCGACGGCAGGGCGGCGGCCGCGGAGCCGGGCCGGAGTTAGGCCGCTGTAGACGCGGGGAAGTGGTCCGAGCGGGGGCGGCGAGGAAGCGACAGTGACAGTGGAGGAGGAGATGGCGAATGGTTTCTGAGGAAGCTTTCGGGGGCGGTGGAAGTTGGGAGGGGAAGAAGGGGCGACCGCGTGTACGCGGGCGGGGTGGCTTTAGGGAATTCGGGCAGGCGGAATTAACGGAATCGTTGCCGGTCCGTTTAGATTTCTCTTTGTTCAGCCGTTTTTAGTGAGGTTGCCTTTTTCTTGGGAGGGTCAAAGCTAGTCAAAAGGAGCTGTATTGGAAAATTATAGGCGGCTGCTATGGATCAACCGTCAATTTTTTTAGGAAATCAGTCGGGTTCTTAATCATTAAATGCGTTCTACAAAGACGTTGGATCTGGTCAACACGAGCAACGGCTGCTCATCGTGATGAAGCTTCATTGCGGCGCGAGTGGAGCTTCATTGCAGTTTGGACGCTGCATCGCAGATCTTGGAGCCGCTGGTAAAGCTCCATTGCAGCCGCCGGTGAAGCTTCATTACAGCTTTGGGCGTTGCATCGCAGCTCTCGATGCCATCGGTGAAGCTGCATTGCAGCTCAGGGGCGCTGCTTCGCAGCTCTTGCCGCCGCCGGTGAAACACCATTGCAGCGTCGCACTGGCGCGGGGGTGCTCCAACGCAACGCCGACAACCGATTGCAGCTCTGGCAATGATTCATTGGAGCGCGACACCGACACCGCGGGCTCCATCTCAACATCTCGTCGGCGTCGTCGGCGGAGCTTCACTGCAACGCCACCCCCGTGCATTGGTGATGTTACAACTCAGCATCGACTGCCCCCTCGTCGTACTCCATCCCAGCACCGTTGCTATGGAATGAAAAAAGAGGAAGAAGATGAGGAGGAGAATGAGTGGAGGAGAGAGCGCTGAAAGGGATAAGGTGAAAAGAAAAGAGGTGGCTGAGGGGGACACGTGAGGAGCCAGCGACCGACTGATTTTTGGGTAAAATCAGTCGGTTGATCCAAAGTGTTTTCCAAAATTATAAGCCTTGGTTTATTGTGTCTTTTCTTGTGTATGTTTATTTATTTATTTTATGTATTGAGGTTATGTATGCTCATTTTATGGACTCTCTTAGCCCGCCAACATTCTTGCCGGGGTTGGCATTCGAGATCATATTCCATGCACTTTTAGTTTTAGGGGATGCCAGATTCTTTAGATGTAATTTTTCTTAGAGAATGCATATTTTTTGAAAGTTGTCATCTTTTGTTGCGAGCGGTAGTTTTGCCAAAAAACACTAAAATGGTTGTGATTTAGGATTATCATTTTCTATAATATGTTGTAGAAGAAAGTAGAGTCGGCATTTAAAACAGCAAAAAACATTAGGGGTGGGGGGAGGGGGGTATGATACATGCGGGATTATGAGTTATGAGAATCCATCGCAATTACAAGCACAACTAAATTATTCAATAGGTTGATTTTAGAACAATTGTTTTAAGTTTGATTTAGAGTTAAAAGGATAGAGTCACCATTAACCAGGAGTACTCCATAATTAGAGACATGTGGTCTTAGTGTGGCCCTTCTTGCGAGCTATGAGGTATGGGAATTGCTTCTCTTGGGGAAAAAAATTGAAAGATCACCTTGGTTAACTCTTGCACCAAAGTTCTTAAAAAATGTTCACAACACTCTCGAGGCACCGGCCACCGTTAGACATTTGATTCAATCACTACCGGAAAGTCTTCAATTGATACTACTTGACTTCAACTGGTTTGATTTGCAAGAATGAACCCAAATCTAGGTATCACTGCTTCCGCAATACCTACCTCCATCACATGGTCCAAAGCCCACGAGAAAGTCATGATACAAAATTCGCATTCGCCTTAAACATTGGTGCATGCTAGTCCTGGTCTAACCCCTTCCTCGCATGGTGGTTCCGACCAGCATTGGCCTCCCCTCTATGATTCTGGATTCAGCGACTATGGGTTGCTCAACTTCGGGCCAGGGAAAAGATCCTTACTAGGCTTGTTGGTGTTGTCAACGACGGTGCTCGCTGGTGGTGTTTCCTTCTTGGAGATGGTGCCAAGGCCTTGAGATGAGCCCCTCTTCGAGTTCATGGGTAACCCTAGGTCTGAGTCCCTCGGACCATATAGTGACGACATCTCGGCATTGCCTTCCTTCCTGAAGGCACCATCTTGCTCGCTCGCGGTGTTTCCGATTTTGGCTCGGGCAATGATGGAATCGTTGGTTTGGCATCGCCACTCTTGGCCCGGATTTGGTAAGTTTAGTTGTGGTGTATCCTTTGCTCGGGCCGAGCATACCATGTCTCTCTGCTCCCAACACCATGTTCACGCATGTCTGCGTTCGTGCCATGTGTTGTACCCCTTTGTACTCATTTCTTCTCCTTCTATCAATGAAATGATACGCAAGCTTTGTGTATTCGTGAAAAAACATCAAACAAGGCATCAACATGAGCTTCACCATATGGATGGTCGATGTTTGGAGGATCTGAGTGATGTTTCTCTTGGAGGAATGGAACTCAATCCATGAACCTATTCGGGATATCGACACTCAAAAGGTCATGGCTCATTGGAGCCGCCCTCCGGAAAGATGGGTTAAAGCGAATGTGGATGGTAGTATGTCCAAAGATCTTCACTTTGGAGTAGGCGGATGAAAGCACAACTTCTTCCTAAGTGTTTTTGGTAATTAATAACAACAAATATTTTATTGTACTAATGATTTAATCGAGTATATTTCAGGAAAAGCTTAATGAATGGGTTGACTAGGATTGTGAGGAGAATCCCTAGGTGCTTGGAACATCAATTGACAAAAGCTTCAAGACTCTACATTGTATACTTATGTGAGAAGTTGCATTTGAGTCCATAGGAAAGTCAATCCTATTAAAAGAGGATGAGGTATCTATGATGATCTCGTTGCTCAAGTGCTTAGAGATTAGCAACCAAAAAACCTCAACATTTCTCCCATAATATTTTTTGTCCAAATCCTAAAGTCAAATTCGGTGCCACCAACTTTCCACAATTGGCCCTACCGAGTGTTCCTTAGACAGATTCCAAAGCAAAACCCTAGTAATTTGGTGTAACCGAGTTTCGTTCGGTCCAGCCAAAAAGCAATAACCAACTCTCTAGATACAAGATATTCAACTTCGGAGTTTCCGAGTTTTATGTCTCCGAGCCACCAAGTCACTGGACCTGCCTAGGTGTAACACCCCCGTTATGCCTCACGGGATCTAGACTAGCCCCACATACCAACACTAGTCTTTCGCATGCACTTTGTCCTCAGTTGTGTGCACCCAGGACCAAGTTCTCGGTCGGTCACCCATCCTAGAATTACTCCAAGCCAAGCACGCTTAACTTTGGAGTTCTTTTCGAATGCGCTCCTGAAAAGAAGGAATTCCTTGTTGATATGAGTAGTCTATCATTCCTATTAAATCAGGCTCTCACATACACCCCCACTCAAAGGAACTGGTGTCCTCCTCGGCCCATCAGAAACATTCCCTCTTGGAACAGTATGTGCGTCCACTCCGGCACATGTGCTATGTCGTGTGCCACAATGGCCACAGGCGTCATGCGCCACATACCCGCGCTCCTGACCCATGCATGCCCGTGTAACCGTGAGGATCGGCTATGATACCAATTGTAACACCCCGTTACGCGTGGCGTGATCTAGACCGGACTCATAGACCAACACTAGTCTTTCCTACGCACTTTGTCCTCACTCGTGCGCACCCGGGACCAACTTTCAAGTTGGTCAGCCATCCTATAATTACTCCAAGACAAGCACGCTTAACTTGGAGTTCTTTTCGAATACGCTTCCGGAAAATAAGGAATTCCTTATTGATATGAGTAGTCTATCATTCCTACTAAGTCAGGCTCTCACACTAGGCCAACTGAATCGGACTCACCAAGTTGTCGTATATCGGTCTCATCGAAAAGCCTAAAGTTAGAGCATTTTGCACTAGTCGGTGCAAAGATTTTTTACTTTGGTTCCACAATAATGTTGTAACTGTTGGATTTTTGGAGATGACTATATAATATATATACCCCTCCATCTCCCTCTCATTCGAAGTGAGTGCACTTAGAACAATCAAACACTTCCACCATTCATTTTCTGAGAGAGAATCGCCTACACATGTGTTGAGATCAGGATATTCCACTCCAACCATATGAATCTCAATTTCTAGCCATCCCAAGTTGCTTTCCATCCAATCAAACTCTTATACCAAGCAAAATTCTGTGAGAGGGTGATTGACTGTCGAGGAGACCATCTTTTGAAGCACAATATCAAGGAGTTCATCATTCATACCACATCTATTACCTTTTGGAGAGTGGTGTCCTTAGATTGGTTAGGTGTCGCTTGGAAGCTTCCAAATCGTGTGAAGTTAAACCAAGAAATTTGTAAGGGCAAGGCGACCGCCTACTTCATAAAGATCTACCCCCAGTGTGGCTAGTCCTTCACGGACGTAAGCCATGGTGGAATAGACAAGGTTTTTTTGTGGACCCTTCGTACATGGAGCCCTTCATGCACTCGTGCAGCCGTTATCCTCCGTTAGTTGAAGTCTCCATCAACGTGGACGTACAATAGCACCACCTATCGGCACCATGCCAAAAATCTCCATGTCATCTTTGCGTTTGATCTTCCTATCCATACCCTCTACTTACACTTGCATGGCTTTACTTTCTTGTGCTATACTCTCGTATACTTGCATGTGTAAGGTGTGATAGACTTGGTAAAATTGTTAAAACTTGCCAACCGCTAAACTTGAGAAAAGGTTAAGTTTTTATTTGATCAAGTAGTCTAATCACCCCTCCCCTTCTAGACATATTTTGGATCCTAGAACGGAGTGGTACTAAAGGACCATAATGGAGGTTTTCTGCGGCCACCTGCCATTTCTTTTCTATTTATGTCCATGATGTTGCCAAACTCATGGCGTATCGATGAGCTCTTCTAAGTGACCCTAGAAGTAGACTGTCAGGTTGTTGTGCACAAGATTAATCAAAATGCTAGGAATCTTTCATCATACATGGCAATTGGCAACGAGGTGAAGGGTCTTCCTAAATCCTTCAAGGAATTTAGAGTTCTTTGGGTGCGACGCTCAGTGAATCATAGTCGCACACGAGCTAGTTAGGAAATGTTGCAGAAATAAACTCTGTAAGAGGATCTACAGTCGGACCCCTTAAACCCTTCTCAAACGCCCGGACATACTGCCCGGCCAGTGTTCGGTCACTAAAAATCAACCCACACGGCCCTCTCAAACCGGCGTCAAACGCGCGGGCTGACTGACACCCCCCATTTCCAGCCCAAATATGGAGCGGATATGGGGGAGCCCGGGCACGCCCGCCACATTGGACCCGACAGCCTGACCCTACCTCAAATTGCACCAAATCCCCCAAACCCTTCCTCGTCCTACTTCCGCCGGCCAACATTTTCCACGCCCGACCCCTCGCCGCCTGGCACCCTTGCTCTCCATCCTCACCACATGTCCCGATCCACCATCGTGATGTCTGATACGTCCATTTTGCATCATGCTTTCATGTTGATATTTATCGCTTTATGGATTGTTATTATACTTTGTGGTACCATACTTTTGCCTTTTCTCTCTTATTTTGCAAGGTTTATTTGAAGAGGGAGAATACCGGCAGCTAGAATTCTGGACTGGAAAAGGAGCAAGTTTGAGTCCTCTATTCTGCGCAACTCCAAATGCCCTGAAAATCAACGTGAAATTTTTTGGGATTATATAAAAAATACTGGGCGAAAGAAGTGCCAGAGGGGAGCTGCCAGGGGCCCACAAGCCTGATGGCCGCGACCTACCCCCTGGCTGCGGCAACAGGGCTTGTGGGCACCCTGGTGGCCCACCGGCCCCCCTCTTCTGCTATATGAAGGGTTTCGTCCGGAAAAAAAAATCAGGGCAGAGCTTTTTTGTGGATTCGCCGCTGCCACGAGGCGGAACTTGAGCAGAACCAATCTAGAGCTCCGGCAGGACGATCCTGCCGGGGAAACTTCCCTCCCGGAGGGGGAAATCGTCGCCATCGTCATCACCAACACTCCTCTCATCGGAGGGGACTCGTCTCCATCAACATCTTCATCAGCACCATCTCATCTCCAAACCCTAGTTCATCTCTTGTAACCAATCTCCGTCTCGCGACTCCGATTGGTACTTGTATGGTTGCTAGTAGTGTTGATTACTCTTTGTAGTTGATGCTAGTTGGATTACTTGGTGGAAGAGTTTATGTTCAGATCCTTGATGCTACTCATTACACCTCTGATCATGATTATGATTATGCTTTGTGAGTAGTCACTTTTGTTCCTGAGGACATGGGATAAGTCATGCTAATAATAGTCATGTGAATTTGGTATTCGTTCGGTATTTTGATATGTTGTATGTTGTTTTTCCTCTAGTGGTGTTATGTGAACGTCGACTACATAACACTTCACCATTATTTGGGCCTAGAGGAAGGCATTGGGGAGTACTAAGTAGATGATGGGTTGCTAGAGTGACATAAGCTTAAACCCCAGTCTATGCGTTGCTTCGTAAGGGGCTGATTTGGATCCACTAGTTTAATGCTATGGTTAGACGTTGTCTTAATTCTTCTTTCATAGTTGCGGATGCTTGCGAGAGGGGTTAATCATAAGTGGTATGCTTGTCCAAGTAAGGGCAGTACCCAAGCGCCGGTTCACCCACATATCAAACTACCAAAGTAACGAACGCGAATCATATGAACATGATGAAACTAGCATGACAGAAATTCCCGTGTGTCCTCAGGAGCGTTTTTCCTCCTATAATACTTTGTTCAGGCTTGTCCCTTGCTACAAAAGGGATTGCGCCACTTTGCTACACCGTTGCTACTACTTGTTACTTGTTACTTTTCACCTGCTATGTTTCACCTCACTGCACCATCACTTGTTACCGCTACTTTCAGTGTTTGCAGCTATTACCTTGTTGAAAACCATCTATCAGAGCCTTGTGCTCCTTGTTGGGTTCAACACTCTTACTTATCGAAAGGACTACGATTGATCCCCTATACTTGTGGGTCATCAAGACTCTTTTCTGGCGCCGTTGCCGGGGAGCAGGCCGCCTTTGGTAAGTAGAATTTGGTAAGGAAACATTTATATATTGTGCTAAAATTTATTGTCACTTGTCACTATGGAAACTGTTCCTTTGAGGAATTTGTTCGGGGCATCTTCACCACGAACGGAAGCACGAGGAGTTGCTCCTCAACCTAAGGTACCTACTGAAAATATCTTTTATGAAATTCCTTCGGGTATGCTTGAGAAACTGCTGGCTAATCCTTTTACAGGAGATGGATCATCACATCCAGACTTGCATCTAATCTGTGTAGATGAAGTTTGTGGTTTATTTAAGCTTGCAGGTTTGCCCGAGGATGAGGTAAAGAAGAAAGTCTTTCCTCTATCTTTGAAGGATAAGGCGTTGACATGGTATAGGCTATGTGATGATACTGGATCATGGGACTACAATTGGTTGAAATTGGAATTTCATCAAAAGTTTTATCCTATGCATTTAGTACATCGTGATCGGAATTACATTTATAACTTTTGGCCTCGTGACAGGGAAAGCATAGCTCAAGCTTGGGGGAGGCTTAAATCAATGCTATATTCATGTCCCAATCATGAGCTCTCGAGAGAAATTATCACTCAAAACTTTTATGCTCGGCTTTCTCATGAAGATCGTACCATGCTTGACACTTCTTGTACCGGTTCTTTTATGAAGAAAGGATATTGACCACAAGTGGAATTTATTGGAAAGAATCAAACGTAACTCTGAAGATTGGGAGCTTGAAGAAGGTAAGGAGTCAGGTATGAATTTCCAGTTTGATTGCGTTAAATCTTTTGTTGAAACAAACACTTCTAGAGATTTTAGCACTAAGTATGGACTTGACTCTGAGATAGTAGCTTCTCTATGTGAATCTTTTGCTGCTCATCTTGATCTTCCCAAAGAGAAGTGGTTTAAGTATCATCCTCCTGTAGAAGTCAACATAGTTAAACCCAATCTAGTTGAAGAGAAAGTCATTGCCTATAATGATCCTATTGTTCCTTGTGCCTACACTGAGAAACCACCTTACCCTACTAGGAAAAAGGATTATTCTAAAGCTCCAACTATGATACGTAGGGGTTACATTAGACCACTTGCACCCCCTGAGGAAATTAGAGTTGAACCTAGTGTTGCTATTATCAAGGATCTCTTAGCCGAAGACATAGACGGGCATGTTATCAAATTCTGTGAGGACTCCGCTAGAATTGCTAAACCTCACGCGAAAGACAAATACAGACCTGTAGTTGGCCTGCCCGTTGTTTCTGTCAAGATAGGAGATCACTATTATCATGGTTTATGTGATATGGGTGCTAGTGTTAGTGCAATACCCCGGTCCCTATATGATGAAATCAAAGATGAGATTGCACCTGGTGAGTTAGAACCCATTGATGTCACTATTACGTTAGCTAATAGAGACACTATCTGCCGTGTGGGAATTGTGAGAGACGTAGAAGTCCTGTGTGGTAAGACGAAGTATCCTACTGATTTCCTCGTCCTTGCTACTGCACAAGATAGCTTTTGTCCCATCATATTTGGTAGACCCTTTCTCAACACTGTCAATGCTCATATTGATTGCGTTAAACAGACTGTCACTGTTAGTTTCGAGGGTGTGCCTCATGAATTTAACTTCTCCAAGTTTGTAAGACAACCCCATGAAAAAGAGTCGTTTGGTAGGGATGAAATCATTACTCTTGTCTCTATTGCCGTGCCTCCCACGGATCCTTTAGAGCAATATCTGCTTGAGCATGAAAATTATATGCATATGGATGAAAGAGATGAGATAGATAAAATTGTTTTAGAACAATATCCTATTCTTAAGAATAATCTTCCTGTTGAACTGCTTGGGGATCCTCCCCCACCAAAGGGTGATCCTGTGTTCGAGCTAAAACAGTTACCAGATACACTTAAGTATGCCTATCTTAATGAGAAGGAGATATATCTTGTTATAATTAGTGCTCACCTCTCGAATCACGAAGAGAAGAAGTTATTAAAAACTTTGAGGAAGCACCGTGCTGCTATTGGATATACTCTTGATGATCTTAAGGGTATTAGTCCCACTCTATGTGAGCACAAGATTAAAACCGATCCTGATTCTAAGCCAGTTGCTGATCATTGATGTCTACTATGCAACCTTCTCCTTGTAGACGTTGTTGGGCCTCCAAGTGCAGAGGGTTGTAGGACAGTAGCAATTTTCCCTCAAGTGGGTGACCTAAGGTTTATCAATCCACGGGAGGCGTAGGATGAAGATGGTCTCTCTCAAGCAACCCTGCAACCAAATAACAAAGAGTCTCTTGTGTCCCCAACACACCTAATACAATGGTAAGTTGTATAGGTGCACTAGTTCGGCGAAGAGATGGTGATACAAGTGCAATATGGATGGTAGATATAGGTTTTTGTAATCTGAAATTACAAAAACAGCAAGGTAACAAATGGTAAAAGTGAGCACGAACGGTATTGCAATGCGTGGAAACAAGGCCTAGGGTTCATACTTTCACTAGCGAAGTTCTCTCAACAATGATAACATAATTGGATCATATAACTAGCCCTCAACATGAAACAAAGAGTCACTCCAAAGTCGCTAATAGCGGGGAACAAACGAAGAGATTATTGTCGGGTACGAAACCACCACAAAGTTATTCTTTCTGATCGATCTATTCAAGAGTCCGTAGTAAAATAACACGAAGCTATTCTTTCCGTTCAATCCATCATAGAGTTCGTACTAGAATAACACCTTAAGATACATATCAACCAAGATCCTGATGTCACCTAGATACTCCATTGTCACCTCAAGTATCCGTGGGCATGATTATATGATATGCATCACATAATCTCAGAATCATCTATTCAACCAACACATAGAACTTCAAAGAGTGCCCCAAAGTTTCTACCGGAGAGTCAAAACGTGTGCCAACCCCTATGCATAGGTTCCCAATGTCACGAACCCGCAAGTTGATCACCAAAACATACATCAAGTACTCACATGAACCCACGTGTGCCAACCCATATGCATAGGTTCCCAATTGTCACAACCCCGCAAGTTGATCACAGCAGATAGACACGTGCAAGACATACATCAAGTGTTCTCAAAGACTCAATCCGATAAGATAACTCCAAAGGGGAAACTCAATTCATTACAAGAGGGAGAGGGGGAAGAACATCATAAGATCCAACTATAGTAGCAAAGCCCATGGTACATCGAGATCAAGACATCTCAAGAACACGAGATAGAGAGAGAGATCAAACACATAGCTACTGGTACATACCCTTAGCCCCGAGGGAGAACTACTCCCTCCTCGTCATGGAGATCGCCGAGATGATGAAGATGGCCACCGGAGATGGATTCCCCCTCCGACAAGGTGCCGGAACGGGCTCCAGATTGGTTTTTGGTGGCTACAGAGGCTTGCGGCGGCGGAACTCCCGATCTAGGTTTCTTTTTGGGGGTTTCAGAATTTATAGGAATTTATGGCGGTGGAATTACGTCGGTTGGGCCCAGGAGGAGGTCACAAGCCTGCCCTGCGCCACCTAGGGGGTGGTGGCAGCGTCAGGGCTTGTGACTCCCTCGTGGCTCTTCTGGCCTTCTTCCAAAGCTTCGGGGGTCTCTTTTGGTCCCAAAAAAATCATCGTAAAGTTTCATTCCATTTGGGCTCCGTCTGAAAAAGGGCCAAAAACACGGAAAAAACAAAAACTGGCACTTGGCACTGAGTTAATAGGTTAGTCCCAAAAAAGATATAAAATAGCATATTCATGCATATAAAACATCCAAAGTTGACAAGATAATAGCATGGAACCATCAAAAATTATAGATATGTTGGAGACGTATCAATCATCAACGGAGGTTAAATCCTAGGATGAAAGAGGTCGTGAGAAAAGAAATATTTAAGCTTCTGGAAGCAGGAATCATTTATCATATTGCTCATAGTGATTGGGTAAGTCTAGTACATTGCGTACCTAAGAAGGGAGGTATCACCGTCGTTCCTAATGATAAGAATGAACTAATCCCACGGAGGATTATTACTGGCTATAGGATGGTGATAGACTTCCGGAAACTGAACAAGGCAACCAGGAAAGACCATTATCCTTTGTCGTTTATCGACCAAATGCTAGAGAGGCTATCTAAACACACACACACTTCTGCTTTCTAGACGGTTATTCAGGTTTCTTGTAAATACCTGTTGCACAATCTAATAAGGAGAAAACCACTTTCACCTGCCCCTTCGATACCTTTGCTTATAGATGTATGCCTTTTGGCTTATGCAATGCACCTGCCACCTTTCAAAGATGTATGATGGCTATATTCTCGGACTTTTGTGAAAAGATTGTTGAGGTTTTCATGGATGATTTCTCCGTTTACGGTTCTTCCTTTGACGATTGCCTCAGCAACCCTGATCGAGTCTTACAGAGATGCAAAGATACCAACCTCGTCTTGAACTGGGAGAAGTGCCACTTCATGGTTAATGAAGGCATCATCTTAGGACACAAAATCTCTGAGAAAGGCATTGAAGTTGATAAGGCTAAGGTTGATGCAATTGAGAAAATGCCTTGCCCCACAGATATCAGAGGTATACGAAGTTTCCTAGGTCATGCTGGTTTCTATAGAAGGTTCATTAAAGACTTCTCTAAGATTTCTAGGCCTCTTACCAACCTCTTGCGGAAGGATGTTCCTTTTGTTTTTGATGAGGATTGTGAGGAAGCTTTCGAAATACTTAAGAGGGCCTTGATAACCGCACCTATTGTTCAACCACCTGATTGGAACTTGCCCTTTGAAATCATGTGCGACGCTAGTGATTATGCTGTTGGTGCTGTTCTAGGACAAAGAGTTGATAAGAAGTTGAATGTCATTCACTATGCTAGTAAAACTCTAGACAGTGCCCAAAGAAACTATGCTACTATGGAGAAGGAATTTCTAGCAATCGTGTTTGCATGTGAAAAGTTCAGATCTTATATAGTTGACTCCAAAGTCATTATTCACTCTGATCATGCTGCTATTAAGTACCTTATAGAGAAGAAGGACGCTAACCCTAGGCTAATCAGATGGGTTCTCGTGCTACAGGAATTTGATTTGCACATTGTTGACCGAAAGGGTGCTGATAACCCTGTAGCAGATAACTTGTCTAGTCTAGAGAATGTCCTTGATGACCCACGACCTATTGATGACAGCTTTCCTGATGAGCAACTGAATGTCATCCGCACTTCACATAGTGCACCGTGGTATGCTGATTACGCAAACTATATCGTAGCCAAATACATACCACCCAGTTTCACCTACCAGCAAAAGAAGAAATTCTTCTTTGATTTGAGACACTACTTTTGGGATGATCCTCACCTTTATAAGGAAGGAGTAGATGGTGTTATTAGACGTTGTGTGCTTGAACATGAATAGGGACAGATCCTGCAGAAGTGTCATTCCGAAGCCTACGGAGGACACCATGCTGGAGATAGAAATGCTCATAAGGTATTGCAATCAGGTTTCTATTGGCCCACTCTCTTCAAGGATGCCCGTAAGTTTGTCTTGTCTTCTGACGAATGCCAAAGAATAGGGAACATCAGTAAGCGTCAGGAAATGCCTATGAACTATTCACTTGTCATTGAACCATTTGATGTCTGGGGCTTTGATTATATGGGCCCCTTCCCGAGTTCCAATGGATATACTCACATCTTAGTTGCTGTTGATTACGTCACTAAGTGGGTAGAAGCTATCCCCACTAGAAATGCTGATCACCACACCTCTATTAAGATGCTTAAAAAAGTCATTTTCCCAAGATTTGGAGTCCCTAGATATCTGATGACTGATGGCGGTTCACACTTCATTCATGGTGTTTTCCGCAAGATGCTCGTTAAGTATGATGTCAACCATAGAGTTGCATCTCCTTATCATCCTCAGTCTAGTGGTCAAGTGGAGTTGAGTAATAGGGAGATCAAATTGATCGTACAAAAGACTGTCAATAGATCTCGAAAGAATTGGTCTAGCAAACTTGACGATGCTCTATGGGCTTATAGGACTGCTTATAAGAATCCCATGGGCATGTCATCGTATAAAATGGTTTACGGTAAGGCCTGTCATTTACCTCTTAAGCTAGAACACAAAGCTTATTGGGCGATCAAAGAGCTCAACTTTGATTTCAAACTTGCTGGTGAGAAGCGGTTGTTTGATATCAGCTCATTAGATGAATGGAGGGCCCAGACATATGAGAATGCCAAGTTGTTCAAGGAAAAGGTTAAGAGATGGCACGATAAAAGAATACAAAAACGTGAGTTCAATGTAGGTGATTATGTCCTGCTATACAATTCTCGCTTAAGATTCTTCGCAGGCAAACTTCTCTGTAAATGGGAAGGTCCCTACATTGTCGAGGAAGTATATCGTTCCGGTGCCATCAAAATCAATAACACGGAAGGTAATTTTCCTAGAGTGGTAAATGGGCAAAGAATCAAGCATTATATCTCTGGTACTCCCATAAATGTTGAGACCAATATCATCAATATCATAACTCTAGAGGAGTACATAAGGGATGTTTATCAGCCTGTTTCAGACCCTGAAAACGAAGAGGTATGTGTTTCGGTAAGTAATTGGACTCCAAAACTTTTCCAGTAGGAAATTTTCTCCGTTTTGGAATTTTTGGAAAAATAGAAAAATAAAAAGTAGTCCGGAGAGCGCACGAGGTGGACACAAGCTTGGTTGCCGCGGCCTGCCCCCCTGGCCGCGGCGACAGGTCTTGTGGGCACCTCGTGTGCCTCCCGGACTCCGTTTTCTTGCGGAGCACTCCTTCTGGTCCAGAAATAATCATTATATATACGCCCGAGGGTTTTGATGTCCGTATCACGTAGTTTTCCTCTGTTTTCGTTTCGAGCCTGTTTCTGCTGAAGATCTGGACTGCTATGGCGTCCGCTAAAGCTCCGAAGGACAAGGTCTTTGAGAAGGTTATCAATCCTTACCTCGCGGAAGTGTTGTAGCACCCTCAATCTATCAAGATGAGTGAGGGGATGTTGCACATCCGTGATGTTGAGGGGCCTAAGAAGACCGGAAGAGTGGAGACGAGGCTCGAAGCAATGGAGCAACAAGTCTTCAAGTGTCAAGGGATGGTGGAGCATGGACTCAACGCCAACCACATGATGATCACAGAGTTCACCAACAAGTACAAGATGGATGCCAATGACATTGGGAAGCACCTCTCCAGGCTCTATGACAGGGTTGATCAACTCCAGGGCCAGATCTATGACCTGCAGAACCAAAACTGTGAGTATGAGTATAGATTTAAATCAATACGGTTGGCTGCAGATTTGAGGATTCCGGCGACTCGTTCATCCTGCCATGATGCACTACAACATGACCCCACTTATAGCAACGCATTTTTCCGTATCTAAATTTCCATATATGCGTTGCTTGTATCTTTACCAACGGTTTGGGATGCGTTGCCTTATCCAATGTTGCTAGCGCATGATGCAACACTTATACCGCCGTTGGTAAAAGGAACCGTTGCAAGAGTACAACACATAAAACCAACTTTAACAACATTTTTATGTGTTGGTGGTTATTGTATATGAATGCCAATCTCATTGCTTGGCGTGGTGTGAGCAATTATATTAACGCTCCACATAATGGCAATAATTATGTATATCGAGTGAGGGGAAAATAAGAGTATACTCACAAGAGAAAGAAATCATATATTGATTAAAAACTGTTGGATTACAATAGTTGATATTACAAGAGGAACATCAGCCAAATGTGATGCATAATATCTAAATATTTTCTTGATAGCGTGACTTAAACAGAAATCATCCTTCAACATCCCAACAACCTAACTAAAACTTAACCGAGGAACATAATCCAACAGGAAAAACAATATCGCTACAACTTTACTAAAACTAAAAAAATCCATCATCCTCATCACGAACGAGAACATCATCATCATCATGAACCGGAATATCATCATTGCAATATACTTGCCGCACACCCGTATAATCCTCCATATAACTTTTGAATCTACAAAAAAATAACCAAATGAATTGTTAACAAACAATGCATTGACATTACGCGAGAAGGTTGAAGGCCATGGAATCTTTGTTTTTTTCAGCATTGCCGAGAGTACTGCAGTTTTTGTGACACCATACCAAATCTTCATTTTCACATGTGCAATAGCGACATGCACTGAATAGAATTTACTTGTAATTTCAGAAACTAGCAGGGTAGCACATGCACCGAGCAATTTGTGCAGGTTTCAGAATATACATATGGTTGATAATATATGTAGATTATTTCCAACTACCCTCTAGTCATACTATCGATCCTAGGACATTTACAACATGGTCATGAATATTCTATAAATTTATCTTTATTAACATTCAATTACAGTTTAAGTTATAACATTGTTGTGGTGTGACGCCCTCGGCTTAATCGTACGCTAACCATACACACAAATGCGTACGATCAAACCCAAGGACTCACGGGGAGATATCACAACACAACTCTAGACACAAATAAAATAACATCTGCTTCATATTACAAGCCAGGGGCCTCGAGGGCTAGAATACGAAAGCTCGATAAACACACGAGTCAGCGGAAGCAACAAATATCTGAGTACAGACATAAAACATGGGGTGCCTTAGAGAAGGCTAGCACAAAAGATACAACGATCGAACGAGGCGAGGCCTCCTGCCTGGGAACCTCCTAACTACTCCTGATCATCAGCGGCCTCCACGTAGTAGTAGGCACCGTCGGGGTAGCAGTCGTCGGTGGCGGGGACCTCCATCTCCTGGGCTTCATCATCTGGTCGCAGCAAACGGATCAAGGGAACAAGGGGGGAGCAAAGCAGCGGTGAGTACTCATCCAAAGTACCCGCAAGTCTTACATCAGAACTATTCTAATAATGCACCAGTATCAAAGAAGGGGGTTATATGTGGACTGACTGCAACAATGCGAGAATAGAGAGAGAAAGCCTAGTCCTATCGAAGACTAGCATCTTCAGGGTCTTGCAGCAATAGACGAGAGTAGAACAGGGGGAACACAATAATAGTCATATTGTTGCAGCAATATTAAAGTGAGGTCACGCCTAAAGATCCTCCCTCGACTCCCTGCGAGGAAGCAATCCCGAGGCAAACTAATTCCAGTTAAGTAACAATTGTAGTTGTATAAGATCGGGGCACAACTCCAAGTCGTCCTGTAACCGTGGACACGGCTATCCGAATAGTTAATTTTCATCCCTGCAGGGGTGCACCACATGTCCCGTCACGCTCGATAACACTCTGGCCGGACATACTTTTCTGGGTCCTGCCCGGCCTCGGAATATCGACACGTCGCAGCCCCACCTAAGACTAATCAGAGAGGCCAGCCCGCCGGTCTAAATCCTAAGCACAAAGGGTTCATGGGCCCAGTTCCCCTTCACGCTCCTGCACGTGGAGTGGGCGGCCGACGTCAGTCCTAGCATCCCTTAATCACAAGCGCGATGCATCTCGGGACCACTCGGGCGCGCGCCGCTACACTGCTGGCATCTGAAAAGCTTCGGCTGATACCGCGACGCCGAGTACCCATAATTCTTCCCGCGTAGCCGGTTAGTGCGAAAAGGTCTCCGACCAACCCAGATCAAATACCCAAATCCATTAACATTTTAATTAGGCCAACAACACGGTCTCGCGGGAATCCACCCGTCTTACAACTAATCACCGAAGATCCCAGTAACATGGTCGAGTAACTGTGTGGTTGTAACATCGGGGGAATCCGAGGTATCACCCTCGTTGGATTCCGAACGATGTACCCGTCAAGGTGGGCTTAGAGGAATCACCCTCGGGGGTCCCACACTCGCGGGGTGGCACGACAGAGACGTCATCGGGAATGGTGAAAGAGGAATCACCCTCGATAACCACGACCGACTAGCTATACTACAGAGATATCATCAGGAGTACTTAGCGAGGTGTCACCCTCGGTACCCGACAGTATCCCTGTAGCGTCGTACAACGAAGGGGGGTGAACGTGCTGTGTCGGGTCTGGCTCGTCGATCAGAGATCGAGATTTGAAAACAAGCGGGGCAACTGATCTACGGGGTCAGAGGGGATGACTGCTCCACCTATACTAAGCAGATTAAAGGCACAGGACTGAAAGTAGCAGTTCATCAAAAACAAGTTATGCATCAGATATAGGAGCTAACTACAACAGTAGCAAAAAATACTAATGCAAGCAGTAGGAAGAAAAACATAGGCGATATAGGAATGATCAAGGGGAATTTGCTTGCCTTGCTGCTCTGCGGCAAAGGACTGATCGGCAGGGTCGTAGATGTACCCGGCAGCAACGTCAGTCTCGGGGTCTACCGGTAAGAAGAGGGGGAAGAAACAATAAATAATAGCACCGATGCAACACAAAGCATGACATGGAAAGATGCAGGCTAGACATGAGCTAACGCAGCAACATCCGTCATAGACGGGTCGGAAGAATATCTGACGATACTTTCCCGGGTCTCGGGCTATTACCGGTTATACTGGAAACGATGGAAAAGTTTCATGTTTGCTATGCTAGGGACGCGTGACAGACGAACAGACCGTGTATCCGGGTTCGTCTCGCTTTGCTGATCAACTTTCATGTTGAAATTATTTCGATCTGACTTACGGATTATTTTGTATTAATTTTCAAAGTTTTATTAATTATTTAGGAATTAAAAACAGATTTAAAAGATTTAGTAAAATCCCATTACGGCATCATCGCGATGTCATGCTGACATCACATTTGACTGGTCAACTGACCAGCGGGTCCCGAACGTCATAGGCACAAGTTTTTATTAAGATTAATTATTTATTAATCAGATTAATTCAACGAGGGACCCACGTGTCATACTCTAATTATGTTAATTAATTATTTTAAATAATATATCTATCTCTTTATTTATTTTAAGAAAAACATTACTTTTATATTATCGCGTGGGGCCTCCCTGTCATTGACAGCGGTGCATTGGCCCCACCGGTAAGTGGCTAAGGTTATTTTCTCATTTATTTTTATTAGATACCTATCCGTGCAAATACCGTATTCCTTTAAATATCCAAATACACAAATACATACATCACATCTCATACATACATACATACATACGCATCTAATACACCATTTATTTTTATTTCTTTTCTCTCAAAAGCTCTCATCTCTCTCTCTGTTAACAGAGACACAGAACTCACTTTGCTAACACCACCTAGAGGAACAAAATACTCAAATCCTTCTACCGGAGTCCACCGTCGACGGATCGAGGCCCCGTTTGCCGGAACGGAACCGGGACGGCGAGGAGATCGACACGGTGGGAGGAGCCCGAAGAGGGGCTCACCGACGGTGACGTGACGACCCGGTGAAGCCGGAGTTCGCACGTAGTTGACGGTGGAGACGGCCGTGGAGGCGGTGACGGTGCCGATGGTGGT